>NC_060066.1:115870997-117140788 GCF_922984935.1 Meles meles
TAGTGGTCTGCGAGGGGCGAAGGGCAGAGTTTGTAAGCTCCATTTCTCAGTGACAGCACCAAGGGTGAGGTACCTCCTTTTCCAAACCTTGCAGTTTGAACTTGCCACACCTGGGAGGAGAGCCCAGGTGTTCCACCTTGGAAAACCTGGCCTAGAGGAACCAGGGGAGGTGGCTATCTTAGTCCACTTGGGATACTACAGAGACCTCAGGCTTGGGTTTAAACATCAGAAGTGTCTTTGTCTTGGTTCTGGAGGCTGAAGTCTGAGATCAAGATGCCCAGGGATTCAGGGTCTGGTGAGGTGTCTTCCTGCCTTCCTGCAAGATGGCCGCTTTCTAGCTCTAGTATGGTGGACAGAGAGAGCACTCTGGTCTCCTCTTCTTATAAAGACACTGACCGCATCGTGAGAACCCCACCTCATTACCTATTCTAAACCTAATCATCTCCCACAGGCCCTACCTCCAAAACCATGACATTGGGAATTAGGGCTTCAGCATAAGAATGGGGAAGGGGCACAAACACTCAGTCCATAGCAACAATCCTATTAGTGTTTGAGGGATGTTTTCTACATCCAGAGAGACTGGCTCCTCACTTGGCACTGATGCCTCAGTGGTCCACGATGTGGTTGGGCAGGACAAGTGGCGTCCCCAGGTGCTTCCTGTGTCCTGGCCTGGCTGGGCCAAGTGAACCCATTTGTTCTGGAAAGCAGTCAGGCAGGGCAGTGAGTAAACCTCATGGGAGCGAAGTCTATCTTCAGGAAGAACTTTACCCTCTTAGGCTTCTCTGGGAGGTGGTCCAGGCCCTGGGACAGCCGGATCCCTGGGACAGCTTAGCTACCAGAAAGGTCACGGCTCTGGGGGCAGGAGCCCTGGGTCCTCCTGATGGCTCCATCCCTGATTCTAATACCTGTCTGGGAAAACATGAGCTGAGCCTGCTCTCCCCCGTCTACCTCCTCTGTTCTTCTCCTCTGAGACTTCTGCTCCCCTACTTCTCCAGCCCCCGGGCAAGATCATGACACTTCTATCTGGGCAGGGGGGGCGGGGGTGCACCGTGGGCAGCGCAAGGGCGGGGCTGGGGTCAGCCACCCGCTCCGTGCTCAGAGACGGCAAACAGAAGGCACAGCTTGGGCAAAGAGGGGGCAACAGAGGGAATGCCGTGTCATCTGATCCGTAGCTGATTAATCCTTTGAAAATGTGCACTGGGGACATGTCCGTGAAGGACGTCACTGAGGTGGGGGAAGAATGCGGCCTGTTGTCTGGGCCCAGGACACAAAGGCCTGTCTGTGCGCACGTGGGCACCCCGATCCAGGCCCGATCAGCTGCTCTTGTTTCCTCCTTCGCCATCACAATACGACTACAGAGCTCCAGTCTGCCCTTCCACCCCCGCCCCAGGAGAGCTGGGCAATGGGATCTCTGCCCACTGGGTGCCTGATGAGCCCCAGCCAGCAGCACCAGCCTCCCGGCCCACTTGGCTCCGGGCAAGTCTAGAATTTCAATAGCCTGCGTCTCCCTGCCCTCATTTACTACCCTCTCTCTCGGCGTCCCTTTCTCTCGCCCTCCCCGGCACATGTGTGAGTGGCAGATCCAGGGCGATCAGGACCCAGCTGATCATCAGGGAGCCAAGCCCGAGAGATACCCAGCTGGGTGGTGGCCAGCCGTGGCGGAGGGTCACTCGAAAAACACTTTGCTCAGGCGTTCGGGTGGCAGCTGCTCTGGCCGCACCGGCTGGATCCCTAGGAAACCAGGCAAGGGACGCTCTCTTCTGGATGGAGTCCCTGCCAGCACCCAGCAAGGAGCCGGTGTGGCATCAGGGTCGGAAAGCGTGGGTTACAGTAGCGCAGATGAGGTTCTTAACCTCTGTGAGTGTGACTTTGCTCATTTCTGGGAAATGAGGATTGTAGTTCTTAGGCCAGGTGATGTGGCGAACACTCCACTGGTGTCAGGCATTGCTTAGCATGGGGCGGACCTATTAGGAAGCCTGGAAACACACGTACCCACTGTACCTTAGCCAGTGAGGGACATTTTATTTGTGTGTAGATAATTATGGATGACTTCTCCGGGCTGGGCACTGGGCCAGACACTTAGGGAGAATCGGGGAACAAAAGAGACAAAAAATCCTTGCCCTCATAGAATGCAACTTCTCATGGAGGGGGGCAGACAAGACAAGAAGCGACAAAGCTAGTAAGTAAGGAGAGCCCAGAGTACGGTAGAAGGTGGAAGAGCTATGGGGGGAACACGGAGCAGATTAAGAGGAATCAGAAGGTGTGAGCCAAGGGAAGCTTTTGGTCTCTAACAAGGTGTCCAGGAAAAGCCACATCGGGAGGGTGGGAGGGCGACACTGCTGAGAGAGGGGGGGGGTGGGGGGGGGGACAACCTGAGAAAGGGAGCCTGGCAGATCCCAGGGGAAGAGCATTCCAGGCAGAGGGAAGAGCTCAGCCCAGTCCCAGAGGGGGAGGGGTGGCTGGCGAATCTGTGGAAAGGAAGGGGTGGCTGGGTGTGGGGGGAGAAGGATACACGAGGTGTGTGGACCAGGCCTGAGGGGTCTTCGTCTGGGGTTGCTGGGGCTGCCTAAACAAAGGGCCAGGAGCCAGTGGCTTCAACGACAGGAACAGGTTGAGTCCTAGAGGCTAGAAGTTCAAGATCAAGGTGGTGGCAGCGTCGTGCTCCCTCTGAAGGCACTAGGGAAGCCCGTTCCAGACCCCTCTCCTGGCTCCCGCAGGCCCTCAGCTTCCTCTGTCTTTGCAGGCCATTCTCCCTGCTCATGCGTCTATCCAAACTCCCCTTTTTATTAGGGCCTAGCCTCATGACCTCATTTTAACCAAATGGCCTCTGTAGAGACCCGGTCTCCAAATAAAGCCATGTCCTGAGATACTGGGTGGGGGTTAGGACTTCCTTATATCTCTTTTGAGGGACACCATTTAACCTATCACAGCCTCGAGGGCCACTAAAAAGACCTCTGCTTTTCGTCTGAGTGATGTGGGATCCGTCTGAGGGACTTGGGCCAAGAAGGTGGGACTCTCCGGGACTTACATTTTAAAAGGATGGCCTGTCTCTCTGGAAGTGACTTTTCCTCTCACGTGGGTGTCCCTCCTGAGCTGTACTCCTGGAAGCTGCTTCCTGCTCTGTCACAGGCCAGAGCCCTCCCTGACTCTGCTCATGCTGTTGGCCCTGGACACAGTGCTGGGGAGGGAAGGGCTGTTCCTGTGGGGCTGAGGGAGCCCAGGGCTGGCCAAAGGCCCCCCACCCCTCCTGGCCACCTTGCCGTTCTTCACCATACTGTCACTCGGTGCCAGAAACCTGAAGGGGGTTGCAATGTGTGCCCAGGTGTGTGTGTGTAGGGGGAGGTGATTTCTAAACCATTCACCAAGTGTGATTTCTCCTTCAGAGCAGAGCACAATCCCCAAGACTTAAAACCCAGCCCAAGAGTCCCATGTGTCCATCCCAGCTCCTTGCCTCGTTCCTCTGGAGCCTGCACCTCCTTCTCACCTCTCCTGCAGTCCCCTCTCCTTGAGGAAGCCCATGCTCTGTGGGGCGACCATGTCTCTTCCCTCCCCTCTCCTCCCCCAAGCCCTCTGAGGTCTTCCCACTGCCGGGGCCTTGCTGGAAAGCTGTCAGGGCCAAGGGCTGTCATTGATGCCGTAAACACACAGGATTGCCTGTCACGTGCAGAGGGAACAGCTTCCCAAAGTTGCTTTCATGTTGAGAGAGCATCCGTTGTCTGTATTATCATGTGGAGTGCTTGAGAAGGAGCCTGTGGAGATTGTGGGCCTCCAATGCCCAGCTGTCCCTGGGGCTCAGTTACCTGGCACCTGGAGGCTGGGGAAGGAAGGTGGTAGATGGGCCGAGCTCAGCCTTTATCTTCCCAGATCTCCTTCTGTGGATTGGGGAAAGGTGTCTTTTTCTGAGGGTCTGAGGTTGTCCATCCAGGTGATATGAGCCCTCTCATTATTCAGGGGTTGTCCCAGGAACATGGAACCGCCGGGACACTGTCATCAGAGCTCTCCGACCCCTTGTGGACCCTCCCAGCTCAAGGGCTCAGGGCCAGATGATAAAATGACACAGTCCAACATGCTGTGGGCCTCCTTTAGACAGGTCAAGCCACGCAAGCCTTCTGCAAACATGGCCTGTCTTCTGACCTGCTAGTATCCACAGGGCCGATATTTCAGGGGGAATATTTTGGGCCATTATGTTAATGCAAGATGTGTTAGAAGCAGATGGCAGGGCAGGCTGTACTGCCAGCATTGTACTAGGGGAAATACCTACATGACTAAAACGGACAGTGAGTCATATAAGGCTGGAGAGCTAACAGACTCTTCTCATCCCTGACTCAGATGAAGATGAGGGAGAAGCATCCTAGACATCTCAGAGTCTAAAGAGGGCTCAGTAAGGCTGCCAGGGGGTCCTCTGACCAGTCAGCTATCAGAGAAGTCTGTGTTTCCCAGGACTGGGGCTGCCTTAGTATTCCTGCTGTGTTTAGTCACTAGCCCGGAGAAGGGAGGCTTGGTGCACACACAGCCGTGGGGTTCAAACGCAGTAGCTGGGATCCTTGGGTAATTATGCTTCCTGTAGCTGGAAGTCTGCAAGCTACATTCTTAGGGCCAGCCAGAGACATGGCCTCTTTGAATCACCATGGCCCTGACTCTTTGGAAATGGCCATGTCCCCACCCCGGGAGCTCCGTGCCAGGATCGTGTGAGTGTGAAACCCAGGTTTTAGGCTCACCAGCCTATTCGGAGAACTCACAGAGACCAACCACCCAGCGCAGAACAGAGATGACTCTCAAAGTGTAGCCCATTGACAACTTGCAGCAGAAGCGGTCACCTCCTGATGAGGAACATTTGTTCAAAGGACAGCTCTCTGGACTCCGTCTCACACCTACCCAAACGCCACCTGTGAGGGATGGCCTAGGACTGGCATTTAACCCACCAACCCACCCCAACACGACACACACATGATTCCTGGGCCCTCTAAATTTGAACTTCAAATAGCTTGCACAATTCTGCCAGGAATGAACCTGCATATGAGTCTGTCTCAGTGTCTGGATTAGAAATGATGGGCGAGGGGGCGCCTGGGTGGCTTGGTGGGTTGGGCCGCTGCCTTCGGCTCAGGTCATGATCCTAGAGTCCTGGGATCGAGTCCCTCATCAGGCTCTCTGCTCAGCGGGGAGCCTGCTTCTCTCTCTCTCTCTGCCTGCCTCTCTATCTACCTGTGATCTCTCTCTGTCAAATAAATTGAAAAAAAAAAAAAAAAAAGAAAGATAAAAAAAAAGAATATAAAAAAGAAATGATGGGCGAGGCCCACAGACTTCCAAAAGGAGCTCTGCGAGACCTGTGCTTTCTGGTCTGGCCAAGCACAGATGCTTACAAATCGCCTTTCTCCCAAAGAGCGCACCAGGTATAGAATTTCTTGGGACCCACACACTTAGGAATTTCAGTGTCTTACTTTCTCTCTCTGCACAGTGTACGACTGTCTCCAGTCCTGAAAGAGTGCTTCCTTATAAGGAATCTCCCAACAGATTTCTTTTCCTAATTACCCCATGGGAAGGTGTGCTCGGGGACCCTTCATCACTCTTACATGCACTGATTGCCAGTTTCCATGGGCTGGGCTGCCATGGACCTTTCCCACCTGCCGTCTGTCCTTCCTCTGTTCCACTAGCACCAGATACTCAGGCCTCGGGGATTTCTTGTCTTATCTGTGCTTATCTGCAGCATTCCTAGAGGGTCAATGTACGTCTTGCAGCCCCATTCCTTTCAGCCATGAGCAACTGGAAACATTCATGCCTCTGTTGGTTTCCTTATCTCTGCCTTCCTTCACCTTAGAGGCCCTTTTCTGCCTTTGGGTTCATTCCAGTTCCATTGCTTAACCCGCCCTGTTCACAGCCAAACCTAGATCACTTGTTCTCTGGATGGATATTTGTAGAAGCATCCATTCTAAAAGTCAATTTAATTATTTAAAAAAACCACAATAATCCCCAGCACTATTAATGATACTGAAAATCTGGTTTCCTTGTGGCTGGTCATGGAGGTATTGTTACAATTCTTTAGGAACATCATTTGGCAATACATGTGAAGTATGAAGAGAACTAGATACAGAAGATCCAAGAGATCTTTGATTTGAGAACTTCACTTTTGGGAACCTAGCTAAAGAAAATAAACCTGAATAGGAAAACATGTCATATAAGTGAAAATGTACACCACAGAAATCTGTAATACGGAAAAATTGGAAGTACTCATAAATGGCTAATATTCACGACGTGCTTATTATGTACTGAGCATAATTAAATTCTTTATCATTTCATCTCATCCTCACGAACAACTACTATTGGCAGTAAGAACAACAATTATCCCCATAGAACTTCTATAATTTCCTCTGGGCACCTAGTAAGTGAGAGCTCTGTGGTAGTTTGGACTACTGGCCAAGGCTCTGCCCTAAGGTGAGGTTCATTCACTTTGAACATGGCCATTTCCTGCCCCTCCACCTCCTCAGTAATTAGACTATAATAGAGTAAGTACCATCGCACAGCCAATTAACTACAGGAGTCACTACTGAACAAGTTCTCTCCCTCCCTCCCTCCCTATGAAGGTAGCTTTATGAATCTGACAAGTCTTTAAATGAATCGACTCAATTTTTAAAAATTGCGTAAATTGGGAGGAGTACCTCATTTTAGGTCTAGCTCCTCATTTAAATCTTCAAGATTATCTGGATCCTGATCCTTTCATTTAGGAGAACTACCTCTCTGGAGTTTTCTTACTCCAGATCCCACGGCACATGCCCTAAGTCTTCACTGCAGATGCTGGTTGGCTTAGGGCCAAGCGGGCAGTGTCAGAGACCCTCTCTAGATCAGGATAATCCTGCTAAAACCCATCAACTGCACTTTTAAAAGAAAATTATTTTAAATTACTTATGAAATCTTCGTATGTAAAGTCAGAGACTGAGTTTTTAGGAGCCATCTGTTAGCTCTGCAGCGTAATTTGAGAACTGGGTTGGTTCTTTGGCAAACTGCCTCAGTGTCCTCACCTTGAACAAGAGTGATCATTCCATCTCCACAGTGATGGAGGAGAAATAGATGACATTGCTTCCCATAGTACTTGGTACCTGGATGGCCCTCAGAACACATTCATTCATTCATTTAAGACTGC
The DNA here is from genome assembly GCF_922984935.1 of Meles meles. Classification (NCBI taxonomy): domain Eukaryota; kingdom Metazoa; phylum Chordata; class Mammalia; order Carnivora; family Mustelidae; genus Meles; species Meles meles. Next base: position 115,878,133 of record NC_060066.1, read on the forward strand.
TTCTCCTCCATGATGCATTCAACATGCATCTTGGGGGATGTGTTTATTTCTTTTAGTTCCCAGTTGCTGTGGGAGACCCACCCGGGTAGTAGAACCCAAACTGGTCTTAGCACCTGCAGCTCCTGACTTTTCTATTGGGAAAGGCTGGCTCCTCTATGCCTCATCCTGTTACAGCTGGCTGCCTTCTCCTGGAGGTATGGGTGAGGCTGGGGGCCCAGGTAGGAGAGGAAGGAAGGCATGTAGAAGGAAATCCTATCCTGGGAGGGAGAACGCCTTGTCCTGTACTGAGCCACAATGTGACTTCTGGCTTTGAGTTAGTCGATAACCTTTCTTTCCTTCTCTTTTGTCTTTTTCTTCCTTCCTTCCTTCCCTCCCTCTCTTTCTCTTTCCCTCTTCCATTCCCTTCCTTTCCCTTCCCTTCCCTCCTCGTCCCTTCCTTTCCCCTCCCCTTCCTTCCCTTCCCTTTCCCCTTCCTTTCCACTTTCCTTCCCCCTTCCCTTCCCCCCTCCCTTCCACTTTTCTTCCACTTCCCTCCCCTCCTTCCCTTCCCTCCTACTTTCCTTCCCCCTTCCTTTCCACTTCCTTTCCCTTCCCTTTTTCCTTTCCTTTCCCTACCCCTCCCTTCCCCTCCTGTTCCCTCCCCTTCCTTCTCTTCCTTCCTTATTAGGGGTGAAAAAATTATTTTTATTGAGTATATGTACTTAGAAGGCAAGGAGTATTTTCTAATCAAATTAATGGTCCCCTTTAGGAGCAATTACTGCCTATGGGGACTTAGAACAAGCTAGACTCACAGTCTCTTCGGCAGTTCCCCTTTTGAAAATACGCTGTGTGGAGGTCATTTCCTAAAGGAAGATGTTGTTATATTCATGTAGGTGAATTCTTTTTCCACGGGTAACCCCTCCTTTCCCCTCCTCTTGCCATTGACACCCCTGATTTGTCACACTTGTTCCAGGAATTGAGCTGCCTCTGATGTGGTTCAAGGGACAAAGCAGAATCCTGAGACATGGTGTCCCAAGGAAATGCAAGAATCACTCACTTTCATTGTCAAAGACTTTTGGAGGCGGGCACTCTTCTTCCTTAGTAGTGAACAAGACTGAGTGTAGCTTTGTTCCCACGTTTATATTCTAGTAGAGAGAAGCTGACAACAAACACATGATAAAGAGGACAATTTCCAAGAGTCAAGGTGCTGTGAGGAGGAGAAATTGAGTCTGGAAAGGATTCAATAATATGCTCAAGGTCACGCATTAGGAGGGGACACGGCCAAGACTCAATACCATACTTAATTTGCACTGAAGCTCAGCCTTCCTGGCTCTGATGAGATCACGGCCAAGTGAGGGTTAGACCTTACCTTTGCACTGCACTTTATACCCTTCCAGGCTATTTCTGGCATGTTGCCTCATTTCACCTTGGGACATTATTATTTCCAGCTTCTCCTCCGAGGCCTGCCACGAATGCAAAGGAGAATGGCAGGAGCAGATCCTCTAGCAACGGAGCCAATTAAGCTAACTACAAATGTAGAGCAGTTAAATTCCCATGACGGGAAGGACCAAGAAAAGCCTTGAGGTGGCCCTGTCTAGAGCAAAACCCTAGGGGTCCAAATTTAAAAAGGAAAAGACCTTTGATTTCTCCTTCCGCAACTCAAAGAAATCCGTTCTTAGGCCGTCTTCTCAGCGTTGAAGGAATGTACCAATGGGCAGCTCCTGTGTTCTTAGATCCTGTGGGAATGGAAGGGAATGACTGCAGTGCTCTACTCTTTGGGAATCTCCAGGGAAAGACACCTTCCACTGAGGAGAACAGTACTTACTCCTTCAAGTGCTAGGTCTTCACCACAAGGTCAGCACTTGACCGTTCACAAAGTACAGTGACATACTTGATCTTGTGTGATGCTCATGTGAACCCCATGGGGTAGGTCCTAAGATCCTTGCTGGTTTCAAATAGGGAGACTGAGGTCCAGAGAAGGCACCTGACTCAGTGTGTCTCCGTGGGGCTGGCAGGTCAGCTGGGCTTTGAGATCTCTGACACCAAGGGTCCCCCTTGCTCCACTGTACCATGAAGGGTAGCTGCTTTTGTGATGGCTTTGGAAGGAGCTCTTCCAAAACCCATATTACTTCCCTGCCCTTTGAAGCAGAGGACACAGGGGATGGGAAGTGGCAGAGTGGTATTTTCTTGATGAATCAAGGCGCTTTTGTGAATGCATATGCTCCTGTTCTGCCCAGAAATCTACCAGTTTTATTAGTTTTCCATGCTTTCCTTTTTGATGAAGTCCTTGTGTTCCCTTCATATATTTTTAAAAGATTTTAAAATATATTTATTTAAAGAGAGAGAGAGTGTGTGTGCTTTCAAGAATAGGGGGAGGGGGAGAAGGAGAGGGAGACAGAATCCCAAGCAGACTCCAGCTGAGTGTAGAGCCCTGCGATGGGCTCAATCCCAGGACCCTGAGGTCATGACCTGAGTCAAAATCAAGAGTCAGACGTGTAACCAACTGAGCCACCTGGGTGCCCCTTCTCTTTGTATTTTGAAATTTCCAGTCAGCCGTAAGGTTTATTACAAATTGTTGTTGGCAATTCCAGGAGGATGTAAGTTGCTACAACCCTTTGGAGGGGCAATAGGCGCTAAGTTTAAGAAGCTTTAAAAATGTCCACCATTTTTGATCCTACAATCTCGTTTCTAAAAATGTGCCCTAAGAAAATATTCAGAAGACTTCAAAAATATAGCCGTATAAGATTATCATGACATGATTTATGAGTTTGAAAACTGAAAGCAGGGCGCCTGGGTGGCTCAGTGGGTTAAGCTGCTGCCTTCGGCTCAGGTCATGATCTCAGAGTCCTGGGATGGAGTCCCACTTCGTGCTCTCTGCTCAGGGGAGAGCCTGCTTCCCTTCCTCTCTCTCTGCCTGCCTCTCTTGTGATTTCTCTCTGTCAAATAAATAAACAAAATCTTTAAAAAAAAAAAAACAAAAGAAAACTGAAAGCAATCAGTGAGAAGGAACAATCGGTAAGTAAATACATTAAGTATTTAAGTAAAATACATTAAGTCCATGTGATAGAATGATACAGCCATTGAATTGAAAAAACATTAAGATATATTCATATGTTAAGTAGGTTGTAAAATAGCATAAGCATTATGATGACAATTTTGAAAAAAAAAACATAAATAGAAAAATAACAGAGTCTGCACCAACATTTTCTAGGAGTTTCTTCAGGACGGTGTGGCTTATGGATGGTTTTTATTTCTTTCTGCATGATTTTAAAAAATTTTTTCTACATTGAACACATGCTACTTTAATAATAAAATGCTCAGATATTATCTAGGCATGAAATAGTGGCTAGCTGTGAAACAAGCCACAGAGGCTCTGAGTAAGGCTAGGCTTGTGGGTGTAGGTATCAGATGACCTTGACCTCATGGAGCAGTCTCTGCTGATTTCTAAATTGGAGACTGTGTTGTAGGGTTTCAGGAAAGCTGTTATGGAAGATATTACTGATACTATCCTTGGGTATGGACAGCATACTTACTGGAGTACTAAGGGCACATGACAAGGTATTTTTTTGTTTGTGTTTTAAAGGTTTTATTTATTTGAGAGAAAGAGAGCACATGAGAGAAAGAGAGAGAGCAGGAGCAGGGGAGAGGGGCAGAGGGAGAAGCAGACTCCCCGCTGAGCAAGGAGCCTGACTGCATCCCAGGACCCTGGGTTCATGACCCAAGCCGAAGGCAGATGTTTAACTGACTGAGCCACCCAGGTGCCCTGTGACAAGGCTTAACTGCCAGTAGTAGTTGTTAATGTCAGTCTGTTTTTTAGGAATCCAAAAAAATCTAAGAAAATGAGATGCTTTTATTCATTCATCCAGCAAATATTCATTCATTCAATAGAGATCTATTCATGTTAGTTTCTAGAAGAAAGGGAGATGAGTACGAAACAACAATCTACTCCTTGGTATCTACCCAAGAGCACTGAAAACATATGTCCACACAAAAGCCAGTACTTGAGTGTTCTTAGCAGCATTATTCACAACCGCCAAAAAGTGCTAACAACCTAAATGTTCCATGAGCTTATGAATGGATAAATAAAATGTGGTACATCTATAACAGAATATTATTTGGCCATAAAAATGGAATAGAGGGATACATGACTGGCTCAGTTGGTACAGCATGGGACGCTTGATCTTGGGGTTGTGAGTTTAAGCCACAAGTTGGGTGTTAGAGATTATCTTAAAAAAAAAAAGTATAGAGAATTGATAATGTTACAGCATGGTTGAACTTTGAAAACATACTAAGTGAAAGAAACTAGACCCAGAAGTTCTCCTTGCATGATTCCACTTTTCACGAGATGCCCAGAATAGGCAAATCTCTATAGATTTCCAGATAGAAAGCAGATTAGTGGTTGGCTAGGGTTGTTGAGATGGTAGGAAGGGCTGAGAGATGATGGCTAAGGTAAGCGGGATTTCCTTCAGGGGTGGTAAAACTGTTTTAAACTTAATTCTGGTGCAGCGGGAATGGGGTTCTACCTCTGAGACTGAAGCCCCAGGTTGCAATGGGTGTCACTCATTTGGTGGGGCTCTGTGTTCATTGTTTGGCAGCCCAGGGTGCAGCCTGACTCCAAGCAGTCTCATTGTGGCGATTGGTAGATTACAACAAAGCCTTAATTTTTGCAGACCAAAGCTGAAACGTGAGGTTAGACCATGCACAAGGTAATGATTCCTCTAACTGCTAGGAAGCCAGGCTACAAAAGGCATTCACTTCTCTCTTTGCAGGGCCCTTAAAGTATGGGACTAGGGGCAAAAACAGGTGCTATGACCTGATAGGATACCGCTTTGTCCTACTGCTACCCAGAGTCCTTGGTCCTACAAGACAACACTGGACTGCCCATTGCAATTCAGCCTCAGTCTCCCTTTTGCCAGTACTAGAAATTCAAGCAACTCACCCTTCTTCCAAACACCCCCATATTTTCTGGTCTTCATCCATCAGTTCGTACTGTTTCGTCTGTCCTGGTGCCCCTGTTCCATTGCTCCCTGTTACATTCCTACTTCATCTTTGGTATCTTCAGGATCTAGACCAAATGCACTTCCCTCCACCTACGATGTGTTCCCACGCCATCTGCTTTCCTCTCGCCGTCCGGCATCAGAACACATCAGCCCCCCTTCTGTGGTCCCCACCCCACCCCATTATCCTTTGTGGCTGGGTAATAGTACCACCGAATCTGCCCATTTCTGTGGACATTTCTGGATGGTGATCTCCTTGGGGACCGGGATTTTCTGTGATGCCAGTTTTGATACTCCCTGCTGCCCAATGCAGTGCCTCACACGTAGCATGCCCTCAGGATACATCTGCTGAATTATGGCATGGCATATTTCTAACCGGGTGGGCTACGTTCTGCAGAAACTCAGCATACAGGAATTCACCATTAACCAGTCTGCAACTCAGGAAATTGATTTCACAGATGGAAACTGTTTACAGAATTTTCAGCTCCCTCCGCCCATTTGTGCACTTAGGGATACATTCACTGGTCACTTCTGGGACTGCGTATCTCTCTGTACCTTCCCTCAGATCGGCTGGTACATTGCTAAATGCCAGCAGCTTCTGCTGAGCACATTGGGAACAGGTTTGCACACCACCGAGAGTGCTGGAAGGACTGGAGAGGGAGTTGCGGAAGCTAGGAGATTGTCAGTTCATTATGTTCTGTTCAGTTAAGCCGTCAGTGATATTTCTTCTTTGGACCTTCATGCTTTTCTGCCAACACAAAAATGTCTCAGTCATTGGCCTCCATGTTGGTGAATTACAGAAAGTAACACGATGACTCTTTTAGTAGAAAACTGTTTTCTTCTGCGAGATTTTTAAAGGGCTCTTGCCCTTTTGCACAGAATTTCATTACGTGTTGGTGCCAGTTTATTTTCCAGAGGAGCACATCTCCAAATTTATAATGAAAGCCAAGCAAAGTGGGACTTCCCGGCCTTGGCCGGACACCAAGTGATAGCTAATTTTTGCAGCAGGGAAGACGAAGTAACAACTCCCTGAACTGCAATTTTGGTTTCTCCCCTTCTGTTCCAAAACAAACTTGTTTAAATAACAAACTCCTGTCTTAATCATAATTATTGGGTAATGAAAGCATGTCTGTATTTCAAAGGATATTTTCGTTTTTTACATCTTAAATGTCATCCTGGCATTGACAACTGTAGGGGGGCTTTTGCTTTTGACTAAGACAGAAGAGCCTGATTAAATGAATTAACAGTTCATTTAACCTAATGAGCTGAAAGAGCAAACAGAAATCCAGTTGAGTGATTGTTACTTTTCATGGGTGACATTAGCTGTCATCTAGTCTTTAGTCAGTACCCAGAAATGATAAGTACATCCGTTTGTGTAATAAAGAAGTAACATTTATCCTTGAAACTATACATATTTATACTTACTTGATTAATTACAGAGTTGGAAATTGAGAATGTGATTGTAACATAAACTCTAGGAAACCTAGGATCTTAATGTACCTAATTTCTTATGACAGGATACAACCTTTACATAACCCTAGAGAACACTTCCCATGTCCATTGTTCTTGGTTTCTCAGATCTCTCATCTTCAGGCTTGCGAGTAGAGACTCTTTGCACACACATATGCACACAGATCTCATCTCAGGCTTGCGAGTAGAGACTCTTTGCACACACATATGCACACATAATCCTGTTTAGAAACAGAGCCTTCCCTGTTTTTCTCTCTCTCTTAAGATTTTATTTACTTATTTGAGAGAGAGCAGGAGGAGGGTCAGAGGGAGAGAATCTTAGCAGACTCTGCACTGACCACAGAGCCCAACGCAGGGCTTGATCTCCCAACACTGAGATCATGACCACACCTGAAATCAGGAGTTCCAAGCTTAACTGACTGAGCCACCCAGGTTCTCCCCTGCTTTCTTTCTCTTTCCTGAGCTTCTCTGTGAGGTTATCCATTCTTTGTGGACTCAGACAAGGGTGCTAATGGGCTTCTTTCTCATCTTCCCAAATCACGTATCATGTTTCTTCAGATCTAGGATGTCATTGATTGCAAGACATTCCATTAGTTGGCATACTATTAAAAACAAAACCTATCATAACTGCAAGCATACAGATATTTAAAGTCATACTCTGACTTTAAAGATGTTTAAAGGGGTGCCTGTCTGGCTTAGTCAGTTAAGTATGCAACTCTTGATCTCAACATTATAATTTCAAGCCCCATGTTGGCCATGGAGCCTACTTAAAAGAAAAAGAAAAAAAAAAAAAAGGATGTTTAAATATGAGACTATGTGACCCCTGGAATCGATGAAATGTGGCATGAGTTTTAAAGGGAGCCTTCTGGAGGTGATGCCTTAGTGACTCCAGTGATGGGGTGTCAGACATCCTGGCAGGTTGGTGAGGCAAGAGGTTAGAGTCAGGGAGGGGACATCTGGGTGGCTCAGTCATTAAGCATCTGCCTTTGGCTTAGGTCATGATCCCAGGGTCCCAGGATCGAGCCCCACATCAGGCTCCCTGCTCAGCTGGAAGCCTGCTTCTCCCTCTCCCACTCCCCCTACTTGTGTTCCCTCTCTCACTGTCTCTCTTTCTCTGTGTCTGTGTCAAATAAATGAATAAATAAACAAATAAATAAATAAATTCTTTTTTAAAACTGGGGGTTAGAGTAAGGGGGTGATTTTTTTGTCGCACTAATCTCACCATGTAGCAAGCTGCCTGTTCCATCTATAGAGCGACTCTGGATGGGAAGACCTAGTACCTAAATAAAATAAGACATAGACACAAAAGCATGTAAATAAAGGAGTAAATCTGCCTCCTGTAGGAAATCCACAGATGTTCTATAATGCTGTACAAATCTCATTGATCAGAGAAAGCCTGTCCCCATGGAGTGTTCTGAGAAGAGTCCACAGCCCTTCTCTCTCCCAGCTTAGACTTCTGGGTGAGGCTGGAGACCTGATTTCTAGTTTTTGCCCTGCTGCTTGTCAGCCGAGGAGCTTAGTGATCTAGGCCCATGATTTTCAAAACTTATTTTTAGTGCTAGAGCCCCTCGGATGCGAGATACACAGGCCTTGGGCTTCAATCTGAGCAGCTCGACTTTAACCCGCCTTGACTATTAGAAACTTGTGATATTCTATGAAAACAAAACAAAACAAAACAAAACAAAACAAAACAAACAAGTTTCTCTGCTAAAAGAAAGCTTGAAAGTCCTTGCTAGAGACAAATCTTACACCCTCTTCTCCAGCTACAATCCTCTGATTATTTCACTCCAAAAGTAGATTATAGAGAATAGATAGAGAATTGTATAGAGAATATATTATATTATAGAGAATATATAGAATATTTGTCCTTAGCAGCATTGAGACAAGAGAGTTGTCTCAGTCCATTCAGGCCACTGTAACTAAGTTACCATAGATGGAGTGGCTTACAAATAACAAAAATTCATTTCTACAGTTGTCGAGAATGAATCCACCTAGATGGAGGGGTCAGCTTGGTTGGGATCTGGTGAGGATCTCCTTCTGGGTCGCGAACCAACTTCTATCCTCATATGGCAGAAAGAGGGTGAGAGAGCTCTCTGGAGTCCCTTTTTAAAGGACACTAATCCTCTTCATGAGGTCTCCACCCTGATAGCCTCATTACCTCCCAAAGACCCCAACTCCTAATACCATCACATTGCGAGTTAGACTTTTAATGTAAGAGTTTTAGGGGGACACACTCAGTCTATAAATAGGACCAAGGGTAATTTGTGTGAGAAGTTGGACCACTGGCTTTCTCTTCATCATTCCTATTGAGAGCTCCCTCCCTTGTAAGTGACCCTTCGGAATCATTAAGGAAGGAGAGTTGCCTAGTGTATGAGTTTCCTTAATGGCTTCTGTTGACAAATTACTATAAATTCAATGGCTTAGAACTATACAAATGTATTGTTTTGTAGTTTTGTAAACTAGAACTCCGACATGGGTTCTTTCTGGGTTAAAATTAAGGTGTTGGCGGGGCTACAGCTCTTTCTGGAGGCTGTAGGGCAGAATCTGTTTCCTTACCTTTTCCAGTTTCTGGGGGCCACCTGTATTCCTTGGCTTATAGCCCCATTTCCAAAGCCAATAGCGGGAGAAATGAGTAGCTTTCATATGACATTTCTCTGTTCCTCTTCCATAGTCACATGGCTCTGATTCTCTTCCTCTGCTTCCTCCTTCACTTTTAAGGATCCTTGTGATGACATTGACTCCATTAGGATAATCAAGTATAATCTACCTATTTTTAGATCATCTGAATAAAAACCTTAATTCCTCTTTGCCCCGTAATTATATAGTCACAGTGTCCAGGTATTAGGATATAGACCTCCTTGGGGGCCACTATTCTGTCTATGACACCCGGACATAGGTGTCATAGTGGGACAGGTCTTGTGAGAATCAGAAAAGAGAAGTGATACAAAAGTAACCACAGAGCCATAAAACAGCCTATTTTGAGTTATGACTTATCCCCATATTATTGCTTGATAATGTTTATTATGCAAGGGACCTGGAGACTAGCAAGCCAGTATTTCATATGGGATTGAGGTCACAGGTCGGATTCCCCCAGATGACAGAGATTTCTATGCAGGTCACTTATTCTGGAGTGCCTTTGGGATCAACACCTTTGGCAGGAAGGGAAGTGAGAAAGATGTTTTGGGCAGAGAGAGAAGTTGGTTTGCAAAGCAGTCTCAACAAAGGCCTCTGCTAATCTCCTAGGGAGCTTTGAAGCTGGGGTCACCAGCTTTTATTTTTTGGGGGGTCACCAACTTTTAAATTCATGTTGATCAGTCATTGGATGTCCTGGAAAAGGGGGTGTGACCCCAGTCCCCAGAGGGACTGATAGCTTAGGGCTATCCACAGCGGTTGGAAAGTAAGTGCATTAGTTCTGGGGGGGAATCGGGGTGATGCTTCACAATGCTGCCCACAATTGGACTGAGGACTCTAGTGTGGGATGTGTAAGGACCTACTTAGCCAGAGAGAGCCATTTTGTTGTTTAGGCAATAAACTTAGATTGGCCCTTAGACTGACCCCCCGCCCTCTGCCCCCGCAGAGGAACTTACTTAGAAACAAGTCTGGGAAACCAGTAAAATATGACTGACCAGCCCCTGATAACAGAGCCCATACACCAGGACGTGTCAGGTCAGGGGGAGGTAACAGATCCCAGAATACAAGGATGAGTCAAGCCAGGTGGAGACATCCAATCAGGAAAACACCTCCTTAACAACTCAAGAATGTGGGCCCTGCCTTTTGGGCACATTTTGGGCGCCAATTCTGACCAGAGTGATAGGCTAGTTCAAATAGCTATTATGGGGTGAATTGTAATTCAGTTGGCCACCTGTGTGTGGCCAGGCTCAACCACATGACCTTTACTCTATAAAAGTTAGTCTGTAAGGCAGGGAGGGGTCGCCTCTCTGCAAGAGACGGCCCTGGCCAGTCAGTTTGGTTCTTGGTGCTTGGTGCAAAATAAAGCTTTGCTTGACCTTCGCTTTGTATCAGTCTCGCTCCTTTGACCATGGATCCAACAGGATGGTTACCAGTGAACTGGAAGAGACTCTCCAAGGCTTGGATGTAGGGGAGGGTCCCAGAATGGGGAGAGTGTATGTAGGAAGAGATGCAGGGACTCGCACAGCCAGGCAGAGTTGATTCAGAAGGGAAGTTTCTCAGTTGCCTTTCTGCACCCTTATCCCTACAAGATCCTTAGGCTCCCTCCCCACCGAGGGACAGCTTGTCTGCTCATCACCTCCAGCTCCGCTGGAAATGATGGATAGAACAAGTGGTAGTGACATAGGTCTGAAGATTCTGGACAGTGAGTAGATTTGTACAGCGTAAGCAAGAAGCTGGTCTGGGCTTTGGCTTGGTTTCTTACTCCAGAAACCCACAGCGTGACGGTATGGTCAGCTCAGGGATATTTATATGCCTTGGCAGCTGGGGTACATGGTGGCTGTTTGGGGGCATTATCCCAGGATCCCAGGTTATTACTCTTTGTTACCTTGTCATCTGTAAGAGGAAGGATATTGGATATGGTTATTGGTAGTGTGTGATTTGTGAATTATTTCACTTCTCCTAGAGTGAACTGTTTCCCATAGGCCTTGTGACCCTTGGCCTTCATCAGCACTCTCTGCAGTGGCTGTGGGTAAAGATTAGCCTTAGGCATATGAAGGATAGGTGGCTACCCACTCAAGGTCACCGGAAAAACTCTCCTACCCCCAACGAACTTGACTAACTTGCTTTCGGATGCCTGAAGGCCCACCATTAGGCTTTTTGACTTGAAGCTCTGGTGCTGGGTTAAGTGTAGATGCTCTCAGAAAAGGGTTAACGACATCTCAATGGAAGTACATTTCAGAATTTCTCTAGAAAGAAAATCCTGGGATGTAAGTGGTAGCGTTCCAAGTGCCCAAAAGCTTCCATGTAACTCCATTTGGCAATAATACTGAAAGCCTTTACAAACGTTCACACCCTTTGACCTAGTAATTCTGCCCCGGTGCATTAAACCTCAAGAAACTGGTCTGAATACCAAGAGGACTTTGTACACAAGAAAGTTTATCACAGAATAACTTATAATGATGTAAATTGGGAATGTTAACCTTAAACATCATTTTACCAGCAAAAATGAACTTATTCAGGAATAAGAGAATTGCAATTCAGGACATGCATGCTATGATAAAACCATAGGCAAGTTCAACAAACAAAGGAAAGAAACAGTTATTTTCTGGAGGAAGAAGGAGGAAGTTGGGAGGGGTTGTTTTGAAGCAAAGTCCACTGGAGGAAAGCCCAAGTCCAGGGTGATGACAGTTTCTCATTGGCTGGGTTTCAGGGTAGTCCAACTCCTGCAGAGATGCAACCTACACCTTTCCCTGTTGGGACCTGTAACGGATGACTCTTACCTCAGAGGATTCTTCTGTGGGAGTTTGTAATTGACAAGCCTTCCTGTAATTGACCTGAATGGTACCAGCTCTCCCTGCTTGTGCTCTCTTTCACATTCTGACAAATAAATAAATAAAATCTTGAAAAAAAAAAAGATAAAGTGGAGTTGGGGAGGGGAAGGGGGGAAGCTAAAAGCGAGAGCAGCAGGCAGAGAGCAGGGAGCCCAATCCCAGGGCTCTGGGTTCATGACCTGAGCCAAAGGCAGCCGCTTAACCGACTGAGCTACCCAGGCACCCCTCCCCACTCTGCTTTAATAAAGTTTCTTTTCATTCAATTTCATAGGAACGACGTGAATGCTAAGCATTTGAAAATGCTCTGGTCAATACTAGCATATGTGCCCAATGAAAAACTACCCTGTCATTAAAAATGATAAGACATGACAGAAATTTTTGTGTTACAAAGGTGAAAATGACCGTGCATTCACATTTTTATGTACATTTTATCGCAACTCTGTAAAAATAAGTCTGTATACATACAAAAGGAATGAAGCCAAATATACGCAAATAACAGTGATATGCTTGGTGGTAAAACTAGAGTAGTTCTTTTCTTTTTCTTCTTTTTTTAAGATTTTATTTATTTATTTGACAGAGATCACAAGTAGGCAGAGAGGCAGAGAGAGAGAGAGGAGGAAGCAGGCTCCCCACCGAGCAGAGAGCCCGATGTGGGGCCCCATCCCAGAACCCTGGGATCATGGCCTGTGCCGAAGGCAGAGGCTTTAACCCACTGAGCCACCCAGGTGCCCCAAAACTAGAGTAGTTCTTAAAATCATTGCATCGTCCTCAGGATTTTCAAAACATGTGCCGGCTCTGCAGGACTTCAGTAAGGCACTGGGTAAAGTTTTAAACACGGTGCACGCAGGTGCCCTGAACTCTCCGGACCCGCGCGTTCCCAGCAGGACTCTAGCTTTAGGACCAGAGACCACTCCCTCCACCCGGAATATCTCCGCCTTTCCCTGAGGCGGGGAGGCTGGGATGGCTCCTAAGGCCTAGAGAGGCTTCCCGCCGCCACAGCGGGAGGACCCGCTGCGAACTGCCCGGCTCTGCGGCAGGACCCTCGGCGGCCGCCGTAGCGCAGAGCCGACTCGGCGGGTCCCGGTGCGCGACGCCTATTGCCTGGTGGCATCCGCCCGAGGCCGCCGGGAGCATCCTCAGAGCGCGAGGAGCGTGGCTTTCTCGCCTGTAAGATGGGCTCCTGGCCGATGGGGCCTGTGAGGACTGAGTGAGGTATGCGCATGCAGTGATACGCGGTCCCCGGGTGGGCCACCAGCCCGAGGAGGCGTTCTTAGCTGCGTGGTGAGAATTCAGTGAGAAAAGTAACCACAAAGAACCTGCTTTTAATTACGACTTGGGAAGCGGTAGCCATTCCTCCTTAAGTACGGTGATCTACAGGCTGCACCTGTGGAAGCACACACCGGTAGAGTCTGCTGCTTGTAAGAGTGCAGGTGGGTCGGGAGAAGTCATTTGCCAGAGAGAGCCAGAGGGCAGCCGGCCCGCGGCGCCCAGGCAGGCAGCACAACCGGCCGGGACACGACTTGCCCCGGCCCTGCCTGGTGTTTGCACGTGCTGCGCCCTTCAGTTCCCACACCCGGACTCCGAGGCCAGGAGCACAAGTACAGCTTGTCCCGACTGAGCAGAGCGGGTGCCGCACACACTCCTTGTAGTATCCCTCCCTAGCAGCTAGCTGGGGATGGCCGTGCAGCCTCCAGGTGAGTGAGGCACTCCGAGGCAGCTTCTTGCAAATAGCCAAGTCAGGGGCCTGCCTGGCTCAGGCCACTCTCCGCTCCTCGCTCCTCGGTAAGCCGGGCCTTCTCCAGTACTACAGAAAAGCAGATTGACCTTTCTTCGTCGTTCAAGTGAAGGTGTTTCACTTGCACTGAAAGTATATTGTACCAGCTATGTTTAGCCCGTTCTCTTTACACCCATTGTACTAAATGCTCTGTAATCTCACTTAATCCAGGCAGCCAACCTCACAGTGTTCTGTCCACTTTACATGTTGGGAAGCTAAGACTCAGAGTTTGAGAGGCATGTTGAAGGTCACAGCGAGAGAGGAGCAGATCCAGAATGTGAATCTGGGCTGATCTTGACTCTTAAACCGTATGCTCTTAACAGTTACACTGCTCTAGAGATCTACCCGTATTTTCTGCTTTAAACAAAATGCTTTCTGAACCTTAATTTTTTGGACCAGTAATGAAGCGTTTTTCAGAGCGCATTTTCTAGGTTCTCCCCACCTCCCCCCTCCTAACCAGGCTCCCTTCACTAACCTTTTATTCATTGCACACACGTAATAAATGTGGGCTGAATTTGTGAGCTCAGCACTGGGCTTAGCCGACTTTGCTTAGAGAATTCAGCTGCAAGCCACTTGTTGCCCAGCCAGACCCTCAGAATGAAATCCAGGGGTTCAAGGACCTTGGCTGGGCAGCAGCAGTGACATTATGATATGGCCTCCTTGGGTCCTGCCTCAGATGCTTTTCCACCCACCTTTTCTAAGCAATGCACTTGCCCTTCCCCACAAGTTCTTGGGACAAAACATCCTATGCTTTCACCTTTATGTGGCTTCAGATGTTGGATTTAATTAACAAAAATTCTGCAGCAGAAATGTGGTTATGAGTCAGGGATGTGTACGTGTGTGCTCGCCTGTGTGTGAAGCCAGTCTCTCAGCACCAGCTAAAAATGTGAAGCTGCCTGTCAGTGCCAGGAATTGAGGACACCATATGCTTGCATTTCTAGGTCTTCCTAAGAGTTACATAACTGCCCCCAAAGTCAGGGGGCAGGAGCAGGGCCAGCCGTGGGAGATGTTTCCAAAGAGGAATGCTGAGGAAGGACTGACCTTGAGAAGACCGGGAGTTCGCCAGGCCATGGAATGTTCCCAGCCTCAGGGCTTAAACAAAAACTGTATTCAGAGAGTGAGTGCTCTGTTGAGAACAAGCCCTGTCTGTCTCCCTGCTTTGTCTTGGGGGTTTATCAAGGTGAGCCCTTACTCTTTGGGGCACTGGCTATTGAATTTAGAGCTGGGCACAGTTGCCAGACCAGAGCCCTCGTAATCCTCCCAGCCATCTCTAATTAGCAGGCTTTGGGGCCCAAGCATCTTTAGCGCCAGGCAGAGGTGAGATAAGAGCTCTAGCCTTATCTAGTCGCAGAATATGGCTCCAGAAAGGCATTGTTGGGAGAGGAGAGCTGTGGGAGGGGACAGCCAATCAGCAAGGGCTTATCAGAGGCTTGCTCTGGTCATCTTTGCTGGTGGGAAGTTTCTGATTGGCTCCTTGCCTTGCAGAGAACTCTCCTCACCACCCTCCCTGCCCCCTGCCGTGCTTGATTAGAGCTTATTTTTCTTTCAAGGCTTCAGTTCTGAGGTCTGAGACCTAGAGCAGCATTTTTCAGACTCTGGGTCATGATCGTTAGTAGTGGCTCACACCCAGCATTAAAAAAAAAAAAAAAAAGATGAACAATAAAGTAGGCTATCCAAGCACATCAGACATAATAAAGGTCATGTTATTTCAGGTATATGTATAAAATTAATTCTTATTGGTGATAATAGAAAAAAAAAAGGAAAGCCTCTGGTTTAGAAGCTATCTATGTTCATATCCCTCTTACTACAGCATGAGAAACCCTTGCTCAACCTAGTTTATACAAGAAGGGTGTTTATTATATCACTAAAAAGGATGTTTAGAGATGGAGTAGGCCCTAGGGTCATTGATACAGGCTCTACCATGCGACCAAGGATGCCAAGACTTCCTGGTGGGTTTTAGCCTCAGGCTGGTAGCAAGATTTGCAGAAGCTCCGAGTCTGGCTGTCCCCGTGTCTCTGCTGAGTGAGGACATCCTCCCTGAATGCCTTCTGGCTACTGTCTCTCTGCTGGTGAAGAATCAGTCACAGCTCTGGTCTTAGACCTGTCACTGGCAAGGAGGGCATGACTCCCATGAATAGAAGAGCCTGAGCAGGAGACCTCCTGGATCTGGAACCAGGAGGGAAGTGGACATATCTGATCAGAAAGAGGGTTCTGACCATGCGCTAGAAGACAGAATGGGAGAAGATACTTTCAGTGTTTCAAACTGACAAGTGACTGAGGCCTAGAATACACGAGAAATTCCTCCAAGTTAGGAAAAAGAGAGCAACCCCAACAGAAAGGAGACAAAAGATAGGCAGTTTTCATAGATGAATTAACCCTAAAAGCTAACAAACAAGACAAGATACCCAGTCCTTATTAATCACCAAAGAAGTATATATTTAAATGAGGTTGTACACCATTAGGTTAACAGTTAGAAAGCTGGGTAACTCCAGTTGTTGGCAACCCAAACACACCACTGGTGGGAGTGTGGACGGATGCAGCCATCCTGGAAGGCAGTCTGGTCTTCTTGTCAAGTGATGTAAATGTGTATAGTATATGACCAGCGGTTATGCTCCCAGGGAAATTCTGACAGAGGCCACTAGGGATGTGTATGACGATGTTCCCTGATGCCTTATCTGTGATGGAGGGGACTTGTCCACAATTCTGCCATCCATCCCTGAGAAAGAAAAGGTCAGATACGGTGGGCACACCAACAAGATACTATGCATCACGTAGGGGGGATGGATTAGACGTATCCATGGCAACATGGATGGATCTTAAAAACGAAGTTTGTTGTTATTTTTTAAAGAATCTGGTCATGAAATTTTTAAAGGTCATTTTTTGAAGTTAGAGACACGTACTGGATTTTTCTGGGTGAAGTGACACGATGTCTGGAATTTGTGTTAAAATATTGAAAGAAAAAAGTGAGCATGGGGAAGGGAGATTAGAGGGAACAAAACTGAGGAATGTGGGTAATTGTTCAGGCCTGGTGATGGCTACATGGAGCGTTACTACATTGTCTCTACTTGTGTGTACCTTAGAGATTTTTCATGACAAAAGCTTGAAACAACACATTCAAATAAAAAGCTGCACATTAAAACGGTACCCGTAGTGCAGAAGAACACGGGGAAAGGGGGTTCTGGCAAATAAAAGACAAAAGAAAATAGAGAAAATCTTTGGTGTTCCATCTGAGAGGCTGAGAAGACTTGCCTCCCTTGGAGCATGGGCCAGGGAACAGGGAAGGACACGGCATTTGCAGGCCTACGAGATCTGCTCTGTGACCACTTTTATTTTCTCCAGGAGCCTCCCTCTAACGCCCAAGGCTTGGCTAGGCTTCTCTTGTGGGTTTCTGCAGCACTGGGGGGCTCTCCTATTCTGCCATTGACTCCGCGGCGTCTTCGTGCACCCTCTTCCCCAGCAGATGTGTGTGACAGGGCCTGGGACTGTGCATTGTGTTTTGCTCAGTGGTCTGTCCCCAGGATGTGGCACAGGCTCTTCTGCATTGGCTGGTCTCTGTAAAATCAGCTGAATGGAAAACAATAGCCAAGGCTTGTTGGGCATGATCTCATTTTATTCTCACAACTCTGCAAGGTTGGAAATCCTACTTTCCCTATTCAGTCAACAATTAAATGGAGACTTTGAGAGGTTAAGAGATGTGCTCAGTGTCAACCAGCTAAAGCAGGGCAGAACCAGGATCCAGCCAGACCTTCTGCCCTAAGAACCGATATTCTCCATCACTGTACAACACCGTCCTGGGGGAGGGATCGCAGCCCCGGAGGTTGAGAGGAGAAGCAAACTTACCTGAAGCGCTTTGAGAGTTGCAGCAGGTTCTGCCAAACCAGGAGCTGGAGGTGGTGGTACGGGCTCTGGAGTTAAAGGCATGGCTGAGAGGGAAATGGTGTGATCAGGGAAATGGGAAGCAAAGGAAGAGAGCTTGCTATAATAGACAGCTGCTGGAGGCCAGCAGGTGATTGACGAAGAACACTTTTTCTAAATTGTGCAGGGCTTGAAACGAGGGTGAGATCCAGTGCTCCCAGATGGTGTGTCTTTCTTTCTAATAGTTCTTAATCAGTGGTTCGCACTGGGGGGCGGGGAGGGGGTGTTGGCCCCAGGGGTCATTTGGCAGTGTCTGGAAAGAGAAGGGGTAATTAATGACATCTAATGGGTAGAGGCCAAGGGTGCTGCTAAACGTACTTTAATGGAAAGGACAGTCCTCCCTGCCCCCCAGCAAAGAATTATCCAGCCCCAAATGTCAGCAGTGCCAAGAATGAGAAACCCTGCTTAAAACTATGGATTGCTCTTAACCTGTAAGATAGTTCCGACCATTCACCCCTTTTGCTTCCGCAGTCCTCTCTCAGCTTCCAGAAGCACTGAATACAAGGACTTGGCAAAGATAGGCGTTGTCAGGAGAAGCCTGCATGCTGGCAGGGCCTAGGGGGTTTCATGTGTTGGAGGCATCATCTTCTCTGATGGTTCATCACAGTTCTGGACCACTGAGCCATGCTGCCTTCCCATTCTCTGATACTTAGTCCTGGTTAGTGGTTAACAATCAGCTCTGAGAAAACAAGCCCTGGTTTCAGTGTTTGATAATTTCCATGCTGTACGTATTCCAACCTTGGCCAATTTCAAGCTACCTTTGTGAAGTCAGCTGGCTTGCAAAGGACCTGAAAATTGAACAGTCAGATGAGCTGGTGGGAGTTAGCTCTCACACACCACGGGTTAGACCCAACTTCGGATCTCCTGTATTCTCTCTTCAGTCACACAGACATGTACTGAGCCAATGACTTAACAAAAGTTTCTCATTCTCCCAACATGGGTATTTCTTTCTCTGTCTTTTTTTTTTTTTTTAAAGATTTTATTTATTTATTTGACAGAGAGAGAGACAGCGAGAGGGAACATAGGCAGGGGGAGTAGGAGAGGGAGAAGCAGGCTTCTCGCTGAGCAGGGAGCCTGATACAGGGCTTGATCCCAGAATCCTGGGATCATGACCTGAGCCAAAAGCAGATGCTTCATGACTGAGCCACTCAGGCACCCCAGCTCGGGTATTTCTGATATAGCTCTCCTATGTGGCCCTTCCATGCAGCTCAGGACCCAAACTCTTTCTGTCCTGCAGCTTACCTTCCTCTAGGGCAGTGGCTCTCAGCTAGAGAGCTAGAGACACAATTCCCTGGGGCCCTGATTCAGCAGCTGGCAGGGGTGGGGCAGGGGGGGAGTGCCGGGGAATGGGCATTTTCTTATCAGAGAAGGCAGGACCAGAAAGGACAACGTTGGAACCACTGAAGAGCAGGCACAACACCGAGATTGCAGGAGGTAAGGGACTTGCCGTCCTCCAGCTCACAGCCCTGCCACCGCCTGGGAAACAGATCTGTGGCTGCACAGCTGGCTTGGGATGAGAGCCCCTGCCCTCACGCTTCCCAGTTCCACAAGGTGTGGGCTTGGTCACCCAGCGGTGCCTGGGGGAAAATCCATTTGAGTAACTGTTCAACCGCCTATGCTTAATTTCCAAGAAACTTTCCATGAGCTTATGTTTTAAGACCGACTCTACCCTTCCCTGTTCTTTTTCATAAAACCACTGCCTTTCTCTGGTCCTCGGCCCCAGCACCAGCCGTCTGCCACTAATGCCAACGCTTGCCTAGTGTTTGCTTATAATGTACCAGCTGCAAAGTTTTAGGAGGCTTGGCTCCGAGCTCAGCTGTCTGGGTCTGAGGCAAATTCCCCCACTTCTGCCACTTTTTAGCTCTGTGACATCAGGCAAGTCACCCCACTTGTCTGAGGCTCACTTTTCTTGTTTGTAAATGCTGGCAGTTTAGGACATTGCCTGGCACAAGTCACTGTTTCTGGGACTGGGGAACACCAGGTAGGCTCTCCTAGATTTATTTCAGGGGACACTTGGAGCACAGCTGCGGTGAGATGTGTGGAAAGATGGGAATGGGGGGAGGCTTAGGAAGTAGGTCACCTGTTAATGAACCCTTGTGAAGAGCCAGGCGCTGTGCCAAGCCCTTTCCACGATTTACTTCACCTTATTCTTCACAGTACCCCATTAGGGAGGAATGGCAGTCTCCTCTGTTTTGTAGGCAGAGGCTCGGGGAATGTAAATGCCTTGCCCAGATTGCCTACCTATTAAACTGAGGAAGCAGGCTTTCCCAATCAGTGATGAGGCCACTCCGCTCTAGGCACATGGGGTCAGGGGCAGGAGGAGCGGACATGGACCCTGTACATGAAACAAGCAAGCCTGAGCCCAGCCAGGAGGCTCTCCACCCTATAAGCCTCTGAAACTGTACGCAGCAGGTCGGCCTCCAGGAGGGCAGGAAACCAGAGCCCAGCAGCTAGAGCCTTGCCTTCGGAAGCCATGTGAGGTTGTGGACAAGTCCCCATGCCTCTTTCCCCTTCTGTTTATGGTTTTTATACAATGATTTTATTGAAATTTTTAAATTGAGGTATAATTGAAATCCATATTAGTTTCAGATGTACAGTTTTTGTATATAATTCAAAATGATCGCAAGAAGTCTAGTCAACCTCTGTCACCATGCATTTTTTCCCGATGATAACTTTTTTTTCCGATGATAACTTTTAAGATGTATTCTCCGATCCTCTCTCAAATACACAATACAGTATTATTAACTGTAGTCACCACGCTGTATATTATATCCTCAGGGCTTATTTATTTTTATAGTGGGACGCTTGTACCTTTTGAACTCCTTCAGCCATTTCACCCACCCCTCCTCCACCCCTGCTTTAAGCAACCACCAATATATTCTCTGTATCTATAAGCTTGGGATTTTTATTCATTTTAGAATCAATATAAGTGAGATCATATGGTATTTTTCTCTCTCTGATTTATCTCATGCAATAATGCCCTTAAGTTCCATTTATTGGGTCACAAATGGCAAGATCTCATTCCTTTTATGAGTGAATAATATTCCAGAATATACCACATCATCTTTATTCATTCAACCATTTGAGGGACACTTAGGTTGCTTCCATATTTTGGCTATTAGAAATAATGCTTCCTCCTCTGTCTCTGCCTGCCTCTCTGACTACTTGTAATCTCTGTCTGTCAAATAAATAAAAAAAATCTTAAAAAAAAAAAATAACACCGCAATG
Source organism: Meles meles (assembly GCF_922984935.1). NCBI lineage: Eukaryota > Metazoa > Chordata > Mammalia > Carnivora > Mustelidae > Meles > Meles meles. The sequence continues at coordinate 115,898,958 of NC_060066.1, forward strand.
ACATGGGGGCATAGAACACTTCTGGAGTTAGTGTTTTCATATCGTGTGGATAAATTACCCAGAAGTGGGCCTGCTGGATCACAGGGTAGTTCTAGTTTCTTTAGCTTTGTTCTTTTTTTTTTTTTTTTTCAAGATATCACTTTTTATTTAGCAAGTGTACACAGAGAACATATTAAATGAAGTGGAGCCTAAAATGTGTTATGAATAATAGAGCAGCCCATATGTGAACCGAGGGCAATCAGGGACCTCTTTTCTTCCCATATTTATTTTTGTTGTTATTTTTTTCCATTTTATTTATTTTTTTCAGCGTAACAGTATTCATTGTTTTTGCACAACACCCAGTGCTCCATGCAAAACGTGCCCTCCTTATTACCCACCATCTGTTCCCCCAACCTCCCACCCCTGACCCTTCAAAACCCTCAGGTTGTTTTTCAGAGTCCATAGTCTCTTATGGTTCGCCTCCCCTCCCCAATGTCCATAGCCCCCTCCCCCTCTCCCAATCCCACCTCCCCCCAGCAACCCCCAGTTTGTTTTGTGAGATTAAGAGTCATTGATGGTTTGTCTCCCTCCCAATCCCATCTTGGTTCATTTATTCTTCTTCTATCCCCCTAACCCCCCATGTTGCTTCTCTATGTCCTCATATCAGGGAGATCATACGATAGTTGTCTTTCTCCGATTGACTTATTTCACTAAGCATGATACGCTCTAGTTCCATCCACGTCGTCGCAAATGGCAAGATTTCATTTCTTTTGATGGCTGCATAGTATTCCATTGTGTATATATACCACCTCTTCTTGATCCATTCATCTGTTGATGGACATCTAGGTTCTTTCCATAGTTTGGCTATTGTAGACATTGCTGCTATAAACATTCGGGTACACGTGCCCCTTCGGATCACTGCGTTTGTATCTTTAGGGTAAATACCCAGTAGTGCAATTGCTGGGTCATAGGGTAGTTCTATTTTCAACATTTTGAGGAACCTCCATGCTGTTTTCCAGAGTGGTTGCACCAGCTTGCATTCCCACCAACAGTGGAGGAGGGTTCCCCTTTCTCCGCATCCTCGCCAGCATCTGTCATTTCCTGACTTGTTAATTTTAGCCATTCTGACTTGTGTGAGGTGATATCTCATTGTGGTTTTGATTTGTATTTCCCTGATGCCGAGTGACATGGAGCACTTTTTCATGTGTCTGTTGGCCATCTGGATGTCTTCTTTGCAGAAATGTCTGTTCATGTCCTCTGCCCATTTCTTGATTGGATTGTTTGTTCTTTGGGTGTTGAGTTTGCTAAGTTCCTTATAGATTTTGGATACTAGCCCTTTATCTGATATGTCATTTGCAAATATCTTCTCCCATTCTTTCAGTTGTCTTTTGGTTTTGTTAACTGTATCCTTTGCTGTGCAAAAGCTTTTGATCTTGATGAAATCCCAATAGTTCATTTTTGCCCTTGCTTCCCTTGCCTTTGCCGTTGTTCCTAGGAAGATGTTGCTACGGCTGAGGTCGAAGAGGTTGCTGCCTGCATTCTCCTCATGGATTTTGATGGATTCCTTTCTCACATTGAGGTCCTTCATCCATTTGGAGTCTATTTTCGTGTGTGGTGTAAGGAAGTGGTCCAATTTCATTTTTCTGCATGTGGCTGTCCAATTTTCCCAGCACCATTTATTGAAGAGGCTGTCTTTTTTCCATTGGACATTCTTTCCTTCTTTGTCGAAGATTAGTTGACCATAGAGTTGAGGGTCAATTTCTGGGCTCTCTATTCTGTTCCACTGATCTATGTGTCTGTTTTTGTGCCAGTACCATGTTGTCTTGATGATGACAGCTTTGTAATAGAGCTTGAAGTCCGGAATTGTGATGCCACCAACTTTGGCTTTCTTTTTCAATATTCCTTTGGCTATTCGAGGTCTTTTCTGGTTCCATATAAATTTTAGGATTATTTGTTCCATTTCTTTGAAAAAAATGGATGGTATTTTGATAGGGATTGCATTAAATGTGTAGATTGCTTTAGGTAGCATGGACATTTTCACAATATTTATTCTTCCAATCCAGGAGCATGGAACATTTTTCCATTTCTTTGTGTCTTCCTCAATTTCTTTCATGAGTACTTTATAATTTTCTGTGTATAGATTCTTAGCCTCTTTGGTTAGGTTTATTCCTAAGTATCTTATAGTTTTGGGTACAATTGTAAATGGGATTGACTCCTTAATTTCTCTTTCTTCTGTCTTGTTGTTGGTGTACAGAAATGCAACTGATTTCTGTGCATTGATTTTATATCCTGACACTTTACTGAATTCCTGTACAAGTTCTAGCAGTTTTGGAGTGGAGTCTTTTGGGTTTTCCACATATAGTATCATATCATCTGCGAAGAGTGATAGTTTGACTTCTTCTTTACCAATTTGGATGCCTTTAATTTCTTTTTGTTGCCTGATTGCTGAGGCTAGGACTTCTAGTACTATGTTGAATAGCAGTGGTGATAATGGACATCCCTGCCATGTTCCTGACCTTAGCAGAAAAGCTTTCAGTTTTTCTCCATTGAGAATGATATTTGCAGTGGGCTTTTCATAGATGGCTTTGATAATATTGAGGTATGTGCCCTCTATCCCTACACTTTGAAGAGTTTTGATCAGGAAGGGATGCTGTACTTTGTCAAATGCTTTTTTAGCATCTATTGAGAGTATCATATGGTTCTTGTTCTTTCTTTTATTAATGTGCTGTATCACATTGATTGATTTGCAGATGTTGAACCAACCCTGCAGCCCTGGAATAAATCCCACTTGATCGTGGTGAATAATCCTTTTAATGTACTGTTGAATCCTATTGGCTAGTATTTTGGCGAGAATTTTTGCGTCTGTGTTCATCAAGGATATTGGTCTGTAGTTCTGTTTTTTGGTGGGATCCTTGTCGGGTTTTGGGATCAAGGTGATGCTGGCCTCATAAAATGAGTTTGGAAGTTTTCCTTCCATTTCTATTTTTTGGAACAGTTTCAGGAGAATAGGAATGAGTTCTTCTTTAAATGTTTGGTAGAATTCCCCTGGGAAGCCGTCTGGCCCTGGGCTTTTGTTTGTTTGGAGATTTTTGATGACCGTTTCAATCTCCTTACTGGTTATGGGCCTATTCAGGTTTTCTATTTCTTCCTGGTTCAGTTGTGGTAGTTTATATGTCTCTAGGAATGCATCCATTTCTTCCAGATTGTCAAATTTGTTGGCGTAGAGTTGCTCATAGTATGTTCTTATAATTGTCTGTATTTCTTTGGTGTTAGTTGTGATCTCTCCTCTTTCATTCATGATTTTATTTATTTGGGTTCTTTCTCTTTTCTTTTTGATGAGTCTGGCCAGGGGTATAATTATCAATCTTATTGATTCTTTCAAAGAACCAGCTCCTAGTTTCATTGATTTTTTCTATTGTTTTTTTGGTTTCTATTTCATTGATTTCTGCTCTGATCTTTATGATTTCTCTTCTCCTGCTGGGTTTAGGGTTTCTTTCTTGTTCTTTCTCCAGCTCCTTTACGTGTAGGGTTAGGTTGTGTACTTGAGACCTTTCTTGTTTCTTGAGAAAGGCTTGTACCACTATATATTTTCCTCTCAGGACTGCCTTTGCTGTGTCCCACAGATTTTGAACTGTTGTGTTTTCATTATCATTTGTTTCCATGAATTTTTTCAGTTCTTCTTTAATTTCCTGGTTGACCCATTCATTCTTTAGAAGGATGCTGTTTAGTCTCCATGTATTTGGGTTCTTTCCAGCTTTCCTCTTGTGATTGAGTTCTAGCTTCAGAGCATTGTGGTCTGAAAATATGCAGGGAATGATCCCAATCTTTTGATACCGGTTGAGACCTGATTTGTGACCCAGGATGTGATCTATTCTGGAGAAGGTTCCATGTGCACTAGAGAAGAATGTATATTCTGTTGCTTTGGGATGAAATGTTCTGAATATATCTGTGATGTCCATCTGGTCCAGTGTGTCATTTAAGGCCTTTATTTCCTTGTTGATCTTTTGCTTGGATGATCTGTCCATTTCAGTGAGGGGAGTGTTCAAGTCCCCTACTATTATTGTATTATTGTTGATGTGTTTCTTTGATTTTGTTATTAATTGGTTGATATAGTTGGCTGCTCCCACGTTAGGGGCATAGATATTTAAAATTGTTAGATCTTCTTGTTGGACAGACCCTTTGAGTAGGATATAATGTCGTTCCTCATCTCTTATTATAGTCTTTGGCTTAAAATCTAATTGATCTGATATAAGGATTGCCACCCCAGCTTTCTTCTGATGCCCATTAGCATGGTAAATTTTTTTCCACCCCCTCACTTTAAATCTGGAGGTGTCTTCGCGTCTAAAATGAGTTTCTTGTAGGCAACATACTGATGGGTTTTGTTTTTTTATCCATTCTGATACCCTGTGTCTTTTGATTGGGGCATTTAGCCCGTTAACATTCAGGGTAACTATTGAGAGATATGAATTTAGTGCCATTATTAGTCTGTAAGGTGACTGTTACTGTATATTGTCTCTGTACCTTTCTGATCTACTACTTTTAGGCTCTCTCTTTGCTTAGAGGACCCCTTTCAATATTTCCTGTAGAGCTGGTTTAGTGTTTGCAAATTCTTTCAGTTTTTGTTTGTCCTGGAAGCTTTTTATCTCTCCTTCTATTTTCAATGATAGCCTAGCTGGATAGAGTATTCTTGGCTGCATGTTTTTCTCATTTAGTGCTCTGAATATATCATGCCAGCTCTTCCTGGCCTGCCAGGTCTCTGTGGATAAGTCTGCTGCCAATCTAATATTTTTACCATTGTATGTTACAGACTTCTTTTCTCGGGCTGCTTTCAGGATTTTCTCTTTGTCACTAAGACTTGTAAATTTTACTATTAGGTGACGGGGTGTGGACCTATTCTTGTTGACTTTGAGGGGGGTTCTCTGCATCTCCTGGATTTTGATGCTTGTTCCCTTTGCCATATTAGGGAAATTCTCTCCAATAATTCTCTCCAATAGACCTTCTGCTCCCCTCTCTCTTTCTTCTTCTGGAATCCCAATTATTCTAATGTTGTTTCGTCTTATGGTGTCACTTATCTCTCGAATTCTCCCCTCATGGTCCAGTAGCTGTTTGTCCCTCTTTTGTTTGGCTTCTTTATTCTCTGTCATTTGGTCTTCTATATCACTAATTCTTTCTTCTGCCTCATTGATCCTAGCAGTGAGAGCCTCCATTTTTGATTGCACCTCATTAATAGCTTTTTTGATTTCAACTTGGTTAGATTTTAGTTCTTTAATTTCTCCAGAAAGGGCTTTAATATCTCCAGAGAGGGTTTCTCTAATATCTTCCATGCCTTTTTCGAGCCCGGCTAGAATGTTCAGAATCGTCATTCTGAACTCTTGATCTGACATATTACCAATGTCTGTGTTGATTAGGTCCCTAGCCTTCAGTACTGCCTCTTGTTCTTTTGTTTGTGGTGATTTTTTCCGCCTTGTCATTTTGTCCAGATAAGAGGATATGAAGGAGCAAATAAAATACTAAAAGGGTGGCAAAGACCCCAGAAAAATGCGCTGTAACCAAATGAGAAGAGACCCCAAATTGTGGGGGGGAGAAAGGGGATAAAAAGAGGTTCAGAAAAAAAAAAAGAAAAAAATTTAAAAAATAAAACAAATAAAGAAAAAATACAAAAAAGAAAGAAAATATATATGTATTTAGATAAACTAGTCAAAAAAGTTAAAAAAGAAAAGGGTAAAAGTTTTAAAAAATTTAGCAGAAGAAGAAAAAAAAAATTGAAAAAAGAAAAAAAAAAATTGAAGTAGCCGCAAGACTAAAGAATCATGGGGAGAAAGCCATGAGTTCCATGCTTTGCTTTCTCCTCCTCTGGAATTGCACTGCTGTCTTAGGAATTGAACCTACTTTCCTTGATAGATGAACTTTGTCCTGGCTGGATATTTTGTTGATCTTCTGGGGGAGGGGCCTGTTGTAGTGACTCTCAAGTGTCTTTGCCCGAGGCGGGATTGCACCGCCCTTACCGGGGGCCGGACTAAGTAATCGGCTCGGGTTCGCTTTTGGGAGCTTCTGTTCCCTGAACGCTTTCCGTAGAGTTCCGGAGGACGGGAATGAAAATTGCGGCCTCCTAGTCTCCGGCCCGGAGGAGCCGAGAGCCCGGGGCCCCACTCCTCAGTGCGCCCCCAGAGGACAGCACCCAATCACTCCCGTATCCCCAGCCTCTAGCCGTGCTCCGAGCTCACCCAGCCCGCGACCGTTCAAGGTAACCCCGAGCTGAGAGTTCAGTCCTCGGCTCTGTCTCTGCAGCCGGCTTCTCTGTTCTAATACCTGCGAGCTCTGCGACACTCCGACACCCCCGATCCTTCTGTGACCCTGCGGGACCTGGGGCCACGCTGACCCCGCGTGGGCTTCACCCTGGTTTAGCCTCTGGAGCAATGTCCCTCAGTGGAACAGACTTTTAGAAGTCCTGATTTTGTGGTCCGTTCCTCTGCCGCTTGCCGGGAGCCGGCCCCTCCCCCCGCAGTCTATCTTCCCGTTGTTTTAGATTCACTTCTCTGCCAGTCCTACCTTTCAGAAAGTGGTTGATTTTCTGTTTCTAGAGTTGCTGTTCTTCTTCTCTTCGATCTCCCGTTGGATTTGTAGGTGTTTGCAATGTTTAGATAAGCTATCGAGCTGATCTCCTGCTACCTGATGTAGTCTCAGGCTGCTACTTCTCCACCATCTTGACTCCTCCCTCTCTTTAGCTTTGTTCTTGTTTGTCAAGATTGCTTTGGCTATTTGGGGGTCTTTTGTGGTTCCATAGAAATTTTAGGATTTTTTTTTCTAATTCTGTGAAGAACGTTATTGATATTCTGAATGGGATTGTGTTGAATGTGTAGATTGCTTTGGGTAGTAGGAACATTTTACAGATATTCTTCCAATCTGTGAGCATGGAATATCTTTCCAATTGTTTGTGTCATTTTAAATTTCTTTCATCAGGGTTTTATAGTTTTCAGAGCACACGTCTTTTACCTCCTTGGTTAAGCTTATCCTTAGGTATTTTATTCTTTTTGGTGCAATTGTAAATGGGATTTTTGTCTTAATTTCTCTTTCTGCTACTTCATCATTAGTATGTAGAAGAAATGCAGCTGATTTCTGTATATTAATTTTACATCCTGAAACTTTACTGAATTCATTGATTCTGGTAGTTTACTACAGGAGTCTTTAAGGTTTTCTATGTATAGTATTATATCATTTTCAAACAGTGACAGTTTTACTTCTTCCTTAGCAGTTTGAAGGCCTTTCATTCCTTTTTCTTGTCTGATTGCTGTGGCCAAGACTTTCAGTACTATGTTGAATAAAAGTGGTAAAAATGGACACTCTTATTCCTGATCTTAGAGGAACAGCTTTTAGGTTTTCACCATTAAGGATGTTGTTAGATATGAGTTTTTCCATATATGGCCTTTATTATGTTGAGGTGTATGTTCCCTCTGAACCCACTTTGTTGAGAGTTTTTTTTTTTTAATCATGAACAGATGTTGAATTTTGTCAAATGCTTTTTTTTTTGCATCTATTGAAATGATTATTTGTTTTTTATCCTTCATTTTACTTATGTGGTGTATTGTACTGATTGATTTGTGGATATTGAACCATCCTTGCATCCCCAGACTAAATCCCATTGGATCCTGGTGAATGGATCCTTTAATGTATGTTTAAATGCAGTTTGCTAATATTTTGTTGAACAGTTTTGAATCTATGTTCATAAAGGATATTGGACTGTATTTTTACTTCTTTGTAACATCTTTGGTTTTGATATCGGGTAATGCTGTCCTTAGGATGTATTTGGAAGCTTTCCGTCTTCTATTTTTTGGAATGGTTTGAAGAGATTAGGTATTAAATCTTCTTTAAATGTTTGGTAGAATTCATCTGTGAATCCTTTTCATCCTGACTTTTGTTTCTTGGGAGTCTTTTAATTACTGATTCAATTTCATTGCTGGTAATTGGTCTGTTCGGATTTTCTATTTCTTCCTGATTCCTTTTTGGGAGGTTATATATTTCTAATCATTATCCATTTCTTCTGTGTTGCCCAATTTGTTAGCATATAATCTTTCATAGTAGTCTCTTCTAATCCTTGTGTTCCTATGATGTTGATTGTTCTCTTTAATTTCTGATTTTATTTATTTGGGTGCTCTTTTTTTTTTCTTGATAACTCTGGCTAAATGTTTATCCATTTTCTTTATCTTTTCAAAGAACAACCTCTGGGGTTCATTTATAGAGTCTTTAAAGAAAGTCTCTATTTCATTTATTTCCACCATGATCTTTATTATTTCCTTTTTTCTACTTTCTTTGGGCTTTGTTCTTCTTTTTCTAATTCCTTTAGTTGTATGATCAGATTGTTTATTTGAGATTTTTTTCTCAGTTCTTGAGGTAGGCCTGAATCACTACAAATTTCCCTCATAGAACTGCCTTTGCTGTGTATATTTCCTGTTTGATTTCTTTGTTGACCCATTGGTTGTTTAGTAGTATGTTGTTTAGCCTCCATGTGTTTGTGTTTTTTCCAGTTTTTTCTTCTTGTAATTGATTTCTGGTTTTATATTGCTGTGCTTGGAAAAGATGCTTGATATGATTCCAGTCTTCTTAAATTTATTTTTTGTTTTGTGGCTTAATGTGTGCTCTGTCCTAAAGAATGTTTGTTCTGTAGTTTAGCCTGTGATCTATCCTAAAGAATGTTCCATGTATACTTAAAAAGAATATGTATGCTCCTGTTTTTGGATGATGGAGTATTCTGTATGTATCCGTGAAGTCCACCTGATCTAATGATCATTCAAAGACACTGTTTCCTTATAGACTTTGTACCTGGATGATTGGTCTATTGATGTAAATGGGCTAGTAAAGTCACCTAATGTTGTACTACTGTCAGTTTCTCCCTTTATATCTGCTTATGTTTACTTTATGTGTTTAGGTGCTCCTGTATTGGGTCCATACATACTTACAGTTCCTATCTCCTTTAGTTGGATTGATCCTTTGATCATTATGTATATGTGGCAGCATAGAGGGCTCTTGGGGTTTTCCCCCCGCTTCCATCACGCTGTGTCTTCTAATTGGAACATTTAGACCATTTACTTGTAAAGTAATTAATAGGCTTTACTTGCTGCCATTTTGTTAGATGTTTTCTGGTTGTTTTGGTAGTTCTTCTCTGTTCCTTTCTTCTCTTATTCTCTTTCCTTGTGAGTGATGACTTTAAGGTTATGCTTGGCTGTGCTTGACTTTCTTTCTCTTTATTTTTTGGGTATCTATTATAGGTTTGTGATTGCCCTGAGATTCCTATATAACATCCTAAGTATATAGTAGTCTATATTAATTGTTGCTTAAGTTAGAGCATGTTCTAGAAGAACTTTATTTTTACGCCTTCCTCTACATTTTGTGTGCATATTGTCATATCTTACATCTTTCTTATTGCATGAGTTTAAATTTTTAGATATGATTGTTTTTTTTTACTTTTAAAAATCTTTATACTAACCTTATAAGTGATTGCTCTGCTATCTTTACTGTATGTTTGCTTTTACTCATGAAATGTTTTCCTTTCTGATATACTTCTTTTCTTTTTAAAGGTTTTTTATTCATTTCTTTGTCAGAGATTGAGAAAGAGAGAGCATGCGTGCACAGGCCGGCAGAGTGCCAGGCAGAGGCAGAGGGAGAAGCAGGCTCCCTGACGAGCAAGGAGCCCAATGTGGGACTCAATCCCAGGATGCTGGGATCATGACCTGAGCCGAAGGCAGCTGCTTAACCGACTAAGCCACCCAGGTGTCCCTCTAATGTACTTCTTTTTTTTTTTTTTTTAAGGTTTTATTTATTTATTTGACAGACAGAGATCACAAGTAGGCAGAGAGGCAGGCAGAGAGAGAGGAGGAAGCAGGCTCCCCATGGAGCAGAGAGCCCGTTGCAGGGCTTGATCTCAGGACCCTGGGATCATGACCTGAGCCTAAGGCAGAGGCTTTAACCCACTGAGCCACCCAGGTGCCCCTAATGTACTTCTAATTATGGCCTTTTCCACTTAAAAAAAGTACCTTTAACATTTCTTACAAGGCCAATTTAATGGTGATGAACTTTTTAGAGGCTTGATGGGGATAATTCTTTGTCTCTCCTTCAATCTGAATGATTACTTAGCCAGGTAGAGTATTCTTGTTTGTGGGGGTTCCCCCCTCCCCTTTCAGTACTTCAAGAATATCATGCCATTCTCTTCTGGCTTGCAAAGTTTCTGATAGAAAACCAGCTGATAGCCTTATGGCATTTCCCTTATATGTAACCACTTGCCTTTCTCTTGCTGCCTTAAAAATTTTTTTTTTTTTACATTTTAATATGATGTGTTATGGTATGGATCTCTTTAAGTTCATTTTGTTTGGAACTCTCTGTACTTGCTGAACCTGGATATCTGTTTCCTTCTCCAGGTTATGGAATTTTTCAACTATTATTTCTTCAAGTAAGTTTTCTGTCCCTTTCTCTCTCTCTTCTCCTTCTAGAACTTCTATAATGTGAATGTTTGCTTGCTTGATGTTATCCAAGGGATCCCTTAACCTATCCTCATTTTTTAAAAAATTCTTTTTTCTTTTTGGTGTTCAATTTGGTGCTTTCTGTTCCTGTTTTCCAGATCACTTACCCATTCTTCTGCATTCTATAATCTACGGTTGCTTCCTTCTAGTGTATTTTTCATTTCAGTTGTTGTATTCTTCAACTCTGATTGGTTCTTTTTTTATATTCTCTATCACTTTCTTGAAGTTCTGAGTTCATCCACTCTTATCTCCAGTCTGGTGAGCATCTTTTTTTTTTTTTGAGATTTTATTCATTTATTTGACAGACAGAGATCACAAGTAGGCAGAGAGGCAGGCAGAGAGAGAGGGAGGGAAACAGGCTCCCTGCTGAGAAGAGAGCCTGATGTGGGACTCCATTCCAGGACCCCGGGATCATGACCTGAGCCGAAGGCAGAGGCTTTAACCCACTGAGCCACCTAGGTGCCCCTCTGGTGAGTATCTTTATGACTATTACTTTGAACTCTATTAGATAGATTGGTTATCTCCATTTCATTTAGTTCTTTTTCTGAGGTTTCATCTAGTTCTTTCATTTGGAGCACAGTCCTCTGTCTCCTCATTTTGGTTGACTTTCTGTGTTTGTTTCTATGAATTAGATGGAACAGCTACTTCTTCTAATTTGAGCTCCTATGTGTGGTCATCCCCTGTATGAACTGTGTGTCCATGGTGATTTTGGCTGGGTGGCTGCTTGGAGATGTGGCTGACATTGGCAGAGGATCCTGGGGCACTCCATGCTGGAACTGCCCTGGTGGGATGGCTAGAGAAGAAGTGGGCATGGGCCAGGGAAGTTTCAGGGCTCTTTGTGCAGAGGGCACCCTGGCAGAATAGCTGAAGCTGAAGTGAGTGCAAGCTAGAGGGCCCTGGGGCACTCCACACAGGGGCACACTGATAGGGCAGTTGGATCTGAGGCAGGTGTGAACCAAGGTTTGCTGAAGCACTCCATGCTGGGGGTGCTCTGGCAAGTCATCTGGAGCTGAAGTGATACAGGCCTAGAGTATTTCAGGGTGCTTTCTGCCTGTGTCACCTTAAGGAGACAGCTGGAGCTGTAATGAGCTCTGACCAGGGATATCCTGGTGTGTACTACACTGGGACCACATTAGGGGGATACCTGGGGCTCCCGTGGGCTAGGGGCTGAGGCTCACTAAAGTGGCAGGCCTGGGGCGCCTGGGTGGCTCAGTTGTTAGGCATCTGCCTTCAGTTCAGGTCATGGTCTCAGGGTCCTGATATTGAGCCCCAACTTGGGCTCCCTGCTCAGCGGAGAGCCTGCTTCTCCCTCTCCCTCTGCTGCTTCCCTGCTTATGCTCTTTTGTTCTCTCTCTCTGTCAAATAAATAAAACCTTTTTTTTTTAAAAAGATTTTATTTATTTATTTGACAGAGAGAGATCACAAGTAGGCAGAGAGGCAGGCAGAGAGAGAGGGGGGAAGCAGGCTCCCCGCTGAGCAGAGAGCCTGATGTGGGGCTTGATCCCAGGACCTTGAGATCATGACCTGACCTGAAGGCAGAGGCTTATTAACCCACTGAGCCACCCAGGTCCCTTCAAATAAATAAAATCTTTAAAAAAAAAAATGAGCAGCAGGCCAGCTAAGGTGTTGGATTCTGCTCCTGTCCATGTTATCAAGGTAGAAGAGAATATATCCCTCTGACCCAGAGGGATTTCCAGCAGCAGCCCTGCCATTTTTGGGGTGCTAGGGTAGTTTCTGGTTCACTTTTAAACCATGGCTTTTTTTTGTGCCCCAGAGTAGACAGATCTGTTCATGGTCTCTCAGTGTTATCCCTCCCCGGCTATAATTCATGGTGGTGGGGCTAGAAGTTCCTTTTGTTACCATGTTTCCATCTCTCTTGTCATTGTCTGTGTGGGCTCTCGGTTGTTTTGCAGAAGCTGTTCAGTCAGCCCTCAGTACTTTTTCAGGGGGAATTGCTCTATAAGATGGTGTAGATTTGGTGTGTCTGTGGAGGAGGTGACTTCTGGATCTTCTTTGTCACCATCTTGGACCAGAACCAATCTTGTTTCTTTTTCTTACCTAATTGCTCTGGCCAGGACTTCCAATATTATGTTGAGTAAGTGGTGAGAGTGGGAATCCTTGTCTTTCAGCTATTGGGTTTGTGATATATGGCCTTTATCATGCTCAGGTATGTTCTCTCCGTACCCACTTTGTCAAGAGCTTTTTTAAAAATCATAAATGAGGGTGCCTGGGTGGCTCAGTGGATTAAGCCTCTGCCTTCGGCTCAGGTCATGATCTCAGGGTCCTGGGATCGAGTCCCATATTGGGTTCTCTGCTCCAGTGGGGACCCTGCTTCCCCCTTTCTCTCTGCCTACTTGTGATCTGTCTCTGTCAAATAAATAAAATCTTAAAAATAGATAAATACATAAAAATAAAATAATAAATGAATGTTGAATTTTGTCAAATGCCTTTCTGCATCTATTGAGATGGTCATATGATTTTTATCCTTTATTTATTAATGTGGTGTATCGTGTTGACTGATTTGTAGGTGTTAAACCAGCTTTGTATCCATGGAATAAACCCCATTTGGTCATGGCATATGATCCTTTAATGTATTTAATGTAATACATCATAGTTAAATGTATGTAATGTATATTTATTTTTTGCTAATATTTTATTGAGGATTTTTACTTCTGTATTCCCCAGGAATATTGACTTGTAAATTGTTCTTGTGGCATCCCTGTCTGGTGTAGGTATCAGGGTATTGCTGGCTTCATAAAATACATTTGGAAGTGTTCTTTCCCTTTCTATTTTTTGGAAATGTTTGAGAAGGATTAGTGTTAATTCTTTAATATTGGGTAGAGTTCATCAGTGAAGACTTTGGGTCCTGGCCTTTGTTATTTGGGAGATTTTTGATTACTGATTCAATCTCCTTATTAGTAATTAGTCTGTTCAGATTTTATTTCTTTATGATTCAATCTTGGTAGTTTGTTTGTTTCTAAGGAATTTATCCATTTCTCCTACATTGTCAAATTTATTGGCATATGATTATTTATAGTAGTCTCTTATGATCTCATCTATTTCTTCGGTATCAGTTGTAATGTCCCTTCTTTCATTTCTGATTTTATTTGAGACCTCGTTCTCCCTCTTTTTTCTTGGTGAGTATAGGTAAAGTTTTGTCAATTTTGTTTATCATTTCAAAGAACCAGCTGTTGGTTTCATTGATCTTTTCTGTTGTCTTTTTTATTTCTGCTCTGATCTTTGTCATTTCCTTGCTTCTGCTAACTTTGAATTATGTCCCTTGAGGTAAAGTTACATTGTTTGAGATTTTTTTGTTTGTTTCTTGAGGTAGGTATTTATCGGTATGAACTTCCTTTTTAGAACTGCTTATGCAACATCATAAGTTTTGGTATGTTGTATTTCCATTCTCATTTGTCTCAAGGTAACTTTTTTTCATTTATTAAGTTTTTAATTTTAATTCCACTATAGTTGATGTAAAGTGCTATATTAGCTTCAGATGTACAATATAGTGATTGAGCAATTCTATACATTACTCAGTGTTCTTTATGTTATGTGCACAGTACTTTTTGATTTTTCCCGTTTTCTTTCTTGATGTTTTAAGTAGCATGTTGTTTAATCTCCACATATTTGTGATTTTCCCAACCTTCATCTTTTTTTTTCTAAGATTTTATTTATTTATTTGACAGACAGAGATCACAAGTAGGCAGAGAGGCAGGCAGAGAGAGAGGAGGAAGCAGGCTCCCCATGGAGCAGAGAGCCCGTTGCAGGGTTTTATCTCAGGACCCTGGGATCATGACCTGAGCTGAAGGCAGAGGCTTTAACCCACTGAGCCACCCAGGTTCCCCCACAAGCCTTCATCTTATACTTAATTTCTAGTTTCATACCATTTTGGTCAGAAAAGATACTTGATGTGATTTCAATCTTTCATTTTTTAAGACTTGTTTTTTGGCCTAACATATGATCTGTCCTGGAGAATGTTCCATGTGCACTTGAGAAGAATATGTATTCTGCTGCTTTGAGATGGTATAGTCTCTAGATCAGATGAATTTTAACAGATACATAATATGCCATATGAGACCGATGTTTCCTTATTGATTTTCTGTCTGGATGATCTGTCCATTGATGAAAGTACCATATTGAATTTCCCTACTGTTACAATATTACTGCCTGTGTCTCTCTTTAGGTAATATTTCCTTTATATATTTAGGTGCTCCTACACTGGGTGCATAAATATTTACAACTGTTAAGTCATCTTGTTGGATTGACCCCTTACCATTATATAATGCCCTTCTTTGTCCCTTACTACAGTCTTTGTTTCAAAGTCAGCTGTGAGTATAGCTATACCAGCTTTCTTTTGGTTTCCATTTGCATGGAACATCAAATATCTTTTCCATCCTTTCACTTTGAGTCTGTGTGTGTCCTTATGTCTAAAGTGAGTCTCTTATAAGCAGCAATAAATGGGTCTTTTTTTTTTTTAATTGTTTCAGCCACTCTGTCTTCAATTGGAGAAGCTAGTCCATTTACATTTAAAGTAATTATAGATAGGTATATACTTACTGCCATTTTGTTCATTGTTTTCTGGCTGTTTTGTTTTTGCTATTTTCTTTTGTGATCTGATGAGTCTGTTTAGTGGTTATGCTTAGATTTCTTTGTCATTGGTGGCTCTTTTGCAAGTTTTTGCTTTGTGGCTACCATGAAGTTTACACATAACAACTGGTATTTATAACAGTATATTTTAAGTTGATAACAACTTAAGTTTGAATGCATTCTAAGGCTCTATATATTACTCCCCTCCACAACCCCACGTTTTAGGTTTTTAATGTCACATTCTATGTCTGTTTATCTTACGCATCTGTTAAACATCGTAGTCTTTTAACCTCCCTACTAGCTTTAAATTGATCCACTATCTTTACAATAGATTATTCTAAATTGTACTATGTGATTATCTTTACCAGTGAGATTTATATTCTTATATTTTTGGTACTTTCTTATATTTTCTATCTCTTGTGAAGTTCTCACTGTGTTCATTCATTCTTTTCCTGAGTTTGGTGAGGCTGTTTCTTGACCATTACTTTGAACTCTTTATTGAATAAATCATTTATTTCTGTTCCATTAAGTGCTTTCTCAAGGTTTTATCTTGTTTTGTTTGATAAATGAAACACATTAGATAAAACAACCCAGTCTTCCCATCTTTAAGGAGTGGCCTCATGGAAGAAATAAAACTTAGAGTTTAACCCTGCCCGAGCTTTGGATTATCTCAGACCTTTGTGACTGTCCAAGCATTATTTTTGGTGGCTCCCAGTAATTGAGGGTGAGCCAAGATCTGCCAGTGTCCGAAGTGGAGGAGTTCAGTCAGCACCTAGGTTCAGGCTGATTGGAAGCTAGACCCTTAGGCAGCAGCTTTTAAAGAATGCAAATACATACGGTTCTGTGGAACTGCAAGCTTAAGTCCTCCTGGGCACCAGGAGGGCACCAGGGCACCAGGACCAGGCAATCTTGAGGTGTCCTCTGGGTAGTAGTCCCAGACATTATGGTGCCAGACAAATGTATGATTTCCTTTCTGGGAGATACGGGCAGCTGGGAGCAAGGCAGAGGGACCGTGCAAAGATGATGTGTCCACTGGTCTCTGTCCCCACAGTGCATCTTAGTAGTCCCCTAGATATGCACCAAACTGGAAGTCTGCCCCCCCAGGCTGAAGCTCCTGATCGAGCAAATGGGTCTGTCACAGAGAGATGTGGTGTGTCTTTCGTTCTGCTGTCTGTGCAGTGTCCTGGTGGTGACAGCCAGCCAGATAGGAGTCCCATGGGATCCAGGAACACATGGCCTGCTGGTCACCAAGTGCTCAGTGATTGAGGGGCATCCCCTGGGTGACAGCCACAAAAGCTGGAGCACCAGACACATGGACAAGCTCCTTTCCAGGAGATGCTGGCACTCTAGAGTGTGGCGGGGGGTGGGGGGAAGTGAGAAGTCAGCACCGGCTGCTGAGGTCTCTGGAAAGGATGACAGTAGGGTGTTAACTGTGGCTTAATTAGAAGCTGGCCCCTCAGGCTGATGATTTAAGATCAGCAAACAAGCCTCTTTCACTGAAAGCCTGGGTGCCTCTGAATCGGCTGTTCTGTGCTGGTCCTGGGGCAAGTAAGTCTGTGCACAGGCTTTTGAAGAGCAGTTTTATAGTTTGCTCTATAGCCCTAAGGGTCTCAGGGACAGAAACCCCATTATTTTCAATGTTCAATGTTTGGGGGGCTTGTGTCTCAGGGGCAGGTCTTAGAAGCTGGAGTTGCCCAGTGTAGAATACAAAACCTTTTCTTCTCAGGAAGAGCTCTGGGTTTTGAGTATCTACCATTGTGGGTGCTCATGCCAGGGGTAGGGCTAATGGCTGGATTGTTTCAGCCTCCCATACCTGCATCAGTGTGGGTTTTTCTTATTTGCCTGATGTGTGTAGGCCTCACTCTAGTTTTTAGGGTTGTTTTTCCAGAAGGAAACTGTTCCAAATGCAGCTGTGGATTTCATGTGTCTGGGGAGGGAGGTGAGTTCAGGATCTTCCGGTGACGCCATCTTGAACTGAAACCTGCCTTTCTCCTTAAATAGGGAGTACTGGCCACTATGCTAAATGCCAGCTTCTTTTTAAGGCACTGAGCTGAGCGTGAGGGGTGAAACAGAAAAGGTAGGTGCCTGGACCTCACAGAACTTACAAGTTAGCAGGGCAAAGTGGATATTAAATTAATAATTACCCAATTGAACAGGATTGTGAGTTCTGTGAAGGAGTAGAGACCAATCAATTATCTAATAGGAGATAGCAACCTAGTTGGGGTGAGGGCTGCAGAGTTTTGGAGATCATTGGAGGCCCAGGACAGGGATTCACATGCTCTGGGACGTAGGCATGTCCAAGGACCTGTGTCATTGGTTTCTCTTTGTCTGTAGATCTCTTTGCCTTCTACCATCACTGGCCATGGTCTCCCACTGCTTCTTGGCATCGTGATTCCATGCATGGCTTCTTCTGAAGCTTCTCTAATTTCCAATTTTAAAGTTTTAGGAGAGAGGCAGAGGCCCTAACTCATAGATTGCTGGTAGACTTGGGCATGGATTTCTCTTGGGTAAAGTGTCAGCCCTGATTTAAGAAACTGAGATTCAAGGTCAGGGTGAAATGTTAAAAATATGGGGGTGGGGGGAAAGTCTGGTAATGAACATTCATTCACTCAACAAGTACTGAATGTGCCAGATGTTGGGGAGGGTATGGCCTGGACTGTATACTCATGAACTTGTAGTATACCAAGGAACACACTAATACATAGCAATACATAGCCATAAGTGCCAGGTGTGCAAAAAACAAGGGCTCACTGAGCCTTCCTGAAGAAGGAATTGGGCCTGAGTGGCATCCATAAAGTTGAGTCGATTAGCCAGCAGAATGCAGGGTGGGCCAACACGGGGGTGGGGGTTACTAAGGGGACTTGCAGGATGCTGGGGGCAGCATTGTGTAGCAGAGGGACTTCCCGGGATCCTGAATGGGGGAGCAGAGGTGTGCACACGTGCTAGAGTTGAGGGTGAAGACACGGACGGTGGGAGAGGCAGCCAAGTGGAGCTTGGAAGGTGGGACAGAGCCACGGTTCTCAGATTTTGGCATGCATCAGAATCACCTGGAAGGCTTACTGAAACAGGTTGCTGCATCCCACCTCCAGTTTCAGAGTCAGTCTGTAGGAGAAGATGCATTTCCACCAAGTTCCTGGGTGATACTGGTCCAGAGACAACATGCAGAGAAGCACTGGGTTAGAGGAAGGGGACTGGCCAGGAGTGAAGGGAGGCGCCTGGAGAGAAGGGGATTTATTGGCAGCCACTGTGCTCGTCTACTTTAGGTATTATCGCAGTCCTGAGATGTCAGGGAAGCACAGAGAGGCAAAAATCTGTGCCCATGGCCAGTTAGTCAGTGACTGTGTCTAGATTAAGACACAAAGCCTGTTCCCAGCCACACCGGAATGGACAGTGAGTGGTGATTGACGGCTTGGTGGCGGGGGCCACAAGTAAGGGAGACAGAAACTCCATGGGATTTCCAGCTTTCTGTCTGGGCAATGGGGTGGTAGACATCATTGCCTAGAGCAGGTTCAATTTGGGAGATCTCAAAGTTGGATTTGCCTTTGGGGTTAGGACTGCTGTGTTATGCTTTCTGAATAAGTACAGATGTCCGATAGACAAGTGGATGCAGGAGTCTGGGGACTCAGGAGAGAGGACCGGACTGAGGGGCCGGAAAGCATCCTGTGGGTGATGTCATGTTAGGAAGCCCCAGGAGTATGAGGCAGGCAGAGGGAAGGGAATGGGGACCTCCCTGAGGAAATGAATAGCCAAGGAGCAGGCGAAAAGGGGGCTAAAAGCTAAGGGCTGGGCAGTGATGTTGATGGTTTCGGGAAGTGTGTGATGGAAGCGCTGCTGTAGAGGTCAGGCAAGGGCTGGGATGTGGTGCTGGATATAAGAAGCAGGTCAGTGGTGACCTCAAGCAGGCCAGTTTCAGGGGACAGGTTAATGGGAGGCAGGAGGTGGCGGAGGGATGATTAGGAGGTGAGCAGGTGGCGGGAAGAGGCCAGTTAGGATGGTTCTATTGCGGATTTATAGGTCCGAACAGTAGCTGGGGTCAGTATTCAGGAGCAGTTTCTGTCACTGGTCTGGAGCCTTCCTTAGTGACTACGAACTGGGCTTCCGGGAGCAGCCCAGTGCAACATAGAAATGAGCCCAGGTGTTGTCTTGCTTTTAGAAAGCTTAGAAAGATCTGGCCCCTTAGAAGGGCTGATTTGGGTCCCAGTTTTACCCATCACTTAGCTGCTTCCTCCAGAGCAAACTTTGGGCTATAAAACTTTTTATTCAGAGGATTGTCCGAAGGTAGAAATATTCTGGTGGGAAGGGGACAGGAGGTTCAGAGCCTCCCCTGGTCCTGCTCTGCTCCACCCTCCCTCTGGGTGTCTCGAAGCCTAGGGCTGCTTAGAGCAGTGAGAAGCCCCAGTCTGGGGGCCACCTGGGGTCACCCCCAGCCTTGACTGTCAGGTCACTGACCATCATCATAGTAGTGTGTGTGTTCCCTGCTCAGTTCTCGGGGATGCCAGAAAGCAGACACGTGGTGAGTAGGGGCGGGGGCAGCAAACCTGCCAGGGCTGTATGGGTTTAAGCACATGGCAGGGGTTTCCTGCCGCCATCACGGCAGTGAAGCCCAGCATGTCTTCCAGCAGCTAGTTACTCCCTGTCTTATGGTCCAGTAATCCTGACGACTCTCTCTGCGGCTTCCTCCTGGTTTCCTTATGTCGGGCTGAGCAGATGGCTCTCTTTAAAGACGGCTGGCTTACAGGTACAGAGCTCATTCCAGGGAAAGGGTCCCCGAGAAAGGAAGAGCTGCTGGTTTAAGGGCAGACTACCCAGCCCTCCAGTTCCTCCAACTGGAGAGGGTAGGAACAGCTGACAGCCAGTATGTGGGAATGGTCTGTCCCCCTTCCCCTCCCAACTGCACAGCTTGGAAGTGAATCGCAGGCAAGAGGCAGGAGCAATGAATTAAACTTCGGAGTACTTGAACAACTTCTCTGGTCATGCGCAGAGCACGATCACTCTGGGGCCAGTGGTTAAGGACTGTGGACTATTGGCTGCTTGAAGCAAGGACAGCCTCGGAGCAGGGCTAGTGAACAGCACTCGGGCTGGAGTACGGAGCCAGGAGACCGAGGAGGGCATTTTTCTGCTCCCTCTTTGAAAGCAGGCCTTCTCAGACTTGACCCAGACAGACCTCTTACCTTTTTCATAAGCGCTTTCTGAAATGGAGCTGTTTGCTGCCACACTGGGAACATGCTATGTGAAAAGGGAAGCACGTGTAGAGAAACACATGCTGCTGAGACGGTGTGCACGTGGGCTTCTGCCGCTCAGACCCACCGAGGCCTCACAATGCTTGAGGTGGTTGTGGCGGGGACCCGAGATGGCAGATGGGCTGAGGGCTGGCACCAGGCTGGCAAGAGTGTTATTACACCAAGTGACTTCATCTTTCACAGGACCCGTTTTTCCACCAAGAAGCAGAGGATTGGCAGCAGCTGGAATTACACTCCCCCCGCCCCCAACCCTGAGGTGGCCCCTGCAGGAGAGAACAGGTTGGGTAAGGCCATCTCCTCAGAATGAGAGGGAGCCTGGGCAAAAAGTTTCCCCTGAACAGTGGTTCTCCACTGTGACTGTGACTCCAGATTGCCTAGGGAGCCAAGGAAGCCAGACAGCCAGTCAGCTCTGGTTCAGGGGGCCTGGGGCTGCCCAGCTCCCCAGTTCCCAGTGGGTGCCAGGGAAGCTGCAGGGACCAGGCTGTGCGCTCAGAGAGCCGCACTCAAATGTCCAGGCCCCAAAAGGGAGGAGGGCACGAGACAGATTCCATTATAATAGCCATCTTTATTTGTAAAAATCCAGATATAAAATGTATTCTTTCAGTCTTTCCAAGTTTTCCTTTTTACAAAAACAAAAAGGCACATAAAAACCATCCCCGCTGTCATTCCCATAGACGAGGTTTTTCAGGCAGCCCTCCCCCCTCCCCCCATAGAGCTACATGCTTCATTCCGGGACGTCTCGCTCCCCCACATGCTTCGGTGCTTTCCTACCAGGGTAGAGTTCCGAATTCCAAGACTGAAGTACACAAAGGGGGTGGGGGCGGGTGCGAAGTGTGTGGCGCGATGCTCCGCGGCGTGCAGGACACGGGGTCTAGTAGTAGGTCTCCTTCTCTACCCAGCCTGGGGGCGGCACAGACGGACAGACACACGACAGTGAGGCCTCCCTCACTGCACTGTAGTGCAGTGGGAACCACAGGGAGCGACCGGGGGTGGGGTGGGGTCACCGAAATTCAATACTGGGTTTCAACTGTTCTCACTGCAAATGTTTCTAGAAAGGACTTGTTAATTGGTAAGATGGCTCCGATTTCTGACCAGCTTTCCACTCTATCATAATTGGGTTTGAGTTCCGTTGCAAATAGGATTGCTTCTGAAAGCCTTTGGGGATGGGACTGTGGCTGTAGGCAGTCTGGTTGCCTTAGCCCACCCGACTGATGAAACAGAAGCCACAGAACTACAGCCTCCCCCACACCCCTGCTGAAGCTAAAAGGTCTGTAATTACCTCCAGGGCGTCGCCTGATGATGAGTTTTCGGACTTCATCGTACACGAAGATGAGAAGAGAGTAGGGGAAGGCACAGAACCACCAGGTAGGTCTGGAAGGAGAAGCAGGTACCAATTTAACACGTGAACACAATTCAAAGGCAAGAGAACGTATATCACAGTGACAGTGGAACAGTCTGGAAGGAGTCAAGCACGGTCACAACTAACCACTAAGCCCTTAGCGTGGACCACACAGCAGGGTCTTAGGAACAGAACGCTGCTCCCTGTGTCCAGGGCCTAAAGAGAGGCAGGGCAAAGCCAACCACAGACTTTCTGCACAAGTCCCCTTCCCACCTTCAAATCTGGTTTTTGTAATTTGGTTTGTAGGAGGAGTTGAGATTTTTTGTTTACCGTCCCAGAGCAAAGGGACATTTTCTTTCCTCCCTTTCCAAAGTTTAAGAAGTCTGAGAGTGACCTGTGTCTATGTCCTGGTCTATGTGCAGATCGAGACTGCCAGTGTGGGTCAAAACCAGTTTCTCTATCCCTTGCATTCAGTAAGCTGTTTGTCGAATCCCTGTGTTGGGGAACGAAAACAGCCGAGCTCTTAACAGAGAGCAGAGGCCTTTGGGAGCCTAGCAGGCCACAGCCACAGTCTCCAGCCTGGAGACAGGCTGGTCATCAGAAGGCTGTGCTTTCCTGACAACCAGCTTCTGCAGTCAGTGCGTGAGGGAGGCTGTCCAAGACAGAGGCCTGGCACTCTCCTCTTCTTCCTGGTGTTAGGCATCCTCCTCCCCAGCTAAGAGAGGACCTCCTGTGACTCAGCCACAGAGTAACTAACCCACCTTTTGAACTGAACAGAAGCTGTTCAGGAACAAGCTCCCTAGTCGGAACAAAACATGGCCTGACACACTACTCCATTTCAGTGACTTTGCATCTCAGCCTTTTGGAGAGCTGGGTTCTCCTACCCTCTTCTTGACAAACAATGGCTCAAGTTGATGGGGCAAGCCTTGTCTAAGTTGCATCCTCCTAGTATACGCCAGCTCTGTGTAAGGTGCTGCAACAAAGATCCTATAAGCCATGCCTTAAAGATTACAACCTAGCAAGGAGCAGAAATAACAAGTAATAGCAAAGAAGGGTGCAAATGTACGTGTCCAAGAGGGCAAGATCACACGGGGCTAGCTCCAGGAGATAGGCCCTGAGGGACTCTGGTGTCATGGGGTGGGAGGGAGCATCCTTACCAAGGACCCATGCAGGGAGAGAGAATACTGAATTCCCCTAACAGAAGCTTGGATGGCTACAAGAGAAGGCTGAAAAGACAGGCTGGACAGTAGCAGACCGACCCCTGGACGCCAGGCCACCCTTGCACAGAAGCAATGTCTGTATAGACCCAGCAAGATGCCGGTGAGGCCCATGGGGCTTGGCTCCTTCAGGGATGGGGTCAGGTTACTGGAATTCATGCTTCTGATAAACCAGCTTCAGCTACAGGGTGTACCGCCAAGTCCCTCACTGCTCTGGGCTGGTGGGTTTCCTTTGGTTTACCCATGACCCACCTCCAACCTGCTTCTCCCACCTCCTTCCTTCGAGAACAGAGGATTCAGGGGCCCACAGAGGTGGGGGCCTGACAGCACACACAGGGGCGAGGTAAGTAAATCAAGACGTGAACCCCATCCCCAAACCTCAGAATACCAATGACAAGTGGGACTGTTGCTATGAGGGACCCGAGCACTCACGCAGTTAGTTGGTGAGCCATCCCCAAGGTACCAGAGCCTGTCGGGCCTGATCTCAGCCAAATCCTAAGCATTCTGGTCAGAACTTCCTAATTTCCAGTGCAGAGGAATTCTTGTACAGGCCACCCCAAACTCCTAAAAACACCAGCTACTAGTGCATGTCATGAGGGAAGTCCCACTTCTGTTTCATGCTTTGGGAGCTGGGTGAGGAGCGACTTACTTGAGGGGGTACATCCTCAGGGCAACACCCATTCCAGGGCAGTAGGAGAGAAAAGCAGCAAGGGCCGTCTCTTCAAAGAGGCCAAATATTAAGATCTTGTTCCTAAAATCAAGAAGACAGAAAGCTTAAGAACACAAACAGAAGTTTAATGTTCTAATACTGTTCAATGGCAGATCAATGTCTTTATGTATTCACTGCACTTAGGAACTGGAGGGCAGATGAAAAGAAACGCTGGAAAATCACATTTTGCTTCCTAAATCCGTGCCAAAGGGGAGATTCCAGAAACTGCCATGGGCCTCGGACCGGGATTTTACAAAGCGCTGAGAGATCACCAGAGCCCGGGGGTCTGAGGGCCCCAACTGTCCTCTACTCACTTCATCCCCTGTTGGAAGACAGAGTTCCTCCTGGTCTTACAGATGACCAAATCAGCCCACTGCACCACGACGATACTGACAAAGAAGGCTGTGTGGCAAGTGAACTCCACGATCTTCCTCTGTTCGTAGGTCTGAAACACAAAAGGCAGACAGATGAGCCCAGCTCTTGGCCCTCATGGCTGGTGGCCTGAGGAGCTCCCCATTGGTGAGGTCCTCACTTACCCACTGCTGCCCGTAGCTGTCCTCCACATCGTTGATCCAGCGGTCATCCCAGTCCACGCGGAGGCCCAGCAGGTGGGTCGGGAGAAAGCCGTTCTCAGCCAGAATCACAAAGTACGTGAAGAAGCCGCCCAGGGCCTGGATCATACCTGCAAGGGTGGAAAACAATTCTAACCTGGTTCCAGGGTACCCACACACTTGTCTGACCACGGCAGCAGGCCCAGGATGGTACGTATTAGGGACTGTCTTTGGCACTGGTTGGGAGAGGAACGGGAGGATGGAGGACCCCAGGGGCATAGCCCTCACCCAGCAGCCTCTTCTCGTTTTTGAGTCACTGTTTTAGAGCTTTAAAAGGGGAAGACACACAGGCCTTGCTCTGAAACACCCACTGCTGTCATATGATCGTGTATCTACCAGGGCAGAGTCTCTTTAGGGGAAAAAGGCTTCCCTATTTTTTTAATTTCTTCTACAATTTGACTTTTCCCATCTCTGTTTTCATACTCCTGATAGTGTGGCACCCTCTGACCAACTGCCCTCCCCCCACCACCACCCCCCAGACCCTTCTCCCTGGCATCTGATCCCACCGCACCACCCTGAGTTCCTCAGGGCCAGGTTTCATCCTTTGCTCTGGCCCTCATCCCCCTTAGAGTTAGGTCTTCCTGGCCATTAGCCAACTCCTCGTCAGCAGCTGTTAACCGGTTTCTGCCGTATTTCCACCAGAAACTCCTCTGTTCCGCTTTACACAAGTGTTCAGTGATGTAACCCATTGATCCAAAGGCCTGAGCTGCTCCTGGTGGCCTCACCGGGTTCTCCTGAAGGCCACTAGGCAGAACACGGAGGATCAAAGGGCATTTTCACTGCCCATCCCCTGAAGACCACCTGTTAGATGGTCATGCTTCAGGTACCATGGGAATCAAGTCTTGGGGTGGGGAGAATGGGGGTGCAAGGCCATTTGGTCGTGACCCATCAGTCAAACCTGCAAGCTCATATAATTTCTTCAAAGCCTAACTCTCTATCCAAATTAGTGACCAATACTTTTATCCCCAGGAAACACTGCCTCTGAATGGACTGTGCCTGGCATGAGAAACCAGGCCTGAGGCCTCCCCCCATGCTCTCCTCTCAGTGCCGGGGGTGCGGCGGCTCACCAATCTGCCCGTAGGCCATGCTGATCAGCCGCTCATTCACAAGCTTGTCCGTTTTGGGGTTTCTGGGTTGTCTCTTCATGATGTCGCTCTCAGCTTGCTCGTAAGCCAGGGAGATGGCAGGAACCTTGGGGAGAAGTATAAAAGTTGTCAGATACGAGGAAGCTGATAGCGCAAACATTTTATTATAAAGTCCTTGCCACTGTCCCCTTTAAAACTGGTTTTCATGCCATGAGATGCTGTAACCAGTCCTATTATAAAACAAACAAAACAGAACTTCCCTTTCATATAATGTTGCTATCTGATAGACGGGCATTGCCAGCTGCCTTGAGGACTGGGGAATGCTGCTTCAGGGGGCTGAGGCCGTGACGCACACCGGGTGCCCATACGCCCAGCCTGACTGGGTGTTGCAGCACCGGGTGAGCGAGGGCCAGAAGCTGCCATGACAGGCACTTACCATGTCCGTGCCCAAGTCAATGCAGAGGATGGTGACGGTCCCCAGGGGTAGTGGAATGTTTGCAATAATAAATATCAGGAAGGGGGTGATCTCCGGAATGTTACTGGTCAGGGTGTAGGCAATGGATTTCTTCAAGTTATCAAAGATCAGACGACCTAGGAAAGCAAGAGGTTGACTTTTTTATTTTTTACTGTAGAGGGTAAAGGGATGGGCAGGCTAGGAGTAGACACAGAAGGGCAGTACTGGGATGAGGTTTTGGTGAACACTTTTAAACGCAGTGCTGCTCTCTCACCTTCTTCTACTCCAGTCACAATTGATGCAAAGTTGTCATCCAGAAGAATCATGTCGGCAGCTTGCTTAGACACGTCGGAGCCAGCGATCCCCATAGCAACACCAATGTCTGCCTTCTTCAGGGCTGGAGAGTCGTTCACGCCATCGCCAGTTACAGCCACAATAGCCCCCTGCCAGGAGAAGGGGGGTGGGTAAGAGCCCCGAGGTCAGGGGTAGAGGCACACCAGGCACACACCTCAACGTGCCTCTCCTCGCTACGACCCTGCCCCTTTCTTCGGAGACCCTCAGCAGGCTCGGAACCAGCTTAGCCAAGATGCCACCCAGCCACCAGCCAACCACAGAATTAAGGAGTGCTGACAAACGGATCCCCTCCCCATTCCAACAAGGGCTTAAGGACTTTTCAAGGGATGGGACAGGAGTCTCCTGCCGTTTACATCCTCTAGAGACACGACGAGCCTCGACTGGTCTTCTAGGCCAAGTGTGGAACCTGATTCTGGGCCACAGTGAAGACATGTGTGGCCAAGTGCGGAGCTCTGTTGGGTCGTTATCAGGTTCCCCTGCCCTGAAGCCATGCCCGCAGCCTCTTTCTGGCACACAGGCAGCGAGTCTAAGAAAAGCTGGGCCGTGTTTCCGGCCCTGGCGCTGTGATCACAGAGGTAAGCAGGGCCTGAGAGAGCCTGGCCCTGGCTGCCCGCTAACCTGTCTCTGGCAGCCTTCCACGATGATAAGCTTCTGCTGAGGAGAAGTCCTGGCAAACACGATCTCCGTGTGGTACTTCAGAATGTCATCCAGCTGCTCAGAGGTCATGTCCTTCAGGTCACTTCCATGCACCACGCAGGCCTTGGCATCTCTAGGATTGGGATGGGAAGAAAGGCCCCCCACTGCTTCACCCGTGTGATGTTCCTCACCACAAAGGGATGTTCTACTACACGGGAGGCTTTGTACGACAGCCCAGAGTTAGACGCGATCTTCCCCATCGCGTTACAGCTACCATCTGGGCAGTAGTCCGCAGGTTACAAGCATGTTCCTACATACTAGATCTCGTTCAAGACTCACCACCACCTGTGGGGCAGCCTGCCTTCGCCTTCCTTATAGAGAACATGTTGAAATGATGGGACCAAGTTCTAGACAGGAGATCAAACCCTCTCATAGCCCCACGCTGAGGGAAGGAGGCCCCACACTCCAACGAAACCCCAGAACAATACCGCTTCATCTCTGTTGCCTTCTGTACTGTACTGTCCAAAGTCCTTTTTGGCCTGAATCACCTGGACAAGTTAGCATGGCCCTGGAAACGGACTCGGTGCGAGGTGTTGGGTCGCATGCTCTGTGGTTAACATCATGAAACTGAAGGCTCGACTAGAGTGTACCGTACGACAAAGCTTCAGCTTCCCTGCTCTGCAGCGTGGGACTGATGCCCACTTTCACAGGTTATTGCAGTCAATGCTGAGAATATGGAAGCACCACCCAAGAGTTGGCTACAATGACATGCTCTCACTGAAACCTTCCCCTGGAAGGACAGGTTGCCTTCTGGAACTGCAGGGGCCTTCCCTATTCAGAGCAAGCCCAGAAGCACACCATCATGGAACCAAGCTGATAATCCCCAACCACCATCATCTGCACAATTAAGGCAGAGCAGGCTCTGAGTTTCCTGCCTTACCTGGGGTTCACCTGGCTCACTGGGATG
Organism: Meles meles; assembly: GCF_922984935.1. Lineage (NCBI taxonomy): Eukaryota > Metazoa > Chordata > Mammalia > Carnivora > Mustelidae > Meles > Meles meles. The sequence goes on from NC_060066.1 coordinate 115,926,647, forward strand.
TTGAGGCGTGCGGCGATGTCTTCCACGGTCTCGTTGCCTTCTGAGATGATGCCCACACCTTTGGCAATGGCTTTGGCTGTGATTGGATGGTCTCCAGTGACCATGATGACCTGGAACAAGAAACAGGGCAATTTATTTGAATGCAAATGCCTAAGCAGGCAAGAAGAAATATTAAGGATGCTTCATCTTGGAATATCAAAAAGACAGGAATGCAAACCTAAAATGGGTAAACGTTAACCAAAAATACAAACATGCACCTGTTTATGAAAACACAAAACAACATCCCGATCCTATCTTGGTATATGACAAGATGTGTAACGTCTGTTTTTCCTTTTATTACACAGTCACAAGAAAACTAAAATGTATTAAAACCAGCCAAAAAAAAAATCTGATGCTGACGGGACTCTAGGGCACAAGTGCCACACACTGCCTGGGGAGCAGCCCCAAAGTGGCCCAATTTGGGGAGAGAGCATAAATGCGTAGAAAGAATTCAAATCTTGCTACTGCTTTTCTGATCTGATGATTATATTCAGAAGAGTACACTTACGAATACAGTCCAAGTGGTGGGGGAGTTATTTTTACAAAGCTTTCCAGGGCGGTATTACCAACAAGAATGAGAGAGTGGAAACAAATCAGACAGCCAGCACCAAGGCGGGCTCAAAAAACCACCTGTTATCAGTGCACTTGAGCAGTGTTCCGTGACTTAGACAGACAGATACAGAGGACACCAAACATTCATTAAAAAACCAGTTAACTGGGGCGCCTGGGTGGCTCAGCGGTTTGGGCCTCTGCCTTCGGCTCGGGTCATGATCTCAGGGTCCTGGGATCGAGCCCTGCGTCGGGCTCTCTGCTCAGTGGGGAGCCTGTTTCTCCCTCTCTCTCTGCCTGCCTCTCTGCCTATTTGTGACCTCTCTGTCAAATAAATAAATAAAATATTAAAAAAAAAAAAAAAAAACCAGTTAACTGAAAACGGAGAAGACCTGCTGTTCGCTACATGAAGTAGATCAATTAGAATGCGAGTATTTCAAATTTAAGACCTTACGCCAGATCTTTTTGCTCTTTTCAATGATTTTCAGGCTTCTGTTTGTTTCCCCCCAAATGTATTTTTTTTTTCTTTTGAATCCCTCATCTGCTGTCTACACTAACATTTTAATACCATTTGGCCTTTTCTGGTGGTAACCAAAGCTTTAGAGATAAGAAACTCATCCTCCCAGTGAGAAAATGAGCTGGCCGCATGGCTCCCGTGGGGTCACGTGACTAAGCAAGGAGCCCCGAGGCACGACGGTGATGTCAAGGAGGCACACTGCACACTTACCTTAATGCCAGCACTGCGACATTTGCCCACAGCGTCAGGGACAGCGGCCCGTGGAGGGTCAATCATGGAGATGAGGCCCACAAAGCAGAGGTTTTCAACAGGGAAGTTCACATCATCTGTGTCAAACTGGAACCCTTCAGGAAACTGTTCATCAGGCAGAAACAGGTGGCAGAATCCTGCAAGGAGGGCGGGGTGGGGTGGGGGGGTCTGTGAGGACCTCACTGCAGGCGACAGCCCAGGACAGTAGCCACTGGTCATTCGGATGGTCTACCTCTGGCTCCGAGCTGAGTTTAGAATATTGTTTCAAGTTTTAAAGCCGTGAGGTTTTATTTAACAGGTACAGATGCTATGGAGTCAGAAAAACCATGTAAATGACAGAGGCCATGGCCAACCTCAGCGGAAGCACCCTGTCCAGCACAGAGAAGACCAGCAAGGACAGGACTGCTAGGCACTGGGACTGCAGGGCTCTAGACCTGCCACTCAGGTGCTTGGATTGGGCAAATCATGTAATTATTTGTCTCTGCTTCTTTCTTTAGAAAAATTGAGCTCTCATCTCTGCTCGCCGTTCATCTAACCACAATACATTACTGCCCACCAGCAAGGGCCAGCCTGCCAGCCATGCTGAGGAGAAATACGAAGCAGACACATTCTGCCCGAGGTGCTTAGTATCACTGCTGCAAGATCAGGACATTCCAGAGGCTCCCGCAATGTGGTATGAAGGTTACAATGTTCCTTAAAGTGGTAGGAGGTGGCAAGTGGCTTCGTGGAAGAGAGAACGCTTCTACTCTGGGCCCGCAGACACGGGGAAACAACACTGGACAGTGATTTTTCAGTGAAGAGAGACTTATAAGAGACACCTCAGATCAGATGAGGGAGCAGGTAGGAACCAGAGGTCAGGCCCAGGCAATCAGTTCTGAGTTACTAAGCTAAGCGGAACAGGAAGAACACATCAATGATGGCTTTTTACCTGTCCGCCTCCAAAAAAGCGCAAACATCTCTTTCTCAATTACATTATACAATGAGTGTAACGTACTTCTCGTCTGCCCTCGCTGACCTACTCAGGACAGGTGGCTCTCTAGAGGAAAGTTTGCTGCCGAAGTCATTTGTGAGCTGACACATACGGTCCAGTGTAAATTCAACAACTGTTGGGCCAGTCAGGAAATGATTTTACTCTAAGCATTAATTTTAATTTCATTAAATTTGTAGGTCATAGTCCTAGCAACAAAGGTTTGACAATAAAGCTCTTCCCCTTTTTTTTTCCCCAGGCAAACAGAACTGACCAGCCTGAGACCAAAGGTCTAAGTACGAATCGGAAGCAAACCAACACGGTTTTGTTGCTCTGAGGCCCCCAAGACACCAAACATCTCTCCAGCCCTTCCTATTTTCAGAATAGCGGAGCAGATCGAGGAGGAGGAACAATCCTCTGGAAAGGCTCAGGGGAGGTGAGGACACTGCAGAGGCGGACCAGACCGACGGCTGTGCTGCTGGCTGTCCACGTACGTACCTAGCACACGCTCTCCGAGGCCACCGAGCTCCAGGTAGGCGTTCTGAAAGGCATCCTTCAGCTCCTCATCCAGTGGCTGCTCCTTGCCGTGCAGGAGGATGGAGCTGCAGCGGTCCAAGATCCTTTCCGGGGCACCCTTCATCACCAACAGGTGTCGGGGCTCAGACGTGTTGGGGTTCTTGTGGATGGACAGCTGTAAAGGACGGTGGAGATGTGAACACCGGTGACTGCAGGGAGCTCAGCTCACCTACTGCTGAGAGTGTCAAGACAACCACCCAGGTCCCCTAGTTTAACTTTGGTTTCCCACACCTTGTAGCACACTTTGAATGCTACCCGAAAAACCAGAACAGCAATGTCGCCCTAAATCCCTGGCCTGTGTTCCTATGGAAACCCTTCCTGAAGGGAAACTGGGAACAAAAGGACAGCCCCGTAAGAGGATGCCCCGCCCCCTCCCCAAACCGTAAGTACACCAGAGGGCCCCAACACGTTAGGCAAGGGTTCATTTTTCCTACCAAAACACAAATTAGCATTTTCTATACCTAATTCAGGGTCAAATGTAAAAGCTCACAGGAAGTTGGGAGAATTCATTTTTTGAAGCCATTTAAGCTTGTTAACATTTCAAGTGGGCAAACAGCTCTCCTGGCTTCCAGTCCTCCCCGCCTGCCCGTGCCACTGCTAGGCCACCTGGTACTTGTTGGTGGAGTTGAAGGGGATCTCCACGATCTTGGCGTATTGCTCTCGCATCTCCTTCACAGAGCCACAGCACAGCTCGATGCATTTCAAGAGCGCGGACTCCGAGGCGTCGCCTGCCACTGCCCGCTGTGAACAGAGATGTCACCTGTGAGTAAGCCTGCGGCTCACCACTGAACAGCTGGAGAGGTCTGCGGATGTACTCCGATCTTGTCCGAGGTGGAGGACAAGGCAGGTGAGGGGGAAGCAGCGGTGGCGGCAGGGACCGGCCTCCCTCTGCTCAGACACACTCCAGCCTCCTCCTGTCTGCCCTCCTGCCCCACCCCAGTTCCAGCTTCCAGTAGAAGGGGGTGCCTGAAGGGGTTACCCACCCTTGAGAGGAGCATAACACACTCTTCTAACCTACTTTAGCCTGTTTTTGTTTTGTTTTAAATCTTCCCCTGTTGCAAGGTCTCAAAGCCAACACTATTCCGAAGGATGTACTCCTGGGTTGTGAATCTGAAAACACCAAGTGAGAGGCCAAATACTTACAGCACCTACAATTTAGAAGAAAATCCCTTCAGTTCCCAGGACTGGGGGCAAACTGTCTGTGTCAAGGGCAAAATAGAGGACTTTAAACATTATTCAACTGTGCAAAATTATCTTGGCCTGAATGGTATGAACGGAAAGCTATTATTAGCTCCAACAGTCATATAATCAGCTAACATTTTAAGTTAAAGCCCACACTTGAGGTAACACATACTTCTCTTTTGTGTGATATACTAGGACCCACTAAGAACATTTTTAGGTGTAGCCAACTTTTATATAAACACTTGAGAACTCCGACTGCTTTAGGACTGCACAGGCAGATGAAAAGATTAATGCTCACAAACACAGTAGCCCCATTTAATAAGAAAGGTGGCTAGGTTTGTTAAAAATTATCCCATGATTCCACATTTCTTAACAAAGGCCAGTTATTAAAGCACAATAGAGTGGCATGCCTTTGGTGGGGGGGAGGGTGGAGGAGGGACAGTAATAATGCCACTGACACGGCCCCACCCCCTGAAATAGTCAAATACAGGCCATGCTCCCTCTCTGGCACTTTTAAGTGGGGAAAGATCTGATACCTATTACGTCCTATGCTGAAAACCTAGAAGATTTCCACTTTGAGGTAAGGAAATACATGAAAGCATGCATCTCAAGTTCTATCCCAGGATAAACAATATCTTCCTCTAATCAACATTAATTCAATGCCAAGAACGCCTCCTTTAAAGGATACAGGGGTCCCATCTTCCCAGGAGAAGCCCTTTCAGTTCCCTCTAAGTGCACCTTCCTTCTCTCGGACAGCCTGGTCTCTACCCAGAACCACCCCCAGCAGCCCTGCTGAGAACAGGAGCCCAGAGGGCCTCCTCACACGTCTTCTGCAGCCTTAACAACCCTGTGCAGCTATGACCTTTCCAAGATTGTCTCCACAGGCAGCACAGTGAAACCTCAGTCATTTCGCATTTCACATGAATTCCATGAGCCTGAGCTTATTTTTGCATCATTAGTAAGCAAGCAGAGAACAAATAAGAGAAATAGCTGGGCTATTTTAAGAAAATAAATGGCTTAAGGGATTTACTGGAATCTACTGTATCCTAATATGCAAATACGATTATCAAGTCACAAAAGCAGCCCTCACTGTCTGCTAGGTTAGCAGATATCATGCTGGGGGTGGCAAAACTGGGTTTTACTCATTCGGTTTCTCACGGTAAAGACAGCTTCCCACTTCTGGTCAGTTCTTACTGCAGAGTCCCTCTTCTTGAACCTCTGCAGACTGCAGGTAACCCTCAGGGCTTTGGGATCCCCACACAACACTTCACAAGGAGGGTGTCCCATGAGAAGCAATCCCCTTACAGAACCCAGAAGGCACATGCCTTCTGAAGGAAACACTCAGGTGGCGGTTCTTGTGGGGTACCTATACCCCCACACGGCGGCCTAACAGCAAACAGGAACTCCTGAGCATACCTTAAGGATAGGTAGGTTTTCCTGGTTTGCCTGAAACACCGCCCTGTTACAGAGACCTGCAATTCTGGACAAAGCAAGCCAGGTGGCTGAACTCTTGTCAAATGAGACACCTGGCGGAGGCAAGAAAAAAAAAAAAAAGAAAATGCATTACCTTTATTAACATCCCATAAAAAGGGAAATGTTTCATCTGATTTCCCAACTAATGAAACTAGTCAGGTTTCAGGGCAAAGTCAAGAGAAATCTCAAACCCATTCCCTTAACTCCTTACCAAATGATAAAAAACAAAAACAAGAACTTGAAAAAAAAAAAAAAAAAAGCCACAGGAGGTGAGGCTGTGGTGTGGGGTGGGACTGGGCCTTACCACTCTGATTCTCTGTCGTGTCGGCTTCATGGATTTGATTGTCGAACCACATGTGGGCCACTGTCATCCGGTTCTGAGTCAGAGTTCCAGTTTTATCCGAGCAGATGGTAGATGTGGAGCCCAAGGTCTCCACGGCTTCTAAGTTCTTCACTAAGCAGTTTTTCCTTGCCATGCGTTTGGCAGTAAGGGTCAGACATACCTAAAAACCATTAGGAACCCAATTATTTCACTCTCAACAAGAATGGAATTCTACAGAAACTCTGGGTACTTCCTAATATGGAAGATGCTGGTCTAAACTTAAACCTCTCCGGCCATCCTCTGAAGTCTGAATAATAATGGGAACATGTATAGAGGGCTCCCCTCTTCCCATAAAGCAACAGATTAAGAAAAGTGAAAAAAATAGCCAGGATTTGCCGAATTATAGTGCCCCTGCTCACCCCCCTAATTCTTCTCCTTTGTTATACTGCTATGGATCATGTGATCAGATCAGATCAAGATTTAGGCCTATTCAGGCTTTGGGGTTACTACCTTCCATGTAAAAAGTAGGCCAAGCCTCCCTGCTATCTAACCCTACCATGCACAAGCACGTCCGATCAACCCTGAATCAGTGGTCCCTTGCGGGGAGGGGGCGGTTCTCAGTTGCCGGCTGATGGAAGAGTGTGCACGGTTTTCCCCGAGCTGCTTACCGTGACAGTGGCCAGCAGACCTTCAGGCACATTGGCTACGATGATGCCGATGAGAAAGATGACGGCCTCGAGCCAGGTGTACTCAAGGATCAGAGAAAGGATGAAGAAGGATACACCTAGGAACACGGCCACACCCGTGATGATATGGATAAAATGTTCAATTTCAGCAGCAATGGGAGTCTGTCCTCCTTCCAATCCGGAAGCAAGTGTGGCAATTCTTCCCATCACGGTGCGATCCCCGGTGTACACGACAATGCCACGCGCGGTACCTTAAAAAAGGAGGGAGGGGGAATTGTACCATGTTTCATCAAAGAAGTCACAGCTTTTGGACGATTACCTGTCGCAGTTAGAAGAGACAAAACTATGCATTTCCAAGGGCTAGCTCTTTGGTGGGTTATGCATGGTTTCACACCATGGAGACTCTGGTGAAGGGCTTTATATCCAGGAGCAGGACAGCAGTTCCCAAGGCCACTGCCAGGTTAGCACGCCCAACAGTAGAGGCGTGTGGGAGGTGGGGGGTGAGGACAGCCAGCCAGCCAGCCAGCCCCCAGGCTTCCAGAGCCTTCCTGCCAGCGACTGAACCGCATCTGCTGTGCTTGACCACAGCAGTCAGACAAGGGTCCAACAAAACCAGAATAGGAATTACGTCTCTGGTTTTTGTTGTTGTTTTTAATGCCCAAGATAAACAGCATGCTGTGAACAGAACAGCACCTTAAAATGGTCTACCTTCCACACAGTTGGTTGAAAAGAAGGCAATGTTCCTCGTTTCCAGGGGGTTTTCATTTGTGAAGTCTGGAGACCTAGTCTGGGGCTCTGATTCACCAGTGAGTGAGGAGTTGTCCACCTGTCCGTAAGACAAGAGGGCTGTGTGAATGCCCGCCGGGCTGCCCTGCGCACTCCGCCCGAGTCCTGGGGACCCCGCTGAACCCACCTTGCAGCCGTTGGCAGAGATGATTCTGAGGTCAGCAGGAATTCGGTCCCCTCCTTTCACTTCCACCAGATCCCCAACTACAACTTCCTCTGCGTTAATGCTCATTTTTTCACCATTTCGAATCACGAGGGCTTGCTTTGGGAGAAAACAGTTTATACTATTCAATCAGAGAAAAGAGGCTGCCAGCAAGGACTGGGTAGTGGTGAAATAAGAAAGCCAAATTCCAAAGGCATCTCTAATATGAATTATACGAGTACATGATAAAGAGATTATTGATCTATTTATAAAGTTACAAAGGCTTGTTGGGTTATCTGCGAGGTGGCCCTCCTGTTCCCATCGACTCAGAAACCTTAGCTCCACACTAGCTCTCATTCCCAGGGGTCTCAATGGAGAGGGCAAAGCAATCGGTACCTGGGGGACCATGTTTTTGAAGGATTCCATGATCTTGGAACTTTTAGCTTCTTGATAGTAGGAGAAACAACCAGTTATGATGACAACAGCTGATAGTACCACACCAAGATAAAGCTGGAAGGGAACAAACAAGTTAGAGCTGCAGGCTTGTAGTAAGGAGATGGGACCATTCACTTTTGACCAAATAAAAAACCAAATTTTTAACAGGTCAAGGCTTCAGAAATAAATATAGAGCTCAGCTCGTGTCTTCAGATTTATCTGCCTAGAGACTGAGTACAGGAGGGTCAGAAATGGGGGTCCCAGAGACACTTGGTCATGACAACTTGACTGACTTTTGAAATGTTCTACATGAATCAGTTTCTCCCACTTTATTAAAATAAAGATCTTTGGGGGCACCTGGGTGGCTCAGTGGGTTAAGCCTCTGCCTTCGGCTCAGGTCATGATCTCAGGGTCCTGGGATGGAGTCCTGCATCAGGCTCTCTGCTCAGCAGGGAGTCTGCACCCCCCCCCACCTTGCCTCTCTGCCTACTTGTGATCTCTGTCAAATAAACAAGTAAAAAAAAAAAAATCTAAAATAAAATAAAGATCTTTGCAAAACAACTTGTGACTTTGGAAGAGGGGCTACCAAATGCTTCAGGATGTACATTACGGGCCAACAGTAAAAGCTGTGCTCTGCGGTGTGCATGGTGGCTGGCCCCAGGCCGGGACTTGCACAGAGCTGCCTGTTCACTGCAGCCACATGCACAATGGATGTACAGCTTAGAAGAGCATCTAGGAGGTGGGAGATGGAGAGATGAACTGGAAACGAAGAAGGAAGAATGGATGGCCTTGAAGGCCATAGTTGCTAACACTGCTTTCCCTTGTGTTTGTTTGCTTTTAAAGACTTCTATGAGTTAGGGAGAGAATCCAAAGCAGATTCCTTGCTGAGCATGGAGCCCAGTACAGGGCTCAATCTCATGGCCCTGAGATCATGACTTAAGTGGAAATCAAGAGTTGGGCGGATGCTCAACCAACTGAGCCACCCAGGTGGCCCTCTCCCACCTGTTTAAAATGATCAGCTAACTAGTGGTAACCAATGGAAAACAAGGGAATGGCAAATACGAGAAGGATACCTCATGCATATTTAGTAATCTAAATGAGGAGCTACAGAACTCACGTTATCATTTTGAAGTTCCTCTTCTGTGGCAGCTAAGATGCCGTAAGCTAAGAAACAAAGAATTGCTCCGATCCACAGTAACATCGAGAAACCCCCAAAGAGCTGCCGACAGAACTTGACCCATTCGGGAGTGGTGGGAGGCGGGGTGAGAGCATTGGGGCCGTCTCGAGCCAGGATCTCTGCAGCTCGAGCAGTTGTCAAGCCCTAAGAAGCAGAGGAATGGAAGTTAAGACACACTGCCCCAGAACGTACAAGTGCATATACCTACCTGCTAGTTTGAGGGCCCCAGTAACAGGTTTGGGAAGAAACAAAATCCCCCAAGCTAGAGAACCTATAAAACCCGGCAAGTTCTGACAAGGACCCTCTCCTGGTCCGGGCACACAGCTGCCCAAACTTCCTGAGGAGCCTGCAACACCCAGACTCGTTTTAAATTGATCCATGGACAGATCTACATCCAGTCTGATCTAAGGTAAGGGACTCCGGCCAAATGGTATTTTTACCAGAAAGATTCAGCAGTGTTAACTCATCGATTCAGTTTTGCAAATTAAGAGCTTTGAGTTCTTTTGCATACTGAATCTGTCAGGGACGGGAAGAAAGAAATCCTCTGTAAACATCAAAAAAAGAGAAAACCTTCTCTGTAGGAATCCAACCTGTGAATGGTTTAATAGCCAAGTTTTCAGTATAGAAGTCTACCCTGTGAATGGTAACTAAAAGGACAGTCTAGCTGGGAGGGTTCACACAGGTGCATATTCCAGCCCATCCCCAGGAACCTGCCAGCTTCAAAGTATTCACTGAAAAAACCTCACTGCACTAAAGCCTCATGCTGCTCTAAATGGGCCTTAAAACCAAGATACGTGGATGGCACACAGTAGATATAAGGCTTCCATGACAAGAGGAAGAAAATGTGATTACTTTCGTATTATCAAAATACCCAAGTTGGGAGGGGGGGGCAAAACCCATGTCTGCCCAAAGTTATCTGTTAATACAGAGTTCGTATTCACGTTATTTTAAATACTGGAGTTACCTAGGGAGTATGAGGAACAGGGAGATGACAGCCAGGCAGTTAAGGGGAAATGAGGACTTGGCCAGGACCCTCCCTCAAGTTCCTGGCGGAACCCCAGGGCAGAGTAATAGACACCCACCATCCGAGCGCTCTGCGCGTGCTGGGCATGGAGGCCGGGGCTACCCTCGCTCTCCTGATGCCCCTTTCTCAGGCGTCACTACAAGGGAGACATGTGCTCAGCCGCCCAACAGTGAGCGGCAGCTGTGTCTGGGAGTCAGGCCTCCCCTCCGAGCCCAGGGCACCCACGCCAACAGTGGCGCCGACAACTTCTTGTGGATGTGTTGAAATAATGACTGCACGGTGGATGGCACCCATGTGAGTTCCCAGAGTTTTTGCATTTTGCACAGAAATAACAAACTGCACCCTTCCCTGACTGTTTACTTTTATGTCATTCATGTGGCAAATTTAATACCAGGTAACAAGGACCCACAACACAGGCTTTGCAGAAAGATTACTTTAAGTGGGGTAAAAAGACAAGTTTTGGATGAGTGCTAGAATAACCAAGGTTCTGGAGCCATGGAGCTAGATGGCAAAAGTGCAAAAACTGAAGTGCCGAAGATTCATCTCACTCAAACATTCAACTCCATGTCATGAACGCAGAATAGAGACAAAGATCTGTAATCGAAAGGTCAGGGAAGGAGCGTGGCTGTGGAGCCATTCCCTTTCAAATCTGGGTGCTTCCCCTGGTTAGATCTCACCTGTTATAAAAAGGGGACAATAATGTCCGCTTTCAAAGTGTCAGGGGCCAAGAAAATACTAAAGAAGCACCCGAAAGCCTGAGCTTCACCTGGGTCACAGGGGATACTCAGAGGGTGCCTGTCACCCTTCTCCTCCCAGAGGCTCCAGGCTTAGGTCTGTGACATGGGAGAGAGGCCCCAGGGAATGGTCCCGTACAAGTGAGACATGACAACATACTCGACTCAGATCTGTTCCATATTTGCGATGAAGTTCGTCAAGGCTAAGTTTATGGTCATCCTAAGGGGAAACAGAAAACGAAAGAATTAAACACTGTTCCATGGAAAAAAAAAGGTTAGAGGAAAGCATTAATGTCAGTCCTGGCAGGTACTGACTCAGCTCAGCTAACAGGCTTTCCTTCCCTTGCAAGGCGGGAGGCCTCTCACTGATCCCCAGTGGCTCGGCAGTTGCACAGCCCTGTGCTGAGAGCCCGTCCTGGAGGATGGTGGAAGCTGTGGGACAAACCCCTTGCGACCCGCCACGGCTTCAGGAAGGCCCAGGAGTTTCAGCACTGGAGGGAAACCTTGCCTGCCTTCTCGGATGACCAGCATGTTCCAGACAGGCTATGTCGGCGGAAGCCTCCACAGCTGGAGGGGCTCGAGGTCCCCCCTCTGTCTGCTATCATCCAGAAACAGAGAAAAGTGGAGGCCCCCCTGATATCAACCACAGTTCCTTCTGTGGACCTTTGGTTATGCCAGGGCGGTGGATAACCTTCCCAACGCTCCAACAGCCTAGAAAGTGAAAATTTTCCATATTGACTTCTACAGCTTGGTAAGGTCTGTAGAAACAACCACAGTAATGGTTTCACTTTTCAAATAAAGCCTCTGACTAAAGGATTCAGAGGGGGTGGATATGGAACACCCAACAGATATGATTCAATTAACTTACAAGGAGAACAGAAAGCAACCTGCCTCCTAACACTCACCATAGAAACTTCTTTCTTCAGTTCATCCATATCCCGCTCTTTCTTGGCCTTCTTCTTGTCACCATGCTCTGAAACGGCTGCGGGTTCATATTTATCACGTCCGACCTACAGGAGAATGTGGGAGCCGTGAGGCTGTGTATGATGAACACACAGGAGATTCTGGAGCAGGGGATTTCAGCAGGTTTTAGGATGGCCAACAAGAAGACAGTACTCGTGGAAACGCACGGAAATGTACGTGCACAAACCACAAACTAAGCAAGAGCGACTACGATTTTAAGTACCGCACCTGCACGACACGCCATCTGCGCCCAAGGGCATTAAGACCAGGGGAGAAGTCACAGGAGCCAGAGAAGGGTCCCGCCAGGCACTTCCATTTGGGGTGAACAGGGAGAGGGTGGTGCAGCCGAAATCTCTGCACCACCCCCCTCCATCCACCCCACTGAGAGAATGCAACCATCTTGATATTAGTAACTGGGGTGCTGATGCCTCTGTGTTCTGAACCAGCCAAGTCCAAGTTAGACTCCTGCTCTCTACCTCCCAGCAGCTATGCATCCTCGGTGAGTCCCTGATTCTCAGGCTTCTGCTTTTTCCTCCCTAGCATGGAGAGAATCACTGTACCTACCTCTATGTAGTGTTTTCTGGGAGAACCAATGAAACAAAACCCTCAGAGGCAAGTCACTTTTATCATTATGTTTAAATTCTCAGCTTTGCCAAGAAGCCATTCAAGATCCAATTTAATTTTTTTTAGGTCTTACATAAGAATAGTGACCTGTTCATCTTTTCTTATATGTAAAAAAAGAAGTTAAGCCTAAGAATACTTAACATTATTTAAATAAAAGAGACAGAGAGAAAAAAAAAAGTCCTCTCCCCAGTACAGCCTGAAAATAAAGCCCCCAAATGAAAAGTCCCTGGAAATGTTTTGACATAAGCAGGGTGGAGGAAAGCATGTGCATTATCACACAATTCACAGGATCCACCTACACCCTCATGAAAACTGGAACAATTTTTAGAGAAAATGGTGATTCTATAGTTTAAATTTAGAGTGTTCCACATACCCCTCCCCCCACCCCATTTAAAATGCTGGACCTTATCTACACAAAGCCTGAACTTGGTGCTTCAGAGCTTGGTCAGCCCAGAAGACGCCTTCCCTCTAGACACCCCCACCCCAAAAACTGCCTCCCAAAACTGCCACCTGAGAAGGGGCCGGGAAAGGAGAGAGCAGCATTTTTCTTAAAATGGATGCTCTGTCGTGCTACTGCTCCATTATCTTGTAGCTCTCCCTTACTCACTTCCAACTAGCAGAAGTGCACTACTAGCTATGAAAGCAATTAACTGAGAACCTGTGTCCAGATCAAAATTTTACTGTGCTTATAAAAAAAAAAAGAAAGAAAACAACAACAAAAAAAGGACACAGGTGTCACAGCCAAGACCGCTGCAAATAAAATACAACATTTACTTGACTTTGGAAAACATCCTCTCTTAAGACTCTAAAGAGAAATCCTGCCCCAAATGAGTTCGTGCAGCCCACAAGCAGAGACATTTGTATTATTCATGCTGTTCAACTCCTGTGGTTCCTTCCGCAGTGTTCCTTGACTAACTTCTCCCACCAGAGTGGAGTTCTTTTGTTTCTATCTTATCTGTTAAGAATGAAACAGGTCTAAAGATAGTCAACATTCTTGAAATTCTCTCCACTGTGGAGCAACCACATTTCTAAGTGCCTCTTTGCAGACAGAGAGCCCTCCGTGCCAGTGTTAAAATGGAAAATCATCACACACTGAAAGCAAATACACAAATAAAACAGAAAGGACAGGGCTTCCACCAGACAAGAACCACAGCCTGAAGTGGGATTTCTTTCCCGTATTTAATGGGAAAGCACATCACTTAAAAATCATTTTAAAGGCATTGACTAGGGAATCTCTAAAAGACTATGTGGTCAGTTTGTATTGATTTTTTTTTTAAAGATTTTATTTATTTATTTGACAGAGAGAGATCATAAGTAGGCAGAGAGGCAGACAGAGAGTGAGAGGGAAGCAGGCTCCCCGCTGAGCAGAGAGCCCGATGTGGGACTCGATCCCAGAACCCTGAGATCATGACCTGAGCTGAAGGCAGCAGCTTAAACCACTGAGCCACCCAGGCGCCCTGTATTGATTTTTAAAACAGAGTTCACAATTTCTCTTTTAAGCAAGATATCATTAATACAAGTTTAATTTAAATATGTGAAAACCAGATTAAAAAAATCTCTCTGCCTCACCACCTATATACTTGATGCTCAGACTTTCAGTATTTTCCACTCCAAAAAGGGGGGGAGAGAATGATTAAGACAGAGAGGCCCTGGACAGGTTCCAAAGTTGTATCCCTGTTTACAGAAAAGTATCCTGCCTCCAGACTCAGTTATCAATGGTTAAGTTGGCTGGGAGTTTGATTTCCTAATAGCTCCCATCCTCCCTCCTCATCAATCCATGCTATGTAACGCCGAGTTTTAAATGAGGACATCTGTGAGAGAGACATGGCAAGTATTAATATGTGGAATCTCTTCTCCTTAAGCTCTTAATTTTTTCAATGGGCAATGTTTGTCCAGAAGACCAGATGGCTTTTACAATTCAGTTCTTCCCTACAAGTAAAACAATGATTTAATATCTGTTTATTGTGACAGAAATGAAATATTTCTTAAGTCTCCATTAAGACTCGATTAGATTCGAAGCAGAAAAATATGTGTGTTTGTGTGTTTGGGGTAAAGGGAGTGTAGGGTGGGATGGGGAACAATGCTAAAAACTGGGTGAGACAGCATTTTATTATTTCCTTTAAAACATTTGGGAAAAATGACAGAAACATGGTTTCCCCAATCAACTACAAGAATCTTTCCTGCTCCTCTGAAGAAGTAAGAATGTGTGCCCACTGCCCAATTAGAAAACTCAGATCACTTCTACACCCACCATGCTCCCTGTGATGGCGCCCCCCCCCCCCCAAACCAAGGTCTCTGAGGGAGGATACAATGGGAAGCTCAAGGTTCCCATGAGGTCCCACATAAATGGGACACTGACTAGTGAAAATGATGAAGTGAGTTAGGTTCTGGTTTGTGTGTGTGTTTTTTCCATTGCTAATTTAGGAAGTGGAAGGTCACAAGGAGGGCAGGGGCGTGCCCAGTGTGACATGGCTGAAAATGGGTCATTACTTCATCCTGTGCTTCCCAGGGATTCCATTCTCCCAAAGATGCCCTAAGGAATTCTGCTACTGTTGGATCTGGGCAGTGGGAAAAGGTACCCAGGACATGGGAAGAGAAAACTCCTGACAAGAGAAACCAAGGTGAACACAAGCAGTGAGGTTCACTAATGTAAAAACACGGACCACCATGATCTCAGGGTCCTGCGATCAAGCCCCGCATCGGGCTCTCTGCTCAGCAGGGAGCCTGCTTCCTCCTCTCTCTCTGCCTGCCTCTCTGCTTACTCGGGATCTCTGTCAAATAAATAAATCTTTAAAAAACAAAACAAAACAAAAAAAACCATGGACCACCCCCTAGATGTGCTCCTTTGTCTCTGTCAGTAATGAAAAGCCTAAAGAGGGGACCCGTCCCACCACAGCAACAGATGGCCCTGGGGGCAGCCGGGAGTTCCATGAGCTTCAGACATCTAGAACTGGTGAAGCTGCCTCCAGGCTACTGGGAAGCTCTGGACATCCATGCCCTTTCAGCCGGCATCGCTGATATGGTTGAGGTAAGCCACCCACCCACCCCCTGCCATCCTGGATGGCTGCGGGACCCTCAACAGTCAGCCTCAGCTACCTGTCCCTACAGAGGGCATTAACATTTGGTGTGATGACTGGAGAGTCTAGAAGGCATTCTGATCGTCTGATTCATCAAGGGGCTGCTGTCAAGCCTTAAAACAAAACACCTAAAACCAGGCGTGCCTGGCCTAAAGCCTACACACAAACTAATAAAGCTCTGGACCAGCAAGAGGGGCCAGAAGGGGCGCTATGCCTTCCTTCACGTGGGGGGAAAAGGTTTGGGGGGAAGAGGGACACAGGCTCTTCCCATCTTCCCGGGATCGTGCATTATTAAATCATGCTCAAACACAAAGGTGTACTACTTAGAGGTACTCTGCAAAGCAGGGGACCATGGTTATTATAGAACTGGGTTTTAATTAACATATAAATTACTGCCATTCCTTGCCTCCTACGAAAACCCCTTCCAACCTTAAAAAAACAACCCATTCAGGGCATTTTTTTTAAATCTCATCAGTTAAAACTTAAAGGATCAGAAACGATCAAGCCCAGTTCATTACAACCCACAGTTGCGCCTAAATGACTAAGTGGTTTAGTTTACGTGCAAGGAATTTTCTAGCCCAGGACCCAGGGCTCCGAGGTGGCCGTGGACGGGGTTGAGGGAGGACACGCACTGCTTGAATACTGCAGCTGCTCTGCGCCTAGAGCAGCATTTAGGACAGTTAAAGAATGATTTGCCTTCTTCTGCAGAGGAGGCGACCCAGGGGACCACCACGCCATGCCTTCATATTCCTTGTCACTCACCTGAACATGCAGCAGGCTGGAGAAGGTCATGGAGCAAAGCCAGAGCAATGCGTCCCTTCATGAGACCAGCTCAGGACCCCCATACTTGGACTGTAGCCCACCCAGCTGAGCGTGGGGAGAACCCAGCTCCAGCTCTAGCCAGCAGGCTCCCTCAGCCTCCCAAACAAACTAGGCTTAACCTTCCTCCCCAATTTCTTAAGGAAATTCTTAAGGAGCTTGCCAGCCTGCCCAACCTGCAACAGTGTACACCCATAATCAAAAAAATATTGTAGAATGTCTAAACAATCTATACACTTTAGATTTACTACCTCTTTTAAAACTCATAGTTCTAATATTCTTAGTTCTTTCAGTGATTGAAAAGAAAAGAAAACAAAACAAAACCCAAGCCTGTTTTTTCACTGGGGTTAACTCAGTTAACCTCCATCATTAGGCACCGGGTTATGAAGAGTTAAAACCTTCTGCCTGTACCTTCCATCCGCTGCCCACCTCACCCCTTTTCTCATTTTACAGAGCACTCTTTGGCTAGTGCTACTCAAAAGATGCTGTCAGTTTGAGAGACAAGGATTACTAGCTGGCACCAGCGTTCCAAGGGGACTGAATAAATTCCCAGTCATCACTCCTCAGTTGGTACACGAAGTGTAGGGTACGAAGTAAACCAGCTGGCAGGCTGAAGAGGACAAAGGCAGCACAAGGCTCCAGACACAGGTCACTCCAACCGAAACAATAAAACCAATACGGCCCCACGGAAGGATCATGTGGAAGATGCAAGAAAAACAAAAGGGTATCGCCCCAAAATGCCCAAGGGCCCTGGCCACGATGACAGCCTGGAGAGATAAATCCGACACCAAGACCCACTGATCCCCACAAATGACACTCTCCACTTTCAGGCCCCCAACAATACAAGCCCCAAAGACAAAGCACCAGCCACCACGAACCAATGCTTTGGGTCACTACTAGAAAACACCCAACAGTTGTTACTCAGTAGAGTCTGGATAAAACCAGATTCGGAGATAATTAATGTTCAGATACAATTCATTGTAGAGTCACAAAGGAAGTAAGGAATGAGGTGTACTGGCCCCAATTCCCAAGGCTCAGGATGCAAATGAAACCCTAGAGAGAAACTGCAGGGTGGGTGGGTGGGTGGACGGATGGGGGCTCTCTTCTCACTGATCGAATTTGCTACCCAAACATCAGTCAAATAAATGTGAAGAACTTCTTGTGGATTCCTGACAACAGATTTCAGCACAACTAATGAGGTGAGTCATATGCAAAGAACAGTCTCTCTGAGATTCCAGCCAAAGAATACACTTCCTCTCATACACTCAATTCATAGCAACGTGAGAAAAGTTCAAACCTGACTTGGTTACGTCTCCTCTTCCAAAAATACAGAAACAAAGGAGAGCGTTAAAAAAAAAAAATAGCCAGTGGGCTTTCAAATTCTCTTTGCTTCGCATTATCGCTTACTAGCCATGTATTTTCAGAGTAACCCAGAACTGGACAGCTCTGGCAGGGATAGGGAAACATCCTGCCCAGCGTCATGCTGTCCAAACGCGGCCACTCTGATTACTGTGAGCCCATCTGATCTGACACTCATGTTTCTTCTTCTGGCCTGCTAGCTGGCAGAGAGCCCTGGGCAGCTAGAAGGCACCGCAGCACAAATGTTCACACTCCCTTCCCATCACAAGAGGGTTGAAAAGCAACCCCTCCCACCACCCCTTTTTTTCTTTCAAGTCTTACAAAGACTTAAAAAAAAAAAGTCAAGTTCCTTGCTTGAAAAGTGAAAGTAGATGAAAGCTCTAAGATGCTGTTAAATTAGGAGGTCAGCAATGTCGAGGGATACTTCCACTTGGCTTTCCTTTGGAGGGTAATTAATAGTAGTTCCTATTATTTTCCATCCTTAATATGTTTTTCAGGTGAAAGAAAAATTCTTGTCTGGCTTTGGAGGCCTTAAGACTAACCGATGAACAGGAAACCTATAGTTTATATCTGATCTTCCCTCCATGCCAAATCCTTGGTAAGCCTGACCATAGCTGTGATATATGCCTGTACTGCACTCACTTTGGACAGAACAGAGATGACTGCATTTGGTCCTCGGGGCCAGGAGCCTACTTAAAGGGCCAGTTGAAAACCTGAAGCTTGAGGGCTTAAAAAAAAAAAATATTTTTTTAACCTTTTCGTTTTTAAATGAACAAACTAATTTTTCTTACTTTTGCCTACAAAATCCTTCAAACAGTTAAAGCCTTTATCTCATTCCTAAGTTTGGATATCTTTAAGACAACAAAGCCTGATTTTGAACAGAAAGTCACTTAACTGTTAATTTCTTGCTAAAATAATCAGGAAACAAGGACTTGGAAAGGTTCTGGGATGGAGCATGTTTGGGTACCAAGTCTATTGTGCTTTCTAATTCTGGGTTCACTTTTTATTTTTAAATGCAACTTAGTGGTAACACTTCCAGAAGTTTACAAGAAGCTGGGGGGGGGGAGGGCGGGGAGGAATGTCACCCTCTGTACCAAACTGTACATCTTTCTTCAGTTTTAGCTTTCACCTGAATGCACATTTACCGAATTTTTTACCCCCCCTGCAGGGTGGGGGAGGGAGGTTACAGGGGTTAGCCTCCTCTCAGCCTCCTCATTTACAATGCATACCTCCCCCTTCCTTACCCTCCCACCCAAAGGTGAGTCACTAGAGAGTTACAAACTTACTGGCAGAGAACACTACAAATTAACAAACAGTAAGTTACCAAAAGAGGATACAACCTCAGAACAGGGTACAGAAAGAACCCTGAGCTGGGAACTGTCACACTCAACACACTGAACATTTCAGAGGCAAAAAGAGTGTGACGCAACCCGGGCCCTCTGGTCCCAGCCCTCTGGTCCGGCCCCCTGGCTGGTCAACAGTTCCTCCTGTAACCGCTCTCCACTTGCTCCAGGCCAGGCCCGGGCAACTTTCCACTCGGAGGACTCTGCCTTCCGATGTTTCCAGTCTAAAGTACTCGCTTTATAGCGGCCAGGGGGGATTTAGTCACACTTTCAAGTTGAGCTCCCAAAGGGCAGCTGATAATGTCACCATAGGATTTTTGCTGACATGTGTATCCCTTGTGCAACCTTCACCTGCAATCGTTTTCCCCCGGCTCCTCTTGAAATCACCACCCATAAGCTAGGATTTATTTTCCAGGTAACTAAGTTAATATTCAAACAATGGGGAACCACACGGAAGGACCTGGTGACATCCCCCCCACCCCTAGCTTCGGTAAACCTGAGAAAAGAGAAAGGTTTTTTTGTGTACCTTTTGGTGAGCTAGTTGTGGGTGGCAGGCCTGCCTGTGGCTTTAGGCCAAGTCACTGGCAACAACACCCAATATGAAAAAAAGGGACAAAATCCTATTTCATCCAGGAATGATTCAGCAGGAGCTATTCTTTCATTTTCTTACCAAGAGCTTAGGAACTAGATTTTTAAGGAGAAATAAAATCACCTGAAATACCATCAAAACTTAGGCCCCCAAGGCAGTGGGAAGAGGAGGGGAAGAAATTAACAATGACCTTAAAAATTAGCTGCCAGCACAGGCTTCCTGGTTAACCAATTATCAGGAGGGCTTTAGTCACCACTCCACCCACATTTTAATCCCCATGTGGAAAAATCCCAACATTTCAGCATAAAATATCCTTCTGAACATTGGACTATCACAGTAAGTCACTGAGGACAGAAGGGGTGACTTTATCTCAGGAGAATCACCAACACACATCTCCCCCCTATTTAATATTCAATTTACCAGAGTCCCCCAAAACGCTTACTATGACCCAGCAGATAAGGAGCCTATCATCCTGGGAACCAGCTGTAATTCATTTTTGTGTTTGCAGTCACTGGCTTTTACTAAGATCCCTAAGACCTCCTGAGTTCAGAACCTCCACAACCCAGGTGTGCGAATCACCACTGTTGTGCATGAGTTCGGTTACGAAAGAGACGGATAACAGTGGATAGAACATAGTTACTCAAACAGCTCTTGGGCACATTAATTCAATTATCACAAATACCCCACTTTCATCTGAATGAAAAATAACACTGGAGTTCTGCATATAAGGCAACGTTAAATGGGTGAGTGTTCAGGTGGGGAGGCCACAGGCTGTTCAGGAATCAGGCAGGCTGGTGTGTCACTAACCAACCATTTGACCTTGAACAAGTCACTTCACCTTCCTAGGCCTTGAGTACATATCCCCGATCACTACACCTCCTCCCCTCCCCCAAGCAGGAATGTCCAGCTCAGAATATCAACTTTTCTCTTTTTTTTGAGGGAGGGGAGATAAAGGGGTGAGCTTAAAAGGTCTTGTTTATGGGAATGACCTAGGGTTTGTCGGTGTGGCCTGGGACCACTAACCCACTTCTATATCGTGAGGAGTATGCTGGCTGGTTCTCAGCTCTTTGCCTCCGGCTCTGTAACCAGCGCCAGCCTTCCACATTCTAAGCTTTTAAAAGATACTGGTGGTACATGCCGCTTCTCCCTACCCTCCCTACCAGGTTCCTGGCTTTCTAATCACCTCCTTCAACACCCAAAATTAAGAATCCCCAAAGAACACACCCTGCCTCTTCCCCCACCACTCCCGCCACCATGCGGAGCTCTGAAAATCTCCAAAGACCTACTAGATGCCCGCTTCGTGCAAGCCCTGGAGATAACGGAGCGCCTGTCCTCCTGCCCGTGTTCTCACGACCTGGTCATTTTCTACCATGAACTGATACTTTGTGGGGGGCGGTTATCTTGTATAAACTTTTCTCAACTTGACTTTGGCTCCGTTAGGGTCTGACACTCGGTCTTTTGCCGTGGCTACAGGTTATCGCAGCTACGGGGCACAGAGACACAGAAACGAGCTGTGGCTCTGGTCTCGCCAGAGCTTCGTGGATTCTCCGCCCCTGCCCCGGAGACCCCCTGGTTCCTTCGGGAGCCGCCCTCTCCCGCGGCTCTGCGCTCCTACCACCTCGTCCCGCCTGCCGCCTGCAGTCCTTTTTCGGGTTTATTGTACCCAGAGGCCCTGAAGAGCCAGCCAGTCCTCCTTCCAGGCTCATCCGTCAAAAAATAAAACAAAATTCTACACACCCCTCCCCACCAGGGAAATGACCACTCCAGCCGCCCCAGGGCGCATCCAGTGCTTATGGAAAGCGGCCCATTAAAGCTCTCAAAAGTATACCTTAAAGGCCATCTTAGGGCGGTGAAGACACACCCTTTCTGGCACCAGCCAGCACGACCAGCTCCGCAGTGAAGGGAAGCCAGTTTTTGTTGTCCCCCCCCCCCTCTTTGGGGAGGGCGGCCGCCTCTCTGGGTAACTGGCTAAGCCCCAGCGCCACGGAGAGTGGGAGCCTCACCCCCTCAGGGCCGCCCCCGCGTCGGAAGCCCCGGCGGGCGCCCGTACCAGGGCCGCGGTGGGAAGGCAGCCCGGGAGGGGCCCCGGCGGCGCGCCCCAGGGGAAGGGGAGGAGCACGCCTTTCCTCCGGGCACGGAGGGCGGAAGGAAAAGGGAAGGCGAGAGATGGGAGGTGAGGGCGGGCCGAGGGAGGGGAGGGGAGCCGGCTTCGGGGATGCCGCGGCCGCCAGCTCCTTCCCGGGGCCGCCCCGCGCCGTCCGCCCTCCTCCTACTCCGGGCCCCGCGGCTCCCGAGCGCCGCCTCCAGGAGCCCCTGGCCCGCAGCGCGCTGGGACCCGGGGTCCGCGGCCCGCCCCGCGCCGCCGCCCGCCCGCCGTCCTCCCGGCGCTCCCTCCCCCCGCCCGCCCTCCGGGCCCCCATTGCTGCGCTCCCTCCGTTTCCAGAGTGCGTCGTCTTTTAAGCCCGGCCGCCCTGCCTGCCCGTTCCACGCCGCGCCGCTTCCTCCTCCGCCGCCTCCCGCTGCGGCGGGCGCCCTCCTGACTTCTTCTTCCTCCTCCTCCCTCCCGGCGCCCCCTCGCCAGACTCGCCGCACACTCACCCCTTTCCCCATGGTGGCGGAGGTCTGTGCGCGCCGCCGGGTCCTGTCGCTTGAGAATCAGAGAGGAAAGAAGAGAGCAGCTCCCGGCCGAGCTAGCACGGCCGGGGGAGCGGAGAGGAGGGAGCTAGGGCTGCCACGGGGCGGGAGGGAGGGAGACCGGCCGGCGGCTCGGGCCGATGCCGCCGCTGAGGCTGCTACCGCTGCTGCTGCCACGTGTCCGCCTCCTCCCGCCGCTGCTCCGCGCCCCAGACCCCGCCGCAGCTCAAGCCCGCGCCTCCTCCTCACTTCCTAAAATATGCAACCTGCGTGTTTGCCCCGCCCACGCCGCAGCACGTCACCGTTACCGGAGCAACCTGACACCGGCCGCCGGCCTGGCTCCGCCCCCGCCCCAGGCCCCGCCCCCGGGCCCGGGCTGGCCGGCTGCGGCCCTTCGGGGCTCCAGGCAGGAGGGCGCCGGGACCCGGGGCGCGCGTGCCCAAGCCCCGGGAGGCGGCGGTCGCGCCACTGCGGGGCTCGCTGGCTGGCTGGGCCGTAGGGACTCTATGCGGCTGTGAGGCTATCGCGTCCTTCCTCTCGCCGTCCTGCCTGACACCGGCCTGCTTTGTAGGACACGCGAGGTCCGCAGTGGGTGCGGGTACGCTTTCGGAACTGGGCTCTCCGAATCACCGCGGGCCGCGGAAGGAAACCGCAGAGGGGCCTTTGCAGTGCTTCAGGGAGCTCCTCTGGGATTAAGGAACGAGCCTGGGTGGGGGTGGGGGATAGGGTGTGATTGCACCCGGCGCCCGCCTGAGGGACTCCGCCTTCCTCGCGGTCCAAGCCCAGCGCCCTCCTGCAGATGGCCTGCCCAGTCTTTCGCTGCCCTCCCAAATGCCTCCTTTGCTCTGGGACTCGCGTGATCCACTTCCCACTCGGCCTCAGGAAGAATGGGTCTGGGCTGGCCTTGCAAAAGGTCCCAAGCGCTCTCCCCCTACTTCTCTTCGTGACCCCAGTGACCGCCCAAAGGGCTTCCAGTGAAGTTTCTCACGATATTGTGTGAAAGAAACCTGTTTGCCGTTTTGGGGGATTCGGT
Organism: Meles meles; assembly: GCF_922984935.1. Classification (NCBI taxonomy): domain Eukaryota; kingdom Metazoa; phylum Chordata; class Mammalia; order Carnivora; family Mustelidae; genus Meles; species Meles meles. The sequence continues at coordinate 115,949,946 of NC_060066.1, forward strand.
TTTTAGGGAAGAAGCAAGAAGCCTAAAGGAATGCCTGTCTTTAGCAGATGGAGCTATCTTGATGGGGAGATGTTCCAGGACCTGTCAGGATCCTCTCTGCGCCTCCCATCTGGCAGGGCAGCGCTCTTGCCTGCGCGGCCTTGGGTGCTGTGAGGGACTCCGGGCCTGGTGTGTGATGATAAGCTCAGGAATCCCCAGAGAGGCAGGGCCTGGCTGTGCTGTGGGACTTCGCTCCCACTAGAGCTTCTTAGCAGAGGCTGCGATGGTTGAAGGCCTCCAGCGTTGAGAAACCAAAGTATTATTATTAATAATACTTTCAGGGAGTCAGATATACTCTGGGAAAGCACAAGATTTGCAGGAGAAAGTCTCTATGCGTCTCTGAGTATTCCTACAAGAAACAAGGAAAATATTAACTTCCTAAGCAAGTTAAAGCTGACCCTCTGAACTCTTAAGTATTAATTTAACATGAACAAATAAAGATGCGAAGCTTGAAAGAAATAGAGAAGGAAGGAAGGAAGGAAAAAAGGAAAAACTAGTAACTGTATTATCAGTACAAACATTAGGGTAGTTTTTATTACTTCTTCAAAGATAACTGTTTCTTTTTTTTTTTTTTTAAGATTTTATTTATTTATTTGACAGAGAGAGATCACAAGTAGACAGAGAGGCAGGCAGAGAGAGAGAGAGGGAAGCAGGCTCCCTGCTGAGCAGAGAGCCCGATGCGGGACTGGATCCCAGGACCCTGAAATCATGACCTGAGCCGAAGGCGGAGTCTCCTCCTCTTGTCCAAGAATGCATTGTTAAAGGCTAACGTCTCCTCTAGGGACCATCAGGCTTGGTTACATCCCTCCAGACCATGAAAAGCAACGGAATTGTGACCTGGATTCAGATTCGAGACTGCTGGGGAAAGAGCCCTCAATTCCAGAACAGAGTTCCCTACCCTGCTAATTCAAAGACAGTTACAGTGTGGTACCAGTGCTCTGCTCCAGGGCTCTAGAAAATGGTTCTCTCACAAGACCTTAGAGCCCCCATGACTGCTTACCCCTAGAAAGCATTTGCTGGCTAAACATCTCTTAGATTGTTCAAGATTGATCATCCCATGGGCTCCAGTCTGAATGGGGAAAGTGCAACAAGAACGGCAACAAAATGTAGAAAGGAGAAGCCTGAGAGATGGAGATTTTTCCTACCAGCTGATCTCCTTTTTCTCCCTTCCTAAGTAAAATTATCTTTTCTTTTTTCCGTTCAGGAATATAACCTCAACAGATGAACGCATTTGCCTTTGTCTCTAGAGCTGTTTATCTGGCCACGGGAAGATTGCTGTAGGTCCTTCCAGGAGGACCTCAAAGTTCTGGCTGAATTCCAGCATGGGGGAAAAGGCATAAAAATATAGGAAATGTTAACTAAAATCTTAATGTCGCCTTGCCTTTGCAAAGCGCTTTTCCATATAAAAGCCCCTTGGGGCATCATAAGTCAGGAGGGTAAAGGGTTTTAGCTGCATTTTACAGAGTGGGAAACTGGAGGCTCGGGGACTTTCTTCTCACAAAGCCATTCAGTTAGTGGGAGCCGTCTTCCTGCTTCTAAAGCTTGGTCTCAGCCCAGCACCAAGAAAGTTCTGGTGGGGGAAGAGCAGTTGCTTCCAGCCCTGCTGTCCTCACACTTTTCTACATGCTTCTCTTTTGTAATCAAGAAGACCTCCGCTAGAGCCTTTTATTCCCCTGGCCTCGCTCTTCCAAGGTCTGCTGTGGGGCATCTAAGGCAGAGAGCCATTATTTTTGTAGAAACGCCCCATGTAGATGAACACACACTCCCTCCACCCCACTTGTGAATCACGGGATCCCCCCGCCAGAGGCAAACCCCAATCCATTTTCAAGGTACTTGATAGTGTGTCACTGTTATTGCAGTCTTGTTGAAAGAAACATAATTCAATGAAAAAGTTTCAGCGTATCAGAAAGGGCTTTACTATTACCCCGATAAATTTGATGCTTTCTTTCAACAGCACCTCCCCCCAAGTGCTATGGTCTAGGCACTTCTGGGCAGTCTTCAGGGGTGTTTTTAGGGGTAAAGTTTATTGCCAGGAGTCAATGGCTAATTTTAAGAGGTGAAGGGAAAAACTGTGGTCAAGAAGCAAGGGACTAAAGGGGGAAAGTCCTTTTCTTGGGAAAGCCTTCTTTCTTCCTCTTGGGAGAGGTTCTGAATGGAACCTTAGAGATCGAACACTCCCTCATTTTCTGATGAAGAACCCAAGGCCCAGGGAGCAAGTGACACTGTTGTCCGTGTCCCAGGAGATGGGCTGAGTTTTGTGTTCATTTTCCGACTCCCAGAGCAGTGCAGGGGATACACGCTACTTCCAGAAGAGAGGGCAGGGCAAATTCTGCCTCTCCATTGTATCTGCCTCTTGTCCTATCAGCTCTTTTCAAGCTCCTCACTCAGGACACAATTAAACTGATCAGCCCGGAGACTCGGGCATTCTCAGATCCAAGACTGCCAAGTGCACGTGGCCTACAGGAGGATTTGACACAGCCATGAAGGCTTGGCCCAGCCATTGCGAACCGTCAGCAGATGTAAGAAAAATATGATGCAAGCCCGTATTTTGAGCCAAGAATGCTCTGCTTTGAACAAGCACTTGCTGAGCTGAATAAACACACCATTGCAATTAAGGGCTTTAGAACAGGAGTTGGAGCATATACCAAGTGAGCATTTTCCATAGGGAGCGAGAACTGGGGGAGATCAGTGAGCCAGGGATCTTCGGCCCAGCTTGTGCTGGAGCCGGTGTGGAAACCCTTGTGAACACGCATCTTTATCTTTCACCATTTCCTAGGTCCCCCTAGCCACCACTGTGACTGTCACTTCTCGCTGTCCCTAAGTTCCTCCTAGACCGTTCCTATCCCACCATTACAAATCCACTTTTTCCTGCCCAGCAGCTGATGGCTCACCTCCTACTTTTAAAGCACAGTTCTGGGCACACCACCAACATAGGCAATCTGTCGGTTAAATAAGTCTGACCCCCCCACCCCCGCAACTTTTCCTCCCAGCCTCCGTTTTCTGCTCATCTCTTCATTTCCTTTTAAGGCTCTTTAGGACTCTCTTGAACAGATCTTCTTCTGTTAATGATTTTTTAAGCCCTCAAGTTTTGCTTCTGGAAATTCAGAAGAGTCAGCATTTCCTTGGTGCTTGTCCTGGGAGCTACGATCGGCCGCACAGCATTGGATCCTCAGTCTTTCCCTCAGCCTCCCTTTCCTCTGACCGCCCCTCAGGTCAGTTGTTCTTCTGAAGCGGTCTGTGTAAGTCAGATGTTAGCTGGCTGCCACGGCTTTGATGCAGAATCCTGAAATTCAGAGCCGGGATGTGCTCCTCTCCTCCACCATCCACCCCTCACCATGCATCCATCCCCTCGTTCCAATAAAAAACTCTATTGAGTGTTACGATATCCTGACAAAATCAACATCCACTGGGGCGTTGCAGACAAAAATGGCAACAGAGGAAGGATCTAGACGGGAAAATATTCTATTGCCCGAGTCCCATCTGCACTCTGATGGCAGAGACTTGGCGTCCGGCAGGCTTACAACCCAACCCAGTGTGGGGAAGCCTGCCCCAGAAGAGGCAGCAGGAGAGAACGGCTGTGTAACCCTTCGTGTTCTTGGGGGAATACAGTCAGGACCACTAAGGAAATGAGCGCTACCATTGGGGGTGGATTGATTTGCTATTTCTGGCCTTTAAGTCTTCCATGGAAAAACAATTGGGGAAGTTCTGTGGAAGATGATTCTGTGGAGAGCAACACTCTTCCATAGATGCTTGGGCACAAGAGCTGGGTTGCAGGGACTATGCCGATTTTCCTTGTGGTAGAGTGAAAAGGAAAGAAGACAAAACCATGGAAAAGGCGTTTGGTTCATTTACAAAAAGTCCCAGAGCTTTTCTACAGCAGTAGAAAGTAACCAAAAAGTAGGTCAGGTACAAAAATAGTAACCAGCTCAATTAATTTTTAACAGCTTAGGTTTTCCTCTAGAGGCTGCCATTTTGGGTGATGGGTGACCTCCCCATGTGGACTCCCACAGATAAACCCACGGATAAGAAAGGTTTCCTCTCTTTCCTCCCATCTCACGGAGATGCCCCTAAGAAACCCCAGAACAGCCCTTCTTGGGCATCTCCTTTGAGCCTAGCACTATGCCTGGTGCTCGTGACTAAAGATGACCGAGACACATTCTCTGCCCTCAAATAGTTCACCAACTGGCATAGAAGAAAGACACACCGAGATACTGGTACCACACTGAGAGGGGTTGGCAAGGATCTCTGATGGAGGCCTGAAGGGAGAAGTGGCCAGGTCTGTCTGCAGAGGTGGAAAGCCTTCTCTGGCTGGGTCTTGAAGATGGGTAGGAGTTGATGAAGTGGAGCTGTACGTGTTGGGGTGCAGGGGGTGGACGTGGGTGGGCGATCGCAAGCAAAAGCAACAGAGTAGGCAAACCCTTTGGGACATGAACTTTGTGTGTTGGAGGGCAGTTGTTTCAAATGGCTAGAGCATGGGTAGTGGGGGAGAGCACAGCAGGAGAGCAGCCTGGAGAGGTGAGCAGGGTCCAGACTGTGGAGCACCTGGATTCCAGTGTGAGGGCCTGGACTTTATCCTGTTGGCCCTGGGGTGACACTGCCGGGTTTGGAGCAGGGAAGTGGCATGATCTGCTTTGTGCTTTGCAAAGATTTCTCTGGCCGTCTCCAAGCACTGGGGTAAGCCTTCACAATCAGTCCATTTATCAAAGCTCTTCTGACTGTATTATTGAATTCAGCTTCCCAAGACATCTATGTCTCCCCATATATCTTTGAGATGGTGCACTAATTTTATTTTCTTCCTTTTCTACGCACACACATGCATGTTTCATTCCCATTATCATTCCCATTGGGCATGACTTCCCCCAAACAGAGGTTTTAAAATTGCTGGATATGAAAAACTGGGATTTCGACCTGATTTTAACAATTTGTCAGCACCTGAACACCTGACCCTGGAAGACAGCTCAATTAGCTGGGAGGGTGTGGGCATCTCACTCCGCTTTCCTAATAGTTTTTGTAAACCTGAATTCCACGTGGGCCAAGGACTCGGTTGGCTTCCATTTCTATCACAGATCAGTTCTTGAGGCAATTCCCCAGACTAAGAAAAGTTAAGTCACTGGCTCCCAATTCCACACGAAAAGACTGGGACCAGAGAGGAGAAAGAGAATGTGTAAAAGGCCAAATTAGTGAAAACTTTACCTTCAATTGTCCAGATAGTTCAAGTCAAAGATGTTCACGTATAAACGAATCTCAGCTATTTGTATTTTGGGGGACAACACTGTCCATCTGACATTTAGCATCTGGTAGTGGATGTGGCAGTAGAGGTGGGGGGAGCTGGGGCAGGAGGTGGGAAGGGACTTGACCATGATGACAGAGTTGATCAAGCAACAGGACCCCCATCAGACACCTCTTTCAAGCAACAGCATTTTCCTTCTTCACATGAAACTTTTGAACCTTTCTGTCTGTAACTAGATCACCAGGCTGCCAGGACCATCAAGTGACATGACACACTTGAATAATTAAAACATTGTCTGCCACATAGTGACTGTTCAAAAACGCCTAAGGAATTCTCCTGATTTCAACTTTGTCCTCAGTCTGGGAGAAACAAGATCTCAAGAAGGAGGAAGGCATCCACAAGAACGTGTCTAGAGGAGAAGGGAGGGAACACAGAACCTACTCGATGCTGGCTTTTCTCTTCCTCCACCAACCTCCTTTCCCCAAGGGCAGGCCTGTCTGCGGACACACAGCCAGCCCGTGGCGGTGGCTATAAGCAGAGTGCTGAGCGCAGGAGTGGGATGGGCGGGGGTCGGTCAGCTCTCTACCTGTCAGAACTGCTAATCTCCCATCTGCAGATGGGGACCAGGCAAATGAGCCCACTAATGAACCATGGCACCAGCCCAGCAAGGCCATTTGCAGGGTCGGAATAAGAAGCCCCAGTAACTGGTCTGAACTGCTGGGACCTATGATATAGCACAGCCTCCTTAGAAAAAAAGAAGGCATTGTCTCCAAATGAAATTTCCTTTTCTGATTTTTCCTTTTCACTTAAAACAAAACAAAACAGAACAAAACACAAAAAGAAAGATACCATCTGCTAATGCAATCACAAACGAGCGAGGGAGCATTCTCACAGCCTCCTAAGAGCAGACCCGGGAAGAGGGCAGGGCTTCAGGACCATCACTCCTGCTCCTGGAATAAAGCAGCCGGGGCCACCAGGCACTGTGCTCCAGACCAGAGCTGCAGGGAGCCAGCAGAGGCCCGGGATCCACTGCCCTACCATACCTGTAATTGCATCAGCCAGACTGCTTGGATATTTTCTCCCCCTCTCATTTTTCATAACAGGAAAAAAAAAAAAGAAGACCATGTTAAAGTTTTGAATTAAGAAACAGTTGCCATCTGGGTAATTGAATCCTGCTCGCAGCAGGCCACCTGGTTCACATCAGCAACTCCTGGCAGGTACGGATGTGTCAGCTAAGGTCCCGTGTGGACTTACTAAACACAGTCCACATGCAGTGTGGCCACGTCGCTTCCTAAAAATCGTACGTTGTTTTCCAGCGCGTTGCCTCAGTACCTGGTGGATTTCTTAGGCTGCAGACATTTGGAATGACCACTGTAATGTTGGTTTTGTCCATCCCCAGCCACCTGGTGACTTAAAAAAAAGAGATCTGAAAAGCCAGTTCCCTTTGGTTTCCTGTTTGGACATCCATGTCATAGAAATATGTGGGACTGAAATCACCTTGTTCTTCTAGAGGATTCAGGAGGCTGCTTCCAGCTCCTCACACAGCAGAGAGAGGGGCGTGTGGCTTGGGAGGAATGCCCAGGGTCTGTCTATGGGCCGGATGCCACACCCTGCCCTTCTCTGCAGCTTTCTCTTTTGCTAGCCACTCCTGTTCCCCAAAGTGGGGGGGGGGGGGCACCATCAAGTTGCAGTCCTGTTCCCCAACCTCCAACACTCAAATGCCAAGAGAAAAGGAACCTGGAGCATTGCACACGCACCTCCCAACCAGGGCCCAGGGCATCTTCCATTTTTTATATGCATAGACAAAGCTGGTATCAAGGGGCAGGGCTGGCAAGGACAAGACACAGAAGGAACAAGACCCAGCCCCTTGACTTGCCACTGGACTGTGCTGTTTCCTTAACCTAAGGACCCCTAGAAAAAATGTCAACTCGAAGGACAGAAATGTTTTTCTTCCAAACCAAAAAAAAAAAAAAAAAAAGACGGTTATCCAAAACATGTTATTTAAAGGGACAGCTCTTTTAAAATAGAGTTTTTCACGATGCCCTGGGTACTCATATACGTTGCTCTTAAAAATCCCCCTCAAGGATTCATCCTTATTTCCAGGGAGCCATATCTGAACACACACAGGCACACAAACACTCACAGGGATGTACACACGTGTGTACATGTAGACAAACACACACACTTACACTACTGTTTGGAATTTCAGAGAATGTAAGGATGCTTCTCCAGCTTTTTGCAAAATGGCTTCAAGGTAACATTAAATTAAAATCACTTGCAGGGTTCTTAGCTCAGGAAAAGCCCCCTCTATTTCTCTCTCCAGGGACAGCACCATGGGCACCTGTTTGGGGTCTCCTCAAGCTACTGGGTGATGTTGCCCAGCAATGCCTCACGGCCATTGTGGCTCCAACGTCCTCAGACTTTTCCCTCTGCCAGCTGCTGGAGGAGGACAGTTCTGAAGAGAATATGGAGGGCAGTGGCTAGGGGCCAGGGCCCGAGTGTGGAGCTGGGGTAAGGTTCAGCAGATCCTGGAGGCAGAGTGGGTGGTTTGAGGTGCCCAGAGAGCTCCAGCAGCCCGTTCCAACTCCCTACAGGCTCACTTATGCGCCTTTGGCCTCAGATCTCTTTTCTTAATCCAATAAGGTGGCACTTACCTACATTTGAAAAAGTGCCGTAAGATTATTTTATCCACAATATCCTGTCCCGAAGGAGTCAAGTTCACCAATTTCCTCTTCAAAACTAGTTTTGGAGAGGGCTCTTTTGATATTGATCTAGAATCATAAATCATTTACAGCTCCCTGAGGTATTATTGTCTTTTTACTCTCCCCTCTCTTGCCAAATGGACAATGTCTCCAACCTCCTTGCCCCTTCACACACTCTTGTTTCTCTCTCTGTTGCTATGTCTCTGCCTTGATGCAGAACAGCCTCTGCCCCCAGCTCCTCTGAAAACGAGTCAGAATAGACTCTGTCTTCCCACATCTGGATTCATGCATGATGGGCAGAAGATCGGGTCCCCACTGGGGAAGAGAGAGGGGTGGTGGAGAAGCACTGATTCTAGACCCAGTTGCCGGGAGGCTGGAGGGATCTGGGAGCCCCAGGGCTTTGGGGCTGAGGGCTGCTGGCCGGAGCAGCAGGATTCTTCCCTTTCAACATGGGATCAGAGATTTCTTGGGTAACTGCGTTTTCGTTTTTAAAGGCTGCTCTTCTTACCGTAAATTGTATCCCACTGATAACAAAGGGTTGGGTTTTTGTCAGAGAGCTGCATCACCATTTCCCCTTCGTGTGGCCCACAGGCTCTAAAAATGTGAAGAAAACAGATCTAGTGAAATACTGAAAATGTTCTCTTGGAGCTTGGGAATGAGTAACTGACAGCCATTCCCATCACTTCTTCCCACGATCACAGAAGTCCCGTCCTGCTCGGTTAGCCGCTCAGCCTGTGCCCTCAGGTAACTTCTTCCTCCACGCCCTGCTTGGCAGTGCTGCAGGTCAGCTCAGCCCACCCCCCACCCCCTTTCTCCATCCCTGGTGGACGGCGGCTTCCCATGGTGGCCACGCCACCTTACCTCCTCCAGGGAGGGCTGAACCTCAGCCGTGGTGGTGGGGAAGGGGGTCTTTTACATTTCCAAGTATCTTCACTTATTCACTCTCCCAGCATCCCCCACGATCCAGAGGGAGTCGCTACTTTTGCTCTTTCTGTACCCCTTAGAGCCATCCTCGACCCTCTTAAACAGGTGTCCATCTTTTTCCTGGTTGTACTGGGTCACACAATTTTTCTATTAAAATTTCCCTGTTCAAATGACTGGTCTGGCTTCTGACTCCCTATTGGACCCTAACTGATACAAGGCCCTAATAAATTCAGGAACAAAGAATATTCATGGTTTGGAAGACACAATATTGCAAATAAGTCATTCTCCCTGGTTTGAGCTATAGATTTAAGGACATTGGTTTCTCCTAGGTGCTTCTTTTGAGGGTACTAGACAAACAATGTGTCCAACCGTACTTGATTGTTGTTGTAGTCCATTTCTGGGAACCACATGGGAAATCCTAAAACTGATCTTACCCATGGGATCTGTGTTATAATTGGATGTTGCATTCTTGACCAAAGACTTGCCATTCAATAAATCAGAGATACTAAATATGTTGTAGAGTCAAAAATTCAGAGTTCAAATTAATAGTTCTCAACCCTGGCTGAGCATTAGAATTATCAAAGGATATTAAAAAAACAAAAAACAAAAAACAAAAACCACAATGCCTGAGCTCCATGGGGGATCAGCTGAAGAGATATCTCTATAGGTGAGCCCAGGAAATCAATTTTTTTGTTTATCAAGAGCCATGACCAAAAGAAAGAAATAGTTACCATTTGCACTTCCAAAAATTAAAAGAGCCACTTGAAAGTAAATCACAAGATTTATTGACTTTTCCAATGGACATTTAGAGCTCCCACATTGAAGAGTGAGTCATCCCACATGGTAATAAGATGTTGAGCGTAGCATACGCTGTCCACCAGGCCTGAATTTGAATCAGTGCCCTCAAGGTACAATGTTCTAAGGCCAATGGGTAATGAGTTAATGAGTATTTAGAAAGATTACACGACAAGTGTCATGCCTCTGTTTTGGGAATTTGGCTGGGAGCCTTTGGAAAAGAATAGACGCAGTCTCTGTTCTTCAGTGTTCAAAGAGAGAAGGGCACAATGTATCTGAAGTTAGGCTTCTGGTAATTTAGAACCATGGAACTGTTGTTCTTTGCTGAAAACAGCATTTGTATCTGAAGTGATTTCAATCAGATAGAGCCAGTTATTTGGAAATCGTGATAATCCAGAGATATGTTTCAGGATTCTTCCTTTCCCTTGGCAGAAGGCTGGAGAGAGCTGACCTGGGAGGGGAGTCTCTCTCTTCCTCCTTGGGTCTCCTCCAGATTCAGTCAGTACTTGGAGGAAGGCTGCCCCTTGAAAGCTAGCCACCAAGAGGCTCAAAGAAGAGACCAACCCTCTGCATCTCTCACCAGGTTTCTGGAAGTGGGGCCAGGACCGAATCCACGAGGTTGGTTTCTCTTTCAGATTCCAGTTCTTAGTCATGAATTATGTGATTTATGACAGGGCACTTCACGATGTCTTGGTAATCCACTATTAAAACAGAAAAATGTTGTCTATTTCCTATCAAAGAATACTTTCAAGACAAATTAAATTCTATCAAAAAGACATCTGAGTACTTTTATCATTTTTTGTCCTGCTTGTAAGAGAGGGATTTATCAGAAGAGAATTTGGAAATTACAGAGAATGGTTACAGAAGGAAGAAAATAAAACCAGCCTATAATTCCATAATCATTATTTTAAACATTAAAAAATAAAAAAAAATAACATTGTCCAGATGTGGGTCTGTATCTTGTTTTTTAATATAAGATTATATAATAAACATTTCCAGATATCTTAAGATGCTTTAAAATACTATTTAATAGCTGCATAATATTCCATTTTATGGCAAAATGGTGATTTGCTTATTCATGGTCAGATATGCAAGAGGAGTATTTTTTAAATATAAGGGAAAGTTAATAATCCAAGAAATTTTGATCACTATTATTTATAACTGCACATTTGGAGATCTTAAAAATAGACAGATAACAGTTGGAAACCATCTCAGGAGCACAGAAAATGAGATTTAAAAAACAATCAAGAGCAATTTTATTTTTAAAGGTCAATTCGCTTACAAGGGACACAGAGAACATACAATAATTGTCTATAACTGCATTTCCATTGACTTCTGAGTGGTAATTTTATCTTTAACACCCCCTACTGGTTTGCCTTATGGTTTTAGTGTTACCATTTTCCCTAAGAAAAAGGAAAAAAAAGATAAAAAAATAAGAAATAAATAAAAAAATTTTAAAAAAGAAAGAAAAAGGAAAAAAAAAGAAAGAATTGTGATTTCATTAGAAATCTGCCACCTTTCCAGCCCTAACCTTTTCGTTCTTGCCCTCCCACCAAATAAAGTGAGAGGAGTAGGAGCCCAAGAAAAACAGAACAACTGGTTATTACTTTATATAAATTTACCCCCTCAAGTCCACCCACTAGATACAATGAATTGAGGTTGGAAAAGCCAAAGAGAATAAGGAGGCGCTATCTTCCAACCTTCCTGTAAGAACTTTGTAACTTGTTGCATTACTCATTCATTCAAGACCATTGCCATAGGCTCTATATCTCAGGTTCCTCAGTTTATCAGAAAGATAAACTCAGGAATGTGTGGATTCACTGGAACTGAGGGGTTAAGTCAGGTCAGGGGCAGTGTGGATTCATCCTTATGTTGGAACTCCAGGCAGATCAAAGCTCTCCTTGAGATGGCCGTGAACTGGGCAGTCCCTTGCACCATCAAAGCACTTTACAGTCAGTTTCATCCAGGAACTGGACTTCTGCCACAGAGGCTGGTGGATGCGTTTGTGTGTTGTGAGTTTCTAATGGCATGTGTGTTTCTGATGGCTCTGGCTTCCCTTCATTCGAAAAGCACTTATGGGTGTTCGTTCTGTGCCTGGCACCAATCTCAGCCCATGAACGAGACAGACAGTGTCCCCAGTGCCTGTGGAGCTTCTAGCCTGGGGCAAAGGTGAACAATCACAAAATGAAAAGGGGGAGTCCTATTTGTTTCAACTGTGCTTTTCTATACATGCAGCGTTTGCATTTGAATACAGATAACTCTTGGTACTATTTGGGATTCTGCTCCCCAGATAGCTATATAGTTCATTACAAGTCCAATCAAAATCACAGCAAGAATTTCTGGGCTTCTGATGAACTGATTTTAAATTTTATATGGGAGAACAATGGCTCTTGAGGAACCAAGCAACTCTGAAAAAGAAGAACCAAGGGACGGGACCATTCTACTTGAAATTAAGTCATTTGAGAAAGATGTAGCAATGACAAGTAGAAGGCTGAAGTGCAGAACCAGCAAATAGGCTAATGGAAAGAATGAAATAAAACTATGCAGCTGTGAGAAGCAAGTAGAATGATAAGGACAGACTCATGAGTATCTATAGTAAAAGGATAGATTATTTAGAAAAATTTGATGGAGATGGTCTTACTTAAATGGAGAAAAATAAAACTGAATTCCTATCTTGATGCTTTAAAGTGCCTCTAAATGCAGTAATTTCAAAATGAGCAAGTAAAACTATAAAACTAATCGAAGAAAACATTGGGGAATACTTATTTGCCTTTGGGTAATAGAGAAACTATTAGGTAGAAACCTCATCAGCTCAAAATGCTGAGATAAATTGATGATTGACAATAATAAACAATGGAAGTCTTGGCGTCGATAAGGACATCACAAAGTTGATAGTGACAGGTGTCTGGTGACAGTCTAGAACGTATTTGCAATACCTAAAACTTCAGGATGTTATGAGCCGGAACGTATAGGGAAATTGTGCAAGCCAGCAATAAAACGAGGGCAACAGCAACAGAAAGAAAAGGACAATGGCTAAGCGCAGGCATTTCAACAGAAGGGGAATCCCAAGTGGCTGATAATCATGTCAGGAGACAGAAGTTCACCCCAACCAGCAGTCAGAGAAGATCCCAAGGGAACCCCACTGAGATTGTATTTCATAACAGATTGACAAAAACCGTAAAGTCTGACAATATCAAGTGCTGGTGAGGATGAGTTGGAACAAAAAGTTGCACAACTGGTGGGGGAAGGTAAGTGACTGCAGCTCTCCTAGGGGACAATCAGGCCATTTCTATTGAAATTATATATTCATGACCCTATGACCCAGTGATCTCCCTCCTGGGTACATACCTCAGAGAAACTGTCTGTAAGGAGAAATTGCACATGTCCTTCTTGGGACGGTTCCTCTGACCAGCATGGAGAAGAGTTTAAGTACAGGAAATTTACATGGAAGTTCACAGAAATGTTTTGGCGGCAACTTGAGGGCTTGTCCTGAAATATATGGATATGTACAGTTGGTATGTGCGTTTGATAGAACAGTATGCAGCAGGCAGAAGTATGGAAACCAGATTTACATGTAGCATGTGGATATCTCTTAGAAACGTAAAGACGGAGGATTAAAGAAATAAAATTTATAGCACAAATATTATTTATGTAATTTTAAACCATAGACCTATAAATGCTTTTTAATGGATGCACATTTCTCTGAACGAATGTACAGGATGGATGGAAGAATATACATTAGACACACCAGAGAGGGTATTGGAGAAGGGACGGAAGTGGGGCAGGGGTGGGGGGAGGCTGTGAGCCTGAGGGTGACAGGGAGAAAAGAGAGCAAAGAGGAACCCTGTGCAAACCAAGAAGGATATACCGTGGACTGAGAAGAATGAGTAATTCTGTTCTTCAGAGCAGGGGAAAGATCCTCATGGTTTGAAAAGACCCAAAAGATTTTTCAAGGAAGAGGTGGGATGTGAAGGGGTTCTGGGTACAGTAATTAGCACATAAAATGACAGTACATCACTTCCAAAATCTCCGGAAAATATTCCCACTGAGAGTATAATTAGAAAGACTCAAAACATAATAGAATACCCTACATATGAAATGTTTGTGTTTCCATGACATTGTATATACTTTCCCTTCTCATCCACCTCATTTTTTAAAAGATTTTATTTATTTTAGAGAGAGACAGAGACAGAGAGAGCACAAGCAAGGGGGAGGTGCAGAGGGAGAGGGAGAAACAGGCTCTACACTCTGCAGGGAGCCTGACTCAGGGCTTAATCCCAGGACCCTGAGATAATGACCCGAGTTGAAGGCAGATGCTTAACCAACTGAGCCAACCAGGTGCCCCTCATCCATCTCATTTTTAAAACATAATTTCATTAAAAGTAGCTGTTACTATGAAGCAGAGTTGAATACATACTAGAGATATGTCCCTGTATTGATTATGAAAAATAAAAATATGCAGTTTTGTAGGTCTCCTCCATTAATTTAACTTTTTATTATATATTATTAAATATATATTTAAATATTACATATTTAAAGATTTTATTTATTCATTTGAGAAAGAGAGAGAAAGAGCACAAGCAGGGAGAGAGGTAGAAGGAGAGGGAGAAGCAGACTCCCCAAGGATCTGGGAGCCCAACGTGGGGCTCAATCCCAGGACTTGGAGATCATGACCTGTGCTGAAGGCAGACGCTTAACCATCTGAGCACCCCAGGTGCCCCATTAGTTTTACTTTTGAGGTGCTTGCTTTTTTTAAAAACAAATTTCACACATTGTAATTGAGGCTCCTTATTGCCTATATAAATGTCTGAATTCATTTTGATTCCAAAAAAACAAAAACCATAATGGTTAAAAAAACAAACAAACAAACTACCTTCTTGGATATTTTGACATCAAGATAGGGTTGGCAGGGAGGTGAAGTGAGGTGACAGACTTAAGATAAAGTATTATTTTTATAGGCGGCAATATTGCGTCTTAACTGACAAGTTAAAATTCAAAATGGATAAACGTTAGCTCCAGCATTTAGGTTCAATAAAATCAATTGCCCAAAGAGAGAATGGGAAAAAACTGAGCTCTATAATAATCAATGAGAACAGGATCTGGGACATTGCCATGGACCAGAGGCTTAATTTGAGGCTACTGCGTAATGCGTCTGCGAAAAAAGTTAGCCCGACATTTTGCTTGCGTTAGTACAAGTACAGAGTACAAATTACAGGCAACTGTGCTTACTGTAGTCTGTGCTGGTCAGATGTCAAATGGATGATTATGTCCAGTGTTAGATATTGAAATCTTCTAAACGATACCTTCATTTATTATAAATGACACAGGTTGCCAAAAATATATATAAATGACCAATATGAGCACTCACTGAGAAGGTGCTAGGTATCCTTAGTTATTGGGAAATGCAAATCAAAACCATAATGAAATACCACTCCACGCCCACTGGAATAGCTATAAAAAAGATGATGACAGTAACAAGTATTGGCAAGAATGTGGACAAATGGAAACACTCATAAATTGCTGGTGGAAATGTAAAATGGTACAATTACTCTAGAAAAATACTTCGGCAGCTCCTTAAAATGTTAAACATAACATAAACATAACAGAGCATAACATAAAAATAACATAAACATCATAGGACTCAGCAATTCTACTCCTAGTATTTATACAAGAGAAATGAAAATATACGTCAACACAAAAATTGGCTTACAGATATATATATAAAGATATTATTTGAAATACTCAAAAGATGGAAACAGCCCAGTGTCCATCAGGTGGTGAGAAAGGGTAAGTATGTGAGTTGAGAGATGTACTAATTAACTTGATTGTGATAATCACTTGATAGAGTATATGTGTGTCAAATCATCACATTGTACACTTTAATTACATACTATTTTATGTATTGGTTATACCTTGATGATGCTGAAAAAATTAATTTAAAAAACCTGATGCATGGGTAAAGAGTGTGCCATATGTCCATATTCTGGAATATGACTTGTCAATAAAAAGGACCAAAGTACCAGTACATGGTACAACATGGATAAGGCTCAAGAACATCACGTTCAGTGAAAGAAGCTAGATGCCATATACCACATATTGTATAATTTTAATTTATACAAATCATTCATAATATGAAAATATAAAGAGATGAGTAGATTAGTGCTTGCATAGGGCTGAAGGTGGAAATGGGGAGTGACTAGAAATGGGTTCAAAGTTTCTTTTCAGGATGAAGGAAATGTCCTAAAGTTAGATTGCTGTGATGGTTGTCCAGTTCTGTCAATATCCTAAAATGCCCCAAGGTCTATGCTTGAAATGAGTGAATGTTGTATATAAATGATTTCTCAATAGAGCCATTGAGAAAGATAAAAACAATAACACATGCTCATCGTCAAAACTCAAAGAGCATATAAAGTTCAGAGAAGAAAACAAAAGACAGTTACAAAAAATATAAACCAACAAAAATCTTACAAATCCTACCACCTGAAAATAACCATGGTTAGCACTTGGAGAGCAGCATTCTAGCTGTCTCTTAATAAACATTGACAATCAGAAGAAGCTACAGACAAGTAGGGGGAGAGAAATAATTTAGCACAGTAGTATCATACTGTATGTGCTGTTTTCATCAGTGCAATCATTAAGTCAGATTTTGCTCAACGTTAGTGAAATAGGCATGATATTTTTAAGAGATGAGTAAGAAAGGAAGCTCCTGAATCAGACTACTTGGGTTCATATTCTGGCTCTGTCCCTTGCTGCCTACAAGACCCTGGCAAGTTCTTGAACCCCTCTACACCTCAGCCTTTCAATTACACCCAGTGCCGATAATAAAATCAGTCTCATAGTTTTGTTGTAAGGATCAATGAAACAATTCTGTAAAGAGGGTGGTGTAGCCATTGGCAAGGAGCAAGCATTTGGTAAGTATTTACTACTGATTTACAGTGATTATTATCCCAATATCTTTAAGGCACACAGAGTGGGAAGCCCAGGAGGACAAAAAATTTAATACCATGTCATCCAAGAATGGTTAATGGTCACTGGAACAGTTCATCTGGAGAGAAGGATAAGGGGAAATAGCACGCACGACTCTATATTTGAATGTCGAAAGTAAACCCAAAAGATATATCACACAAACAGCCACATACATGGCAAAATTAATTCTGCAGATGTGATTAAGTAAAAGATTTTGAGATGAGGAGATTATCCTGGATAATTTGGTAGCCAAATATAATCATAAGGGTCTTTATAACAGGGAAGCAGGAGAGTCAGGGACGGAAGAGACATGATGACAAGAAGAAGAGACAGTGGTTGGGGTGTGGAAGGGGAGGGAGAGAGAAAGGTTTAAAGATGTTGAAATCCTCACCATGAGGATGGGGGAAGGGGCCAAAGAATACGGACTGCTTTGAGACATTGGAAAAAGCAAGGAAAATGATCCTCCCTAGAGCCTCTAATAGGAATGCAGTCCTGCCAACTCTGGTTTTAGAACTTCTTACCCTCACAAATGTAAGAGAATAAATTGTGTTGCTTAAGCCACGAGTTTGAGATAATTTGTTTGGAGAGGCAATAGGAAACTAACACAAGAGATTATACTAGTATCAGACAAAAGAGACTTCAAAACAAAAACATGTTACTAGGGATACAGAGGGACATTTTATAATGAAAAACCTCAGTTCATCAGGAAGGTATAACAATCATTCATACAGGTATATATGAATGATATATATAGATGATATAAGATGATATATAGATGATATATATAGATAGATATAGATATATAATGATATATAGGTAGATATTATATAGATATATAATGATATATATCTATAGATATATAGATAGGTAGGTATTTTATATATATAAAACAACAGAGCCCCCAAATAAGTGAAGCAAGAACTGATGGAATTGAAAGGCAAAATTAAAGAATAGTAATCAGAAACTTTAATATCCCACTTTTAACAATGAATAGAACAACTAGGCAGACAGTCAATGGGAAACAGAAGACATGAACAACATTATCAAACAACTAGACCTAACAGATCTCTAGAGAACGCTCTACTCAACAAGTGCAGAATACATATTTCTTCTCAAGATTCTGGAATATTCTACAGAATAGACACTATGCTAGAAAATAAAACAAGCCATAAAGAATTTAAAAGAACTGAATCATATGAAATATGTTCTCCAACCATGATGGAATGAAATTAGAAATCAATAACAGAGAGAAATTTGGGGGATTCACAAATATGTGGAAAGTAAACAACTAACCCCTACATTGCCAGTGGGTCAACAAAGTTACAAAGGAATTTAGAAAATACTTGGAGATGATTGAAAATGAAAACAAGATACCCAAACTCATGGATGCAACTCACATACTGTTTATGTTATTTTTTTTTAAGATTTTGTTTGTTTATTAGAAAGAGAGAGAGAGAGAGAGAGAGAGAGACAGCATGAACAGGGGGAGGGGTAGAGAAAGAGGGAGAAGCAGACTCCTTACTGAGCAGGGAGCCCCATGTGGGGCTCTATCCCAGGACCCTGGGATCATGACCTGAGCTGAGGGTAGATGCTTAACTGACTGAGCCACACAGATGCCCCTCACACAGTGTCGAGAGGGAAATTTAGGAATGTAGGAAAGAAGAAAGACCTCAAATCAATCCTTTCACCTTAGAAACTAGAAAAAGAAGAGCAAACTACCCCCCAAAAAGCAAATAATAAAGGCTAGAGTGGAAAATAATGAAATAAAGAATAGAAAAGGATTAGAGAAAATAAACAAAACCAAAATGATTTCTTTGAAAAAATCAACAAACTTAGCAAACTTTTAGATAGAAGAACCGGGGCGGGGGGGAAGGAAGAAAAGACTCAAATTACTAAAATGAGGAATGAAAGAGGGAATATCACTACCAACCTATTATAAATATAAAGGACTATAAGGGAATACAATGAACAATTGTATGCCAAAAATTAGATAATGGAGGTGAAATTGACAAATTCCTCTAAGGACACAAACCACCAAATTGATAAGGAAATAGAAAATCTGAATAGACTTATAACAAGTAAAGAGATTGAATCAGTTAAAAACAAAACAAACAGAACAAAAAAACAACAGAAAAACCCAAACAACTTCTTAAAGAAAAACCCCCAGCCTAAATGGGTTCATTGGTGAATTATAACAAATGTTTAAAGAAGAATTAATGTGAATCATTCACATACTCTTCCAAAAAATAGGAGACAGAGAATACTTCCCAATTCATTCCATGAGGTCAGTATTAAATTAATACTGAAACCAGACAAAGACGTTAAAAAAATCTTGCAGATCAATGTATCTTAGAAATATGGGGGCAAAAATCATCAACAAAGTATTAGCAAACCAAAACCAGCAAATTAAAAAAAAAAATCATTACCAGGTGTGATCTAATCCCAGGAATGCAAGTTTGATTAAACACAACGAGAGCCAATTAATTTCATATACTATATTAATAGGATAAAGCATAAAATCTACATGATCATCTCAGTAGAAGCTGAAAAAGCTCTTGACAAAATCCAACACATTTCATGACAATAGCACTTGACAAAAGCACTTAACAAAAGCATTTACCTAGACTAAGAATAGAAGGGAACTTCTTCAACCTGTTCAAAAAGTATTTATGAAACCAACAGCTAACATGGCAAAAGACTGAATGCTTTCCTTTAAGATAAGGAACAGGACAAGAACGTCTCTTGTCACCACTTCTATTCAACAGTGCTGGACTTTTAAGGTTTAAGCATGAACAGTTAGGCAAGAAAAGGAAGTAAAAGTTATCCAGATTGGAAGAAGAAGCAAAACTATCCCATTTGGGGCGCCTGGGTGGCTCAGTGGGTTAAAGCCTCTGCCTTCTGCTCAGGTCATGATCCCAGAGTCCTGGGATCCAGCCCCGCATGGGGCTTTCTGCTCAGCAGGGAGCTTGCTTCCCTTCCCCTCTCTCTGCCTGTCTCTCTGCCTACTTGTGATCTCTGTCTGTCAAATAAATAAATAATATTTAAAAAAACAAACGAAAAAACTATACCATTTGCAGAAGTTATGATCTTGTACATAAAAAAACCAAGGAATCCACAAAAATACTCTTGGAACTCGGGCGCCTGGGTGGCTCAGTGGGTTAAGCCGCTGCCTTCGGCTCAGGTCATGATCTCAGGGTCCTGGGATCAAGTCCCGCATCGGGCTCTCTGCTCGGCAGGGAGCCTGCTTCCCTCTCTCTCTGCCTGCCTCTCTGTCCACTTGTGATCTCTCTCTGTCAAATAAATAAATAAAATCTTAAAAAAAATACTCTTGGAACTAATAAGTGATGTTGGAGCTGTAACATTGATATACAAAAATGAATTGTATTTCTATATAGTAACAACGAATAATCAAAAAATAAAATTAAGAAAACATTTCCATTTATAACCAAAAAGAACAAAACACTTAGAAATGCATGTAACAAAAGGAGCATAAGACATAAATAAATGGAAAGGCATCCCAGGTTTCTGGATTGAAAGGCTTAATGCTGTTAAAATGACAATACTCCTGAAGTTGATCTATGGATTCAGCAAAATCCCACTCAAGATCCCAGATGTCTGAATAGGGGTTTTGTTTTGTTTTATTTTTTGTTTGTTTGTTTTTATTTGTCTTTGCAGATATGGACAAACTAAATTTCATATGGAAATGGAAAAGCAAGAGAACAAGAAGAGCCAAAGTGATCTTAAAAAAGAACAAAGTTGTAGCTCTCACATTTCTGCATTTCAAAACTTACTACAAAACTATGGTAATCAACACAGGGTGGTAATGACATAAGGACAGACAGATCAATGGAATAGAATTGAAAGTCTAAAGATAAACTTTCAAATGATGGTCAGTTGATTTTTACCATGGATGCCAGGACAATTCAATGATAGAAGCAATAATTTTTTCAGGAAATGGTACTGGGACAACTGGATATCCACAAGCAAAAAAAAAAAAAAAAAAAAAAAAAAAAAAAAAAAAAAAAAAGATGTTGGACCCCTACCTCACACCACATACAAACACTAACTCAAATGGGTTATAGACCTAAATGTAAGTACTAAACTTATAAAAATCTTAGACGGGGGGGCACCTGGGTGGCTCAGTGGGTTAAGCCTCTGCCTTCGGCTCAGATCATGATCTCAGGGTCCTGGGATCGAGTCCCAAATCAGGCTTTCTGCTCGGTGGGGAGCCTGCTCCCTCCCACCTCTCTCTGCCTGCCTCTCTGCCTACTTGTGACCTCTGTCAAATAAATAAATAAAATCTTTTTTAAAAATCTTAGAAGAAAACATAGACATAAATCTTCATGGCTTTGAATCAGACAATGATTTCTTGGATATGACTCCAAAGAATAAACAACAAATGAACACATAGATAAACTGGACTTTCACCAAAATTTAAAACTTTGATGCTACAAAAGGAACAATCAAAATGGTGAAAAGACAACTCATGGAAAGGGAGAAAAACCTGCAAATCATTTATATGATAAGAGATCTGTATCTAGAATACATAAGGAAGTCTTACAATTAATAAATATAGAAAATATTTCAATTAAAATAGGCAAAAGATTTGAATAGACAATTCTCCAAAGAAGATATACAAATGGCCAATAAGTACATGCAAAGGTTCTAACCTCATTAGTCATTAGGGAAACACAAAACCACAAGATACTACTTTGCAGTCACCATGATTACTGTAATAAAAACGACAGAAAATAATAACTGTTGGTGAGAATGGGGAGAAAGTAGAACCCTTACACACTACTGATTGGAATGTAAAATGGTGCTAATCATTTTGGGAAGCAGTCCACAGGTTCTCAAAAAGATAAACATAGAATTACCATATGATCTAGCAATTTCACTTCTAGATATACCCAAGACAAATCAAAACATATCCACATAAGAACACGTAGACAAATGTTTGTAGCAACCTTATTTAATAATACCCCAAAGTAGAAAAAACCCACATGTTCATTAATTGATGCCCGAATAAATAAAATATAATCTATCCATAATGGAATACTATTTGGCACTAAAAAATAAGGAAGTATTAATATATGCTACACTATGGACAAACTTTGAAAACATTATGCTAAGTGAAAGAAGCCATTCAAAGAATGACCACATATTACATGAGTTCATTTATTTGAAAAGTCCAGAACAGGCAGATCTATAGAGAGTGAAAATAGTTTAGTGGTTACCTAGGGCTACGAGTGGGCTGGGAAGGTTAGGAGAGACTGAGGATTGTCAATGGGTATGGTGTTTCCTTCTGAGGGGATGAAAATGTTCGAAAATTGGAGGTGGTGATGGTTGCATAATTCTGTGACTATACTAAAAACCACGGGATGATACACTTTTTCTTTTACTAAGATAAAATTTGGAAAAGAAAAAGAGCCAAAAGGCAGAAGTCATAATGTGTTATTGCATTTTAAGAAAAAACTTTCTAGTGACTAGATCGACTCACAAATGGAATGGGCTGCTTTTGAGTTGGCAAGCTCTTGGTCTGTAAGCAAGCAGTAGTCAACTGGAAGTTGGTGATTGTCTGTTAAGACCGTCAACCCTTCCTTTCCAAATGCACACAGTCGTGGAGCTGATTATATAGCCCTTCACCCAGAGAAACCTCTTTCTCCAGTGTTTCCAGCCTCACCCAGGGCTCTAGAAACTCAGTCTTAGGGGGAATCCTGTATCGTCTGTGGCCCAAAGTTACTCCACCTGGAGGAAAACTGGCAAAGTGGGATATAGATCTACCAACTTTCTGCCTATCACTGGTCGAGGGCTACTTCTAGATCATTGACATTCTAGCAATCCCATCTTATCCTATGTAAAAGCCAAGTCTGTTCTTGAGGCTAGAATAAGGCAGGGAGTCGCAGGTGCTCATGTAAGCCGCCTGCAAGTAGAGTGAACGTCAAGTGCCAGCATCTGCTATGACATCCCAGTCTCTTGCTCTTGTCCAGGTGTCTGCTCTGGGTATCAGAACCATATAGGCAAGTCACTAGACTTCTCTCATTGTGTCCACTTCCAGAAACATGGGACTCTAACGGGGAGCAAAGCAGAGCTAGTCTCTGCCTTTTAGTCCCCGGTGTTATCTCAAACTTGACCTGCCCGACACAAGGCTCATTATCTCCTCTTGCAATCCGTTCTTCTTCCTGTATTTCTCATCTGTGAAGTTGGCCACTCTGGTCTCAACCCAGAAATCTTCCTTGACTATTCTTTAACACCAATATCCAACCCGTCCCCATGCTTGCCGGAACCACTTTCCACCTCTCTGGACTATTCTCAATCTGCTGTTCTTCAAGTGTATTGTTTATTCAAATGGGAATGCGAGATGCAACTAAAATGAAGGGGGCCTTGATGATTTTCTTGGTGGCGGCCAAGCTCAGTTTCCATGGTTCAGCGATCGTGGTGGTTGTCTTTTCTCCCCAGTCAGGATGGAAGCCTCTTGAGAGCAGGGACCACATCTTACCATTAGCCTAACCTCGTGACTCTGAGCCCAGGGCTGGGAGTCTCAGGAATGCTCGCCCTGTGCTGGTCTGCTCCCAGCAAGGCGATCTTATCCGTTAGTCACAGCAGGTGCAGGGACTTGGACCCATACATTTTCAGGGACCCATGGAAATGTTTCAATTTCTTTTGCAATTAGACAAAAAGACAAAAAGATGCACATAGCCTAATAAAAATAATGACTATGTATTAATGATTCTAGCCTGGATTCTATTTGTCTTTATACCAACATCACTGGAAAATACAATTGTTCATCTTGTGTGTGTGTGTGTGTGTGTGTGTGTGTGTGTGTGTGTATGAAGGGACCCTCGATTGATCACAAAAGCGCCTAGAGCCTTCAGGAGTGGTAACACAGCCTGGCTCTCAGGTCAGGGTCACCTCACCCAGAAGCAGGAGATTTCTGGACTTTCCAGGGCCGCATTACTCTTGTCCCTTTTCGTTTATGTTTGAAAGAAGAGCTCAGAGAACTGTGTATTCTGTCTTGTCCTAACCTCCCTTTAAGACTCTAAGACAAAAATAGCCCCAAGGCCTTTTGGATTGGTTGAACCGAAGATAAGTTTAAATTTAAGAGGCTCTAACTTCAAACATGGGAGATAAGATGAAAAAAGAAATCCAGACAGTCTACTTTCGTTCTATCCCAATCAAACTTTTATTTCAAAGAACTATTTAAAGGACCCGACATATGTGAAACACAAAACTCTTTTTTTAAACCTTCAGGGATCTGACAAAGAGCCTGAAATGAGACCTTCTCCCTCCCACGGCATTAGGTACCCTGTAAGCACCAAGGTCTGGGCCACGCAGGGAGTGCGGCTCTGTTTGGCCTGCCCTGGGGCCATCTGCTGCGAGAATTGCGTGTATCCTGGACTTCCTGCAAGTTGCAAGCTGCAAGCATTGGCCCCGCAAATCAGGTTAAAATGAACAAAGGCAGCCTCGAAGGGGGATGTCTCCAAGGGCACTGCTGGCTGCAGGGTGGGTTCCATGGGGTGGAGCAGGTTGGGGAGGTAGAAAGTTGTTGCTAGGCAACCAGCCCTGGTGCCTTTGAAAATGTGGATCTATTTTGTTTGAAGCAGCAGCTGGCAGCCACCACCTTCTTTTATCTCCCTCCTCCTTCTCTCTATGCCCAGAGCACAGACCTGAGCTACAGTTTGCTGGCAGATCCAGGAAGACGGAATAGGGACCTTGCTTGGGGCTATAGGAAGAAAACACAATACATGCATGCAAAGAAAAATAACTTTAGGCGACAGCAGAGACCCCGATGGGATCTGGATGTTCACATTTACTAACCAAGATCTTTGGGAAGTTATTTCGTCTCTCTGATGTACAGTTTCCTGGGTTATAAAACTGGGGACACGGCTCTCTTGCAGGAACACTAAGGAGAGGAGAGGAAACGTATGCAGAGGACCCGGTCCAGCCCGGAGAACATGGTAGATACTCAGTGATCAGTAACAGAGTGGTGGGAGCATGGGCTCTGGCCCCAGCCTGCCTGAGTCCTCATCCTAGCTCTGCCTAGTTGTGTGATCTCGGGCATGATCATTAACCATCCAGGGCCTTTGCTTTGTTTGGCTTTTCTCCGATCAATGAAATAAGGAAGAGTAACTGAACTTCCCTACGCAGGGTCCTTTTGGAGGATTCAATCCATTCATAGTGCGCGGTGTTTAGAAGAGTCACAACCACTCAGAACAGATTAGCAATGCTCTGTGATGCTACCTGCAGCATGCCTGAGTGTGTCTGCCGACCATGTGCTGGAGGAACAGCCTTGCACGAGCTCACATTCAAAAGGGCCTTTGATTTTGGCTGGCGAAGACAGGAGGAGGCGGTTACTTGAGTACCTTGAGAGTAGCATCTGTGTAGACGAAGCAGGGAGCTCGTGAATGTCCAGATTCTTCCATCACCTGCACGACCCCTGCACGTTCCTCCAGCTCTTCTAGCTGTAAGAGACCACTTCAGGAGGCATATAGGGAGGTATCGTAAGGATACCTACCCTATCTGGCTCCGGCAAAGGATTAAGCGAGATAACGTGTCAGGTGCTTAGCATAATGGCTGGCCGAGAGCAAGCAGTCGAAACCTAGTGGCTGGTATCATTTCTAGAAATAGAGACAAAGACTAGAGGAGCCGCTTGGGGTCTGTGCCCACTCCGACAGGGCTGCGGTGGGAAAAGGGCTCCAGATAGAGGCTGAGGAAGCTGGTTGTGGCCAGGCTCTGTCTTTGGGGTGTGGGACATAGGAGCTGAGGCCCAAGCAAAGCTGCTTTGACTTCTAGGAGACTAAGAGCCACAGACCAGGAAAGATGTCCTTCCTCGGCAAAAGTGCAAACTTTGGACCTAAGGGTGCAAGGTTTTTCAAAATCTCCCTTCTGCTGTCACTCCAAAAATATGTAAGCTGCTCTTTCCGGCAAGACTCTAGTTGGGCCTTTTCTAAGGCTTCCCCCATTTTTACCTCCTGGCGTTTCCTCTGTACTTCTTGAGTCCACTGTCATTATAGTAAGTCCAAGTTTATTCCCGAACTTACGCAAAATAGCCCTAGTTTTTGGTGATTTTTCTTCCTCTTCACTCAGAGCATTTACTAAGTGATCATCACCCACATGTCCTTGGGCTTCACCAGATGGGGCCCTGGCAGTAGTCATTCTAAAGGACAGCAGTCATTCTAAACGAATGACTCCACGCTGGGCCCCGCCTGCTGAACTAGTTTTCTGGTCATCACCGTACAACTGCGGTCTCTGAGTACCCCCATGGAGGTTTTCCTCCGGGGACGCTTCTTCCCCATGCCTGCAAGGACTCCACTGTCCAGACCAAACCCTCTCTTTACCGCTCATTTTCCCAAAGTGATCACATGCTTGTTCTTGCACCAGTCATTAGCAAGATGGGTGAGCGTCCCTTTAGATCAGTGGGCTCTCAACTGGAGGGGTAATTGTGCTGCCCCCCAAGCCCTCCCCACCCTCATCACTAGGCAGTATCTGGAGACATATGTTTTTTTCCCTAAAGATTTTATTTATTTATTTGAAAGAGAGATCACAAGTAGGCAGAGAGGCAGACAGAGAAAGAGGGGGAAGCAGGCTCCCCGCTGAGCAGAGAGCCTGATGTGGGGCTTGATCTCAGGACCCTGAGATCATGACCTGAGCCGAAGGCAGAGGCTTAACTCACTGAGCCACCCAGGTGCCCCCTGGAGACATATTTGATTAACATGAACGGGGGGGGGCAGGGGGAGTGAGTAGAGGCCAGAGATGCTGCTAAGCACACTGCAATGCCCAGAACACCACCCCCCCCCCACACACACACACAATGAAGAATGATCCAGGCCCAAAAGTCGAAAATGCCCAAGTTGACAACCCCTGCTGGAGACTGACCAGCCCCACCTTTGGGGCATGGACTGCAAACAATGGCCATATAGGCATGAATAGGTAAGGACTGAACTGAGAGTCACTTAGGAAAGAGAAGGGGGAAACAGAACCGGAGTTGACAACCAACCTTGGATACTGCAACTTGGCTTCGTCTGGACACTTCCCTCGTTGTGTGGCTCTTGTTCATTCATCCCCTGTGTTAGCTTTCTATTGCTGTATAATAAATTGCCCTAGGGATGCCTGGGTGGCTCAGTTGGTTAAGCGGCTGCCTTCGGCTCAGGTCATGATCCCAGCGTCCTGGGATTGAGTCCCACATCGGGCTTCGTGCTCCGCAGGGAGCCTGCTTCTCTCTCTGTCTCTGCCAGCCACTCTGTCTGCCTGTGCTCGCTCTTGCTCTCTCTCTCTCTCTGACAAATAAATAAAAATCTTTAAAAAAAAATAAATAAATTGCCCTAAAGTATTGTAAAACAACACAGGTTTATTTCCCACAGTTTCTGTAGGTCAGAGGTCTGGGCGTGGTGTGGATGCATTCCGTGCTCAGGGGCTCATTGGGCTTAAGCTAAGGTGTTGGCTGAGGCTGTAGTTCTCTTCTGGGGCCCTGGGGCCTCTTCCAAGCTGATTCTTGTAGCTGAATTGATTGCCTTATGGTTGTAGGACTAAGATCTCTGTTTCCATGCCCACTTTTCAGCTGTGGGGTTGGGGGGGGCGCTCCTCAGCAACTAGAGGCCACCTGTGTTCTTACCATGTGACCTGCTCTATCATCAAGCCAGCAGTGATGCATGGAATCCTTCTTATGCTTTCAACCTCCGACTCACTCTTCCGCCACCAGCTAGAGAAAACTCCCTGCTTTTAAGAGTGCTCTGCTGTTGGGTCATGCCCACCAGATATCTCCCTATCTTAAGATCAACTGATCTGGAGCCATAATGACATTGACCAAGTCTCTTCACAATAGTACTTTTTTAATTAATGTTTGAATGAACACACAGATGGTGTATGGGTCGCAAGCATCTTTGTGTTATTGACTTTTAGGAGAGTACCTGGCACATATTTTTTTTTTCTCAGTTAATATTGTTTGAACAAGTAAAGAATAAAACAAACTCATTTCCTTTTTTTTTTGGATAGAATTAGTAGACTGGTCACGCAGGGGAATGCTATCAACAGAGAACTGTGTCATCTGGGAGGTAGCAGGTATACCTAGTTGTAGAGGAATCTGTCGATTATTCTAGGCATCCACATATTCACAGTGTGGGATTCATCAGATCAAGATCCCTCTGGTTCTGAGCTCTGCATTCATTACGATTGCGGACCGAGTTTTTTTTTTTTTTTTGCATCGCCTTTTTGGCAGAGCTGGCAAACTGCTGACTCACACGGAATCTATAGCTTACCTAAAGCTTTCCTGCTTTAGCTGGTACCATGCCAACCATGCCCATTTGGCACTTGGGCAGGATGTCAGGCCTCTCGCTTCCACTCATCTCGTGTCATGAGTTCTGGCCTATCCTTTCAGCCAGCTGGAGACCTCTGGGAGTTCTGATCTTATTATGCCACTTCTTGCCTCTCCTGTCTAACTCTATAACTCTCGAAAACATAATAAGCACAAGTCCTTTGTCTTTTTCCAAATAGTTTACAAAAATGTTGAATGAGGCAAGGCCAAATTTAAAGCCCCAAGGCATGTTACCTCTTTCAAGTTGACAACAATGATTTTTTTTTTTTAAAGATTTTATTTATTTATTTGACAGAGAGAGAGAGATCACAAGTAGGCAGAGAGGCAGGCAGAGAGAGAGGAGGAAGCAGGCTCCCTGCAGAGCAGAGAGCCCGATGCGGGGCTCGATCCCAGGACCCTGAGATCATGACCTGAGCCGAAGGCAGCGGCTTAATCCACTGAGCCACCCAGGCGCCCCCGACAACAATGATTTAATCAACACTCTTTGCATAAGGGTTGCTCAGCTATGGTGAATCAACTTCCTTTCTCCATCTTATCTACAAGCATATTATGAAAGACTTGAATGTTTGGCTGAAAGTAAGTTATACAGAATAATACCATTCAGTTATGTTCCCAGGACTATAACACACATCTTTTGCAATCAGCTACATACACCTGTCAGGAAATTCTCTTCCAAATCCTCAGATATGGCAAGACGTGGTGTCCCTCGTATTGTTTTTGTACAGAGACACAGATACCCTTGAACTCCCAGATTTTACTGAGTCCCTTCCAATATTTTCTCAGTAATGGATGATTCTGGTAGCCTTTATGTTGATCTATGAGCTGGCAGGCCCTTCCACTTCCTTGCCTCCTTGGTTTATGGGAATTTTTACTTGGGAGAAGAGATGATTGTCCTGACTTGTGAGGATGATGGGCTGGGCTACAAGGGGGGAACCAGTCACATGACTCCCTGTTGAAGGGATTCTCGTTGAGAGGCCTGTGTGTACCCCTTGATTTTCTCCTTGATCCATTATTTTTAAAGAGATTTTTTTTTTTAAGATTTTATTTATTTATTTGACAGAGAGAGATCACAAGTAGGCACAGAGGCAGGCAGAGAGAGAGGAAGGGAAGCAGGCTCCCCATGGAGCAGAGAGCCTGATATGGGACTCGATCCCAGGACCCTGAGATCTTGACCTGAGCGGAAGGCAGAGGATTAACCCACTGAGCCACCCAGGCGCCCTCTCCTTGATCCATTATTTACATTTGCAGTTTGCCTAACTTTTCACAGGAAAAGACTGGGGCTCTGTGAACTGCCATTTCCTGCTGGTCCATGAGATTTTGTTTTGATGAAGGGTTGGATGCTCCTGGACCCCAAAAGGCACCAGAGATGCTGCAGGGGTAGAACTTCACAAGTTCTTAGAAAATCTGTGAACTTGGACAAGCAGCAGAGAAGGAGAGTCGGGCAGGATTTAAAATGACAGCCAGTCTTCTAGAAAGTTCCCAATGATCTCTGCCTTCTAGTATTCACATTCTTGCGTAATCTCCCCCTACGTTGCACCAAGGTCTGTCTGTGGGATCAATAGACTATAGCGGAAATGACAGTACATCACCTACAAGGTGAGGATTCAGAAATCATTGCAGTTTTCCTCTTGGCCACTCTACCTCGTTCTTTGACCAACCACCCTAGGGAAAGCCAGCTGCCATGCTGTGAGCAGCTTACAAAGAGGCGTGTGTGAAGAGAAGCTGAGACCTCTCACCACCAGCTAGCGAGGAACTGAGTTCTCTTGCCAGGAGTTAGGTGAGAGACTAGTACGTGATCCCCCAAGCCTACTCCAGCCTTCAGATGACCGCAGCCCCAGCCAATACCTTGACTGCAATCCATGGTTGATCCTGACCAGAGACGGGACACTCTGGGTTCATCGGGACACTCTGGGCTCCTGATCCTCAGAAACGAAACGAGCTCATATGTTTTGAATGTTTTGAGCTGGTAAATCTTGAGGTAATTCATCATGCAGCCATAGGGAACTTACACATGAGGAGATGCTCAATGAGATGACTGGGATTCCTTAAAAGAAATGAATAAAACATTAAATCTCCAGAAAACAGTGAAAGACTAGTTAGTGAATTTCTAGGGTCAGAACACTGAAAGGTGTTGTTACCAAATTTTCATAGCTATGCCTTCTGCCACTTTTTAAAATGTCAAAATAATACTTGTTCTTTGTTAACACCCATACACACACGTAGTATGTAAATGTACATATATTATATACACATTATATATATATACATGTATAAAGTAAAAAGTCTAAGTAACTTTTCCATCCTTCCTATCTTAGTCCTCAGAAGCAACTGCTGGTATCAGTTTGGTTTTTATCCTTCCAGATCTTCTGCTTCCCGTCAATTATGATCACATGCACACTAATAAAACCTGATTTGTGTGTGGGGGGGGGGTGTTCTATTTGACAAAGGTCTTTATCATGTGCCAATCCACTGTGGCTTCTTCCTACGCCAGCAGACTTGGCTCCAATGTAATTGCTCTAAAAGGTACACAACATCCCATGGTATGGCGTTCTATAATTTAGTTAAATATGATTCATCCGTTAATAATTGATAATGTTTTATGGCTTAATGCATTTATTTGCCATTCCACACAATGCCACGATAAATGTCTTGCCGTGCATGTAAAATATTGTTTCGGGATGAACTTCTAGAAGTGGAACAGAGGATTAAAAGGGGTATAGATTTAAAATTTTGATAGAGGACGCTTAATTGCCTTTCATAAACATTCTTCTTTTCCCACTAACATGTTCTCTCATCCTAATACCAGATAGTAGTAATTTTAAAAATTTCTGCTTATCTGATGAGCAAATATCTGTCAGTTGTTTACATTGGCGTATTTCTGATTTCTGCCAAGAAATGCACAATCGTTTGACCTGTTCTGTTCTATGTCATCTTTCTGGCTGCTTTCAAGAGTTCTCTTCATCTTGGTTTTTAGTGGTTTGATTATGATGTGTCTGGGTATAGATTTTTTAAAATATTTTTTATATTTATTTATATGTATTTTTTATATATTTAGCCATTATTTTTTCCATTATTTTTTTTCCTGCCTTGCATTCTTTATCCTCCTCTGGGACTCAACGGACACAAAGGTTAAGACATTTTGGTATAGTGTCCTTGGTTCCTGAGGCTCTGTTCATCTTTCCTTTAATTTTTCTTCTCTGTGGTTCAGACTGAGTAAGTTCTATTGGCATATCCAATAGGCTTTAAGGTTCCAGTTATTGTATGTTTTTAATTCTAAAATTTACATTTGGATATCCTTTATGCTTTCATTTCCCTGCTACGACTCGCTAGCTTTCCATTCATTTCAGGCGTGTTTCTACTCAGTTCTTGGAATATCTCATAATAGCTGCTTTAAAGTCTTTGTCAGAAAATGCCAACATCTGCATCATTTCAGTGTTGGTATCTGTTGATTGTCTGTTTTCAAGTGAGCTGAGATTTGATGGTTCTTCTGATGCTGAGGGTGGGAGGCAGACTAAAGTTTCCCTCAAAGATGTCCTTGTTCTAATTCCCGGAAACCCTGAGTATGTTACATTTTGTGGCTGGAGGAGTTAAGGTCGCAGACACAATTAAAGTTGCTTATCAGCGGACCTTGAGATGGGAAGGTCTACCGGCAGGCCGAATAGAATCACAAGCACCTGTAAAAGCAGAGAACGTTTCCTGGCTCTGGTCAGAAAGGGATACGACAATGGAAGGAGGGTAGGAGAAATGCTAGGTTACTTGCTTTGAAGATGGAGCAAGGGGTTCATGAGTCAAAAGATGTGGGCAGCCTCTCAAAGCTGGAAAAGGCAAGGAAACAATTCTCCCACAGAGCCTCCAAAAGGAGCCAGCCCTGCCCACACCTGGACCTTAGCCCAGTGAGACTGATTTTGAACTTCTGATTTAACAGAACTTTAAAATTAAAAAAAAAAAAAGTATACTGTTTTCAGCCACTAAGTTCATGGATATTTGTTTCAGCAGCAATTGAAAACTAATACCCTGAGTCGTGTTGAATCGTATCTTGGATATTTTGAATAATATGCTAGGAGACCCTGGGTTTTGTTTCCACATTACGTAAAGGTTGGTATTTGTGTTTTCACAGGCAGTCAACCCAGATGGATTCAGCCTGAAGGATCTGCCAGCCTTCTGTGGGCTGTAGTTTCCATGTCAGTTTTGTTTTCAGAATCTTCGCCACGACTCAGATTTCCCCAGGCGTGTGTGCCCCTGCAGGGGTGGGGGTGAGAGGTGGTGTCACCCTGGGACTGGGGTGGTGATCTTCCCCTTGGGTCAGTTCGCAGAATCTTTGCTGTGCAGCGTAAGAGCAGATCTGCACATGTGCGGCACCAGGGTAGAGCCCAGGAGTTTCCCGACAGCTTCATGGGGCCACTTGCCCAAGTTCCTTTCTCTGAGGGGACTTTCTCAGAGAAAGTGATCTCTGATCGCTTTCTAGCACTCTGGCTCCCATGACACTCTGGACAGAGAGCTCATGCTCTTTTTACCCTCCTGTGCTGTGAGCTTGCTGTGAATGCATCCAAGTTCAGGGCAGGGTGGTGGGAAACAGAAAGAGAAATAAGGAATGGCAAAACAGCTCCTCCAAGCAGAGAGGAAGGGTTCCTTGGGGGCCCCCTTGCCGCACCTCTCACTGCCACAGCTCTGATCGCCTGGGAACCCATGCACCCGAGAGAGAATGGCGAAAAGAAGGAAAAAGAACAGCCTCTACCCACCTCCCGCCCAGTGTGAACCCCACTTTGAGCCAGAACTAGAGGGAGCTCTTTTTAACTGCACAGGGCATTCACTTCCAAATTTGGGGCTGCCCCAAATCCAGATGGGGGATACTGTCAAAAAAAAAAAAAAAAAAAGAGTGGGAAACTCACTGTTGGTTCCATGGCTCTTGCATTTCTGGTCTTCCTCCCCTGTCCGCCTGGGGCATTCACTTCCCGGAGCCTCCAACGGCAGCTCCATGCGTTCTGCTCCGAGTTCAGAGCTGCACTGTGTGGGAGAGAGACGCGGAATATGCTGAGCCCACTGCATCCAACTGGGCCCCGCCGTGTCTCCCCTGAATTTCTGCAGACACTCACACTTTCCCCTGGGGTCCTTGTCACAGCTCCCTTCCCTTGTGGCCCCCAAAGGAGAACAGGCCACCAGCAGACCAAAATGGATCACGGCGAAGCCACCTTCTTTACGAGCCCGGCTCACCTGTTCCTGCCTGCTCTGTGGGCGAAGACTTGTCCTGGAAGGCACACACGTAAGTCAAGCTCAGCCTAGATATCTATAGAGAAAGCCAGACAGACGGCTGAAGGCCGTGCATTATCAGTGACAGAAGGATCTGTTGAGAATGACTGAATCCTTCCTACGAAAGAAATACCTTAACGTTTCAGTGTGCTACCTACCTACCACGAACTTGCCCTTCTAGCATCAACTAGCTCCTGCTCAGTGAGGAACAGTGACGATCTTTAGACGGTGTGGCTAAGAGAAGGGGTGTGAATGTGTCTCCCTGCCCCTGGGGAGGCTGTCTTGTACGAGGGTTCTGTGGGGTCCCTTGGGAAAGTTCGAAGTTCATCTATGGTATGGGGAGGGGGAGCGGCTCATCTTTCCTCCGTGCTATGAGACATGCGGCCACTCTACGTGCGTATTTTACATACACGCTTTCCCTTGTTTGCTCAATATGGCAGCTCCGTCCTCTGCCCCAGCCATGTGTTGTCGGGCCACCTGCCTCTGTTTTCTGCCTCTTTGGTTTGTGACTGGACTGTGGCAAAATAGTGGGTTTTTAAAGTCCTTTTAGTAGGAGAAATAACGTCAGAACTAAAACCAGGTGGCTCTGATTAGGCAGAAGACAAGGAGGCTGGCAGTAAACATGCCTGCTCAATCAGTTCTCGCCCACTCAGCTTACGTGCACAGGAATCACCTGAGCACCTTGGCAAAACACAGGTTCTCATCGCATTGCGCTGGGATGCAGAGCGAGCGCCTGCATTGGTAATACTCTCACCTGGGATTCGGATGCCCATTGCCAGTTCTGCCCTAGAGCATGTCCGCTCGCCTTTGAAGAGCTTTACTGCCACAGGCAGTGGTAGCAAAAAGAAGCAGAGCTGGGAATGTCGCACAGATTAAGAAAGGTTACTACATTCTCCGGTCGTGGTCTCAGGTGGGGCTTCCTGGGGAGGAGAGTTTTGGGGAGCATTCTCGAGAGGTGGGCTTTCCCTGCTGTTAGCCACCCCTGGGAGCCCTGAAGCAAGGGGTGCTATGTTCCATCAGGTTCTGAGTTCCAGTGGAGGGGCCCAGTATTTATAAT
The DNA here is from genome assembly GCF_922984935.1 of Meles meles. Taxonomy (NCBI): domain Eukaryota; kingdom Metazoa; phylum Chordata; class Mammalia; order Carnivora; family Mustelidae; genus Meles; species Meles meles. The sequence goes on from NC_060066.1 coordinate 115,984,217, forward strand.
GCAACCTTGATCGGTCCTTGGATGCCCGCTACCCTGGGAAGGGGTGTCAGTTTGAGTAAGGGGACTCTTCAGCTGATCTCCTCCTGCCCAGGGCTGACGGCTAAGGGTCTTTGCAGGCAGCACAGGCATGGGGCTGACGGGCCCTCTGGGCGGCGTGTCACATCACCTAGCCAGGCCAGGACCCTGCTCTCTGGTTCCTCTCCCGCCAGCCAAGGAGCACGTTTAGATCCTCTCTTCATTCCCATGCTTAAATCAACATCCTTGGAAATCAACACCTTCAACCGCAGCCCCTTTTTTTCATGCCTTGGTCTGAAATGCCAGCTGTGGTTGTCCGTGAGAATCAGGTTGAGTCTCTAGGAGGATAGCTTGCATTTTTAAGAATTTCTAGGCTAGATTTTTCAACACTTGGGGGGTTTCACGTAACATTTCCTCATAGATTCCTGCTAAATCAAGGTCCTGATGCCAGAAGAAAATCTCCCCGAGGCAGAGGGAGGGAGTAGAGGTCTAAAAAGAAAAGGACTTTCTTCCTCGCAGAAAATCAAGACCCTAAGTTCTTGGCAGGCCGAACTGAAAGAAGGCTCAGGACTGAAAGCCCACTTGTAGAGAAGAAAAGCAGGAAGAGCCAAGAACAGGCTGTTTAATGATTTAATCCTGTGCCCCACTGATTGTGTAATGTGAACTTTAACCTCCCGTTAAATATAGTTTGTACTGAGAATCCTTCACACTCTAGTAAAAATAGCTGCATGCCTGAATGGCTCATGAGCTTGATGACTGCAGGGAAAAAGGCTGGGAAATCTGGGCGAGAGGCAAGGAGAAGGACCCTGAATGCCTGGGCTGGGCTATCTACGGCCAGCTTGCCCACCTGAATGTTAGGACAGCAATGGCAGAGAGCTGCCCTATCCAGTGGATAGCAGGGGTAGCTAGACGGTGGCCCGGCAGCTCCCTGAGCGAGGGGCTGCAGGAGCAAAGCCCACCATTAGCCCCCCCACAGCACACTCCTTGCCTGTCTCTTCCACCAGAGCTGGGCTGTGATGCTGGGGGGGCGGGGGGTGGCAAAGCTTCCTTCCTGACATTCCTAAATCCGGAACATTAGGAAACCTGGCTCTTGGGTGGGAGAAGTGGGGGCCCCAATCATGTGGGTAATGGAAAAGAACTTGAAAGAAGGGCCTGGGCAGGAGCCTCCAACAAAGGCTGACACAAGAATGCAAGGCCACACAAACCCCACAACAGAGCAGAGGAGGCCCCCTTGGCCCGTGTGGGAGGTGCCCCACCTGGGCCACCCCTGGGTGTTGGCTGATACCCCACAGTGGTCGGGGCAGGGGGCCAGCAGAGGATTGAGCGGCCAGGGGGAGAAAGCTCTGGTTTTCTGCCTTCTTTCTTTCCTTCTTTCTTGCACTTCCTTCAGCTTGTGAAATGCAAGGGGAAGAAAGAAAACCCAAGCCTGGAGTACAATTTGTGCTTTTGTGACTAGGGTAGCTTCAAGAATCCACAGCAGCAATTACTGCGAGGTATGGACCCTAGCTCCATGCCCTGCCTGCCTCCCGTGGCACCAGAATTTGCCATATGCTGTGTGTGCAGAGATGAACACGGAAATAGCATCTAATGCTTCCGGGAAGGACAGTGTTGAATTCTTTGTACATCCACCAATCATCTTATAAGGGTTGGGTTGGCAGAGAATCAGCTCACACAAGTAGAAGTGGTATAAGGTGTGTCTGACAGGGCAGAGAAATGTGTCTTCCCTGAGCCAGTTCCTCCTGCCTCCACCCTATCCCCTAGAAAGAGTCTCCTGCTAGCTTCGCACTCACCAATAGAAAACCTATACAAACAGAAGGTACATGGAAGCTTCCTGACCTGAACAAGGCAATGCAGATCATTAAGTGGATAGAACCATATCCTGGGGGATTAAGTGTGCCCAGCCGCTGATTTGCATGGGTTCTCCCCCCGACCCCAGCAAGAAAGGAGAGAGAGCAGAATGCAAGAAACAATTCAGATATGCTGATCCCATACCCAACACTTTTCACATCGCCGGGTCCCCCGAATTACCCTCACGCCTGTGTCCTTTCATGGGATGACTTCAGACTTCTTCGCACTTGCCGTTTCTAAATGTAGAAAGAAAGAAGAGTCCAATATCTTGGGGAACTACTATGCTTTATGTGCTTATCTAATTCAATGCTTACAGCCACCCAATGGGATAGGATTTTTTTTCTGTTTTCTGGAATATGTGAGGAAAACTCAAAGAGAACAGGTGATCTGTGTGTCAGTGTTGGAGATTTTTAGCCCAGGTTGGACACCAAAACCTTGCTCTGTGGCCCTTCTCAGCCCTACCTACACACACACACACACACACACACACACACACACACACACACACGCATCGCCAAAGAAATCTCGGGATGAGCCAGTTCATGGGCCTCATTCAGGGTCCAGCCCCTTAGCACCTCTGGAGGTGCAGCCCAACACTGGTACTTTAAAACATCAGGGTGACTCTAAAGCATCTGGGGTTGAGAACCACTGGGCTATACCATATGCTCTCCCATTATGGTACCACCCTTCGGTTCCCGCCTTCCACCTGCTTTCTCTGGCCTTTCAGAAATGCCCCAATCCTGCCAGCTTGTCCACAGAGTGTCCAACGAATGAGAGCAGCGAATGAGAGCCTACGGATCACTCCTTTCATAACAAAAGTGTGCGGGACATAGCTGACGTGGGTGGTCCTCGTGTCTGATGGACATTACCTGAATCTCACTGTAAGTGACTTGGCCATGCAAAAAGATGTTTGCTAATGGCCTTGCTGTGATTACAGGAGGTGGGAGGGAAAGCACCAGGCCTGGAGCCACAAACATGGGGATTTCCGTTTCTTCTGCCTGCCGGCTCACTTCATGAGATGAAGAATGTTCCTTTGACCACCTGGACCTCAATTCCTTACTTGTAGAAAGGACGCGGTGTAGGGTTTGATAATATTGGAACATCCTTCCATTATCTACCACGTGGATTGGCATGTGGTTACTCCCTCAAAACTCGCAATGTCCAGCCATAAAGTGGCTGTGTCTTTTCACCAGTGAGTTTACCTTAAGTACGATTGTGTCTTCATAAAAGAAAATGCTCTGAAAACACGAAAGGCTGTTTTTCCTAGATAAAAATTAGGTCAAGCCCTCTCTGTCCTCTCCCCCTCTTAAGAACGAATTTAGAGTCTACTGCTTATACCTGGATGTTAAGTACAGGTTCTTCCAATGACCTGGATGATCTTGATGTTTAATTATTCAGGAGTGGCAAGTACAGAACTCAAAGTGAGTTGTTGACACAAGAAACTTGGAAAGAAGATAACCCTCCTCTCTTTCCCAAATCAGAAGGCAGCACTTTGTTTTGGGTGTAAGTGGGAAGGGCACATTCATTTCAGAGAAGATGAATTTAGTCCAATGGTGCACTTTTGTTCTTTAGGCATTATTCGACCAGCTGACAAAGAATAATAGAGGGAATCCCAGGGAGGCTCTTACTGGTCTGGGGCTTGTACAGTGTAGACCCTGAGAGGTTCCTGCTCTGGTGAAGAGGCTGCCGGTTTACTAAAGGGCTCACTTCCGGCCCGAGAGCAGAGGGCTCTGAAGGGGCAGGGGGCAGCAGGTGCACCTGGACAAAGCAGCTGGGCTGTGCTCAGTCTGCTGCAAAGCCAACCACTGTGCATGCTGTGCCTAGTCCTGCCCCGGGAATCCAGAGCAGGAGCCCTAACTTGGGAATACTGATGTGCACCCAGCTGAGGTCCCAGAAGTCTGGGATCTGGGCACAGGCGTGGGGTTGGGGATGTCCTAGAAGGGCAGGAGGAGCCAAGCAGGCCAGGGAACCAGCCCACTTCTGATGCAGCGGGAGAGGCTGGACTTCCGTACCATGCGCTGGTGTGGGTTTTCTGTGGGAGAAGGTCCTGTGGCAAACTAACAAACAAAACAAGTCTTCCGACCCCACCGAAACGGATTCTTACCTAATTCCACCAAGAGGGAGTGAATCAGCATCTCGTCCTGGGGAGAGCAGGTTCTTTTCCCTCCCATAGCAGGTGGCAGAGAGACTTGTAAGAGCCATTCTTCTCTGTAAAGATGTATTTACTTTGTAAAATAGCACAGTGGAGAAGTCTTTCTTACTGTTTGGCTGGGGCGTTGAGGGTGGTTAAGACCAGTGGTCAGTGCCCACCCACAAAATTCTGGAGGAAGCTCAGAGATGAAGGGGGAAGGGGCGAGACTCCCATCCCCCCACCCCCATACCCTTGGGAGCCAGGCTAGTTATGGCTTTTCTCTCCTTTCTCTTTTGTTATGGGACACTGCTGGGGAGATGGTCTCCATAGCCCCAGGGCCAAAGCATTGACATTCCAACGAGTCATCGAGTCATCGCAACTGGAACAAATTCCTCCAGAAAGTTGACAAGTACACCCTGTGAGAACAGTATGTTCCAGTCCAAGATACTTACCCGCCTGAATCTCCCAGCTCCTGGCCAGGCACAGGTGTTTGCTGAGTGCCATTTCTGTCTCAGGGAAGATTTTGCCCCACTGCATTTCCGTCTCAACAGTCTGGCAGTTTCAGATTTGTTCCCCCAGCCCCACCTCAGAGATATAATAAGGACAGGTCCACGGAGATCAGATTTCCATCTGTAGACTGTGTGTTCGTTCCTTCTGACTAAACATGCCCCGTATTTTCCTAGCCTGTGACAATCCCATTAAAGCCTCCGACCCCTTCCTGAACTTCCGCATCTCAGCCCCTGGCTCCGTGAAATCAGGATGGGGCTTTCGTTCTGTCAGGAGTGAGGCCATAGGTTTTCTGCCTCAGAAAAATGGCTTTGAGGCTAACTGGGGCTTTTTAATTATTTGGGGTTAGCTCAGCCTCGAGGCGGTGTGTCTCATTTTTTGCATAATGTATTCCTGGGAATGAGAGCCGGTGACCTCAAAGTTCAACCCACTCTTTCAGTGGAGAAAGAAAAGCAGAAAATACATTGGAAATTGCCCCAATGTATCTGATCGGCGTGGCACGGTGTAAGCGCTGCACTTCCTTCATGGGCGACGAGGTCCCATGGGTGGCCCCTCTTGGACTGTGCTCCAATCACAGACCTCCTGCATGAGATTTCTTTTTGCCCATGAACTTTTCCAGTTGCTCCTCTGTTGTTCTGTCCCATGTAGGAAGAGCCAGACTCCCCTCTAGTTCTCTGTGCTCATTTTACGATCCTCTCACCAAGGCTCATGGAGCAGCTTTTGCGTTTGTCCCCGTGGGTCAGACTGTCCAGAAGCCTGGGGCAGGAAGGGCTAGTGCTCAGAGCTGGGCTGACACAGAGTCCTGCTGGTCTGGGTGCTTTGGCCAAGCCCAGTGGGACGGCTCCGGCAGGAGGAAATAGGGTTCGTGTGGGTGTCTTGTTTATCTTAAGGAAGCAGGGGAACGGGATTTATTTTTGTCACGACTCATGGTTCCTCACAGCTTTCTCTCAGCAGATGATTTCTGAGCTTCGACAATTTTCAGGGATCTCAGTTATGTAAACTTTCTTGGAGAAGAGACCCATCTTTAAAGGATGACCGATGGGGGCGGGCGCTCCTGGACCCATTTCTTTGGGGACGGTGGCAACCGAGCGATGATCACATTCACCTCCCAGTTATTATCAGCCGTGCCTTCCCTTTCAACGCACTCCCTGCACGTTCCCTGTGGCCCGTGGGTGAGGGCTCCTGGCGTCGCTCCCACCACCTCAGTGTTGTGCTGGACGTTGTGGGTACCACTGACCACAGCTGACCTCGATGTCCATTTAAGCCAGAGTTTGATTGTATTCAGCTATTAGGAGAATAGGAAGCAGGGTTCCTGCCCACTGTCATTAACCTTGACCTGAGCTCCATTTGAGATTGCTTGTAAATGTTATTGTTCTCCAGAATGAGGTCCTCCAAATTTCTCTCATGCTATATACTCCTTGGGCTACTTCATCTATTCTGGTGGATCTAACTTTCACCTAAGTGTGGAAGTTCTTCTAAATCTGCGTTTCAAGATTTCTTCCAGATATCAAGAGTCCCCTATCTACCTACCCCTTCTCATCTCCACGCAGGGACCTTCCATTTGCCTTGACTTGGACATATCGGACTTTTAACTCATTCTCTTCCCCCCAGCTGGCATGGTCTTCTGTCGTGCTTCTCCTGGTGGGCTTGTCATCATCAGTGGCATAGAAGCCCAAGAGAGTAGTGTGGGTGTCAGCCCGAACCCTCACCCCCTCCCCTGTGCCATCTCTCCTTCACGTCCCTGTGCACGCCAAGCAACCTCCATGGCTTTTCATCTCCTGCAGAATGAAGTTGAAACTTCTCCTATATCACTATAGGCCTTATCCTTGGGTCCCTGCATCTGTGCATGGGATCCTTGAACTTGATTCAGCCCAGTGTCACATCTGGCAGCTTTCTGAATAAGCTGCTGCTTCTTTCTTTCTTTCTTCTTCTTCTTCTTTTTTTTTTTTTTCCGGTGCACTGAGACTGTACATACTATTTCGTCAGGCTTTGTAAAGGCTGGGATCACCCTTCATTCCTTTCTTCCCCAGCTAATTCTTATTGCTTCTTTAAGTCTGCTCTGCCGTCATCTCCAGAATTCCTCTTCTCCCCAACAGTGCCCCACCAATTAGATATTCAATTCTGGTAGGGGCTTAGCACTCCCAATAGCTTGACATATGTCATCTTCTTCCTAATCTTTTCAACGGCCCTGTAAAGAAGGTATTATTGTCTTGGTGTAATAAAAGAGAAACTAGGCTCACGGAGGTAAAGAAATCAGGGAGCTGGTATGAAATGCAAATTATTGGGCTCTACCCCTGGCCAAGAGAGTCAGAACCTCCAGGCGCGAGACCCAGCCCTCCGTGTTGTAGGAGTCTTCGGGTGACTTTTTTTTTTAAATTTAATTCAATTTAAACTTAGTTAACGAACATATAGTGTATCATTAGTTTCAGAAGTAGAGGTCAGTGATTCATCAGTTGCCAATAATACCCAGTGCTCATTCCATCGTGTGCTCTCCTTCATGCCCATCACCCAAAACCAAAAGACAACCTACAGAATGGGAGGAGATATTTGCAAGAGTCCTTGGGTGATGCTGAGGCACACGCAGTTTCAGAAGCACCACAAGACAGTGTTGATGCGTGGCTGATGAGTAGAGCAGTTCTGGAGAGGCTGGCCCAGGGGAGAGTACCTTTCTCTCAAGTGCTTGAAAGCCAACTCAATGCCACTCGAAGATAGTAAAGATACAATCTGAAGAGGGAAATTAACTGGTGAATGAATTAGGGCACCAGGTGGACCCATGCAAGTCATCATGAAACATATTGCTGGGTTTTTGGAAAATTCTCTTTGAGACCATGACCACAGACAAATGTGATTTTGTTTGGCAAAGGGTTTAGTCTTTTTTTTTTTTTTTTAGATTATTTATTTATTTATTTGACAGAGAGAGAGAGAGATAGAGGTTACAAGTAGGCAGAGAGGCAGGTAGAGAGAGAGGGGGAAGCAGGCTCCCTGCTGACCAGAGAGCCCGATGTGGGGCTCGATCCCAGGGCCCGGAGATCATCATCTGAGCTGAAGGCAGAGGATTAACCCACTAAGTCACCCAGGCACCCCAATAGTTTAGTCTTAAAGGATCCCTGGAAAGGAGCAAATTGGGGGTAGATTGTCCTAAGCAGACATCACCTTTCTTTCAGCCACCCAAGATTCCCGCTGGACCAGCAAATGCCCCACTCCCTAGTAGGACTGGGGTGGGGTCCAGCTGGACTTTGAGGGATAGTTCAGGAGTACTTACTCTTTGTTAGGAGTCTCTTGAAAGTCTCTCAGTCCCAAAGGCACGCACACATATGTCTCCTAATGGTGAAGTTTCAGGTCAAACAAGGGCCGTTTGGGGAACAGGAATTCCCATCTGAAAAAGACAGCCAAATGGCTCAACTTGGAGATCAGACTCTGGTTGTGGCCGAAGCAGTGGCCCCGAGTCTCTTCCAGACTACATACAGGGAGTCGTCATCTGTCATCTCTGCTCTAAAAGGCAAAATAAATAACTGGCACCCGTTAAGCATCATTCTGCAGGGATAGATAATAATATTTAAGAGGTAAAGCAATTTATCCCAACCTACATTCTGGGGCAATGAAGAGGTCTTTGCATAGTGTGCATGGGTAAAATGGGAGAGGGAAAAAAAAATCTATCTCTCCCCACTAAGCTCTAATAGACTCAGAGTCAACCCCAAATTCGGCACTTCCTTCCATCATGAATGTAAGCCACGAAGCACCATAATCATGGCGGTACCCGCCTCTGTCAGTAGCGGGGATTGTACATCATTCCCTGTCATGTTCTGGTTGTTGTGAGTATCTGGAAATACCCTCTCTGCTTGCCATTGCGTCAAAATTTGGCCACTTACTACACTCGCCCCCTGATCTTGTTACTTAAGGTACTAACAAAGAAACAAAGATATTACCGCTACTGATTGGCTTTTAAATATTCTGAAAACTTGGAACATCCTTTCCATTACAGTTCAGTAAAATTTGTTTCTTCTGTTATCTTCTGGATTGCTTGCACGAAAAAGACCTCATAGGAGGAAACAGCCCTTGGGCTTTACCAGATTCATGATGTTAAAAAAAAAAAAAAAAAAAAAAGGCAGGGGGAAGAGCCCCACGAGAGGAGGAGCTGGAAGTCACCGCTGGCTGCACTGATTCTGACAATCGCCTTTTCATACTACCTCCTTAGTCCGTGTTGTCCCAAGCTGGAAGTAAATTGGTGATACTCTCCAGCGATACTCAGAGCCATAGCCAACCCAGAAGTACATAGGCCATTAAGCACAAGCGAGAAAGGCTGGGGACATGGGGTGACTGTGCTGGTTTAAGTCACACACTGGGTGCGCCCTGCAGATGTATCCAAAATGCTTTGGTGGTTTGAGAAAAAAATCTATAAGCTCCTTCTCTTATTACCTCTGATGGGGGAATTGCAAAATCATTGCTGACATTTATAATATTTATGGAGTGCCAATAATGTGTTGGTTTCCATCCTGATGCCTTAAGGGAAATTCAGTAAATATTTATGTGGCATTGCAATGCAGAGACATTGTGATAAGCATGGATGGGATTAAAGGAGGAAAAGGATGGAGTTTATGCTTCAGGTGGACACACTCCTATCAGAGTATAGGCAAAACCTGTATTTAGGCAATGGCGCAGTATAGCTTGGGATAAATCAATGTGGTTATAGAGGTTATGGTGTGGGAGGCTCATTCTGACAGCATGGGATACAAGGAAGGCTAAGGAAGAGAAGGGTTTGGTTAGAAACACGAAGGGTAAGCAGAGCAGGTGAATTTAGAAGGTAGGGGAGGACTCTAGCTTAATAGGAAAAGGTAAAGTTTTTTAGTAAAAGTTGTGATTCACTGCATAAAGGTAAAACTCTTTGCAACGGCTTACAAATCCCAATGGGACCTGGAGCCCATGAACTCTCCCACCTTTTCTGCTTCTCCCCTTTGTCCACCCGAATCTGGTTGCGCTGCCCTACCCTGCTGTTCTTTGTGCACTCCAGGCCTGCTCCTGCCCCAGTGCCTTTGCATTTGCCATTCCTTTTGCCTAAAACACTCTTCCCCCTAGATATCCTGGATGCCCACTCCCTCATCTTTTTTATGTCTCTGAGCAGGTGTCACTTTCAAAACAAGGCTTTTAACAGCCCTACTTAAAACTGCACCCTCCCTGCCCATCCTGGCACACCGCCCTGTTCCCTGCTTTAACAAACTACATACTGTATCAGTGGTTCTTACACCCGAGTAGTTGCCGGAATCACCTTGAAGCCTTGTGTAAACTGCTGGGCCCCCTCCCCAAGTCTGATTCAGTAGGTCTGGGGTGCGGGGGCTGATAATGTGTTTTTCCTGGCAAGTTCCCACATGCTGCTGCCGCTGCTGCTGTTGGTCTAGAGACTCTGGGAACCAGGGCACTCTAAATCTTACTTACTTATTTATCACCCATATCTACTAGAATATAAGTTGCTGACGGCAGCAATTCTTGTCTGTTTTGTTCATTGCTGCATCTCGGTTTCAGAACGGTGGCTAGGACACTCAGACATGTTTGATGAGTAGACAAAGGAATGTGGTCAAGATGCTGGGATGTGTGCAGTGGAAGTCAGTTTGAAAAGGAAAGTTCGGGCCATATCCTTAACATATCGTTATAACAATAACACTTTATTATTATGAAGATGATACTTATTGTAACTCAACCTCGTTTACGGAGTGTTTGCGCTAGGCCAGACCTTTCAGAGAGACTCTGATGACTCCAGTTTGCCTGAGATCATGTAGGATATGTAGGAAGTCAGTTGAAATTTGGATTTTAACTCGGGTCTGACTCCAGAAGGGTGGCCTTAAAGACTGCTACAACGTCATGTAATGATTGATTTTTGAAACTTTTCATTTTGAAATGATTCTAGATTTACAGCAGAGTGGCAAAGATGTTGTAGACAGTTCACCTATAATCTTTACCTGGCTTCCTCTAGTGCTCTCTTACATAACCATGGTTTGCTTATCAAAACTAGGAAATTAAAGTTGGTACAATGCTATTCACCTACTTATAGACTTTAGACAGCTTCCATAATTTTTCCATTATAATGTCCTCATCTGTTCCAGGATCCAATCTAAGGTCCCGTTGTCCAGCAATTTTTAAGGACTCGCCGTGGACAAGTTGGAATGTGGGGAATATGAGGTGCTGAAGATGCCAAGATGGCTGACACACCAAGATGGCCGACACACCAAGATGGCCGGGCAGCCTTTGAGGCGTGTACAGCAGGGACACAGGCTTCTCTAGACGAGGTCCTGCCAGGACAGAGGGAAGTGCAGGGTGCTCTACCGGCCAACAGAAGGCAGACAGGCAACCTACTCTTTTTTTTTTTTTTTTAAATTCAATTTAGTTAGCATACAATGTATTATTAGCTTCAGAGGTAGAATTTAGTGATTTCAGTTGCATACAACATCCAGTGCTCATTCCATCCCTCACCTTCCTTAATGCTCATCACCCACTGCATGGCCAGCAACCTACTCTTTTGGTGTTTGAGAAAGCTTCTTGGGAGAGTAGGCAGGAGGAGCAATGTGAGTAGATCTGCAAGGTGCTGAGAATCAGCAGAGGGAAAGGCCAGAGGGTGGTGGTGGTGGAGGGGAAGAAACAGGAAGAGCCAGGTTAAGAACCTCTGAGAACTGAGACATTACTCATTGGTCCCAGGGCCTAACAAGGCCCAGGAGCGAACATGGTTGGGTGTATGTTTGAAATAGAATCTTCTGGCAGGAACGTGTAGGTCAAGTTTATCTTTTGATGATTAACTTAATTGTCTAACACCTCGAGTGTCATGTTGCTATTCTTACAGATGGAAGGCAGTATAGCGCAGTGGTTAGTAGCCTGGGCTCTGGAAGGAAACCATTGCGTTTGGAATCTCACATGACTCCACCACTTTCTTGGAAGGTTTCTTACGTTTCTGTGCCTTGTGTTTCCCATCTGCAAAATGGGGAAATACTGGTACTCAGCGTCAGGGGGATTCAGTATAATGATGTTTTTAAGGCACTTAGCACCATGCCCGCACACAGTGAGAAGTCAATGAACATTGGCTATACATCAGCTGTGCCTCTAGTTCACATCTTGCTTATACTTCTTAGACAAAATCTGAGATACCCGAAGAAGAGTTTCGAAGAGAGCTTTCATGTGTATATATAGTCTCATTATACCTTTAGTGCAATTGATCGTGCCCATTTTGTAGCTAAAGAAAGGAGGACACAGCAGAGATGAATGATAAAACTAAACTTACCTTATAATCAAGTGTAAGAGCAAGTTTTTGGTTTAAATTCCCAGATTCTTTATGCTGCTACTGGGCCATTGACCAAAGTCCATGAACGGTAAGGAACATTAGAAAAATAACAAACTGTCTGTTCTTCAGGACTTGTCCAGAAGGTTAGCCCTTATCAGCAGTTTTGCCACATAAGATGTTTTATGAGTCTGCCTTCCTGTGGTGACACATCAGACTTGTGAACATCTAAGCAACTCACAAATGCAGATGGGTTTCTTTTGCTGAGGGAGAGTCCCCAGAGCTGATGAACTGTTAGCTGTCATAAACACGGCTCACAGAGTTGGGCATTGGACATGGGTCTTAGGGGTTGAGCAGGCCAGTGTCCATTCTCTACGTAACCTTGTGTCGCTTGCATGGTGTTTAGGAGCCTCAGTATATGCTTCTATAAAATGGTGATTCTGAGGTTGCCCTCCTAAGGTTGTAGGGCGGTATCAAAGACATAAACATTGTACACACCTTGCCATTCAGATGGTGTTCTTCAAGCATGGGTTACCTTTTCCTACACCACCCCTGTCCTCCTTTTTGATGGCTACAGCTGATCTGTCACAAAGGCCAGGAAACAGTATAGATGTGCAGAAGACATGAAAATATAAAATTTTATATTAAATGGTGATATTAAATGTCACACAGGCGGAGACCTTCCAAATCGGTGTCTGGGTAGATAATGAAACCAAGATGTGTTTTTCTCTCTTAAAAACTCTGAGAAGCTAGAATCGCCCATTGGATCCTGCGATTCTCATTTTAACTACCTTTGGATTTTGTGTCGTGGGGGCTGAAAGTGTGATTGCAGGGGTGACTTTAAGTGTCACCGGCGGTCTGCTGTAGCCGTGGAGGGCAGTGAGTGTGACTATTCAGCTGGGCAGGACGGGCCCCATCAAAGCACGAGTCCTGGTGCCCGCAGCGCTGAGTCCTGTATGACCCACAGGTCAAACGTGTGTTCGATGTGATTTCAAACACATACAGCTATCCAAAGAAACAGCTGGCAACTACCGCGAGACAACCAATCACCAAATGCATCTCAAAGGCTCTTGTGCACACACAGCTGTGAGCTGTCCTACCTTCCAAGCTGAGCTCTCGGAGGGGCTTTCTTTAGTGGCCCGCGATTCCATGGGGGCTCCCGTTTCACCGAGAGTGTGGAGCACTGGCTGTGCCCCATTGCGATGAAGCTCCTGGTCATCAGTATTTGGATCCAGGCCTCTGAGCAGGTGCACGCGCTGAGAGGCACAGTCGCAGGAAGTGTCCAGGTCCTCGCCTTCATGGGACCTCACTAGTGCTAGAATACACTGCCTAATCTCAAACATGCAGAGGAGAACGGGTCAGTGAGGAGGAGCCAATGCCTGCCGCCAGCCCCTGCCCAGTTGCGCTATCTTATTCTACAGACTGAGAGCTATCTGGTGGTTCCCATAGCCTGGCCGGCATGTTCAGCTACGCACTGGGGCCCGCAGGGTGTTCAGGGAGATCTCTCACTTACCTCCAGGGACTGGTTAGTCTTACTGGCCTTTCCTCTAATATTTAAAATGAATTCCCCATCTGCCCCCCAATGATGGATGAATACCGTCCCTGCATTTCACGGGCTTTATGCTGCCACCTAAGTTCAGATTGTCAAGATAACCCACAGGTTTTGGCTAGTACATGCCAGTCACTGATAACCAGAGGGTCCTCCTCTCTGTCCCAGACTTTTGTTTCTCTATATTGACCTTGATAGCAGGAGTGAGGGTCGGAGGACCTATATTCCCATTGTTTCTGTCTCTAGTCAACTAAAACCAATAGTCAAGTGATTTTGCCTCCTTCTGTCTCTCTCAGTTTCCAAATCCGTTAAAAATGTTGATAATTACCCCTGTTCCATGTACCTGTTAAGAATTTAGAGATAAAGTAGGATCACATAGAAGGATCGCTTACAAATTAGAATAAAATAAATAATATTTATAAATGAAATATTTATGTAAGAATTTATATAATGTATTATATAATTATATATAAATATACTATTTATACATAATAAATGAAATATTTATATAAGAATTTATATTATGTATTATATAATTATATATAAATATACTATTTATACATAAAAATTAAAGTGGTACAGTTTTGTTTTGTTTTTTAAGATTTTGTTTATTTATTTGGCAGAGAGAGAGATCATAAGTGGGTAGAGAGGCAGGCAGAGAGAGAGGAGGAAGCAGGCTCCCTGCTGAGCAGAGAGCCTGATGCGATGCGCAACTTGATCCCAGAACCCTGAGACCATGACCTGAGGGAAGGCAGAGGTTTAACCAACTGAGCTACCCAGGCACCCTGGTAGTGCAGTTTTAATAGTAAAGCACGATTGCTTTGGACTCCACTGAAGCAGAATTTGTGACTACCTGAAAGAACAAAGTTTACCTTTGCCCTGTTGTGAAAAAAGGATTCATTCAATAATTGAACAATGCAAATAATACATGAGGGATATGTTTAACCTACATATGAGAACAATCGGGTTTCACAAAGTTACCAGCAATCATCTGCAAATAAAAAATTCATGCCATCTTTTTGTGCTCTCCACAGCAGGTCACGGAATACCTTCCCTTGCCAATACTTAGCTGTTAAAATCAGAAACACGGAAAGGAACTTTTAGCTCGCCTGACCCAAAGTTCTCATTTGAAAAAGACAAGAAGGCTAACTTCCAACGATACGTGCCATAACCTCTGAGCTCTCTCAGTCCACTGGAAAGCCAAACATTGAACCTAAGTCTCGCATTTGCTGTCATTCCCTCCTGCCTCCTTTGCTGGCCTTGTTAAAGACTAATTTTCCAGTTCCTGAGGAAAACAATTTTATCTTTTTTAAAAAATGTAAACTTACACAAAAACACAGACCTGCCAGCTTGGGTGACACAAAAGTTCATTTTAATATTGCTTCATTTTCTCCTTGACCAACCATGGATCCAGGTTGTGTGGGGGGCCTGAAGATTTTTATATTGGGGGCATTTAAAAAAAAATCAAAATTATAAGTAAAAAATTGTGACAAATGCAAATGTTGATTTAGCTTGAGAGAAGAATCATGAATTTTAAAAATTAAATTGACAGATACCACACATATCAAAAAAATAGCATTTTTATTAATGGCCTTATTATTCATCTTATTATTGCTTCTTCTTAATTGCATACCTTTAAAATATTTTTCTTTTAAAAACATCTTTTGGCTGCAAATTCTTTCATTACCTCTTTGCTTGATTACAGTTTTGTGACATCATAATCTCAAGAGAGAACAGTAATATTTCCTTCCTTCCTGAAACTTCTAAATGATTAATCAGAAACATTTTTTTTTGTTATTTATACTTTACAAACTTTCCTTTTAGCTTCCCAACTTGTTATTGGTAATGTTACGTATACTTTAGGATTGGATTCAAATCTGAGAAAACTGCTCTCATTTCCGTCATATGTGAGCTGTTATAAAGATCCCTGCTTTGTTATTCTGCTTGGAGTACATGCCCTAGGAATTCTCATAACATAAGCATAGGAACTCCTGCTTCACAGAATTGCTATTAAAAATAACAGCAACAAAAGGGGATTAATTTTTTTTTTTTTGTAATTGTAGACACTGCAGTATCAGACATCTTCCTGATGAGAGAGGACTTCAGTCTGCCAAGGTGGTGTAAAAATGAACCATCCACTTAACAATTTTCCTTATCTGATGTTGGGAAGAATTTTCCATACATTATTGCTGACTCTATACATTTCAAACTTGGCTGTTCCTCCACGCCTCATTTACACCTGGTGGTGGGACCCCAGCATGCTCCTATTTCCATATGACCCCAGGCCCTGTATCCAAACACAAAGATGCCGGATAAGTCAGCACAATGGACGATAGGAGTTCTGGAAAACCATTCCTTCTCTGGGATGGCTGGCAAGAACAGAACCATACACGGATGTAATTGTGACCTACATGAATATGCACTCATAAACCCAAACTAAACTTAACCTTCACCGACTTTCCCCTTAACTGGATTCCAAAAATCCCTCCAATGTCACCCTACCTGAAGGGTTATGTGCTGGAGTGGGAATCTGAGTAAAAGCAGCAGCATTATTAATCAGTTGCAACTAAAATGTATTGCTTTTGCAAATTTTGCAACATATGACCATGTAAACACATTGGCAAGCCCCTCCCAGGGCCTGAAAGGGGCCAATGCAAATGAGAGTCCCTAAAGGTTAAGCAGCACTGACATTGTGGTGAAGGCGAGGTCTCTGCCACAAGGAAGAGAGAGTGTTATAGCTCTGAACACGGTAGACAGAGTGTGGCACGGTCTACCAGGATGGAGGTGAGGGTGTAGTCTGGGCAAGCTGACAAGCAAGGAGTCCACCATGTCTGATCAAGGGAGGGCTAACGGTTTCATCCGAGAGGTCCGGCAGAGGTAAATGTCATAGCCCACATTGGAGTGGGTGTCCTGCTGTCCTGGGCTCCTCAGAAGAGACCATAAGGTGTTGCTAATGGGCTGTGATCATGTCGTCTGTCCACGGCAGCCCATCCATGAGCCCCGCTATCCATCGAAAAGCAACCAGGTAATCCCTTGAAATGACATCATTAAAAACCAGTCACTCTGTTACAATTTAAGCATAGCATTTGAATCTAAATTTGGGTGACTACATCATAACAAAGATGTGTGTGGGGCGCCTGGGTGGCTCAGTGGGTTAAACCCTCTGCCTTCGGCTCAGTCATGATCTCAGGGTTCTGGGATTGAGCCCTGAGTGGGGCTCTCTGCTCAGTGGGGAGCCTGCTTCCCTTCCTCTCTCTCTGCCTGCCTCTCTGCCTACTTGTGATCTCTCTCTCTCTGTCAGATAAATAAATAAAATCTTAAAAAAAAACAACCAAAGACGTGTGCTCTGTGGACATTAGCTAATAAGGAGACAGTCTGGTGACCAGGAAGAAAGTCTCATTAAAGGTAAAATTCTCAAGGAGGGTTCAGATCCCACACAAAGGGCTGTTGGCCTGAGGTCCCTTTACAATGTATCCCAATGATTTGTTTCACTATGAACTGGAAGAGAACTAAAAAAATGATTGAAAATATTCTGATGTTTCACCAATTCAGTCTGGTTTTTAACTCTGGGTTGGACTCAGGTTCTTTAAGACAATGTAGCCCACCGGGGTGCCTGGGTGGCTCAGTGGGTTAAAGCCTCTGCCTTCGGCTCGGGTCATGATTCCAGCGTCCTGGGATTGAGCCCTGCATCGGGCTCTCTGCTCAGTGGGGAGCCTGCTTCCTCCTTCCTCTCTGCCTACTTGTGATCTCTCTCTCTGCCAAATAAGTAAATAAAATCTTAAAAAAAAAAAAAAAAAAGACAATGTGGCCCACCTTTGTCTCCTGTTTTCCAGACTTGCTTTACCTTCATTCTTGCTTGTCTGGACTACTGCAACCACTTCTAGTCTACCCTGCATGCCATGGCCGCATATGTGCTCTAGAGATGGCCTTCCCTGCTCTCCCCCAGAAACTATCTGTCCTTGAGTAGAACACTCAGCCCTTCGGTTGGTTCTGGTTTTCCAGCATTAAAGAAATAAAATTCCACAGAGGATACCCTTCACTGTAGTTGTCCATATCTGGTTATCACCCTTGCTATGAGATATATTTTTGAGGATAAGGACCAAGTCCTTATTCCCAGTCCCCTGCAAGGTGGAGACACAAAACTGGAGCCTGGTAAATATCAATGATGGTACCACTATTGATGGTCTTCCTAACGGTCCTAGTAGTTGTATTCTCCTTGCTGGCGATTCATTTGGAGAGGTATCCAATAGAAGTGTCTCTGATAATGGGAATGTGACTAGTATCACTGAAGAACTTTTGATTTTCTTGAGTTCTGATGAATTAAAGTGCAGACTGCACTGGGCTCATCCTTGGACAGCGGAGGCGAGGGAAGTTAGGTGACTCAGGCTTGCCAGGGGAAATACCAGGGAGCCGCCGGGGTTTTGTCTTCTGCAGGATGCTGTCACGTCTGAGTGTGGTGCCCGGGACTTAGGTAGCCATCCCACAGCCCTGAGAGGAGCACGCTGAGGACAAAACTACCACCCTGGGGATGGCGGAGGGGATGGAGGGAGCATGAGCCATGGACTCAGGCAACTCTGGAACTGCCCTCCATGGAACTTCTGATATGTGGGAAAGGACATTTTCCTCATTGTTGAAGCTATTTTGAGTAGGGCTTTTGGTAACTGCAGCTAAAAGCAGCAGAAGTGACAGTGCTGTATTATGCTAATTAGGTGGGAAGTAGGGGAGGGGGCAGGATACATCACATCCAGTGAGATTTGTGGACGTCACATTGAGACTGTACGTAATGATGTAAGAGAAATATGTTAACAAGAGAAGCCATTATGGAATCTCTATGTGTCTAAAGTATGAGTTTTTCTCAGGCGAAAAACAGGGTTTGTGAGTTGTTGAGGGGAAAATGGAAAGAATTCTGCAGAGGATATCAATGGCTTTGGTCAATGACGGCTTCTATTGCCCTTCCTTTCTTTATAGGATCCCGTGTTCTAGGGGAAATCATTCCTTGTGACTCAGGTAAGGCTGACCCCCACATCCTCAGTCATCAAGGTGGGTCTGAAAGGGGAGTCTGACCAACAGGATACGCCACACCTCATGTCACAGTGATTGATTAAGGAATGGGCATGTGAATTTTCACTAAGACTTGATATGCAGACAATACAGACACTAGGAGAGAGTAAGGGTGTTCTTTTTTTTCCCCTGGCCTTGTGGGCGATAAGCTTTCTGGCCTTTCTGGCCTCTCAAAAGAGAGTCCTTTGAGAATAAAGCCAGTCCTAGAACCCAGAGGGACAGGAAAGAGAGACAGAATCTGCTGACACTATCTGAGCCCCTGGGTGCAACCATGCCTGAAGCCCAAGTCCACCTTTAGACTTTCCATGTGTAGGAGCCAATTTTGTTCCTGATGAACTACTTGGCTTTCTTTGACTTGCAGCTGAAAGAGTCCTGACTGCTTATACTAGAGAATCAAATAGGACAAGAGGGGAGCCCTGGATCTGCCGCCATGACCAGAGTGGGGGCAGGGAAGAAGGATGTGCAGAAGATAGGAAACTGCCAAGACTTCATGATGTAGTCTGGTGCTGTGGATAGCCATCTGGAACCTGGACAAGCGCAGGTTTGGAACAAAATGACCAGAGGTTTTTGTTTTTTTTAAAGATTTTATTTATTTATTTGACAGACAGAGATCACAAGTAGGCAGAGAGGCAGGCAGAGAGAGAGGAGGAAGCAGGTTCCCTGCTAAACAGAGAGCCCTATGTGGGGCTCGACTGATCCCAGGACCCTGGGATCATGACCGGAGCTGAAGGCAGAGGCTTTAAACCACTGAGCCACCCAGGCGCCCCCAAATGACCAGAGTTTTAATACCAGCTTATCCATTTGCTCATTTGATAAATCTGAGAAAACCACTTAGACATTAAATGTAGGTCTCAGTTTTCCAATCTATAAAATGGGAAAAGATAACTTTCCTCTTAAATCTGTCATAAGAATTAAGTAGAGCAATGTAGGTGAAATCATTTGCATAGAGTTTGGCAGACAGTACTCCCTTGATTGATATTAGCCAATAAAAATATGTCCAAAGTAACTACTTAACGTTTCTTGGATTCTACTTTTATCTCCTTTGCTTGCTGTTATATCCTACCAGTTGCAGTGAAAACTAAGGCTAGCTGCCATTATTTGAACAAGTACCTTGTTTCTGTGCTTTACATAAATTATCATTAGTCCTGAAAATAATGATTCAAGGTGGGCGGTACCATTTCACAGGTTGGGGGAGATGAGTGACTTGTCTACACTGCAGAGCCAGGAAGGGATCTATAGCAACTGGTGGGGGAGGAGAGACCGTAGTGGCATTGTTTGCTGTTGGGATTTTTCTTTCTCAGGAGAGTTATGAAAGACACACTGTTGTTTTGAATTTCAAACCACAGTTACCTGTGTAATTAAGAACCTGTAAGTCCTTCAATAGGAAAAAGTGGAAACTGACCCAGTGAATGCCAGACGGAAGGATGTATCCAATTACTGTTCTTACTGGGATATAGGTAAGGTAATGTTCTTGAACTTCACATAGTCCAATTCAAAACTGAGCTTTTAGATTAGATTAAAAAGCAGTCTTTTTTTTTTTTTTTTTAATTATAGAGGTAGAAGATGAGGTTGGTGCTAAATGGACTTTTGTGTTCATTATTACAAAAATCCCCAAACCAAGCCCAAACATCCACTGTTACCATCACCATCCCCTGCACACACTCCCCACCCCAATCTGTTTTTTAAAAAACATACTGGTAGTCCTGTTCTGATTAGCTGTACCATCTTCATTAGGACACGAATGAAACTATTTTTGTTCCTATGGAAACACGAAAGTTGCAAAGATGTGCCTGAGGATGTTTGTTGCAGCCTGTTTCCAAGAGCAAAAACCTATCTAGCCTTATTGCTGATGTCCAGAAATAAGGGAGTTATTTAAGCAAGTGGAACATTCTGCTACAGCTAAACGGGAAGGGAATAGATCTGTACATACTGACATGAAGAAATGTCAACAATATACCTAAACATTTAAAAGTAAGATGCACAATATTTAGAATATAATCTCATTTGTTTAAAAAAAAAGGCAAAAAGAAAGAATCTGTGTGATGGGAAAGCCTAGAAGTAAGAGCAATGTGTGATTAGTGGTTATTGGGTTACTGTTTGGAATGGGATCACAGAGGAATTTGACTATGCCCTTTTTGTGGTTTTGGCTTTTTTTTGTTTTTTTACAATGAGCCAGTTTTATCTCTATATTTAGAAACATATATATATATATAGAGAGAGAGAGAGAGAGAGAGAAAGTTGAGATTCACAGTATATTGGTCAAAACCTAAGGGGATAGGCTGAGCTGTGATACTGATGTGAATGTTAGTTTCTATTTTCTGTGTCCTCTATCCTGTATTTATTTGCATAGCCCAGAACAGTTCTCTAATTGCTGACTTGTTAACAAGTCTGCTCCTCATTTTAGAGGCTGCTAAGCTGGCCCTGGGAACACGGCTACTATCCCTCTTGCTGGACCGGCTCCTCCTCTGCTGCTTCCTTTGTCTTAACTCGGGAAGGTCCATCTGGGTCGCTGTAGCTACTCTGCTCTTATCCCACCTTTAACATTTCCATGTGATCTGTGGTCCCCAAATAGAAGTAAAGCAAGATTAAATTGTTAAAAATGCTCTACCCAACACATTTAGATAGGGTCCTTCCTCTACCTTCATTCTTAAACATTTCTTCTGCACCTGCCTCTTACCAAGGGCTGTGACAGGTCCCTGTGCTCGGGGCACACAAAGGGTCCTGGCAGAGACAGGCAGTGACAGTGACCATATGAGGTGACACCTATATTACTATGCAGACGTTCTCAGCACCCAGCGTGTACCTGTGTTAGGTGCTGGGGGGCCAAAGATGAGTAAGATGTGGGCCCTGACCTGCTGAGGCTTACAGTCTAAGCAGAGCAATCCAAGAGAAATCCAGTGCGAGCCACATACAGAATTGACAATTTTCTAGTGGCTACAAAAAAGAGAGAGGTGAAATTAATTTTAATCAGATATTTAATTTAATCCAGTGTCCTGAATATTATCATTTCAGCATGTAATTAATATAAAAATGATCAATGAGATATTTTACATTATTTTTCTCATACTAAGTGTTTCACGTCTTATACTTACAACCCATCTCTATTCAGACTAGACACAGTTCAAGTACTCAGTAGCCGCATGTGGTCAGTGTCTAAAATAATGGACAGGGCAGATCTAAGGGGAACATGGATTTGTAAATCATTTCACAATGTGTTGAAAGCTCCCACGGGGTGTGCCTAGGTTGTGGGTGATGGACCTCACGCCCTGGGGTGGGATGTTTTGGGGAGACGGTAACGGTCAGGGAAGGCTTCCTTGAAGAAGTGGCAGATGCACAGAGGTTGCCAGATGAACCATGGGAAGAGACTAGGTCCAGAAGGTGGGACAGGCTGCCTGAAGACAGGCTCGGTGGCTTGGAACAGTGCAGTGCAGGGAGGGGTCATCACCAGTGTGGTGGGCCTGGCTTTAAAGTAAAACAGAAAATGTAAATTAAAAAGACAAAACAACAAAACAAGGGCGGGTTGTAGTGAATAGGAATGAGGTAGGTGGGAAGTACAGAGGAAGGGCCAGCAGAGAGGAAAGGTTTTCTACTTAAGGATAGCCTGACACAAGACCACAGGGATGAGAAGCACTTTGCCAGGGCTGAGCCCTGGTGAGCAGAAGATAGGCTGGATTTTGGCCACTGCGTGGCCCCTCATCCAGACCCTTTGGGCAATGCGTGGGCTGCACAACCCTGCCTGCACAACCATTTATGGTGGCTGGTTGCTGTCCTGTCTCCCTGCACCTTCTCCAGCTAGACTTCTCCCACATTTACCCAAGAAGACCTGCAGTGGAGCTGATTGGAGGATGTGACATTGATCTTTTTTTTTTTTTCAGGGTTTGTCCAGAAGAAGCAGTTCCTAACTATGCCTGAGCCTTGCAGTGTGCCACATAAAAAGAAAAGACAGTCTGTGCCTTGCTGGGCCTTACCCGCCCCACACCAGCATTAGCCTGGGACTGCCGCTTAAAGGTCTCTGGGGACTGTGGACGGAAGGGCGGGTGGGAGAGCAACCACTTACCTGTGCTCAGTGCGCTTCCAGGTGATGGGTATCTCAGGGGGACTCCAGTTCACTGGAGTGACCTTGGATGAGTCACCCTGCCTCTCTGGGCTTCCTCTCCTCCTCTGTGAAATGGGGGTTGGGACAGATGACAAAGCTCACAGGTGTTATGACTAGGACACCACGACAAGCCAGAGCAAACCTGTGTGCGAACCTCCACTGGACAAACTGTGCCCCAGGCTGTCCCCACCCCAACCCTCAGTTCTCAGCTACCAGCCACACACAGAATCCCGAACACTTGGTCCTCCCAGCCTCCCCTGAGGAAGCTGCTGCCTGAAACCCAGAGAAATCTGGTTTTAGAAATGTCCTTATGCAACCGCTTTCCCCCCTACTTTACACTGTTAGTGCCTTAGGAAATACAATATTGGCAAAAGGGATCACGCTCAGAATGATTCCTGGGAACTGGACAGACCAGTTTGGTGAGAAGCCTAGGGCACCTTCTCGAAGAGCCTGGCCTCTCCCTCCCGCTCCCCCTTCCCAGGGCTGCGATGAACCGGGAGTCAGGGCTGGGTCACAGGATGAAAGTCTGAGCGAGCCCAAGCTGCCTGGAACAGCTCTAGCGTATCCGAGCCTTGGCCCCGCTCGCTGGGCCTTTAATAATGCAACAATAACGAGCTTCTACCGCACACAAAGGCTTTCGGAAAGCTGGAGATAAAAGTCACTTTGTTCTGTTCTTGCCCAATACAGTAGACATCCCTAGGTGTACCCACAGAAACTAGCCACTCGGCCTGTCGCTGTTACTGGGTTTTCTCCCCTCCCTGCTTATTGAGAAGCTATGGAGACCTAAGAATGAGAACGGCATCCAGAAAATGAGCTTTAAGGAGAGGACAGACGAGAGGAGAGCGTATTGCCAAGCTGGGTGCGCTTTCTTGCTGAGCCCTTCCCTTCCGGGAGGCTGTTGGCCCCTGCAGGAGGCTGCATCCACTTCATCAAAAAGTCATTGTGGCCCCAGTGTGATCCTTAATGCAGTCGGAGCGTGGGCGGCTGCGGAGACAAAGCCATTTCTCCTCCTCGCCCTGCATTCCGGCTGCATCACGCCCGCTGGGGGGGGGGGGCAGCCAGTGCTGCAGGCGGCCCCGCACCCCAGGAACCTGCCTGCAGACCCCAACCCCTCTCGCCCTTTTCCCCCCTTCCATGTCCACCCCTCCGCCCCGCGCCTCAAAGCTGGAGTTTAAATAGCTAGCTCTCTGCCCTCCACTGTCCATCCATTTTTCTCTTATGCTGAGTCCAGAGCCGGGCAGTAGATGGGATTCATCCAGACTGACCCACCCAGCACCTGAACTGCATCCTTGTGGCTTTGTGGGTGCAACAACATAAAGGCTTGCTTTATAACCTCAATTGTCACCTTAAGGAGGGTGGGCCCTAGAACCTGTAGGGGACAAGTCTTACTGACCCAAGCTATATTTTGGGTTTGGGTATGCAAATTTAGGGACAGCAGCTAGGGCACAACAGAGTGACTTCGCATAACAGAGCACCAGGAAATCTGGGAGGGAGCAAGAGGATCGGGAGACAGGATCAGGGGGATGGGTTGAAAGAGACAGTCCTAGTAGGCTGTCCGTGGAGGAAAGCTTTACAGGACATACTCTTCTGGTTGATTGGTTGGTTGTGTGTTTGAAAGTGTTTGCTGTGGGTTGTGCAATTTAACTCCCTCAAGAAACTGTCAGGAGAGTCTCCATGGTTCGTGAATGTCATGTGAGTGGATCGGCAGGGTCGCTGAGAGCGGTGTCTGCGTTCTCGCGGCGTGAAACAGACAGACAGCTGCTGTGACCACCTGGTTCGAAGGACGGGGAGAGAGCGGGTATCTGGGCTCTACAGGGAAGTCCATAGGGGAGCCCAACAGCCTTTGTATGCATGGGCCTTGAACTGATCCAGCACCTCTCTGCACATGGAGGTGACCTTCACTGAACTCATGGCTAGCGCCAGTCGCCTAGAGCAGCAGCCTTTCCCACGACTGCCTGCCAGGCTGGAGGTCTCTGGCTGTCTCTCCCAGCTTCCAGGCTGTCTGAGTGGAAGCCTCCCTCAGGCGACCCTAATCAGTAGTTGTGCCTTGACCCAACCGCAAGCTGCTTTCTGGTGCTTCCCTCGGCCACACATTACCCATCCTCCATCTGTGCAGGGCTGGGACCAGCGTGCCTCAAGGTTGGGAAACGGAATGTCTTCCAAGACCTTCATGATTTTTCAGATTCCTTGCTGATGGTATCTTCTTCCTGTTCCCAGCTGCCATTATTTCCTATTGCCCATGGGATTGAGACTGCAGTCATGATCCTAACTTGAATACTTGTCGGCCTTCACCTACATGCATGCATGCCTTCAGTCACTTGCCAAACCCCAATCTCGCTTCTTTTATTTTCTATTTTTTAAGATTTTATTTATTTATTTGAGAGAGAAAGAGTGAGCAAGAGAGAGCACACAAACTGGGGAAGAAGCAGAGGGAGGGAGAAGCAGACTCCTTGCCGAGCAGGGAGCCCAATGCGGGGCTCAATCTCAGGATGCCAGGACCATGACCTGAGCCGAAGGCTGACACTCAACCAACTGAGCCACCCAGAGGCCCATGGCTTCTTTTAAAATGTAAGGTGTTCCCGTCACTTTTACTTTCACTTAAAAAAAAATAATCCCTTTCTACCCCTCCCTGAGTGGTCCATGAGAAATGTAATCTCTGAGCTGTCATCCATGCTGGCCTGGGCTCCTAGAGTTCTCTTCCCCTCTGCCCTTCTGCTCCATGCGGTCAAATCTGTTTCAGTTGAGCTCTTAGGTTGCAAGGAACAGCATTCAAGCAATCACCAGGAAAAGAAGGCTGAGGAGTGGCTGTAAGCCTGCAAGAGCCTGAAAGACATCAAGGTCCAAGATGGGTCCTGGGACTGGCTGCTTCTAGTCTTTTCAATTGCATGGTCTTTCTCCTATGCTCTTGTCACTTGTATTAGAGTGTTTGACTCCTTTACAGACCGACTTGTTCTATCTACTCATGGTTTCTATTTCTTCATGACTCTGACTTAACACTCGGCTTTGGCTGGGCCTGGACTCTCCAGCCCCACCTTGGCCTCAAGGTAACACTTGAAGCAAGTCTTTTCATGCCAGCCTATACTGCCAGATCACCCATTTTGGTTTCCCAATTTCAGATTCCAGCTCATCCTTTTATGTAGGTTCAAGTCACAGATCTCAGTCTGCCCAAGGATGGAACACCCTTGAATCAACTTGCTCTGGTCAGTCAACGTTGGCTGGTGGACAGGAATCCATTTCCATCAGTGGGGACTGGAGTTGGGGTGTTTCCACAAGGACAGTTTCAAGTGTGAGTTGGCATACCTCTGCTACAAGGACCTTAAAGCCCAGCTCAGGTCATAGCTCCTCGGTATTTCTTTCCTCAATGACTTCCTCATTTATTTGGTACTTACAATATTGTATTTTTAGTTACTCTTGTCTGTTCATTTGTCCTTTGTTACCTGAATGATAAAAAGTTTAAGGTCTGAAACTCTTAAAACAGAGGCCCGAGAACCTTGCAACCAAGGCTCAACGACCACCCAACCTGAATTTCTTAGTGACATTATGATCTCAACCATTCTCTACGGCCATCCCTAGAAATCACTGAAACATTTAGAGAATTTCAACCTTTTAGATCTTAGTTCTGTTATCAGAATGCCTCCCATCTGGAGATGATACAGATATATTTTTATACCTCACTTCTTGAAGCTGAAAATATGGCTGCAGCATTCTTAAGGGCTGGAGGACTTCCCTAAGGGTGGTGGTGGAGGGCACCTGACATATTGGAGAGAGATCAGAGAAATGGAATAAGCTGAACTGGTGATTCAGTAGTGAGAGGGAATAAAGAAGAGCATGGAATCTGTCAATAGAGTTACCTGTGTTTTGGCTTGGGTGATTGGGTGAAAAATGGGAAGGGAATTCTAAATTTGGAAAATGGGAAGAAGTTTGAGTGTGATCCATATTTGACAGACCTTCAACATCAAGTCAATAAATACTTATTTAGTAGCAACTCTGTGCCAGGTACTGGGCTAGGACTGGTATTAAAAGATGAATGAGATAATTCCTGCCATCGAGGCATTCTTTTTTCTTTCTTTTTTAAAAAAGATATTTATTTATTTATTTATTTATTTATTTATTTATATGAGAGAGATAGAGAGAGTGCACACGTGAGAGAGAGCATGAGCAGGGGGGAGAGGTAGAGGGAGGAGGGAGAAGAAGACTCCCTGCTAAGCAGAGAGCCTGATGCAGGGCTTGATCCCAGGACCCTGGGATCATGACCTGAGCCGAAGGCAGATATTCAACTGATTGAGCTACCCAGAAACCCCCCTACTGAGGCCTTCTGTCCAGAGAGAGATACAGATGTGGGAAGAAAAAAAAATTATAATACACTATTATAAGAACTGGAATGAAGAGAGATCTGTGCAAGCTCTAATGGTATACCAAAAGGGAGAATAATTGAGACTCCTTGGGAGGACTGAAAAAAACCCTTACACTTTATAAGGATCATAAAGAATGACCAGGTAATTAAGGAGAGCATTCTTGCTATCGGAAACACCATTTGAAATATCGTGGATACGTTCAGAGAAATGATACAAAGTGAAGCAAAAGTCTGTTCCTGGAGAACCTTAGAAGGCAGGCCAACAAAGCAGACTTTATTTTACAGAGAAGAGGGAGTCACTGAAGAGTTTTAGCATGGAAGTAAGGAAAGCAGATGTGAGATTATAAAATGACCACTCATGCAACAATGTGAAGTATGAATTAGATGGAAATGAGATAGGGAGCCAGGAGACTGATTAGGAGGTTAGTGAAATCATTCACAAATGATATAAGATCTCTATCTGAGGGAGATGCAGTAGTGATGGAGAGAGATGAAAGCTGGGGAGACATTATAAAAATAAAATACACGTGACTTAGTGGCTCGTGGACGGAAGGGATGGTGAAGAACGGGAAGTCTTGGGAGATTGGGCCAATAGTTGTTATACAAAACCAGACCCCAAAATACAGAAGCTGGTTGGGACAAACTGGTTACCTCTACCAGACTGTTTTTTCCTTAAGAAGAGGAATTATGTGTTGTTCACTATCACATTACCTGTGTCTACTACAATATATCCAATGCCTAGTGATCAGAGAATTTTGAGCTTGTGGCTTTAAAACATCTGAGGGATTACTAGAGAGATACAGCCAGTACTTAGCTTTGAAATTCAAGAGACAGATCTGAGCTGGAGAGGTGCGTTTGGGAATCATCATGTATAATGGTGGGTGACCTCATCCAAGGGGACTCTAGAGGGAGGCCAGAAGAGTAGGTTAAGGATAGGATGTAGGGTAATAGCAATATTAAAGGGACAGGTGGAAAAAGAGCTGCCATTTGTAAAATTAAGAACACTGTCATGGAAGCCAGTGTGGAAAGAGTATCCAGAACATGGGAGAGGCCAACAGTATCCATAGCTACGAAGAGTTTATAGCTCCCAGAAAATTTCACTCCAGTTAATTGGTTTGGATCCAGTCTCAGAATCATAGACTGCTTTCCTATTAAATCCAGCTCTACCAGGTATAGTCCTAGGCCCACAGCCTCAGTTTCTCCATCCAAGGAGCCATAGCAGCAAGTGAGTGAACTTATCCTCCTTTTCATATGGTGCTGTTGTGAGGGTTAAGGGAGATAACAAATGTCAGCAGCTTTCAAAATTCTTAGTTTCAGGACCCCTTTATGCTCTTAAAATTCATTAAGAACCATAACAAGCTTTTGTTTAAATGCATTATATCAATATTTACCACATTATAAATTAAAACTGGGAAATTTAAAAAAAAACTCATCTAAAATTTATAATAATAAACCATTTATGTTAATATAAATAACATATTTCATGAAACCTCACTATATTTTGGAAAACAACTTAGAGAAAAGAGTGTCATTGTTTTATAGTTTTGCCAATCTCTTTAATGCCTGGCTTAATAGAGACATTAATTTCTCGTATCTGCTTCTGCATTCAATCTGTTGTGATATCACATGCTGTGTAAAGTCTAGAAAATTTTGCTGTACTCTTGTGAGAGAATGAGAGCTAAAAATGGCAAATAACATCTTGGTACTATTGTGAAAATAGTTTTGTCCTTGAGGATTTCCTGAAAGCATCTCATGGACATTCAGAGATCTAGACCACACTTTGAGAATCACTGATGTATTTAAATGCACTTTGGAAGCTGGAGAGTCCATACAAAGTTGTTATGATAACCCTGAAAATCTATACCCTGGGAATCAGAAAAGGATCTCTCTCACATGGCTCTAATTTGCCCCCAGAGGAGCATTATGCCTGAGTAACATTGCTCCAAACAGGTCCTAGAGCCTGAGTAGAGCAAAGGATTTCTAGCCCAGATTTCTTTTTCCTTCCTTAGAATTACATGAAAAATGTAAATAAGAACTACAAAAATGCAGGGTGTTAATCCAAATTAGATTGTTTTAAGATCTTGTTATCTTCTGACCCACCACTAAGGAAAAAAAAATACACATATACACACAAACACATATATAATACACACATGTGTGTGTATATATATATATATATATATATATATATATATATATATATTTAAAGAAAGAGCAAGGGAATATTCTATGCTAGAAAATACTTATTTAACACAAAAAAGGCAGTAATGAAGGCATGGAGGGACAAAAAAATTCACATGGCACACAGAAGAAGAATAGCAAAATGAAAAATTAAATCTTACCTTATCAGTAACTGCTTAAATGTAAATGGACTAAAACTACAATAGAAAAACAAGGATTGAAAAAAATGGATAAAAACGCTCCATCTAACTATATGCCATCTCTTAGAGTCTTTATATTCAAAGATAAAAATAGCTTGAAAGTAAAAGGTTAGAAAAAGATAGATCATACAAATGGTACCCCAAAGAGAGCTGATATACTAATATAAGACAAAACAGATTTGAAACAAAAATTATTACTAGAGGCAACAAGTACATTTTATAATAATAAAAGCATCAATCCATCAGGAAAACAATAATTATAAACACATATTTATTTAACAACAGAAGTTCAAAATACATACAGCAAAAACTGACAGAATTGAAGGGAGAAACAGACAATTTAAGTGTTAGAAACTTTAATATACCACTTTTAATAATGTATAAGTAGCTGGGCAGAAAATCAACAATGAAAAGAAAGAGTTGAACAAAGTATAAACCAATCAGACCTAACACACACTTATAAAACATTCTTCTCAATAACAGAATGAACATGCTTCTCAAGTGGCAATGTAACTTCTTCAGAATAGACCAGGTGTTAGGTTATAGAACAAGCCACTGTATATTTTAAAGGATTGAAACCTCATAAAAAATATTTCTCCTGACAACAATGGAATAAAAGTAGAAATCAATTATAAAAGGAAATTTAGGGAATTCATACGTGTACAAAAATTAAACAATGAACTCCTAAATACCCAATGATCAAAGATGAAATCACAAAGAAATTAGAAAATACTTTGAGGTAAATGAAAACACAACAGGACACCTGGGTGTCTCAGTTTGTTAAGTGTCTTGACTGTTGGTTTTAACTCAATGCATGATCTCAGCATCCTGAGATTGAGCCCTACATTCTGGGCTCACTGCAGTGTGTACTTGAGATTCTCCCTCGCTCTTTGCCCCTCCCACTCATTCTCTCTCTCAAAGAAACAAATCTTAAAAAAAATAGAAAAACAAAATGAAAATACAACATACTGAAACTTATGAATG
Organism: Meles meles; assembly: GCF_922984935.1. Lineage (NCBI taxonomy): Eukaryota > Metazoa > Chordata > Mammalia > Carnivora > Mustelidae > Meles > Meles meles. Next base: position 116,014,401 of record NC_060066.1, read on the forward strand.
CAACTAAAGCAGTGCTTAGAGGGAAATTTATAGCTCCAAGTATCGTTTTTTTTTTAAAGGAAACATTTCAAATCAATAACCTAAACTTCCATCTTAACAAACTAAGAAAAGAACAAACTAACTCAAAATAAACAAAAGGAAGGAAATAATAAAGACTAGAGAAGAAATTAATGAAAAAGAGAATGGAAAGCATGAGAGAAATAAATCAAACCAAAATTTGGTTCTTTGAGTAGAGCAAGAAAATTGAAAAACCTATAGCTAGCCTAGGCAAAAAGAAGAGAAAGACTCAAATTACTAAAATAAGGAATGAAAGAATGAGCATTACTACCAATCTTACAGAAATGCAAAGGATTATTGAATATGATGAACAACTATATGCCAAAAAATGAGATAATATAGACAAAATTTAACAACTTCCTAAAAAGTTGTAAACTACTGAAACTCACAATAACTCCCCCCCCAAACCTAGATGATCTAAATAGATTTGTAAGCAAAGAGATTAAATTATTAATTTAAGACTTCCTCCATACAAAAAAGCCAAGGCCCTTAAAATTGTTAAATTTTAACAAACCTTTAAAGAAGAATTAACATAAATCATTCACAAACTCTTCTAAACAAAAAAGAAAGAAAAGAAAGGAATACTTCACATCTCATTCTATGAGGCTAGTATTATACTGACAACAAAACCAAAGACATCACAGGAAAAGAAAATCACAGACCAATATCTATTATCAATATAGATGCAAAAATCCTCAACAGAATATTAACAAATTGAACCAGCAACATAAAAAGCAACATCCACATGATCAAGGGGGAGTTATCCCAAGAATACAAAAAGGGTTTAACATACAAAAATTAATATACTATATCAATAGAATAAAAGGCAAAAACGACATAATTATCTCAATAGATGCAGAAATATCATTTGACAAAATCCAACAGGATTTCTTGATAACAGTACTTAATAAACTAGGAACAGACAGGAGCATCTTTAAAATATTAAAGGGTACCTAGGAAAAACCCTCAGCAAACATCATACTTGATAGTGAAATTCTACAACTTTTTTTCCCCAAGATCAGGAACAAGTAAAGAACACTTACCTACTTCTATTCAACATTGTACTAGAGGTTCTAGCCAGTGCAATTAAGAAAAGGAAATAGAAGGCATCCAGATAGAAAAGAAAGAAGTAAAACTAGTTTTATTTGTTAGTTGGCATAGTCTCATACATAAAAAACCCTAAAGAAGGCACTACAAATTATTAGAACAGGAAAATTCAGCAAGTTTGCAGGATACAAGAGTAATACACAAAAATCAATTGCATATCTAAACGCAGCAATGAATGATCCAAAAATAAAATTAAGGAAGTATTAAGGGAAATCATACTCCTTCTGTGTGTCTCCTTTATGCTAACACTACCACCCTCTGACACTTCTGACACTTTACTCTAAGACTACTATACTTCTGACACTTTTGAGCACCAAGAAAGTATGTGGGGGTTTTTCTGTGCTCCAAATGACTCTGTGATACCAGCTAGATCTCCTATAATTTAACCCAATTCTAACACCATCTACCTCGAGATAGCATCAGATCCTACAAGTTAAGCATTCCATCCTACAAAACTATATCCTCCTCCCCCCACCCCCAACTTTGGATGTCAATTGCAAGTCCACATTGTTATCTGACATTGCTTCTGAAGAACTGGCTGTAGCTTGCAGGTTTCTGTGACCTCTTTCTCAGGTTTGATTAATTTGCTAGAGTGACTCATAGTACTCAGGAAAACATTTTACTTACAATATCATCAGTTTATTATGAAAAGATACAACTCAGGACTAGCCAGGTGGAAGAGATGCATGAGGCTAGGTGTAAGGAAAGGGCACAGAGCTTCCATGCCCTCCTGACCTCAGCCCTCTCCAAGCACTTCCATGTGTTCACCAACTTGGAAGCTCTCTGAACATCATTTTAGGGGGTTTTATGGAGGCTTCATTACATAGTCATGATTATTGGTCATTGATGACTGATTTAACCTTCTGTTCCTCTCTTCTCCCCAGAGGGTGGAAGGTAGAACTGAGAAGTCCAACCTTCTAATGGAGGTTGATTCCCCTGGAAACCAGCCCCCATCCTAAGGGGCTTTCCCAAAGTCCCCTCATTCACATAAAACCAAGTGTAGTTGAAAGAGGCTTGTTATAAACAGCAAGGTACCCGTTTCTCATCTTTATTTCTCAGAAGCCATTTCAGGAACTGAGGAGGAAATCCGAATGTTATAACAAAAGATGACTTTATTGCTCTAAAAACTTGGGAAATTACAAGGGTGTAGGAACTGTATGCTAAGAACAGGGGTGAAGACCTAATACATATTCATATTTTCATATTCATTTTCATATTCTAAATCATAATACCACAGGAAACAATTCCATTTATGTTAGCATAAAAAAGAAAAAATACTTAGGACTAAATTTAACAAAAAGTATATCAAGACCATATATACTGAAAACCACAGAAGTCATGGAAAGAAATTAGAGAAGTCGTAGATAAATGGAAAGGCACCCAAGCTTCCCATGGATTGGAAGAATTAATATTGTTAAGATGGCAGTATTTCCAAGACTGATCGATCTACAGATTCACTGCAATTTCACTCAAAATCCTAGTTATCTTTTTTGTGGCCAATGTGGATAAGCTTGTCCTAAACTTCATATTGAAGTGTAAGGGACAGAGAGTAGCCAAAGTGATCTTGAAAACAAAAACACAGCTAGATGACTTACACTTCCAAATTTCAAGCCTCAATACAAAGCTATAGTAATCAAGACAGTGCAGTCCTGGAATAAGAATAAACATCTAGATCAATGTAATAGAACTGAGAGCCCAGGAAGAATCCCTTACATTTATGGTCAATTGATTTTTGACATGACTGGCAAGTCAATTCAATGGGGAAAGACTAGTCTTTAACAAAGAGTGCTGGCACAATGAGACATCGACATGCAAAAGAACAAATTTGGATACCGACCTCACATTGTATACAAAAATTAGCTCAAAATGGATGACGGAATCACAAGTAAAACCCAAAAGTATAAAACTCTGAAAAGAAAACATAGTCATCATAATCTTGGGTTAGGCAATACAGATAAATTGCACTTACACAAAGTTTTAAGTTTGTTTCTTAAGTGGATGTTATCAAGAAAATGAAAAGATGACCCACTGGATGAGCAAAAATATTTGCAAATCATATCCAATAAAGGGCTTATACCTAGAATGTATAAGGAACTCTTACACTTCAATGATAAACAACCCAATTAAGTTGGCAAAGAGGGTGAATGGACACTTCTCCAAAGAAGGTATACAAATGGTCAATGAGCCCATAAAAAGATGCTCAATACCATTAGCCAAGAGGGAAATGCCAATCAAAATCATGATGAGATACCATTTCACACCCTCGAGAATGGTTATATATACTACTAATACTAATGAAAACAGATATCAGTAAGTACTGAGAGAAAATGGAACCCTTCATACACCATTGGTCAGAGTGTAAAATGGTGCAGTCACTTTGGAAATAGTATAAATAGAAGAGTAGTGTGAAGAATAAAGGAACAAATAGAATATGGAACTGCCTTATTCTGTCAGTTCCTTAAAAAGCTAAACATAGGGTTACCTATGCAACTCCACTCCTCAGTATATACCCAAATGAAAGCACATATCCAGGCAAGAGTTTATACCCAAATGTTCATAGCACCTTTCATTCTTTATTTATAAGAGCCACAAGGGGGAAATAGCTCAAATGTCCCTTGATTGCTAATGGACAAATAAAATGTGGTATGTCCACATGATGGAATATTACTTGGCCATGAAAAGGATGAAGTACTGATCCATACTACAACGTGAGTGGGCTGTGAAAAAAAATCCAGACACAAAAGCCCACATACTGAGCGACTGTGTTCATCGGACAAGGCCAGCAGGATAAATTCATAAAAACAGAACAGATAAGTGGTTTCCAGGGAGTGAGAAAATTCAAAATGGGTAGTGGCTGCAGTGGCTATGGATTTCTTTCTATGGTGATAAAAAGGTTCTGGAATTAGTGGTTATGGGAACAAAGCTTTGTGAATGTACTAAAAACCACTGAATTATACCTTTTAAAAACATGAATTTTATGGTATGTGATATATAGCTCAATAAAGTTAGTTCAAGAAATGCTAGATTTTTACTTTTATTGTGAATACTATCTTCTGTTTGCTTCGAACCCATCATCCAACACAGTTCCCAGGAATCTAGAAGTATGCTTCCAAAGAGCCTCAGTCTCTTGTCTAATTTGAACTGGGACAGAGATGCCAGTGGACTTGGAAATCACCCTGGAGAGTTTAAATCATGATTCTGTCTACTAGCTCATTGGCCTTGGTTGGGGAAGTCACCTTGCTCCCTTGAGTCTCAGGTTCCTATTCTGAAAATACAAATGACCCTGGCCCTATGTATCTCCTTGGGTCCTGTCAGCAGATAACCCTGTAAATAAGAATGTTTACTAAACCATAAGCACCATGCAAATAGCAGTCTTTGTGATTGGGATCTCCCTAACTTAATGTTAAGGTGGACAGATTGCAAGTGGAGATACTGCCACCATTCCAGGTGACTTTAATCACAAAACCCTGAAGAAGACCTTCAGGATCTCAAATCGTACAGTTGTTGACTTCCAATGTCTGGGAACAAAGGTGACATTCTCCAGTGCCCAAGAAATTGCTGTTAATATTTTAAGTATTTAATTAGATTATCTTCCTTATAAGGATTCTCCCTTGTCCAACCTACTTCTTTGCTTTTGTTGATTTTGGTGTTTTTAGGCATTGTTTGTTAAAGCACAGTTTTCTAGGGCTTTGGTCAATTGTTGATAGATGAATTAAAGGTCTACCCAACAGAGTGATCTCCAAATGTTTCTCTGGAAGTACTACAATGTGGAGCATAGACTTTAATGTCAGCCATATCTGGGTTTAAATTTCAGTTCTACTACTTCCTAGCTGTGGGACCTTGGGCAAATTATGTTGTTTGATTTCTCTGAGCCTCAGTTTCCTCATCTGTAAAATAGAGGTTTCCACCTTTGTAGGACGTTGTGAGGACGAAAAGAGACAATGTTCAGTACAAGGTCAAGCACATAGTAAGAAGTTAATAAATCTAGTTATTACTGGGCTTAGAGAATGAGTAATCAAGGTCAAATGAACATCTGAGGGACAAGGATAGCAAAGGCTGGCTTTGAGCAAAACTGAAAGGAAGAGGCTCTGACAGTTACTGATTGCCTCCTCTGTGCCAAGTACTTTTCCGTATGCTCTATCACTTGGTCCCCACAACCCTGAAATATAGGTATTAATTCATATTTACCTATGACAGAACAGAAGACTCAGAGAGATTAAATAACTTGTTTAAGGTCATGCAGGTTATTAGCTGTCCATTTTAGAGAGGACCCAGGTTTGACTGATTTCTAAGGCCAAGGGCTCCCCCCCACCCCGTGTGACCCCAGTCCATAGGCTCTGGTGGTCTTACTTCTTCCTGCTCATCTGGCCTCCTTCTGGCTCTACAAATACAGGCCTGTCCTTTGTTACATGACTCCACCTGTCGAGTTCCTGTCCTCCCCTCTTCCTCCAACTCTAGCCAGTCTCTGGACGCATGCCTCCATGTTCAAGTGTTTTGGGCAGACACTGGATTCACGTGATGGAATGCCACAGAGGTGACTCAAGGACTGGAGACAGGGTTGGACCTGAGGCATGAGGGTCTCTTCAACTTTATTCCCATCTTTTGAGAGTCAGTTCAAATGTTACCTATTGCCTTCTTTGAAAGCTCTAGAAAGAATCAATCCTACTTCTTTCCAAAGTACCTTATCCAGACCTCTGTCATACATTTTCTATTATACTGAAATTATCTGCTTATTTGTCTGTCTCTGTTCCGGGCTCAGTGCAATCTCCAGCCTCAGTGAAGAATTATTTAATGTAGGCTTTCTTGACATTTTTGTGCCATCTATCTTCCGGCAGTTGATTAAGCTCAGAAGCCCTTCTCAGTTTATAAATACATAAAAGGAAACATACAGGATTACAAAGGAAACCAATTGTATTGAAATAGAGTAATCAAAATTTTAAGAAGTCAAATCTGGCTATAACATACTACTTATTTATTAACATATTAAGTAATAAGATCTACTGGTGGGTCTAATAACTACTGTGATTTTGAAGTAGTGATGAGCATAAAAATTACCTCAAGATTCACAACAATTTAATAGAATATATAAATATCCATGCTTTTTTTTTTAATGACCAAGTCACTAGTGCTTCAAATACTACTATGGTTCGTTCTTTATACTCCTCATGGAGAGAATGTCAAACATAAATTTTGGGTATTAAAAATAAAGATTTTTTAAAAAAATTTATTTTTTAAATTTCTTTTCAGTGTTCCAGAATTCATTGTTTATGCACCACACCCAGTGCTCTATGCAATAGGTGCCCTCCATAATACCCACGACCAGGCTCACCCAACCTCCCACCCCTGCCCTCCCCTCTAAAACCCTCAGTTTGCTTCTCAGAGTCCACAGTCTCTCATGGTTTGTCTCCCCCTCCAATTTCCCCCAACTCCCTTCTCTCCATCTCCCCATGTCCTCCGTGTTATTCCTTATGCTCCACAAATAAGTGAAACCATATGATCTCCACTTGACTTATTTCACTCAGCATAATCTCCTCCAGTCCCGTCCATGTTGATACAAAAGTTGGGTATTCATCCTTTCTAGTGGAGGCATAGTACTCCATTCTCATCTTACTTAACAGTCCCATGAATTCTATTCAAAGGCCTCAAAACCTCCTTGATTTAATGAATCATCTGAAAGTCCAAAGTGGTCCAAGACAACCTCCCTTCTCTGTACTTCTGTAATGCTTGTACTTGTACTTACACATTGAATTGCAAATCCTGATGTTTGTTTATATGTCTTTATCACCCACTTGGGCTGTAAATTCCTTGAAGGAGAGGAACTGTCTTATTTCTTTTTGCTTCTGGAAGAGTGCTTGGCAGAGGGTGGGTCTTCAGTAAATACTGTGGGTCTGATGGGAATGGATGATAATTCTGACCTACTGTTGAATGAAACAGGCCTTAGCATTGCCATGGTGGATCTTCCCACCCTCCAGTTTGCCCATCCTTCAAGGTGCATCTCAAAAACGCCTTTTCTTCCAGATGTCCCTGAGTATCCTGGCCTCACTGCTTTCTCTTCTAAGTGTGCCCCACTAAGTTGAAACTCATCTTGACATTGAATTAAAAACCATAGTAATCCTCTCCCAATGTTTCTATTTTATATAAATCTTTTTAAGTCATATCTCTGATAAAGGGCTTTTATCTAGACGATATAAAGAACTCTTTCAAGTCACTACGAAAAAACTCAATTAAAAAATTAGCAAAATGGGTGTCTGCCTTTGGCTCAGTCATGATTCTGGAGTCCCAGGATTGAGCCCCGTGTCAGGCGCCCTCCTCATTGGGGACCCTGCTTCCCCCCTTGACTCTCACCTCATTTGTGCTCTCTCTTTCTCTCTTGCTCTTGCTCTCTCTCTCAAATAAATAAATAAATAAATAAAATCTTTTAAAAAAATGGGCAAAGTATCTGAATAGATATTTCTCCAAAGAAGATCTACAATAGCCAGTAAAGCACATGAGAAGCTGCCTAGCACCATTACATTAGTCACTAGGGAAATGCAAAGCAAAACCATGATGAGATATCACTTTACACAGTAGGCTGGCTATAATAAAGAAGGCTGGTAATAACAAGTCTTTTAGAGGATATGATATACCGCTGGTGGGGTCATAATATGGAGCCAAGGCTTCCGAAGACAGTCTGGCAGTTCCTCTATATAGCAGTGACGGTATGAACCAGCAATTCACCCCTAGGTGTATCACCAAGAGAAATGAAGACATATATCTGCACAAAAACTTAGATGTGAACAGTCATAGCAGCTTGATTCATAACAGCTAAGAAGTGGAAACATTAAAATGCCAATCAACTGATGAATGGATAAATCAAAATATAGCATTTTGCTCCGATGCTATATTATTTGTAAGAAAAAGGAATGAGGTCCTGATGGATGGTACACCATGGATAAGCCTTAAAAATGTCATGCTAAGTGAAAGAAGCCAGCCCAAAAATGGAGGCATAATTGTATGTTTCCATTGACATGACACGTCCGAAACAGACATATCGATAGAGGCAGAACATCAATTATGGGGGGGGGGGGGTTGAGAAGAAATGAGGAGTGGATGCTAATCGGCACTGGATTTCTTTCTGGGGTGATGAGAATGTGTTAAAATTGAGAATGGTGATGGTTACAATTCTATGAACATCCAAAAAAACACTGAATTATACACTTTAAGTGGGTGAATTGCACAGTATAGGAATTATATCCCAATGGTGCGATGATACATAGTTTTGAAAAGACAAAGCGGAGAGAGAGCACATGCTTTATTCAACAAAAGGAAGTAAGTTTGGCATGGCTGGATCATTAAAGCACAGACAGAGACAGGTGCAGGAGTTTTTTTTTGTTTTTGTTTTTTTTGTTTTTTGTTTTTCCATTTTATTTATTTTTTTCAGCGTAACAGTATTCATTGTTTTTACACAACACCCAGTGCTCCATGCAAAACGTGCCCTCCCTATTACCCACCACCTGTTCCCCCAACCTCCCACCCCTAACCCTTCAAAACCCTCAGGTTGTTTTTCAGAGTCCATAGTCCCTTATGGTTCGCCTCCCCTCCCCAATGTCCATAGCCCCCTCCCCCTCTCCCAATCCCACCTCCCCCCAGCAACCCCCAGTTTGTTTTGTGAGATTAAGAGTCATTGATGGTTTGTCTCCCTCCCAATCCCATCTTGTTTCATTTATTCTTCTCCTATACCCCTAACCCCCCATGTTGCTTCTCCATGTCCTCATATCAGGGAGATCATACGATAGTTGTCTTTCTCCGATTGACTTATTTCTCTAAGCATGATACGCTCTAGTTCCATCCACGTCGTCGCAAATGGCAAGACTTCATTTCTTTTGATGGCTGCATAGTATTCCATTGTGTATATATAGCACCTCTTCTTTATCCATTCATCTGTTGATGGACATCTAGGTTCTTTCCATAGTTTGGCTATTGTAGACATTGCTGCTATAAACATTCGGGTACACGTGCCCCTTCGGATCACTATGTTTGTATCTTTAGGGTAAATACCCAGTAGTGCAATTGCTGGGTCATAGGGTAGTTCTATTTTCAATATTTTGAGGAACCTCCATGCTGTTTTCCAGAGTGGTTGCACCAGCTTGCATTCCCACCAACAGTGGAGGAGGGTTCCCCTTTCTCCGCATCCTCGCCAGCATCTCTCATTTCCTGACTTGTTAATTTTAGCCATTCTGACTGGTGTGAGGTGATATCTCATTGTGGTTTTGATTTGTATTTCCCTGATGCCGAGTGACGTGGAGCACTTTTTCATGTGTCTGTTGGCCATCTGGATGTCTTCTTTGCAGAAATGTCTGTTCATGTCCTCTGCCCATTTCTTGATTGGATTGTTTGTTCTTTGGGTGTTGAGTTTGCTAAGTTCCTTATAGATTTTGGATACTAGCCCTTTATCTGATATGTCGTTTGCAAATATCTTCTCCCATTCTGTCAGTTGTCTTTTGGTTTTGTTAACTGTATCCTTTGCTGTGCAAAAGCTTTTGATCTTGATGAAATCCCAATAGTTCATTTTTGCCCTTGCTTCCCTTGCCTTTGCCGATGTTCCTAGGAAGATGTTGCTGCGGCTGAGGTCGAAGAGGTTGCTGCCTGCATTCTCCTCAAGGATTTTGATGGATTCCTTTCTCACATTGAGGTCCTTCATCCATTTGGAGTCTATTTTCGTGTGTGGTGTAAGGAAGTGGTCCAATTTCATTTTTCTGCATGTGGCTGTCCAATTTTCCCAGCACCATTTATTGAAGAGGCTGTCTTTTTTCCATTGGACATTCTTTCCTGCTTTGTCGAAGATTAGTTGACCATAGAGTTGAGGGTCGATTTCTGGGCTCTCTATTCTGTTCCACTGATCTATGTGTCTGTTTTTGTGCCAGTACCATGTTGTCTTGATGATGACAGCTAGGTGCAGGAGTTTTGATTGATTCCAATCTACGAGCATCGAAAACACTTGTGAAGCGTTTAAAGAGAGGGATGACATGATCGGATTCACAGTTTAGAAAGATCTCTGAGGTGTTGAAGGAAGGCAAGGGGTAGTTACTGGAGGCCAGAATGAAGAGGCTTGTGGAGTACTGCAATGTTCTGTTCATTGATTCGGGTTCTGGCTCCGTGAGTACACTCTACGAGAATTCAGCAAGCTGAATGATATGTGTGCTTTTCTTTACATGCTACTTCAGTCAAAGGTTTTTAGAATAGGAAAAGCCCATGGACTTTTTTTAAAAAAAAATATTTATTTGTTTATTTGAGAGAGAGCACAAGAGCATGAGCAGAGTGAGGGGCAGAAGGAGGAGGAGGAGCAGCCCCCCTGCTGAGCAGGAAGCCTTGGATGAGATGGGCGGTGTGGCTGGATCCCAGGATCCTGGGATCCTGACCTGAGTGGAAGGCAGAGGCTTAACCCACTGAGCCACCAGACGCCCCCATGGAACTTTTGATTGGATTAACTAAGAGGTTTGCTACTTTGTAAGAAAGCCTATTGATTCCGTGCACAGAATCTAAAGGAGTTACTATAAATGTGCTTTGTAACTGCCAATTACTGATTACCACCTGAGTACTTGGGCACAAAGGTATAATTCATTTGCTTACCAATGGCTGGCTGTGGGAGTGGTCTGTTCTTTGTGTAATCAGTAAGGAGTGCGTTGCCTGGAGGGAATTTAAAACAATAATAAAATGGATTAAGAGTTGGAGTACTTTTTTATTATTAGCTTGCACTGGAAATTCTAAGTATCAGTGGTGAAAGATTTTTTTCCCTTCTCCAATAAATAATACAATAATCCTGAGGTTGGAATCAGTGTTACCGCAGCTGTTCAGCCAACTGGCCGCCTGCACCCCCACCCCACCCCCACCACAGGCTAGGCAATGACAGGAATAGTAGCTGGTCTCTTTTGGAGTATAAAGCTCATTTAAACCTCATAGCTGTGTAGGTTGGGTATTCTCATTCCCATTTTACAGTTCAGAAGACTGAGGGCTGAGCAGGTTAAGTGACGTGTGCAAATTCCCTCAGCCAGTAGGGATATGAGTGAGCCTGTCAGGCTAAGCCTTCTGAGTCGAAGCTCACTTTCCTACTAGGCTTTCCTGTCCTTTGGTACCAAGGGGCACATGGAAGGCCCTTGAGATATATTTGCCAAAGGGCAAATAGATGAAGAACTGATCGTGATTTTAGTTACTTCAAGGAGGAGGTGCTCCCTGAATATGACTTCTTCCCTAAGTTGGTTTAGATCAGAAAACTGTCCACGTGCTACTTTCTTTCAGATTTTAAGGGTAAGTCCCTTGGAAAGCACAGCTGCCATCTCCCTGCTTATTGTTGCATTAAATCATCTGAATCTCACAACTATTTTAAGTAGGTTTTATTATCTCTACAGGCGAGGAAGCTTCCGTCTGAATGCTCAGTGATGACATCAGGGTCCCACAGGAGTGAATGTGTAGGGATTCACCCAGTGGTTACGAACAGGGATTCTGGGTCCTGGAAGACCAGAGTTGGCTCTACCTCCTCCTAGCTATGTGACCCAGATAGCATCTGCAAATTAAAAATTTCAGTTTTATCACCCATAAAATCGGAATTGTAATAGTGTTCACTGGAGAGGTTGCACACTCAAATGCCCACGGGAGCCAGGGGTAGAGAGTTCTGCATTGTCCATTAGTCAGAGGCTTGGCACCTGCCTGGGATGCCCCGGGATGAAAGGGGTTGCTGGGCCGGGTGCGGGGGGAGGTGAGGTTGGACCACTCTTTTTTTTTTTGGGTACCACTCTTCAGGCTCACTCTCGCTCATTCTCTCAATCTGTATTTCTGGAGCCCATGATATTCTAGCACGGTTCTATGTTCTGGAAATACAAAAATGAGTAACGCTCAGGCTCTTTCTGCTCTTGGGGGAGAAAATAGGGGAAAAAAAACCAACGAAAACACAGTGTCATATTGTGGCCTTCAAGGTCTGCGAATCGAGTCATTTAGCCAATCAACAAACCCATGAACAGAGAGTTGCCTGCTCTAAATCGTTGCCAGCAACAGGCTCTTTGAGCCTGATGAGGCACAGGGTGGTGCTAGGTGGGAATGGAGTCCTGTCCTCCAGAGGTTTGGAGCCCAAGACAGACAAACCCATCTGGACAGGCATGTGCATTACAGGCTCCTGTAATGAGCCTCCTACAATATTTTGCACAAAAGCTGATGAAGACATTAGTAGAACCTTTCTGGGCATAATGCTATGCTCTGAACTTGAGGGCTGGCCTCTTCAGTTTCCAAGGAATACCCACACCCATGAAGCTGAAGACTAGTTCTGCTTAACCTGACCCAAACCTGACCAGCCTCACCTCATCACCACCTCAGGCATTGGTCCCATTTTTGGTGAGTAGAGCTTTTTCTCCATGGATAACCCACGGTGCTCCCTGCCCTCTCTTGTGTCCTTACCTGCATCCAAATTGCGCCTCTCCACCAGCACCTGGGTTATGTCCTAGAGCTCTTCTCTGCTCCCAAGCTGTCATCTTTTCCCCCATTGGCTTGATCCTTTCTGTCCTGGGCTCACTTCCAATCACTCTCCCAAATCACCTGGCCAATTCTCTGAGCCCTGCGCTCAGCCAAGTATCTATTTTCCATTCCCCAGAGTTGCCTCTAGAAGCACCTCCTGGGCCAATGAGAAGGCTAGGTTTTCCCTAGTCCACTCCAGCTAGTCTCTTAAATTCCACTCCCAAAATGTACTTACCCAAGGAAGAAGCCAAACTAACATAAAGGAATGGGGTTGGATTGGGGAAGGAGTGAACAAGATTGCTAAGTAGGGAGCAGGTGCTTCTCTGCCCCTTTGTCTCCCACCAGAGTCAGGCTGCAGGGAGATTGGGCCTGAGAACTTAACAGATGTGTCCAAATCCAGAATAACCCTCGCTTGAAATCCACCCATTCGTGTTCACGTGCATTTGCTCACCTAGTGAGTGAGAGGTCATTATGGAATGCAGGTTTCCTTTTTGCCTCATTCCTGCTCCACTTACACCCACTTGCATTCTCTTATTTCTTTCTCCCTGCTTTTAACGCATACTACTTCATTTTTTTTTGTAATCACCCAAAGAAAACCACCAGAGTTCTTTCTGGAACAAGATGATCTTAATTACATCTACTGACGTTTTCTCTTTAGTATGCTTCCATCTATGCACAGAAACACAAATAAATGTCCCCCGGACAAGTGAGGACATACACAAACCAGCAGCTGGGGACACATGTGAGTGACACACAGAGATAAGCACAACACGAGGTGTGTGTCCACAAACAGCCCGAAGTATTCATTCAGGGGAGCCCCGAGGATAAGCATATTGACATCTACAGGCCCCTTCAGAACACTGGGTGAGAGGTCTCCTAGCTGGTGCTCTCTGGGGAGAAGGGTGACTGTGAGCAGAGGTGAGAGCTGAGCAGTAAAGAGGGAGACAGGCAGATGAGAGGGACCTAGTAGGTATGGGAAGCATTAATAGTGAACAGACTTGAGGAGTGTGCTGCTTGGTTGGTATTATTATGGTAAAACCTTGCAACTCCACATGCAATCACTAACTAAGCCCTCCAGACTTGTGCAGGGACCTCCCACTTTATGAAGATGAACCACCTTCTTATTGAGGGTTACTGATGCTTTTGATCTTGGTCTGCATCAAGATGGTTCGGTGGGTGACTGAGAACAAGTAGAGTCTGAGGGAAGGAACCAGTCCTTGCCAGCCCTCTGTCTTGTCTCTCATCATCTGGACAAATACCATTAAGTATGTTATTGCATTGTAAGGAAGGTGAGGATTTGTTTATTTTTTTGTTAACGATGGGAATTCCTAGAGGGGGTCATCTATGTTTCTGGCTAAGACATTGTAATATTAGGTGTAAGATACTTCGAAGTTTAATTGCTTGAGAGAAGGGAGTGTGGCCCACGTGAGAATGGAAAGAATCCCAGAAGGAATTTGTGGACCATGAGTTCACACCTGAGTGTGGAACCCGAGACTGCTCCTGACTCTCTCACTCAAAGCTCCTACTACTACCTATCAGCCACCAAGCTCTCCTACTCTAAGATCTCTTCTTCAACATGATTTGAAATTGGTCTATGGATATTTATAGGAGCATTGCGGGGCTTGTGTTATGCTTTCTATATCTGGAAGGATATAGAAACATGCTTGAGTTCCCGGTGAGACACACAAAATGTGTGGCTATACTGGAATGCGCTTGGTGGCAGATGGTGGTCTAGTTACCAGCTGCTAGGACGTTTATCATTGAAGGTCAGAGGGAGGTGGCCCAGGAGACAACTATGAAGATAGAAAACTCTGCAGATTACAGTGTCCTGGGTACTGATACATAAGAAGATAAAAACAAAGAAATGTAATTCTGGATAATATCTCTTCAGTTTTCCTTGTTATTAAACCTGTATTCCTTAGAACAAACACAGTCGATTCTCAGACCCTAGAGACACCCATAGTTGAATTCTACCTGGTATAGATGAGCCGTGTTTCATAAGAGCTGGGGATTGGGACTTCATGCCTGCGAAAAAGAAAGAGGGCTAAGTTCTCACACAGGAACATGCACTTGCCAGCTAGTGCCAAAGGGTTCTAGAAGTTGCCATGCCTATCTCAATGTGCATGAGGAAAGCCCAGGTACTGATGTATCGCTGAATTTGCAAAATCTCAGAAGCAGGGGTAACTATGGACGTGGCCATTCTCAGTCCTAAGTTCCTGAATGTTTCCGACTCCGCCTCCTGCTCGTGTAGATTTGCACTTGCCCATGATTATTTTGTTTCTGGGTTAGCCTGGGGAATCAGAGAGCTTGGAGACTTCCAGAACACCTAGAGTACGTTACGGGTTCCTGCTAGAGAAAAATTACCTTTGTGAGACAACAACACCTACCACACAAAGGGGCCACACCTGCCTTGTATGAGAAAATACGTCCCTCCTTGAGAATTCAATTGTCAGCCGGTGCAGAGGGCCACGGTCAGTCCCTCTATGACTGGGTAACTCCCATGGGTTCCCATGACCTCAGGCAGCTCAGCCCTGACTCCAGCCAATTGTATGCAATTGGCCACTAGGGGAATGGATGAGAGAACACCGATGGACCATTATTTTTCACTGGTGGAAAAACATCTGACATCTATAGCCAATTAAATCTTGCCTATTCATTCACTATCTTAAATACCATCATATTGTAAGTGGGCTAATGGGTCACTTTCCACAAGTTTCCACGGTGAACTGCCTGACAGTCATCCCTGAACTTGCCCTTGCCCCTTGTTCTGTGCAGAGCTCAGGCCTTCTGATGGCTGATTCTGTTCCACAGTGTCCAATGGGTCCCATGTCAACCTCTCACAAAGAAGACCCCTCAAAGTTGTTAATAACGAGGTAATGTCTTCTGTAGTTTACATGAGGCAGGCTCTGTGCCTTCTATGCTGTGATTTGGTCTTTCATAGCAAATGGCTACTATTATTGCTGTTTTACAAATGTGGCTCATGAAAAGCAGAAAGTAGAAATAATTTGCCTAAGGTCACATGACTCCTAGGTGGTAGAACCAGGGTTCAAGTCTGGATCTGTCAGCTCTGAATTCCATGCCCTTTTTTTTTATGCTTACATATTCTAAGCTAAGATCTCTGCATCTCTGTGACACCAACAGAGAAAACGGACCACTCATTCATCAGATGTATATCAGCATCTGCTGGGATGCAGGCCACATTCTAGATCAGGGATGGTCAAACTTTTCTAGAAAAGACCAGACAGGAAAGATTTCCACCTTCGTGGGTTATGTGGTTAGTGATGATGACTCAACTCTGCCATTGCTGTGTGAAGGCAGTTGTAGACAATACATGGCTAAATTCCAGTAAAACCTTATTTACAAAAGCAGGCTGTGGGCTGGATCTAGCCCGTGAGCTGTGCCCCAGCTCTATGTACTGGGCTGATAGTAGTGAAAAAGCAAACTGGCAAAAACGCCTGCCTGTGTGGCCCTTACATTCAAGAAAGGGGACACACTTGTGTTTCTCGAGCTGTTTATCATGTAGAAATGGTTGTAAAGTCTCAGCGGTGCTGATACCTTAGGGGGAATGTCATCTGGAGCTGTCCTCATGGGCTGCCCCCCTTGTACCTCTCCCGGCAGGTGGTCCCTCATTCTGTGTGAGTGCCTCCCGTGTCAGGGGAGCTCCTCCCTCCCCTCTCCCTGTCCCTTCTGGACTCCCTTTTTATCTGTCTTCTGTCAGTCTGACCACTTTAACCCCTTGGGTGAAAACCTCATGGGCCCTTTAAGGGCTCTGCATATGAGAAGTAACTTAGAGATGACATGACAAGCTCTGTCCCACCACTCAGGCTGAATCACTAGGACGTCAAGCTGGGAGCTACCAAGATGGTCACTAAAAGTGTTTTACTATTATTATTATTATTATTTTTTTTTTTTAGAGATTTTATTTACTTGAAACAGAGAGAGTGCACACATAAGCAGGGGGCAGGGGTAGAGGGAGAGGGAAGAGAAGACTCCCCGCTGCGCAGGGAAGAGAAGACTCCCCGCTGCGCAGGGAGCTTGACGCGGGGCTCAATCCCAGGACCCGGAGATCATGACTTGAGCCAAAGGCGGACGCTTAACCGACTGAGCCACCCAGGAGTCCCCACGATGGTCACTATAGTTATACACAGACAATGAGAAGAAATGGAACCATTTCTCAAGGCCAAAGAGAGGGAGCCAGTCAGATGCTGAGACAGTGGGAGGCAGAAGGCAGTCGGGAAGGCTGGTTCCAGTGTCTTGTCTATGATGTGACCTTAGACAAGTCATTTCCCCTGTGTCTCAGCTTCCTCACCTGTAGCATGGAACCTGGCTGAGGATATCTGAGCAGTGGTAATGCTAGAATTCTTTAACAGGTGGCTCCCTATAGACAGCCTCCCCATCTCACTCCTGGGGCCTATCCTAAGAGGTCACTAATCCAGATGGCCCTTCTCTTCCAGCCGTCTATAAGATCTGTCCCTTTATCTACTGATGTTCAACTCTCTCTCAAGAGTTGCTTTGCATTCACTGAGTCTGTGTCCGAGTCTGATATGTTATCTATGACCATCAGTAGCTTAGGTCAATTAAGCTTTTTTTCCTTTTGTTCCACATCTGTGAGCAGAATGTTGTTTTGGAGCCCTGGATCAGCAGTTTGTAAACTTACAACGCTAAACCAAACCTCTCTCCTTCTGTCCTTGCCACTTGGCTTACAAGAGCTAACTAACTCTGTTGGTTTCCAGGCCTTCTGCAGGAACCAGTGGTCCTCCAGGGCCGCCCAAGATGGCCTGAGCCTCTCCTTCTATCCTGGGCACAGGGCTTGGCCACCCAGGAAGAACGCCCTTGTTCCTGGTACCCAGACCTTCGAAAGTTGAATTGTCAACTGTCCCTTTGTCTGATCAGGCAGCTCCACAGCCCTTGACTTTAAACAGCAATCATAAAACAAAACTGAGGGCTCCAAGTCAGTTTTCTTGGGCTCAGCAGGTGATACCCAAACTCTGGGAAATATTGTGAAATGGGTCCATTTCCCTTTCTGTGAAAAGCTGCTTATGACAATCTACATAAAGAGAACAAAGATGGAGTAAAGCATTCAGGTAACTGAACCTGCCAGATAGGCGGGCCATCCACCCATTGTCATGAGTTGTGTGACAGGAATCAAGCAAGCGGCGGAGTTAGGGGCTGCCGGTGGGAAGTTCCAATTTGGCTGGAAAATAAACCTGGTGAGGGAAGAGAAAGCTGTGCTTAGACCAGCAATGTATTTGTTGGTCCATGTGTGGAACAATTATTTGTTCTTCCTAAGCCTCTCATAATTATTTCCAGAAGACTCTGTAAATTCTAGTAAAGTGCTTGGGTTCCAGAGTCGGAGCACTATGGGTTTTTGTCTTGGCCCTGCTGTTGACTCACTGTGTGCCCTGTGCCAGGATTCTTAATCTCTTAAAGCTTTTGGTTTCTTCTATCGAGTTGGGGATGGTAATACCTACCTCCCCATAACTGATGGTTAAGAGGTATAACATCCGTGATAGTGTTCAACATATTGCTGTTAATATTATTATTTTCTCTGGTTGCTCCAAAATATTAACCCAGTTCCTTAACATCTAATAAGCCTTCAATACATGTCCTATGATTAAGTTAGAAACTATGGGTGGGATGGTCCAATTATTGCTTACAAGATCCCTGGTGAGAGACGAAAGATATATTTACCGAATTTCCATCACTCAAATCTTTATTCTCTCTGGGCTATCTCCAGTCCTCCTGGAAGTTCAGAGTCTTAGATAACATGTCAAGTTTAGAATTTGCAAGAGAACGTTCACGCAGAAGGGTGCTCAGAGACTGTATACCAAGTTAGCCCACAGAGAGAGCAGCTGCCCACGTGAGGTCACATGGCAGGTGAATGGCAGAGCTGGGATTAGGTACCATTCCTGAACCCCTTTTGTGCTCATGCCCTCACTGTTCTGCACACCGCCTCACTGAGTGTCCAGGCCCCGTAATTGAGTCCACTCAGGGTGTTAGTGCCAAAGCCACAGTGACTTTTGTGCGTTAAGAGTCAGGGCCAGAACAGAGATAGGAGGGAGCTGGGACAGGCTGGCAAGTAGCTCAAGAAAATGGAGAGGCAAGTCTGCAGGCCTTTCTCAACTTGACCTTCCCAACCCATTCCTCACAGCCTACCCTTGGCCCTCCCTCGTCCCATGTACCTGCTTCCACGTACAGATGTCTACGGACCTCAGAATCCTGACTTATCCAAACATATGCCACAGACTTTCCTTTTGTGGAAGAACTAAGTCCTATGAAATGAGCAGGAAAATTGCTTTGAAGGCAGCTTTGAAACTTTGATTGACTCTATTATTTTTGCACTCTTGGCCTTAAAAACTTTCAACTATCCTAATCAGCTGGTCCTTCTCCTTCTCTCAAGTGCTTATCTTCCCAAGAAATCCGTTTGTCCCTAAAGATTCTTTGCCAGAATCTTCTAGTTCTCACGGCCCCTTCTAACTTTCCCCAACCCCTCTGGACGGTCCCACTGGGTAGGGGTTTTATCACTAGGTAACTGTTGTAGAGCAAATAAACCACAGACCCCCACTGCCACCCCCCAAGACTCTGCAACCTCACTAGCACTGCCGACAGAAGCCAGAACAGTCAGAGGAGCAAGAAGACCCAGAAAGAGGCTGCTCAGTCTGGGGGTGAGTTTTTTGGCACTGGAATCAATTATTCCTGATAAGGGGCTACTGGAGACCTGGGTTCTTTGGTTGAATATCCAGTTTTGCAATAGCGCTGTCGTCTTCTTAGGTATGCATTCCAGCATTTATCATTACAAGGCTTCAGAGGTTTTCCCACAATGGTCTAGACAAGACTTTTCCCCTCAATATGCATCTTCCCAACATGTGTTGAGAGCCTTTCATGTAAGCAGCACTGGACTGAGAACAGAGTTCACAGAGACAGGGAAGTACAGCTCTGTCCTGAAGATCCCTTACAACTGTTCCCTCCCAAACAAACAGATCAATTTCAAGACAGTGAAGAAGTACAGGGACAGATGTGGGTACAGGGCACTGTGGGGGAGGCTGCAAGGACACCAGCCTGAGCTGGGAATACGGTATGGGTGTGGGTATGGGTGTAATGTTTTAAAGAATATGGTGCGTGGAGGAAGGAAAATGCAGAAGCAGAGGGGTCAGCCGGGCCATGGAGGATGTGCGGGGAATGGCCTGGGCTCGGCAGGGTGGGAGCGGGAGGCCAGAGTGGGAGGCGGGGAGAAGGCTGAGAGACAGCACAGGTGTAACAGAGCCCTGTCAGTTGCTCCAAGACAAAAGGCACACTGGTTTATTTATCCCAGAATTTGTTATAATTTAAATATTTATATTTAAAAATATTTATTTTAATATATTTATTGAAAATTTTTATTTAAAAATAAAGCCAGCATGTGTATGCACTGAAAGACAGAATGCATTTCTTTCTTTTTTTTTTTTAGAGTGAGAGCATGTGTGTGCACATACATGCACGTGTAAGTTGAGGGGTGGGCAGAAGGAGAGGAAGAGAATCTTAAGCCGACCCCAGACTCCGTACTGAGTGGGGAGCCCAATGCGGGGCTCCGTCTCCCAGCCACGAGATCATGACTTGAGCCAAATCAAGAGTCAGATTTTAACCGACTGAGCCACCCAGGTGCCCCACAACATAATAGAGTTCATATATAAAAGTGTAAAATGAATCTAAAATTCTCTCTCCTTATCTACCTCCCTGTCCCTGATCCGTCCCCACAAAGGAATTATAAACGACTTACAAGGTATCTTTCCAAGGAAAAAATGCATACACTGTAATATTTGGATATGTATATATGCATATTCTTCTTATTTACCTCAATGATTTTCTACAGTGTTTATTGCTCTGCACTTTGATGGGCTCTTTTTAAAGATTTTATTTATCTGAGAGAGAGAGAGAGAGAGAAAGCATGAGTGGGGGGTGCATAGGAAGAGGGAGAAACAGACTTCCCGCTGAGCAGAGAGCCCAACAGGGGGCTCCATCCCAAGACCCTAGGATCATGACCTGAGCCGAAGGCAGACGCTTTACTGACTGAGTCACCCAGGCGCCCCTGCATTTTGATGTTTTTAGGTGTGTTTTTTTTTTCACCTTATTTATTACTAACTTTCCTGAATCCAAATATACAGAGGTAAGACACTGGTTTTGATGAGTGTAGATTTCTCCAATCATTTACTTAGAGTCCACCCTGTTGGGGGACAGGTTACTTTCAGGTTTTATCTATTACAAACATCGCTACAATGAACATTTTGGTTGTGTCCATTCCCCAAACATTTATTGAGCATCTCTGTATGCTAGGCACAGTCCTAGAAACCTAGAATAGGCTAATGCCATATATGGATGTTCTTTTGTGAGGATATAATAGCGGGAAAACTGCAGGACTAAGGGAAACATGCAGTTTTAGTTTTGATAAATATTTTCAGAATATGCAGCTAAAATGGCTGCCGGGTGTCTGGGGGGCTCAGTCAGTTCAGCATCTGACTCTTGGTTTTGGCTCAGGTCATGATCTTAGGGTCGTGGAATCAAGCCCCGTGTTGAGCTCCATACCCAGTGGGGAATCTGCTTGAGATTCTCTCTCTCTCTGCCCATCCCCCCACTCATGCTCTCTAAAATGAATCAATAACTCTTATAATAATCAATATATCAATAACAGCTGCAGAAATCAATTTGCCCTATAAGAGCATATGCAAATTATTAGTTTTCCCATCCTGGCTGACACTAAGTGAGCATTATCAAACTTTAAAAATGTTATGGTCAACTAATCTTCGACAAAGCAGGAAAGAATGTCCAATGGAAAAAAGACAGCCTCTTCAATAAATGGTGCTGGGAAAATTGGACAGCCACATGCAGAAAAATGAAATTGGACCACTTCCTTACACCACACACGAAAATAGACTCCAAATGGATGAAGGACCTCAATGTGAGAAAGGAATCCATCAAAATCCTTGAGGAGAATGCAGGCAGCAACCTCTTCGACCTCAGCCGCAGCAACATCTTCCTAGGAACATCGGCAAAGGCAAGGGAAGCAAGGGCAAAAATGAACTATTGGGATTTCATCAAGATCAAAAGCTTTTGCACAGCAAAGGATACAGTTAACAAAACCAAAAGACACCAAGATATGGGAGAAGATATTTGCAAACGACATATCAGATAAAGGGCTAGTATCCAAAATCTATAAGGAACTTAGCAAACTCAACACCCAAAGAACAAACAATCCAATCAAGAAATGGGCAGAGGACATGAACAGACATTTCTGCAAAGAAGACATCCAGATGGCCAACAGACACATGAAAAAGTGCTCCACGTCACTCGGCATCAGGGAAATACAAATCAAAACCACAATGAGATATCACCTCACACCAGTCAGAATGGCTAAAATTAACAAGTCAGGAAATGACAGATGCTGGCGAGGATGCAGAGAAAGGGGAACCCTCCTCCACTGTTGGTGGGAATGCAAGCTGGTGCAACCACTCTGGAAAACAGCATGGAGGTTCCTCAAAATATTGAAAATAGAACTACCCTATGACCCAGCAATTGCACTACTGGGTATTTACCCTAAAGATACAAATGCAGTGATCCGAAGGGGCACGTGTACCCGAATGTTTATAGCAGCAATGTCTACAATAGCCAAACTATGGAAAGAACCTAGATGTCCATCAACAGATGAATGGATAAAGAAGAGGTGCTATATATACACAATGGAATACTATGCAGCCATCAAAAGAAATGAAATCTTGCCATTTGCGACGACGTGGATGGAACTAGAGCGTATCATGCTTAGTGAAATAAGTCAATCGGAGAAAGACAACTATCATATGATCTCCCTGATATGAGGACGTGGAGATGCAACATGGGGGGTTAGGGGGGTAGGAGAAGAATAAATGAAACAAGATGGGATTGGGAGGGAGACAAACCATAAATGACTCTTAAACCCAGAAAACAAACTGGGGGTTGCTGGGGGGAGGTGGGGTTGGGAGAGGGGGAAGGGGTTATGGACATTGGGGAGGGTATGTGCTATTGTGAGTGCTGTGAAGTGTGTAAACCTGGCGATTCACAGACCTGTACCCCTGGGGATAAAAATACATTATATGTTTATTAAAAAAAAAATTGGAAGGGAAGGTGAACCATAAGAGACTATGGACTCTGAAAAACAACCTGAGGGTTTTGAAGGGGCGGGGGTGGGAGGTTGGGGGAACCAGGTGGTGGGTAACAGGGAGGGCACGTATTGCATGGAGCACTGGGTGTTGTGCAAAAACAATGAATACTGTTATGCTGAAAAAAATAAATAAATTTAAATTAAAAAAAAAACTTTAAAAATGTTGCCAATCTGATAGGTGAAAAAGGCATTGCTACCTTGACTTGCACGGTTAAGAGTAAAACAGAGTATCTTTTCTTGCTTATTGACTACTTGTATTTTTTTTTTTCTGTGACCCACATGTTCCTGTTTATTGGGACTTTTTTCTATTGAACTACTGTCTTCCTACAGATTTGTACTTATTCCTTGTAAATTAAGGGACTTAGTCCCTTGTCATAGGTTGCAAATACCTTTTCCAGGCAACCTTTTGTCTTTAGGGTATTTTTTTGTAGTGCTTCCTGGTGGAGTTCAAGTCGAGTCTTGAAGGATGAGTAATGATAATTATTGACTCTCATCTAGTGCTTAAGTGCCGAACATGCTTCTGAGTGCTTAATATGTATTAACTCATTCAATTTTTACAAGTAAGACTATTATAATCCCCTTTTTTCAGATGAGGAAACAGAAGCATAGAGTTAAACTTGCTCGGGGCCTCCTAGCTGCTGAGGGGCACAGGCAGGATTCAAAGCTATGAAGAGCTGTTTGCCAGGTAGCCTAGGAGAGTTAGCAAAGGCATGGAGTTGTGACACAACCCAAAATATCAGGAGAACTCCGAGAAAATACATTTTGCATCAAGATAGGCTGCTTGTGAAGGAGGGAGGGCAGCGAAACTGGAGAGGCCTGGGGCATCCCACATGCCTTCATGAGGGCTCTGTGGGTCTTGGTTCCCTACCTGGGCTGGAGTTTCCTTGAACTCAGGGTCTGCTCCAGACTCCATCTTATTCAGCACCTTGCAGAACATGTCCAGGCAGGTGGGAGCCAATGGAGATGCCCGTCAATGTGCCTGTGTGAGGCGAGGCATCTTACAGGCCTAAGTTCAGGCCTCAGTAAGCCTTTGTGGGGTCAC
Organism: Meles meles; assembly: GCF_922984935.1. Classification (NCBI taxonomy): domain Eukaryota; kingdom Metazoa; phylum Chordata; class Mammalia; order Carnivora; family Mustelidae; genus Meles; species Meles meles. Next base: position 116,038,256 of record NC_060066.1, read on the forward strand.
TGAGCTAACTCTTGGCAGTCCCGCCTTGCATGGCCAGGCCTTCTCTCCATAGCCCGGGCTTCGTTCTGTGCAGACGGGCTCTGCCTTGTGGTCATTGGCCACCAATGCTTCTCCAGTCCTTCCATCACCTAGCATGTGTCAGGGAGGTTCCCTGTCCTCAGCAGATTCTGAGGAAAACAGGACCCCATGTAAGTCTGTGCCAAAAGGTCACAGAATCCCTCTAAAAGTAGAGATAAATGATTTTGGATTCTCTGTCTTTCCACCGTTAGTGTACTTGTGTCCTTCCAACATGGAGGCAACCCTGCCCAGTGTGATGGACAAGAGATTCTGGAATAACCAAATGTGCGTTCAGTTCCTTTCCAGCTGTGCTCTTCTCACTTCCAACTTGGCAGGGTTTGGCAGCCTTCCTGCAGGCTTCTGGTTGTTGGGACAGGAACTGAAGAAATATTGGCTTCAGAAGCAGTACGGTAAGAGAGAAAGAGAGTCCTGCATAAGGAGCTAATGCTGTAATATTGCAACATCTTCCATCCTAAGGATGGCAGATTCTGCCAGTCCTGCCCCTCTGCCCATGGCAGACATGGTTAATCAATTGTGCACTCTCAGCTTCTGAACCTGGATGTCGCCTCAGATGCCTTTTCAAAATGGTGGCCCCCAGGAGAACACCCAGTTAATTGTATTTGGCTCTTGAAATGAAACATATTCATCATCCCCAACCCAAAGGTTTAAAGCAGCAGAATGGAGCAGACAAACCTGGGTTTAAATTCTAGCTGTGTGACCCTGAGCAACTAACTCTCACTCTCTTGTCCATCGTTCTATCCTTATAGCATTCCCCACAGAGTGTGTGAAAAGTAGACTGGGGGTAGTGTGCCTTGAAAGCTCCTTGAAAAAGGCAGAATCCAGTTCTAGTGTCAAATCTGAGAAGTCACTTAAAATCTCTGGATTTCTCCCAATTTCCTTCTGTGAAAAATTAGAGGAAAAGATTAGACCATCTCTGAAGTCCTTTCCAGCTCACTCCATGGATCACTAGCTCCTTCTTTCCCAAAGTGCTTTCCCAAGTGCTACTTTGATTTGGGCAGGCACTGTTCTAGGCTCTGGGGCAAAGGCCCTGTTTTCTAGAAGTTTCCATTCTAGCAGTGCCACCAAGAAAATTCAGAGTGGGTATCCAGAGGAAGTATCTGGAGCAGATCCCTGGACCCCGATTCTGAGTTGAGAAAGGAACCGAGTACACTGGTAAGAGAGAGCCAAGGCTGGGGGTCAGCCCTTTGCCCAATCAAAACACTTGGGAATTATAAGATTGCATGGCTGCCAGCCCTTCTCCTACCCAATCCATTAGGGAGTAAGAACTTCTCTGGAGAGAAGCTTGGGTGGCCCTATTAATTCAGAACCGGACAAATACCACACCCTGGACCGTACCACACCCATATGCCCAGCATCCTTTCCCCTTGTAGATGCTTCTTTGAAATGGGGCAGCTTACCTGGCCTCCAACTGTGAAGTCAGGAGCTTCTGCTCACTCGTGCAGCCAAAGAGACTATGGCTTCTGGGCTGGGAAGGGACAGAGATTCCTTAGGCTCATCCCATGGTCCTTCTGCTTAGTTGGCCAAGCATTACATTGAGCCCTGGGCATTCCAAATGTTGTCTTCTTCAGACACTGTCTCTGTGTCAGCAAGGTGGTTTTCTACCCCTCCCCACCTGCCTGTGTCGGTAACTTAGTGCCCAGTTCTAAGCTAGCAACATATGCTGCTACCAAGAATTAGGAGTCCATAAGTAGAGATGGGATGGAGGACAGGTGGACCCAGTTACAGAGAGAGTTGGGTAATATTGCTGTGTAACACAATTCAAGGGTTACACCATTTATCATGTATTCTATTTAAATGGTTTCCCCAGCAGCTGGGTATCATGGTGGCCCTGGGGTGGCCTTGAGAATGCGAAGGAATGAAAAAATAGGGGTCGAGAGAAAACTTCTTCCTTTGATAGTAATGCCAGTTTTTATAAGGGGTGTGTATGTGTATGTGTGTATGTGTGTGTGTGGTGGGGAGTAGGGAATTGGGGTGGGGGAACCCTCAGACCCTCAGTCCATTTATATGAAAAAATTTTGCTGGGAAAGAACCTACTGGATCCTAATACCAAAGCTTGCAGAAAACAAGGGAGAGGAGAGTTATGGTTTCCAATTTAGGAGTCTGGATGGTGGGAGGCAGTCGCCCAAGGGCTCTGCTGAGACTGCAAAGCATTTCTCTGGCTGTGGGCAGCTGTCATAAAGCCTTGAGAGGGGGCCACTGCAGGCACCTGCAAGGAAGGACTTTCAGCCCTGCCAGGAGGCATGGCAAGAGGGCCTTAAAAATGCCACCAAGAGGATCAAACCGCAAGTAAGCAAAGTGAGGGAGAAAAGAGAAGGCACTAGATTTTCATGGGAACTGGTGAGTGTCTTGAGGGAACCCCAGATTGCTGGAGGGGAGGGCATTCGCAAGTAGTGTGCAGGCAAGCAAGCCCAAGGGACAAAAGGGAGTCTGGTCCAGGAACCAAGAGGGAGCAAGCACCAATGGGTTCATAGCAGGACTTGGTGTTTTCAAATTGTTGGGAATTTATCATATGCCAGGGACCATTGTAAGCAACCCAGCGTAGCTATCTCATTCGATTTTTACATCAGTTCTGTGATGCTATTATCCCCATTTTAACAGATTAGAAAAAGAAGGCACAGGTGGGTTAAGCAGCTTGCCCAGAGCTTCTCAGCTAACAAAGTGGGAGCTCTTGCTCAATAAATATGAGATAAGTAAATAGATAAAAGAATGAAAGACAGGGATGCCTGGGTGGCTCAGTCAGTAAAGCGTTTGCCTTTGGCTCTGGTTATGATCTCGGGGTTCTGGGATCGAGCCCCCCATCAGGCTCCCTGCTTAGCAGGGAGCCTTTTTCTCCCTCTCCCTCAGCCCTTCCCCCTACTCATGCTCACTCTCTCTCAAATAAATAAAATCTTAAAAAGCAAATCATTCATTCAGAACGACCCACGCTGGGAGAGTTGACAGAGGTGTAGAACAGAATGTGGCTGAGACGAGAACCCAAATGAACTGGGTGAAAATGAACAAGGGTGAAAGCAAAGCTCTACCCCGGGGGGTTCAAAACATTAACTGCCCTGTTAGAGCTGGGACTAGCCTCCCAGAGGCTTTGATGAGGCCCTGAGGACGGGAAGAGGACTCCACCTAAATCTGAGTTGTTGTCAGCGGTGGCTCCGTAAGACCCGAAGGTCATCTGCGGTTGCGCTAACAGAAGTACAGTAGCTGAGGAGGAGTTCCCATAGTATTTCATGCCTGGTTGGACCCCATTTGGGGCAGGCTGGCTTAAAGCACATTTTAAGAAGACTGAGCATGCCCAGAGAAGGGCATTTAGGGAAACCTCTGCAAACCATTTCACATTCCAAATTTACAAGGCTGCAGGGGATGCTTGCCAGAGAAGACAGAAGTCTGGGGCCATATGTAATAGCTGTCTATAGCTACTTGAAGAACTTATCCAATTAACTCCAAAGGCCAAAGAAAGGTCAATGGGTAAAAATCATAGTGGGGCAGACCTTTATAGCGAGGAGGTTTACCATGAAGATCTTGTCCTTGACATACCTGAGTTACTTAATGGCTTTTTCTTCTTTTTTTAATTTAAATTCAATTAGCCAACATATAGTAAGTACATCATTAATTTCAGAGGTAGGGTTCAATAATTCACCAGTTGTGTCTAACACCCAGTGCTTAATGGCTTTTAGTCTCAATTTCTTCCTCTGTAAAGCAGGCTCAATAATAATAACTCTTTTAACAGGATATTATGAAAAGAAATTGAAATGTGTGTGTAAAGTACATAGCCCAGTGCCTGACTCACAGGGACCGTTAGAGTGTTGTTATTTATCTTGCTTTATAGTGACTTATATTCAGAGCTGCCCCAGAGTGGAAGAGATTGCTTTCAGAGGCTGTGAGCATACTTCCTCCCACTGATCATCTCTAAGGGTTCACAAAGGTGGTATGTGAGGGATTCTCTCACTGGGCTGGTGACTGGAGTCCATGGTCTCCAATGTCTCCCTTCTCCTACCTTCATTCAAGGAACCAGTCTCACCTCCTCCTCCTTGACTGAGTCTCAGTCCTGTGATTTGGGTAAGTCGGATCCCATCTCCCAGACCCAGAGGTTGGTACAAGACCAAGGCTTGGCCAGAGTGTTCCTTCCCTGGTCATGGTGATCTGTCCAGGGACATGCCTGTGACCCAAGCCAGCCAATGGACAGCTTCAGGACGGGGCTGAAGCTGCTGTGAGAAAGGGGGTTTCTTGCTAATCTTAATCCTGGAGAGCTTGGTGGCATTATTTGAGAAGGAGGTCAAGAGAGAGAAAAGGGAATCTGAGAGATGGGGAGGAACAAATTCCTAACAACACTCTTTTAACAGCCAGACCCAGCTGTTCCTGAAACCCTCCTAGACAGTTAAAGTACTCAAATCAGTAAATCCCCCTTTTCCTCCAAGGCAGTGTGAGTTTGGGGATGGGACTCTTGGCAACCAAAGAGGAATGGCCAAACCTTGGTTCTCCTCGTTCGAGGATAGTAATCTACAGGAAGCTGGGAAAGATCATAAATTTCTTTGGGTAATTCCACTTGAAACATCAGTCCACTTATGCGGGCACCCCCACGGGATACTGCAAGAGAGAGGCACCCAGCTGAACCCCGTCAACCCACAGGCCCAAGAGAGACAACAATGAATTGTTAACAGATAGCCACACTGGGTCACTGAATCACACAACCCACAGGGGAGGCTCCAGGGAAACCCCAGCAAATACTGCAAAGACTCCAGCCCAGGGTGACTTCCTGCTTTGTTTCTGGGCTACTCGGCGACTGGGGTACACTGATCTCACCACTGGCCTTCATAACCCCTTTGCCTACTCTTTTCCTTATCAGTGGTTAGGATGACAGCCCTTCTGAAATTCTGAAGAATTTCTTTTGTTCTTGCCCCTCAACCAATTTACCTCCCTCTTTCTCACCCAGTCTGTATGCACACACCTTCAGTGGTGCTCGAGGTAACAAGGGGTCCCATTCCAATATCAGGTCTGTCCTTTTCCCCTTATTTCAGGGAGGAATTCAAACAGGGAAACTCTTTTGTTCCTCGGAGTAGCTGTTCTTTATAGAAGTTACTGATTAGATCAAATCTATAAGGTTGAAATATTTATACCCGGGGGGGGGGGGGGGGCTTAGGAATCCTGCTGATAAACATTTATTCTGTGGACATTCCCCAAAGTTTGCTAAGCTATCTACACAAAGATGTTAATTGGAGCATTTTTGCAATGGGGGGAACAAAAAGAACAAATTGTCCATCCCTAGGGACTGGTTGAGTAAATTATGGTACCTCTAAATGTGGGATCTGTGAAGTCAGATTTTTTTTTTTTTTAAGACATAAATCTCTGTGTTGATCTAGAAAGAGCTCTGGGGTATGTTACGAAGTGGAAACAACACTCCTACCACATTGCATAACTCTGGTGGGTACGGCTCACGTTGTGTGCTACGGGAATGCAGTCCTTGCTCGGGGTACCCAAAAACACAGTGGGGTTGGTGCAATCTTGAGGCTATTTTGGTGTCAAAAATATTTAAGCACAAACGGATATGTAGTTTCATGCATAAACGTTTTTCCCCTGAGAGAGAAGCAGAAGAAAGTTCTTAAAGTGGTTGCCTTTGGGAGAGAAATAAGCAAGCGGTATACCTTTTTGGACACCTATATTATCTAGTCAGGTACTTGTAGTCATAGCCATCTCTAGGTACTCTCTGGGGATGGGAGAGAGGGGATGATGGGCCACGTCTGTTTTAGTCTTTAAACTCTCTCTGCTAATTTTTCAAACCCTAATGTGTGGCCCTTTTCCCTAAAGAAGCCACTAAGCCTCACCAAACAGCAAACCTAATTTTTAGAGATTATCCAAGAAGAGGTATCCATTTTTCTCATGCAAAGCAAAACATTGCTCCTAGTACAACATTCCCTCCTGGGCTCTGCTTGTTTCTGCTTGCGAAAAAAGCCCTGAAACCCTCGGGTGAGCATACATTTTGCCCCCCGGTGGCAGTTAGTGGAACATGGGACTGGGGTGGCAGGTGGATGATGGCTCCTGCCGAAAGCCGCTGCTCCTCCCCACCCTCCGTTAGTCCCTGCCAGGTGGCCCACGCCATCAGCCATCAGACTCCTCGGGGCTGCTTCCTGCATGCCAGCTCCCGGGGCTTGTTTGGAAGAGGGAGATGAGTCAGCAGATTTGCCTGATTTCGAGGCTGGCCTGATGCCAGCTCGATGCCCTGCCCGGATTCAACTGTCCCACTCCAGCAATAGCTGGCAAGATGGGGTCAGAGCCCGCCTCTCGGGTTCTAGAAATGAGCTCATCTCCTTTGGCTGCCCTGGGGAGACAGACACCCAGGGAAGGGGAGCCAAGGGGAGCTGGTCTGGGGGAAGGACTGCCTCCTCACTGGCACTTCAGGGAGAGGAAAGGGACTAGGAACAGTCTGCGGAGTCCTGACCTCCCGCCTGACACCACCTTCCAGGCAAGGGCAACTCTGGATGTGGCCCCTCTATAGACTGGGGGACAAGGACCTCTTCCCACATATTTCTCAGCGACACCCTCTGTTCTCTCTCCTCTGCCTTTTCTTGGCGGAGGTCCACAACTATCTAAAGCCGAATGCCTGGAAGAATTAAACAATCATTCAGGTAAATCAGTGAAGTGGGAGCCATCCTTGCTACCTGCCCTGAATCACTGTCTCTTGGAGGCTTCCTCTCCAAAAGGTGAGGCTGAAGGACCTTCCCTCTCAAACCCTGTGCCCTGCCTCATGGCCCTAGCACCTCCCTCACCAAATTTACTCTGTGTACTAGGCTCTTCAAAAATCAACTAAAGAAATGACTGGAAGGAATGTTCTTCCTTCTGGGTGTTCCTTGAGTTCTGTTCAAGTGGACTCGGTGTTCCAGCTGCCTGAAGAAAATGGCGGTCTTATCCCAATTTTCATGGTTTGGCCTTCAGAGTAGAGAAGGGTCCCCGTGATATTGTGTTGCTTTCCATGGTTTCCCTTGCTTTGAATTTGGGCTGCTCTTTTTCAGAGGCAGAGAAGGGTTCTTGTCCTTTAGGGCAGAAGCCCCCAAAACTTCATATATTGGGGGTTGCCTCCATTCACAGAACAATACAGAACAGCGTAATTTAACAGATGACCCTGTGACAGCAGGAGCTCCTGACTGGGAACCGCACTTCAGAAGGGATCCGGCCACTTGTCAAGAGACCACAAACACCAGTACTGTCAGCGGGTCTTGAGCAGGAAAAATCCTTTCACTGATGGACGTCTGTCAGGGGCTATGCTAGACGCCATAAGAATTTTGATCTTCCATATTCCTCTCGACAATTCTGAGTGGAAACATTTTTGAACGTTTTTTTCATGGAAGAGGGAACAAAAACTGAGGTATTTAGTGAAGTGTTAGGGTCAAACAGCTTAAAGAGAGCCCCGGCCTGCCCCCCCTGCAAACCTCTGACTGCCTCTTTCTGGGTGAGTGAGGTGACACCACAAACCGAAAAAGCAAACAGCTCCTTGGCTGGAGAACCAGCAGACTGAGTGTTCAGATAGACCGAGCTTGCCACCACGCCCACAGATGCAACATGACCCAGCCTTCTGGTTCCCTCACAATGACGGCTTTGTGCCAACATGGCAGTGAGGTGGCGAGTCTCTACCTGCGGCACATACCATTCCTGCCCTGAGCCTAATTCCTATGAAAGTCTGTCAGAGAGGATTGAAAGGAAAACCGAGGGAAGCTGCAAACACTCTCCCGAGGCTCCAAGATTCAGGGCCTTTAAGCCAAAGGCCCAGCTCGCTTGTTCCTCCCCATGTTGGCGGGCCTCACCGCTGGAAGACCGCTGTCCTTGGAGGCTGTGTGGGTCCTGGACTCAGAGCTTTCCCCCACCCCCCCGAGGATATGGCTGAAGGAGAACTTAGGGGCTCCTGACCCCCTGAAACACCTTCCTCTGGGTGATGCGGGCAACAGCTGTTGTCATTTAGGAAAGTACCTCGCATGCCTGGCTCTTGGTCCTGTGGTCACCATGATGAGGCTGGAATGGAGTCTCCTGTGGGCCCCCACTCTAGCCAAACCATTATCAAAGACAATTATCAAATAGAGTCAACTCTCAATTATTCATAGACTAATGGTTCAGTCTGTACATCCCTTTCTTCTTCCTCCTCCCTCTTTTCCTCCCTTCTCTTCACCCGTTGCCCTTTGGCTCTCCTCACTGATATACCCACCAGCGTGGGAAGAGGCGGAAGACTCCAGATCCCTGGGTGCCAGGGCCTGTTAGCGATCCCGGGAAAGAGTTTGTTTAAGGAGCACGTTGGGCAGAACATGGATTCTGAGTAACCTTGCTAAGCTCGTTCCCACTTACCATGGATGAGAGACAACGGCCTTGAGTTCTTTGAGCCCCTCTGCTAAGTCTCGCCAGGAGAAGAGCCGGGTCCAGGCCGAGACTGGCCAGGCTGAGAAGGCAGGCATGCCCCATGCTGCCCGGTCTTGCAGACTCAGGACGCATGTGTGTATTTCCCCAGAATCTGGTGGAAGCAGGAAAATGGGTTTTGAGATAAATGAAAACTCAAGAGTTTTCTTCTCCTGAGTGGCTTGGGTTTTACAGCCCCAAATTGAATAAATGAACAAATAAAATAGGAAAAGTGGTTTTAAAAAGCTGAATTCACATACAATCGCCGTGGTCAGGTCTTTGCTAGCAAACAAGAAGGCTTGTTTCAAGATACCATAGTTTCTCTTTATATTATAATAACAAATGTTAACATCTTGATAATGGAAGTGGCCAATGCTATGTCAAGTGATGTATATGAAAATATCTTATTTACTCTTTTGAACTCCACGAGGTAGAAACTACTATCACTCTTGTTTGCAGAGAGAGAGAGAGAAGTTAAGTCACTTATTCCAGCTTGCTCAGCAGTGAAGGGACAAGGGAAGTTAATTGTCTTATTCAAGTTTCAGATCCCCCGACCTTTGACCTAGTGTGGGGTCCATGCCACATGATTTAGCCTCTTCTCCTGACTGCAACTACACCACAACAACTAAAACCCCAGTCATGGAACTGGGGATCCCAACTCCCTCCTCTCCATTGGCTCCTGAGCCCCACCTGCCTAGCCTGAGTGCTGCCCCCTTCTAGAACACTCCTGCTCCTTAGCAGTGAGTTGGGCACATTGCCTGGTTTTTGGATTTGTTCTCTCAAGCATGGTTAAGTCTTTATATTATAATTTGACTTTGCTCGTGATATATTATCTGCCCAGAGTAAGAGTCTCTTGGGATGGGATGGTGTCGCGCTCATGCATGTTGTCATTTGTCACTGTTCCTAGATGATCCCAGGCACGGTGCAAGCCTATAATACCTATTTTTTGACCCCTGAGTTGACCAACTGAGGAGTAGAAACCCCGTGCCGTATACCTCCAGCGTATAACTCACAGTGCTTAACGCAGCCCTAGGCAGAGAGAAGATACTCATAATCTTTGTTGGCAGAGTGTCAAACTACAGGAAGAAAGAGAGAATGAGTCCCACAGTTACCAAGCGTCTACTGTATGGCTTATGTATAATATCTAATTTAAACTTCAAAATAATTCTATGATGTAGGTGTTGCCCCTACTTGTCACATTGCCTTGGACCTGCAGCAGGTGAGTGGGGAAAGGAGGGCTCCTGTACAGCAGCACCAGGGTGAGGCAAGCACAGGCACCTGACCACCAGGTATCATTCTTGGGGATACCCTAGAGGTGGTTATGTGGTGGGCAAGCAAGGCCCCGGGCCCCGACAGGCCAGGTCCTAGGAATAACTGAGAGCTGGGATGGGGTGTCTCAGCGAGCAGCCCCCAGGAACAGCCTGTGGGGAGTTGCTATCCCAGACCTTACACTTCATCCCCACACCAGGTTCCGCCCACATTAAGCCTTTGTCTTTGCGCACACAACAGAAACCCCTTCAGCCCATTACTTTCCAACTGTTCCTGGACCTGAGCTGGTTCCAGTCGAATAAATTCTGCATCAGAACAGAGAGAGGGCTCAGTAGGAATCTGTGGGAATGTGGGGGAGCGGGCAAGATACGAGACAGGAGGATTAAAAGATTTAACAAAGAAAGCACTCCTTTACCCTGGACAATGCCTGGTTGGCTGGTTTTAGAGCACCGATGAGTGGGATTTCTAGCGCCCAGGAAGGAGAACATTTATATTTACCTAAACTTCTACAAACTATGGAGGCTCTAGTCTGCCTGTCTTGTGGGAGCCTGGGACTGTGCCAGGGACCCCACACATCCTGCCAGGTTTCTGCTCATGGACTCCCGTGAGTGCCTGATTCCACTGCAAGTTGTGAAACTCTCTTCACAGGAAGGCTGATAGGGGAGACAGACTGCCCTAAGAGGAAGGGTGGGAGGGAGTCTTACCCCAGCCCCATCCCACCCCACCCCACCCAGCCCAAGGCATGTGCTCCTGCACCCGGCATCATTCATTCTGCTCAAAAGAGATGGCTGCTCTCTTGGCCCGGGTTTCGAGGCCACCAGACTGAGCTCTGCAGGTCCCTTCCTGTCCCGTTTTTAGGAGCCTGGGCTTGGCACTTACAACCACCACTGCCTGCATCTAGCAGGTGTCAAGAAAACAATTTAACAAAGTGTCTATTAACCTGTCCTTCTCTTCAGCATCGTGGCTGGCCTGGCAACTGTATAAATCTGGTGGGCAAGGTGGACGGTGGGCGAGCAGAGCGGGAAGGGAATCCTCATGCTCGATGCTCATCATTTCTCAGAGTGGAGTGGGGGTTGGCTCTCCCAGCTTCCTTCCTGTGGAAGAACAAGGCCCAGGGAGGCAAGGGCATTGTGTGCTCAGATCCGGCCTCTACCAGCCTCCCCAGCCCCTTCTTAAGCGCCGTAATTACTTCCTTTGTGACCCAAGGTCCTCCAGAGCCTCGTGGACCTAATTCTCCAGTTCAAATTCTCATGCCACACAGCCTCTACACTACATTTGGTACTTCCCGTGCTTGGCCGCTCTCCCTTCCCCTCTTCATTTGAGATATTTCTCACTTTGGAGTCCATAGTCATGACCTCTCCTGGGAAGTCTTCCTGGGATGCCCCTAGGCAGGCTTAGTGACCATCCCTGAGTCTCGCAGATGCCTTGTGCTCTCTTCTTCACGTACTTAGCGCTTGCATTTGTGCTGTATTTGGACTACCTGGTGTTCTCTTCCCACACTGCCTGCCTGCCTGCCATGGAGCAGGAACTCCAGGAATGCTGTTGAATGGCGATCGCCACTATTTATTTAAACCTGGCACTTTTAAAAAGCTCCTTCCAGGGTGCCTGGGTGGCTGAGTCGCTTAAGCATATGACTCTTGATTTCGAAGGCTCAAGTCCCGATCTCAGGGTTGTGAAATCGAATCCTACATCAGTCTACGTGCTACGCCTGGAGCCTGCTTGGGATTCTCTCTCTTCCTCTCCCCTGCCTGTACCTGTGCGCATTCTCTCTCTCTCTCTAAAAACAAAAAACAAAAAACAAAAAAAAACCTCCTTCCATACATTAACTAATTTAATCCTTACAACAACAATCCCACAAAGTAGATGACTGAAGATGTATATTACTTGAAAGTATCTATTATTATAATCATGAGCCTCCCATTTGAAAAGAGAGATGTATGCACAAGCTAGCGAGGGGCAGAGCCCATCGTAGAAGGAATACGTAGACAACCATCTCGCTGGCCTCTTCCTGCTGGCCAGAACCTCTGTAGCCTCATTCTTGCCTTCTCAGGAATGTTCCCCCTGTCCACAGCCTTTCAAAATTACAACTGTCTCCAGACTCGGTCACATTTTCCATGACATTTCCTCTGCCCTCTGGCCCAAGCGGCTCGCTCCTGACCTCCCACGGCAGTAAAAGCAGCATGTCACATATGCTTTGATTTCTCTTCTGGCGCCATAACCTCACATTCTTCCCAACATGAAGGACCCTGTGTGCTCCTCCAGGCAAGTGTCTGAGTTCTCCATTCTCGTTTTCCCTCCGCTGTGCCCAGCATACTGCTAGGACCACGGGAGAGGCGAGGTGAATACTTGGTGACACCCTGAACGACAGAACAGCTCAGGGTTCCATCCATCCTCACAGATGGTTGGTGCTCTTGCTGTCATCACAATGGCAGCCAGGGCTGTCCCTCCGCTGCTAACGGGGGCATGGTTCCCATCTGGGGTGCTCAGACAGCAGACTGGGCCTGGGGACATTTGGGTGTAACGGGAGGTTCTTTGACCGTCGTCTGCCGGTCGGACCTCTTTACAGGTCTCTGAACAACTGGTCTCTTCTTCCTCTTACTCTCTTTCTTTGCCTTCCTGCAGAGAGGAGTCTGTGTATATTACACAGCTGAAGAGGTTGAGCTGAATGAGGAAGAGATCAATAAAGTCAAAGAAGTGCTCAGGAAAGAGACCTGGGGATCAGCTGGGGAGTGGGATGGCATGTGCCACCTCTGCCTTTCTGGGGACGTTCTTATGGTGACCCACCATCTCTGTGGACCCTGGACAGCCCTGTGTGTGTGAGCCCCTTGGAAGACCCCTGGATGAGCGCTGAGGGACCATTTACTCCGTACGTGACTTGAGCAAGTCCTTTTCTCCCTTTAACTGAAAAATGAAATCGTAATGTCTACTCTACCTCCCCCACTGGGGATTGTTGTGTGGATGAAATGAGCAAAGCCTGGGGAAGCGCTCCATGGAACTCAGTGCGAGTTCAGCTAGGTGGGGACATGATGGAGGGCACTGTACCAACAGACGTAGTTCCTGCTCTCATGAAGCCCACAGTCCTGTGGGGGAAAGGGCTCCAGTTCATCACACTGTTGTGTAACTACTCAGTGAGGTATCAGGAAAAGAGCACGGTCTCCCTGGGACAGTGTGGCATGGGAACAGATCACATGACCCACTTTGTTGCTCTTGTCACCTAGTCACTGGTTCACAAATTTTGAATTGCGAGAGTCACCTGGGCCCCAACCCCAGGGAGTCTGATTTCCTAGGTCTAGAATTTCCCTTCCAGAAATCTACATTTTTAACATGCTCCTCCACCTCCTTCTCCAGGCGATTCTCATGCAACTGACCTTTGGCCACATTTTAAGCAAGAATGACCTAAGGCTGGTGTGGGGCCTACATGAAGGACTGGTGCCTCATGAAGTCTCTGCGACAGTTTCTGTGTTTCTTCGCTGATTCCGCTCCAGGCCATTCTTGAAGCTTGGCGGATGAGCCAACAGATTTTCTTCTTTGCTCAAGCTACTTTGAATTGGGTTTCTGTCACTTGAAAACACCCCCTCCTGCCTAATTTAGGTCCCTCTGACCTCTGTGAGCTCCCCTCAAGATGTCTGCGGTCTCTACAGTGAATACAAGATGTGCAGGGGGTTAAGTCAGGATTTATTGTTCAAAACAACAGTTAGCAAGCATCATTCCCATTCTAAGCTTTGGCCCCACAACCCCCCCCCCCCCCACCCGCCCCCAACCCTTACAGAGCCTCACTTTCATCCGCCGGCCTTTTGTGACATCCACAACACGTACGATGCACAAAATAGGAACATCAGCAGCCCATCTTGAAATATGAATTTCTGACCAAACAACACTGGTACTTATACGTCCATGCCTAAATCAAATAATTCTGGCTGGCTGATTACTCCACATCACCAAACCATACAGTATGGGAACTGGGGGGTTTGCATTCTGGAGTCACACCATCCAGATCCAGATCGTGGCTCTGCTGTCTCTGAGATGGGGGACTCTAGTCACCTCACTTCTCTGAGCCTTCGTTTTCCCATAAACAAAATGAGTACAATGGACAAGGCTCGCCTCATCATCGGTTGCAAGGACTAAATGCACCATGGTACATAAAGACCTTAGAACAGGGCCTGGCACACAATCAGGGTTCAGTAAATATTAGCTATTATTATGTGGGTTTAATGTGCTTACGGTAGCACTCCCTCCAGAGGGTTTTCCCAGCCTGATAACCTTTTATCCACAGTAGAAAATCTTGTTTGTAACTGCGCTTCCCTTTCCCCCCAATGAATACTGTTTCTCCATTGAGAGCTACTCTTTCTCTCCAATCTCCTAGGGTTTTGGCCTCCTTTACTTCTCTCTTTCCTGCCAGTTCCATGTCCTCTTCTTTCTGTGAACTCCCAAGTCCCTGGGATTCCCCCTTCTGTAACCTCGAGGCTCTGCTTTGAGTCTCTTGCCACTGTATATGTTCCCAAGAACCCCAGGGCAGCTCCAAACACACCTCTGCCCCCAGCGCCTAGCGCACACCGCCATGATTGAAGCTATGTGCCTAGCCTGAGCCAGTTAATTACACAACTCATACTGTTCTGACTTAGTCCCCTGGACTTCTGCATCGCTCACTTGTAAATTGAGGCTAAGAACACCTACTTAATTAGATTGCTGGAAAAACTGAAGGCGATGATACACACAAAGCCCAGGTTAATGCTTAATAGCATTTAATATTGTAATTGCTGTTATCATCTGCAACTATAGAGAAAATAAAACAAAGGAAAGGTTTGTATTTGCACACACACATGTACCGTTTCATTTGCAGACTCTCGAAGATGAGGCCAAAACTTGGCCAACAACACTGACCAGAGACCAGCAGCAACAGTTTGGAACGATGAGGGCCTCACCCTTGTGCCTGTCCTGGTTGGAAGAGCCTGTTACTGGTCGCTACCATCATTGTTATTTCGCTCTACCACTTTTGTTTTGTTTTTTACTTTCTAAAACATTTATTTCTGCTCTAATCTTTTTAGTTTTTTTTTTTTCTTTTTAAGATTTACTTGTCAGAGAAAGAGTGCACAAGCAGGAGGAGCAGGAGGTTGAGGGAGAAGCAGGCTCCCCACTGAGCAGGGAGACGATGTGGGACTCGAGCCCACGACCCTGGGATCATGAGCAGAGCCAAAGGCAGACACTGAACTGACTGAGCCACCCCGGTACCCCTCTGCTCTAAGCTTTATTAGTTTACTCCATAATTTTAACTCTGTCTGTTGGTCTGTCTTTCTGGTAAAATACATATAACATTGAAATTACCCTTGGTCATTTTTAAGCATGTGGTTCAATTGTGTTAATTGCATTCACATTCTTGTGACACCCATCTCCAGAATTCTCTTCCTTTTTCTTTTTTAAAGATTTCATTTTATTTGAGAGAGAGAGAAAGCATGCACAAGCAGGGGGAACTGTGGAGACAGAGGGAGAAACACATTCCCCGCTGAGCAGGGAGTCTGTCATGGGACTCCATCCCAGCACCCTGAGTTCATGACCTGAGTTGAATGTGAACGCTTAACCGACTGAGCCACCCAGGCACCCCTGCAGAACACTTTTCATCTTGTCAAACCAAGCCTGTATCAATTAAGCCACTCCCCATTCTTTCCTGCCCCAGCCCCTGCTGACCACCATTCTACTTGACTGTTCCAGGGACCTCTTACACGGGGAATCATACAATACTTGTCTTTTTGTAACTGATTTGTCGCTTAACATAATGACTTCAGCTTTCATCTGTGTTGTAGAGGTGTCAGAATTTCTTTCCTTTTTAAGGCTGAATAATATTCCATCGTATGCTTCTACCACATTTTGTTCATCTGTTCATCGTCAACAGACAATTAAGTTCCTTCCACCTTTTGACTACCATGACTGCTGCTGCTACGAATATGGGTGCACAAACCCTTCTTCAAGACCCTGATCTCAATTCTTTTGATATACAGGTATGCCCCACTTTTTGAAGCTTTGCATCCGGGCACTTTGCTTTTACAAAAGACCTACAATGAGGACCTGTTTTTGCTAGCCCAAAGAAATCCAACGAGGAGTTTTGCTTTTAGGAAAAAAAAGGTGAAAAGCAAGAAGAGCATTGAGAGTGTTCTGCAACAAGCCTTTAGAGAGGCAGCTCACCTCCGGCAGCAAGGGTGGCCCCTTGGAGCGCCTTTCCCCCAGGAGCTACACTCAGCATCTCAGCCTCAAGCTGCCATAGCCTTGAACTGTGTCTGTGAGCATCTGTGATGTGTCTTGATTTATTCTGTGCGTTCTTTAGCCAGATGCATCCTAAGTCATCAGAAAAGCCGAAGAGAGGTTACTCTTTGGATATGGCAATTGCTAAAAAATTTTCTGCATAAATTAATGGCAATGACCTCTTTGCTTTCTGCCATTTCAGCTTATGAAAGTTTTCACAGAAACACTTCTCTCAGGTAGCGGGGAAACCTGTGTGCCCAGAAGCGGATTTGCTGGATGACACAGTAATTCTATTTGGAATGTTTGGATGAACTGCCGTGCTGTTTTCCATGGTGGCTGCTCATCTTACATTCTCTCTGACAGTGCCCGCAGGTTCCCATTATTCCACATCCTTGTCAGCACGTCTTTTCTGTCTGACAGAAGCCCCCTTGAGGTGATCCATAACTCTGTTTTATCACTGGCCTCAGGGGTTCTCTGACCTCAGAGGCAGATTTTTCCACCACAACCCGAGGGCAGTGGGCAGCATTCCAACAGAGAGAGCACAGCTCCCCTTTATTCAGTCCCTCATCGGGATTACCCTCAATATGAGTGCTTTCTTTGCAGGGTTGAGAAAACAGATTCAGACCGATGAAGCAACCTGCCCCAGAACACACAGCTAGACAACTGGTATTTGAACTGCGCCCCACACTGTGTAGGCGTGGACAAATGGCTGTGTATATCAATACCTGAGCTGTACTCTCCCAAGTCCAAGGTGAGAATATGCCCTCTCTGATTCTCTTAAAGCCATACAACCCTTGGCTTCTGCTCAACTGCCCCTCCCCCAGCCGCTCAGGAGCCTGACAGGCTTGGGGAAGAGGAAATAAAGCAGACCACATTTATTATTTAACCAGAGGCCCAGGTGCACCTGTTGTGGCATTGGGTGCTATTTATGATTCCAGTAAAATGTATAGTTCCAAGTGTTAGATGGTACAAGAGTTTTCTTCAATTCCAAAACTCAGAGAGGGAGGGGCAAAGGTCAGACAGCTGGGGTCCCTTTAAGTAAGATCTGCTTGCAGAGAAAGCCTTTAAAAAATGATGCACTGGGCTTGGCTTTACCTGACCTACATGCTACAGCAGCAGGTCCAAGATCTCTCCCCCTGCAGCAGTTGGGCGGAGCCCCTGTTTGGTCCAGAGGGACCAAGCGGGAGGTAAGGCAGTGTAAGGCTGCCAGGATCCCAGCCGGAGAGGACTGGTCCGGCCTGACACAGGCTGGCACCCAGGCTTGCAGACGCAACCAGCCTGTTCTACTTGAAGTCCTTGTCCCAGACACAGTTATCTTAACTGCCCCCTGAGGTATAACTAGTCAATGGAGGCACTGCCCTCCACGCATGCGCTCTGTTGTTCGCCTCACAGTCCTAGGTCAGCGATGCTTGACTGCCCCACGCCTGTTAGACTCTCAGCTCATTTCAGAAGTGCCTTTTGTACCATGATCTGGTCCTGGAGAAGCCAGAAGTCAGTTCAGGGAGAGCTCTGCCCTGGGGGAAGACTGGGAGAGGGGCTGAGAAGTGCTTGCAAGCGCAGCTTTCAACAGCAACATGGAAGGCGGGGGGGGGGGGGGGGGGGGGGGGGGGGGGGGGGGTGGGGGGGGGTGGGGGGGGTGGGGGGGGGGAGCGTTGGGGAGTGGGGGTAGGGTGGGCAGTGAAGGAGCACCTGACACAGAGGAGGAAAGGGGAAAGGGCATCCCAGGGGAGGGCGGGCCTTGCCACTGCACCAGAGCGAAGTGAATAGCTGGATAAAGGGCCATGGGCACATTCCTCTGATCAGGCTTAGCACCAGTATTCGCTTGAGGAAGTACAGAAGTACTGGAGACGTGCACTTTATAGCATTCATCCCTCCTAGGCTGGTGAAAAGGGGTGGGAAGGGACTGCTTTCTTGAGCCCAGTGGCTTCCGCCATCTTGCTCACGCAGCTTCACTGAGGGGCGCACATCTCCCCAGGCGTCCTTTCTGCTGCATCTACGGTGGAGGCTTCTGGGCTAGGAGTTCTCTGGAAGGCAACAAACACCATGCCTTAATGTGGAGGGGAAGGAGGCTGAGGAGGGGTCAAGGAGTGAGAGCAACCCTTCATTTAAGAGTTAGTTCTTTTTTTTTTTTTAAGATTTTATTTATTTATTTGACAGAGAGAGATCCAAAGTAGACAGGCAGGCAGAGAGAGAGAGAAGCAGGCTCCCTGCTGAGCAGAGACCCCCCTGATGCGGGACTCGATCCCAGGACCCCGAGATCATGACCTGAGCCGAAGGCAGCGGCTTAACTCACTGAGCCACCCAGGTGCCCCAAGAGTTAGTTCTTGAAAAGGGAAGCCAGATAGACTAAAGGAAGAAAGAAAAGGGCACATGCATCTGACTTTCAAGATGTTTTCACACAGGCTGGGGCTTCTTCATATTCAGCTACATGTTTTAGACCTGCTGAATCAATGTACCTCAGTCCTGGAAAGGACCGCTGGGCTGATGGGTCCAGCCACATGATCCTACTGGTGGCAGGTAACTTGCTGGGTGTTATCCAGCCAGCTGGTGACAAAGTTCAGATTCAACCTTAGTTTTCTCATTCCCGGTGCAGGGCTGTTTCCATCTCCTCCTCTGGCTCCCACATTCCTCATTTTCCAGATCCCTCCTATAAGACTTTGTCCCTGGCCCCAGAGCGGCAGGCCCTTTGGACAGGAGCCAACGGCTGGTTCAGGGAGCAGCAGGAGAGGGTGCTCCCTGGGAGACTGGGGGATGGGCCACCCTGCAAGTTCATTTTATTCACTTCAATGAGACCAAATGGAATGGGAGCATTAACATGTTGAGTGTGCCTCCGTGCTGTCTAAACCAGCCCTGAATACGAACCAGGAAGCTTAGCGGGAGCTAAAAATAACTGGCTAATCACCACCACGAAGAATTAACAAGGACTCGGAAGAAAGGAAAACGTCTTAATATTCCATCTCCCTACAGCTGGGCTCCAGCTGCGGCTAGTCCCCTCCTGGCTTCCACAGGGCAGGTAATTAGGCAGTACGGAAGCTCCGACACTTAGGGCAGGAGGGGGCCTGCCCCAGTCTGCAGGAGGGTACATGGACTAGGGTTATTTGGGGTGAGGTGTTGGGAAGCAGTGAACACGGAAGAAATGCAATGCGACAGGAGGCAGGTTTTGAAGAACGAAACAGTTGTCCTAGTTTATACCCCTTCTTTTTTGAGGAAGCAGCATCCTTAATTAAAGGGAAACATCTTTATATTCTGCCTTGCAGACCCTCAGGAAGGTCAGGAAGCACAGGTGCCTCGTTCAGCACTGAAGTCCAAGCCCTGGGTATATGCCATCGAACTGAGGTCTTCCTGGCAAAATTACCGTCTTTGGACAAGGACCAACGGGGAGCCACAATAAACCAAATGCTGTGAAGAGGCAGAGCATGTGAATAAAACCATGAAGGCATGGCTGGATGATTTGCTCATAGAACTTGAAAGTAGGAATAGGAAACAATTATTGCAATTTGGAAAAGGTCAGTTCAAGAGAAATTAAAAAAAAAAAAGAAATATTTTGTAGAGGGCAGGGTAATATTCAAAGAGCTTACTTCCTCCAAAAGATGTAATAGGTTTCAATAGAGAAATATAAATTGGTTTAAAGGATTCATGAACACATATTCTTTTCAATTGCACATGGAACATTCTTTAGGATAGATCATATGTGAGGCCAGAAAACAAGTCTCAGGAGATTTAAGGAAATTGAAATTAGGGCACCTGGGTGGCTCAGTCACTTAAGTGTCTGCCTTGGCCTCAGGACATGATGCCAGGGTCCTGGACAGAGCCCCATGAAGGTTCTCTGTTCAGCAGGAGCCTGCTTCTCCCTCCCCCCATGCCTGCTACAGAATTAAATCTTGTAAAAAACTGAAATCATATTAAGCATCTTCTCCGAAGACAATGGCATGATACCAGAAATCAATTACAAGAAAGAACTGGAATAAACACATACACATGGAAACTAAACAACACGTTACTAAACAACCAATGGGTCAACAAAGAAATCAAAGAGGAAATTAAAAAACATGTGGAGAGAAACGAAAATGAAAACACAATGGCCCAAAATCTTCGGGACACAACAAAAGCAGCTCTAAAAGGAACGTTTATAATGATAAAGACCTAACTCAAGAAAAAATAAAAATCTCGAACCCAACATTACACCTAACAGAGCTAGAAAAAGAAGAAGCAAAACTCAATGCTAGTAGAAGGAAGGAAATAATAAAGACCAGAGCAGAAATAAATAGAGAAAAACAATAGAAAAAAATCAATGAAACTAAGAGCTGGTTCCTTGAAAAGATAAACAAAGTTGATAAACCTTTAGCCAGACTCAAAGAGAGAGAGACAGAAAGAGAGGTCTCAAATCAATAAAATCAGAAATAAAAAAAGGAAAACAACCGACACCACAGAAGTATAAAGAATTATAACAGGGGGCACCTGGGTGCTTTAGTTGGTTAATTATCTGCCTTTGGCTCAGGTCATGATCCCAGGGTCCTGGGATTGAGCCCTGCATCCATCGGGTTCCCTATTCAGCAGGGAGCCTGCCTCTCCCTGATTGTGCGCTCTCTCTAATAAATAAATAAAATCTTTTAAAAAAAGAATACAACAGAATACTGTGAAAAATTATACACCAACAAATTGAAATAGATAAATTTCTAGAAACATGCAACTTTCTAGAGCTGAATTAGGAAGAAACAAAAATTGGAATTAGTGTCAATTACTAGTAACAAAATTGAACTGGTAGCCAAAAAGCTTCCAACAAACAGAAGTCCCCAGGACCAAACAGCTTCATAGGGGAATTCAACAAAACATTTAAACAAGAATTAATACCTAATCTCAAACTATTCCAAAAAATAAAAGAGGAGAGCTTCCAAATTCATACTGCAAGGGCAGCATTACCTTGATACCAAAACCAGGAAAAGACACAAGAAAAGAAAGATTACAGGCCAACATCCCTGATGAGAATGGATGCTAAAATCCTCAAGAAAATGTTAGCAAACTGAATTCGATAATACATTAAAAGAGTCATTCACCACAATCGAGTAGGATTTACTCCAGGGCTGCAAGGGTGGTTCAATATTCACAAATCAATCAGTGTGACATGTCATATTTAAATGAAAAAGAGTAAAACCATATGATTGCCTTGATGCAGGAAAAGCATTTGACAAAATACAACATCTGTCTATGGTAAAAACTCAACAAAATGGGTTTAGATGGAACATACTTTGACATAATAAGGACATATATGACAAAACTCACCATTAACATCATTCTCAATGGGGAAAAACTGAAAGCTGTTCCTCTAAAGTCAGGAACAAGACAAGAATGTCCACTCTTATCACTTTTATTCAATATAATATTGGAAGTCCTAGTCACAGCAATTACACAAGAACAAGAAAAGACATCCAAATTGGTAAGGAATAGTAAAACTTTGACTATTTGCAGATGGCGTAATATTACATACAGAAAGCCCTAAAGACTGCATCAAAAAATTATTAGAACCAATAAATGACTTCAGTAAAGTTGCGGGATGCAAAATTAATATTTAAAAATCTGTTGTGCTTCTATAAACTAATAATGAAATAGCAGAAGGAGAAATTCAGGAAGCAATCCCATTTACAATCACACCAAAAAAAAAAAAAAAACCCGCAATAAATTTAAGTAAGGAGATGAAAGACATACACTCTGGAAACTATAAGACAGAGATGAAAGAAACCGAAGATGACACAAACAAATGGAAAGAAATATTGTGCTCATGGACTGGAAGAATTAATACTGTTAAAATGTCCATACTACTCAAAGCAATCTATAGATTCAGGGCAACCTGTATCAAAATACCAATAGCATTTTTCACAGAACTAGAATAAGTAATCTTAAAATTTGTATCAAACCACAAAAGATGCCAAATAGCCAAAGCAGTGTTGAGAAAGAAGAACAAAGTTGCACAGAGTACAATCCGAGATTTTAAGATATGCCACAAAGTTGTAGTAATCAAAACAGCATGGTGTTAGCACAAAAATGGACAAACAGATCAATGGGACAAGATAGAGAGCTCAGATATAAACCCACATTTAAATGGTCAATTAATCTGTGAGAAAGAAGGCAAGATTATACAGTGGGGGAAGGACAGTCTTAACAAACAGTATCATGAAAACTGGATCACTTTCTTACACCATACACAAAAATAAACTCAAAATGGACTAAAGACCTATATGTGAGACCAGAAACCATAAAACTGAGAGAAAACATGGGCAGTAATTTCTTGGACATCACCCTCAGCGACATATTTAGGGCTATGTCTCCTCAGGCAAGAAAAACAAAAGCAAAATTAAGCTATTGGGACTACACCAAAATAAAAGGCTTTTGCATAGCAAAAGAAACAATCAACAAAACAAAGGCAACCAACAGAATGGGAGAACATATTTGTACATTACATATCCAAAAGAAGTTAATATCCAAAATAAAGAATTTACACAACTCAACACCAAAAAATAATCAGATTAAAAATGGCCAACAGACACATGAAAAGGTGCTCAACATCACTCATCATCAGAGAAACACAACCACAATGAGGTATCATTTTATATCTGCCAGAATGCCTAATATCAAAAACACAAGAAATAACAAGTGCTGGCAAGGATGTGGAGAAGAGGGAACCCCATGCATTGTGGATGAGAATGTAAATTGGTGCAGCTACTGTGGAAAACAATTTGGAGATTCCACAAAATATTAAGAGTAGAAATAGCATATAAACCGGTAATTCCACTACTGGGTATTTAGCCAAAGAAAATGAAAACACTAGTTTTAAAAGATATATGCACCCCTGTGTTTATTACAGAATTATTTACAATAGCCAAGATATGGAAGCAGCCCAAGTGTCCATTGAGAGATGAATGGATAAAGAGGATGTGGTGTATATATATACAATGGAATATTATCCGACCATAAAAAAGAATGAAACCTTGCCACTTGCAACAACGTGGATGGGCCTAGAGGGTACTGTGCCTAGTGAAATAAGTCAGACAGAGAAGGACAAATACGATGTGGTTTTACTCCTATGTGGAATCTAAAAAATTAAATGAATGAACAAACAGACTCTCAAATTCAGAAAACAAACTGGTGGTTGCCAGGGGGAGGGGGATGGGAAAAATAAGTAGAGAGGACTAAAAAAAATCATGAATGACGAGAACATTATTAAAAACAGCTGCCAGGGGCACCTGGGTGGCTCAGTGGGTTAAGCCTCCGCCTTCGGCTCAGGTCATGGTCTCAGGGTCCTGGGACCGAGCCCCACACCAGGCGGGATCCCTGCTTAGCAGGGAGCCTGCCTCCCCCCCCCCCCCGCCCCGCCCCCGCCTGCCTCTCTGCCTACTTGTGATCCCTCTCTGTCAAATAAATAAATAAAATCTTAAAAAATATTTAAAGAAAAAAAATAGCTGCCAGTGAGGAGCTGACTGGTGGCATATCCTGGACCACTGGATTCACTACCACCTGCAAAATGTTCATGATGCTTCCCCAGCCCATGAGCTTGGTGCAGGCAGGCAGTCTGCCTGCTGGGAGTAAGTGTAAGAGGCAGAGTAATGTGAAAAGAAGAATGTGGACTTTGGATATGGAAGATGGGTTCAAGTCTCACTCCACCAATTTTTAGCTGGATCTGAGCTTGATTCGGACAGCTACATTTAGCTTGGCTCTCTGGGTCTTTATTTTCTCACCTGCAGATAAGGATGACAGGAATACCATTTTCTCTGTAAGGGGAATCAGACCACCTCATGCATGTGAAAACACTTCATTCTGAAGTACAATACAGATATTAATAACTGTGCAGCTCTGGAAAGAGACAGACATGAATCAGCCCGATCTTTCCGATGCCCAGATTATGACAAAGAAGTGTTTAACTGCTCAGCACCTGCACCTGTTTCCCAACACAGATTTCCTTGATTAGGTGTCTTGTCATCCTACTTCTTCTGCTGTTTATCCTGGCCTGGGGCTCTAGTGGCTGGGTCCGCCATTGCCGTGGCCTTGGGGGAAGGGCACTATTGGTGAGTTGCAAGGGGGGCAATTTCTGGAACTCATGAAGTCCCTGTGTTCTGTTCCCACAGCCAGAGAGGCCTCATCCTGCCACCTGAGTCACACTGTGGCCCCCAGGCAGGGGACAGCAGGCTCCACTGAGCCGGGAGGGCTTGGAGGATCCTATGTGGAGTGCTAGGGAAAGACAAATCAGGAGTTTCCCCAAAATCCACTGGTCTAATGTTCCCTCTCCAAACCAGTAGATGTTTATTTATTATTTTTTTTTATTTTGGGGGCTCTTTATCAGACAGTACTTAAAACTTCTAAACTTCATGATGGTCTTGAAAGAGGAAAGAACAAAATTTAGGAAACTAAGTTCAAATGGCAGTTGGTTCCATGACATTATCACGTAATTGAACAGCTCTGAGCTTCTGGTGCTTCAATCACCCCCCAGCAATCACTGATCTCTTTTCTACCCCTGTTTTACTTTTTCCAGAATGTCATATAAATCGAATAATACAGCATGAAATCTTTTGAGTCTGGCTTCTTTCACTTGCTATACTACATTATGATTCATCTACCCTATTTCATATATTCAGTAACTCATTCCTTTTAATTGCTCAGTAAGTAGTATTTCATTCTGTGGGTGTACCCCATAGTTTTTTTATCTATTTGGATTGTTTCTATAAATAAACCACTATTAACATTTGTATACAGGTTTTTGTGTGAACATAACTTTTTATTTGTCTTAGGCAAGTACCTAGGAGTGGGATTGCTACATCACATGGTAGGTGTTTGTCTAACTTTATGACACTAAGAGACTTTTTTTTAAGAGAGGGAGAGAGAGACTCTTTTTTTTTTTTTTTTAAGATTTTATTTATTTGTCAGAGAGAGAGAGAGAACACAGACAGAGTGGCAGGCAGAGGAAGAGGGAGAAGCAGGCTCCCTGCCCAGCAAGGAACCCGATGCGGGACTTGATCCCAGGACACCGGGATCATGACCTGAGCCGAAGGCAGCCGCTTAACCAACTGAGCCACCCAGGCGTCCCGGGAGAGAGAGAATCTTAAGCAGACCTCAAGCCCAGCACAAAGCCAGACACGAGGCTTGATCTCACAGCCCTGAGATCACGACCTGAGAGGAAATCAAGAATTAGATGCTTAACTGACTGAGCCACCCAGGTGCCCCCGGCAGACTGTTTTTTTTTTTAAGTGGCTATAAGAATTTTGCATTCTAGCACAGCACTTAAAAAAAGAAATCTTGAAAAAATATTCCTAAGCCCTCATGTGTCCAATTTTATTTTATCCTCCAGACAGCTCTGTGTGATAGGGAAGGTGCAATCACTACCCTGTGTAACAGGTGAGGATGTGAGGGCTGAAGGGAAGAAATTACTGTGGCAGAGGCTGCTATGGTCCCCAGTAGATCTCCTCTCCCCTTCTTCCTTTTAGTGAAGACTCCTGTTCCCTGCTGAGTTCTGGCTGAGCAGGTGGTACCCATCAAGAAACTACATTGCCCAGCTTCCCTTGCGTCTAAGAGGCCATGTGACAAGACTCTGGCTAGTGGGATATGAGCAGGAGTCATATGAGCAAACTCCAGTTCAATTCCGGAAGGGCTGAGTTTGCTCCCTCTTCGCATTCTCTTTTCCCTCTCCTGCTGGCTGAACTGTGGGTGTGGACTTGTGGATGAAAACGGCACAAAAATGGACGAAACATGGGTGGCTGATTGATGTCATGCCAGGGCCAACCCAACTGTTATGTGTCCCTTCCTTCTCCCATTGTAATTCTGGGTTCTCTTTGCCATCACAGCTTGACATTTATCCTAGCTACCATAGTCCCATGCCAGGGAGGGGGAGCACGTCCACGTTCAGTGGTCCGTCCAGCCTCTTCCATCTTGTATAGGAAATTTTTAAGAAGAAAATCAATGCTGGGGTGCCTGGGTGGCTCAGTGGGTTAAAGCCTCAGCTTTTGGGTCAGGTCATGATCCCAGGGTCCTGGAATCAAGCCCCGCATTGGGCTTTCTGCTCGGTAGGGAGCCTGCTTCCCCCTCTCTGCCTGCCTCTCTGCCTACTGTGATCTCTGTCTGACTTGTGAACTCTGTGAAATAAACAAATAAAATCTTAAAAAAAAAAAAAAAAAGAAGAAAATCAATGCTGCTGAAAACAAGATATCCCCTGGAGATCACCTCTTCCAATCTCCCACACCCCAGAGGAGATGGGCCTGCTGTTCTATAGGAGAGGTATTTATTTTGTTCATGGACCACTTTGTGTGAAGGAATAGCAAGAAATGAGCTTGCTTGGTATAGGGTGGGAAGTGAGAGACTCTGGAGATCAAACCGAGGCAACTG
The DNA here is from genome assembly GCF_922984935.1 of Meles meles. Classification (NCBI taxonomy): domain Eukaryota; kingdom Metazoa; phylum Chordata; class Mammalia; order Carnivora; family Mustelidae; genus Meles; species Meles meles. The sequence continues at coordinate 116,064,566 of NC_060066.1, forward strand.
GACTTCATGGTTAAGCAGGAGGCAAAGATACTTGCAGAGGGAACCAAGAAGATGCCGTTGGGTCTGGCAGTTGTGTAGTGAGAAGATGGGAGGGGAAGAAGCCAGGGGTAGGAGGCCCTAGCAGGGGGAGACATGAGGACTTTAGGAATGCACAGGCAGAGATTAGGGGCAGCGGGGAGGGCTGCCTACACATCATGTGAGGAGAAAAGGAGCCAACCACAAAGGGAAAGAGGATATGCAGAGTTGGGTTGCAGGGAAAACGGAAACGGATTGCTAAGACCCCCTCCCAGGGACATGCGCAGTACTCAGCCCTGTCTGCTCCATTTCCTGCCTCCCTAGCAAGTACTTCTGCACTTGTTGGCAACACCCTACTTGTTTAGACTTCAAATCCTGTGTCAAGGGCTAAATAGAGCCTGGCCTATCCTCTACAGTAACACCATATATCGAGTCCAGATCCCAGAGCAGCAAGTGAAAGAGGTGGTGAAGATTTTGATGTCATAGGTAATGGGGAGCCATGGTAGGTTTTGGAGGGAGGGGGTGTCTTATTGAAAATGTTATTTGAGCTAACAGTGGAAGTCCCACAACCAGCAAATAATCTACACAAAAAGTGATTGGATTAATTCAGGCTGTTGATTAATTCAATTTGTCTAGGGCCTAACTGCAGTCTTGAAGACAGATGCAAAGCTGCTTGGGGGTCTATGGACAAAGGATAATGACAAAGAAGAATGGATTCAAGAAGACAAAGTATGTTGAAGAGAGCACAGGGATTGACTTTTATGCTCTTATTTTGAATTATATCATTTTGGAATGCAATGGGATCTTCCAAGCCATCAAAGGGTGAAGATACGGAAGAATGGACGGTTTCTGATTCAAAGAACACCTGGGGACAAGTCCCAACTCTACCACCAACTGGCCCTGTGGCCTTGGGCCAGTCATTTACCCTCTGACCTCCAGATGGGCCAACCATATGACAATCCCTACAGTTGCTAACTTTTCCTCCACGTAGTGCAATTCAGTAACACCTAAATCAAATGTAAACATGTCACCTATATTGTTGATGGTGAGCAGGCTTGCAAATAAGAAAGAAACACGCAGGAACTTACAGATCTATGTTTCTCAAACAAGGTATGGGTGCCCCTGGGAGTACTCAGTGGTGCCCCAAAGGGTATAAGGAGCCACAGGGCGAATAAGGAATGTCTTCTTGAAATGTCAATTATATTTGTTAGTCAGTGGTTTCAAATATATTTATATGATATCAAAAATAAATATATTATGGAGAGGAATACTATCTTCTAATACGTTAAAAAACAACAACAACAACAAAAAAACAGAACATAGGGTGCCTGGGTGGCTCAATCATTGGGCAACTACTTTCTGCTCAGGTTATGATCACAGGGTTCCTGGATGGAGCCCCATGTCAGGCTCCCTGATCAGCAGGGAGTCTGCTTCTCCCTCTCCCTCTCCTCCTGGCTTGTGTTTTTTCCCTCTCCCCCTCTCTCTCTGTGTCAAATAAATAAATAAAAATATTTTTTAAAAATAGGATATAAAACTTCAAAAATTTTTGAGCAGAGGGAGGAGACAGCTGTTTGGAACCATGTGTCTATGCATGCTTAAGGGGGTGGGGGGTAAGATTATAAATAAAAGCAAGGTGAAATGGAGAGAGAAGGGCAAAAACCAGGAGGCAGGAGAAAGCCTGAAAGAAGGGAGAGAAAGGGAACTAGCACAGCCTGGTCCTTCTGTAGTCATAGAAAGCATAGAGCCCCTGCCGAGAGAAGCCATGGGTACAATTTCCACATCTGCCATTGCTGGGATTGGAGCTGGCTTGGGAGATCACCAGGAACTATAAACTCCAGGGATTTTATTTTTCTTTCTCAAGTTCAAGGTTACTTCTTCCTCTGCTCTTTTGGATACAGAGGCTTTTATTACCTTGGCAGAACAAAACACGAGCTGTTCTTCAAAGTGTCTTTCAGCTCGTTGAGCCCAGCCCTGCCTCTTTACCCCGTAAGGTGCTTTTCCCAGAGAAATCAGCCTCGGCTGCAAGTACACAGGCCTCCGGGAGCTGTAATTTGCTCAAGGAGTTCAAATAAACACACCACCCAGAGCAGAGCCCTGCCTAAGGTTGGAAAGCATCCACCTGCTGAAAGGCCCTGCTCCTCCCAAGTGTTAGCTTCAGGGGCTGACACAGGAAAGTCCCAACAACAAGAGGAGCACAGAGCTTTGCCCCAGCATCTACAGGCTTGTGGGAAAAGAGACTCTCTTTTTATGTTGTTATTAGCAGCTGATGGGGAGGGAATGGCCTAGCCAGGGCCCTCTGAGCCTGGCTTCCGGTTTGTCACTGGTCTGTCCTGGCTGTGGCCCCAGGCTGGCAGGAGCGGCTGTGGGCAGGGAGGGGGCACTGGGGTGGTCCTGGCCCCGGATGCAGCATCCCCCCCCCACCCCCGCTAGTGCCCGGTGTTCCCTAGAGCACATTTCCCAGGGCCAGCTCAGCGCAGATACCAGGATGGGGTCTGGAACACAAACCCACGTAACAATCTGCCGTTGCCCTTGAGAAGGTTGCAGGGTGGAGAAGACACTTAACCAGTCATTTCGGCACAGAGTGAAGAGTTTCACATGAAGGGAAGTCAGGACGCTGTGAGGACTGCCTGTGCCCACTTTCACACTAAGGTCACTAGAATGTTGTGGGCCTGAGGGGGACCTAGAGGGGAGACATGGCCTGCCATGTGGGAGCTGCCGGAAGAAATGTGTCACCCCAGGTTGGGATTTAATGGCATGGTTATGACACTTCAGCTACAGCTGACTTTTCTTCTCACCTTCTTTTTCTTCTCTGACCTTTTGGGCAAAAAACTCATATTTGAAGTGGGAGGGAAGAGTAGGAGGGAAGAATTCTTCGCCAGGCCTTGGATCCACGTGTTCCCGGTCACCAACATGGCAAGGCCTTTTTTCCAGAGGACAGTACCCTCAGGAGCTTAGAGGGGCAGGTGACTGTTTGGCAGAATGCGAGGGACCACGTGGGGCTCCACAGCAGAGGTGGGGACAGAGGGCTGGCAGAAGCCCACAGCTCCACGGAAGGCCTAGAGGGCATTCTTGCTTCCTTCTCAACTTCCAGCCAACCAACAAAGTGGAAAATTGTTTACTTTCCCTCCCTTCATTGCTCCTTTTCTCAAACATATTGGTGGTTTTATATCTTCTGGGTGTAGCAGAGTTGGAACATTCTGTCTTGGCAAGACATCCCTTCTTGGGGAGTATTCAGAAAGAGCTGCCCTTTCGTGCTTAGAACAAACTGAGCCTCAGGTAGATGCTGTTACTGCCCAGGAGCTTTCTGGTGGTTGCTGCCTTTGGAGGGAAGCTGGACCAGAGAAAATCAGTGAGGAATCTGCAGTTGCTGACCCTGGTGATGAAGGAGCAGGAGGCAAGCTAAGGACAAAGCAAAAGCTGGCACCTTGCACCCCTTCTCCACCCGCTCCCCTCGGTAATATGTGTGACATTCCTCAGGCACCCCTGACCACCATAAAAGAGAAACAAATAGTTAGCTTGCAGATATTACAATCCTGAAAGATAGGAGTCTCCCTTGGTTTACCAATGTCCTGGAGATTTACAACAAAGAAGCTATTTTAACAATAGCACAATTTCCAGAGGCAAATAACTCAGTTCCTCAAGCCCTAAATAAAGTTAAATTTCTTCTAAACCCAAATCTCACTAACAGGGACGCTTGATAGCAGGAATGTGACATTCCACCAGGAGACTCCCAATTGTCTTTATGTTAGTGCCTCATTAGAGGGAAAACGGCCTTGGCTTGATAGTAACCAGGCCTTCAATATCCTGACAGTCTTCTTTATCCTGGTAGGCCTCCTGAACACCCCCTTTGTCCTCACCTACCCAACTCCTGTGTATATAACCAACCACTCCTCACATCCCCCGGGCAGCAGCTCTTCCTGCCCATGGGTCCTGTCCCCGTGCTTTAATAAACCACCATTTTGCACCAAAGATGTCTCAAGAATTCTTTCTTGGTCATCGGCTCCGGACCTCAGCCCACCGAACCTCACCTAGGTTCTAGAACTTCATCACTGGGAGAGGCAGGCAAAGGACTTGACAAGACTGGCTGAGATAGCGTTATTTGCAGGTTCTTACTGAAAACCAGTTGCGCACATCAAATTTCTACATGCAGCTGTCTGAAAGCACAGACATATTGCCTTATCTAAATGGGAAAAAAAAAATGCACTACTGGGCGTGTCATTTGTCTTCATTTCTCTTCCTTCTGGGTGTTACTGTAGGACTTCCAGGCCCAGTAGAAAGGACTAGATCCCAGAGAATGAGCCTTACAACCCAGCAGTGGTTCCCTCCAACTTTCAGAATAAGTTTCAACTCCCCCTCTCCCACCACTGCCAGCATTACCTAGGGCCGGTTATTCATTTCCAGTGGGGAAAATGTTATCCCAAACTAAGCACCAGGCAAACTGTATTTTGCATCTTTGTGGCCCAAATGTGACAAATCATCAGGGATGACTGTTCAAAATGAGAACTTAATCCCACTTTGACTTTCCCCTCACACTCATGCTTCTGCTCATCCCCCTACTTGACTGTATTTCCTGAATACCTGTCAGCTGGCTGGGGATACAATCTGGCTACCCAAAATCAGAGAGAAATGAACCCTTATCATTTGCTTCTTAAAGGTGCTAGGTCTTTCCCTTTTTTTTTTTCTCCCCCTTTCTTGATTGACATTCAGCACATCCAGCATCTTAGATAATCCTGCTACAGTCGCCCTTTGGTATAACTGTTAACCTGAAAAATAAAACTGTCAGTAATTTTACCAGCAAAAGAAGCTATTCAGGAATAGCAGAGAATTGCAATCTGTGACATGCAAACTATGCCCAAACCATAGGCAAGTCCAAAGAACAAAGGAGAGGAATGCTTTTTTATAGAGGAAAGGGGGGAGTTGGGAAAGGCTCTTATAAGTAAAAAGTTCATTGGAGTAAACCAGGAGTTTGAAGTGTAGTGGCTTCTCATTGGCTGAGTTGTGACAGTCACTTATTGACTGACCTGTTGCCAGGCAAGGAGAAAATCTTCCTCTGGCTAGGGTAATAAAGTAGGCTTCATTCTGTTAGGAACGCAAATCACTCTCTTCCTCTTGGGGTCTGCAATTGATGATGAGTGGTAGGGAATGATATTTCCCCCTCCTGGCTTCCTGACGCCATTTTAAAAGAGATTTCCTTTATTAACTTTCACACAGCCAGGATGAACTTGATAATGTTATGACCTTGGGGAATGATTAAAAAAAAAAAAAAGTGCAATCTTTCTCACTTTAAAATCTGGCTAGTTTTTTAAGATTCTTTTTCCTGACTGTATAGCCTTTTCTGAACCAGCACACTCTTTTGTCACCTTGCTGGTTTCTTTGCTACCAAGACTGGTAAACTTTGACATGTGCTCAACATCAGTTTGTCTAAGACATTTAATATTTTGACATCACCCTGGCCTCAGGGCACACCTACCTATAAAAGTTTTTTCAGCCTCCTCCTTCCCAGGCATTTTCAGGTGCACAGAGGACAGATAAGTCTCTACTCCCTACCCCTATGCCCCATGCCCACTCCATCCTTTCTTTTTTAAAAATATGCTTACATCTATTGTCTTTCAGGCCTCAGTTCAAGGCCATCTCTTTCTGAGAAGCCCTTCTTGACAGAGTCCCTCCTACCACCACACACACACACACACACACACACACACACACACACACACATCCTACAATACCTCTCTCTACACCAGGTTAAGGGCTCTTCTGTGCTACTGTGATCACTTTGTTTATACTATCCATCCAGTACTATAAGGAAAATACAATTTTTAAAAGGTGCCATATTTCGGGGCACCTGGGTGGCTCAGTGGTTTAAAGCCTCTGCCTTCAGCTCAGCCCCACATCGGACTCTCTGCTCCACAGGGAGCCTACTTCCTCCTCTCTCTCTACCTGCCTCTCCAACTACTTATAATCTCTGTCAAATAAATAAATAAAATTTTTTTTAAAGTGCCATATTTCTAACCTAATCGTAAAGTCCATGAGAAATATTTCCAGCTAACATTCATTTGAGAGCTTACTGTGCACCAGGTACCATTCTGAGAGCTTTCTACAGCTGATCTCATTACAGTTTTGAGACAGCCCTATAGTAGACAGTCTTGTCTACCAAACAACCTGTTCCTTTGTTCATGGCAGGCAGAGTCCTAATTTTATTCAGATATCTACTACTTTTCCTAGCAACTCAAGGAAAGCTATATCCCAACTGGTCAAAACCAATTATTACTGTGATCCCATTTATCTTAGGGTGATTAGTTTCAGTATGGACATGTGAAAAAAATTTCAGCCTATGGGATATGAAGAGAAGCCTGATGAGTGGGGGACAGGGGAGTTGCTTCTCAATAATTTCTAGATGCCAAAAAGTTTAGCAATCATTTTGCATTTAGCAGAGGAATTAGCCTGAGAATAAGGAGATGAAGAAAATGTCAGAACCAAGAAATGGAAAATAATTGTGTCTTTGATGGTGTGATTGATTACTGAGGTAACTGCCCCAGAAGTTTCAGGAGTTCTTTTTGTGCGAGAAGACACAGTTTCTTTATTGTTTAAATTGAATTACTTGTAGTCAAAATCATATTAATCATGATGAAATCCTTTGGAATGTTCTGTTATTATTTCTATTTTACAAATGAGATAATTGCAGCTCAAAGATGTTAAGTAAGTACTTTGCCCAAGATTAACTGCTTATAAAAAGGTAACCTGCCTCTAGGACTTTTTTTCTTTTTTCTAAAAAGGTCTAAGTGGTGTCAGATTTGCTATCTAACTTGCCTACAGCAAGCCCCACTCTCATTCCATGCTTCAGTGGAACTGCCCCTCCCAGTCACTTGCCTCAGTACCAGGGCAGTGGGCCCCTCCCTCAGAAGACTGGCCCAACCCCCTGCCAACCCCACATCTCCCAACTTGGGAGTTCTGCAGAGCCTTCCTTCTGGCGGTGGTGGTGACAGGTCTCATTTCACAAACAGACCAAATCACACCTAGTTAAAATGCACCACATTCAGGCTAGGGACTGAACACTGCCCACAACAGGCAAGGAGAGCTTCTGCAGACAACTGGCCTGAAGGATAAAGTGGCCAGGATGTAACAGCAGAACATACACAGCACACATTGGAGCACTCCCTGAAGTGCCAGGCCTGGGGAATAGGAGATATTACATGACAAGGCACTGAGGGACCTCGTCTTCATAAGACCATTATCCTCAAGAACAAGACACAAAGCTGACTTTCCTAACACAGAGAGGCACAGAGACTTAGATAAAATGCAAAGACAGAGAAATTGATCCCAAATGAGATAACCACAAGACCATGGCCAGAGATCTAAGTGAAACAGATACAAGTAACATGCCTGACAGAGAACTTAAAGTAATGATTATAAGGATAATCACTGGGTTTGAGAAAAGAGTGGAAGACATGGGTGAGACCCTTAAGACAGAGGTAAGGAATAACAAAGCAGAGATAAAGAGCTCAATGAATTAAATGAGAAACACACTTGATAGAATGAAAGAGACGCTAGAAGCAGAGAAATGAATTAATGACCTAGAAGACAGAGTAATGAAAAGTAATCATGCTGAACAAAAGAGAACAAAAGAATTATGCAAAACAAGACTAGATGTAAGGAACTCAGCGACTCCATCAAATGTTATAACATTCATTATTATAAGAGTCCCAGAAGAAATAAGAGAGAAAAGGGGAAAGAAAATTTATTTGAAAAAATAATAGTGGAAAATTTCCCTAATCTGGGGAAGGAAACAGATATCAAGATCCAGGAGGCACAAAGAACTTCCATTAAAATCAACAAAAGCAAATCCACATCAAGACATATTGTAACTAAATTGGCAATATATAGTGATAAAGAAAAAATTTTAAAAGCAGCAAGACAAAATATAACAGTAACTTACAATAGAAAAGAAAAAAAAATATGAGGCCAGCATTATTCTGATACCAAGAACAAGTAGACATCACAAAAAGAGAACTATAGGCCAGTATCCTTGATGAGCATGGATAAAAAAATTCTCAACAAAATGCTAGCAAACCAAATCCAACAGTACATTTAAAAAAAAATCATTCACCGGGATGCCTGGGTGGCTCAGTGGGTTAAGCCTCTGCCTTCAGCTCAGGCCATGATCTCAGGGTCCTGGGGTCGAGCCCCGCATCGGGCTCTCTGCTCAGCGGGGAGCCTGCTTCCCCCTCTCTCTCTGCCTGCCTCTCTGCCTACTTGTAACCTCTCTCTGTCAAATAAATAAATAAATTCTTTAAAAAAAAAAAAATCATTCACCATAAGTAAGTGGGATTTATTCCTGGGTTGCAAGGGTGGTTCATATTCACGAATCAATCAATATGACACATCATATCAATAAGAGATAGGATAAGAACCATATGATCATTTCCGTAGACACAGAAAAATCATTTGACAAAGTACAACACCCATTCATGATAAAAATTCTCAACAACGTAGGGATAGGTGGAACATTCCTCAATATCACAGAGACCATATATGAAGGACCCACAGCTAACATCATCCTCAATGGGGAAAAACTGAGAGCTTTTCCTCTCTGGTCAGGAACAAGACAGGGATGTTCACTCTCACCACTGTTATTCAACACAGTACTGGAAGTCCTAGCCTCAGCAATCAGACGATTAAAAAAATAAATAAATAAAAGCCATCAGCACAGAAGAAGTCAAACCGTCACTGTTTGCAGATGACATGGTACTATTTAGAGAAAACCCTAAAGCCTCTACCAAACAAATGCTAAAACTGATAAACCAATTCAATAAAGTTGCAGGATACAACATCAATGTATAGAAATCTGATGCATTTCTATATACCAACAATGAAGCAGTAGAAAAAGAAATTAAGACAACCCAATTTACAACTGCACCAAAAATAATAAGATACCTAGGAATAGACCTAACCAAAGAGGTGCAAGACCTGTATTCTGAAAACCATAAAACACTGATGTAAGAAATTGAAGATGACACAAAGAAATGGAAAGACACCCCATGCTCATGGATTGGAAGAACAAATATTGTTAAAATATCTATACTACCCAAACTAATCTAGAGATTTAATGCAATCCCTATCAAAATACCAACAGCACTTTTCACAGAATTTACAACAAGCAATACTAAAATCTGTATGGAACCACAAAAGACTCTGAATAGCCAGAGCAATCTTGAAAAAGAAAAACGAAGTTGGAGGTGTCACAATTTTGGACTTGAAGTGATATCCCAAAACTGTAGTGATCAAAGCAGTATGGAGATGACACAGAAACAGACACATAGATAAATAGAACAGAATATAAAACCCAGAAATAAACCGACAACTATGTGGTCAATTAATCTTTTACAAAGCAGCAAAGGATATTCAACAAATGGTGTTGGGAAAACTGGACAGCAACATGCAAAAGAAAGAAACTGGACCTCTTTCTTACATCATACACAAAAATTAATTCAAAATGGATTAAAGACCTAAATAGGAGACCTGGAACCATAAAAATCCTAGATAGGAACACAGGCAGTAACCTCTTAGACATTGGTCATAGCAAATTTTTCTAGATATGTCTCCTGAGGCAAGGGAAACAAAAGCAAAAATAAGCTATTGGGACTACATCAAAATAAAAACCTTCTGCATAACAAAGGAAACAACCAACAAAACTGAAAAGCAACTTACAGAATGGGAGAAGATATTTGCAAGTGCCATATCTAATGAATGGTTAGCATCCAGGGGCACCGGGGTGGCTTAGTTGGTTAAACACCTGCCTTCCGCTTAGGTCATGATCCCAGGGTTCTTTGGTTGAGCTCCTTATCAGGCTCCCCGCTCAGCAGAGAGCCTGCTTCTCCCTCACCCTCTGCTGCTCCCCCTGCTTGTGCTCTGTCAAAAAAAAAAAAAAAAAAAAAAAAAAAAAATTAAATCTTAAAAAAAAAAAATAGCATTGGTATCCAAAATATTTAAAGAACTTATAAAACAGAACACCAAAACCCACCCCAAATAATCCAATTAAAAATGGGCAGAAGACATGAACTGGCATTTCTCCAAAGAAAACATACAGATACCAACAGACATATAAAAAGAGCTCTTAGTCCGTTACCATCAGGGAAATACATATCAAAACTACAATAAAATAACATCTCACACCTGTCAGAATGGCTAAAATCAACAACACACACACATAAAACCCAAAAACTGTGATGTGACCCTGGGCTTTGAATGGGGCTTCATCCCTTAGCATCAACAAAGAGCCTGTTCCAGGGTGGCCTGCAGGAAGTAGATTCAAGGTATCCCCAGAGCCCAGGAATGCTAGAGCATGGATCTGGCAAGTGGAGCTGTCTTAAGGACTTTTGGATCCTGCTTCGGCTTCTGCTCCACCATGGGTACCACGTCAGTATGAACATCAAAACCTTAGGCCAGCCTGCAAACTGACCAGAACTCTGCAAATTCCTTATATAAATACTGGATCCACTCCTCTGCTTCCCATGTCACGGCCCGGGGAGGGGCACCTGGCTCCTCCATTTGCCTCCAAATTTCCTGGAACTGAGCGGCTCCCCCCCACCCCCGTTGCTTCAGGGTGCTGGCGGCGGGGTGAAGGGGGAGTCGAGAAACAATGCCAGAAGCCATACCGAGGAGCAAGATGGGTGGCTTAAGAACCAAGCCCTCTTTTCTCTGTTGGCAAGAGCAACCAGGACAGTCTGCTCAGACCTGCTCTGTATACAGCCCCAGAAATCTGCCTAGAACAGCCCGTGAGCGTGCAGAACTTTCTAAACGGGTGATGGAGTGCTTACCTCACTGGTGAGGGAAACCATGGTCCTAAGAGAGCTGAACACCTACCCCTGCACCGCACGCCCCAACAACCAGAAAGAAAGAAAGGCCGCCACGCATGCGCCTCACTTCCCTCAGGTCCCTTTCAGCGCATGCCCAGTGGGAATCAGTCCGCTAGGGGCAGGTGGGTGCAGTCTTATAGATACCCCAGGGTTTCGAACCCACATTGAGTGACTGCAGCAAAGACACACCCTGTCCGATAAGAGGCTCTGAGTAACGCTTGTGTGAACAAAAACTTGACTCCGGGGCTTAAAAATGAATACAAAACCTCTATAGAGAAAATTACTAGAGTTTACCAAAAGACAGAAAATAAGCCCCAACTAAATTAAATATGACAAGTCTATGAATTTCAATTATTATAAAATCTCCAATCCTCCCCAAACTACTAATTGAACATGATGAAGAGCAAAAAAGGGGAACTTGAGTTACCAGATATAAATGCTTGAAATGAAGTAACTAAGATTTCAAAAGCACTGGGTAGCCTAGTGCTTCTTAAACTTTACCGCTCATAGGAATCTCCTGGGGATCTTGTTAGTCACAGGTCCTAACTGAGAAAATTTGGGATACAGCTTGAGCTTCTGCATTCCAAACAGGCTACCAGGTGATGCCGATGCTGCTGGTCTACAGATTACACTTTGAGAAGCAAGGGAGTAAATAACCGAAAGAGAGCCCAGAAACAAACCCACACATTTATGAAAGCTTGCTACACAGTAAAGAGGGCATAGCAGGTTAGTAGAGAAAGTGAACTATTTAATAAACTGGGCTGACCCATGGTCCTTACCAAAGGGACACAAGAATGTCAAAATGAAGGAGAGATTTGAAGATTCTGTGTGGTTGCTCTGAAGATGGAGGAAGGGACCACAAGCCAAGAAATGGGTTCTAGAAGCCAGAAAAGGCAAGGAAATGGATTTCTCCCCTAGAGCCCGAAGAAAGAATGCAGCCCTACCTACACGTTGATTTTAGACAAGTGAAAGCCATTTCTGACCTTCTGACCTCGTAAGATATTAGATTTGTTGTGTTAAGTCACTAAGATTGTGGTAATTTGTTACAGGAGCATTAGGAGACAAATGCATCATATAATAAAGGGCACCATAAAACAAAGTGAAAAGATAAGCCACAGGTTGGGTGATTTTTGTAAATCATACAGCATACAGGATTACTGCAAGAAATAAGGTGAATGGCGAGTCGATAAAATAGGACAAGTGACCACTAGGAAAACAAGCAAAAGATATGTATAGAATTCACAGAGGCCAAGAGCTATATGATGTACAATCTCACTAATAATTCCGGAACTGCAAATTGGAAAAAATTTTAAAATTTTGATAATGCCAAGTGTTGATGGGAATGTGGAACAATGGGAACTTTCATTAAAAAAATACTGACAGAAGTGAATATTTTTGCAATGACTTTGGAGACCGCAATTTGGCAATACTTAATGAACTTGAAGGCACTTGTACTCTGACTCAATAATTGTACCTGTAGGTACTTCATTAGAAACATTATCACTTGTGAGTACTTGGAGAAACTTACAATACTATTCATTAAGGCATTTTGGTAATAATAAACAATTGGAAACAATCTAAATATGCTTCAATGGGCAAATGGATAGATTGTGGTATATTTCCGCAATGGAATACACACTACAATTACACTGAATGAATCAGCATTTCCTCTTTTACCTAACTATATATATAATTAGGCTTTAGGTTATTTTTCTGTGTCTAGTGTCTTTCCCATTTCTGTACAGACTGGAAGACCTTTGAAAATTTGGCCATGTCTTTACCTTAATTAAAAATTCTGCAGTGAGGTTTTTTGTTGTTTATTTTTTTTAAGATTTTATCTATTTATTTGACAGAGAGAGACACAGCAAGAGAGGGAATACAAGCAGGGGTAGTGGGAGAGGGAGAAACAGGCTTCCTGTTGATCAGAGAGCCTGATGAGGGGCTCGCTTGATCCCAGGGTCCTGGAATCATGACCTGATCCTGGGATCGTAACCTGAGCCGAGAGCAGACACTTAATCAATGAGCCATCCAGGCACCCCCTACAGTGATTTTTTTTTTTAAGTTTTATTGGAGTATGATTGATAAACCATAAACTGCAGATGTTTAAATTGTACAATGTGTTAAGTTTTGACACATGTATAAACGTCACCATGATCAAATTAGTGAACATAGCCATCACCCCCAAATATTTCCTGTGTCTTTTTGTAGTCTCTCTGCCCCCTCCCTCCAATCTCTCCCATCTCCAAGCACCCACTGATCCACTTTCTGTCACTATAGGTCCGTTTGCATTTTCTAGAGTTTTATTAAACAGAATCACCCGATGTGTATTCTTTTTTTTTTGTCTTGTTTCTTTCGCTCAGCATAATCATTTTAAGATTCATCCATGTTGCTGTGTAGTTCATTCCTTTTGATTACTGAGTAGGATTCCATTGTATGGATACACTACAATATGTTTATCCATTTGCCTCTTGGACATCTGGGTTGTTCCCAGTTTTTGACTATTACAAATAAAGCTGCTATGAACATTGTGTACAAGTCTGTATGTGGGCATCTGGTTTCTTTTCTCTTAGGTAAATTCATAGAAGTGGAATGGCTAGATTAAATGGTAGACATATGTTTAACTTTTTAAGAAACTGCCATAGTGGTTGAACCATTTTACATTCCCATAGCAGGCTTCAGTGAGTTTTAAGAGTAAGATCTGGCACTCTCATTAGGCATGGGAAAAGGGCCTTTGCATATGTAATTAACTTAAGGATCTCGAGATGAGATCATACCAGATTTAGAGTGGGGCCCAAGTCTCAAGATGATGTACTTATAAGAGAAATGCAGACAGAGCTAGTGACGGAGACGGAGAGGACAGAGGCAGAGTGGAGTTATGCCGCCCAGGATAAGGAATGCCTGAAGCTCCCAGAACAAGGACCCTACACACCGATTGTAGACTCATGCCCTTGCCTTCCCCACTGTACTCCCACCGGTGTGCCTCCCCTGCCCTCTCACCTGTCCTTTATCTTCTCACCTGTGCTCTGTCCTTTTACCACCTCCCCAAAGCGTGTAGCTCTTTTGCAGGGTTCAGGAAGGGCAAGACTGTTGAAGTGTAGTTACCCTCTACTCAGTTCATGGGAATGACACTATGGCCCCAGCTGGAATGTAAGCTCTCTGAGAGGGCAGGGAACCAACATGTTAAGGATTTAAACTCCTAACACTTGCCAGGCACGTCTAGCTACTCTAGCCTATCGAATCCTCATGAGAACCTTGTGAGTAGATATTTTTATCTCTATTTCACAGCACACTAAACTCAAAGAGCTTGTCACTTGCCCAGAATCTCACAGGAGGGACTCACGCAGAGCTCCAGCTGGCCCCCAACTCCAAGCTTTCTGTGCCACGGCCCTGGGGAAGCAACGGCACCAGACCTTCCATGTACTTGCGAGCTCGTTTCCTCCAAGATGATCAGTTCTGGAGAAATGTTTGCATGATGCCGAAAGTAGTTTATCCTCAGCCAGCATGTCCATTAAATAGTCTACGTATTCTTTTTCCATTAGAGCTTCATCTCTCTGAAGCTTAAAATAGGGTTTGAAATTTGCTGTGTTTGACCTATTTTCACCCATTAGCATAATTTATCAGACTAGAGAACTGAGAAGCTCCTGGATAAAGATGAAGGAGCCCAGGAATCTCAGCATGGGAGGGCAGAGGGAACCATGAAGGCCATAGGATATCAGGAGCATGGGAGGGGGAGAAAGGAGGAAGGCTGACAATGGCCCAGAATTTGAGGCAGGAGAAAACAAAGACAAACTCTCATGACAGAATGAAGCAAATCCCCGGACTCAGACCCCAGCCCTGCCGCCCACCGTCTGGGAACCTGTGGCACCCACCTGCACCTCTGTTTCTTCCTCTGAAAACTCTCAGAGGCTACCAATCCCACCAGGGTGATGACACGAATTCTAACGGGATGATGTTTGTAAACAGAGCTCATAAAGAACCCAAAGAGTGAGGTATTTACAGTGTTCCACGTGACATGACTTCTTCCTTGCTTTGGATTGGAGCTCTCAGTCTGAGAGATGGGGTGTGTTTTGAGGCAGGGACCATTTTTACGTCCCTCCATCCCCTGGGACCTAGAATGGTGCCTTGCAGAGAGCAGGTACTGAGAGACATCTGCTTGAATGAATGAGTTGAGCTTCTAACTGCTCAGGCCATGGCCCTGCGCAGCTATTACTATCATGTTCCCTGACCACCTCTTGGGGGTCCTCAAGTGCTAGCCTTTCCAGAAGCAGTCACTGGAGGATTATGGTAACAGGTGAGAGCAGCTAGTAGGAATGAGGCAAGCCTGGTAAGCCAAGTTCAGTTCAGGCACAGGAGGAAGAGGCCCACGAATCATCTGTTTGCTGGCCACCAAAGATCCGGGGTTGGTGTGGGAACAGCCAAGTGCAAGAGTGCAACTAGGGAAGGAGGCAGTGATCTAAGGATAAACAGGAGGCGGGCATCATACAATGAGATAAAAGCAAAAGCAACAAAGGGAAATGATAATAACAAAATGATAAATAATAATAAAGATCAAATGACCTTTTAAAAACACATAATACATGCACACACACCTAAACTGTACTTATGTTTACTCCAGTTGGTGATTTACACAGATTGTGTTTGGTGTTGGGGGTTTCAGATAAAATGTTTCCTGGGTGCGTGTTCCTTCTCCAGAGCCCAGCCAACACTGTGTTATGTTTCCGTCCATGGGTGGTAGTGCACATGCTGCTCATTTCCAGTTGCCACTCCTGATGACTTTTGGCAGGAAAAGCACTGCTCCTGGTCAAGATGAGACAGTGATTTAGTACCATCAAAAGAAAAATTGAGATGGATTCTTACAGTGGGTTGAATAATGGTCCCCTGCCCCAAAATATGCCTATGTGCTAATCCCTAGAACTTGGGAGTGTTACCTGATTTGGAAAAAGAAAGTTTGCAAGTTTAATTACCTTAAAAATCTTGACATGAGATCATCCCGGATCATTCAGTGGGCCCTAAATCAGATGACCAATGTCCTTGTAATGGAAAGGCAGAGAGAAATTTGAGACAGAAAAGGAGAAGAGACCATCAGGAGAAGGTGAGATGAAGACAGAGGCAGAGAAATTATAAGCCAAGTGATGCCAAAGATTGTCCACAGGCCCTAGGAGCTAGGAGAGAGGCATAGAAGGGATTCTATCCCAGGGCCTTGGAAGGAAGTGTGGCCCTGCTAGCACTGTGTTCCCAGACTTCTGCCTCCAGACTGTCAGAGAAGAAATTTCTACTGTTCTAAGCCATCCAGTTTGGGGTAATTTGCACAGCAGGCCTATGAAATGAAGAGAATTCTGAGCTGCTATCTTGTCACAAATGTTCCCTGTGAAAGTTATAAACACGCAAACCATCAATCCAAATTCCAGTCATGGGAAGTCCCCATGGAAGCCCTAGCCAGCTTCTCTGGGCTCAGAGAGCAGTCTCTCGAAGCACTTCCCAGGGGGTCCTGAGGCTCCTTGACTCCTTCAGAGCTTCGCACCTTTTGCTGCCTTATGGGTCCCGTACAACCGTCCCTAGAAATGTACTCAGCTGAGCCCCACACCCTGGCTTTTAAGGATGTTTAGCGCCATTTCTCATCTACCCAAGATCAAAGGCTTAGAAGAGTCTTAAGATGTTTTGATTCTGGCAGGTAGGGGCATCTTGGTAGCACCAGGCTTGTACCAAGGAGTGTCATCACATGAGGGACTAAGGAACTGTGTGCTGAGGGGTTAGACGTAGTTTGTACTTCTGATAAGACCTGCCTGGGCAAACAGTGAAGGGGATGCCCTTGTGTTCTAATTTCCTCCAGTCTCCCTTCAAAAGCTCCCCTGCCCTGAAGCATTCAGGACCTCTCTGCGGGTCTGCTCATCCCTCTGCAGGGCCCATTCTGCTGCCCCCCTCACCGCTTCCAAAAAATGTACCTGTCCCCTGTCTGTTGGCCTAAGCCTTTCTCCAGTGCTAAGGGACAGTATCATTAATGTGTTAATTAGGTCACTTCAGGAGTTTGACAAATTTCTCATGATGGAGACCAGATGGAGAAAGGTGGGTTGGATAGTGTACCCGTGGGCGGATTAGTAGTTGGCTAAAGCCTCTTACCCAGGGGAAAAAAATCGTCGGCCATCTGAAGGGAGATTTATTTGCCTTTGGCCCAATCCTAGTCAACATTTTAACCAAGAATTTGAATAAAATCAAATAGGCAAGCTTATCTAATTTGCAAATGACCCAACCCTAAGCAATGTGGAACACATTTATTCACATATTCATTGGTTTTTTTAATATGAAGTGATGGATCACAAGGAATAAATCAGAATCCATGTAACTTTTGTTGGTTTCAAAAAATAATCCACAAAAGTAAAAGATAGGTTAAAACACTTCTTTAGAGAGAAGATTTAGTGGTTCTAGTTTATTTTAAGCTCAATATGAGTCAACAGTCTGAGAAGAAGTTTTTAAAAGGACATAAATTTAGGTTGGATTTCTAGAATGTGCAGGTCCAGATCTAGGGTGGTGATCATTCTGGTACGTTCTGCACTGTCAGAACCTAGCTGCATTTATGACTGTGGTTCTGGATATCATGGCCAAAGAGAGACATGGCTTATTGGTGGGCACCAAGTGAGACAAGTCAGGGTGGTGATGAGTTTAATAGGCTTGTCACCTGAGCAAAGTTGCTTTTTAGTCCAGAGAAGAAAACACTCAGGGACATATGTTGCCTGTTTTCACATATCTGAAGAGCCATCCCCTTGGGCGGTGGGAGTAGAGGTTGTTGGGGGCAGGCTGACATCTTGTGCAGCTTCAGAGAGTGAAAAAGAAACATAGGAAGGTCTGAAAGGACCAGGATTCATTTTATTTATAAAAATCAGAAGTGTTATAGGGACACCTGGGTGGCTCAGTTTCTTAAGCGTCTGATTCTTGGTTTCAGCTCAGGTCGTGATCTCGTGGTTATGGGATTGAGCCCCACATCAGGCTCTGTGCTCAATGTGGAGTCTGCTTCAGATTTTCTCTCCCTCTCCATCTCACACACACTGTCTCAGATAAATAAAATCTTAAAAAAAAAAAAAAGAATCAGGAGTACAGTAAATGGTGTAGCCCTCCTGTGAGGAGGTAATACTCCCATCCTTGGAAGTATTCAAGCAAAACTATCACTGCAGTGATCACCAGAGAGGGCCAGACTGGGGTCACTGGCTGGTTGGGGTCCTCTTCCGCCTTCAGCAGTAAGGGTATGTCCTCTTAGAAGCCACATGGTTGGTGGTAAAAGATGGTTCTTCCACAGGCAAGGTGCCACTCTTGGTTAAAGTCTTGAGTGGAGTTATCGCTGGTTACAGTCTCTAAATAGGCCCTCAAAGTCCATTGGAACGCATCCCTTGAATAATGTATTACTTGTATGCAGTATTTTGTTAGGATTATTTTGATTTCAAGTGGAAAACAGCTAAGCTAAATAAGCTTAGAGAAAAAGGAATTTTTTTTTTTTCATATAACAAACCATTTGTTCATTTGATTTGGAGGACAGACGCGGGGCTGGTCTCAGAAACAATGGTTCGGAGGCTCCCTCTCCACCTCTGTACTCCGCTTCCTCTGTTCAGAACCCAGGGCTGTGAAGAATTCCATGCAGCCTTCATTCCAGCTGGTAACCCAGTAAAACCAAGAGGTACGAGTTCTTCCTAGGGAAGAGCTCTGATTGGCTTGGCCTGGGTCATGTGTTCACCTCTTGAACCAATCACTTTGGCAAAAACAAAAACCAAAAAACCAAAAACCAAAAACTAAAAAACCACCTGGGGCCTCGGATCGGCCAGACCTGGTCACTTCCTCACTCTTTTGGTCCAGGCGAAAGGGCAGTGATCAGCGGTCAGAATCACAGGCTAGATAATGGGAGGAGCCAGGGAGATGGAACAATAGCTCTCCATTAACTGGGCGTAAGAGTTTACCAGCACTTTTTTTTTTTTTTAAAGATTTTTTAATTTATTTTAGAGAGAGGGAGTGCGAGTGAGCGCACAAGCGGGAGGGCAGGCGGAGGAGAGGCTGCAGAATCCGCACAGAGCGAGAGCCTGACTGGGAGCTCCATCCCACCACCCAAGCAGAAACCACGAGTCCCACGCTCAACCATCTGGGCCATCCAGGCCCCCCCACCAGAGCACTTTCGCACACAGCGTTTCGTTTGATTCTCACTATAGTCCTGCAACGAATGTGGAGCACACACATCATTGTTCTTCACCATACGATGCCATTTCACCTTACAGAGGCTGTTGGTCACGTGATGCACAAAACTACTCTGACTCACATAAAGAACACTGTCACAGGAAGGATAGATAGGTTCACTGAATGGCCCTTCTTGTCGTCTGATACCGTCCTTGCACACTGAAGTTATTTCAAGAGCTCTGGATAGAAGAAAGCTCCCTTTTGAGTTTTCTGATAGCAGGTCCCTGGGGAGTGGCTTAATACTATACAAAACGTGGATCAGTAGCAAGGCTGTCACTAGACTCCCTGGGGACCCACCATCAGAAGCATGGGTTCTTCCTCTCTTCTCCCAAACTCTTTCCCGGTTCTTTCTCTATCAGCAAAATCAGACGCCATTAAGAAAGTCAGACAGGTGTGATTTCCAGCAGTATTGCCATTGGCATCAGGCCATTTACTTTTTCATGCTTGCATTTTTATTTATTCTTTTGTTTATCCATGCATCCATTCATTCACACACACACAAAAGTTGTATAGAGCACCTGTACGCTGATTAGTGGTTAGGCAAAGCAACTTTAACAAAGAGATCCCAAAATAGAATAGCTTAAGGAAAATAGTGGATTATTTGTCTTTCACGTAAGTGCCTGGAATGAGCTGTCCCAGGTGGTGGGGGGCTTTGCTAGGGACTCAGGTTCCTTCCATCTTGCGGCTCTGCCATCCTGAGGATATAGTTCTTGTTCTATGTCGTGGGAAGGGAACAGCACAAAAGGGACAAGCTACTCCACAGTTAGGAATGTGAAGTGGAAACTCACCTCGCTTCTGCTGTTAACCCATTTGACAGAAACTGCATAGGGCCATGCCTTGCTCAAAAAGAATCAGGGAACGTAGTTCTAGCTAGGCAGTCACATACTCAGCCAAGAATGGGTAGTTGGGAACGGCATGAGCCTCACTCTCAGGGTGCTTGTAAACTAGTGGGAAAGAAATGCCTCGTTCCCTAGCAGTAACACAAGGCAGTGTGGAGGAAAGGTCAGGGGAGTGGGGCCAAGAGCGTACAAGGTTCACAGGAGGAGGCATGACTTGAACTTGAAATGCTTAGAATGGGCTCCTGAAGGAGGTGGCATTTGAGCTGGTTGGCCTGGGCTTGAAAGACGGATATGAACCTGAACATGAATATGGGTGAGGACAGCAGACAGCACAAAGAGAAATTAACAACTGTCAAGTGAAGGGCAGATTCTCCCTTGAATGAGGGATTCTTCAGCTCACCCTTCTGGACAGCTCTATGCACATACACCGCATTCGCCATTTCTGTACCCACCTGCATTAGCATCTGCGAGTTCTCAGAGTCCTCCTTGGTCCTGGAAGACACGACACCACCAGATGTCCAGGATATTTTTCCAGGTGTGGCTAGGCAGCACTCCCTGGAGTCATCTTGCTTCCCTTCAGAGCAAGAGAGGCTAGAGGCCGAAGGAGACAGGCTGTGAGTCAGAGCTGGGAGACCTGCAGTCTAATAACTTAGTAATTGCAAACATTTTCAGAGCTTTGCAGTTTACTGAGCATGCCAAATATAGAATTTTCTTTCATTCTCATCTCAACTCCGAGGGGTGGCTAAGTTAAGACTTCAGTGATGAACTGATGAACATGCTTTCAAAAATCGGCAGTGCTAGGGCACCTGGGTGGCTCAGTGGGTTAAAGCCTCTGCCTTCGCCTTGGGTCATGAAGCCAGGGTCCTGGGATCGAGCCCCATATCGGGCTCTCTGCCCAGCAGAGAGCCTGCTTCCTTTCCTCTCTCTCTGTCTGCCTCTCTGCCTGCTTGTGATCTCTCTGTCAAATAAAGAAATAAAATCTTTAAAATAAATAAATAAATAAGAATAAAAATCGGCAGTGCTACAGAATGGAAAACATCATTAGGGAAACACTGAAATTTTATTATTTCAAACTCCACTGATGCAGAATTTGCGATAATTTGCACAAGGGTCCAAGCTGAAAGCCCTCTTTATGCTCACTCTAGCTAAAAGGATTTGCCAAGCCAATTCAGAGCGTGGCCAAGATGGCTGGGAGACATTTATGACCTACAGAGGACAGCCGTTTTCGGGGATGATTGTGGCACTATTGTGAGAATACTACACTTCAGTTACGTTTGCACAGTGCTCTTTTCATTAAAGTAGGTCTGGTGGGACTTTGACAAGGCAATAAAACTTCATTAGCCATTTGTTTTAGTCTCTGAATATTCTAAAGAGGACGAACATTGCGAAGTAAATTAGTTTGGGGCCTCACAGAGAGAATGTAAGTGTTTAAGAAAAGGCAAGGCGATCATTTGGCCAGGATTTGGAGGACCAGATTCTGGCCCTCATCTGCAGTGTGGATGAATTTTGGCAGCGAAAGCTCTTCCTTTCCCTTTCCCTTAAAATCTCCATAAAAGTTCAATCAAGCAGAGGCAGGCAGAGCAATTCTGGCGGAAGTGAGGGTGTGTCCTCTCCGTTTCTCCCTGCTTCCCCGGCTAATTTCCAAAGCACCTTTGACCAGGTGCCAAAGAACTCAAAACCTTAGCGATGTGTAAAGTCTCGTTGAGGCCCGTGTCTGTACGCTGTTGGAAAGTCTCATTCACGGTCACGGTCAGTAGCAGCATGCTGTGGTAGGTCTATGCTGAGCGCCTGCTGGCACAGAGGAAGCCAATGCAGCTTTAGAGAGTTTGAGATACTGGTCCACGGCCACACTAACAGGATGTGGGAGAGCCAAGACTCACGGCGGTGTCACAGGTACAAAGAACATGCTTTTATAATCATCATCCTCACAGGCCACACCTTGGTACCAACATCCCCGTCTCTGGTTGATTGGACATGACTTAGTGGCCTTAGGGTCTACATCTGTAAAAAAATTTGTGTCCTAAAAACCTCCGAAGATGAGGACCCCCTTCCAACTATATCCTTTGAAGCCTTAACAGGAGAGCAGTGTGGTCACGTCCCCAGGGGCCTGGAGCTGGGCATTGAAGTGCCAAGAGCCAAGGAACTCAGTAAGTGGAAAATGAAGTGTTTAAACAAATATGCACAGTGTTTCAAAGGGGGTACATATTTGCTTGGGGGGAGGGACAGTCCAGAAATAGACACTTGGGATGGATGGAGAGCAGATCCAACTGTTTGTGGAGCTTAAGTCTGGTAATTCTATCTGAAGGTCATTCGTTTGTCAGACACTGATAGAACCTCATTCCATGCCGGTCACAGGGCTAAGGGTTGGGGATACAGAAAAAAGCCCCCCCCCGCCCCTTGGGAAAAATAACACTTAAAAAATAAGAGTCCCAAGAACATGGGCAATGAGCAGTCAGAATGGAGGGGTCTAGGGGTAACCAGCACGCATCGCAGGGCTCTGTGGCGACCATCTGTCCAGCGTGTCACCACGGTGACAAAGGAGAAGCGATCCCTCTTGCTTGAAGGGTAGAAGTCCAAACAGGCTTCATCAATAAAACGTTAATGAATCTTCATGAGGATGTCGCAGTCATTTTGCAGACAGACTTGGCTGAGGCACCGGGGCCCTTGGGAGAGGTTACCAGGCTCCCTCCGTGGCCTCAGGCTCCCTGGGCTGTTGGCTCCCACAAGAAGTGTTTAGAGAACAGGTCATGATTGATTAGAGGACTCGGAGGCTGCTTTCTCACCTCAGATACCCTCTCACTGTTGCAGAGGGAGGCTGCATTCGATTCGTGCTCAAACTCCTTCTGGCTGAAACATCTAGTCTTCTGTCTACCGGCAGCACCCTCTCCCCTGCCCCACTCCCCGCCCACCTGGGGCACTGCACTCTCATTCCACAGTTCCCTGGGCTGGGAGAGAAGCGGAGGCACAGGGAAAAAGGAGCTGCTGGGCTCTCAGAGGGTGGGCTGTAGGGAGTGGGTGATGGGTCTGAGGGGAGAAGACGGGCTAGCCCCACGGGGATCTGCACTCCCCAGGTTCGGTACTGAGCAAAAGCCTCGCACCAGCTCCACCTCGGCTGAAACGGTTTTCAAAACCCAAGAGGTCACTGTCTTGCCTCCCTAGAACTTCTTTTAAATGCCCTGAGTTTCAAGAAACTGTTCGCTTCAAGTACGAGCCTTATTTGCATGGTAGGGGCTTGGCCGGAGAGACAAGTGGGCTCTGGTGGGAACTCAGGGACTGTGGTTCCCTGGGCTCTTCCAAGGCCACGAGAAGTGCAACAGCCAGAACCAGAGGACCCAGGACAGGAAGAGCCAACTTTCTGACCACGTCTTGGCCACAGGGCTTTCTCCCTTCCGGGCCCTTATGGAGACTGCGCTCCCCACTCCTGTGCTGCTGCTGGGACACCTGTCACCGTATACAGCCCCACAGTGTCTACTGCATCGGGACCCCAGCCACCACATGGCTCTGCTTACAAGCCTACTCTCTGCCTTTGTTTCAGTTTTTTCTTTCTGTCCCCCAACCCCCTACCCCTCTCCTTATAACCTCCAAGTTCCAATTCCTGCTTTTCGAGAGCTTTCATGCAACAGTACTTGCCCACGGCTGGTTCAGGTTGTCACAGACGGATGGTCACAGACGGATGGCCACAGTCACATGGTATTATAGAGGCTTCTGATGAAGGAATGTCCCTTAGCCAAGGGCTTTGGGCTGGTGGTATGACCCCCACGTCCCCCCACTCCGCCGTTCCTCACCTCCCTGAGAAGTGAGCTGTAGGCAGTGATGGCATTAGGAGACCTGTCCTACCTAGTTAGGGCTCTGTTTTCAGGACCAGACTCGGAACAGGGGGCTTAAAGTTTATCTAGCCTTAAGTCCCTGTAGGCTGAGATTCCCAGTACCACAGCCTGGCCAAGGCCATGTCCAGCCTCTGTTTTGTTTTGTTTTGTCTTGTTTTAATCAAGGGGTGGGAGGGGTAAAGGGAGAGACTCTTAAGCAGGCTCCACACCCAGTACAGAGCCTGACATGAGGCTCGATCTCACAATCCTGAGATCATGACCCGAGCTGAAACCAAGAGTCAACTGCTTTACTGACTGAGCCACCCAGGCGCCCCAATGCCCAGCTTTTTAAAAAATACCCCTGTGATAAGGTGCACACACAGCCTAAAGTGGCCACTGTGGTTATGAATGAGATCCCCCTTCTCCTGAGCTCGAATGTGCCTTGGCCTATATTCTGCCAGGGAAAGAATCTTGGGCCCTGCTCTATCCTTCCAGGCCTTCAAATTTCATCCCTGTTAGAATTGCGCTCTCTTATATAACAGAAGACCATTTTCTTAACATTTTCCCTTCAAGGACTAAGTTCCCTCCAGTGCTTACAAGCATTCCTCATGTGACTGACTTTGAGTTATCTGAGCACACTATCACTCTCCCTGGAATGTGGCCCTGTTTGCCGGTGTCCCTTTGGAAGTGTGGCCCAGAAGACAAGCAGTTCTCCGAATGTAGGCAGACAAGCGCTGCCACATGTGGCCAGGCCTGCTCCCGCTCCCGACTTTGGATTGAAGTCATTCCCCTTCTGTTTTATGCCAACCAGGGTTACCATGGTCCCCACAGCTCCTGCTGGGGAGCCCACTGTCATCAGCCATGCTGCTGGTTTAGGATGGGATTACTGTTCAACCTGCATCGACAGGAGACCGCCAGGGACCAGCTGCGTCAGACGTGCACATGGTCCGCTCATCGCTTTGTTCCACTCTAGAGGAGCAGTGGCCGAGAGGGAGGAGGGGAAAGATTCCCGCAGAAGGTTAGTGTGCCCGCAGGATTCTTAGAGGACCACGGGGGAAACAGGGATCTGTGGCAGTTGGGTCCGCTTTCTGAGGTGTTTCCCGGGGGAAGTGGTGGGATGGGGATGCTGTCACGAGGCGAGGGCAGCCTGGCTGCTGGGGACCCTCCGTACCGGGTGGGTTAGCGAGGTGGCTCTGGGGCGCCCCTGGGAAAAAAAAGCAGTGGTTACTCACGGTTATGACCACTATGTGGCCTTGGGAGAAACAAGGTCTCCTGTTGATTTTGCAGCTGCTTTTAGCTGTGTCTCTCCAGCCTAATTAGGGGCAGGAATCCTCTTTTGTTTTTCAGGCTGAGCTGACTTCACCCTTTCAATCCCAGATGCTTGCTTATTCTTTCAGTGTCTCTGTGGACTCGAGGGGCCTTAGGCAGCAGTGCATTCCCTCATTCCATCATGAGTTTGCAAGGTGGCTACAGACGAGTTGCCCGTGTGAATCTCGCGGCCCCATAACAGTTCCTACAATGACCCCCTGTCTACTCTTCCCACTGTCATTCTGATTCAGACCCACAGCCTGGACTGTGCCACGATCTCCAAGTGCCTCTGGACCGTTCAGGGGGCCTCAGGTCTGTCCATCCAACCGTCTGCCAAAATGGCCCACTGGGGCTCCCAACAGGCTCCTGAGATACAACACGCCCCCACTCAACCATTCTGTCTCCACCACTGTCCTTGGTCCCTTGGCCCTGCCTTCTAGTTGCTACTTGGTACATCGTACATCCAACTGCCAACACATTCGGACCGAACAACCAGGTGTCCCCTCTGCCCCAAGAGGCCCCGCTCACCCATAGGCCCACCTGGTTTCCATCAACTGTCAGTTCTTCCTCCTAAATATCTTTTAAATCTGCTTCTCTCTCCCTTTTGTGGGTCCTCTGATCCTTTGCTTGAATGAGTGCAAAATCTCCTTATCCCTTGCGCACTCCAGTCCCTTCTTCCGCTACCCGTGGAATGCCCTGCTGCTGCCAGAGGGAGACTTGTAAATGCAGATGTGATCCTCTCCCTCCCTCCATAACATCCTTTAATAGCATCTCCTAACCTAGTGTGAAATCTGAAAGATCTTACACAGCACAGAAGGCTTTGCCTCCAGCAGGCCCTGTTTTCTAGCATGGCTTCCCTTGCACGGGGACTCCAGCCATGACACCCACCAGCAGGTCCCTGGACTGGCTGCCCTGTGTCCTGGCTGATCTTTGGACAGGCCATTTCCACCAGCTGGGATGTCAGAAATATTAACAGCAAAACTACGGCTACGTGGCCACTTACGGATCGCATCCCCTAGCTCAGGCCCCCTGCTAATGAGTTCACATGAGTCATTATAGCAGTCCTGTAAATCAGACGCTACCATGACGTCCATGTTACAGAAGAAGAACGTGCAACATAAGAGAGGTGGAGAGTCTAAGCCGAGGCCCCTCGGCAGATAAGTGACAGGGCCGGGAAAGGAAGCTGGGTTACTTTCTCCTGCATAGATTCTCCTGCATCTCCTCCCGTGTATAGGACGAATCCCAGTCGTGTTCTAAAACCCAGTGGCTGTATCCGTTTATCCTAGTTAATTCTGTCTTTCCTGCCACTGCATCTCGTCTATAACTGTGTTCTAGCAACCGCCTCCCTGCTGTAGGGGCCTGGGCGACGTGCCGACCAGCACACATGACCCTCCCTCTCTAAGCAGCCACAGGCCATCTGGGGGGCCTAACCACAACCCAGGCTGCAGCCCACTGAACCTGGAACAGCCACCTGACCCCAAGGCTATCCTGCAGGCTTGGACTAGAGCTGTGATGTCTATGTTTAGATGTCTACATCCAGAGCTTTTGGAAGACCGTGTCGGCCATGGACATGCTCTACTCAGCTCTCTTTCCGAAGAACCTGCTGCGGGAAAACGACTTGACCGACAGCCTCCAGCTGCTGCCTCTTGAATCCCACCATGGCATTCACATTTCTCCCAGCCCGCCTTCACCCAACAAGCACACCGACAGTGCTGGAGCTGGTCCTTTCCTACCCCGTGTGGGACTCCTCCAATGGGCAGCCTTGGCTCAGGACGCTCTCTGTTGGCCTGGTCAAGACTTTGCTCCAGCTGACCTGCGTTCTGTCACTCTTCCTCCTGCTCTTCCTTCACAGGTGTCAGATTTGTGTCCCCCGCCCCTGCTTCTCCCTCCTTTATCTCCATAGGCATGTCCCCCAGTACACTTCTCGCACGTCATAGTCTGTTTTGGTGTCTGCATCTTGGAGGACCTAAAATGACATGGAAGGAAGGAAGAAACCATCTTTACGCACGTGACATACAACAAGTGCCTAATCAGTGTTCACTGAATACAGGAAGAAATGAGCCACCTCCCTGACTGTTGCTATTCTAGCCCCCCGCCCTCGCCTCCAGTTCATTTCTCTACCACTTCCAGATCAGTCTTCCTAGAACATGGAATTGTGTGCGTCACTTCCTTCCCCCCCACAAGCAAAGTGATAGCAGGTACAAGAAAAGATACAATGCTTTCATTTTCATAAATGTGGTAATGCATCATAGGGATATTAATGATTATGGGAGGCACATTCTCTAATTATATTACGTGTTTTTAAAACAAGCAGAAGTTCAAAATGGCAGGATGACTTTCGATCATTGGGTAATCCAAACGGGTTGGTAAGTAGTTTCAGCAAATGAAAATTTGACTCGAGAGAAAGTTCCTCCCACCCCAACACAATTCCTTGGTGAGTTCAATGTGCCAGGCTTGGAGGTCTGCTTTCTCCCCCGGAAGAACTCTGAACCCTCGCCTACCCCTTGAGGCACCTGTTTTCCGCATCATTAATCTTTAAATCCGGATGCAATGTCTTCCATAGATGCGCACTTCCTGTTTCAGGGAAGGGCTGCCATCATGCTCAGCTCCAAGGGCACACTGTTGCCATCATGATTTCTGTGGACGGCAGCCCCTCCAGGGCCGCCTGCACAATGGACAGCCCTGTGTGAATCCTCTCCCCCCAGGGCAGTCTTCAGGAACACTTCCTTCTCCCCCAAACTCTACAGCTTGAAACCAACCCCATACTGTTCCTATGTGATCAGATGCTTGCTGCCTTCCCTGGCAAATTTCCTTGAAAAAGACTATTCACGTAGTGTTTTGGCATGATAGTCCCAAGAAAGGGTTATAATAAGCATCATCTTGAAGACTTAAGTACAGTCTCTCGTTCTGCAAATACCATAATGACAGACTTGCGTTCTCAGCCCTAGGAAATTTTGTGGGCACCAGAGCTCCGAAATGTCCTAGGCATATAAGCAAGCCTTATTCTTATTTGTGTCTGGGATCCAAGGAGAAAATAAGTGGTTCCCAGAACCCGTTCACACGACACTCTCACGGAGGCAGAGGGAGGATCTCTACCACGGCATGTCTGTGATGAAAAGGCGAGCAGAATGCCTCTGTGTGGGCCACTTGGTGCCCCTGGGCTATGGGACCATGGGAGTGCGACACTGGGCGTGTCTTGGATGGGGAGTCGAAAGCAGAGGCAGAGGGGAGGCCCAGACCGAAGGAACTGAGCCTCCTGGCACACACTGCTTGTGGTCGGAAATGCTCCCTCTTACTGCTGGAAAAGGAGACATAATGGCTCAAAGGACGTCAGAGGGCTACTAACGGGTGAGTGCGCTAGCACTCCCAAGCAGCGGTCACCAGGCTTCCCTCCCTGCCCACTACCCTTGGCTATCTTCTCCGTCCCTCCTCCTCCCTCAGTAGCTCCCATGGGCTTTATCTCACCATTCCTGAGGCCTGAGGCTGACTTGTTCTTGCAAGATGAGCTCCACTACCTGTTTCAAATCTGCATGAACCGTTATTTCACAGAGTATAGGTTTGATTGAGGAATTCAAGGAAAACACAAGTTATTTTAAAGCCTTGTGTTTCTGATAGAAAAGAAGGGCCTAGTTAAAGGATTTCTGTTCAGTCTTCTTGTCAATCACGCCCAGTTTGTAAAGCTAGCCTTTTCACGCACTGAGCTCCTAAGACCTAGATGAAATGGTATGTTCCTAAGGAAGCTCTGGGATCCTTGTGAGCTGTTTTACCTTTCAGGATCTTTGCAGAGAGGATCACAAAGTGAGTGGCCTGCGACTCTGGCTGTTGAGGGAATGGCCCAGACTCTAGTGCTGGCACTAATATTGTCCTGAGTCGGATGAGGGGGGGCTGGAGTCTGTTCTCCAGGAGTTTCACTGTCAAGGGTGGAATGTCCCGAGTTCTCCCAGAGTACCCATTTCACTGCAGGGCAGCCAGGCTATGGCTTGACCTGGGCTTCCAGGCTTCACCAGAGGTGTGGCTTGGGAGGGATGAGGCAGAGAAATCCCTCCCCTGAGCAAATTCTCCACGAGTGGCAGCTTTGCAATCATTTTTGCAAGGTGGTAGTATGGCATGATGGTTGCTCAGACCAGGATGGAAATTCCTTACTGGAAGCAGGAGGAAACTGAAGGTCATTTTGATCTGTTAGTCATTGACATCTTAGGATTGTATTAGTCTAACCTAGCTGCTATAATAGAAAACCACAGACTGGGTATTCTCACCGTTCTAGAGTCTAGAAGTCCAAGATCAAGGGGTTGGCCAATTCAGTTCCTGGTTAAGTAAGATTTCTCTTCCTATCTTGCAGATGGGGCTACCTTCTTGCTCTGTCCTCACAAGGCCGGGGGTGGGGGGTGGGAATCAAGCCATCTGGTGTCTTTTCTTATAAGGACACTAATCCCACTGAATATTAGTTTCTTCCTTATTGTACTACATGGGGTACTAGGGCTTCAATGTAAGAATTTTGAGAAACACAATTCAGGCCATAGCAATGGTCGAACCATGTGATACTCAGGGGATATGGTGCCCTTTGAGGTGTTGGCTGCCCTCATCCTCTGGCCTACTCATGCTTCAGGCTTCTTCCTGCATCTTTGAACCTGGCTGTGTTTCTGCCACACCCCCAGGCAGCAGGGTGGGGAGCCCCCAAGGCACAGTGCAGGACCGCAGGCTGGCAGAGCCGCCTGGATAGCCGTCTGTCTGGTAAGCCCACCAGCTCCTTGCCAACACCAGCTTGTCCCTGTTCCCCCTCCCCGCCATCAGTCAGGCCTTGGGAGAGCCTGGGGGAAGGGTAAAAGGTAGCAGAGAGATGACAAGCTGATACTTAGCAGAAGCAGGAACCCACCTGGGGACAGAACACAGACGCCTCCTAGAATCGCTGGGGCAGGCTTCCTCACACACTTCAGAGGCTAAGCCATTGACACTTGGGGTCCTTTGCATGCCTGGCCTGTGACGTGGAGAAAGCCCGTCCTCTGTGGAGTCCAGGTTAATCTGCTAAATAAAAACAGGAGTGAATAAAAAACACTCGCAATTTGCCTAACACGGCCAAGAGCTGAGATGATAGCCTCAGAAAAGTCTCCGGTCCCTGTTGTGCTTCCCTTTCCACTCTGGAAAGTGCTTGTGGTCCGCAGTCTGCACGCCCACCCCGGCTGCTATCCTCTCTCTGCCTTTGTTCCCCAGCGGTGAAGGGCAACACCCTTCCAAGCTCAGGGGACATTCTTCCATTGTCACAGCATCCAGCTGTGCCACTCAGGCTGCCCCCACTCAAAAGTTTATTCTTCTAGGGATGAGTCACTGCTACCGTCTTGTCCCTGTGCTTCCTGCAAGCAGATAAGGCAAGGAAAAGGAAAGGAGGGGCCCCGGCTAGCTCACTGGCACCTTGTGGGGCTGGGTGGGGTCCAGCCAGAGGAGTCTATGGGGAATGGAAGAGACCATGAGGGGATCAGTCCTGCTGCCCTGGACAGGGGCGAAAACCTTGCCTCCATAGCATGGGAGGGTCACATGGGGCTGTCTCCTAGGTAGGGGCCAAGGGCAATCTCACTAACAGAGCATGGGATTTGGGCTCTGATAGGTATGATTTGGAAGTCCAGATCCACGGCCTCCAGGATCCTAGGCCCGCTACCCACCCTCTTTGCACCTTAATTTCCTCATCTGTAGGACAGGGCCCCCAATGTCCTTTATGGGATCCACATGAAGGCTAAAAGGCGTGACCCCTGCAAAGCACCTAGAGCAGTTCCCCCTGGGTACAACAGGAGCTGGGCCTGTATTAGGGTTCCCCTTGCACAATCATCCAACTGTAGGATGCTGTCCTCGGAAAGGTTCAGCCCAGAGTCAGGCCATTTTACAAAGGCGGGCTGCCATGTGCACAGAGAGAACACTTCTTGCTGGGAAACTGGAACAGCTGGTGATTGGGGAAACAATGAGCCCGTGTACCCTGGACCAAGGGGGTCCTATGCACACTCCTTCGTGTTGTCTCAACACTGGGTTTGGCAAGGATTTATTAGCTCATTCTCACATCTCAGGCTTGTGGCA
This sequence comes from Meles meles, assembly GCF_922984935.1. Lineage (NCBI taxonomy): Eukaryota > Metazoa > Chordata > Mammalia > Carnivora > Mustelidae > Meles > Meles meles. Next base: position 116,095,658 of record NC_060066.1, read on the forward strand.
AGAATTTGAATCCCCCGTTAAAGGCAAGTTCTTGTCATCCTTCAGATCCATAGTCATCATTCAATATTTATTATGTTCGGGGCTGTCTTCCAGACACTATATATTTACTTCAGTCTGGAAAGCTGAAGGTGAGGAGGGGCTGCCGTAGATGTCCATCACGTCCCAAAGGGCAAGCAGGGCTCAGGGAGTAAGTCCTTATCCACATGAACACGACATCAGAGTTGAGGAAGGGATCAATGACACTGGAATAAGGGGACTTTTAGGTTAAGTGAAAGGTAATGCTATTCTGTTTCCAGCAAGTAATAAACCCACAGAATTCACTATCCAACAGGGAGTTCAGTATGAGCATAAAAGTACATCGAAAGGAGTTTTAGGTAAATTCATAGTTGGCTCACCTCTGCATAGTGTGCCTTGACCCTCTGAACTTGCTGCCAGGAAGGGTGGCCAGCAATTTTCAAGGTCTAAAGGAGGAGATCTCTGCCCTTAGGCCTTGGGTTCTGGCCCATGCAGCAATGTCTATGTCCATGGCTTTGCCCTCGATCTCTCAGATTTGTGATTTTTCTTTTCTTTCTTTTTTTTTTTAAAAGATTTTATTTATTTATTTGACAGACAGAGATCACAAGCAGGCAGAGAGGCAGGCAGAGAGAGAGGAGGAAACAGGCTCACCGCTGAGCAGAGAGCCCGATGCGGGGCTCGATCCCAGGATCCTGGGATCATGACCTGAGCTGAAGGCAGAGGCTTTAACCCACTGAGCCACCCAGGCACCCCGATTTGTGATTTTTCAATGCTGTTCATCTGAATTTGGGAGAGAAAGGAGGGAACATTCCTGGGAAAGTGGGGTAAGAATCTTCCAGACAGATACTGGACAGCAATTTTTTTTTCCCTGCTTAAAATTCCAAAGGCCTCCACCCTTTTAAGACTGCAGCAATTTCGGGGCGCCTGGGTGGCTCAGTGGGTTAAAGCCTCTGCCTTCGGCTTGGGTCATGATCCCAGGGTCCTGGGATCGAGCCCCGCATCGGGCTCTCTGCTTCACGAGGAGCCTGCTTCCTCCTCTCTCTCTGTCTGCCTCTCTGCCTAGTTGTGATTTCTCTCTGTCAAATAAATAAAATATTAAAAAAAAAAGACTGCAGCAATTTCACAAGAGCATAGAACATTTGCATTGGAAGGGAGTTGCTGGACCATTTCACTCACTGCAGTTTCTGCCCTGAACGGTTTTGTGCAATAGCAATTAGAATCAGAAATAGAAACAGTGACGGTGCTAGAAATGCAGTTGCTGAGCTGTGTATCTTTGATGCAAAAAAAGTCTATGTCCCTAACAACTGAACGTTTGCTCATTTATACAACAAATTTTCTGAGCACCGATTCTGAGCCATGAGCTTTGGATACAAAGATGAATAAGACAAAATAGCAGCCTCCTGAGAGTTTAGCAGCAGTAACACAAACAGCTCCAATATTGCGGGTGCGATGGGAGTAGGGAGAAGGCGGGGTCCATCCGCACCTGCAGGAGTCAGGATGGAAAGGACAGCCAGGAATTCCCCGGTGGAAATGAGAAGGGGCAGAGAGGGTTTTCTGCAGACCAGGGAGTGTAGAACAGCTGGAGAAGTGCTAACATTCACTCGGGCTGCCTGAGACAAAGGGGCAGGAGGCAAGTCTGGAGAGAAGACAAGACAAGGTTGACATTGAGGGTGGTGGTCCAAGCTAAGGTACGGGGTGTCAATGGTGGAAGGGAAGCTGGAAAGGGGTATAATCAGTTCCTAATTGTAGGGAGATGACCAGGTCGGGGGGTGACTTGGGTGAAGACAAGACTCTAAACACACAGGAATCAGGTGACCATTGCAACATCCAGGAGAACATGGCCGGGGACTATAGCAAAGTCCTGAGGTTATTGGAAAGGCAGAACCGATAGCCCTTGGCTGCCAGAGGCACAAGGCAAAGGGAGAAAAGAGGGGAGGTCAAGGATGACCTTCTGGGTTCTTTGAGTGGATAGAGGTACCATTCACTGAATGGTAACTGGATGCTGATAGGAAGAACGTCATGTTGAAAATAACAAAGTTTTGCTGGGTTGCCCTTGATTTCTGTATGAGGCAGCTCGAGACAGCCATCAGGCTGTGTGTGTCAAGATCCAAGTTTGGGAGAAGGGTGGGGTTTGCTGACTCTAGGCCTTAGACACATCAGCAGATGGAGGTGAAAGCTTGCAGAGGAGAATGCAAACAGGACCGGAGAGGCACGCCGAGGGTGCCACACCACAGAATGGTGCGGGTGGAGGAAATGAAGCCCACCAAAGAGAGCAAGTGAAGAGACGGAGGAGACAGGCTTACCGAAAAACAAAGGAGGCTGATTTTTGAGGAAAAGGACAGTGTTGCATATGCAAAGGCCGAGGAAAAAAGAAGGCAGTAATGGGGTGCCTGGGTGGCTCAGTTAAGCAAGTGCCCGATTCTTGATTTCAGCTCCGGTCATGATCTCGGGGTCCTGGGATTGAGCTCCGCATCGTTCTCCCTGCTCAGCGGGGATTCTCCCTCTTCCCCTCTCTCATCTGCTCCCCATGCTCACTCTCTAAAATAAATAAATAATCTTAAGAAGAAGGAGGAGGAGAAGCTGCCAGTAACTCTGGCTTCCAGGTAATTTTGCTGCCCTGGTGAAAGACTCTTGGGGGAGATGTAGGGAGAAGTCAGAAGGGCAGGCAGTGGATGAAAGCAGGGAGCCATGACAGCAGGTAGACCGTTTCCATCCAGAAATGTGGCCAGGAAGGGAAGAAGAGAGCTTGGAGGGGGAGCTGAGGAGCCAGTTCAACAGAACAGCCTTGAACATCGTGACCTACACGGGAGACATGGATCGTCCGGGACATCTAAGAGAGCACATCTACTGGGGCGGCCGGTGGAGGGTGCTGGGAGCTCAGCTCCCGCGTCACAGGTGCTGTCCCTTCTCCCAGTTCTGTTCTGTCCCAGTTCTGTCCCTTCTCTGCAGCCCGACTGCTTCCCCCAGACCTCTCACCCCGAGCTTTCACACTCTGCTCTATAGTATGGTCACTTCCGTGGACATCTTCTAGGGCAGGAACTCTATCTGAAACACTCCCATTGCAATTCAGGGGTGTTTTTTTTTTGTTGTTGTTGTTGTTGTTGTTTTAAGGGAAACTGAGTTTTAGGAACTTTAAACTGAGTTTAAGGGAACTTTGGTTATAGCATTTTTAAAAAATTGAAGGACAACTTGCATACAGTAAAGAACACAAAAAGGGTGCAATTTGACGAATGCTTACAGCTATATACATCTGTGCACCTGCCACTCCAGCTACATAGACTATTTCCAGCTCACTGGGGCGCTCTGTCATGGCCCGCCCCAGTGGGGTCTCACCTCTAAGTAACCTCCATTCTGACCTCTATGCTTGTATACCTTTGCCTGCTCTTGGTCTCATAAATAGGACCAGATGGTATATGTTCTTCTGCACTGAGTTTCTTTCTCTCAACCGTATGTCTTTTGTTGTGGGCAATGGTTAGTAAGTTCTTGTTTATTCCATTGCGTAAATATAGTCTGCCCACCATGGTGTTCCTATCTGCTCATAGATACTGGTGGGGATACCAGTTTACTACAGTCTGGGGCCACTGGAGGTAGTGCGAGTAGCCATGAATAGTCCCGCCTGCGCAGTGGGGGTCGCAGCGCTCCTTCTGCTGGGTGTTTGCCCCAGAGTGGTATGGCAGGGCCACCGAGGAGACACTCGTTCACCCCTAGTGGGCACTGCCAAAGTGTTCCTGCTGACTAAGATCCCCCCTCGCGAGGTGTGTGAGGGCTCTAGCTCCACAGTACTTTTAAATAAAATATGATTCTATGAGGAATGCATAAAACACTGCAAAAAACAATCGCTTTCAAAAACCTTCAACACTTCAGAAGTATCTCTTGATATGATAATAATTACTATGTAAGTAACACGTCCCTCAGTCCATTGAGACTGCCCTTATAGGACCCCTGGTTGGCCCGATTTGGGTTAAGGTAAATTTGGGGATATAAAATAAGTGAACTCCTTTGTAATTTTTATCAGGGGCAAAATCGTCACTCATTTAAAAAGGACTTCTCTCCTTACGGTCAGAGTCATGAGATGTTATTCTAATACTCAATTGTGGATCTGATTTTTCCCTGGGAGCTGGCAGAACCACCTTATCCCAACCACATGATGTATGAATCTGGATGGCACAGGAATCTGCATTAATTCTATTAATGCAGTAATAATTAATTAATTAATTAATTAATAATAATTAATGCAGTAATGCAGTAAGCAACTGAGGAGAGAAGCGTCTCCCTCTCGACCCAGCAGGCTTGAACAAAGAACCTGCTTCGGGAACAGGGGCTGACTATGTGCACGTGACCTTGGAATCCGAGCATGGAGCATCTTCCGCTGAATATAACTCAGGAGAGAGTGGGATGTGAGCATCGACAAGCTGAGTTCCTATTCACACTTCGAGCTGCTGAAGACTTTCATACCAATTGCAGGCTTAGCAGATATCGTTGGTTATTACAGCACTCTCTGCATCCCATATTCCCTGCAGATCCCTTTACTATTCTTGGGCATGTGGGCTTCTGGGGCCTTCCTGAAGGAAGAGAAACTGTCAGGGAAAATGGTCTGCTCTGTGGATCCCGCTTCTAAGTTCATCTCGGCCAACCTTAGCATTAGGAGTGGGTCACCGCAGAAGGCTCCTGTGGGGGAAGACAAGCTCATCCAGCTAGCGAGCAGAGAGCAGAGAACAGCACATGGTAAGGAGCACGGGCCAAGCTAACCGTGCTTGCTTGTGGATGCTCCGGTTAGCATTCTGCCCTGGATTGAAAAGACAACAGAGTGAGTCTGGGCATCTCCCAATATGCCTGTATCTTGACTGGCATTATAGCCATCCAGGCTGCTGGCTCCATGTTTTCCACATCCTCCTGGAAATCCCCTCTACCTCCCTCCAGTGCTGAAACTTCTGTTCCTGTTACATCTTTCCCTTTCTCGGGGAAAGTCTGCATGGGAAATACGTTCTTGAGACTTTGGTGTCTGAAAATGTCTTGATTCTATCTTTGTGCCTTTTTTTTTTTTTTTTTTTTTTTTTTTTTTTTTTTTTTTTTGTAATTTGGCTGGGTATGGAACTATAGGTTAGGGAACATTTCCTTTCAGAATTTGGAATATGTTGCCCCATTTTCTTTTTGTTTCCAGGGATGCTATGGAGAAGTCTGCAACCATTCTAATTTCTGATACTTGTATGTGATTTTTCTTTCTCTAGAATCTAGTGGGCTCCTTATTTCCTCCAATTTTTGGAAAATTTCCAATCGTGTGCCTCAGTGTGGATTTATTTTCATTCACCGTGACCCAACATTTGATGTATTCTTTGAAGCTGGAACCATTTGTCTTTTTTTAATCTCTGGGAAATTTGGAGAAATACTTTCATTTGTGATTAACCCTGTTTTGTCTTGTTTTCTCTTCTCTCCCCACCTCCCACCTGCCCTCTCTCTCTGGAACTCCTATTATTTACAGGCTGGACTTCTTGGACTAGTCTTTTATTTTTCCTTTCTTTCCCATTTTTTAAAAAATCTCTTCAACTTTTTGCTTTATTTCCTGAGATATTATATTGAGTTTTTCATTTCTGCTGTTTTTAATTTCCAAGAATTTCGTTTTGGACTCAGAATGCTCCTTTTTGTTTCTCCCTGTTCTTTCTTCTCGGATGCAGTATCTTCTCCCTGTAAAGATATAATAAATACACACTTTAATTCTTCTCTCCTCCCATGTTCTCAGTTCTCTCCATTTGCTACTTTGTTTGTTGTTTTGGTGTTTATCTTCCACATAATTGGCTCTCCTCAGATGTTTGGTGGCACGGGGATATCCCATCATGGTTAAGAGTGTGGATCTGGTTATCTGCTTGGGAACCCTTAAGCTGATTTAAAACTCTAGGCAAATGGGGCGCCTGGGTGGCTCAGTGGATTAAGCCGCTGCCTTCGGGTGGCTCAGTGGATTAAGCCGCTGTCTTCGGCTCAGGGTCCTGGGATCGAGCCCTGCATCGGGCTCTCTGCTAGGCAGGGAGCCTGCTTCCTCCTCTCTCTCTGCCTGCCTCTCTGCCTACTTGTGATCTCTCTCTCTGTCAAATAAATAAATAAAATCTTTAAAAAATAAAATAAAATAAAACTCTAGGCAAGTGGGTGGAGCTTCGGACTTCGTGCCATGATGTAGGATTGTTGGAGAACCTCCTATGTCAAGTATTGCTAGGTTTGTCACTCTCGAATTACACAGAGTCCCCAAGTACTCTTAATGTTTAAAAGAGTGTTGACATATAAAAAGTGCTCAATATGCGTTACCCTTATTATTGTGGAAAGTATGTACCCCGAGAAGCAAATATATACATAACTCAAGTAATCGAAAGCTCGGAGAAGCTTATAAAGGTGTAATCATGCTCTAAAATTTGGGCACCAACTTTAAATGGTGGCTTCGGTGCTTACTGGTTGGTGGAGGAGGATGGAGAAAACAAAGGGAATGAGGATGCTGGGGGCCAACATGGGAGAAGATGGGAGGCAGCCGGCCGAGAAGGAGAAGGGGGCTAGAAGACATGCCAAGTTGCCAGGGTAGCTTCCAGAGAATGCTAGTGGTTTCCTCATTAAGCTTGTGTCTAAACAGTCTTCATTTTTATAGTTCTAGTGGATTGGGTTCTGGCACGCTTGGGGACAAATTTGTTAATTAGCTCCATGGCTCCTTGGGTGGCTGTCCATTTTATGGGTGATGGCACCAGAGGCCCAGCTCTGCCAGGGGAAAGAAGGAATATTCCATTCATTGGGCTATGGGTTATTAAGCCACTCTTTCTTCCTGTCACAGATTGTGAATAACACTGTGTTCTCTTCCAACCCCTTCGCTGCCTCCTCTTCTGTCCACAGCCAGAGGAGGACAGTGAGTCTAGCAAAGCCTCGTTGTTCTCAGTCTGGTGGGTGCTGGCTTGTGTGGCCCTCAGTAACGGGAAAAGGACCTTTTTCCTTCTTCCCACACCTGTCGATCCCCAACCACCTGGGAGTCCCCTCAAGAAAACTGACCTGCAGCTTCCGCAGCGCTGGGCCACTGGCCAGAGTGGCGGATTCCTCCGGGAGCTGGTGCAGCCCTTGGCAGATTAGCCCTGCAAGTCATTGATTTCAACTACTCAGCATCTTGTCTCGGCAATGCCTGTGCGTCTGCCTCTCTCGATTCAATTGTAATAACTTTATTGGCACAAAGAGATGGAGAAAGGTTTGCCAAAGTCAATAATCAAGTTTCTGTGACTGGGATGATATGTGCGTGTTTATTTATTTATTATTTAGAGGCTATTTCATCAAGATAAGAAGCATGGGCTACCATTGCGTATTCTCTTTGGATTGCTCTCCAGTAAGACAGTTCCTGCTGGGGAGTCAGATCTTTCCTCCCAGTGATGCAGTCTCATTATTTTCTCTTCTTGTTTTATTCTTGTTTGTTCCCATGTCTTTTTCGTGCAACTTCTTGAATGAAGAAAAAAGTGAGGTAAGCAAGTACTGAGCACCTACTATGTCCTAGGCAGGACCGGAGTATTCAAAAACAGGCCTATTTTTTGTTCTAAAGCAGGAAAAAAAAAAACTGAGGCAAGCCATAATGAAATGATTACATGAGGTTACCCATCCATCCAAGAGGATATGCTTTCTATAAATTAGAGAGGAAGGAAAGTTGAAGGGTTAAGTGTGCAGGTGTCCAGCTCTGCCCGACTAGATGTGATTTGGGCCAGACTACTCTGTGCCTGTTTCCTCACTTACAAAAAAAGGGAATGGTAACAGTAGCACCTGCCTCTTAGGGTTGTTATGAAAATCATGCAAGAATGAACATAGCACTTAGAAAAAGTCTGGCCCTTAGTAAGCACTACTAAATATTAGCTGTTGTTGTTGTCATTATTATTATTGTTGTTGTTAAGATAACTTACAGAGACCTTAACAGTTTTCTCATCCAAGCTCTTCCTCTTCATAGTGAGGACGTAGAAGGCCAGAGAGACTGATATGCCCAAAGCCATAATTTGGTCTCTCTCTTTTTTTGTTTAAGAATTTATTTATTTACTTGAGAGAGAGAGAGTGAGAGTGAGAGAGCATGAGAGGGGAGAGGGTCAGACGAAGAAGCAGACTCCCTGCTGAGCAGGGAGCCCAATGTGGGACCTGATCCCAGGACTCCAGGATCATGACCTGAGCTGAAGGTAGTCGCTTAACCAATTGAACCACCCAGGCGCCCATAATTTGGTCTCTTTAACTGCAGACAAGGATGCTAATTACCTCGACACCATGCTGCCCCCTTGGTCAAGGGTGTGAGTTTTGATTCTGGAAACTCAAGCAAAATTTTGACAAGGGATTCCTCTCTAGCCCACCATTCATTGGATAGCCTGGTCTGGCTGATCTGCCCTCTGCCCCAAACCTCCAGACATCAGCCAACATGTAGATGGGTGGGATACCGGAAAGCTCTCTTGGCATCAGTTTCCCCAACAACTGTTGTTGATACACGTGGCAGGGCCTTGGAAGTTTGTGAGGCAAGAAGCAAGCATGAATCGGGAGGCACTGTCTGCTCGGGGTCTTGTTTTGATGAGTGTGGGGCTGGGTTGTTGATAGCCATGGAAGAGACTAGGAACTGGGCCCTATCTCTTTCCCTGCTCCAAAACTGTAGAGTTCAAACATGGCGGTGGCAGGGGAGAGGGGGTATGCTGCGCTGTAATGTAGCCGAGAAGTCATGGAAACACAGAGAACCTGCCCTTCTGATAGTCCTAGAGCCCCTCAGGTATAGCCTGTTACCCAACCAACTTGAGCAGGTGGAGCTAAGAGGCAGGTGCATGGGCCCAGGGCATATCAGAGGAATACGGGCCCAGGCCCCCAGGGGCCAGCTGTACTGGCGGCAGCAAACTTACAGCTTTGGCACAGCTGATTTTTTTCTCTCTTTATCGTTTTATCACAGGTACATGTGGGTACAGTCCTGATGCTCTTCGTCACCCAGCAAAATCTCCTAATTTCCGCAATCAGCTGTCTGCACGTCCTGGGAGAGGCAAGAAGGGCTCTGTGCATCTGTCTGCATGCCCTCCGGGGACAGGAACCAGCTCTGTTTGCCTCCAACGGTCTGCCACTCTCTGTAACTCTTCGTTCATCGATCCCTGGGAAAACTCTGATGGGCATTTTGCCATTCAGCGGTGCAGGAGCGGCTGCCAAGGCAGTTGGGCATGGGAAGGAAGAATGTTATAAAAACAAGAGAGGAAGTTGGGCCTCTCACACTGAGAGAAAGGAAGGATGGGGAATTTACGGTGAAGAATGGGAGATGGGTGCCATGGTGAGAAAACCAGACTTGGCATTCCTGCCTGGAAGAGTGGGAGGGGCTTGGAGTGGGTCCACAGCAGGGGACCAAGGAAGGGCAGGGATGTGCCAGCGGTGATGGGTAATGAGGAGTCCGGGGTGGCTGCTACTGTAGTACAGGCAGAGGAGGGGCATCTAGAAGACTGTTCCAGTCTCCCTTTTTCAGGACTGGTATGTCCTGACTTCACCAGCAGGGAGTAGTGCTTGGCAGTGCCTTAGGGATGCTTCAGCTGATGTCTCTTTTCAAACCAGCTGCTGGAAAAGGGTACTGGGTTCAATCCGTGAGTTTGAAAATGACCGTTGCTTGTGGAGGAGAAATCCTTAAATCTCACGGAGTGCACTATTTTGAATTCAGTAACTCCAATTGGGAAGCGAGAGCCACCATGCTGTTTGGACTCATCAGCAATTAAGTTTTAAGCCAACATTTGTAAAGTGCTATTTAATGTAAAACAATCTTATACGTAATCCGCTTGGTTTTGAAAATAACTCCAGTAGTTCCATTTTGTAGGGGTCAAATTGAGGTCTTTAAAAAGATTCAAATAAGGCCACATAGCTAACAAAAGTCCATCAGACTTCCTGATTTTGCTCTTTTGTTTTGCTTATTTCCTCACACTACTTCCCCCCCCCATACAATCAGTGATATCATAAGGCTATAATTTGGAGTCCATGAATGAGCGACAGGGCATCAGTGAATCTATCCTAAAATTATTTGTAAAATTTGCATGAAAGTGACTGTGTGCACTTTTTTCTGTGGAGGGGTCCATAATTGGAGCAGATTTATAAATGTTTTCATGATAGCAAAACACGAAACAAAACATCATAAAAGGAAAAGCTGTTTGGCTCACACTTCTTATGCACCTAACACCTGTCTCCCGAGCACAACAGTATCACAACAAACCAAAATGAAATTGTTAACACAAGTGTAACAACTTCTAAAAGCCACGTGAAACAGATTAATTAAATCTTCAATTCTGTTGGAATTTTGGGCTCTGTGTAGGCAGAATGTAGCTGTCTTGTCCTAACTGCTTCCTGGGTCTTTGCTCCCATTCCCACCCAGCCTGGGGAAGGGAGACAGCACACAGGCAGGAGACAATGTTTCTGGCTCTCTTCAGGATGCCATCCTTCACAGACTCCTACAGACACTCTTGATTTCCCACTCAGAGTCCCACTTTGTTGTTTGCTTTCCAACACGTACATCCTCAGTGTGGCCATGGGCTCTCCTGAATTTGGCCCTATTCCCAGACCCAGCACATCAGTCTTGATAAACTGACGAATCATGGTAATTTTATTCCTCTTGCTAGGAACTGGCTTAAGAAAGAACATGTAACTTAATTCCGATTGATGAGATTGGAGGCTAACTCTTCTGCGGATGCTTCTGGGAAAGGTTTTTTAGCTTTTGAGAGAACTGAAAAGAATACAGCCATCTCCTTTCTACCTCTGAACGTGGCTGTGGACAAATATGGTCACTGGAGCTCTGGCAGCCATCTTGAGGCCACAAGGAAAAATGGCCGACATGGTAAAGACAGCTGAGCAGAAAGTACAGAAAAACTCCTGGTCCTTGACGAGGCTGTTGAGATACTGAATTGACCAACCAAGGAGCTGCCATCCGATGCTTGATGATATGTGAGATAGCAATTGACCTAATAGGTTAAGCCATTTTGAATTGAGTTTATGATCACTTGTTGGCAAAAGCATCCTAATTAATTTACGTTAGTCCCATGCTGTGCAACTACCTTCTATGAAATGTCTTAAAGTAAGATAATTCTCTAAGTTTTAAGGTTAGACTCACCTTGTAGAGAATAAAGAGCCAGGCTCTTTAAAGAATAAAGAGTCCCCGGATGAATGACCAAAATAGGAAGTGCTGGGTAAAGTCTCATGCTTTAATCTCTGTAACTCAAAATTCTGAATTTTAGAAGGGATCTTAGGGATAATTTAGATGACTGTTAAACTGACCAAGGGGCAACTACAATCATGCAGGGATACATTAGAAGCCTACAGATATCTGACTGAAATTCAGTTAGAATTTTGTTTTACAATTAAAAATTCCTCGATTAAAAAAATTCACAGTTAAATACTTCACACACCAAATGTTTATATACTGGAAAAACTGGCATCTTTAAATTGGGCTTCTAGCTGTACATGCTTCTTTGTATATAGTTCCTGCCATAAATATTTTATAAATGTTAGTTGATTCAGAATGTCGTGGCTCAGTACTGGTCCCTTCTGTATTATTATTGTTTGGGTTTTTTTTTTTTTTTTTTAATGCAGGCCTTCCCGTGTCATTTACATAAAATCGTACACATGAGTATCAACTATAGCATGCATGGGCCCTAAGAAATTAAATGCCAGGTGATATATACATTAGCCCAGCACCTTGTAAGATCACAGTACAGTAATTAGTCTTAAAATAGCTATTGGACAAAGGTTGCAGGGCAATGACTGCTGCACATTACAGTTTCAGCATCTATAGTACGATCCGAATGCTTCTCTTCCTTTTAAAGGCTGAATGAGTTTACCTTGGCAAGATGACGCTTCTGGGTTAATGCTAGGGAACTGATCAGCAAAGACATTGAACCTGAGAGGAGTATTCAATGTTTCAAGCAAAGTAGGCTTGTCTATTTTACACTTTTAGTAAATATCTGACAGAGAGAGGCAATGGAGCAGCTGGGACATCATTGGTGAGATGTCACCATTGCTAACGATGGTTGTCATCACGTGTCCAGCATTATTCTGGAGCCTCACCTGTATGGATGGGTGTAAGCCACCCTCAACCTTCTAAGGTAGGTATCATTAAATGTGCCCATTTTGCAAACAGAAGACACCAAAACAGAGGCACTCAGCCAGCGAGGGGTAGTCTTAGGATTTGAACTCACAAAGTGTACCTCCAGAATCTGGACTGTTTCTCACCACATTAGATGTTTCCTTGAGCAATGAAGATTTCCTTGGTTGAAGAAACTGTTCACCCACTCCCTCCCTCCCTCCACACTGAACATTCTCCACTTGAAGAAGGAGAGCGGGTCTCACAGGCTGGTATGGAATCAATGTTGAAAGGAAACTGTCATGCTCTTCTTTCAAACTTTCTGACCTGAATTTGCAGGGTGAACACCCTTGTACATTCACAACCTCTCATGTGTGTGCATTAGGACTCTCTGAATGGTACGCAGCTAAAACAGAACTATGTTGACTGACGAGGCTAAGGTAAGACTAGCAACTGCTTTGGGTTTCCCTTGTTTTCAAATTTTAGGTATTCGTTGAAACAACCTTTTTTTGTGACGTGGCAACTTCGTAAAATGAACTTACAAAGTACATGAAGGGTAATGGTCACATCTGTCAGACATGTCCCTCCTGTTTCGCCAGACTCTGCAGCTGGTTTAGAGCAAATATCAGAAAAGCACTTAGAAGCAAGGAGTAGAAACTCAGTGGTTTAAACAAAGAAGGGTTTGTGGTTCTTACAGAAGGAGACACCAGGAGGTAGATGGTAGATGGTGGTCTGGCTTCTCCACACGTCGGCTAACATCTCTGACATTCTCTTGGCCTTTCCCCACAGACCCAAGCAAGCTGATGTCAATGCAGCCAACACCATCACCCTCCAGACAGAAAAGGGAGCAAGGAAGGTACGTACCTCCTTTGCCCCTTCCATCAGGAAAGCAAAATGTTCACAGAAAACTCCTGCAGGTGTCTGTTGACATCTCACTTACTTCAAAACCGTCACCTGGTCACTTCCAAGGGAGGGTGGCCGAGAAAGTACTTCGCTTCCCTGGGCTTTAGAACCAAAGTGGATGAGAGAAAAGAGGTTAGAAATGGATGCCGAGTCAACCAGTCTACTGTGTCTGCTACAAAGGAAAACAAAGACTTTCTGGGTCACCTGGGGTACATGTTCTTTAGGGAACCAAGCAATATCGGCTTTGAAGGTTTAAAAAACAGGCCACCTGTGCACCCATTTAAGAACATTTGGTTAATTGCTTATTTTGCATGTAACACTGTGCTGGGTCCTGGGAAGTCTCAGAGGTCTCACGTTAGAGGTTCCCCCACCTGAAGAAAGAAGAGATGAGCTCGCTAACCAATTTTTCATTGTGCTAAGGAATCACGGGAAATTCTCAATCTCCATTTCTGTGTTACAAAAGGATTGGCTCTCTAAGGACACAGGAAACCTTAGAGCTCTCTGATTTTGTATAAATAATCATTTATTAAGATATTCTCTGTCCCTGCTACAATGTCACTGTGAGGGTTTGCTGTCAGCAACATGTAATGACCCACATTTCCCCAGCAGCTTAAGTCATCATTACATTAATTTGATGTGATGGAGTAACCAGAATGTGGCATGGGAATTGTATTTTAATGGGAAACAGCACTACAACCTTCAGAAGCAAGGACAGATGGCAAAAGCTTGGAAAAGACCCAGAAAAGTCAACATTAATAGGAAATAAGAATTTAGAACTTAGGGGAGCTTGGGTGGCTCAGTCGGTTAAGCATCTGTCTTCAGCTCAGATCATGATCCCAGGGTCCTCGGTCAAGCCCCGTGGCAGGCTCCCCACTCCAAGTGGAGTCTGCTTCTCCCCCTCCACCCTCCCCTACCCACTCCTGCTCTCTCTCTCTCTCTCTCTCAAATAAATAAATAAAATAAAAAGAATTTAGAACTTGGAGCTAGCATTAATAAATAATTTATAGACACTTTTCATCCTTCCAAGATTCTAACACTGTTTAGACTCCTTTTCAGGAGTAAGTGGCCTGCCTATTTCTGAAGGTGGCTGCTCTTCATTTAACTCCAGGTGCATACCCTGAGTGACCTAGTAGACACAGTCCTTCATACATTTAATAAATCTTTAATGAGCACCCTTTACGTTCCAAGTACTGTAGTGGGTCCTTGGTCTCTTATCTTGATACTTATGTCTACTGGAAGAGATGGCTACCTTGACTAAACACTGAAATTCATTGGGACAAGTTGCCCTAAAAAACGGCGAACCAGGTACAGAGAAAGTACTGTGAGATCCAGGTCAATCCTGCCTGTTGCAGGTATGGGACATGGAGGGCATTAAATGGCAGAGGAATGGGAAGAATCTTCACAAGCAGAGGAAAAGCAACTTTTGCGTAGTAGGACAAGTGCAAAGGCATGGAAATATGTTTGGAAAATATCTTCTAGATTACAGGGTATATAGGGGAGAAGGTTGGGTAAAGGACTCAAGGGAGTCCAGCTTGTTTTGAAAGTGTTTTGGGTTGCCTTACATACAGAAGCATAGGCTAGCCAATTAAGGCAAAACTGTGCTGGCTATTGGTTTTCCTTGGTTTTTCTTTGCAACCAGCTTTCATTTCTACCATCTGTGTCCTTTATTACAGGGGCCAGAAGCCTGAGAACTAGTGATCTCATGCTCCTCTCTGTCCGGGGGCTCTGGACACAACTATTCAGCCAGTGAGACACACTTGCTTAAGATTTGGAGTTGGAAGGGCCTGGGAAGCACACCATGTTGGTCTGCTTCTGGCAGCGGCTTATGGGTACTTGGGCTTTGGCTGAAACAAGGAGTTAACAAAATCCTCAAGGCACCCTGCAGCTATCCTCTTCACTGCTGTAGGACAGCTGTGATCATCAGTGGAGGTTTTCTGCAGTTTCCTGACCCTGCTGGAAACAACTTCTTAACTGTAGGACCACAGCCGCAGTGGTGAACCAAAAAGCTAGCAACTTCTTCTGACTTCCACTAAAATCCCATTTTCCTAACAGTCTTGGAGGCACCTAATCCCCTCTGTGAAATCTCTCTGCTTGCAACATGAAGAGCCATTTCTCTTTTCCTCCCTGAACCTTCCCTGCTACAGTATCAATATACAGGAAGGTTAGGGACCAAATGACCCCTAACTGCAGCCCGTGTTAACTGTCTCCATAGAAAATCTAGAGTTACATTTTAGAACTAGAAAGAAAGTTCATCACAGTTGCTAGATGCTAAGACTGTGATATTAAAAAAAAAAAAAACAACTATTGCACAAGTCACAAACCCGGATGTTATCCTTGATTCCCCATCACCTCTCACATCCAATCACCAAGTCCTGCTGCTTAGACCTACTTGACCTTGCACAAAAGTGTCAACCCAGGCTCCCACCCTAATCAGACCACCAACACGTCTCCCCTACATTACTAACTTAACCCATCTGGGCTGCTATTGAGAAAATACCACAGACTAGGTGGTTGATAAACGACCCAAATGTTTCCTCACAGTTCTGGAGGCCGGGGAGTCGTAGATCAAGGTGCTGACAGATTGAATGTCTGATGAGAGCCTGCTTCATGGTTCAGAGGTAGATGCCTTTTCACAGCGTCCTGACATGGTAGAAGGGACCAGAGAGCTCTCTGGCCTATTTTATAAGGGCACTAATCTTATCACGAGGCCTCCACCCTCATGACATAATCACTTCCCACAGGTCCCACCTCCAAACACCATCACACTGGGGGTTGGGTTTCAACATATGAATTTGGCTAGGGGAGGCGGGGGAACGACACAAACGTTCAGTCCATAGGAGCTGCCCTAACATCCTAACAGGTCTTCTGGATGTCGTTTTACCTTCCTGCATTCTTCACTGCACAGCTGGAATGGTCTTCCTGAAACACGAACTCAACCCAAACATTCTCCTGCTTCGAAGGCTCCTCATCATTCTGGGGGTTAATCCCAAACTCTTCAATAGGTTTACAAAGTCCTTCACAACCTGCCCTCTGTCTCCCTCTCTAGTTTTACTCTCTCTACACCACACTCCTCTTTTGAGAGCTCTAGCCTGACTGTAATTCTGTCATAGTCTCAAATAGCCCTTTGCATAAAGTTACCTCTCAAAGCCTTATCCTTCTCCTCAGCCCCTCCCCCTCCTCAGTTCCTAATTGAGCTTCAGGCTGAGGATTGGACCTCACTGCCTCTGACTTAGCAACCTGGGCTCTCCTAATCCCCCTGGCTCCCCTGCCCCACCACAGCCCCATCTATCCTTTATTGTTACTGCTTGTTGAATTGTTGTTGCCCATCAACCAACTGTAAGATCCACAAGGCTGGCAATGTGTAGATCATTGGACTTCTAGTGCTGACACATGGAAGGTGCCCATTAAATATCTGTTGAAAAGAAACCCATACTCTAGGCCCTCTTCATATATTAGATTGAGGGGAGAGGGGTGGGCAGGAGAAGGGAGGTCAGGTCAAAGACAACCAAGCTCTACTGATAGGTTACTGTCCTATACGAACCCCCACAGGGGACCACAGGGAAGCTCATTTTTCCATATCAGCAAACCCCAGGATGAGGTGAAGCACTTGTCTTGGGCATAAAATTTGGGGAAGAGCCAGAAAGTTCAGTAATCAAGACAACACTTTAATGAATATGAGAGGCAATATTAGAGGCTACAAGAAAAAAAATTTGGGAAAAAATACTGATCCTGACTATATTTAATATTTGTAAATTTTAGATATTTTGTTCTTCAAGGTGTTTTTACATTAATTTTAATTTTTTATCATTTTGTATTAAGATATTTCATTTACTTGATTACTGAGTGTGTGGGCATGCTCTGAATGTTTGCACTTCAGTCAAGTTCATCACTCACCTAACTATAGTCCCAGCTCATCATCTGTAGACTGTTTTACCAAACTCTGATGCGAGGGCTTGTTGTTTCCTTGTTCAGTATTATGTGCAATGTGTTTTTTTTTTTAAATATACCCTTTATAAATTAAGGGCCTTCCTTTTACTCCTGGCTTACTAAAAATATTTATTAGGAACAGTCACTGAATTTGAAAGCAAGTGCTTTTTCAGCATCTCTTGAGATGATCATGTAGTGTTTCTCCTCTAATGTAAGAATGTAGCGAATTACATGGATAACAGTAAGAAAAGTTGTTCTCACTTTTTTGTTATCATAAACAAACAATAAGCACATCTATGAGTCAATTTTTTTCAGTCTTTCGAATTACAGCAATTAGACCAAACCCCAGGCATTCTCATAAATGGAATTAATGGGTTGCCATTTTTATTTGAAGTTTTGTCATTTGGAGCTTTTCCCAAATAAACCACACTTTCAAAACACGTCAGTATCAATAGCAGCAGTCTTCCCTCACGAGTGGTCTGGGGGGACTTTGACACATTTTCACTTCCTACTTCCTCTCTCGCCGTTTTCTGGCCCAGGTTGTGCGTAAGTAAGGGTCAGGCAGGAGTAACAGTGCAGGAACTGTTAAACCTGATGGGAACTTTCAGTACCTTTGCTAGGAAAGAAAAGAAAATCCCCCACTCAACCATACTTCAAGCAAAAATTTAAAAAGAGAAAAAAGAAATTTAAAAAAAGAAGAGAGAGAATCCCCACATATGGCAGGATTCTGTCAGGGAATTTGCTACTTTAGAATCTCCCAACATGTGTGAGTGTTGCAGAAAAAGAAAGTTGGGGCTTAGGTAGGAGAAAGGTAGCCAACTCTTTCATGTCTTCTCTTTATATCTTGGCTGGGAGTATGGAGTAGAGACAATTTCATGACTGACTCACCAAGGGGCAGGCAGGTCAGCCTCTTCTCTCCTTTCTGGGGGCATCTGTGGACTGTGGCTTAATTAGATAAGTCAATGTGAAGTCCTGCACGGGAATGAGACAGTGGCATGTGCAGACGCTGAGGAGGTGAGCAAGGTTGCTCAGGAGGCGTGTGGACAGTGGCTGGGGCAGTGCCCAGGACCCCAGTGTAAGCTGCTTGAGAGCAGGGGCATCATTGTCTGTCTGCAGGGCTGAACCTGCCAAGCCTCATATAAAGCCTGACACACAGCAGTGCCCAGTAAATACCCCACAACGAATAACAGAATGAACCACGAAGTCCTGCTAGACCCCACCATCAAGGACCGACCCAAGGAGAGGAATATGAGAAATGATTTAAAAAAAAATCCGGGGACACGGTACCATGACCGCCAAAGGAAGAACGTGTTAAGTGGAGAGAACAAACAACATAGTGTCAGATCATGCAGAACAGTGGAAGTCAGAGCAGGTACAAAACAGTCAATTTGATGTAGAAAAGAAAAACATCACAGCAATGACTTGAAGATAAGGGTTGTGATGTTATTATTTTTGTCTGTTTGGTGCATGGTAGGAAGTTCAGAGGGGCAGTGCCTTAACAGTGGCCCAGTGCTTTTCTTTCTCTCTGCTATTGGCAGCATGCTGGATTTCCTTCTCCTGTCACAATATGGCTGCTGCCCCTCCAGCTATTGCATCCATAGTCACACCAGAAGGAGGGAGGATGGGCAAAAGAGTAAAGTGAGCCAGCTGAGTCTGTCCTTTTTTCTCAGGGACACTAAAGCTTTCCCAGAACAAGCTTTTACTTACCCCCCTTTCCTCTCTAGGTCACGGAGTCACCTTTAGATCAATTCTGGACCCAAAGTCTTAAGATTCCATCACTGCCTTAGTCAATCACACTCATTCTCTGTAGCTGAAGAATGGCCTCTCCCTGAAATCAAGAGGTCTCCAAAGGTGGCTGAAAAGAATGGAAATCTGGGGCGCCTGGGTGGCTCAGTGGTTAAGCCGCTGCCTTCGGCTCAGGTCATGGTCTCAGGGTCCTGGGATCCAGCCCCGCGTCCGGCTCTTTGCTCAGCAGGGAGCCTGCTTCCTTCCCCTCTCTCTGCCTGCCTCTCTACCTACTTGTGATCTCTCTCTGTCAAGTAAATTCAAAAAAAATCTTAAAAAAAAAAAAAAAAGAATGGAAATCTGTTGGAGAACGGAGGGAGCATGCACGTTGGGTAGACCACGGATGATGTCTGATACAGAAGTTACATTTCTAAAAGACCCAGCAGGATCAGCAGTGTAATTTGTGGGGCCTGGTACAAAATGGGAATCTAGAATCCCTGTTCAAAAAAATACATTAAGAATTTCAAGGCAGCAATGGTGGAGCACTCAACCAAGCGTGGGGCCCTTCTGAGAGCGGGTCCCCCTGCCAGCCACTGTCTTCCTCCCCTGCCAGGGAAGTGAGCCCCAGGCCCAAAGCTGTCCCTTAAGCTGGGAGCTCACTGGTCAATTCAGGTGAAGCAGGGAGGGGGAGGAGAGATGAGTGCAGTAGGTTGAGGAGTGAATGGGGGGGGGGTGAGCAAGTGGCAAAGGCACCAACACTCGCTGGAGAAAATAGACACAGTATGGTAGGAGAAGGCTGGCTAACTAGGGAAAGAGAGAAGAGAGGGGGCGAACTGCTGCTCAGGCATTTTCTGTCTCTCTTCCGGGCCAGCTTGCTTTGGAGCGGGGCGGGGGGGGGGGGGGGGCTTTCATGTAGGGCAGGTGGGGGAGGGGCTGGGGCTGACAGCTGCCCTCACCCCTCACCAAGCACATGCCATCAAACCAGGGGATCATGGAAACAGAGCCCTGGGTCAGAAAAATCGGAAAAGCTAGGTTGGAATTCCCAGCTCAGACTAGTAAGACTCTGAGTCTCCATCCCTTAGTTAGGTCACCTGTCAACAGAAGGTCACACTGCTTATGTAGGGGTGACTTGCTACAAAGGGAAGGCGTGGTTATTGCCCTTTGAGCAGACACCCTGCACAGAAAAGCTGGGCATCCCTCCCCTGCCTACCCCTCCACCACTGTGGACCCCAGTCTCTCACTACAAATTTTTACAGGTGGCGTCAATTTTAATAGATTTCATAACTATGCAATGATACTGTCAATACAAGTAGTGGGTCGGAAGGTGCAGGGAAGGAAGGGAAAGGAAGAGGTACGTATGTTTGTTTACGTAAACCCACTCTGTTCCTCCCCACTCCCACCTCTGCCACCCATTAGAGACCAGCTCAGGGCTATGCCACCTGGTGATGTAAACAGTGCCTCAATGACATCACCCCCATCAGTGCCAGGAGACATAAATTTCATTTCCCAGAAGATGCCGCAGACAGTAGCTTCTGGGCAAACAGTGACTCTAGCAATAAATATTGGCAGAGGAGAGAGACCTTTAATGGAAAAGCTTTGTGAACCTAGAGCAGCTAGGCTGTAAATCCCAAAACAGAGAGGGATTTAATATCTTAGATCAGAAGACAGATTCATCAGAGCATATAAATAATTCTATAGCCCATTTGGGGCAATCAACTATTAAAATTTAAGTATTAAAATAAAAACCACATCTGAGGTAAGAAACCATGGAAACGAGACAGAAGCCCCCCAACTAGCCAGGGCTTGCTGTGGAGTGGCGGGGTAGAGGGATGAGCAAGCAGAGCCAATCAGGAGATGGTGGGCAGAGCCTCCACTGGGTCTGGGGTCGGAAGAGGGGGCGGACCCACAGAGCCCCAAAGGTAGATCCCACTGGATGGAACTTACCTGATAGCAAACACAAATTGCGCAGGGAGGCCAGCAAGAATTTACCTAGAAAACAAAAAAGGACACATGACAAGCTAACCTAAAGGCCAGAAAGTGGCCCCCAAATACCACTTGTCAACAGAATGCGCTGGGAACTGGGGTGCTATGACATTATGAGAAATGTAACATGAATTTCCTTTCATTTGTGTTCCTCTGCAGGGAGTTCACGTCAAACACTGCCTGGCTGCAGGAAGAAAACCGAGGCTTGTCTTCATCTTGCCCGATGTCTGGGCATCCAGGGCTTTGGAACACATTGGTTCTTCTCAAAAGGTGATGCCGACATCCAGGGACAAAATCCCGCTATACTTGACCTAGGACGTCGCACACCAGGCCATGACTGGTCAAGGCCAAAGGCAGACCTAGAGTGGGAAGGATGCATGCAGGCGCGGGTGCTCCCACGCCTCCCCCAGCCAGGTCTTTGGAATGTTTGCACCCAGTGGGGTAAACAGGTCAGGTGTCTCCTTGTCTCCTAAGACGCAGAAATGGAAATTCAGAGAGGTTAGGTGACTTGCTCAGGGTCACATAATCTGGGTCTTCTCAGGAAAAATCGGGAGCTTTTCTCACTGTACTACAAAGTGGTGCCAAATTCCAACTCAGCTTGAGAAACTTTCCCGGCAATTCTGCCTCCAGAATGAGAGATTCAAATGTGCACAGGCGGACCTGGCGATTCCCTGGGGCTCCCCCACAGGCCCTGCCGCTAGATCCTATTCTAGAACTGACCCCCATGAGGGCACATCTTCTGGACAGAAGGAGCATCCTCAGAGGCCTGGAGTCCATCTTTTCTAGACCCAGCGCTATTGTGAGCAGGCAGAGGTGAGGGAAGGCGCTCGGCCGATGGCGTGTGTCCCATGGGGTGTTGGCCCTGACTGTAGATCAGGATATAATCCACGAAAGCTGGCTCTGAAACTCGTCCTTACGGAGAGCGCCAGGGGAGTCAGTGATCAGGCAGCTTGAGAACAGGGATGGACATACCCTGAGAACAAGAGCCAAGTCTTATTCACCTTTATATTCCTCCTGCCCTGCACATCGTGTGACATTTACTACCCTCAAAACTGGCTTATGGAATAAATGGACAGATAAAGCGAGTCTCAGCTCTGTTGCACAGATGGCGCGTGACAGTAAGTGAATTTCCTAAGCTCTCTGCACTCTAGCTTCCTTGGAGAGGTGAGTTACACCTTATGAGTTTGTAAGAAATAAATGAACCAATGCACCGGAAAGAGCCCGATCAATTAAAATGCCCCACCAAATGTAAAGCTTCCAGAGGAAGCATTGCTAACATTAGCAATTACTTTCTTTTTTAAATTTTTAAAATTTTTTCAAAAGATTTTACTCATCTGAGAGAGAGAGGACACGCCAGGGGAGGAGCAGAGAGAGAAAGAGGCTCCCCACTGCCTGGGAGCCTGACACGGGGCTGGATCCCAGGACCTGGAGATCATGACCTGAGCCAAAGGCAGATGTTTAACCATCTGAGCCACCCAGCTATCCCAGAAATTGCTTTCTTGACCACTGTTCTCTTTCTTTGCTACCAAGTCTCTCTTTTGGTGTCCCCCAAATTATGGTCTCCCACCCTGACCTCAATGTACTGGTGATGGGTGGGAGTGCAGAAAGATAAATCAGGCTCAAGTCATGGAGAGTCTGACCACACATCTGATTCTCACTGAGAATCGGCAGTCCCCAGAGTGTATCTGTAATTAACACGGCAGCCTGGAGACTGCCACCCCTCACGCTGGTATTCGGAACAATGGCCAGGTTAGATAGATCCACTGGGGGGACGGGGTGTGGAGTGTGTGGGCAAATGGAGTGGGTGATCTAACTCTTGAGCCATGCCCATCCCAATGGCTGTTCAGAGACTCCCACTGGAATCAGGAAGTGGGCCTTTTTTGCTATGTTAGACCAGGGGTCAGTAACGACAACCCGCGGGCCACATCTGGCCTGCTACCTGTTTTTGTGCAGCCAACAAGTGAAGGATAGCTTTTACATTTTTAAATGGGGGGGGGGGGGAATCAAAATAATATTTCATGACATGAGACAATTACATGAAACTCAAGTGTCAACACCCCTACTATAAAGTTTTATCAGAATATCACCTCACTCCTTTGTGTACATAATTCTCTGTGGCTGCTTTCACAGTTGAAATAGATCTGCAGGGTAGACCTTGGGCAGGTCCCTGGTCTAGGCCTTTAGTTCAACAAACTTTCAATGAAAATAGACTCTTGCCAAGCTCGGGGCTCATCTCTGAGAGTACACCGATGAGTAACAGTACGGCTCTGTTCTTGTGAAGCCAAGGTCTAGGAGAAGCACGGACAGGTGAAACGCCTATTCCTCTGTGTTCCCAGAGATGCCAGATCCATTCTGCGACCCTGGGTTTGCAGAGAGATTCCAGTTTGAGGTCATGTGGCCGCTACCAGGGGTCCTAGCCATTCGTGATTTCTGTGAGGGAACAGTTTTGCAGGAGAAGGAGCTGGTCCCTTGAGGCATACCCAGGGGTCCCTGTGAGTGCTTTGGGGTAGGGGCTGGCTCTCACACCCAGGTGCTGGCCTGTGTCAGCCTGTTCTGACTGGCTCTTTGCAAACAGGTGTGGGGAGATCTAGTCACAATAGTCCGAAGTCCCCGGTGCCAACTCTACAACAGTCCATGGGTCACCCACCCTCCGTGGACAGCTGTGTCCCCTGTTCCTTTAGTGGATTGTTTTATTGTTTCACTATTAAGATTTTTATTGTGGGTCCTGCCTGCAATCTGGTCTCTCCCTCTTACCGCTCTCCCTGCTACACACAGATGTTAAGTGTCTCTTTCCCCAGGTAAACTCGCCAAGTCTCTCCTGATGCCACCTTTGGTCAGAGGCTCTTCACAGGGGGCAGAGCCAGAGCCAGCAACAGTCAGCACCAAGCACGGAGCAGTAACAAAGCAGTGAATAATAAAATAGCGTTCAAGATGCCAGCAGCCTCAGTGTTGACAGGTCTGGCGCAGAACTAGTGCAGCCCCCAGCCAAGTGTGAGGGAGAAAGTCTACCCTTGAAAGTCCGACAGCCCGTCTGAGGGGCTCTGCTCCTTGCCAGGCTCCGCGCCCACACAGGTGCTTGTCCAGTGGGATCTGTGAGCTGAGCCCAAAGGTAATAGGTAGGGCTAACTTGAGCATTGAAAGTGAACCTTAAGGGTAAACAGGGAAGTAAAAGAGGCACCTCTGGGGCTCCTGGGTGGCTCAGTGGTTAAGGTCTGTCTTTTACTCAGGTCATGATCTCGGGTCCTGGGATCAAGCCCTACGTCGGGCTCTCTGCTCATAGGGAGCCTGCTTCTCCCTCTCCCACTCCCCACCGGTGGGAGATGGCAAAGGGGTGAGGAGCTGCAGTGCTCTGGGCTGTGGAATTCGCTCTTCTGACCCTGCTTTCTGGGCCTGTTTTGTCCGGCTGAGCTGCAGGGGACCCTGGTGAGCGGTGGCACCATGAGGGAGCCCCCGTCTGGGAGGTCCAAGGCCGGCTGGTATGCTGAGACAGAGCACTCCACTAGGACAGACGTCGAGGTGGGAGCACTCTGAGGAGGCCCCTGGAGCACCGTGGCCTTCACTGTCACTGTCACTTACTTTGTAGGAAAGTGTGTATGAACCCAATGTGTCTAATTCCAACCAAATACAAGTGCACTAAGGGAAATTACGTTTGTAATTGACGTTTGTGTAGTGTCTTCGAATTTTCGAGCTATTTTCAAAAGCGTGGTCTTCCCTTACTCTCCAGAACTGTCATGGGAGATGGCTATTATGACCAGTTTTCTGACTTTACAGATAAGGATGGGGAGACAGAGCCCAAGGCTGGTACCTCCCACAGCAGTCAGTCAGTCCAGAGGTGGGGAAGCTCGGTGCGGCACTGTCAGCAAGCTGGTTCCTTCCCTTCCACTCTGCCCTCCTCACCTCTTGGACTTGTCCTCAGGCCCTTTTCCTGGGTCAGAAGACAGCTGCCACATCCTTGCACGATGAAATCCTGAAGCAAAAAGAGATCGTGTCTTCCTTGAGTTCATTTTTTAAGACTGAGGGAGTCTCTGCCAGAAGCCCTTCCCTGCAGACTTTTCCACCTGCCACATTAGCAAGAACAGGCACCATGTCCATTCCTAGTGGAGTCGCCAGAAGGAGGAAGGCATTACCGGCCTGGGCTCAGATGCATCGCGCTGACAGACTTCACTCTAAATTCATGACCGCTAACCTCAAGAAGGCTCTTACCACTGCCTGGCAACACGCGACTTTATTTATTCCCGCCCCAGTGCTTCTCGGATGCAAGTGTGCTTCAGTGTCCCTCGGGGGCTTCTCAGAGCACAGACTGCCCGACTTGGCACCGGAGTTCCTGACCCAGGAGGCCTGGGGTGGGGGGTGGGGCTGAGAAGGTGCATCTCTGAGGAGCTCCGAGTGACCCTGGTGATGCTGTGCGTCCTGCCAGGGATCACACTCTGGGACCCCCTGCTCCAGATTGGGGACCAGCTTACTGCCCTATTACAGCACCCCTGGGCTCTTCTTTCTCCTTAGACATTGTGCACGTCGCCCCACCTGCTCCTCCGTCTCAGCTGACACCCTGCCGACTACTTCAGTGAGAAAGGAAGATAACCAGCTGCCTCCATCACAACCAACATTATATCCTTTGGCTTCCCTTCTGCTGCTATGGATGAACTGCCCTGCTCTGATTTCAGGCTGACTCTACATCTGTGCCTTGGACCTTATCTCCTCTCACGCAGCCAGGGACATCACCCCAAAACACGTGCCCCTCATCAGCTAACTTCCTCTAATATTTTCTTTCCTTTCAAAAAGATTTATTTATTTGACAGAGAGAGAGAGAGAGAGAACAAGCAAGCGCACAAGCAGGGGGCGGCGGGGGGCGGCAGCAGGCAGAGGGAGAGGGAGAAGCAAACTCCCCATGGAGCAGGGAGCCTGATGCGGAACTCCATCCCAGGACCCTAAGATCATGACCCAAGCTGAAGACACTCACTCAGCCCCCAGGCAGCCTCTGATATTTTCCATCCTAAAGCAAAACAAAACAAACTCACAGAAACTCCCTTGACCCCAATCCTTCCTCAGCCTCGAACTCAATTCTATTTCCCTTTACAGGAGAACTCTTGGCATCTCTCTACCTGCCCCCCTCACTTCCTGTCTTTCCTTCTTTCTTGAACCCCATCCAACCCAACTCTGGTTGCCACCTCTCCACTGAAGCTGCTCCTGTCAAGGTTAGCCATGCCTTCCTGGTCCTGATTCTGGGAGTCATGTCTGTTTCCATGTTACTCAGCTCGTTAGCAGCATCTGACACAGCTTGTCACTCCGCCCTCGGAGCCCCCTCCCTTGGCTTCCGGCCACTGATGTCGCTTGGATCCCCTCCCTCCTCTCTGGCTGTTCCTTCTCAGTCTCTTCTGCAGAGGGCTCTTCCTTCCCTGACCTCTGCCGGGTGGAGAGTCCTAGAGCTCAGGCCTGTATGTACACCCTAGCTTGCAGAGTATCAGCTGGTGTCGGGATTTGAAATGCCACCTCCATGCTGTGACTCCCAAATTTCTATCTCCAGCCTGGATCTCTCCACTGAATCCCAGACACAAGCATCCGTGGCAAGCAGCTCCAGATATATAACGGGTACGTCAAATTAACATCTCCCAAACTGGGCTGCTCCCTCTTCCCCAGTATGACAGCATGCACGTGCACTAGGCTTTTCTTCCTGCTCACAGCAAATGGAGATATTGCTCCCCAGTCCCTCATGCCAAAAGCTTGGAATCATCCTTGGTTCTGCTCTCTGCTCTCACACACCGCCCGCAAACCGTCAGCAAATACCAGCAGGTCTCCTGCAAAATGTATCCAGGATCTGACCCCTGATGGCAGCCTCTGTTGTAATGGACTCTGGTCCAAGCCATTCTCATTTCCTGCCTCCACTGTTACAGAAGCATCTTAACTAGTCTCCTCACTTCCTCCCTTTCCTCCTGCCCCCCCACGCCCCCCCTCCCCCAATTTTCAAGAGAGTCAGTCAGAGCGATGCCATTAAAATGTAAATCAGATTATGTCATCCTTCAGCTCCAAATCCCACTTAGAGCAAAGTAAAATCCTTACAAAGCCCTGCAGGGGATCTGGGCCTGGATACTTCTCTGATGTCATCCCCTGTCCCCCACTTCTCTGCAGGCCTCCAGCCTCCTGGCAGTTCCCTGAACACAACAAGTACGCGCTCACCTGTGACTCTGCCAGGGGTACTCCCTCTTGTAGAAATCTCTGGGTCTAGTTGCTTCAGTTTTCTGCTCAAATGTCTCCTACTCAGAAAAGGCTTTCCCTGACATCCCTAAATGAAACAGGAACAAGCCCCTACACTCACTTCCACCCCAACATTTTCTCTTCCACTTAAAGCTACTTTAATTTTCTTGCAGCACGTATGACCACCTGACATACTATATATGTGTTTGTGTGTCATATATCTCTCTCCCTAGAATGTATGCAGCATGAGGGTAGGGAATTTGAACCTACCTGTAACAAGCACTCAATAAAATTTGATGAATTAATGGAAAGGGGAAATCCTACAGTAAGCCGACAAATTGGCAACTAAGTTATACTTCGGGCTCTTACGAGTTAGATTAGTGGTAGTCGGTCCCACAGAGCCCTGTCAACTCTGTATTTCCAGACTGAGATTCTGATCTCCAAGGCCAAGAAACAGATTCTGTACAGTATACTGGAGATCTCTGTACTGTCATCCTGAGAGACCCAGCAGCCGGCTTCCTTCAAAGGAGCTCCATCTTTTAGATCGCCCAAGTCCTAGGCCCTTCATATTCCTTGTGGCAAATCCTTTTTACAAGGCAGATAATCCCTTCCTGATGGATCAAGTTCACAACCACTCATTTTGTATGCTGTTTTTCTCAAAGCTGGCCACACCTGTAGGCACCACAAAGAAACCTACCCAGCATAGTTCCCCCTCTCCTTTCCCGCCACAAGATAATATACACAGTTAAAAGAACTGTAGAATCATTTTGGTAACAGTGTCTAGTCATAGTATAACTACCTGTACCTTGACAAGAAAACTGACTATTGTATCAGGCATTAATGTAACTTTCTCCTTTCATATGAGCCCAAATTTCTCATCCCAAGACAATGGTGGGTTTTTGTTGATGTTGTTGTTATTAAAAATAGAAAAATACAAATAACCAAAAAAACACATTAAAAAATGAGTATATAGAATATAAAAAAGAAAAATACAGCATCCTGTGCAAATAGCAAGAATTTCCACAAGGAGCTGTTTGGAGACTTGCCAGTGTGGCATTTAGCACATGCCTGCCCTACTAAGTAGACCTGAGGTGACCTCCCCAGGTGATTTTCTCTCCTATGAAGGACCACACTTCAGGTTCTGGAACAATCCAACAGATTATAAGATTGGCAAAAGGAGATGGAAGGACCCAACTGGAAATGAGGCAGGGTGGCAGCCTAAACCCTGCTTCATCCAACCCTCCATTGAGTAGGATTAAATTGATCTAATTGGGTAAAAAGGCAAGAGGTCTGCAAACTGGGATGGGTTAGGAAGACTTTCATTATCTTGCTAATGGCAATGCCTAGATGTAGCTGGTTTAGAGCAAGTCACTTGATAATAAGATGGAATTCCAAACCCAGTGGGAGAAATGGGCTTTGCTGAATGGATCCATACTCTCTACATGGTGAAGAGGAAGAAAACCCCGAGGCAGAAAACTGAGAGGTAGATGGGAACACTCAGTTTTGAGTGGGCATCAAAGCAGTGTGACAGAGGTAAGCAATACCTGAATTCAAAACAGCAGCTTCATCCTGTCTGGAACTGGGCCGAATGCCATGCCAATGGCCTGGGGCCACCCACTAGTAGAAGGGAAGGAAGGAAATTTAAAGTCATGGGTCCTCCTGATAGTTAAGTAGCTAGAGTTTCCCTTGAGCTTGAGTTGGCCATTTCAACATTTTTAAATAGATGTAGAACCAATCACATGGTAAAAATGCTTAGTAAATGGCAAAAGTCTACTGAACAGAACAAAACATGTGCACAAGTCCTGTTGAATTTTGTTACATTGTTGCTATTTTCCAATTCCTCGTTTCTGTGTTAGAAAGCTCTGCGATTCCTGTGCTGCCCGCGTGACACTGCCCCATCGCAGGTGAGTCATCATCTCTGCCGTGCCTCAACATCTCTGCTCCTCTTGTGTCAGAATCAAGGTTTAAGTGTCCATGAGGAATTAATGCTCAGAACTTAGCTTAAGAGCAGAGCTTGTCAAACTACTGGGCTTTCAAATCAGCTGGGCAATCTCATTAAGAGGTTCTGATTGTGGAGTCTGGGCTGTGATTTGAGAGTCTACGTTTTCTAACAAGCTCCCAGGTGCTGGCTCAGGGATGGACCACGCTTGGCTCAGCAGGGCCTTCTACACAGTCTGCAACCTGAGTTCTCTTTTCTTTTCTTTTTAAGATTATTTATTTTTTTATTAGAGAGAGAATGGGAAGGAGAGACAGAGAGAGAGAGCTCATGAGCACATGGGAGGAGCAGAGGAAGAGGGAGAAGCAGACTCCCCACTGAGCAGGGAGCCTGACTCCCGGCCTGATCCCAGAACATCAGTATCATGATCTGAGCTAAAGGCAGGCACTCAACCGACTGAGCCACCCAGGTGCCCCCTGAGTTCGGTCTCCAATGTTAGGATTTCTGAAGGGGTGGATTCGATGTGTAACTGGGTAGATCAGTTGTCTAGACCAGTGGTTCTCAGAGTGTGCTCCAGGGACTAGCGACATGGCCAGCATGTGGGAACATGTTAGAGATGCTAATTCTTGGGCCCCCTTCCCAGAATTTTTGGTTTTCTGGTTTCTAAACCAGAAACTCTGGGGGCAGGAGCCAGTAATCTGTGTTTTGATAAGCCCTCCATGTGACTCTGATGTGCACTACTGTTTGGGGAATATGGCTCCAGGACATTAAAATCACCTGGTGCAGGACTCCCAAGTGGCTCAGTTGGTTAAGCATCTGCCTTTGGCTCAGGTCATGATCCCGAGGTCCTGGGATGGAGTCCCACATCAGGCTCCCTGCTCAGGGGACAACCTGCCACTCCCCCTGCTTGTGTTTGCGCTGACAAATAAACCAATACAATCTTAAAAATAAAATAAAATAACCTAAAAGGTGATTAAAAAAAAAAAAGTCAAGCCCTGAGTCTCCTTCCAGAGAATCTAACTTTTTCATTCTGAGGTAGGACCCAAGCATCTGGATATCCTAAAGACACCTGCAGTGATGTTCACGTGCAGTCAGCATTGAGAACAGCTGGCCTAGAGCAGAAAGCAAACCCTGCTTACAGTTTGCTGTAAAGCACCTGAGCGAACCGCCATAGGCTTGTCGCAGGGCTGGACATCCATGTGAACCATGTGCACTCTGGCTCTCCAGGGTGGTTGGGTCAGAGCGGGGGATGATGCAACACTTACCCTCATCCCTGGCTGTTCTGGCTCCTTTCACTCATGATGTGCTCTGGCTGGAAGACCCTGGGGCTATCCTATCACACCAGTCCAAAGTTTCACCCATCCTTAAAGGCCTGTATCAATCCAGGTCTTCAGAAATCTCTTCCCAAACCCCCTTGCCAGATGAGATTTATCCTCTGTAGATCTTCATGGCACGTTCTTTACAAATCTTATTTTCTTATGCTACCTACCTTTCTGGGCTCCTCCCCTCTGCTGAATTGTTAAACTCTTGGACACCCACAACTGTGTAACCCTGAACTTCCGCCCTTCTCCAACCAGTGAGAGGGCTGCACTGTGAACCTAGTAGGCACGCAGTACATCTCTTCTTGAATCTGGGATTGGAACACCTGCGGTTGAGGCTTGCCTTTGCAATCAGGGCTTGTGACCCAAGTTGCTGGATATTTCCTAGCCTCACATCTCTGTAAAATTGGGAGGTTAAATGAGAGGATCTTTAAGATGCCTTCCAAATTTCAGATTGATGGTTCCATGTAGTCTACCATTATTCCTAGAAAGTTGAGTCTGCTGGTACTGTCATTGGCCACCGGACCAGAGATGGACACAAGCTCTTTGATCCTCTTCCCATGGAGAGGTGAGGTCTGTTTCCTCTCCCTGTGTTTCTGGGCCACATAGTGACTTCACTGCAGCAGCAGTGACACTGTGGCAGTTCTGGGCACAGTAAATGGGTGTCTGAGGCAGGGTGGGGGTGATGGAAGGGGAAAGAAGATGAGGAAGAAATTCAGAATGTTGGAGCTCCAAAGGAAGGCCTTCACTAGGTCCTATCCATCTTGGCTTTATGCACACTTGGGGTTGGACACTTGAGCTGTTATGTAAGACGTCCTGCCATCTTGCTGGAGAGATACGTGGAGGGGCCTTCTGTCTACGTGCCCCTATAGTCATCCCTGCCAAGGTACCAGGTATGTGAATAAGATTGTCTTGGACCCTCTAGATCAGCCTCATCACTAGCTGATCGCCACCTGTGATCCCAGCTGATGCCACCTGGAGGAGAATCACCCAACTGAGCTCCGCCTCATTCCTATTCTACAAAATCACAATACATAATCAGCTGTTTAGGTCACCAAGCTTAGGGGAGTTTGCTGTGTAGCACTGTGTACATAGCATTATTCTTGTATGTGAAATTCTATGCAGCTTAGCAAGCAAATATCTGATAGATGTTGGAGAAAATATATACACATATACACATACATACATAACATGGGCTTGTGAAAGTGCATGACATTTTGCACTACTCCCACTGACTTTGATTTCCTAAGTCAACTAAATGGCCTGTGGATGCATTTCCAGAGCAAAATACACAGCAACTAACAAGGGCCTCGTTGAGAGCTGTACTGGGGCCCATGATGTAGCACCAAGGGCAATGTCAGGACTTGTTAAACGGATCTGGGAGGAGCCAGGGAATTTCACCCAGGGCTCGAGAAGGTGGAGCCCTTACACAAAGAGGGCTTTGTCTGCTCCTGAACACAGTGTGGCCATCTCTTCTGGGAAAATTTTCGGTTTGGGGAGAGATCTGCCATTTGAAAAGGGGGATATGATTTTCTCCTCTCCCGGACTAATTTAAACCTCCTCCGATCCCAAGGGAGATTTTTAGTGCAGTATAATAAGGACACCTTCAGAATCACAGCCTCTTTTTCTGAACGTGTTTCTTATGTAAATGCCGCATCAGAGAAATTTCCCTCTGCTTGACACTTAAATTCTGCTTTTAAAACCTGCAAAACAGAAACACAGAGAAAGACACCTTGGAAATACTTTAGGTTTCATCTATTTTCCATTTTTACCTCCAGCTCCCACATTTTTTTCCCCAAATCCTTGTTCTCCAAGTCAAGCATATTTTAAAATCATCCTCTGTTGAACTGGAAAAGCAAAAAAAAAAAAAAAAAGATGATTCCTGTACATTTAGGCTGCCCAAATCCACCAGAAATACAAGACACTTCCTAGTTATCTAATAATCCTCGGAACACCGCAGTGAAGTCAGGTGGCCCAGAGCAGGGGCGTCAAGGGACATTCAAAGAGGAGCCCTCTGAGGCCTAGGTGCACCCTTCCCCCAGGCCACAGGTTCTGGAGGCAACACCAGGGTGAGGGAGGAAAAAGGCCTGGCTCCCTACCTCTCTTTCAAGAAGATTTTCTTTTTTTCCCTGACTCCCTTCCTTTTCCCCACCATGTGCCCCTAGGTAGGACTGACCTCCTGGTTAGCGTTTATGACCCATCCACAGCGCCCCATAGAGTGACTATCAGACTATCATATGCCACCTTATTGTACTGATCACTTCATATCTAGTTGCCTGCTTGGGGAGCAGAAGTAGGTGAGAGAAGAAGGATTATATCTCTTCTCCATATGCTCACACACAGCAAAATAACACAAATACACCTAATGAATGAATGGGGTTGAATTCCAACTCAGCTCACTTGCAGCACTTTCTCAGGCACGTTGTTTCCTCTTGGAGTCCCGAGTTTTCTTGTCTGTGAGATAGGGTGAGTAGGAACCATCTCTCTGGCAGCTTGGAGGAATCACGGGCTAACATTGGCGACAAGCGTGGCAGAACATGCTAGGCATGCAGCAGGTTCTCAGCTAAGGTTCAAGTCACTCATCTTTCCCAGACCCACGTCCTAAAGCTGTGGCCACAGATGGAATGAGCCTTGCCTATGTCCTGCAGGAGCACCTGCAGGGCTAGATGCCCCTACAGTACTGCCCCACATTCCTGGTTGTCACTTAGATCAATTTTCCCTTAAGAACCTGTCTTTGAACTTGAGGCTTGGCTTCTACTTAAAAGTCAAATCATTTTTTTCCCCCCTCTAAGATTTTATGTTATTTATTTATTTGACAGAGAGAGGGGGAACACAAGCAGGGGGAGTGCGAGAGGGAGAAGCAGGCATTCCATGAGCAGGGAGTCCAATGCAGGGCTCCATCCCAGCACCCTGGGACCATGACCTGAGCCGAAGGTATATGCTTCATGCCTGAGCCACCCAGGCAAATCTTGAGGAGGGAAGAGAAGGAAAACACGTCAGGCTGTTACCAGTCACTGAAACCTCAGTGTGAACAAGTCTCAGATCCTTCTCATAGAACACGGTAGAAAAGGCAGTGAGGCAGGGCTGGGAATGGGATAGAGAGAAATAGAGGGTGAGGAGGAAACAAATTATTGGAACAAAAAAGAATCAGGAGAGGCTGCCTGGTACGCAGGAAAACAGCGCAAAGTCGGTGAGAGATCAGGGTTCAAATATGAACTTTTCTTGCTGCTGGATGTATGACTGGAGGCAAGTTACCTAACTTCCTTGAATTACAGTTTTTGACTTGTAAAATGGGGCTAATACTAGCTAATTTGGGGGTGCCTCTGGGGGTTAATTGGAGCAACATAACAAGTGCTTAGTAGGGGCGCCTGGGTGGCTCAGTCCTTAAGCATCTGCCTTCAGCTCATGTCATGATCTCAGGGTCCTGGGATCCAACCTTGCATCAGGCTGCCTGCTCATCGAGAAGCCTGCTTCTCCCTCTCCCTCTGCTTGTGTTCCCTCTCGCGCTCTCTGTCAAATAAATAAATAAAATCTTTTAGTTTTTTTTTTTTTTAATTTTATTTATTTGACAGAGAGAGATCACAGGTAGTCAGAGAGGCAGGCTGAGAGAGAGGGGGAAGCAGTCTCCCTGCTGAGCAGAGAGCCCATTAAATAAAATCTTAAAAAAAAAAAAAACCAAAAACAAAAACGAGTGCTTAGTAGGTGGTTGGTGGCACCGTTGGGGGGCCTAAGAGAGGACTGACCCCTGCGGTCTGAGTCCACCACTTAGTAGTTGGAGAAGGTGGCGGCCCATCTAGGTTGTGGTTATTATTTCCCTTCCCTCGGGCCAGATT
The DNA here is from genome assembly GCF_922984935.1 of Meles meles. NCBI lineage: Eukaryota > Metazoa > Chordata > Mammalia > Carnivora > Mustelidae > Meles > Meles meles. The sequence goes on from NC_060066.1 coordinate 116,129,552, forward strand.
TCCCGGTCTCTGCCCTGCCTGGGGCCAGTTGTGACCACAGTGACAGACACCTACATTAATTAATTATGAGAGAATGCATCTTCTCCATCCTCAAATCCCAAACCCAGGCAGAGGCGAGAGAACAATAGCATTTCATTCTGGCGGAGACAGTAGGCCTCAGGCCCAGCTCCAGGAGGGAAAGGGTGAAAACATTCCACCATTCCACTGAACGCAGGTAGAAAATACCAGTAAGTGGGAGGCAACTCCGAGGCGGGGCGGACGCGCGGGAGGCTGGAGGCTGCGGCGCAGGAGGGAGCGGTGCGCGCCCTCCGCCCCGCCCCCGCCCTCGCCCCGCCCCCTCTGAGCGCCCCCCCCCCCCCCCCCCGGCGTCGCTCAAACCAGGCCCCGTCCCCTCCCCCCCGCCCCCCGCCCTCCCGTATTCCCCATTTCTGTGCTCCGGCCACACCCGCTTTCTCCTGCCCCAGCCCTTCCCGCCACCCCTGCACTTCTCCCGGTGCCTGAGCCGAGGGCAGCGGGCCCTACCGGCCATCGCATGATGGGGGAGAGGGAGTGCGGGGTGCGTCAGTGCAGGAGCTGCCTTTGTAGTCCCTCTCCTCTCCTCGACACAACCCTGACTCCTCCTCCTCTTTCTTTCTCTACTCCCTAAATCCTCCCCCCTTTTCTCCCTGCCCGCTACCTTCTTCTCTCCCCCACCTCCTATAGCCACCCTCTGTAGACCACCCCAGGGGAAGGCGGGTGCCATTGACAGCGATCCCAGCACCCCGCTGACCTAGTCTCGCTTTGCAGTGAGAAGCAACTCAAAGGACAAGTCAGCACCGTGCCCCAGCTGGCAGGTCCCGGTCAGCATGTGGATGCTGCTCACACCCGTAGCCTGGGCCCGACTTCTGGGCCTTCCACGCCTCCGGTACCGTCCTGTGTGCCCAGTGTGGGCTGCCCCTCCACCCCCCAGAGTCCCCGTAAACTGGACAGACTCGCAGTCCCCAAACACCACCTCTGAGAGCCACATGTTGGGGGGAAAGAGAACTGTAGCAAAGCAAAGACAGGGCCCCCATCTGCCTCTGGGTATAGAAACACCCCAAAGAGCTCAGGTTGTTTACTGGGCCCAGCAGGGGCAGCGGGGGAGGGGTAGGAGTGTGGGATACTGCGATGCATGGACTGGAGGGGGCCTCTCACACAAGACTGCAGGTCCTCCTGGCAAGGCTGGGCCCCAGAGCAGAGTGGAGGAGCCTTATCCAAATTCAGCCTGGCACTCTGGAAGCCTTTGACATTTCCTCCGCGGGAATAGGCTCCATTATAGGTCACATTGCTCTAGGAATGAAAAAAGAATCGCGATCTGAATTATTGTGGAAAGTGTTTACCTAAAATCTTATTAAGGTTTATTTTTAGAGCCTATGTTGGCTGGCCTTATCACCAGAGACAAATTCTAGAGGGGTCTCTCTGTTCTACTGACCTTTAAGAAAAGACTTCAAAGACGAAAGGCAAGCAGGGAGAGGCTGGTTCTGTCCTTGGAGAGCAGGTTTTGCGGGCAGCCCTCACCTGCCTTTACAGGGAGGCAGCCCTGGGCTGGGTCCACCAGGCGTCCTGGATGCACTCAGGAATGCCAGGACCCTGGGAATCCTTTCCAGGGGTGAAAGGCACTGCCCCTCCCTTCCTCCAAGAGCCTAGTCACCATAAAAGATAAGTCTCCCAACCCACTCCCACCCCACCCCAGCGCCACCCCATCCCCAGCAGACCTTAGGAAAAGGCCAGACTGACCTTTGAGATAGTCTCGTAATAACAATCGCTAAGTGCTTCTGACATGCCGGTACTCTTCCAAATGCTTCACGTACGGTAACTCATTTAATTCTTACCATAAACCTATCATTATCCCCATTTTATAGATTAAGTAACAAAGTCACAGTGGTGCTGAAGCAATTCAGCTCTGAGGTCACAGAGCTTTCTGATTGCTCTCTTCATCACCGCAGAGTCCTCGCTGGGAGGCACACTGCCTAAGCCCAGGGGCCAGAGAGCAGTCCACTGCCTGGCACAGCTGGCCACAGACGCTGAGGCAGACACCAGGCCATGTGAGAGCAGGGACTTGGTGTCACACTCTTGGAGCCGAGCCAAGAGCTGCTCTCCCTGCCAGGCTGCAGACCCCATCTCCAACCTCTCCCCCAGGAGCCCACCAGCAGCTCAGTAGCTCTCTCTCCATCAGACTCCAAAGTAGTCACAGGTTTTAATGGTCCTGGGTTCCCAGTTCCCCCAGCTTTGCAAGGTGATGTGGAGGCTAGGAGTGAAATCTCCAGAGACCCAGAGCGGTGGCTGGAGGCAGGCTCAGAGAGCGATGCCATGCCCCACTGTGAGCCAATCAGAAAGACTGGGGAGGGGCAGGCCCTCACCCTGGAGTTGCACCCATGGGGAGGTGAGAGGAGAGCAGAGGGTCCATAGGAGATGGGGGATGAAATGCCGAAATTCATGCCCATGGTCCTGCCATGACTCAGAGGACCCTCTGGGCACCATCCTTTCTTTGGCTCCCAAACTGCCCCGAAACCCTCATGTTTGCCAGTTCCCTTTGATGTGTTTGGGGGCGGGGGGTGGAGGGAAAGTCCCCATGGCTGGAGCACAAATCAATGGAGTATCAGGAAAGCTGGAGGGGCTGCTTCCTGCGAGAACAAAATCAAGCCCACAAAGAACTAAGCTGCCTCCCTGTGCAAGGCCAGAGCCCAGATCACCTTGGAACACTGCCTTAGAGCAGCAAGGGAGGAGTGCCACGGTGGTTAGGAGCGACAATTGTGCGGAAAGCCACCAGGAGGGTGTGTCCACATATACACACACACGTGGATACACAGCTATACACCTCCAGCCTCTCTTGCACACAAACTTTAACACACTTTATGCTCATTTTGGTACCCACCCATATTTAGACATGAGCCCTGACAAGCACACGCTACCGGGCAAAATAAAGACACCAACGCAGCGACCCGTGAGGCTCCCCTCTGTGAGAGGAGATACACATCTTTCCGCGGACCCCAAGATGGGCCCAGACCCGGAGATACAACCTGACAGACCCCAAGACATATCAACGGGGCATTCCTGGGGAGGGTGGCCATGGCCCACTGCTGGCAGTGCCCAGACAGCAGGCCCCAGAGCCCAGGCCTTGGCACTGGGATGCCCACAGCTCCAGCCGCTCAAACCATGGCGGCTCTGGGAGGCTCCGAGAATCCCAGTTATGGGTCTGGAGGCGCTGGGCTTCCCGGAGGGATTTCAGACACTCAAACTGTGGGGTGACCTGAAGAGTTCTGGGAACATCCTCGAGAGAAAGGAGAGTTTTGTCTACCTTGGATTAAAGCTTCCACAAGGTCAGTGCTGATCCAGGTGCTGCCAGGCCCCACACTCTCCATTGGCTCAGATGCTAAGCATGACGGTGCCCCCAGTTTGTTCTCTACGGAGACTCACACAGAAACAGCACCAGAGCTGGAGGCTGAATAGTGCAGGTTAAGAGCCCAAATTATGGCACCAGATGGCTGGGTTTGAATCTGTGCTCTGCCACTTACTGTGTGACCCTGGGCAAGTTACAGAACCTCTCTAGGCTGTCCCCTCAACAGTGAAGCAACAACAGTGGTAATCTGTACCTCCTAGGGCTATTGTGAGAGTTAAATGGACACATCAGAGCAAAATGTTTAGATAGTACATGGCCAGCTAAGAACCTGGGGAATCAGGTTTGAGGGCCTGAGGCCCCAGGGGCAGGCGACACGGTGGCTAAGGAGCGGAGGGTGGGACAGGGAGAGGCCAACGGTCTGGAAATGACCACAGACCTAAGTCTCTGTGCTGTCAACTTTAATATTCTGGAGGGAAAATAAATAAGAGCCTATTTCCTCACGGGGCACAAAGTACTCAGGCAGAAAGCCGCAGAACACAAGAACATTTTCTCATTACTGTATAATAATATTGAAGATAATGTTCTCCCTTTCAAAGGAGCCCAGAGCACTTAGAGATTGCAGAGTCAGAGTCTGACTTGTGTGGGCTCTGGGCTGGGTGGCCAAGGCGGCCAGCTGCCAGTGCCGGCCTGCTCTGACAGTGGGAATGACAGGACCTGGGCCACAGGCATCCTGGGTAGCCCCCCACCACACTTAGGAGGAGGACTGAGTCCTCAGTGCTCCCACAGCAGGCCAGCGCCATGTGGCCAACCTGTCCAGAGAGGCTGCTGACCCTGGAGGTCACCACCAGCTTAGAAGCACAGAAGCCTCAGAGGGGCTTTCCAGAAGCAGGGGCTCTCTCTCTCTCTCTCTCTGCTCACTGCACTGCCAACAGGAGAAATGGGGAAACAGGGGCTGCCTACTCCAGGTTGGCCCTTACTCCCCGGTGACTTTTGCAGGTGATGTCCATGTCTAAGAAGGGTCTGGGTGAGCTGGGGCAGAGCAGCCAGAGGGACACCCCACAAAGAAGGGCAGGAAGGGTCTGCTTTTCTGTCCAGGGGAAGCCCTCCCCATGGTGTGGACTCTGTTCTGTTCCAGGCGAAGAAACCCAGGCAGGTACAACTCATGGGTGATGGGCTTCCCGCCTCTAGAGGTTCTGCTCCAGACTGGACCACACCTGTAGGAAGAGGTGTTATTTGTGAGAGGAGTCAGGGAGCCACTGAAGAACTGCAATGAGCCCAAAGACATTCCAGAGAACTGATGACTTGAGACATTCCAGAGAACAGATGACTGAAGCCAAGAGAAGTTGTCCATGATCGAGTGCGAATCGGGTCCGGTGAAGCCTCACTATTTTTCTCTGCTCTTCAACCAGATTTGATTATTTTCTTTTTAAGAGAAAAAAGGAAGCATGCAGTTCCTGACCTGAGGAGTCCTTCATGCCCCTGTCCTGGACCTCCTGCCTTCCTGGGCACTCAGATGCAAACACACATGCTCAGAGCCCTGGGTGCCTTCACTGCAGAGGGGAAGGACCCTGACCACTTCCTAAGCGCCAGCAACTGGCACCAGGTGACCTCATCGTCCTAGCGCTTCTTGCCTGGATTTCTGCAAGGTCCAGGTCTCAGACGGATGTCACGAGACCAATAAGACCACTTGTACTCCTAGAGCTTAAGGTAGAGACAGGCATACAGCAGAGGCTCACAGCTTCTCACTGCCTTCCTGTGGCTGAGAGCAAATGAGCAGTGGCCGCCACAGCTACATCTACCCACGTCTGCTGAGTCTGAATCCTGAGCCAGCATGGTCCTGCATGCTTGGTATGGACCGTGCCATTCAATGTTCTCAGCCACCTTCTAACATAGGTCCTCCTCTTAAGCACGTGTTACAGGTGAGGAAGTTGAGGCACAGAAAGGTTTGCTTCAGGCCACACAGTGACTGAGTGATGGGGCCAGCGTTTGATCCTGGGTAATGTCCAAGCATCTAGCTGGGAGGCACAAAGTTCCTGGGCATGGCCCGCAGCCCCTCTCCAGCTTCAGCTCTTGATCCTCTCTACCTTGTGTCCTGCTAACTGCCTTTGTGTTCTCTTCCCCTCTCTGTCTCTGTCTCCCTGCCTGGGCTGTGTTTTCTACCTACCCCACACCCTGCCCTTTTCCCATTTCAGCACACCCTTCTCCTGACTCATACCTACTTCTTTTTCCAGGTTAATTTCACCTGCCACCTCTTCTTGGAAGGCTCCCCTTATCTGCACTCCTAAAGTCCCCAAGGTTGAGCCGGGTGCCCCTCTTTAATGCTTCCATACATGGGGGGCCCCATCACTGTACATGTAGCACTTACCATGGGTGCATTCATTTCCCCCATACAGGACTGTTGTCCCCTTGGGGCAACAGTGAGCACTTCTCCGGCATGGTATCACCAGCACCTGGCAGTCCTTGGCCGTTGCCTGACGGACTGTGACCTTTACCTGTAAAGGGCCACAGAAGAAATGCGGAATCTTTCTCTTCCTCTCCTCCTCTTCCTCCCAACCCTCTAAAAATATGAAAATAATAATAATAATAAAAATAAAATAAAATAATACAAAAGCCATCTTTAGCCACACCAAAAAAGGTCGTGTGTCAAACTGTACCTGCAGTTCACAGTCTGCCGGCTCCGCTTGTCATTGGGTAAGAGATTTTGAAACAAAAATGTCATCAGTCAAATGAATTCGGTGATTTGCATGTGAGAGCCTTACTGCCATTTCAAAATGGAGGGGCAGGGGCGGCGAATGTTTTTGGTTGTCAAGGTGACTGGGGGTAGCATGTGAGCAGCACTCAGTGCCCAGAAGCTGGGGATGCTAAGCCTCTGGGGCAATGCTCCAGGCAATTCCCCAGAGCAACTCCCCAAGGAGCACAGGCTGGCCATGTGATGCTTCTCTCTCACTGCTTTCCAGCAGCCATGAAGCTGCCTTGGGAATTCACTGAAAGAAAAGACGGCAGAGAACCAAATCCTTCTCAGAGCCAATTATTTGGGAGTAAAGACAGGAGAAATGAGAATATAAGCCTTGAGGCAAGGACTCTCTTTGGTTCTTCATGGGATTTCTGGAACAGTGCACAACACACACAAACCTCCATGTCTGTTCGTCCTGCCCATCGATGCTGCTGAGGCTCGGCAGAGGGCTGCAGCGCCTAAGACTTGCTGTGGCTGACTGGGTCTTCTGTAGCCTATCCCAGAGCAGGGTTGGCCCTGAAGAGCTGGAAGCTTACTTGAGGAGCCTGAATGGAAGCAGGTATCCCTTAAAATGGGTCATAATCTGTCCTGAGTGGGCCAGATCCATCTGCAAGCCAGGCCCCAGCTGAGTTCGCAGGGGCATGAAGCTGTGTGCTGGCAGGCTTCATTGAAACGGCATCACCAAGCCACAGGCAATGTGTAGTGGGGAGGTTTAGTTCGCAATCAAGCCAGTAAGCCCAGAGCAGCCTTCAGAGCTGTCCATTTGACTCTCCCTTTCTCCCTCACTTCATCCCCATTAAACATCTGGAGTTCATGCATACACTGCCATTTAACTTAGGTGAAACCTCACATTTTCTCCTCATGAAAAGGAATCAAATAGCAGTTTGAAACCATTACTCAAATGTTTGTAGGCACTTTAGAGGAATGTACCAGTAAGTATGAAAAGGTTCACTCTTCCTTTGGAGTAGCTTTGACCATAGACTCCCAGGCCATAGTAGACCTTAGTCAAAACTGGACACACAAGGTTGAAACTGCCTCTAGTCCCTATAAGCCATGGACTTCTTCACTCTCTAGGAGTTGTCATTTCCCCACTTGTAAGGACAGAGTGACTGATGCCTGCTCAGCCTTTTTTTCTGGGGGTGAGTCTGGTAATCTGAAAGAGATGTGGCCCATTGAAGTCCTTTATGAACTATAAAGCACCAAAGAAAATATAAAATCCCTTAGGATGTCTTGTTTTTGCATAAAATCAGAATCTGGTTCTTCCTAAAAATTTCTCCTGCCTTAAAATTATTCCTCTTTAGAACAAACTAGTTATTTGCATGAGAAAACAGGTCATATAGACCTTTCATTTTGGGGCCAGATGGTAGGTGCCAAGATTAGCTACAATTTCATGGCATCATTTGGAAATTCCATGGTGGGATTTTGTAGTGTCTTTTATTTCTTCATGCAGTCAAGCTCCATACCAAGGTGTCTACATCTGCCCAGCCGTGCTAGGTGCTAAGATTGCAGTCTTATCTTCCCCATGTTGTGGCCACCCCAAGAGAGTTTATGTAACTTGCTCCCCAAAATTCAATGAGAAGTCAACCATTTTCTTAAAATTTTTTCCTATAAAATTAAATCTAGTTATTTTAATCTTTGCTAGGAGACTTAAAGCATATTTCCTTCTTGTTAAATCACCAACATATGCACAATCAGTCTTCAGTAAAAACCAAAATATGCAAGTGAAAAGTAAATTGACGGGAAAAATGCAAATTCAAAAATCTCAGAAGCATTGCTTTTAGTCTGTTTTCTTGTAGGCTAAAAGCAGACCCTGCAAACCAGGTTGTGCAGAAAAATGGGAAAGAAGGTGAAATATGACGGACAACCCCAGAAAGAATGAAGAAGATGTGATTATGGATCTCCTGGAATTCTTTCTCTATGGTGAGCTGTCCTGTGTCTCAAGAGGATGGAAGCTATTTTTATCTCACATGAACTCCTCTCTTCCTTGATGCCCTGAGCCCAAGCCCTCAGGACAGGAGCAAATACTTCTCTCCAACCACCTGCCATTCCACTCTCCTTTGGCTTCAGTGACTCCAGCATTCCCCTGACTTCTGTAGGCCCAAGAGGCCCAAATCCTAGAGCTGATTCCACTCATGTCCACAACCCTGCAGCATGCTCCAGGGTTGGCCAACGAGTAGCTCTAGCATTTTGAGTCCTTAATTTCCAAGTTCAGCTCAATTTCTGACAAGGCAGAAGGACAGATCATATCTGTGAGGTGGCAAGATATGAAGGAAGTAGAATATTTTTTCGCTGTTAGCTTGATCTTTGTCACCCACCTTCCCTTCTCCTGGCCCAGAAATTGCTACTTATTTCTCTACAGGCTTTAGGAGCTGCTTTCAATTTCTGGAAGAGTTCAGTCCAGTCCATCTGATTAGTTCACTCCCCAGACATGTGTGAATTAAGTAGGCCAAGTGCACCAAGTGGTAGCAGGCTCAGTGGGGCATCATGGGAAAGTGCCCAAGGGCAGGGTGTACTGCCACTGCCGGGCAAAGTTCCCTCTAACCAACATGGTTCTACCCTAAGATCTTCACTATGGAACTGCTACCTATTCTCAAAGCCCAGTTCACACCCTTGACCTTGATCTACTGGGCTGGAAGAGTCTGACCACCCCCCTCCACACACACCCCCCCCCACCAGCAGCCCTTCTCTGCAGCACGTAGAAATTTCTTATCATTGAACACCATGCATCCCATTTGTTTGCATAAGTGTCTTCGTTTTCCTCCTGAACAATCAGTTCCTTGAAGGAAGCTGGATCTAAGTCTCATGCAGCCTTATACTCCAAACACCACCTAGCCTAGTGCTCTGCACAATGAGGGGCTCAATACATTAATTCATTTCTAAAATAATGGCTTTAGATTTTTACAGCTTTCCCAAGTTTAATGATTATAAAAACATATGTGGGGAAATCTCTAAAGACTTGAAAATTAAACAAAGCATTTACAAACAATCCATTAGAAAGTCTTGAAGAAAATTAGAAAATATTTTCAACTCAATGAAAATAAAAACACAAAACATCAAAATTTATGGGATTTACCTAAAGCAGTTCTTAGAAGAAAACATAAATGCTTATATTAGAAAAGAAAGGTGTCAGATTGATCATCTAAGCTTATACCTTAAGAAACTAGAATGGGGGGCACCTGGATGGCTCAGTCATTAAGCATCTGCTTTCGGCTCAGGTCATGATCCCAGGGTCCTGGAATCGGGTCTCACATTGGGCTCCCTGTTTAGCATGGAGCCTGCTTCTCCCTCTCCCACTCCCCCTGCTTGTGTTCCCTCTCTCACTGTGTCTCTCTCTGTCAAATAAATAAATAAAATCTTTAAAAAAAAAAGAGAGAGAGAAGAAAAAAAAAGAGACTAGAACAGGAAGAGCAAAATTAGGGCAAAGCAAGAAAAAAAGGGGGGAGTACAAAAGAAGAGCTGATACCAATGAAATGATAAATAGAACAATAGAGAAAAATCAATGAATCCAAAAGGTGGTTCTTTGAAAAGATCAACAAAACTGATAAATGGCTAATAAAAAAGGAGATAAAGCACAAATCACTGATATTAGGTATGAGAGCCTACAGGTGCTGTAGACATTAATGAGGTAATAAAAGAATTACTGAGAACGACTCTACAAACACAAATTTGACAATTTAGATCGAATGGACTAATGGACTAATTTCTTGAAAACCACAAACTACCAATTCAGTCATGATGACAAGGGTTATCTGAATAGTCTCATAATGATTAAAGACATTGAATTCACAGTTTAAAAACCTTTTAAAAGAGAAATCTCCAGGCCTGCATGGTCTCACGAGTGAATACTCACAAACATTTCCAGAAGTAAGAGCAAGGGGTGCCTGGGTGGCTCAGTAGGTTAAGCATCTGCCTCCGGCTCAGGTCATGATCTCAGGGTCCTGGGATGGAGTTCCGGAATCGGGCCTTGCATTAGGCTCTCTGCTTGGCAGGAGCCTGCGTCTCCCTCTCCCTCTGCCTGCAGCTCCCCCTGCTTGTTCTCTCTGTCAAATAAATAAATAAAATCTTTTAAAAATTAAAAAAAAAAAAAAAAGAAGGGCAAATAAGGAAGAGCACTCCCTAACTTTTTTTAGCAGTCAGTATTATCCTAAAACCAAAGCCACATAGTGACAACAGAAAACTTCATATCCATATCCCTCATGAACATAGATGCAAAAATCCTCAACAAAATATTAGCAGATTGAGCCAGCGAAATATGAAAATAGTAATGCATCGTGATTAAATGTCCTTCAATGACTGAATGGGGCAATGATACTCCATATTCTCACTGTGGTGATGGTTACACAAATCTGTACCTGTGTTACAATGCACAGAACTATACACACACACACACACACACACACACACACACACACCAGGTGATTTTACTGTACGTCAATTTCTAAAATAAAGTGGGTGTGTTCTGTGTGTGTGTTAGCTCTCTGGTGATGGGCACTAGCTTTGTACTATACCTTCACCAAAGTGCTTTCAGATACATTTCACATAATTTTCTCACCAGCCATCACACGAGATGTGTGTTATTGGTCTCATTTTACAGACGGGGAAACTGAGTCTTAGAGGGGGAATGTCTTCACACATACTAAGGAGCAAGCCAAGCCACAAGTCGAGGTGCTCAGTGGAAAGTCCCTGTCAGCAGGGTTCCTGCGAGCTCCCTTTGGCTCTCTGTTTTCACCCCAAACGGTGGTAGCAGGGAAATCCTGTGTCCCCCCTACCATGCTGCACACCCCCCCCCCCCATGGAAAGCGAATACATAAGTAAATTGTGCCCAAGGCCAGGGGCTGCCAGAACCTCACTGTGGAAGGTTTTCACGCGCGGGAACTCACAGCATAGGGAAGCTATGGCAAGCGAGCTCCTGGCTACAGCAGCTAACCTCCAGAAAGCATGGTGTTCTGTCCGCCACAGCAGCAGAGACTCCCCCCCACTCTCTAAGCGCCTGCTCTCCAGAGGCTTTCTTTTCCTTCTGTAATCCCATAAGGGACAGGTATTCTACCAGGCTCCACATAAACAGGGAGGTGGAAGGAAGAGCAAGAATGGAGACCGCTAAAGGATTCTATTCAATTTTCTCCAGTTCCTGCAATTCTAAGACACTTATCTGAGATGCCCTCTACTCCCCATCCCTGCTCTACCCCCAAAAGCACACGTATGTTAAGAGACAAGGAGAGAGCAGAAACTGGGAGAGATGCCCACTGGGGCCCTAACTGATTGAGGTGGTCAGGAGGAGTGAGGGAGGAACCAAGAACACACTAATGAAGAATGCGCTAACGACAGACTGTTACGTACTTGTATACGTCTCCCCTGCTTTCAGTTCAGTTGATATGTATCAAAGATCTGAAGGGGTGTATGTGTCCATGTAATTGCTTATATCCTCTCTTTGTCAGAGTAGGGCTCGATGGTCAAGAGCCATTCTGAAAGGACTTGATTTAAGATGCTGCGGCAAGGGGCGCCTGGGTGGCTCAGTGGGTTAAAGCCTCTGCCTTTCGCTCAGGTCATGATCCCAGGGTCCTGGGATCGAGCCCCGCATCGGGCTCTCTGCTTGGCAGGGAGCCTGCTTCCTCCTCTCTCTCTCTCTGCCTGCCTCTCTCCCTACTTGTGATCTCTATCTGTCAAATAAATAAATAAAATCTTTAAAAAAAAAAAAAAAAAAAAGATGCTGCGGCAACTTCTGCCAAAACTCTGGAACCCATCAGGAAATTTGGACAGGCAAGGGGCGAGTGTATCTCCCCGTGGCCACCAGCGCAGACCCTCCCCTACTGCAATTCCATCTTTTTGTAGTGACAGTCTGCTTCCAAAGCTTGGTTCTGGCGGCAACACCCTGAGGCTGAGTCGTTCTCTCCCATTCCAACCCCATGGGAGTGAGTCTGGCCTGGGGGCTGCAAGGATGAGTGAGTTTTGGAAGGCACTGAAGGTGTAGAATGGACTCTAAGACCCTTCTGCAAAGGAACAGTGAGCTCTGGGAGAAGTCTGAAATGCCTCTGCAGCCTAGGTTCGGTGAGTACAGACTGTAGGCAAGGTACATTTCACGCGCGGACAGGGACAAATCATGGCAAAGGGCACGCAATGACTTCATTCTATGTCTGGAGCATGAGGCATCAGGGCGTGCTTGTCCTGGAAGGCAATTGTCCTTGAAGGCAACTGTATCTCTCCTGTGCTTGCGGCAACAAATCCCAATGGTGGGCAGAGAGACAACCTAGGAGAATATATTTTAGGGTAGAGTAAGAAAGACCCACCTGCTTTCCTGGCAGCCTAAGGTTACCCTGGGAGACAAGATTCTTTCCTCCTTAAGGACCCAGAATGGTAGATTTTGACATAATATTTTAAAATATCCCCATCTCCAGCAGCTTTCCTCTTTAGGGAGCAGACAGCCCGTTTTAGTGTTTCCCAAACAAAGCAGGGAAAGGACCTAGAGTAACCTGAAATCCATTTTATGGTTACAGGGTGCTTTATTTCAGTCTAAGAAGCAAATTTGCATCTGGTTTTCCAATTCCATGAGGCAGGTTTTCTGATCCCCGTTCTACAGATGAGGAAATCAAGGCCCAGAGAGATTAAAGAACATGCTCCAGTTCTCTCAATAATCATATGGCAGAGCGGGGACTAACTCCCAGGTCTGTGTGCACAGCACCCTTCCGTGTCCTCTGTCACCTCTCCTATCTGGAGCCAGTCTCTCAAACCCAACACCATCTCTAGGGATTGTGAAAATGACACCTGCCAAGGTGAGCATTTCCTTTTATTTCGATTCTGAATATAACAAGTGAAGACTTTAGTAGGTGTTCCACTGGTGGCCAGGAGTGTTTGTTGAATGTTTTCAAAATCCAGCCCTGCCTTCCTCCCTCCCTTCGTTCCCTCCTCTCACAAACACATACTGAGGCATCACCACATACAGGTCACGGTGTCAGGCATCACGGAAGTTACAAAGATAAATGAGAGCTTCTTTCTCCAGATGCTTTACATTTGATCGCAAATAGGCATGTTACTGCAGACCGTAAGGAAGTCAGTGGACCCAAGGGCTCCTCTGCTGTACTTACAGGAATCTATAATATCTTTGTCTGTTTGCTTATATTCTGTTGCCATCAGTGGCAAGCTCCCTGTGAGTAGGAACACATCTCTATTCATTACTGAATTCTCAGTACATGGAACAGCACCTAGGACACAGCTGGTGCTCAGGATCTGTTGACTGAATGAATCCATGAGAAATTGATCCTTAATGGGGGTCTCCTAGAAAGTTTCAAGAAGGAGCCAGCATGTGTACCAGGCCTTGATGAAGAAGGAGGTGTTTTAGCAGGTAAGGTAGCTATGTGTGTTCCAGACAGAGCGTGAAGAGTGTGGGGCCAGACAAGAATAGTTGGGACAGTGCAAGAAACACTGAGTCAGGCTCAGTGTACATAAGGTACATGTGGGGGGAGAAGTGAGGTTGGGCCTATATCACGCAGGGCCCAGATGGCAGTTGTTTGCTGGGTTGGCTATGGGAGACCATTCAAGTGGCGACAGTGTGGAGAGGCTGGCCAGACCCGTAGGTTGGCGTGGCGGACCTGGTATCGATCAGAGCGGGAGTGACAGGAGAGAGGCTGTTGGGGTATTGAAGGTGGTGGCAAGAGTCCAGGTGAGAGGTGACTGAACTCAGCAGAAGTTGGGGGAGTAGGAACAGAGGGCACTTCACAACCAGAACGTTCCAATCTCAGGAAGCAGATGAATGTGGAGGTTGAAGACAGAGGGAAATCAAAGAGGATACTGAGGGGGGCACCTAGGTACCAGGAAGAGAAGTTAGGTGAGACGAGGGGACAACTGTTTGCTTGGGGCATCTCCTGCTTGAGTGCCCATGGGATCACTGCTGAGAATGTCTAGCCAGCTGTCAGAATGTTGGAGAGATGGGTGTGGCCTGACAAGCCCTTCTAAACCTTGGGTCAAAAGTAGCCAGTGGAGCTGGGCTGCAGGATTACAGGCTGCAGAGCATTGGCCTTGGAAGGAGTCTTGTAACTCACTCCTCTTCTGAGGCCCAGAGAGGTTGGGTGACTTGCCAAAGGTCACATAGCCAGTTGGCCCTCCCTAATTCTTATAGGAGGTCAATTAACTTTTAGGTGATTCCAAAAACTAAAACTGAAAAGTTCCTAACTTGCATCTCTCTATGTGCAAAGCTAATTAGGGTACTACAGTAATGAAATAAAGCAAATGATCTCTATTGGTGAACACCCACGTGAGAGCATGATCCTAAAGGAATCAGGTGCAGGATGGGTGGTGGCTTAGATTTTTGTTGTTGTTTGGTTTGGTTTGGTTTTGGTGTGTTTTTGTCTCCTTGGGTCTCCTGCAGTCAGCACCCATAAGAGCCACAGCCACAGGTGATCAACTTGCTTGAGTTCTGAATCCAAAACCTCTCAAACTTCCAGACTCCCAGGAGGTGGAGGAAAGAAAACCAAGCATTGTACTGCGCCTCAAATCCCTTTCTTCCATCTAAATGACATTGTTCCAGCTACAAACTCTAGGACTTTCAAGAAAAGCAAACAAAATCCCAACTGCATGCCAAAGGTCATCCCGCCTGCAGTGAGAATGAATGATTAACTCCTGTGAAAGTGAGTTTTGAGGATTTTTTTTTTTTTTTACAGCGTTCAAAGGTACAACTTGAAAATGTCAGCCCAGGGCAAATTCTAAGACAGCTCCTTCCCCCATCCCATGTGCTCCACCCATTCCCTTTCCCTCAAAGACCATGACCTGTGTCCACGTGAGGCATAAACCCTGTCAAGGGCAGAAGATGTGGGGCATTCCCTCTCCCTTGGCCCCTGAGGCCTCATCTGACTGCAGAGCGGACAGGAAGGCGGAAGCTTCTAGCCGGAAGCCCCGTCGGCTTGTCTCCATGCACCTCTCCGTGCCGCTGTACTGCAAAAAATTCACTAGGACAAAGGCACAAAACATGGCTTCCCGGCATCCAGTGGGGTTATCTTGAGGGAACTCATTTTTCTCCCTGAGCCTCCAGATGCCCATCAACAAAGTGGGCTTATGATGATGCCTATCGACCAAGGGGTTGTTGAGGGGAAGACACAAGATAAAGCAGAAAGCACACAAAAATGTGCTTGGTGAGTGGGAAGCATCAGCACACCTTGGAGTCCTTTCCTTTTCTGGAGCATCGCCCTCCTCCTTAGCCCTCCTTCCCAGATGCCTCGGGGCTTCTCCTTTTCCCTGTCCTTGTCCTTCAAGACTGGAAGGGTCTGTAAGATCCGTAAGGAATTACAGGAGCATGGCTGCCCTTTCTCTTCCAAAGCCCCTCCACTCTCGCGGCGGAGGCGCCGAGCCCCTGCAGCGCAGGTCTGTACCACCATCCGCTGGGCGGCCTGGTCTCCCGGGGTGCGGTAAGAAAAGAGGAGCCCCCGGGAGCACGCGGTCAGCTCGGTGGGCCAGAAAGGCCTCTCCAGGCGCCAGGTGAAGCGACGGAGAACCCCAAGGGCGCAGGGCTCTGTGGGGGGTGGGTTGGCGGCCCGCGGCGGGTCCGCAGGTGAGGAGCCGCGGGCGCCCCCTGCCGCTTTGCAGTCATACTGCACCGAGCGCGGCCGCGGACCCCTCTCCCCAGCGCAGAGCCGGGACCTTCCGCCCTCCACCGCCCGCAGGGTGAGGGGTGCCGCCGAGCCCCGCCCCCCTGCTCCTCCTCACTCCTGCAAGAAACCGTGTCCTGCTCACCAAGGCCACAAATTACGAATGGCAGCCCCTGGACAGAGAGGGTCAAGGGCGGAGAGCTTTCCTGATGTCCCTTGATCCACCGTGGGCACAAAGAACCACCTTTGGGAGGGAGGCAGGAGAGGGGAAAGAAAGGCAAGCGGAGAAGGCGGGTCCCAGAGCTGTCAGGATCCCAGCAGCGCAGGAGCGCAGAACCTGGCTCTCTTTGATCCCTGGCCACCAAATGGCTCAAACCGTGGATTTCCTGAGAGAGGGGCGGGCAGCTTGCTCACCTGGTCTCTCAGTTGTTTTGTTTTTTTTGTTTTGTTTTGTTTTGTTTTTTTTTTTGTTTTTTGTCTTTTGGGTTTTTTAAAAGATTTTATTTATTTATTTGACATAAAGAGATCACAAGCCGGCAGAGAAGCAGGCGAGAGAGAGGGGGAAGCAAGCTCCCCGCTGAGCAGAGAGATTCCAGGACCCTGGGATCAGGACCTGAGCCAAAGGCAGAGGCTTAAAGCCCACTGAGCCACCCAGGTGCCCCTCTCAGGTGTGAAACTACACTGTCACCTGGGCTGGGTGCTCTGCCTAATATTCTAATATCCCTCCACGCCCCGAAGAAGGCACATTTCATGTGATATGCAAGAGTCTGCATTACCGTGAAAGTGTTTTGTTCATTCACAACGCCACTCTCTCAGGAGCAATACTCCCTCCGTCTTTTGTATTTGGTCCTGACCGAAGATGCATAGGTTACAAAGCCTGTGGACAGAAGATGGAAGCTCACAAAAGAAAAGTCACACGGCCAGTGAGAGGAAATGAATGGTTCTAGACCCAGAGACAAAGAGAATGGAATAGAGACCTTCTGCCAAGAGCCCTACTGTTTATCCCTATGCTTGGCAGGAAGGGAGGGTGAAGGCTTGAACCCCTTTCCGATGTGTTTTGTTTAAATGCAAAGTGTGTGTGTGTGTGTGTGTGTGTGTGTGGTGTGTGTGACTCACACAGTCCACAGAACGCCTCTGTTGGATCCTGGCTGAGCTGGCTGCAACAAGGACACATCAGCGTTCCCCTAGGTAGCGGTGGGGAGGCTGAGATGCGAAACAGGCCCCCTGACAGATAAGTGTCGGCCCCCTGTACTCTCCCGCACCACACTGGGCTCCGCACTATGAGAGGGGCCAGGCCCCTCCTGAAAGAAAGGCATCCACAGCCCAGAAGCAGCTCTTCCTTCTCTAAAGCCAAGGATGTGATTCCTCAACCCTCTGAAGTGTTACTTCATGGCAGGGAAGAGCCTGGCCTGAGCATCCAAAGAAAGACCTGGGTTCGAGTCCAGCCCTGCCAGGAAGTGAAGTCTATGGCGGGGCAAAATCCTTCGTTCATCCCTTCACCTAACTATCCACTAACAAATGTTCACTGAGCACATGCCAAGCACCAGGCACTGTGCTCGGTGCAAGAGAGGCAGCAGTGATCAAGACGACCATGCCCAGGAGAAGCTTACATTCTGGTAAGGAACAGGCAACCCATTATGGGGAGAGTAAATCAGGGTGAGGGCGCAGAGACGAGGGGTGTTATCTGTTTGGTTAGGAAGGAAGGGGCTATGTCTGTGTGCAGGCCAAGGGATTTCTGAACACAGGAACAAACAGGTACAAAGGCCTGGGGTGGGAATGAGCTTGTGTCTGAAACAAGGCAAGGGAGGTAGTGTCCTGTGGCCCAAATGGCATGGAGGTGAGAGGTCGGGGGGGGGGGGGAGAGGGGCGAGGGCAGAGAGAGGGGCAGTGGGCAGATCACATGGGCAGAGAGGAGTTTCAGGGTTTTTTTCTAAGAGGGATGAGAAGCTACTGAGGGGTTGGAGCAGGGAAACAGGAATGGATTTGCATATCAAAGAGACGACACTAGGTCTTGTGGGGAAGACTTGGGTGGGGTGGGGTGGGTGGCAAAAGTGAGAATGAGGACGTCCCTATAGCAATCTAGAGAGGAGAGGGGGTGCTTGGCCTGCAGCGGGAGCAGCGTGGAGGGTGTGGGGATGCACACTCAGCCAAGACGATCCACCAGGGAGACTGAAGGTGCGGGCGATGGAAGGAGAGGCTCCAGGACAAACGCGTCGGTTGTGGTCAAAGGAAATGGTTGGACAGTGACTCTATTTACTGAGTCGGGGCAGGTTGGAGAAGATAAATCAAGAGTTCAGTTGGGGACATTGTAAATTTGAGCAGGTCATTTTCTCATTTCTCTTCTGGCCTCTCCCTTCTCACCTCTACAACAAAGGGTGGTACAGGTCACCAGTGGGTCACCAGGAACTCCTCCGTGGTGATTAGGGCTACTTTCCCTAATTCTCCCACATTCCCATGCCTTTTAAACCCACGAATAGATTCTGAATTCAGAGAAAAGAAGTAACAGTGCCCTTTTAATTCTCTTTTGGGGAGAGTGAGAGGGAGAAAGACCCCACAAAAGCAGGTCCCCATGCCCCACAAGGGTCTTGCCCATGCTGATATCCTAACAACCATGAGTGGAACCAGGGTGCAGGATGAGGGGGGCGAGTCAGCACACAGGGCCCAGATGAGGAAGAGTCTCAGGTGTCTGACTGGCCAGAGTCTGATTTGGATTTCAATTCCTACATTGCTTAGGTTGGCACTTGAGAAGTTTCAGGGGCTTCTGAGAGGATGGGGAGCATTTTAGACTTTCAGTTACCAACCAGCACCAAGTTTATGATCTGAGCCCCACAGTTCAACCTGTCTGAACCCCCAGGTAGCTCCACTCTATATGTAAAGACCTCTACCATCTCTTCAAGTGAGAACATTCTATGATTCCATCGTTTTGAAGGAGAGAAAAAAAAAAAAACCAAATGCACGTAGAAGTCCAAGAAGCTTGAGACCCGAATGGACTGCTTCTGAAGGGGTTCTGCAAACATTTTCACTCAACATATTATTTTTGGGCATTTGGTATGTGCCCAGAGACGTAAAGACATAATCCTGAAAATACACATGGAAGTTCCTTTCTCACATAGGTTTCACTCTAGTGGGAGATGATAGATAAATATATCACTAGATTGACAGATAGACAGAAAGAAGAAAGGAAGAAAGGAAAGACTGTTCAGGTGGTGCTGAGTGCCATGGAGAGAAATAAAGCCAAGCAGGAGGGGGAACGTATCAAGATTGGGGTGATGCTAGATTGTATAAGGAGGTTAGGGAAGGTCTTCAGAGGGAACAACAAGGAAAGAGTCCCAAGGTGGAGTCATGCTTGGAATGTTCTAGAAGAGCAAGGTGTGACTGGAGGTAGGTGTGAGAAAGGAGAGGAGGAGGAGATAGGTTCAGGTAGCTCAGAGGCTGCAGATCATCTGGACCTTTGGATTTTTGGATGAGTGGGATGGGAAGGGATTGGAGGACTGGGAGCAGAGGAGTAACATGATTTGAAAACCGGAGAGGACCCAGATTGTGAATGGTGGGCAGAGACCAGGGAATTCCTGGGGTATCAGATACCACATCAGGATACCTGAAGCTCTAAATGCTCAAACCAAATGTTCCACCAAATGCTCAAACCGAAATCATCATGAGAGGCCTGTCCCATTGCTGCTGGAAGCTCTGGTCACTTGTGCCCTGCAGGGTTACTGGTTGTCTGCTGTGTGCCGCACACTGGGCATACTGTGGGATAAAAGACAAGCTCTGTGTGTGTGTGTGTGTGTGTGTGTGTGTGTGTGTGTGTGTGTGTGTGGTGGGGAGTGGCAAGCATGCTAGAATCCAAATCTGGGGTCATAATAGCAGATAACGTGGGGAGGGAAGTGACAGGAGCCAAGCCCCTGCATGTAGTCTTTGTTGAGAGGAAAAAGGGTATTGGTTAACTTTTGACTGCAGTCTACAGAATGAATCTATGTGTACAAATAGCCTGGGTAACCATTAAAAGGACAGAGAGTTAGCATATGGACCTTACACACTAGTAAGAAGGAAAAAGAAGTAGCAAAAGAAAAAAAAACCCTTAAATATATATTTAAAAAGATAAGATGGTGGGGTGAAAGACAGAAGAATCTGGTTTAGAAAATGGGTCACACAGAAAATACAAGAGTAGCAATAAATCCAAATGCATTCGTCATCAGAATAGATGTAAATGGATGAAACATTAGAGTCAGAAGACCCCAGCTGTCAGATGGGATTTTTTTTTTTTTTTAAGAAAATCAGCCATTTATAAGAGATACAAAGAGGTTGAAAGCTAATGGATGGAAATGATATTCGAGGGCAAATGAAAGTGGTGGTGTCCTGATATTAGTATCAGACAAAACCAATGCTTACACAAAATGTTTACCATAGTTAAGGAAAAATGACCTTACGATGATGAACTCTTCAGGTTAGCGGGATGATATAAACATTCTAACCCGGTGTGTCCCTAATAATACAGTCTGAAAGTGTATTAAGCACACGTTGTCAGCACTCTAAGGAGAAATACAAAAATCCACACTCGTAATGGGAAATTTTAAAACAACTCTCTTGGTAAATGTTGGAAAATGCAGCCCGAAAGAAACCTGAAAGGCACACAAACTTTGAGCAGCGCATGGTCTAACGTTCCTCTCACCTTGCATCTAAGCTCGTTCCCCCTTGTATGCACAGACCAATCCAGCAGCATTGGGCGAGAAGCCGGCCTCTACGGGCATCCCAGGACTGGGGCCTTCAAACCACTGTCCTTTTCTTTTAAGGTTTTATTTATTTATTTATTTATTTATTTATTTGTTTGAGAGAGAAAGAGCAAGTGAGAGTGAGCGCATGTGAGAGTAGGGGAGGGGCAGAGGGAGAGAGACAAGCAAACTCCCCACTGAGCACAGAACCTGACTCCCCTGGGCTCTTACAACCAACCCTGAGATCATGGCCAAAATCGAGTCTGACTTATTTTTTTTAATTATTTTTATTAACATATAATGGAGAGTCTGACTTTTAACCCAATCAGCCACCTAGGGGCCCCAAGACATTGTCTTTGATTATGATGTAATCTGTTTATAAATCAGTAATGAAAACATACTAGGAAACCCAGTATGTTTGAAAATAATACTTTTTCTAAAAAACTTCTAAGTACCCCACAGGTCAACAAGGAAATCATGGTAGAAATCTGAAAATAAATACAACTAAATGAGATGAAAATGCCATTTACCAAAACCCGTGGAATGCCACTAAAATTGTATTAAAAGAGAATTCATATACTTAGAAAAGAAGAAATGCTATGGAGTTCTGAGCTAAGCATTTAAGAAGTTATTTTAAAAAAAGAATACCAGAATAAAGCTGAAGAAGTAGAGGGAAAGATAGGAGAAGAAATTAATGAAAAACATATGAAGATGAAAAAGCAAACAAGAATTATTTGATAAGCCTCATCGAGAGAGGAGTACAAACATACCAGAATTTAAACAAAGTATTATGAACCAAATTTTTTTGCCAGTAAATTTGAACACTTAGGTGAAACAGATGAAATCCTGGTGAAATACAAATTAACAAGAAGCTCAAGAAGTAGTCGAAAATCTGATTATCACATATCCCTAAAAGGAAATAAATAGCTTAAATTCTTCCAACAAAGAAAACACAAGGCCCAGTCAGCTTTTTAGGGGAGTTTACCAAACTTCCAAACAAAGAGATTACTCTAATTTTATTAGAATTGAATAGAAAAAAAAGAGAGAGTATCTCCTAACTCTGGTGAAAGGAAAAGCAATAAAATTATAGAGAACCACATAGCAGCATACCTCCATGACCTTAAAGAATGGGATTTTTTTACCCAAGATACAAAATGCATCCCATTATAATGGAGAAAGTCACTGAAAATTCACTGACATTAAAAGGGAGAATTTAGACTGGGACTACTACTTCAGAAAATATGTTGACATTACCTCACTAATTTAAATATATATATTATATATAATATTTTATATTTAGAAATATGAAATATATTCAAATATAATTATAAATCTATAATACATAAATGTTTATATTTATACTATAATAAATATTTATAAATATTAATATTATATTATATATAATATTTATAATAAATTTATGTTACATGTATTTATTATATAAAATATAAAATATATCTGTAATTTTATGTCATATTATATATTACATGTTATATATGATATATATATTTAAATATATACATCTTTGTACTTGAATATATACATCTTTGTACCTGAATATATATATATGTATATACACATCTTTGAACTTGAGAGTTCACTCTTCTGTATCTAACCTTGTAAGACCAGAGTGCATCAGTCAGATACACATAAGAATGTGCAAAAAAAGGTTCAAAACACTAAAACTAGAAACCACCCAGATGCCCAGTTATAGTAATGTAAATATGTACAGTGGCATAAGCTCACTGTGGAACATTCCACAGCAGTGAAAAGGAGCACACCACTGTCACCTGCACCCACATGGGACAATCTCAGAAGCACACGGCGTCCAAAAGCCCCAGTCACCAGTGACGAAGACTTTGTACAATAGGATTCCATTTACATAACGCTCAAAAAACCCACGCAACTGAAAAGACATTCGGAGGCACGCAGGTCCTGTTTTGTTGATTCCAAAATACACTTTTCATATTCTTATCTCCCTAAAAGGGGGGAGGATGCATCTTATAAGCAGGGGTGTCTTGTAATGACATTTAGCAGCACTTTTTCTTAGACATGAAACAAAAATTGTGGGGGGGCTTGGGTTCAATGAAATATGATAGGTAGTTGAACTATAAAGCAAAGCAGCCGAATGACTAACATAAAATCTGGGAGGGATGGGGCTAGGGGACCGAACAGCACCTAGAATTCTAAAGTACTGGCCAAATGCTATTTTTCAGCTAGATGGTGAATATATTGGTGTCTGTTTTATTGTTCTTTAAATATTTTCAATTCTCACATGTGTATCTTTCACTAAAAAAAGGTGTGTGGAGGCAAGGAAGCGGGGCTATGTGGCCAACAGCTCAGGAAGCTGGACAGTGAAAGGGGGAGAGAAGGGGTGACACTTGCAAGAGGAAATGGAGGACACGACAGGCACTAAATGGAAAGCCGTCCCTGAGACACTGGGCGACATGGCTCCAACACATGAGAAGTTGAGAGATACTTCTTCTGGTAAGCAAGAGGGACAAAGGACAAGATGGGTTTGTGGAATTCGTGGTGGAATTCTGCCCATGTTTTCCTTTGATGGTTTCTAATCTGTTCATGAAGAATTTACACACGGGATGGGGGTCGTCACCAGGACTGGCTGAGACGCAATGGCCATGACGAGTTGGTATCTAAAATGCTAAGCACGTATGCCACGGTTACTACGTGCCAGGTTATGAAATGAGGAGATTCTGCCATCCATTATTCTGCTTATTTCCCTCCTCAGAGCCCTGAGGTAGCTCCTCTCTCCTCAGGCCCAGATTCGTTGCCCAGGGTCACCATCCCAAAATACCACAGACCACATGGCTTACACAACAGAACGTTATTTCCTCATGGTTCTGGAGAATGGAAACCCAAGATGAGGGTATTGGCAGTACTGGCTTCTCCTGAGGCCTCACTCCTCAGCTGGCCGGAGGGCCCTTCCTCCCTGCACCCCTGCCCCCAGGTGCCTCCACCCCTTCTCCACAGGAATGTCAGTCCTGGTGGATTGGGGCCCACCCTAACGGCCTCATTCTAATCTAGTCACCTCTTTAAAGTCCCCATCTCCAAACTGAGTCAGATTCTGAGGTACTGGCGGTAAGGGCCTCCATGTACAAATTTTGGCGGGAAGAGGGGGAACACAATTCAGCCCCTAACCATATGCATGAAGAAAGAGACATAGAGAGGGGTGAACAACTTGCCAAGGGCACACAGTTGTGTCAGAGCTGAAACGCAAAGGCAAGCAGATCAATGACAGGCGCTGACTATCAACCAGTCCACCTGTGCCCAGACTGAAAGGTCTTTTGGAGAATTAATAAATAAATAAATAAATACTGCCTAGAACAGAGGAGTTAGTATCAGACTTTTCAGAGCCAGACACTCTGTCCCTGCAAACAGAGAGGATGGACTCCTCACTTGTAGTCTCCATTTTAAAGTCTGAGCTTTAAGCACCAAGCCTGTAATTGCTAGCTAACATGGCAGGAAAGGTCAGTCATTGAGCATCAACTGAAACCCTTCTCCCGGAAACCAAATTTAAGTTTATGGGCTGAGGAGGGCGCCACCTACTGGGCATTGAGGGGTATGGGTGGGAAAGATGCTCTTTCTGTAGGCAGTCCTCCATTGCCCTCTGCTGCCCAGCAGAGGAACACCCAGGAATCCACAGATGCCAGGAATCCTGCTTCCTTCAAAGACCACTGGTGGATAGGGAAAGGTAGGGGCAAGAATCTACCAGAATCTGGTCTGTGAAGGATGTCAGTTCCACTCCTCTCCATACACATACACATATTTCCAATCAATGGTCCAGCCAACTTTCACTTCTTGGCATTCGCGACTGTACAGCTATTTGCTAAACTTGCATCAGGGCGCCTGGGGAGCTCAGTCCATTGAGAGTATTATTCATTTCAGCTCGGGTCAAGATCTCAGAGTGATGAGATCAAGCCCCATGTTGGGCTCTGGGCTGGGAATGGAGCCTGCTTAAGAGTCTCTCGCCCTCTCCCTCTTTCCCATTTCCCCTAACAACAACAATAACAAAACAACCTTGTTTCGGTTGTTTTTTCATCATTAAAAAAATTAACTGCTACCTTCTCAAAAATGACGTTTCCCAAGGCCCCAGAATATGAGACTTTGAATGCATGTACTAATAACATTGGTTTGCTCATTGTTTCATGTTTTCAAAAATTATAAACTTACTGTACGTTTGAAAGGATTTTTTTTCAACATTTTAAAACCACGATTTCCTACGTCCCCAGCATATGGTTACAGTACTTTTGTAAAAAAAAAAAAAAAAAAATTCGAGTTCAAAAAGTCAGTAGTTCATGCTTTTAGAAATTTCAGTGTTCCATACTTGGGAAACATGTTCTAAGGGATAAAGGATCCCCTTGAGTTGAGAAGCATAAATAAGTGCAGGGAGAAAGCAATGACCCGCTCAAGCCCCCAGAGTTCCTGTCCATGTGCTGCACTGGATGTGTGGCCCTGTGGACGACAGTGAAATTCAAAATGGGGGGCTTACAGTCCTTTGGTGCCTCGACTCTCATGTGGGTCCCTCAGCCTCCTTTATGCAGTCCCCAGAATGGGCATTTCAAATTCAAGTCATAAACAAATAAACAAAATGCAAATCAGATTAGGATACCCTACTGCTCTGGGAGGGGCCAAACATCAGGACTTCAATAACAAATTCCTGATCAGCTTTGCAATGTCATGTGATCTCATTCCAGCCCCTCCCAGCCTGCCCTTGCCCCGCTTCCCTTCCCCTTTAGCTGTTTGCATTTTCATCCTTCCAGGAGTTTTCTGTGGCTCTACTTCAATATTCTGTTTGTTTCCTTCAGGGCAACTTGCTACAATTTGTAATAATTGTGTCTGTGTATCTGTCCTTCACTTCTTGTCTCCATTAGGCGCTGAGCTCCGACAGGTCCAACCTTCGACTGTTTCATTCTTGGTGATACTCCCGGTGCCTGATGAGCACCTCTTTATCGCCCAGTGAATGAAGTGAGCAAAGGCAGGTGTGGAGAGGTGACACCAAATCCTTCCACGTAGGTCATTGTTCTGAGTGCATTCCCAAAACACCTGGCTTGGGGCGCAAGGTAATGGGAGCCCCTGGCAAACAGAGCTGCACTTTCATCTTTGACCCACACTACTCATCAAAACCACCTTCTCCCTACTTGCAGGACAGCCCGGAGGCAGACGGAACCACAAGCCCTGAACCACAGTTTGGGAGAACAGGAGGGCAGCAGGGTCCGTACAGGCGTACCAAGGCATCAGACGCAGTCATTCAATGAGCGGTGTTGGGACCCACCCAGCCGGGGGCAAACACGGGCTACCAACCAAAAATAACACTTTGTGTTGCTCCAGTGTCTTTCTCCTAAGGGGACCCCAGCAGTCTCCCAGGCTCACAGCCCTGCTCTGACAAAGGCGTTTTCACAGCTGCATTTTACAAATGGAACAAGAAAAACCGTGGCAAGTGGGCTGGAGACCCTCTCCTGGGCCACAGGCTGATGCCTGGCCTTCCAACGGGTCCTGTCACTGTCCTCTCCCATAGACAACCAGAGCCCAAGCAAGGCAGAATCCATTCAGCGCAGTCTGTCATCAGCTCAGAATCAGTGGCTCTCGGGGAAGCCCACGGACAGCTGTCCCCAAGGGAGGTAGCTAGTGAGGGCTGAAATCCTGGCTCCATGGAGGCCTGGGTCAGCCATCTTGGGGTACAGTGCTCCCCTCTTTGGCGCTCC
This sequence comes from Meles meles, assembly GCF_922984935.1. Lineage (NCBI taxonomy): Eukaryota > Metazoa > Chordata > Mammalia > Carnivora > Mustelidae > Meles > Meles meles. The sequence continues at coordinate 116,155,645 of NC_060066.1, forward strand.
TGGGTCCTTGTACTCTCCTATGCTATAGGTTGCTTCTGTCCACAGAGAACGAGGTCAAGCCAGGATCAAGTGTCCAAGAGCCTCCCAGGCAGGGGCAGCTTCAGGGCGGGCTGATCTGGGGGTTCTTCAGAAAGAGGGCCAGCCTCTGGGCCACAGCGTCCAGGTCGCCCGAGTTGGCAGACCGGAGGAGGTTGCTCTTTCGCACGAAATAGTGCTTCAGAAAGTGCTGGCTTACACACTTGTGCAGCTTCCTCACCAGGCGCAGGAAGGCTTTGCTGAAGACCCGCCAGTCCTTCGGGTGCGGGTACTTCTCACAAGTCCAAAAGAGCACTGTCTGGGGAAGGAAGAGGTGCTGTCAGACATGGTTCCGGGCCACGGAGGAGAGTATCTTCAGGAACGTTACCCCGCTCACGTGGCCTTGGAAGAAGGGAGAAGGGGATCTCACCCAGGGCAAGGAGGCTCTGCTGTGACTTCACAGTAGCCCCCTCAGGTGCACTCTCGGCCTCATCTGGCCAGTCTCCTGTGCCTTTGTCATTGTTTCTCTCACCAGCGGACATTTCGGGTGACCGGCACTCTCCTTAAACCTGTGATCCCCCCATCCTGGGCAGATGGCTTTGCCTCCTACTTTACAGGGAAAATGGAAACCTTCACGCTAGCAAACCAGACAGTTCTAGCCATCTCTGCCTTCAGCACCCTTTTCCTCCCTTTTCTGCTTGACCGCCCCACCTAGCCGGGTGAGCCCCAGGCAGGGCTTGGGGTCCCTCCTTCCAGGAGCTGTGACCGACTTCCCTCTTTCTCAGCTCTCCTGTCCCGCCCCCTGTCCCAGGGCCCAGCTCCCTCCTAACCTCTCACCCCTCTGCAAGTGCAGGCTTCTCAAAACAATCAGCTCAATTATTAGTCATCATTTCCCCTCCTCTGATTCCCATCTCAATCCACGGCCGTACGGACCCTTCTGCCATCAGGCCTGAGAAGCTGCTGTCTGTGAGGTCCAATGATCTCCATGCTGCTAAGTCCAACAGGTCCTGCCCTGCCCTGGCCCTACCTGACCTGTCAGTGGAATCAGATTCTCCCACTCATAGCCTCCCTCGAGTCCTTCTTCCCTGGCTTCCGAGCCAACACGCTCCCTGGATTTCTCCAGCCACTACAGCTATGCCTTGGCATGTGAGCCCCTTGACTGCCTCCGTCTGGAGCTTTGGAGGCTTGGTTCCACACCCTCTTTCTATTTTTCTCTCTTGCTTCCTTCCTCAGTGGCCTGAATCCCCACCAAACACACAGAAGTCACTCGTAGTTTTCTTTCTCCAAGCCATACTTCTCCTCTGACCTCTTCCTCACCTGTTATCTTTTGGAAATTGGAAGGTTATCTCCATCAGCCTGTCCCAACTGAACTCCGTGTCTCCAGAGCTGCTGTCTAGCCAGTCATGCAAAACACAAGCCAGGAGTCACCCTCCCTCACCAGTGTCACCAAGCCCCCTAGTCCTCCGAAGGGGTTCTTCCATCTCCCTGTGTTATGTTCATCTCCACGGTCGTCCCCCTCTTCCACCTCACCCGGACCTCTTGTCCCCATTCTTGTCCCCATCCTGTCACCACCCATGCTGCAGCCAACGTGATCTTTTTCAAATATAAATCCATGGTTCTTCTCGTCTGAAAGACTTTCAAGCCTTCTCCTGGCTGGTTAATGAAAAACCACAATTCTTCAGAGGGTTTTGGCTTACAAGGGTGGGGCCCTACCTTCCTTTCCAGCCTCCACCTGCCCTCGTCCTCCCTCGCTCTCTCCTTCCAGCCCCACTGGCCTCACATCGCTCTCCGCTACCCCCGAGGGACTTCTTGCACATCCGACTTCTTCTGCTTGGAACACACTTCCTTCCCCAATTTGTCCAGGACACTCGTCCATCAGATCAAATGCCCCTACGAGACCGTTCGACACTCTCTTCGCCATGTACTTCTCAGAATGCCCGTGACCACGGTTGCCGCATCTCTGTTATTTATGTGTGTGATCCCCTACGAGGCTGTAAGCTCTGTGCACGAAGAGGCCGATACCTATTTCATGGCTCTGATGTCACACAGCACCCAGCAGAGGAGCTGGCCCACGGGAGGCAGTCAAAAATGTTTATTAACTATGGGAAATAATTCATTAATATTATGGTCTGGATATTGAGCATTTTTTAAAGAGAGTCTCTATGAGAAAGGAAAACAACACTTGCAACTTCACAGCAAGATCCTGAGTGTGTGTGTGGTTTTTTTTTTTTTTTTTTTTTAAGATTTTACTTATTTGAGTGCTCGCTTCGGCAGCACATATACTAAGATTTTACTTATTTGACAGAGAGAGAGATCGCAAGTGGGCAGAGAGAGAGGAGGAAACAGGCTCACCGCTGAGCAGAGAGCCTGATGTGGGGCTTGATCCCAGGACCCTGAGATCAAGACCCGAGACGAAGGCAGAGGCTTTAACCCACTGAGCCACCCAGGCACCCCCTGAGTGTGTTTTGATTTAGATCACATTGTGCAACATGAATGAGCTGGCAATAAGGTCATGCTATTAAGATAACCTAGACACCCCTGCTTTAATCCCTCTCGCAGTTAAGCTTTTATCTGCCCAAGCAAACCCGAAGTGGTTAAGCTTCTTAGCATCAAACCCCTGTGCTGTTGAGTGGGTTTTAGGAAGAAGCAAGCCAGTGAAGGATGAGCTCTTCTTCCCACAAAGTTGCTTTGGGGGAGAGCTGCTTTGGGGAGGAGGTGAGAACCTCCTCAGACCGTGTCAGACTGAAGACGGGGTGATGACGACTCGTACACCCTTCCTGAGGCTGTTTTGCAACCCAGCTCTTCTACTTTCTCCAGACTGAAGTCTTGGCAAGGATCCTGCCCACTCAAGCCATCATCCGGGATGGTGTCTAACAGCACATGGTCACCAGCCACATCCATCATTATGTCTAAAGGTGAGGACATCCTGGACCAAGGATGGAACACTAGAAGAACAGGCAGCTAGTACTACTTCTGTCCATCCTGCCCTTCTCCATGAGTAGCCCCCCCGCAACCGCCCCTTCTTGAGAAGGCATGATTCTGCACTCTGTCACTGAGTTAGGGAGAACCGAAACAAAGCACATTTAAGGAGTTGCCCTAAAATCCTCTCGTGATGGAGAAGCCACTGGAATAAAAGTAATCCTTGCGTGTAATGCAGTTTTGACAGCAGTCAAGGCATGGGAGGCCCATTGTGGGTCCTATTCAATCTTGTCTAAAATGTTCATGTCACTTAATATGTTTCCATCCATCTTAACTGTGAGGCAGTGCAGTCAATGGTTAAGATCTCGAGGTTCCAGATGAGATAGAATGGGGCTTGCTTCTCAGCTCTGACCCTTCCTAGTGTGGCTTGTAGGAAGGCAAGTAAGCAAGAAGCCAAACCTGCCGAATGAACTTGACCATCCTCTGCAAGCCCTCAAGAACAGGTGGGCATATACTGAGAATGTTGAAACTCTAGAGAAAGGCCCCAGGGTGTGCAAATGATATATTAACTAATTCTTGGGGAGGTCAAAGAGGACAGGATATTAGGAAAGAGGAGAAAGAAAAGCAGAGACTTTACACTGAAAAGAAATTAAAAAAAAAAAAGAAAAAAAAAGAAAAGCAGAGACTACTGCCTTCATGGGGGGAAAAAGCTGAATATGATGTGAAGGCATTCATTCATTTGCTCAACAAATATTTATTGAGCAACTACTATGTACACAGCACTAGGAGAGATACTAAGGGTGCAGTAGTAGTTGCTCTTCAAGAGCTTACACTGGAGCTGGAGGAGTTATCCAGGGTCAGAAGACGGCGGTCCCCTGGACAAGAGGGGGCACAAGCAGGAAGGCACCGCACAGACAGGCAGCCTGTGCTCACCTGTGCAAAATGTCGGGGCGAAGCTCCCGGACACACACCAGCTAGGCTTGGGCTGTGCTGTCTCTAAGTCCACCTGCCACCTCCCAACCTCAGAGTGCACACAGCGTGTTCCATGAATGGCCTGTTCACCATGTACCATTGGGAATTTGCAAAAGAGGAGTTGAGGGTGTGAGGGAAGGGCCCCCTCCCCAGGGGGTCAGGGTCTGCTGCTCTTGGTCCATCTTCCCCGGTGCTCCCCATGCTGTGTGACACCATGTGCACCTGGGGGACCACCTGACAGCCTGTCTCCCCCTCTGGACTGTTGGCTCCAAAGGAACAGGAACCACTTCCGTGTTTGCTCACCTGGGACCTCCATGGGTACCGCACACAACAGGTGCTGGGGCAGGTGTATGGCCCACGATAACCTCAATAAACATTTGCTGAATGAGTGAGTAAAGGCAGTCATGAATGTATATGGTTGGGTTTGGGGAAGGAGGCAAGTGCTGCAGAGGAAGGGGAAATCCCTGCCTGAGGATCTGGAACCCGGAAGTTCAGGTTGGCAGCCATGCTCCCATGGCAATCACCATTTCCTGGTGTCCCCCCACCCCCATGTGGCCGTGGCCTCACGAGGCTGAAGTGGAGACCCAGGGAGTCCTAATGCCAGGAAAAACATGAATTCCCCCGAGTCAAGCCATTTTCAAGCTGTCCCCAGACTGTTGGCTTCTCAGGGGCCGGGGCCATACGGTGTAAACGGCGCTGAACCTCAGCATGGTTTCTGGCACACAGTGGGCACTCGTGTTGGTTTGGCGACTGAAGTAAGGAGGGGAGAGACAGAGAGAGAAGAAAAAGAGGAACCAACCAAAGGAAGGAAAGAGGGCAAGAGGGTCAAGGAAAGAGGGCAAGAGGGTCAAAGAAAGAAGGAGGTCATTCAGCTTGGGCAGGGCTGTGGTGGGCACACAGATGGCCTGGGGGGTCAGGAACTCACCAGGTAGCAGTACATGGGATGGCCAATCGGGACACCAGCGCCCCCTCTCGAATCAGACGCATACACACACCCCCACCGGGAGTGGCTCTGGCCAGCGCATGGGGCCGGCAGAGAGGATGCACCCACACTCGGGGCGTGCCCACTCACCTGCAAATGGTGGGACGTGATGACCGGCCTCCTTCCTGGACACCAGACGTCCTCCTTCATCTGCCTCAGGGCCCGGAGACACTTCCTGCGGCAGCCCCCATCCTCGTCCAGCTGCTCCAGCAGCACCTGCTCGGCCTGCAGGAAACTCAGCTGCCAGTGATAATGGGAACAGGCCAACAAGGCAAACCCAAAGGACTGGGAAAAGAGAAAAACACCAGGAAAATGAGGAGGGGGAGGAAGCTTGCCATCTCTGAAGCTATCCACTACTCTGGGGTGGGTTGGTGGGGGGAACCTGCCACTAGGCAGGCAGAACCTCCCACATGGGGACGTGGAGGCATGCTCAGGGCAAATCCCTTCCTTGTGCACAGGGAATGGGAGAGGCTGTGTCCACGTTCCCACAGGCACCGGTTCTCCAAACTGAGCCTGCACCTGGAGAGCTTGTTAAGACCCAGACTGCCGGGCCCTGCCCATCCATAGGAGGAGGACTCAGGAATCTGCATTGCTAACAGGCTCTCAGGGGCCGCTGCAGACTGTGGGGCCCCCACCTGGAGCACCACTGCTCAAGGGAAAGCTTATTTTTCCCTTCCAATGCTGGCTAGCAGTCAGGGATGTTGCGGATAGGTAAGCTGTGAGTGCCTCTGCTTTGGGGAGCTGGGCCCTCTGCTCCCCGATACCTTGATGCACTCCACTCTCTGTCGGGAAGGCCAGCGCCTCAGACAGGGAGGCCACCGAGCTTTCGCAGACCAGGCAGTAGGGATCTCCACAGCGGGGACCAGCTCTAGCTCCACCTGCCCTGTGGCTGTTTCCACGGCAACCCAAACTGCAGAGTGGCGTGTTAGCATGCTGACCTTACCTGGTGGGAAATGACAAAGAGGCAATGAGAAGAGAAAGCCCAGCTCCCTGCGAACGTTCAAAGGAGGAATTGGGGAGCAGGGGCAGCGAGCAGCTCCCTGTGCCTGGTGGGGCAGCTGGGCACAGGTTGGTAGCACTCCAAAGCTGGGGTATTTATGGCTAAACTAGACAATTAAGTGAATATGGATAGAAACGTTGCTAGCAAATCTCCTGGTGTGTGACTGTTGCTTTTTCCTTTCTCCCCTGCCCCCAGGGCTTTTATGGCTCCTTTTCTTTGAAAGTAATAAGATTCTTTTCAGAAGGCTCAACTAAAGAAAAGAGACACAGAAGACAAAGGAAAGAGGGACTGTTTGCTAGTAAAAATGAAATCCAACCATTCTTCTACGCCCCCTCCATTGTGCCCAGATGTCCCCACCTTGCTGGGGACAGCATTCCACCTACCTCATCCACCTTCCCCTGGTGGAGTTCTGCTTAACCCGTTCCCTACCTGACTCCCAGTCTCTCCGACGGCATAGTTTCCACCATTCAGCATTGTTTCCACCATCCATCAAACTAGTCTGGCCTCCGATATATTTGCCATCCCAAGCCCTTGTAATTATAAAATGCTTCAAAGTGTGTCATCGCCATTGGCTGAAAGGGTCGAAGGAGTGGGAAGCAGCTCCCACTACCTCTTCCAACCAGGCAACGAGAGGAAGAGAAAAATCAATGCATCTGGGAGCATTTTCCAGCTCCTGTACTAGAATTCATTGCTGATCTATCCCCCCTTCTTTCAAAAGATGCACAGTAGGTTTTTTGTTTGCCTTCATTACAGATAAGGATAAGCTGTCTCAATCAGGATCTATTATTTTTCTCTTGTTTGCTCAGAGAAGAAAATGGAAGCTCACTCATTAATTGTGTTAAGCTATTCAAAAGGAAAACATTCTTCTCCTTGGCTGGCGTGTGATAAAGAGGTTATTGTCTGCATCTCATCAGAGCTGCCCAGACAGGAACAGGACGACGTCTGGCACCCTGGCATTATTTACTGAAAGCATCTCATCAACCTGGCCCATTTGCAAGGTCTCATTCATTTGCACTTTCACTATTACCACTGTTTCAAAGTGAAGAGGTCAGCACATGCTGGAACCAGCTTGCCCCGTCCACACCTCACTTCTTCCCTGGCTCTGCTTGCTTGGTGCGTGACCTCCCGCATGTTAGCTCATCTCTCTAAACCTCAGTGTTCTCATCTGTAAAACAGGCAGAAAAATAACTCTGACTCTCCAGGGTTGCTATGCACATGACAAAAGCATTCTATACATGGTAAGAATCCATTCAACATGGGTTAATTCCATCATGGAAACTTTCAGAACAGTTCTGTCCAGACATGTCAAAGTACATTCAAATCCTTTTCTCTCTACACATGGGGAATTGTGTCCTGTTCAGCACTTTGGTTTTCCCTTCATTATCCAGCATATGGATTTTTCACAACTCAGTGTGTACACACATGTACCCCATTCTTAGTCTTGACAGTGGACGAAAGGCAGAGATAGTACAATTTATTTCGTCAATCTCTCTTTGTTACTGACATTATTTCTAGTTACTTTCTATTACAGAGCCTATGGGGAGTAGGCACCCTTGTGCCTATTTCCTTCTCATCTGTAGGAATCTATTGGTAGAACTGGAACTGTTGAACTGTCAAGTCAAGCACATTATAAAAATAAAAACGGACTAATCGCCCTTTAAGAAGTAGGCACCGATTTACACTTCCAAGAACAATGCATGAAAAGGCCTTTTGTACCACACTTACCCTTACTCTGAGCATGATCCCACATTTCATCTCTGTCCATCTATTAGGTGTTTTAATGCATACTGCTTGAAATATACATTAGGTGGAGCATTTTTTCTTTTTTTTTGTTTGTTTGTTTAAGATTTTATTGAGAGAGAGAGAGGTATGAGTTGGGGACAGAGGCAGAGGGAGAGGGAGAAACAGACTCCTTGCTGAGCAGAGAGCCCAATGCAGGGCTCGATCCCAGGACCCTGAGATCATGACCTGAGCTGAAGGCAGATGCATAACTGAATGAGCCCCCCAGGTGTCCCCCTTTTCCACTTTTTTTTTTTTTTACTACTACTTGTTTATATTCTTTTTCTGTGAGTCTTTTTTTGGGGGGGGTCATGATTTCTATTGCTCTACTTGTATGTTTTCTTATTGGTTTACAAATATTCTTTTATAACTAAGGAAATTCACCACTTTTCCCCAGTGTGAAATACACTTTTTTATTCTGTGGGAACAAAATGTGTGTGTGTGTGCATGTGTGCACACATGCCCACATGGTAGCATACAGTTTAAGATTTGCGGACTGTCAAATTTCTGCACGGCCTCTCATTATTGTGTTTTGGCACAAGTTAGTGGTTTCTGAACATGGCATCTTAAGACGCTGGGGGACTGCAGTCAGTTGGAGGGTGAGATAGAAATGTGCTAGTAACAATGATCTGTGGCTTGCAATTTGCTTTTTATAAAGCATACCCAAGGTTTTAAATTCACATCCAGGAAAGGGTGTGCAAACCAAAGGTCACCGTATCTCTGCCAGGGCAGTGATCCACGGAAATCCAAGCATCCCACTCTTGGGTGTCAAAGCAGAAAAAAGAGCTAATTCACATTGCAGGGAGTGAACAGATGTAAGGAGCACATGGTTATTGTCTCAATTCAGGGGCACGAGTTTCAGGTAACACTTAAGCACAGGTTTTTTGTTTTTTACTTTTTTAGAGATTTTATTTTATAGTGAGAGCGAGAGCGTGAGACAGCATGAGTGTGAGGGGCAGAGAGAGATGGAGAGAGAGAGAATCCCAAGCAGACTCCATGCTGAGCATGGAGCCTGATGCAGGGCTCAATCCCAGCACCCCGGGACCGTGACCCGAGCTAAAACCAAGAGTCAGACGCTCAATGGACTGTGTCACCCAGGCGTCTCTAAGCAGAGGTTTTATAAAGCAAAAAGGAAATGCCAGAAACTACCCTTTGTCCTGTTCTTGATCAGCTCACCTGAAAGATGACAGGTTCCAACTGCGTTTTCTACCAGCTTCCGGAACACCTGGAGGACCTTGGCGGGTACAATATCGCCCTCAATGTTCACATCCGCCTCATGCCACTGCCACAAGCTCTTCATAAACTGCTCCACCTCCAGCCACTGCTGCAGGCCCTCCGGGTCCTGCAAGGGGCAGGACAGCCTCGTGCCCTGCAGCGTGTAGTAACGCCAGCGTTGCTCCCTGGCCTCCCTGTACCCGGCCAGGCCCTTCACTGGGACAGTGACCAGGAACTGGCTGGGGGCCAAAACCTGGGGTCAAGAAAAGAGACAGGAGTGTGAGTTCACAGACTCGAGAGGTAACAGCAATCCCCGGGGCACCAACCTGTCAAACCGGGGAGCTCAACAAACCAGTCAACGCTCGGCAATGTGCCAAGATGGACAGAGGGCTGCACCTGCCCGGTGCAGGAGGGTTCCATCTTTGTCCTGCCACTAACCACGGCAGTGCTTCAGGCAGATGAGTTAATTCACTGAGCCCTTGGTGTAAGGAATCTGCAAGGAAAAGAGTGCCCCTGACCTGGAACTCTAAGAGGTGACCAAGGGGGAGAAGAGAAAGCAGGGAAAGGAAACAGTATACAGTATACAGTGAGTTCTACACGTAGTACACGTAGTAAGCACTGCAAGCCCGGGCATTAGACGAGGTGATCTTCCCAGTTCCACGATGAGGTGGGTTTCGTTAACATTTCCCAGATGAGGAATCTAAGGCTCAGAGTGGCTCTGACATCTCCCTGGGGACACACAGCCAGTTAAGCTGGAGAGCCAGAATGTAAGCCTAAGCCCTCTGACCGCTTGTTCAGGGCTTGTCATCTCTGTTGGGCTGGCTCTCAGTCAGGGAGGAATGACCTGGACTGGGTAAAAGTTCTGGTAATGGGAAGGGTTGGGAGGAAGCAAAAGGATTCTGCAAAATGTCTCCCTATCTTTTTGCCCGTACTGATGACCCACGGCCAGTACTAATGATCGGTCCTTACAAAATCCCAGGTGAATGCAAGGCAATTGCTGAGACCATGTAAGCTATTGAGATGATTCTAAGTTTCATAAAACTTAGAATAAAGCAAACAATCAGAATCTACCTATTCCGTTTCTACAGATACCAGTGAAGCAGAGGTCAGGGTCAAAGTGGTCAGGTCCAACAGTCCAAAGGGTCAAACAGATTACCTAGCAGTGCGGTATCCCCAGAAGGAGCCTGACCTCTGGCCACAACACGCAGCAGCCAGCTCCACACCGCACCTCTTCCCATCAGTCAGCTGTGCACTTCAAGGGCCGCCTCCTTCTCATGGAAAGTTCTGACCATCGTATTTAGTTAATCTTTGCTCAGGGCCCTGTCGTCCGCCAGTTCATGGGTGAACACAAACTCTGCCTCATTCTCAGACAACAACAGTGTGATGCTTTAGATAACGGATCCACGTGACTTCTGGCGCCCACAGAAAGGCGGTGGGATTTCAAAAGGGAACACATCGAAACTCTGGCACTCAAAATCAACACACTTTGAACCCACCTGCACGGGAATTCGAGAACACCGCTATTGTGTTAATGGTCACATAAATGATGCTTAATTAATACTCACTGCATTTGTTCCAAGATAAAATAAAATCAATTTCATATGCTCCACTCCAACTATTTTCAAAATTTAATATGCAGGACACGATGTATATAAATGCAAGATCCATTTTAGCCTATGAATTCTAAGTGAGACCACAGAAGGAAATTTCCCCGGATATAATTCTAGGGAAAGTGTTGTTGTGGAGTGCCTGGGTGGCTCAGCTGGTTAAGCATGAAGAGCTGAAGAGCTCAGGTCATGATCCCCAGGGTCCTGGGGTCAAGCCCTGCATCGGGCTCCCTGCTCAGTGGGGAGTTTGCTTCTCAATCCATCTCTGCAAATCCCCTTGTTCATGCTCTCTCTCAAATAAATAAAATAAAATCTTAAAAAAAAAAAGTGGCGTTGTGTTTCTATTCCTAGTCACTGGTCACTAATGATCTACTGCAGGTTGGAAGGGCAATAGAAGTGGGCAAACGATGTTATGTTGGGATCCAATCTAGTATTAGAATTTTTGTCCTGGGGTAAATTTCCCAAAATCTGTACTCTGCCCCCAAATGCACAGGTCTCAGATTCTTGTGGGTAATCCTTGTGCCCAACAACCTTGGAATGTTCTGGACCAGCAAGGGTCTTCAGTTCAGGCCCTATTTCTTTCTTTTTTTTTTTTTTTTTAAGATTTTATTTAGTTATTTGACAGACAGATATCACAAGGAGGCAGAGAGGCAGGCAGAGAGAGAGGAGGAAGCAGGATCCCCGCGGAGCAGAGAGCCCGATGCGGGGCTCGATCCCAGGACCCCGGGATCATGACCTGAGCCGAAGGCAGAGGCTTTAACCCACTGAGCCACCCAGGCGCCCCCAGGCCCTATTTCTTTTACTCATTCATTCATTCACTGAAGCTGAGTGTCTGCATGGGCCACACAACATGTTGGGTGCTAGCAACGGAGCGATCAATAAACATGGTCTTTAAAATCTAGGAGCTTATAGTCTTGTGTGAGAGATAGGGCATGAACACACATATATTTAATACATGCAAAAGGGGTTCTTATGAGCCATAAAGAAAAATCAAGATAAAGGAGCACAGGGACTGAAAAGGACTCAGGAGCCCACTTCCCTCATCTCTGAAAGGCAATGAGCCATGTCTGTTCCTCGAGGCAGTTTGCAGGTGTGAGGGAGGCCTTTTCTGAGAGAATGGTTTGGTGCTGCAGGAAGGCTGCCATCACACATTGGCCCTGGTGGCTTAGAGTCCTGTCTGCAGCGGGGACAGGGGCTGTGAGGCCACCCCTGCAGTTTCTAAGGTCCGCCTCCTCCCCCACCTCTGCAACCCAGACTCTCCTTTCAACCCTTTTCTCACAGGTGCCCCCAGTTCCTCTCCCCAGGCCCCCCTCTATTAGGCAGGCACTGCCTACACGGATGTGTGCTTAACTAAATTTCAGCCGTCACAGCACAGCGTGTTTGGAGTCCGAAGCCCCGGGCTGAGTTCTGGCTATAGCACCTAACAGGACATCAGGTCATCTGACTTCTCAGAGCCTCAGAAGGGGGGGCTCACATGACACAGCAACTCTGGAGTGTGTGTGTAAGTGGCAAAACTAAGAGGACCTGCAGAACAAGAAGGATCACTGGTACCCTCAGCTGGGTGACACCTGCTGCACTGAGACCCGCCCACCCATGTACCTGACTCCCTGGGTGGCGCTTAGAGAGTGCGCGAGACCTGCTTACCTTGATGTTCCCATTGTACGTGTCAGAGTAAGGGACGGCCTGGAATCGAATGTCTTGGTGGCTGATTTCTACGGTCAGGTGCTGGACGACCCTCTGCACCTCCTCCACAATCTGGGAGATCTGCTGGCGCCTCTCATCCACCTGGATGGGAAGGGATGAGCACAGCAGTCATTCCTGGGGCGGGGCCCGGGCACTGGCATGAGGATGTGACATACAGGCCCAGCGGTGGGCGACCATAGGAACACAGGCAAACAAGCCTACTCTCCCAAGAACCCCAGGGGACATGCACCTAGGCGTGGTGGCACTCGCTGGTGGCTCAGTGCTCTCCTCTGAAATAGAAGCAGTCATCAGCATTTACCCAGTGCCTGTGTGCAGTGGGCGCTGGGGCACAGCGGTGAACGAGAGAAGAGCAAACAAGACCAGCACGTCCTCATATACACAGGATATATGTACATATGTATATACATACACGCATACACACACATATATGTATAATCTAATATTGGGAATGATAAATCCCATGAGACAAATAAAATAGGATAAGGGACTAGAGAGTAAAAGGGCTGCTCGTTTAGATCAGGTGGCCACAGAAGGCTTCTCTGAGGAGGCTACAGCAGATCCCGAGGCCCCCTAAGCAGGAGCATGCCTGGCAAGGCTCAAGGGCTTGCAAGGGGATCCCTGTGGCTGGAGCCTGGAAAAGGGAAAGGAGGGTGATGGGAGACGAATGTGAAAAGGCTGGCATGGCCAGGCCATCCGCGGGGCTTTGTGTGCCGTGGTGAGGCTCTAAAATGGGGTAAGAGTGGTTGCTGTCCAGGCTGGTGAAGTTAAAGGTTCAATGTGTGTAATCACAGTGCAGATGCTTTCTAGCCTTCTGCTGTCCATAAATGGTGACTCTCTTAGCCCTGGTACTCTTGCTACTAGACCCGCAAGAAAAGGCACACATTTATGTTCCCTCAGATTCACACGGCAAGTTCCCAAGAACAGGAATTATTATCAGAAAGTTGAGCACTAATGTTACATACCTTCACAGATACTCAAGGTCTAGGGAAATAGGTGCTTGTGGGGAATACACGGCACTTTTAGTAAACTCCAGGGAGTTAGGAAGATCCAAATGAAGAAATGGGAAGAGTCCATTTGTGTTTTCTGAAATGGAGGGGGGTTCCATTCTGTTGCTCGTGCTGGTGCCCTGAAGAGGGTCCCCCTTATTGGGGGGAGGGGGGCGGCTGACTAGGGCCAGGAACTGACAGGAAGCAGTATCCGATATATCTAAATGCAGTGTCATGGCTGTTTCTACCTATTCTCCAGTCATTTATATAAGACACCCATAAATTAGTCAAGAAAAGTGTCTAAGTCTAGGAGATTTCTAGCTGTTTTTCTAAATGAACTCATCAGCTGGTCCAGTCATCTGAGACCTCATACCTCTCACCAATAAACCCAACAACCATATGTGGTTGTACACAAAAGTACACAAAAGTGCTCATGTACCCATGCTCTATGTCACATGTATAAAGTGTGTCACATATATAAATTAGTTCATTAATAAATATTTATTTAGCACCTCTCTGTGCCAGGCACTCTGTGACATGCAGGGGCACAGCAATGAGTGACACAGACATCGCCATGGTCTGCAGTAGTGGGTAAGACAGGCACAGGGACTGAATAAGCATGGGGCCCATGATAGGGAAGTAAAGGGTGCCCCTGGGTTCAACAGGGCAGGTGGCCTCATCTGAAGCCCGAGACCTGCTTTAAAGGCTCCTATCCCCACACAGGGGACCATCTTTGAAAAACTAGTACTTTCCAGATGCCTAGGAGTAACAAGAAATGCAAGACGAGGCTCCTGATCTTAAGGAGCTTAAATCTCCCTGGAAATACATGATATACATGAAAGTCTTTTCAAAACCCATGTTTTGACCTAAGGGTCAAAGGTTTTGACCTTGTCTGACCATGATGATGATCATGTCTATATAGTTTTTTTTTTTTAAGATTTTATTTATTTATTTGACAGACAGAGATCACAAGTAGGCAGACAGGCAGGCAGAGGGAGAGGAGGAAGCAGGCTCCCCATTGAGCAGAGAGCCCGATGTGGAACTTGATCCCAGGATCCCGGGATCATGACCCAAGCTGAAGGCAGAGGCTTTAACCAACTGAGCCACCCAAGTGCTACCTATGCAGGTTTTTAATACCATCTTCTTGCCATCGGCACCCACCCACTGCTCTCATATGTCCACCCACTACACTCAACACGGGAGGGCACCTTTCTTAAGATTTGTAAACTATCAAGATCCTGCATCTTCTAGAGGTCCAAGTGGAAGAGAAGGGGTGGTCATGGAGGGGGAAGACCCTTTGCCATGCCAAACATAAAGGAGAATGCTTTTAGTAGCCCATCTTAAAGGGTCCTCTGCAGGGTCGGACTCTTCTGTGTGTTGTGATTCAACTCCATTTGATCAGTTGGGTTGAACATTTTATGCCAGGTGCTGTGTGTACGTGTCTGTATGACAGAACAAGACAAGGAAACTGGAAATTAAAGTCACAGCCATCTGGTGCTGGGCAGAGGTTTGTATGGGTTGCTATTGGTATACAGAAAAGGGAAATTTCATCTAGTCTGGAAGCTGGGTGTCCTTCCTGGAGGCATAGTGTAGGGGAGTTGTCTCTTGAAAGATTAGTAAGAGTTAGCTAGAAAGAGAAGAGTGTGAGGGTTGTTCTAGAAAGAGCAAGCGGCAGGTATCTAGTACGAGGAGTATAAGGCGAGAATGGCAATGGTTTCCGTTTTGCCAGAGAAGAGAGTGCCTTGGAGGAGGATGACGAAATGGGAGAAATAAGCAGCAAGAGGTCTTAAAAATCAAGGAAGAAGTTGTTCAAGAACAAAGTCAACAGTAAGTGGCCCAATGAGATAGGGCCCCCCAAAATGTCCACAGTGTTTGGCAACTAGAACAGGATCGATGTGTTCAGGGAAGGGGTGGGCACTGAAGCCAGACTGTAGTGGGTGAAGGGTAAGTGGGAGGCGAGCAAGGGAGCACAGAGGTCAGCAACTCCTCCAGGAAGTGGGGCCAGGGAAGGGGAAAACAATAGGGACACCAACAGGATTTTTCAAAATGACACACAGGTTTGAACATGTTTAAATGCTGAGAGAAAGGAGCCAGCGGGGAAGGAAGACACAGCAGGGAGCAAAACCACTGAGTCAGGGTTTCCCAGCCAGAGCATCTTGCAAATCCAGAAACCTGGTAAGCAATTCACCTTGACACGTCCCAAGGAAAGAAAGACAGGCATAAACACACATAAAAGGGTAGGCGTGCAGGAATCTGAGAGATTTCCTGTCTGAGGACTGTTTTCTTTACAGAGCAGGAGACAAGGCAATGTGCTATGTGTGAGGTGAAGAGGGGAACACAGGGGACTGTGGGTTGACAGACTTTGATGTGGAAATCACATCTCCGAGGAATGGGAACTGTTCAGGCACCTATGTGAAGACTGCCAGGCACTCCCAAGACTCAGCTATGGGGGAGTCCATGGGGCTATGGCATATCGGGGATTCAGCTATGAGATGGTCTCCATGGCTCAGCCCTCCAAAGGTTAACAATGGAGGTGCTAAGGCGAGGGCTTGATGGGCAAGATCTGGAAAAGGATAAAGGACCAAGGGAAGGTTTCCATGGTGAGCCATGTTTTCTAGCTGGGGAAAGAGAATGGACAAAGCCATTTAGTAGATGAGGGAATACTGGACAAGTTCAGAGACCCCAAGTCTGATCAGGAATAGCAGGAGAAAGTCATACAAGGCTAACTAGATAGAACACCACAGTCAGAGTGGTTGGGAAATGGTCTTCTCAAATACCTAATTCCTTAGACTGTGTTGAGGACTAAGGCTCAGCCACAAAGTCCTCCAAGTCCGCTGATGGGAGTTCATAGAACTCAAATATCAGCAACATAGTGGTTAACTCTGTACATGCAAGTATATTTTATTTCCCGAGTTGATAAACTAGTGAAATCACCATACTGACACTGTCAAATAATTTTTTTTTTTTTGAGAGAGAGAGAGAAAATAAGCAGGAGAAGAGAGGTGGAGGGAGAGAACCTGAAGCAGGCTCCACACTCAGCACAGGACCCAATGCAGGGCTTGATCTCAGGACCCTGAGATCATGACCTGAGCCAAAATCAAGAGGTAGATGCTTACCCCTCTGAGCCACCCAGGCACCCTGACACTGTCAAATAATTTTTAACTCATTGAAGTTTGAGAGACAAAGTGTGTGTGTGTGTGTGTGTGCGCGCACACACACACACACACACACACACACACAATGAGTGGTCTATTGGACAAAGTTCTCCACTGTGAATCTCTTCTACAAATTCTTTCCTCACTGGATGGTAGAATTTTCTTACTGGGCAGAATGAGGCAGTTCACACACTCCCTGGAAGACACCTATATTCTCTCATTCATTATACATCTTTATGACCTGTTTCGATTTCTGAAAGTAAAAATCAGAGTAGGCTCTAGAGCCTAGAGCCACAAACTCTGGTTTTGATTTCCTTCATCCATTACTGCTGCCGCCATTTTGACTTGGGATCTTAGAACTGGAAGAGACCCCCGAAATCACCTTGTCTGGTGTCAACGTATAGGAGTCCACAGTGATGGGTGGCTCTCCTAATGTCACATTGGCAGTTGGCAGCAGGACTGGCCCTAAGCCCAGGGTCCCTCTGTGCCTTACCTCCGAGTGGACGCTCCCACAGTCATACCTACCTTTAGCCTCTTCCTGAACCTAACCACACCCTCCATTTGAACTGAAATCAAGGCTCATGAAGTAACAAATCCAAAGTCTCCATTTCTTTGGGCATCCCTGACTGTTCTGACACCCACAGGCACCCCAGGGCAGCACAGCAGGGTCCTGAGTGTGGGGCTGCACCAGGGCTGTGGGGAAGAGCCCTGCTTCTGACAGACCTCCCTCCCCCGCTCCCCCACCCAGTGCTCAAGCCCCCCAAGTCAGGTAGCAGCCTCTTCCTGCAGGTGGTGATGGGTCACGCCCCGGGCTCCACTTCCTGCCCTAGGTTCTTCCCTCGGCACCTCTACAGACCACACCCTTCAGCAGCCCCAGAGGGACATAGGCTGAAGGCTTCCCAGGCTCCATCCCACAGACCATTTGTCACTCCCTTGGTGTCACTCACAACACAGACACCCCAGGCAGATTCCCTCGCTACTCCCCACCACAGCTTCATAGGTGGAGCAAGAAGATTCCATTTCAGGGTGTGGAAAAGCAGGGAATGGGGCCCGAGGCAGCTCTACGGGGAGTGATCTTGGGGGAAGAAGGAGGTGCCACCTGTCACTGGCCGGAGCCCAGAAGCCCTTTCAAGTGGGTCCAACATCGGGGAGATACAGGTGCAGCTTTGAGGGGGCCCCATCACCAGACCCATTCCACAGCATAGCTTGGAAACACACGGTCATTTCAGAAGAAGGAATCAAGGCACGTGCAGTTCAAACATGACCTCAGTGCGGGCCTGAGTTTCACTTGCCTCCCCCAGGGATTAGTTCAGTGAACAAAGGTGTGCTTTTCTTTTTAAAAGGCTGCATTTGTGGGTGGGACAGAGCATGAGCAGAAACGAAGTGGGTGAAATGAGCCGGGCCCATGACGCAGACCAGGTTACCCTCTCTCAGCCTCCCCTCCATCCCACTGACCCCAGAAAATTACGTCACACCTGTTAGCCAGCAGATTCGGGAACTCTAATGAAGCAGACTTTCCGTAAGAAGAGTCATGAGAGGCCCCCTTGAAGGATGCCCTGCGGTTTCTGTGTACCTGACCCCACACACGTACACACCCCCAGCCCCGTGTCTGGCCCACTCTTGCCCCACACATCATCTGCTACTATTAATAGCTTGAGTGCGGAACAATTTACTGTTTCAAATATAAATGAGTGAGAATTCAAGGTTATTGCCTATCATAACAGCATTCTGACTCACTTGCATTCCAACACGCTTTCTTGAGACAGGCAGAGGGGCAACACTAAGCAGCATGCCAGGAATGTCACACAGGTCTGGCCATGTGAGCATGTGGCCTGTGTCATTGTCACCCACCGTGAGTGCCCCTGGGGATAAAAGGCTGAGAACTTCCGGCCAGACATGTTAATTCTGGAGCTGCATTAAATCCAATACACGGGATCTTTAAAAACAAAAACAAAAAAGGCAGGACGAGCACCATCTGTCTTCCTGGGTTAATGATGGAAAAGTCTAGCACATACACTAAAACTGGAAAAAAAGTCTGAAAGGTTGGAGATGGAAGGTGCTATCTCCAGATGAAATGAGGCCCTGCACCATCATATCCCTGTTTTCTCAGGCCCATTTTTCCCCAAGCGACATGTTGGGGCCCTACAGGTTCCATACACTTGTGCAAAAACCAGACCAACACCAGCACCACAGAGCAGGGACTGGAGGCCCTCCCGTGTACGAGACCCTCCCTGAGAGCTAGCTCCTGGAGCTGCCCCACAATCCTGGAACATGGCTGCTAGGATTATCCCCGTTTTACAGAGGATGGCTCGGGTCATGATCTCAGGGTCCTGGGACCGAGTCCCGCATCGGGTTCTCTGCTCGGCAGGGAGCCTGCTTCCCTCTCTCTCTCTCTCTCTGCCTGCCTCTCTGTCTACTTGTGATCTCTCTCTGTCAAATAAATAAATAAAAAAAAAAAAAAAAAGAAATGCCAAGTTCAGAGTGTAAGGAATTTGCTCTGGGTCCCGCCTGAGACAGTTTAATTCCCGGAACGGTGATCCATGCTGTGCACTGTCACACCTGGCAGCCCACATTTGTAACCACTGCACTGCTCAGCCTCTCCAGGGACAAACTGCAGGGCCTAAAACCCACACTGACTGCTTGAATGGGGTTCCCTCAGCCAGAAAGGCCTCTCCTTTACTCCTCCACTTAAAACCCAATGCATGCTCTCAGGCTTAGTCTCCACTCCTCTTACTGCGCCACGCCTCCCCCATGAGAGCCAACGCTCCTCGGTTCTCCTCCAGCACCCTGTGGAAATCTCTGTGCAGCCCCGTGGTCAGCATTTCCCTCTCTGCACAAGAACAGCCTCCTTTTACCCTTAGAGTTCTGTGCGAAATCTGCAGGCAGGAGAGGGCCATCCTTAAGGACATCCCAGACACACTTTCCCTCTCACTTCAGACCACATCCTGGACCTGGGTTTAGGGCACGGTGTTTTGCACACAGCAGGTGCTCAGTGTGTGTTTGTGGAGATACAGAGGGATTTAACAGAGCAAATATGGCTTTGGAGTAAAAGAGAATTTTCTTATTGACACCTCAGCCCTCTCACTATCTAGCTGTGTCACCTTGGACAAGTTGTGGGGGTATGTGCACGTGTCACACAGTGGATAATAGAGCCAATGAGATACTCATTGGCCTCAACCTGCCAGCGCCTTTTACACTATTCTTGTATTATCTTCACTGAATCCTAAAGCTATTCTGACCACGTATGTGCAAAGATACTGTGTGAACATCAAGGGGAATGAAGATATCCAAGACACTACCATCCCCTCCAGAAACTCATAAACAGTAAAAGGAGATAATAGTTAAGTGTCCACCCAAGAGAGGAACAGGAAAGGTGTCAAGAGTCAATATACAACTGATTCCCAAATAAATATTGTCAGTACTAATTACGACGAGTTCACAGGGAAACCAAAACATTCTGTGCTAGGGTGTCAAGGAAATCTTTTGAGTTAAGGCTGACTCTGAGTGGAGTCTGAAGGATGAATATGAGCCAGAGAAATGGAAATGGAGGGAAGAGGATGTCTCCACTGGCAGAGGAGAGAGGGGAAGCTCAGGCTTAGACCTTCTCAGGGCACAGTATCTGTGGACAGGATTAACAGACTGACCATCTACGGGGACAGAAGGGGATGCACCTGAGAAGGAGGGCTGAGGGGGGCACGGGAATGCCACAGCCCGCCCCTCCCCCCAGAAGCCGCTAGCACATGCTCTGTTGAACTGACACTCAACCCCAGCCCACAGTTACCAGGCAAGAAACTGGGACCTGTGGTTGCCAGATAGCCTGATGTTTTCCTTTTTCTGGAGAAGATGGAAATCTCAGTTTCTACGCAAAATCCCGCTATTATGAAATGTTTGTAACAAATTTGAAAAAAATTTGGGGTGCCTGGGTGGCTCAGTGGGTTAAGCCTCTGCCTTCGGCTCAGGTCATGATCCTGGGGTCCTGGGATCGAGCCCCACATCGGGCTCTCTGCTCAGCAGGGAGCCTGCTTCCTCCTCTCTCTCTGCCTGCCTCTCTGCCTACTTGTGATATCTCTCTCTGTCAAATAAATAAATAAAATCTTTTAAAAATTTTTTGAAAAAAATTAAAAATACTCTGTAGGCCAAAGAAAACCTGTACACAGGCTGGAATCAATGTATAGAGCATTGTTGAGAATTTCTGCTATTGGAGATGCTGGGAAACAGCGTGGAAAGATACAGTCTTATTTGGATGCCAGGCTAAAAAAACTTGGACTTTTTCCAGAAAACACAGGACCATGGGAAAATGCCAGCACCCCTTCCACTTAAAAGAGTCCCCAAAAGGGGAAACAATGGGAAATTACTTTGCTGGGTGTAATTTTTATCACCCCACGTTTCCCCTATTCATCTAAGTGGTTTGCCTAAGAAATCAACTTTACTTATTATTGTGATAATGAACTCTGCTTTGTTTACTTGTGAAGGCATGTCCATAATTTTAGACCGGTCCCTAATCTTAGTTTAAATGCTTTAGCTTAATGGTGGCTCTGTGCCTTAAAAACTTCATCAGTAAGTGGAAAGGCTGAATTAAGTCAGATAATATATTAAGGTCCCTTCCAGTTCTAACTGTCTAAGAGTCTGGAAGAATGTCAGTTAACTCTTAATGGGTATGTACTAAAAATATGATATACATTTTTAAATTTAGCAGTTTTATAGTTTCCAAAAGGTGTTCTTAATTTCATTTACTCTTTTTCAATGGCCCTATTATTTCAATGACCCCCATTCGACAGAGAAGAAAGCTGAGGCTCGGGCTGGTTTGGGGCCTTGCTCATGACTCTGCCCAGTATCAGCTACAGAGCTGGAGTTCCAACCCACGTTCTAACTTTCTGTTCCACACTCTGCACCCAATGGCCTCTGGCACTGGAACCTCAGAGAGAGGACGGAAATAAGGTAACCCCTAAACACTCTTATGGGTGATGGTCTTGGGTTCCTGAGGACCACTTCATGGATCTTTGAAAGCAGCCTGACTTCCCTTCTGAATTCAGGTTGGTGGGACAAAAGGGGTTGGGGGCGGGGGCATGGGAGAGATCCGTACCTGTCCTTACCTTAGCCAGAAGGCAGTCTTCCAAGTCTCCTGCAGTCGGGGATTTCATGGCTTATTGTTCAGCCCTCAGTGGAGCAGCACCATCTTAGTTTTTCCGTCAGTGGAGGACAACACTTGCAGGTTGGTTTCCCAAGAATGTTAGTCTCGGTGCTAAGTTTCTTTGAGAAGGTGTACATGACCAGTGACTGGCCTTCCCAGGTCTTCCCTCCAGCTCTCACTTCCAAACTGGGAACATCTTTCTGTCATCTTTTGGGGATTTTTTTTTTAAAGAAAAGGAATTTAAAAAGAAGAGTCTTGATGAAATTGAAACTGAATTTGAGTCCAACCTAATTTGACTCGATTTTGCTCTACTGACAGATGCTTTGACCGAAGGGCAATTTCCCAAGTTGTATTTCCCACTCAAATACTTAAAAAGCTCCATTCAAGATAGAAATGCTCTGTAGTTGGCTTCCTCCCCGCCTTTTAAGGTTCTTGTCCCAACACGAGATGCACCTTAAAGCCCAGTATCTTATAACTCCTTGTTCTTATGCTGTTGACAGTAAATATTCCTTGCTCTCCAATCCAGAAAATCCCCCAGACTGATTTACCTTCTTTACAATAAACAAATAGGGAACTGCCAAACTACCAGCCAGGCACCCGCCATTTGCCTACAAACAAGTGATTAGGTCTCATCAATCAGATCCAGGCACAGTAATTTGCAGGTGGAAAACACACACACACACACAGACACACACAGGCACAGGCACAGATAGAGAGAGACACGCACACCCAGGAACAGCAGGACAGGGATCTTTCAGCTCACCTGCTGACCTTTAAATATAATTTCCCTCTTCCCACTTGAAAGCTGGCAGTAAAAATAAAGTCAGTGTAAACAGGCCCCTTGAGAGTCAAGGAAACACTCTTGTCTGCTTTTGCCAGCAAAACCATGTTGGAAAACAGCTCAGGCAGTAAGCTCCCAGCCTGACTGGCTGGGCCCAGTTTTATTAAAGAAAAAAAAAATTCACAATGGCCTGATCTCCCTGAAGCTGGTAAACATCGGAGAATGCTGTCGGATGATCTAAAGAAATTGCAGCACTTCTGCGAGCCCTGCTCACTTCTAAGCACTGTTCGAGCAAAGGTCTTTTCCAAACCCACCTCTGAGAGCTCAGCAAGGCCGCCAGGTGCCTCAAACACTTCGGTTTCAGTAGCCACTGTATTTGCATATCTGCACGCTGTGCCCCGGGCTGAAAGCCACACCAGAGCTCCCTGCCCCACCCACCTCATTAATCCCAGCCTTCATGCCCGCTGCTATAGATCCCTTCTGTGAAATACTGCAGTCAGTTGAAATAGTTTATGTAAATATTGCGAAGCTCCCTTCCTCAAAACTGCCTTGATTTTCCATTTCCTTCTCTTTGTAATCCAGTCTCCTTCATTTGATAGCAGATGCTCCCGGAACATTTCCGAATCTTCTTCTCTAGGCTTACCACTGGTCAGTCATTCCAAACTCAGGTTTTTCACAAACGGAAAACGGAGTCCGCCTCTTGGAATTTCCTGCAATTCAGAATCCTCTCTCCACCTCATTTTCAGCTTCACCAAAGTCCTGCTGGTTTCTCCCCTGCGCTCTGGGTTTTTATCCTTACTGCTGCTTCACTGTAATCATTAACTTGGGATTCCCGGTCCTCTGGGAATCCTCTGGGGGCTTCTCCTACAGCTCTCAGCTTCCCTCAGACACCTGTCATCAGATATACAAACTTGCATCATTCTGTGCCTGGGGCCCTCCTCCCTCCATGGCCCCAGCCCTGCCACTGATGGGAATGCTGAAACTGCGATTCTTCTCTTGCTAGGGCTCAGTGGTGCTTCCGGGGTGTGAACAGGGAGACCTACTGGCAGACCATCTGTAGATCCTGGGAGAAGGAAGAAGTCTGTGCTCAGGCTGGCTCACTACATTCAATTTTACCTGGATGCCATACCTGGCAATCAGAAGGTTATATAAACCCAACCAGTTCTCTACTCCCTGATAGAGTTTCTCTTCGGCAAAGGTTACAATAGAGAGGACAGTCCCACAGTGGAAGCCCTCTGATTGGCGAAGAAGACCTTTCTTTGTAGATAGAGATCTCTGGCTAAGTGGCTTTTGGATTAGCAAATATTTATTGAGCAACAGACTGCCGAAGGCACTATGTTGGGCCACAGAGCGGGATTCAAAGTCAACTCAGATTCTCCTCCTTTCTGGGGAAATAAATATTCTCATTTCTCATGACTCATACCAAATGCCAGTACGAACATGTAAACCAGCTTTGGCTCCATTTCTGTTGTGAGAACTGAGAAATTATTTTTTAAAGTCAGTTTAGTGAGGTATTCAAAACCCTAAACGAACAATATGAAAGTCCCAGGAAGATAATGTCAGCCCTGATTCACCAACAGAAGTGTTTGCTCTTGACTCACCCAATGGCTGCAATTTTCATTCCAAGGTGAAGGGTTGGCTTGATCCAAATCAACCTTAAATACACAAATATGTTAAAGTTCACCAAGGTTACAAACTCTGACATATTTTTCAAAAATTTCCTTTAATCCTAGGGTGACTCAAAGCTAACAGATCCAAGAACCCAAGAGAGAAAACTGTCCATGCTATGAGGAAGCCCCCAGCAGTGAAGAAGGCAGTGACCCCATCTGTTCTGGATCCCCACCATGGTCTAGTGCCCAGCACATGATTGACCCTCAGTAGTGATGAAAATCTGATTGCATTATACATGAAAGTGACCTTCTCATATATAAGATATTTGGAGATGCATGAGATCACTTTATAAATTATATGTTTAATTTCGTACATGCTCCTGTGAGCTTTTAAATTATTATCATCTTTTATAGAGAGGCCTATTATAAAAGAACTTAGCATAGTACCTTGCCCATGATAGGATCTCAATAAATATCTGTTTTCATACTCCATTTTCCTCCAGTGAAAGGGATGTGAGTAACTGTCCTGGTCTTATCTCAGGGGTAAGATCTTTCACTGTATTGGTCTTCAGATTCCCATCAAAAAGCTAGTCTCCTTTCCTGTCATACCAGAAATGGCAACTGAGATATGTTTGAGCTTGATCTTTGTCTAATCTAAGTTCAGAGGCAGAAGGTCCCAAACTCAAATGCCTAGGTGGGTGGGGAAGGTAATAAAATAATCAGGATAGGGGCGCCTGAATGGCTCAGTGGGTTAGGGCCTCTGCCTTTGGCTCAGGTCATGATCCCAGGGTCCTGGGATGGAGCCCCGAGTCGGGCTCTCTGCTCCGCAGGGAGCCTGCTTCCTCCTCTCTCTCTGCCTGCCTCTCTGCCTAGTTGTGATTTCTCTCTGTCAAATAAATAAAATACAAAATAAAATAAAATAAAATAATCAGGATAGAGTAGAACAATGGAAAGGGGTGGGGCTGATGGAGGACTCAAGAGTATATTCCCTATCTAGGGAGGTAGGGAGGATAGTCTAGGATGTGTGTGTGTGTGTGTGTGTACTGAAACAACACTGTACTAACAAATACTGGGCAATACAAAACCCACCTCTGCACTCTGTACTCCTGAAATACTAATACCATTGCAGTCCTCTGGACATCCTGGACTTCTTCCCTAGCCCTTTCATAGACAAAGCTCTCTGCTTGGGCACTCTCCTCCTACCTCCTTCCCCCTTCACTAGGCCAACTCATATGCAGACCTTCTCTGATTCTCAAGGCTGAGTAGGGGACTCTACGTAGTGCTCCTAGACCACTTGCTGGTTTACTTGTATCTATCACCAGTTGTACTGTGTACCCTTCCTTCATTCTTCAGTCTAATCCCATCCTACCTAGAGGCATAAGATAGTGAGAAAAGTAAAAGGTAAATAATGAATAAATGCTCATTCATTCACTTTGGGAGGACCATTAACAATAGTAGAAAGGGAATCAGATAAGGTCACGTAAAAAAAAAAAAAAAAAGAGTTTAGCTACGCCTGAGTGGCTCAGTGGGTTAAGCCTCTGTCTTTGGCTCAGGTCATGATCTTAGGGTCCTGGGATGGAGCCCCCCACATTGGGCTCTCTGTTCAGCAGGGAGCCTGAATCCTCCCCCACCCCCACCGCCTGCCTCTCTGCCTACTTATGATCTCTGTCAAATAAATAAATCTTTTTTAAAAAAAGATAAAAGATTTTATTTATTTGTCCAAGAGAGGGACAGAGGCAAAGATAGAGCACAAGCAGGGGGAGCTGCAGGCAGAAGGAGAAGCAGGCTCCCTGCTTAGCAAGGAGGCTGAAATGGGACTCAATGCTGGGATTCTGACCGGAGCTGCAGGAAGCCACTTAACTGACTCAGCCACCCATAAGTCCCCAGATAATGTCCCTTTTATTTTATTTTATTTTTTTATTTTTTTTAGATGTTATTGATTTATTTGACAGAGAGAGATCACAAGTAGGCAGAGAAGTAGGCAGAGAGAGAGAGGAGGAAGCAGGCTCCCCGCTGAGCAGAGAGCCCAATGCGGGGCTCGATCCCAGGGTTCTGGGATCATGACCTGAGCCGAAAGCAGAGGCTTTAACCCACTGAGCCACCCAGGCGCCCCGATAATGTCCCTTTTAAATGCTGACTTCTACTCAGAAAGAGCAGGGCAAAAGGAGAGGATATGAAAGATACGAAGGAAGCCACTATTCGTGCTCGCTTAGGCAGCACACATACTAAAGAAGCCACTATTCATAGCCTAAAACTGTCCATGTGGTTGAAAAAGTGTCCAATAATTAGAAGATGCCATGTGGATCTTGGAATCCAAACACCCATGTGTCTTCGGACAAGTAATGAGTCCATTTGGCCATGTCAATAAAAAAGTACATTATTTCTTAGCTGCAAGTATTATCTAATACATCCAGAAAGAGAAGTCCTCCAACATCAGCCTGAAGGGAGAAAACATGTTTACTTAACTCTACCACTTGTATCACCTGTGATCAAAAGAAATAATGAGAAATAATTAGGGCTGTCAATCCCAGCTTTCTGTGCAGCAAAGACAACCTATTTTAGTTACAAAGTGGTATATATATTAAACGATCCCCGTTTGGGCTAGGGGAGAGGAAAGGAGGCCATCTAGAAATGTTTCCATCTCTCTGTGTGTCCACCCATCTATATTTCTGTGCACTGGAATGTCATTCTGGATTTTCCTCATTCAAAGGGCCCATGCTGAAAGGCAACCCAGAAATGTATTTTTTTTTAAAGATTTTATTTATTTATTTGACAGAGAGAGAGATCACAAGTAGGCAGAGAGGCAGGCAGAGAGAGAGGAGGAAGCAGGCTCCCTGCAGAGCAGAGAGCCCGATGCAGGGCTCCATCCAAGGACCCTGAGATCATGACCTGAGCCCAAGGCAGCGGCTTAATCCACTGAGCCACCCAGGCGCCCCCAGAAATGTATTTTTAACAGAGACCAGTTGTTGATGTAATAAAACTCCTGCTATGCCTTACATGACAATTTATTTTCAAATAAAATCATAAAACATGTTTCCATTTTCCTATTACCCTGCCTGGGAAGCAGAGTGGTATTTTCATCTGAAACTTTTTCCTTAAGTCAGGGTACAGCTTCCTTCCCTCTGTATTGAGTTATGTGAGTCTGGCCTATTTTTCTGTTGACAGCACAAAGGACACACTGCGAGGAAGAGTCTTTAAGGAAGAAGACATTTAGTTTTGTTAACCGGTTACACCGTGAACGTACCTGGTAACTTTACTGATCTGCTCAGCTCAGTTTCCAACATGTCTGAGCCAGGAGGTGGCAGGACGAAGGTAGGACAGGGGGGATCAGTCACCGCTAGTTCTCAGGCACACAGGGGACTGCCTTGTCCCTCATCTACCCTCTACTGCTCATGCCACATGACAAATATTTCTGTCTTGGGTTTTTTTGTTGTTGTTTTTTTTTTTTTTTTAGTTAAAAGATACAGATAGAAGATACAGACACGGAGATCAATGGAACAAAATAGAAACTCCAGAAATAGGCTCACACAAATACAACCATTTGATCTTTGACAAAGTATAAAAACATAGTTCAGTGGAGGAAAGATGTTCTTTTCAACTGATGGGTATTGGAGCAAAAATTCATCGTTAAGGAAAGAAAGAAACCTTAGTATAAAATTCACACCTTGCATAAATATTAACTCAAAGTAGATCATAGGTCTAAATGAAAAACATAAAACAATAAAGGTTTTAGAAGAAACAGGACAGATCCTTGTGACTGGGGTTAGGCAAAGAGGTTTTAGGAATAATACCAAACAGATGATCCATTAAAAAAAAAAAAGAACAACAAAAAACAACTGATAAACTGGACTTCATCAAACTTAAAAACTTAAAAACAAAGATACTTCATTCATGAGAATGAAGAGACAAACTAAGGACTAGGAGAAATATATCTGAAAACTGCATACTCCGTAATGGACTTGTATCCAGGATATACAAAGAATTCTCAAACTCAAGAGTAAGAAACAAATAGCACAATTAAAATATGGGGAAAGAACTGAAATAGACACTTCACCAAAGAGGATATAAGAATGGCAAATAAGCACATGAAAAGATAATCAAAATCATTGACCTTAGAAGAATACAAGTTAAAAACACAATGGCTCAGTGGGTTAAGCAGTTGCCTTCGGCTCAGGTCATGATCTCAGGGTCCTGGGATCGAGTCCCGCATCAGGTTCTCTGCTCAGCAGGGAACCTGCTTCCTCCTCTCTCCCTCTCTCTACCTGCCTCTTTATCTACTTGTGATCTCTCTCTGTCAAATAAATAAATAAAATCTTAAAAAAAAACACACACACAATAAGATACCATTTCTTACATACTTTTGAATGGCTAAAATCTGACAATACTAAGTGCTGACAAGTATATAGGGCAACTAGAATGCCATACACTTCTGCTGGGAATGTGAAATGGTACAGCTACTCTGGAAAATGGCATGGTGATTTCTCAAAAAGTTAAATATAAATTTGACTCCAGCAATCCCACAGTGAGGTTTATAGCTGGGGGAAATGAAAACTTGGATTATATAAAAACCTGTATGCAAACATTTGCAGCAGCTTTATTTATGATAGTCAAAAGCTGGATATCCCCCCAAAGTTCTTAACAAACCGGTGGGTGGGTGGATATCTTTACCCCAAAGGTGAATGGATAAAGAAACTGGAACTTGCCCACCAAACTACTGTGCAACAACAAAAAGCAACAAACTACCGATAAACACAACATGAGTGACTGAAATATACCATGCTGAGAGAAAGAACCCAATGTCAAAAGGTTACATATCATTCCATATATTTGACATTCTGAAAAATTCTCAACAACAAAAAAATCAAGCTATAATGGTGGAGGACAGATCAGTGGTTGCCAGGGTGTTTGGGGTGAGGTGAGGATATGACTTGACCAAGCAGATAGCTGAGGGAACTTTTGGGCTGGTGGAACTGTTCTGTATCCCAATTTGGGTGGGGTTTTCTTGAACCTATATATATGTTAAAATTCATAGAAATTTTCACCAAAAAAAGTGTTACCATAGATAATTTTTAAAATACAGAAACCCAACCATATTGATCATAATGGAAATAAAATCAAGTTACCAGATTCCTCATAATATATTCTGTTATTTTATTGAAAATATATAAATATTCTGTAAAGTAACCGAATAGTGCCTTTCTTTAAAAAGACTTTTTTTAGAGCAATTTTAGGTTCACAGAAAAATTGAGAGAAAGGTGCAGAAATTTCCTATAGATCCCTCCCCCCTCCCCCACATGCACAGCCTCCCCCATTACCAACATCTGCCACCAGGGTAGAGATTTGGGCAGCTGATGAACGTCATTATCACCCAAAGTCCATAGTTTATATTATGTTTCACTCTTGGTATTGTATCTTCAGTGTTGTTAGATTTGATTTGCTCATTTTTAAAATTTTTAAATTATTGACCTAGGGTTTGCAATATACACTTACAACTAATCCAAGTCTACTTTCAAATAACACTATATGAGTGTTATGGGTGGTATGAGTACCTTATAACAACAAAATAATCCTAATTCCTTCCTCCCATCCCATCTCTCCCTGGTATCATTGCTATCATTCATTTTACTAATATTTATATATTTTCATGTATATAAGGATACATAAGTAATACATACACATAGAATATACATAAGCATACATAATTGAATACATTGTTTTTTGGTTTTGCTTTTAAAGATTTTCTTTATTTATTAGAAAGCAACAGATAGTATGAGTGGGAGAAAGGAGAGAGGGAGAGGAAGAAGCAGACTCCTGGTTGAGCAGGGAGCCTGACATGAGACTCAATCCCAGGACCCTGGGATCATGACCTGAGCTTAAGGCAAACACTTAACCTACTGGGCCACCCAGATGCCCCAATTGAATACAGTGTTGCTATTGTTTTGAACAAACCGTTTTCTGTTAGCTCAATTAAGAATTAAAAAATAAAAGTTTTAACAAATGCTGTTAAAATGTCTATACTACCCAAAGCAATTTACACATTTAATGCTATCCCTATCAAAATAGCAACAGCATCTTTCACAGAACTAGAACAAACAATTTTAAAATTTATATGGAACCACAAAAGACAATTGCCAAAACAATCTTAAAAAGCAAAACAAAGCTGAACACATCATAATTCTGGACTTTAAATTACATCACAAAGTTGTAGTAATCAAAACAGTAGGGTGATGGCACAAAGACAGACACATAGATCAAAAGAACAGAATAGGAAACCCAGAAATGAACCCACAATTATATAGTCAATTGATCTTTGACAAAGCAAGAAAGAATATCTAATGGACAAAAGACACTCTCTACAATAAATGGTGTTGGGAAAATTGGACAGAAACATGTAAAAGAATAAAACTGGACCATTCTCTTTCACCATATATAAAAACAAACTCAAAATGGATTAAAGACCTAAATGTAAGACCCCAAACCATAAAAGTTCTTGAAGAAAGCACAGGCAGTAATTTCTCTGACATCAGCCATAGTAACTTTTTTCTAGATAGGTCTCCTGAGGAAAAGGAAACAAAACCAAAAACAAACTATTGGGACTACATCAAAATAAAAAGCTTCTTCAAAGTGAAGGAAACAATCAATAACACTAAAAGGCAACCCTGGGAATGGGAGAAGATATTTACAAGTGACATATCTGGAAAGGATTAGTATCCAAAATATATAAAGAACTTGTAAAATCCAACACCCCAAAACAAATAATCCACTTAAAATAAGGGCAGAGGACATACAGACATGTCAAACATAAGGGCAAACAGACATGTCTCTAAAGAAGATATACAGATGGCCAACAGACACACAAAAAGATGTTCACCATCACTTACCACAGGGAAATGCTCATCACAATGAGATATCACTTCATGCCTGTCAGAATAGATAAAATCCACAAGAGAAGAAACAACAGGTGTTAATGAGGATATGGAGAAAGGGGAGCCTTCTGAGACTGTTGGTGGGAATGCAAACTGGTGTAGCCACTCTGGAAAACAGTATGGAGGATCCTCAAAACGTTAAAAATAGAACTACCCTACAACCCAACAAATACACTACTAGGTATTTACCCGAAGAATACAAAAATACGAATTCAGAGGGATATATGCAACCCCCCAATGTATATAACAGCATTATTTACAATAGCTAAATTATGTAAATAGCCCCAGTATTCATCAATTGACATATGGATAAAGATGATGTGCTATATCTATCTGTATCTATATCTATATCTATATCTGTCTATCTGTATCACAATGGAATATTATTCAGCCATTAAAAAGAATCAAATCTTGTCATTTGCAACAAGATGGATGGAGCTAGAGTATTATGTTAAGTAAAGTAAGTCAGTCAGAGAAAAACAAATACCATATGATTTTACGCATATGTGGAATTTAAGAAACAAAACACCTGATCATAGGGAGGAAAAAAAGAGACAAACCAAGAAACTTACTCTTAACTATAGAGAATACACTGATGGTTACCAGAGGGGAGATGGGAGGGGGATTGTTGAAATAGGTGATGGGGATTAAGTAGTGCACTTGTGATGAGCACTGGGTAAAGTATGAAAGTGCTGAATCACTAAATTGTACACCTAAAACTAATATTACACTGTATGTTAGGTAACTGAAATTTAAATAAAAATTTAGGAAAAAAATTGTTCATTTTACAATCTTCAATGCTCTTCTTTTTCTGTATGTAAATCCAAGCTTCTGACCTGTGTTATTTTCCTTCTCCGAAGAACTTCTTTTAATGTTTCTTTCCAGGCAAGTCGACCTGGCAACATAATCTCTCAATTTTTCTCTGAGAAAGTTTTCCTTTCTCCTTCACCTTGTTTTTTGGGTTTGTGTGTGTGTGTGTTTTCTTCTTTCTTTCTTTCTTTATTTTTAATGTTGTTAGTTACAATACAGTACATCATTAGGTTTTTTTTTTAAGATTTTATTTATTTATTGTGACAGAGATCACAAGTAGGCAGAGAGGCAGGCAGAGAGAGGAAGGGAAGCAGGATCCCTGCCCAGCAGAGAGCCTGATGCAGGGCTTGATCCCAGGACCCCAGGACTATGACCTGAGCCGCAGGCGGAGGCTTTAACCCACTGAGCCATCCAGGTGCCCCACATCATTAGTTTGATGTAGTGTTCCATCATCCATTGTTTGCATATAACACACAGTACTCCATGCCCTCCTTAATACCCATCACCAGGATCACCCGTCCCCTCACCCCCCTCCCTCCTAAAACCCTCAGTTTGTTTCCTGGAGTCCATAGTCTCTCATGGTTCCTCTCCCACTCCGATTTCTCCCTCTTCATTTTTCCCTTCCTTCTCCTAATGTCCTCCATGCTATTCCTTATGTTCCACAAATAAGTGAAACAATATGATAGTTGACTTTCTCTGTTTGACTTATGTCACTCAGCATAATCTCCACCACTTCCATCCATGTTGATGCAGAAGTTGGGTATTCCTCCTTTCTGATGGGTGTATAATATTCCACTGTGTTATGGACAACATCTTCTTTATCCATTGATCTGTTGAAGGGCATTTGGGCTCTTTCCACAGTTTGGTGACTGTGGCCATTGCTGCTATGAACACTGGGGTACAGATGGCCCTTCTTTTTGCTACGTCTGTATCTCTGGGGTAAAAACCCACTAGTGCAATTGATGGGTTATAGGGTAGCTCTATTTTTAATTTTTTGAGGAATCTCCGCACTGTTTTCCAAAGCGATTATATTAGCTTGCATTCCCACCAATAGTGTAAGAGGGTTTCCCTTTTTCCACAACTTCTCCAATGGTTGTTATTTCTTGCCTTGTCAATTTTTGCCATTCTAACTGGTGTAAGATGGTATCTCAATGTGTTGTTTTTTTTTTTAAAGAATTTATTTATTTGATAGAGAGAGACAGTGAGAGAAGGAACGCAAGCAAGGTAAGCTGGAGAGGGAGAAGCAGGCTCCCCACTGAGCAGGGAGCCAGATGTGGGGCTTGATCCCAGGAAGCCAGGATTGTGAGCCAAGCCAAAGGCAGACACTTAACAACTGAACCACTCAGGTGCCCCTCAATGTAGTTTTGACTTGAATTTCCCTGATGGCTAATGATGATGAACATTTTTTATGTGTCTGCTAGCCATTTGTATGTCTTCTTTGGAGAAGTGTCTGTTCATGTCTTCTTCCCATTTTTTGACTTATTTGCTTTTTGGGTGTTGAGTTTAAGAAGTTCTTTATAGATCTTGGATATCAGCCCCCTCTGTCTGTAGTGTCATTTACAAATATCTTTTCCCATTCCTTGAGTTGCCTCTTTGATTCACTGACTGTTTCCTTTGCTATGCAGAAGATTATTATCTTGATGAAGTCCCAAAAGTTCATTTTTTATTTTCTTTCCCTTATCTTTGGAGATGTGTCTTGAAAGAAGTTGCTGTGGCTGATGTTGAAGAGGTTACTGCCTATGTTTTCCTCTAGGATTTTGATAGATTCCTGTCACACGTTGAGGTCTTTCATCCATTTTGAGTTTATCTTTGTGTGTGGTGTAAGGAAATGGTCCAGTTCCATTCTTCTGTATATAGCTGTCCAATTTTCCCCGCACCATTTATTGAAGAGACTGTCTTTTTTCCACTGTATATTTTTTCCTGTTTTGTCGAAGATTATTTGACCATAGAGTTGAGAGTCCATATCTGCGCTTTCTATTCTGTTCCATTGTTCTATGCGTCTGTTTTTGTGCCAGTACTATACTGTCTTGGTGATCACAGCTTTGTAGTAAAGCTTGAAATCAGGCAAAGCAATGCCCTCAACTTTTTCTTTTTCAACATTTCCTTTGCGATTAGGGGTCTTTTCCGGTTCCATACAAATTTTAGGTTGTTTGTTCCAGCCCTTTAAAAAATGCCATTCGTATTTTCATCCAGATGGCATTGAAAGTATAGGTTGCTCTGAGCAGCACAGACATTTTAACAATGTTTATTCTTCCGATCCATGAGCATGGAATGTTTTTCCATCTTTTTACATCTTCTTCAACTTCTTTCATGAGTGTTTTATAGTTCCTAGAATATAGATCCTTACCTCTTTAGTTAGGTTTATTCCAAGGTATCTTATGGTTTTTGTGGGTTTTTGGTGCTATTGTAAATGGAACTGATTCTCTAATTTCTCTTTCTATTCTCTAATTTCTCTTTCTCTACATTGCTAGTAAATAAAAAGCAACTGATTTTTGTGCTTTGATTTTGTATCCTGCCACATTACTAAATTGCTGTATGAATTCTAGTAATTTGGGGGTGGAGGCTTTTGGGTTTTCCACATAGAGTATCATGTCATTGGTGAAAAGAGAGAGCTTGACTTCTTTGCCGATTTGAATACCTTTTATTTCTTTTTGTTGTCTGATTGCTGTTTTCTTTCACTTTTGAAGGATAATTTCACAGGGTACAGAATACTATATTGGTGGTTTTTATTCTGTCAACACTTTCAATATTTCACTACCTGCTTTTTGTTTGCATCATTTTGGAAAAGTGAGAGATAATTCTTACCTTTTTTCTTTATAGATAGGTGTTTTCTCCCTTCTTCCAAAAAAATTCCAAAGATTTTTTCATTTTTTAAATTTTCTGTAATTTGAATATGATATGGCTAGATTTAGTTTTTGTTTTGGTTTGGTTTTTTTTGTTGTTGTTGTTGTTTTGTTTGGCTCATTTGGCACTAAGTGGACTCAGTGTTCTCTAAGCTTCTTGGATCTGCAGTGTGGTATCTGCTATTTAATTGGGGGAAATTCTCAGTCATTATTGTTTCAAATATTTCTTCTGCTTATTTCACTGTTTCTTCCTGTGTTCTCATTACATGTATGTTACACTCTTCGTGTTTGTCCCACAGTCCTTAGATGTTTTATTCTGCTCTTTACGATATTTGTCCTCTTTGCTTTTCAGTTTTGGAGATTTCTATTGAGATAGTCTGCAGTTCACAGATTCTTTCCTCAGTGCATCCGGTCATGAGCACATCAAAAGCATTCTTCATTTCTCTTCCAGTGGTTTTTATCTCCAGTATTTCTTTTTGGTCCTTTCTTAGGATTTCCATCTCTCTGCCTACAATGCTTATCTGTTCTTATATGTGGTCAACTTCACCCATGAGAGCCCTTCACATATTAAGCATTGTTGTTTTAAATTTCCTATCTGAGGGGCACCTGGGTTCCTCAGTGGGTTAAAGCCTCTGCTTTCCGCTCAGGTCATGATCCCAGGGTCCTGGGATCGAGCCCCACATCTGGCTCTCTGCTCAGTGGGGAGCCTGCTTCCCTTCCTCTCTCTCTGGCTGCCTCTCTGCCTACCTGTGATCTCTGTCTGTCAAATAAATAAATAAAATCTTAAAAGATAAATAAATAAATAAATAAATAAATAAATAAATTTCCTATCTGATACTTCCAATATCCCTGTAATGTCTGATTCTGATTGTGATTTTTGTCTTTTCATGGGCTTGTAATTTTTTCTTGCTAGCTGGACATTCTGGATCAAAGGAACTGCTGTAAATAGGCCTTTAGTAAGGTGGTGCTGAGGTCCAGGGGGAGGGGAAGCCTTCTCCAGTTCTATGATTATGTTGCAGGCTTTCAGTGAGCCTGTGCCTCTGGACTGTGACATTCATTAGTTTCTTAGTTTTTTCTTCCCCTCTTGAAGTGGGACAGGATGGTTAGAGTGGGCAGGAGTTGACTATTTTGTTTTTTCCTATGGAGGGCTAAAGCATACTGGAGTTGGGTCTTTCCCTTCTTCCAGGTTAGTTCTGGTAATACCCCAGCAGTTTAGGCTTTGGTTAACGAGTTTCTGCTAAAGGCAGGTCTTGATAAAAAGAACAGATTGCTCTGGTGTATTTAAAAATTGTTCCTTATCCCTTCCCTGCAGGAAGCATGAGGACTTTTTTTCTGGTAATTACTGTAAGGATCTGGTAGTGGACCTAAAGGTAAATCTCACAAAATTGTGGGGGCCCCTCATGACTGGGTCCCTGGAGTTTTTATCTCAGAGTCGTCTGCACTGAGCCTCCAACAACGTGTCAACCATAGTTCAGGTTTTCCTGCCCTGCTGCTGGTTCCCAGGGAGGTTTCTTTCTCCACATTTCTGCTCTGGGAAGCTGGGACTCTCTATATTCACCCGTCTGTCTCTTCAGTTTGGAGGGCAGTGGTCTGCCCTGTGGCATCTTCTCTCTTATGAATCCAAGAAGGGTTGTTGATGTTTTTGGTCTCTTCAACATTTTACTTGTAGTAAATGACTAACATTTACTCACATTTAGTAAGGACTCCCACGCTCCTTACATGTGGAATCAGAGATCAGACATCCAGTAGTGTCTGTTTTGAACTCTCGTTATTTGAGCTCAGGTACTGCTATTTATTAAAACGCGAGTCATGGTTTTAAACTTCAAACTCAGAGGACTAATAAGTCAGATTGAAATAATTAAGTCTAATATTATGAGAGAAAGATCAGGAGGGTCATTTTGGACATGTAAATGTCCTATTACTACCTTGGACAGTAACCTTTCTGAATGATACATTTTAATAACCAGGTATTTTGGAAATTTTTAAGAGTATGGAGGAAAAAGGAGGGGGAAGAAAAATATAAAATGAAGTTAATCATTGTTATTTTGGGATGGTGGAATAATTATAGGCTTTTTGGGGTGCCTTTTTAATACATTTTCCATAATGAATATATGCTATTTATGATCAGCAAAAGGTATAAATGCTACAAATTGTCATTAAAATTTTAAAAAGCTCATTTCTTGATGCTTCCCTTATATTTGCTTTCTAGTTTTGCCAATATTATTCTGCATAATTAGAGAACAGATTCAATTTTACAAACGTTTGAAAGTAGGAAAATATTATTAGCACAGCTGTAAAGTATTTATGTCTGTGCTGGTTTTCTTTATTAAGATGTATCATGCTGAGGCAGGAAAGACATAAACAGAAGAAAACAAAAATATAGGTCAGAGGCAGTAAGAGAACATTCATAAATCAGTTTGCAGTACATGTCTATCTTTTCAAGATAGCTATACAACTTCAGGGGCAAGCATTTGACAGAAATATTTGCAAGTACTTTGAGAAATTTTAAAAGAATCTTCAGACTACACAACCAAACTCACCACCTTCTTGCTTGGTACAAGTTCTGTGCTGGGTGCCAACAATGCAAAGATCCTACCAATTCCATAGCTTCCTTCTTTTGGTAAAATTAGAGAGTCAAGGCCAAAGTATAAAGAATGGTACCATCAGTCCTGTACTGATGGGTGCTGTCCAGCTGGCCCAGACAAATTGCTGCAGGGAATCATGGAGAGGAAGGCTGACAGTACACTGAGAACTGATACTAGACACTTCAACACCAGTGTGCAAATCAGAGAAGGGTGGCCCCTTTCCCAATCCTACAAGGCTAATGTTTGCTGAGCTGACCACACCAGTGTGAGCAAGACCTTCCAGAAAGAAGCAGTCCACACAAAGTCTCATGGGTTGGTAAGTAGAGCATATTAGATGTCAGCCCCACTCAGCCCTAACGTAGGGATCCTTGTGCAGTGCACAACCTACCATTACGTGGAGACCCTGAGAAGCCACACACAGGGGACTTGTCAGAGGTGATCCCACTAAGCAGTGAACCAAGGTAAGATTAGTAGGGTTAGAAAGAAGAAGAGAGATCTGAGCAACACACAAAGTCTCTAGAACTTTGACTGGAAATGGCTGCTCTGAGAGGTCCTTGGGTAGGGTCTACCACAGTCACAGGCCTTTCTTACAAATTTGCTCCATTCAGCTCCTCATTGATACCCCTACTAGAAAATTCTGTTTTCAAAGCCTGGTCTGAAGGTATTGGTTTCTCCATAGATCAGCCCAGTTTCCTCTAACCCCATTTGATGGTGTTCAAGCATGAGCGCTTACTCAAGGAAGCTTTGTTTCTTTGAGTCAACAGTACTTGTAAAAACCTGTCCTTGTGCTATATTGGAAAGAAGCTGTGAAGGATGTGGAACAATTGGTTGTCAATAATATTCTGGTGGTGAAAAGGAAGTGGTGGGGGTGGCGAGAGAGATTATTTCTCATGGGTTTCTGGGTTATCTGTAAAGACCACTTCTATCAAAGTGAGGTCCCTCTGAACCCCACACCACTCAATGTCTACTGTTCCAGAAACACTTGTTTGCCTGGTGGCATTTCTGGTTGCTCCATCTTGGTCTCTTTCATTGGTCCTTCCTATTTCACTGGACATCTCTTTGCCAGAGTTCCTTCTAGTGTGGCCTTCTGTTTTATGCTTCACTTACTTTACATACCCATTTAGCAGTCTTACCCACTCCCGTGATTTCAAATGTCCCACTGCCATGACTCCCACTGATGATCTCCAGCTCACACCTCTATTCCAAACACCAGATCTTATGGTATCTTGACCATTTGGCATTTCCTTCTAGATATTTTGAAGATTTCTCAAAATCAATATATCTAAAACCTAATTGATTAGTTTTCATCTTTTATCATGAAAGTAATATATTCTCATGGTAACAAGTGAAGCCATTTGAAATATACAAAAAAAAAAAAAGTAAGAATTCTACATTGCCTCTACATTTGTATACACATACCATTTAGGTTTTGCTTTGCTGTTTCTTTTCAGAAAAATAGGATAATATTATACGCACTTTCTCTGCATCTTGCCCCCTAACAATGTAGTATATAAATCCCCCGCCCCTGAACCCTTGCTGTACCATGTTTGCTGCTATAGACAGAATTCACCCTTTAAGTAGCTATATAGTAGTCCATGGTATAAGTGTGACAACTTACTCCACTTCTGATGGGCATTCCCTTTGTTTCAAGGTTTCTGCCTGGAAACAATGCTGCAACTCATCTATATCTTCAGTAGTCTAGAGTGGCTTAAGTAATGTAAGAAATGTCTTTTTTTCAAAGCTTTAGATACAATTCAGCTGCCAAAGCATTCTGGCCTGGTCTGGTCCTTTTAAAATTGAAAAATCTCCATTTTTAAATATCTCCTAAGGCTACTGATACATTTAATTTTTCTATCCCTTCTGGGGTCAGTGTTGGCAGTTTACATTTGACTCAAAAAATCATCTATTTCCTCGAAGAGCAGAAGGAGAGGGACAAGCCGACTCCTGGCAAAACGCAGAGCCTGATGCGGGACTCAACCCCACGCTCCCGAAATCATGACCCAAGCTGAAATCAACAGTCAGATGCTCAACTGCTGGGCACCCCTGGAATCGCATTTTTGTGGTAAGTTCCAAAGTCCTTTTTATGCCTACCATCTTTTGTGACCTGAAGCCCGACTACTTCTCAGCTCTCATTTCTTGCTACTCCTCTCCTCCATTCCCATAAAATTTTAGCTCCAATTATCTTTTGTATTTCTCTAAAAGCACCAAGCTAGAAAGGATGCCTTATTTTAAAAATGCTGATATAAAACCGGGCTCTCTACCCTGAAGCAAATTAAGTTTCCTTCATCCTACCTCACACCACATTTTTAAAGTAAAATAAATTCAAATTTCTTAAATCTTGAAATAAATTTTAAGAGAATATATTTAAAATCTAGGAATTGGGTTTCAATCAAGAAACCCAGAAGGCATATTGAAAATAAAGATATATTTAATGATACAAACATTAAACTGATTACATGAACAAAGGCACCACAAAAAACTAAGAAGGTAAATAATAGTTCGGGATAAAATATTCCACAAGGTAAATGAAGAAAAAAGGTCACTATATGTGTCAACAAAGAGCTCTTACAAATGATAAGAAAAAGACAAATATTCCAATAGAAAATATAGGCAAAGGAAAATAAAAGGAGAATCTCGCTTTTGCGCGCACTCTCTCTTTCTCTCCCTCTCACACACACACACACACACACACACACATACACATGCACACACAATCACCACCACCACCAACAAATCAAAATGACCAATCATAGGAAATAGGAAAGACATTAAGCTCAGCTTATAGTGCAGGAAATGTAAAATAGAGTAAGGAATTAAAGAAGTAATAACACTTTTTACCAATCTGACTGGCAAATGCTAAAAAGAGTAGAAAATTCTGTTGCTGACAAGGATTAGGGGGAATTATCCTTCTGAAACATTGTCAGTATAAGTATGAATCATTGTTACCTTTTTGGAAAGTATTCTGGCAATATCTATCAAAATTTTATAAAAATATATCCCAGAAATCTCACCCTTCAGAATTCAACCCCCCCAAATAAATAATCATATACAATTGTATCAGATACAAGTAATAATGATAATATCATCAATGATAATAGTTAACACATCTTAAACACATTTCACGTCAGGTACTATTTTAAATATTTTACAAATATTAAGCCACTTTATCTACACCACAAGCCAATAGAGAGATAAGTGCTATCATTATTTCCATTTTACAAGTGAGCTAGACAATATAAGAATGACTATTATAGCATTATTTATGATGGAGACAAAAGGATTGCCTATCAATGGTGGAATAGCTGAATAAAATGTGACCATCCACATCATAGGACAGTGTGCAACTATTTGAAAGCACAATTAGAATTAGTGGTTCTCAACCCTGGCTACACATAGAATCATCTGGAGAGCTTTTAAAAAACATAGGTACGTAGACCCTACTCCAAACCAATTAAATCAGCATCTGAGGGTAGTATATATATAATAACCTGGAAAAAGTGTGGAAATATACAGATGTGGTCATTAGTTAAGAAATGGGATACAAATGGCTCACACATGGGGGACAGAGAGGGAGGAGGAAGAGACAGGATGGAGAGAAACCGAAAAAGAGAAAGAGGTTTTTAGCTGCAGTTTTTACCATATAAAACAGCACATATTCTCATAGTAGTCATCTCAAGGAATGAGGTTTCACGTAATTTTTTAAAACTTTTCTGTATTAAATATTTTCTATAACCCTACATCATTTTTATAATTAGGGGAAAAATCTCATATTATTATTTTCTTTAAGTGATGTGTTACTTTTAGCTCACATAATGCCCTCTGCTGGAACAATTTCCCCTTGATTATTTGCCTGGCTAACTCTTATCCTTGAGGCCTCGACTCACATGTCAGTTCCTCAGAATTCGCTTGAGTTGGATTTGTTCTCTCTCACACTCAATCCTGTCCCACTGCCCTTTGCTTCTAAAGCACTTAGCACAGTT
This sequence comes from Meles meles, assembly GCF_922984935.1. Taxonomy (NCBI): domain Eukaryota; kingdom Metazoa; phylum Chordata; class Mammalia; order Carnivora; family Mustelidae; genus Meles; species Meles meles. The sequence goes on from NC_060066.1 coordinate 116,196,645, forward strand.
TGAAATTATTTATGTGGCTGCTAGTCTCTCTCCCCTCCAGAGTAGAAGCCACAAGAGGTCAGGGACCAGCTCTGTTTGCTCTGGACTGAATTCTTTGTGTCATGCCCAGTGTTGGGCACATAGGAGTCTCCAAAAACTCTTGGTTACAGCTTGGATCATTTCTCCTTATTTAATAACTTTCCACATGTTCCTACCTTGTGCTTGAATAAGATTTTGTCGTTTTTAATGTCTGGGACTGTGTCTTAGACCTTTTTACTCTCTTGACTGCTCAGTAGATCTATCTGTGGCTGATCGGATATGTTGCTGATCCTTGTTTCCTTCAGGAGCATCACCATTTTCCTTTATATCATGCCTACTTCTGCTGCCACCTTCTCCTGTTGCTCTAGGAGAAAGAGAAATTGGGATGAGGATCCCAACCATCCCAGCGGTTTCATTCTTTCAACTACACTTCAGCAACTTTGATTATAACTAGATGATCATGAGTTGCCATGTAAATTACAGTTCCCTTTCTTTGTGAGCTTCCCCCTCCTCAGCTCCCCAGTGGTAGAGTTTCCCATCCCATCTTGGTATGAACTGAATTATGTCCCTCCCAAATTTATTTGTTAAATTCCTAACTCCCAGTGCCTCAGAATGTGACTGTATTTGGAGGCAAGACCTTTCAAGAGGTAATAAAATTAAAATGAGACTTTCTGAGTGGGCTCTAATCTAATCTGACTGGTGTCCTTTGCAGAAAAGGAGGAGAAACCAGGATGTCTGCATGAAGGAAAGGCTATGTGAGAACACACAAGAAAGCAGTCATCTGGAAGGAGCCTCAAGAGAAACCAATCCTGCTGGCACCTTGATCTTGGACTTCTATCCTCCACAACTCTAAGAAAATTGGGGCACCTGGGTGGCTCAGTTGGTTACGCATCTGCCTTCAGCTGAGGTCATGACCCAAGGGTCCTAGGATTGAGCCCCCAGTTAGGCTCCCTGCTCAGTAGCCTGCTTGTCCCTCTCCCTCTGCCTGCTGCTCCTGTGTTCTCTCTCTCTCTCTTTCATCAAATGGATAAATAAAATCAATCTTTCATCAAATGGATAAATAAAATCTTTTAAAAATAATAAAAATAAAAATAAAAAAACTGTGAGAAAATCGGTTTCATTAGTTAAACTGCCCAGTCAGTGGTATTTTGTTACAGCAGCTCTAGCAGACTAGCACAGTCACTTGGGTTTCCCAGAGCTGGAGAGAGACATCTTAGTGACACCACCCTTTGTTGTCCCCTCCATCCATCAGTCAACCAGTTGCCCCAGGAAGGTGGAACAACCTTTTAGCGAATGTCTTCTGAAGGGTTTGTGTGTGTGTGTGTGTGTGGGTGGGTGGTGTTTGTTTGTTTGTTTGTTTTTGCTTTTCCGCAACAGGTTTCTGATACTTTTCCCACCTCTCCCAGAAGTTGGGGAGAACATTACCATTCCTCTCTACTCAGGAGTTTCAATCTTAGAACCAGAGGAAGCTCACTATTACCACCACCCTACTTACCCCTTTATTATTTCTCTTCAGAAGGCCTAGTAGGTTCTTCAAATGAGTCTTCTGATGATCTGTCTTGGTAACATAGAGTTCTTGATGTAGGCATCCAAATCGGGAATCTACTAAAGTAAAATTTTTCTTCTGAGCTTTCCCTCAGGACTTTAAGAAATGAAGAAAGCCCACAAAGGCTACATAGGAGATAACACCCTATCCTTCCTCTGAGAAAGGAAAAACCTCTCAAAGTACATACTGGAGGCATCATCACTGAAAGGAACACTCAGACTCCACTTCTCTTTCACTACTCAGAAACCACAGTATTTGTTACTGAAACATGATTAAGGAAACCAAATGTCAAGGAAAATGTAGCTTTTTACCATAGGTTTATGGCAGTTTATAATCTACAGTTGGTATTGAGAAAATAAAATTTGGCCTTTTGGGTCCCTAAAAATAAAAATGACCAAGGTCAAACCATCCAGAAAAAACAATAACAACAATAAAAATAGAAAAAAATTAATGAAGTCTGATACCTAAACATCAATGAGTCTTTAATTATTTTTTTTTGTTTTTTGTTTTTTTTAATTTGTTTATTTACAGCATAACAGTGTTCATTGTTTTGGCATCACACCCAGTGCTCCATGCAGTACGTGCCCTCCCTATTACCCACCACCTGGTTCCTCAACCTCCCCCACCCCCCCCCCGCCCCTTCAAAACCCTCTGGTTGTTTTTCAGAGTCCATAGTCTCTCATGGTTCATCTCCCCTTCCAGTTTCCCTCAAATCCCTCTCCTCTCCATCTCCCCATGTCCTCCATGTTATTTGTTATGCTCCACAAATAAGTGAGACCATATGATACTTGACTCTCTCTGCTTGACTTATTTCACTCAGCATAATTTCTTCCAGTCCCATCCATGTTGCTACAAAAGTTGGGTATTCATCCTTTCTGATGGAGGCATAATACTCCATTGTGTATATGTACCACATCTTCCTTATCCATTCATCCATTGAAGGGCATCTTGGTTCTTTCCACAGTTTGGTGACTGTAGCCAAAACCCAATAAACATTGGGGTACAGATGGCCCTTCTTTTCACTACATCTGTATCTTTGGGGTAAATACCCAGCAGTGCAATTGCAGGGTCATAGGGAAGCTCTATTCTTAATTTCTTCAGGAATCTCCACACTGTTCTCCAAAGTGGCTGCACTAACTTGCATTCCCACCAACAGTGTAAGAGGGTTCCCCTTTCTCCACATCCTCTCCAACACACGTTGTTTCCTGTCTTGCTAATTTTGGCCATTCTAACTGGTGTCAGGTGGTATCTCAATGTGGTTTTAATTTGAATCTCCCTGATGGTTAGTGATGATGAACATTTTTTCATGTGTCTGATAGCCATTTGTATGTTTTCGTTGGAGAAGTGTCTGTTCATATCTTCTGCCCATTTTTTGATATGATTATCTGTTTTGTGTGTGTTGAGTTTGAGAAGTTCTTTATAGATCCTGGATATCAACCTTTTGTCTGTACTGTCATTTGCAAATATCTCCTCCCATTCTGTGGGTTGCCTTTTTGTTTTGTTGACTGTTTCCTTTGCTGTGCAGAAAAATTGAAGCAGAAGGAAAACTTCCAGACTCTTTTTATGAAGCCAGCATTACCCTGATCCCCAAACCAGGCAAAGACCCTACCAAAAAAGAGAATTTCAGACCAATATCACTGATGAATATGGATGCAAAGATTCTCAACAAGATCCTAGCAAACAGGATCCAGCAGCACATTAAAAAGATTATCCACCATGACCAGGTGGGATTCATCCCTGGGTTGCAAGGTTGGTTCAACATTCGCAAATCAATCAATGTGATAGAACAAATCAATAAGAGAAGAGAGAAGAACCACATGGTCCTCTCAATTGATGCAGAAAAAGCATTTGACAAAATACAGCATCCGTTCCTGATTAAAACGCTTCAAAGTATAGGGATGGAGGGAACATTCCTGAACTTCATAAAATCTATCTATGAAAGACCCACAGCAAATATCATCCTCAATGGGAAAAAGCTTGCAGCCTTCCCATTGAGATCAGGAACACGACAAGGATGCCCACTCTCACCACTCTTGTTCAACATAGTATTAGAAGTTCTAACAACAGCAATCAGACAACAAAGAGAAATAAAAGGTATCCAAATTGGCAAGGAAGAAGTCAAACTCTCTCTCTTCACAGATGACATGATTCTTTATATGGAAAACCCCAAAGACTCCACCCCAAACTACTAGAACTCATACAGCAATTCAGTAACGTGGCAGGATACAAAGTCAATGTACAGAAATCAGTGGCTTTCTTATACACTAACAATGATACAGAAAGGGAAATTAGAGAATCTATTTCATTTACTATAGCACCAAGAACCATAAGATACCTGGGAATAAACCTAACCAAAGAGGTAAAGGACCTGTACTCGAGGAACTACAGAACACGCATGAAAGAAATTGAGTCTTTAATTATTAAACATTTCATTAAAAAAAGAAAAAACTTGGTGGAACAGAGTGCCAAATGACTAGTACCCATTGAAATAACTCTTTTATATTTGGCTATAGTTCCTAAACTTATCATACAAACACTAAAAATTTTTCATTACCCATTTTCTGCCTCATAGCTAAGCTTCCTTGGGGTCATGGTATAACGGAGTGAAGACACAGAGAAGTCTGATTTGCGGAACTTAGTGTATTTTTACTGTCTTCGTTTTGCACTCTAGCATCAGGAGAGTCGACATGATATTTCAAGCCCATGCAGAAGAAGACTACAACAAAGTCCTATTAACAAAGGATATGTACATTAAATCCCCCCTCTGCACTGCAATGCCTATCATAGCCACCTCCCAATTCATTCTCTCCCATTACCATGACAACCCTCATCAGTCATAAGCAGCCAGAACAACCAGGAAGTAAAGACCAAGCCTTTATCTCCAGCTCATGTGGCTTTGTTTCAAATAATAATCTTGTTTCTCTGCAAATTCTTGCCTTATTACAACCTTGAGTAGTCAGTCATTAGCACTGGGGAGATCCAAAGATTCTTGGGCTCTTGGCACCAAGAATGCTTAGATTCTGGTTTCCTCTTCAATATCCAGTTAAGAAAAAGATTATATAAATCTTCAGCTTTCCAGCTCAATCTAATTATACCTCAATCATTAAATGAAACTTACATGATCTAAGATAAATGGCAGTGCTGAATGACATGATGCAACAAATATATTATACAAAAGCCCTATCAAAAAAGACATGAAAGAAACAGCATATAGGTCAACCACATCTGCAGTTTTCTGTACTCTAGCTTGAGGACCTAGAACAGTTCACCATAACTTCTTTTGATGAACAATCTCTAGAAGCTTCCTAAACCAAAATATCTGTTATAAATATTTCAGGTTAATTGAGATGATCCAGTTAAATATAACAAACCATGGCTGTAATTACTGGGGAATTTTAATAGTTTTTCTCCACAAGCTGGGGGACACAGTAATTATTCTTCATATAGTTGATAACCCTGAACTGGGTAGAAGCCAACTACTTCTAGAAAGACTGCTTGGTAAAGTAGACAGAAAAATACATAACTGACAAATCTGTCTGCAATTTGAGGGCCTATCAATAACTTGATTTTAATCTCTTGATAAGTTAATTTTGCATTTCTTACCTTAAAGTCTTAAGTAAAGTCTGTAGAATAGATGTGTACATTTAAGTTACGCTATAGGACACTGATAACACTTTTCTTTACATTAAACATGGCATCACACTGAAAAGTTGCAAACTCACTGAAGAGAGATGAAAGGGACCTATTTTAATGAGAGAAATACAGACACTTAATTGTAGCACAGCATGATAATAAGTACAACAGAGATAAATACACGCAAGACAACTGATGGTGTTAAAGTAAATAAAAGCAAAGTTGTCTGGCAGGTTAGGGAAAACTTCATTGAAGAAGGAACATTTTGACTGAGCCTTAAAGGTGAAAAGTTTTCATGAGGGTGTTTAGGAAGGGAAGGATGTTCGTGAAAGGAAAACAACAGCCTCAAAAGCATGGAAGCAAGGGTGCCAGTGAAAATAGCAGAGTAAAGACCTTCAAAAATTCTCTCCTCCAGAAAAATAATGAGAAATTTGGCAACGTTGTGCAGAATCAACTTTTCCAGGAATCAGTAAATTAACAAAAGCCTTGCAGCAAAGAGGGCAGGATTTATTCAAGAACACCTGCTGAATTTTAGTAAGAAGATAGAATTTTGTGATGTTTTAACTTTTCCTGTATTTCACTTACCAGCTCTATAGTAGCCTTGAAAATTAACATCCTATATTCATGGTGAAAACTAGCAGGCTGGCAACCACCAGAGGAAACAGAACAGGGCTGGAGTTCCTCCAAAGCCTCATTCCCAGAGAATTATCATGATTTCATCTGGCTAGTAGTTCCTGTCCTTGCTGTCAATATCTGACCTCCTTTGCTGTCTGTATTTGACCTGACTCTGACTCTAGATTCTTCCAGTACAAACAGACTTTTCCCTAAGCACCTTTGTCAAAATAATTATAATCAATTGTTGAACTTCATGGCTGTCTGAAAAGGTGAATAATAGTTGGAGCAAACAATGGACTAACCAAGAACTTAAAAAGAAAATCTGGGGAATGAGATGTTCACAGAAGCTTTGAAAGCTCCTGTGTATTTTTGGGAAAACCCTATACACAGGGTTGTGCACATTCCCATGGCTGTAAAAATGCTCAGAAAAGAGCTGTGAAGCCCCTATGTTCTCACCTCTGGCTGACTTGAGGCTCTGCATAAGCAAGAAATGCATGCTAAGGCAAAGTTGTAAACTGCCTGGCTGTTTGTTGAAGGCATATACCCCCAACACACAAGAGTCCCTTGGCAAAGAATGGGAATTATATTCGTTCTAGGTGATTAAGAAAATCTCTGTCCAATCACTAGCTGAACACTGAGTTAAATGGGTAAAGACTTCAGTGGCCACATACTACATACAACACAGATTACATAATTAGTCCAGAAAATTCACTAAACAAACAACAATAATCATAACAAGTAGAAACAACAGTAAACACTGGAGAAGGGAGGAAGCTGATTTCCATGGTTGTCATGTTATATATTTAAGAGGTCTAGTTTTCAATAACAAAAAAAATTATGAAACAGTCAAAGAAAAAAGAAATGATGGCACACACACAAGAAAAAAAAGCAATTAATAGAAACTGTCCCTGAGGAAACCCAGACATTAGATATATTAGACAAAGACTTTAAGTCCATGATCTTAAATATGTTCAGAGAACTAAAGGAACCATGTCTAAAGAACTAAAGGAAAGTATGCAAACAATGTCTCACCAAATAGAAAATATCAATAAAGATGATTTATGAAAAGAAACCAAAGGGAAATTTTGGAGTTTAAATGTATAATAATTAAAATGAAAAAATTACTAGACAAGATCAATATTAGATTTTTTTAAAAGATTTTATTCATTTATTTGGCAGACAGAGACCACGAGTAGTCAGAGACACAGGCAGAGAGAGAGAGAGAGGAGGCAGGCTCCCTGCCAAGCAGAAAGCCCAATGCGGGGCTCGATCCCAGGACCCTGAGACCACAACCTGAGCTTAAGGCAGAGGCTTTAACCCACTGAGCCACCCAGGTGTCCCTCAATATTATATTTGAACAGGAAGAAGAAAGAATCAGCAAAGTTGAAGATAGGTCAGTTATGAAAAATCAAAAGAGCCTCAGAGACCTGTGGGGAAATCAAATATACCAACAAATGCATTACAGGAATCCCAGAAGAAGAGGAGAAAAAAGAAGGCAGAAAGAATATTTGAGAATTCCTAAATTTGATGAAAAACCTTATTCTACATGTCCAAGAAGCCCAATAAATTCCAAGTAGGAAAAACTCAGAGATTCACACCTAGACATATCATAATGCTGAAAGACAAAGAACCTTGAAAACCTCAAGAAAGAAGTAATAAATCATGTACAAAGGATTCTCAATAAGATTAACTACTGACTCCTCATCAGAAGCCATGGAGGCCAGGAAGTAGTGGAATGACATATGTGAGATGCTAAAAGGAAAAGAAAAAAACCAACCAGGGTGCCTGGGTGGCTTAGTGGTTCAGTGGGTTAAAGCCTCTGCCTTCAGCTCAGGTCATGATCTCAGTGTCCTGGGATTGAGCCCCACATTGGGCTCTCTGCTTAGCAGGGGGCCTGTTTACCTCTCTCTCTGCCTGCCTCTTTGCCTGCTTGTGATCTCTCTCTCTGTCAAGTGAATAAATAAAATCTTTAAAAGAAAGAAAGAAAGAAAGAACCAACTTGTCAACAAAGAATCTAAATCAAATAATGTTATCCTTCCAAAGTAACGATATTCACAGATAATCAACAAGTGAGAGAAGTTATCATTATCAGACTGGCTCTACAGAAATATTAAAAAGAGCCCTCCAAGCTAAAATAAAAGGACACTAAACAGTAGGTTGAATCCATATTAAAAATAAGGAGGATTGGTAAATGTACCTACACAGGTAAGGAAAAATAAAATATAAATATGTTTTTAGTTTCTAACTATTTTTTCTCCTATCTGATTTAGCAGATAACTTCATAAAGCAATAATTATAAATCTGTATTGATGGGTACATAAACTATAAAGGTGTCCTTTATACATCAATAAGAGCACAAAGGGGGAAGGTAAGGAATAGAACTACACAGAAGCAAAGTTTGTGTATACTACTCAAGTTAATTTGGCATCAATCTGTATTAGGTTATTATGAGCTAAGATGTTAATTGCAACCCTCAAGGAAATCACAGAGAAAATAAGTCAAAAGTATATAGTAAATGAGATGACAAAAAAATTAAAATGGCATACTAGAGAATACCTACCTAACACAAAGAAGGCAGTAGTGGAGGAACAAAGGAACAAAAAGGACATAATATACAGCAACAGATAGAAAAATGGCAAATGTAAATCCTAACTTATCAATGATTACATTAAATGTAAATGGATTAAGGGCACTAATGAAAAGGCAGAGAATGACAAAATACATTTTAAAACCAATTCATAAAAACCAATATGATCCAACTCCATAGCATTTATAAGAAACATACCTTTAATTCAAAGACATAAATAGGTTGAAAGTAAAAGAAGACGAAAACAAAACAAAACAAAAGACAATAACCAAAAATAGAGCTGGAGTGGTTATATCAATCTTGGACTTTAATATAAAAACTGTTACTAGATATGGACATTGGGGAGGGTATGTGATATGGTGAGTGCTGTGAAGTGTGTAAACCTGGCGATTCACAGACTTGTACCCCTGGGGCAAATAATACATTATATGTTTATAAAAAAAATCAAAGAATTTAAAAAAATTGTTACTGGAGACAGGGATAGTTTGAAGTGATAAAGGGGTCAATTAATCAAGAAGATATAACAATTATAAACATATTCATAAACCTAATAACAAAGATCTAATGTAAATGAAACAATAACTGACAGAATTAGAGAGAGAAAAAGACAATAATAGTTGAAAACTCCAATACCCCACTTTTGATAATGGATAGAAGAACTAGACAAAAGATCAAAAAGCAGACAGAAGACTTGGACAACACTATAAAGCAACTAGATCTGATAGATATCTATAAAACACTCACCTATCTATAGCAGAATATACTTTCTTCACAAGTGTACATGGAACATTCTCCAGAAGGGATCATATGTATGGCCATAAAGAAAATATCAATATTTTTTGAAGGGCAGAAATCACATGAAGTATGTTCTTGAATCAAAAAAGAATTAAATTAGAAATCTGTAACAGTGGACACCTGGGTGTCTCAGTCAGTTGGATGCAACTCTTGATCTCAGCTCAGGTGTTGGTCTCAGGGTTTTGAGTTCAAGCACCACATTGGGCTCCATGCTGGGTGTGGAGCCAATGAAAGAAAGAAAGGAAGAAAGAAAGAAAGAAAGAAAGAAAGAAAGAAAGATCTGTAATAGTAAGAAATTTGGGAAATTCAAAAGTAGTAAAAGGGCACCTGGGTGGCACAGTCAGTTAAGTGTCTGCCTTTGGCTCAAGTCATGATCTCAGGGTCCTGGGATCAAGGCCCATGTCAGGCTCCCTGATTGGTGGGGAGTCTGCTTCTCCCTCTCTCTCTGCCCCTCTCCCATGACTCATGCTTTCTCTCTCAAATAAATGAATAAATTTTTTTTTAAAAAAGTAAAAGTACAAATTAAGACACACACTCCTGAATAACAAACAGGCCAAAAATGAAATCACAAGGGAAAATTTTAAATACTTTGAAATGAATAGAAATGAAAACATAACATACAAACACTTATGGGCTGCAGGTAAAAACAGTATTTAGCAGGAAATTTATATCTGTAAATGCCTACATTAAAAACAAAGAAAAATTTCAAGTCAATAACGCCAACTTCTACATGAAGAAACTAAAAATAGAAGAGCAAACTAAACTCAAGGAAAACTATAAATAGTAAGTAATTAAGGTGAGAATGGAATTAAATGAAACAGAAAATAGAAAAGTAACAGAGAAAAATCAATGAAACCAAAATTTGGTTGTTTGAAAAGATCAATGAAATTGACAAACTTTTAGTTAGAATAATCAAGAAAAAAAGGGAGAAGTCTCTAAATACCAAAATCAAGAATGAAAGAGGGGACAGTGATCCTACAGAAGTACAAAGGAAATAAAAAGAGAACACTATGACCATTTGTAGCTAATAATTAGATAACCTAAATGAGCAAATTTCTGTAAAAGACACAAGCTGCCAAAACCAATCCCAGAAGAACTAGAACATTTGAATAGACCTACAATGAAGAGTTTTAATTAGTAATCAAAAAACTTCCCAGAAAAAAATCACCTCAGACCAGATGGGTTCACAGGTGAATTCTACCAAATAATTTTAAAAGAATTTACACAAATTATTTATAAATTCTTCGAAAAATAGAAGAGGAGGAAATACTTTCCAACTTATTTTATGAGGTCATTATTAATCTAATACAAAAACATGACAAAGACATCATAAGCAAAGAAAATTATAGACCAATAGCCCTTATGAGTATAGACTGAAAAATCCTCAAAATACTAGCAAACCAAATTCAGCAACATATATAAGGACCATACACATATGATGAGTAAATGGTACTCATTTACTGCAAGAATGCAAGGCGGTTTTAACATATAAAAACCAAATAATGTAACACATCATTAATGGTATAAAGAACAAAGCCCACATGATAAGCTCAGTAGAGGCAGAAAAAGCATTTGACAAAAATCCAACACTTTTCATGATAAGAAAAGAAAATAATCAACAAATTGTGAAATTTGTTAGGCCATCTATGTAAATGACCATCTACTAAAAATCCACAGCTAACATTATACCTGATGGTGAAGATTGAAAGCTTTCTCCCTAGGATTAGAACAAGACAACGATGTTTATTCTCACCATTTCTATTTAACATTGTTCTGGAGGACCAAGCCAGGGTAATTAGGCAAGAAAAAAACATAAAAGTCTTCCAGACTGGAAAGGAATGATCTCTATTTGCAGACGATACGATTTTATATATAGAAAATCATAAGGAATCAACAAAAACATAATAGTGCTAATAAACAAGTTCAGCAAAGTTGGTATATACAAGATAAACATCAATTCACAAAAATCAGTAAAGTCATTTTCATTACTATACACTAGCAATGAACAACCTGAAAATGAAATTAAGAAAAAATTCCATATATAGTAGCATCAGAAATTTTAAAAATACTTTGGACTAAATTTAACATAAGAAGTGTAAGACTCATACACTGAAAATTGTAAAACACTGAGAGAAATGAAATATGATTTAAATAAGTGAGAAGATATTTCACTTTCATTGAATGGCAGACTTACCACTATTAAGATGGCAATACTCCCCAAATTTATCTACAAATTCAACACAATCTCTATAAAAATTCCAGCTACCTTTTGGGGCAAAAACTGACCAGCTAAATAAAAAATCTATATGCAAATGCAAGGGACAAAGAATAGTCAAAGAAATCTTGAGAAAGAAAAACAAAATTGAAGAATTCATGCTTCCTAATCAAAACTTACTACAAAGCAACTGTAATCGTGACTGTGTGATACTGGCATAGATATGAACATATAGAACAATAGAATAAAATTCAGAGATCAGGGAGAAAGAGTTCCATACATTTATGGCCAATTAATTTTGGTCAAAAATGTCAAGACAATTAGATGAAAAAGAATGGTCCTTTCAAAAATGGTGCTGGAACAATGGATGGTCATACTCAAAAGAAAGCATTTGGATCCCTACCTCATACCATGTACAAATGAACTAAAAATGGAACTTTGACCTAAACATAAGAGCTAAAAGTATAAACCTCTTAGAAGAATATCTAGGTGTAAATCTTCATGACCTAAGAATAGCACTGATTTCTTATATATGACACTTCAAAACAAAAGGAACTAAAGAAAAATAGATAAATTAGACTTCACAAAAATTACAAATGATTGTGCTTTAAAGATCACTATCAAGACAACCCACAGAATGGGAGAGGATAATTGCAAATTGTATTTCTAATAGGGTCTGGTATCCAGAGTATATAACTCTTAAAATTCAACAGTAGGGGCGCCTCCGTGGCTCAGTCATTAAACGTCGGGTTTCGGCTCAGGTCATGATCCCAGGGTCCTGGGATCGAGCCCTGCATCCCCTGCTTCTCCCTCTCCCACTCCCCCTGCTTGTGTTCCCTCTTTCACTGTATCTTCTATCAAGTGAATGAATGAAATCTTAAAAAAAAAAAAAAAAAGACAACTCAATTAAGAAATCGGCAAAGGATATGAATATACATCTCAATAAAGAAGACAAATAAGCACATGAAAAGATGCTCGATATTATTAGTCAATAGGAAAATGCAAATGAAGAACACAATGAGATGCCCCTTCACATCCAATAGGATGGCTATAATAAAAAAGACAGACAATAACAAATATTGGGGAGATGTGAAGATAGAAATCTCATATATTGCTAGTGGAAGTGTGACGTGGTACAGCTACACTGCAAAACACTTTTGCAGTACCTCAAAAAATTATTTATTTATTCCTAAAGTTTATTTTTTAGTAATGTCTATACCCAACATGGGGCTTGAACTCACAATCCTGAGATCAAGAGTCGAATGTTCTCCTGACTGAGCTACCCAGGCAATACTTCAAAAAAAAATTTTTTTTTTTTAAGATTTTATTTATTTATTTGACAGAGAGAGATCACAAGTAGGCAGAGAGGCAGGCAGAGAGAGAGGGGAAGGAAGCAGGCTCCCTGCTGAGCAGAGAGCCCGATATGGGGCTCGATCCCAGGACCCTGGGATCATGACCCGAGCCGAAGGCAGAGGCTTTAACCCACTGAGTGAGCCACCCAGGTGCCTAAATACTTCAAAAATTTAGAGTTAACATATGACACAGCAGCTCCACTCCTAGATATATACCCAAGATAAGTGAAAACTTACATTCTCACAAAAATATGTACATAAATGTTCATAGCAGAATTATTCATAATAGCCCAAAAGTACAAACAACCCAGTTATCTACTGTGTGATGAATGAAAGATAAAATGTGGTATATTATTTGTAATGGATATTGATTGGCAATGGCCAAGTGAAATATTATTTGGCAATAAAAAAGGATGAAATGCTGTTACATACATGCTCCAATATGAATGAACCTTGAAAACACACCAAGCAAAAGAAGCCAGACCCAAAAGAAGTTACAATGAAGTATCTATAATTAAGTAAATCCGTACAGACAGAAAGTAAATTAGTAATTGGCAGTGGGTGGGGCAAGTGGGAATGGGGAGTGACTGCAGGTTTCTTTTGGGGTAATGAAAATATTCACCCCATATAGTCATGATGTTTACACCCTTTATGAACATGCTTTTTTAAAAAACCACTGACTTGTGACCTGGGTGGCTCAGTTGGTTAAGCATCTGCCTTCAGCTCAGGTCATGATCCAGGGTTCTGGGATCAAACCCTGCACTGGGATCCTTGCTTGGCAGGAAGTCTGCTTCTCCCTCTGCCTGCCACTCCCCCTGCTTGTGCTTGCACATGTTTTTTCTCTCTCTCTTTCTCTGACAAATAAATAAAATCTTAAAAAGCAAACAAACCAACCAACAAACAAAACACTGAATCGTACATTTTAAAAAAGAGTGGATTTTTATGGTACATGAATATCTCAATCAAAAAATAAAACCCGAAGGCATAACAACTTTCCTCCAGGGAATAAAGGACTCGTGTTCCCTACAACATAAATGAAGAGTCAAGATTATTTAGGCATGCCCAAGCAAATCTCTATAATTTAAATGATAAGCAAAGAATTCTACCAGCATCTAGGATGGAGAAAAACAACTTTAAAAAGACCAAAAAATGAGATGGCCTCAGACTTCTCTAAAGCAATAAGTGATAGTCTACAAGCAAGTTGACAAAGTTTTGAAAGAAAATGTTCTTATTCATCATGAAGACAGCAAAAATATTCTCAGATAACTAAGAATTTAGAAAGCATGCAACTACAAAGTCATCCTGAAAAACTTACTCAAATTCATGAGGACAACTGAATTTCACAGACAGAAGAATGAAGTTGGATCTCTACCTCATACATATAGAAAAATTAACTTAACATGGATCAATGACCTAAATGGGCAAACACTGAAACCATAATGCTCTTAGCAGAAAACAGGGGAAAAGCTTCATGACATTGGATTTGGTAGTGACTTCTTAGATAGGACACCAAAAGCATAGGAGACAAAAGTAAAAACAAATTAGACCATATAAAAACTCAAACCTTGTGCATGAAAGGACATCCTCAAAAGAGTGAAAGAAAACATTCAGAGTGGGAGAAAATATTTGCAAATCAATCTGATAGGAGATTGATATACAGAATATATGAAGAACTCTTAGGACTCAACAAAAAAGCAACTCAGTTTAAAAATGGGCAAAGAACTTGAATAATTATTTAGCCAAAGATCTTAAAGTAGCCAAAAAGCACATGAAAAAGATATTGAGCATTGCTAATCATTACAAATGCAAATCAAAACCCACAATGAGATACCACTGCACATCCATTAGAATGGCTATAATTTAAGAAATGAAAATAACAGTGATGTTGGTGAGTATGTGGAGAAATTAGAACTTTGTGCATTGCTACTAGAAATGTAAAATACTACAGCCAGTGTGAAAAATGGTATAGCAATTCCTCAAAAAATTACACATATAATTACCATGAGATAGACATTCACTTCTGAATACTCCAAAGAAATCAAAGCAGAAACTCAAACAGATATTGTAAACTTATATTCATGGAAGCATGATTCACAATTCCCCAAAAATAGAAGGAATTTGAGTGTTTATAAAATAAAATGGGGTGTACAATACAATGAAACAGAATGCAATCTGAAAAGGAAGAAAATTCTGACACCGTGCTATGACAGGGATGAATCTTGAGTACATGTTGTGTGAAATAAGTCAATCACAAAAGCACAAATACTGTATGATTCTACCTATATGAGATACCTAAAGTAGGCAAATTCATACGAAGTAGAACAGTAGCTCTCAGAGGCTAGGGAGAGAAAGAATGGGGATTTAGTGTTTAATGAAAAGAGTTTCAGTTGGGGAAGATAAAACAGTTCTTGAGATGAATGGGTGGTGATGTTGTGTAACGATGTCAATGTACATAATGTCACACAACTATACACCTAAAAATGCATAAAATGCTGAATTTTATGTTATACATATTTTATCACATAAAAACATAATCAGTATAGAAAAACATAGACTATGCATAACATAACAAGGAAATATACAAGCTGGAAAAATAAGATGGCAGAAGCTCAAAATATCAATTATGACAATAAATGTTAGTGAGTTAAACTCCCTTAAAGACTCCCACTTAGAACGCAATGACTTCAATTTTCTCCTCTTTTTAGTAAACACTGTGACGATGTAATAGTCAAGCAAATCTTTTTTGGTACAAATCTTTTGTACCAGTACTAACATTAAGAACAATCATCTGAAGCATATATTACTAAGAAAAAAAAAAAAAAGTTGGCAAAAACACAACGGTGGTTGAAATTTTAACATGCTTCTTTCAGTCTTTGGCAGATCAACGAGGCAAAAATAAAATAGAAACATGGGCAATCTTATTAAGTGCTCATAAAAATTGTGTAAAAGGCACCTGGCTGGCTCAGTTCATAGAGCATGCAACTCTTGATCTCGGGGTTGTGAGTTCGAGCCCCACATTGGGTGAAGAAATGACTTAAAAATAAAATTGTGTAAAATTGTGTAAAATCATGGTGAAGAGAATCTTAAATGTTCTGAAAAGAAATTGTCCTGGCTACATCTTTTGACCAGTGAAAAACAATGAAAAAAAAAATAGTGATCATATACAAAACAATTCCAACCACTTGGAAATATTTTTTAAATAATTAAAACAACAGAGACACTTATAGGACACTTGAGCCTATGTCACCAAGTAAAAATACAATATACAAATAATAATAATAATAATAAATAATTACAATATACAAAATAAGAATCGGACACAGGCACAAAATATGGAAAGATTACTCTGCTAAACCATACGCTAAATCAATTTAAAATATGAATAAAGTGGATGATGTTTTAGAAAAAAATTAATTAGAAAAATTGACTCAAAAGAAGTAACATTTCAAGGGAAACTGCTATAGAGGAGACGATAACATTGTTAAGAAGGTCCAGGGCTCAATTTACTGGTAATTCTTTTAAACTTCCAGGGAATATATAGTTCCCATACATTTTTTTACAGAGCCCCAGAAAAACAGAAAATACTCCTTGGCATACATCCAGACTTTACAAATGAAAGCATTTGTCATTTTTGCTGCTGATCTAACTGACAAAATGCTACTCATAAGAAGTCTCCTTCCTTACTGCCTTTCCCTACACCATTCCCTCCTACCCACTTCCCTTTTTCCACCCAAACAACCTTGTCCCCTCCTGAGCTCTGGAAGCTTACAGGCTCTGAGATCAAGATGGCATTTTTAATCAGTAAAGGACAAGATTGACAACCCAGCAAATGATGGAAAGGAACACCCTCACTTCTTCAGAGGAAAATAAAGTCAGGTCCCTACATTCCTCCATATACCAAAATAAATTCCAAGTAAATTAAGGAGTTAAATATAAAAACAAATCATAGAAGGAACCAGAAAAAAAAAAAAGGAGGTGAACATTTATCTAAGCTTGTGTGTGTGAGGAATACATGCTGAAGGTGTAGAAAATTTCAACTGAAGATTCAAAACTTCAAAATTAGAAAACATAGTTTCACAGTATAGAACAAGCAGAGAACCTACATAGTCAATCCACAAAAGAAATGATTAACAAACACAAAAACTACCGCACCTCCAGTTACCAAAAACATGCAAATTAAATTCTAACAATGAGATACACCCTTCATCTCCCCACCAATTTAGTGATTTGGCAAAAATCAGAAAAAGATAATAGTGTTTTGGAGGCAGTGAGGAGTCTGCCCGCATATATTAACAATTGCAGTATAAGCTTGATGAGGGAACAGAAGCAGAACTGAGGACAAAGCAGAAGCTGACACCCCACAACCTCCACCCCCCACAGGACATAAGTGACATTCCTCAGGCACTCCCGGCCACCCAAAAGCTAAGGAAAGGGGGAAAAAATTAGTTAACTTGGAGAGATCACAATTCTGTAAGCCATGAGTCTCCCTCAGTTTACAAATGTGTTAGCAATTTACAAGAATAAAGCATTTCTATCAATAACCTAGCTTCCAGAAGGAAATGTAGATACAGTTAAATGTCCTTATGACTTGCAACCCATTGACAGATAATAGAAGCAGGGCAGAGAGGACTGTTGCTCCAGGAAGTGCCCAGCGACCTTAACTTGACAATGGCAAGGCCTCCATTATCTTGTAGATCCTCTTTAGCGTGTGAAAGTTCTTTTGAAACCTCCCCTTTCTCCTGACCTTCCCAGACTACATAATCAGCCACACCTTACAACCCTGGGGCAGCAGCTCTTTCTGCCCAAAGGTCCCGTCCCTGAGCTTTAATAAAACCACCGGTTTGCTTCAAAGGTATCTCAAGAATTCTTTCTTGGTTGTTGTCTCTGGACCACACCCCACCGAACCTCACCTATATTCCAAAACCACATCAAACCGATATGGCAATTTTCATTAAAATTTAAAAGTCATGGCCGCTAACCCAATGAGTCTACATCTTAAAATTTATCTGAAGGAAACATGAGAGGTATGTTAACTCTCTCTGTCTCATTTATAATAGGAAAAATGAACAAAAACTACGTATCTAGTAATTGGACATTGGCTGTAAGTTAATAACAAGTCTGATGGAAGACTATCCAACCTTTAAAAATTACATAGTAAAAGAACATTTTAGTAACATAAAAATATTAGGAATGTATTGACAAATGAGAAAGAAGCAGGTCATGAAACCCTACCCCTATGTGGAGGTTAGGAATCATTTTCTCTGGATGATGGGATTATATCTAATTTTTATTCTCATATTAGCTGTTTTTTCATTATATGAACTTTTAAAAAATATATTTCTTTTTATAATCAGAAAAAAGATACACTATGCATATAATCAAACTCAATATTCAGAGCAGATGATGTTGAGAAAGCTCAGGGAGAGTGTATGAAGTGAAAGGGTAAAGGCTAGGACCCAGGCTGAACAACTGGGTAAGAGTGAATCTGGTGTTAAAGCCTGGTCCTTACAAGGAGACCTGTCCATTAATCCGAAGGGTGGTGCTTAGAATATGTAACTGAATTTGTAACTGAATTTGTTTTCCTGGCCAATTATCTAAGGCTTCCTTAGGTTTATACGATTTAAATGCAGAACATAGCCAGAGCCGAGCAAACTCTTCTCCTAAGGACACCCAAAGAATCCTCAAGGATCATTCTCTCTCCCTTGTGGCCCAGACCTTGGTGAAACCAGGGTCCCTGGCTTCCTCTCTGCAGTTCCCTTGTAGAGGTCTAGATGAAACAACACACACACACAGACCCTTCCCAATGACCTCTCTCACACTTATCCCTCCAAGCAGGTTCCAACAGGGGAAGAAATGAGATGGGTTGAGCAGGGTTAGAGTAAGTGATTTTTTATAATCCTTCTCCCCTCATCCCCGCCGGAGGGTACAACCTCCTCCGGACCCCAGACTCCTCAGAAAAGTGGAGTGGGGGGAGGGAGACAGTTTCTAGACATTTCTCATTGAGAAATGCAGATCTTCAAGTACAATAAAGGAGAGGGGAGTAGTTTTACAAAAGTCTTATCTCCTGAGCTACATGATTAGTTGCCAAATAAAGTGGTTCAGATGAAGATAATGTTTTCTTGAAACATTCTAGATCAGCTACATTTTTGGAAAAAATATGGCACCATGAGAGTTTACTTCTTTTTTTCATCACTTTTTAAAAATGTGTGTACTAAGTCCTTGTTTTAAAGGACTGTCTTTGGCAGTTCCTAAGTGGTACCACTTACTGAAGCCCTCCTAATTGGCAGTTGGAATTGTACATACATATTGTGTGATAATCAGCACAACGGACTTATACAGATATAATAAAGATGGTATTATTAACATTCCATGTAAACAAGAAGAAAATGAGAGTAAGTCTATCTGATTCTAAAACCATATTCATGTGGTATTATGAAGACTGTAAAATGTACTTGAAATATCTTTGAGGAATATTTTGATATTCCAAAGCTAAAATTTATTAAACATCAAATAAAGATGTTTAATGACAAATTGGGGGGGGGGGTAGTTGTGGCAGTTGGGAAGTCCTAGTTGGTTTGCTCTGGGGTTTGAATTGTGGCTAATCTGATAAGAGGAGAGAGTATTTGTAAGAGAAAATGTTTACATTTCCCTTTGCTATTAGCAGCAAGCTGCTGCTCCCCAGATGACAGGTTTTAGCCCGTTAATTAATTTTAATTATTGGCATAATTAAAGGCATACACTGAGAGCTTAGAAGCTATATGACTTAGACTTCCCTTGAAATCACCAGCAGAAATCTCAGCCTCAGATCTCACTTCTCAAGAAATTCCTCCTTAAAAAGGAAACCCTTTCTGTTACTAGCCAGTTTCCCAAACTTGGATCCCAGAGATTTTAATCCCTCCCCCAGGCCTTTTCACCTTTGCTGTACTTCAACCCCTCCCACATCCCATTGTAGGTCAAAGACTCTGGGAAGGCTCACTGGTTTGGCAACCCTCACTAATTTTTTTTTTTTTAAGATTTTTATTTATTTGACAGAGCACAAGCTGAAGGCAGGCAGAAGGAGAGGGAGAAGCAGGCACCCCACTGAACAAGGAGCACGATGTGGGGCTCGATCCCAGGACCCTGGGATTGTGAGCTTAATCAAAGGCAGACGCTTAACCAACTGAGCCACCCATGTGACCCCTCACTGATTTTTGATAATGCCAAGCTTATAATAGGCACACAGTAGGCCACAATAAATCTTTCCTGAATGAACTTGGTGGAATAGCAGGTTAATAGTAGCTCTAGAGTGAGTATCAAAAGTAATGCCAAAGGGCAACCCAAGAGACAAGAAGAACTTTTGCATCTCCTCTATGAGCTCATAACTGGATTTGGCCCATTAATGAAGAATCTGAATCTTTTTTTTTTTTTAAGATTTTATTTATTTATTTGACAGAGAGAGATCACAGGTAGATAGAGAGGCAGGCAGAGAGAGAGAGAGAGGGAAGCAGGCTCCCTGCTGAGCAGAGAGCCCAATGCAGGACTCGATCCCAGGACCCCGAGATCATGACCTGAGCCGAAGGCAGTGGCTTAACCCACTGAGCCACCCAGGCGCCCCAAGAATCTGAATCTTGACAAGCTTTTCAATCCATGTTACTATTTTTTTTCTCAATCCATATTATTGACTGACAAATGTATTCCTCCGTTCATTTAATTCTGGAGAAAAAAAAATCTCAATGGTTCTAAAATATAATAACTAGAATCTTTCTTAAAATGGTCTGCCTACAAAAGGAGCCCAATCAAAATGTCTGAGCCTTTGTTTAAAATCAAGAAGACGGGGCGCCTGGGTGGCTCAGTGGATTAAGCCGCTGCCTTCAGCTCAGGTCATGATCTCAGGGTCCTGGGATCGAGCCCCGCATCGGGCTCTCTGCTCAGCAGGGAGCCTGCTTCCTCCTCTCTCTGCCTGCCTCTCTACCTACTTGTGATCTCTCTCTCTGTCAAATAAATAAATAAAATCTTTAAAAAAATAAAATAAAATAAAATCAAGAAGACAAGAAACAACAAGCGTTGGCAAGGATGTGGAGAAAAGGGAACACTTGTGCACTGTTGGTGGAAATGTATATTTGTGCAGCCACTGTGGAAAACAGTAAGTTTTCCTCAAAACTTAAGTTCCTCAAAAAACAAAAAAATAGAAATACTATATGATCCAATAAGTTCACTATTAGGTATTTACCAGGGAAAAACAAAACACTAATTCAAAAAGATATATGCATCTCTATGTTCACTGCAGCATTATTTACAATAGCTAAGACATGGAAGCAACCTAAGTGTCCACAGACAATTAGATAAAGAAAATGTGTTGTATATATATGGTGGAATATTACACAGCCATAAAAATGATGAGGTCATGCCATTTGAGACCTGGATGGACCTAGAGGGTATGTTACATGGAATAAATCAGACTAGAAAGACAAACACCATATGATTCACTCATAAATGTAATGTAAAAAAATAACAAATAGGGGTGCCTGGGTGGCTCAGTTGGTTAAACATCCAACTCTTATCTTCAGCTCGGGTCATGATCTTGGGGTCATGAGACTGGGCTCCTTGTCTAGCTCTAAGGTGAGCATGATTGCCTGCTTGGGATTCTCTCTCTCTGTCCTGCTCTACTCATGCTCTCTCTCTCTCTTTCTCAAAAAAATAGAAAATAAAAAATAAATAAAATTAAACTAACAAAAAGCAGAATCAGAACTATAAGTACACAGAACAAACTGCTGATTGCCAGAGGGTTGTGCCAAATGGGGGAGAGGAAGAGGGAGATACAGGCCTCCAGTTACGGAACGAGTAAGTTACAGGAATAAAAAGCAGAGTCTAAGGAATACAGTCAGTGATATTATAATTACAATATAATAGAACAGATGGTTGCTATATTTGTGGTGAACCCAGCATAATGTATAAACTTGTCAAATCACGAAGTTTTATACCTTGTATGCCAACTACATTCACACACACATCCACACACACACACACACACACACACACACACACACACACACACACACGTGCGCAAAGTCTGAGTCTTGGTTTCAAGACCCAAGTCTATTCTTCTCAGCTTAACTGTTCTTGCCCTGAAGCTTGTCCTCAAAGTCTTTGAAAGAGAAGTGCCCCCTTTCCCTTGAATTAACTTTTCGCAGGCCCAAAGGCGTTGGCAAGAGACCAAGGGGGATCTAGACTTAGCACAGTCACCTCCTAGCTGTGCCCTTGAGAAAGTTACTGAATGACTCCAAGTCCATTCTCTTCATCAACTGAGGAGGGATTATAAACCTCCTTAAGAGGTTGTTCTGAGGGGCACCTGGGTGGCTCAGTGGGTTAAAGCCTCTGCCTTCCGCTCGGGTCATGATCCCAGGGTCCTGGGATCGAGCCCCACATCGGGCTCTCTGCTCCGCAGGGAGCCTGCTTCCTCCTCTCTCTCTGCCTGCCTCTCTGCCTAGTTGTGATTTCTCTCTGTCAAATAAATAAAATATTAAAAAAAAAAAAAAGAGGTTGTTCTGAGAAGTATGACATCACCATAGAATGTATTTAATATGGTGACATGGCGGATGGAATTTGATGCACAAAGGTTGCCATCCCCACTGCCAACATTGTCAGCCAGCAGCTCATGGAAACATAAGGCCTGGCTAAAATCAAGAACCCTGCAAGAATCAGAGTAGTATAGCAATCCCTTAAGAAGTGAAGTCAGCTAATCCAGGCTTTGCCAATTAATATTTGCATGACTTGGGAAAGTTACTCAACTGGAGCCTCAGTTTTCTCATCCATAAAATGGAATCAATAACATACATTCCAAAATTTTCTTCTGAGGATTAGATTTGCCAAGGAATATACATTTTTAGAACAGTCTACGGCCATACCACCCTGAACGCGCCCGATCTCGTCTGATCTCGGAAGCTAAGCAGGGTCGGGCCTGGTTAGTACTTGGATGGGAGAACAATACTCAATATGTGTTATTTCTTTTAACTTAGAACCTAGATTAGAATACAGTACCTAGTAGATACTCAAAATATTTGATGAATAAATAAGTGTGATTTTTTTTTCCCTTCCTGAAATAATCCCTAGAATACTAGAAACTAGTTAAGGAAATCTTTTGATGTTTTGTGCACATCTTCCCAGGATAAACTTGAAGCTATCTGGAGTGGTATGAAGTGCTTGAAAAGAAACTGCGACACACAAAGCTTGGGTAGCAACCCCGTTTCTTACTGGATGCCATTTTATGACACCTTTTCAACTAAACTTGATTCTATTCTTGTTCTTAACTCAAGTACCTTGTTCCACAAGACCAAACCAACATAAACTCTACTCCTTGAAAAACCTTTCCCCCAAATTCCCTAGGCCTGTCCCTCTTCTCATCAGCCCACTCCCAGCCTCATCCCTCTCCAGATGGACTGGATTGGGAAGATTATAAATTCTTTCACTGTGGGAAATTTGTCTCTGCGTGAAGATGTTTGGGAATCTATTTACAAATTAATGAATAGCTCCTTCTGGGTTGTGGCAGACTGGAGAAATAAAGACAACTATTTATTGTCCAACTTCCCCCTAAGGCTTTATTCCCAGTTGTTTTCAGGTATGTCTTCATCCCTCTGACAAAGCATTCCTCTAATAAATCAAAGATGACCTACATATTAGTCAACACACAAGAGCCAGTCTTTCAGTTACCTAGCAAACAGAAAAACCTAGACATTGATTCAGCTCCTAATGATTTTTTCCCCTGAATGTACTGATGCCAGGAATCAAACTGAGACCTTTTCTAAACCTTTTGCCTGTTTCCATTAGATGAACTATTTTAGGAGACCTGGATGTTACAACATTGATGGTTATACCAAAAATTCCTTAATTTAGGAATTAAGATAATACTCTCTATGAGGGCAGGGAAATGTCTCCATTAAAAAAAAATCACCAAGGGGCACCTGGGTAGCTCAGTGGGTTAAGCCGCTGCCTTCGGCTCAGGTCATGATCTCAGAGTCCTGGGATCCAGTCCCGCATTGGGCTCTCTGCTCAGCAGGGAGCCTGCTTCCCTCTCTCTCTCTCTCTCTCTCTGCCTGCCTCTCTGTCTACGTGTGATGTCTCTCTGTCAAATAAATAAATAAATAAAATCTTTAAAAAAAACAAATCACCAAACTCTTACTGTGGGGTGCCTGGGTGGCTCAGTCAGTTAAGATTTGCCTTCAGCTCAGATCATGATCCCAGAGTCCTGGGATCAGGTCCCACATCAGGCTCCCTGCTCGATGGACAGCCTGCTTCCCCCTCTCTGCTGCTTATATGCTCTCATATTCTCTCTCTCTCAAATAAATAAATAAAATCTTTTTAAAAAACCTTCATTTATTCTGTAACGGGATGAATGGTATTTGGTAATAAGTCTATAAATACATGGACAAGATTATTATTAGTTTTTTTATTATTTTTACAACACCACTGACTATATTCTCTATGCTGTTGACTTCTTCATTCCATAACTAAAACCTGTATCTCCCACTCTCCTTCCCCCATTTTACCCATCCCTCTACTCCTTCCCCTCTGTCAACCATCAATTTGTTCTCTGCATTATAGGGTCTGTTTTTGGTTTTTGTTCATTTCCTAGATTTCACATATAAGTAAAGTACTATATTTCACATATAGTATTTGTTTCCCTAACTTATCTCACTTATCAAAATATCCTCTAGCTCCATCCATGTTGTTGCAAACAAGAGATTTTGTTCTTTTTTTATGGCTCAGTAATATCTCATTTTTTGTGTGTGTAAATATGTATACACACACAAAAAATGGGATATGTGTGTGTGTATATATATATGGGATATGTGTGTGTGTATATATATATATATATATATATATATATATATATACACACACACATATATACCACATCTTCCCATATTTTGGCTATTGTAAATAATGCTCCGGGTGCCTGGGTGGTTCAGTCAGTTAAACAGTCGACTCTGCTCTGGTCCTGATTTCAGTGTCCTGGGATTGAGCCCTGTGTCTGGCTCTTCGCTTAGTGGGGAGTCTGCTTCGGAAATCTCTCTCTCCCTCTGCCCCTCCTTCTCTCTAAATTAAATAAATAAATATTTAAAAAAGTAATGTTCCAATAAAAATAGGGGTGCACATATCTTTTTGAGTTAGTGTTTTCATGTTCTTTAGGTAAATTCTCAGTAGTGGAATTATTGGGCCAATATTTCTATTGGTATTTCTATTTCTATTTTTTCTATTTTTCTATTGCTATTTTTAATTTTTTGAGGAATCTCAATACAGTTTTCCACCGTGGCTGCACCCGTTTGCATTCCCAACAGTGCACGACCGTTCCTTTTTCTCCACAGCCTCTCCAACAATTGTTATTTTGTGGTCAAGATTATTTAAGAGTCAACCCTTCTTTGCTTACTTCTGTTTTCGAAACAGACATCTCTTGTTAAAGGGGATCATTTCTCTCTGGAATGTGTTCTATTCTGAATTCTAATGTTATACAAAATGGTGAGATTAGGTAGCAAGATTAAAGTGGAACGAAGGTCTTTCTGGTTATCTCCAAGTAGCTTTCACAGTTAAGCAATCCATAGACCCCCTTCTCAAGTTAATTCTGGGGAAGAACTATCCATTTGGAGTACCTTACTTGACAGACCAGTTACGCTAATCTTGACTGTTTTGTGCCTGGGCATTCACTTAAAATGTTAAATTCCTACCGTGTCATAAATACAGTGCTAGTTCTGAGATGAATAAGATATAGACCTTGTTTGCTTTTGAATGCAGTGTAGCAACAGAGCTGATGTGGAGGAGTGGCGAGATATTTATGCATTCCTTCAAAAATATTTGAATGCCTCGGACACAGGGGCTCCAGCGTAATGAGCCAGCTTTAGTAAAAACTGAAGAAAGCCATGTACCTGGTTTTCATAGAGATTATGGCCTATGAGCGGCTGAGGGAAGACATCATCATTTATTAAATTACATGATAAGTACTATAATGGAAAAGCACAGGATGCCTAAGAGCACATAACAAAGGTAGAAGTAATAATAGAATTGATTTTGATAAGAGACTGCTGGAAACTGTGAAGACACAGCAGCAAGTAAAACTCAGAAACGAATTCTAGTAGATCTAAATTCTTTTGTTAGCAGTTCATTCTTTCAAACTGTAATTTAAAGACTCCTGGCTTAGCCAACAGGGTCAATGAGATGAGCAATAAATATACATTTGAAGTTCTTACCCATGGTCTGGGTCTGGCTTCTTTAACGATGATGAGGTTATTCCATAAAACTTAAAATTATACACTAATGAGCCAGTAGGTCCCGTCTGTCTACTTGGGAGCCCTTGACAATGTATACTTAAAACACCTGCGATAAGCTAGTAATTGCCCCCAGACACCCACATTCTAATCCCCAGAACCTGTGAATGTTACCCTTTATGGCCAAAGAGACTCTACAATGTGATTAAGGTAAGGATCTAGACATGGAGTGATGAGCCTGGATTATCTAGGTGGGCCCCGGATCCTTATTTAAGACAGAAGCAGAAGATCAGAAGTAGGCGGCTACATGGCCCTAGAAGCAGACACTGGAGTGCTGAGCCAAGACCAAGCATGCCATGGGCTCTGCAAGCTGTAAGAGACAAAGCATGGAGTTGTCCCTGGAGAATTCAGAAGAAACCACGCTGCCCACATCTTCACTTTAGCCCCTGAAGACTCATTTTGGAGTCTGACCTCCAGAACTATAATAGAACAAACTTGTGTTGTCTAAAGCCACTAAGTTTGTGGTAACTTTTTAGAGCAACAGGAAACTAATACGATACCCTATTACTTACGTCAATGAAAAAGGACCTTGGGAGTCTTTACGGAAAAGTGAGTGTGACTGGCATTTCCTTACCACTGGTCTTTTCTGCTGCCATTCCTCCCGTAAAAGCAAAATACTCTTCGTTCTCCTCCTCTCCCTTCACTATAGTGTCCATTCAGAGGCAATTCTAATGGAAAGATTAATTACAATAAATAATACAGGAAGATTACTCAAAAGTGAACCGCTGCTGTCTGTCAATCTCCTTCCTGATAAACTTGAGAATTTTCTGCTTTCCGGTCTAGGCTGTGTTAGAGGCAGGTATACTGGAGACGTAATGGTTCATTTCAGATTACTATTTTTCTATTTGTTATTATTGAGATTAGTGTGTGTGTGTGTTGCGGGGGGCAGGAGGCTTTAAATTATTGCTGATGACAATCAATCTTTATTGCCTCAAAGAGGATCAGCAACGTGGCGAGATCCCCACCTTGATATTACCAGTGTTTCTTCAGTGCCCACTGAATTAGCATGGGGAAGGGAGGTAAGAGAGGCAGATCACATTGCAGGTGTAGACAGAAAGATACTTTCCAGTCTCTTCTTTTACATAAATGAATCCATGAACATTTATATCCATAAACAGGTAACTCGATTGTGCAGCACAATTAGATGGATGCATACCGCCTACGATGGCAAACAGGAAAGCAAACATCCTGTAATATGAAATGCATCTATAATCATTAAGGGGGCTCTAGGAAGCCAATGGATCTGCTGTACCATCACCTGCAAGAACAGCTTAAAGCTTCCATGATTTTATTTTTTTTATTATTTTTTAATATTTTATTTATTTATTTGACAGACAGAGATCACAAGTAGGCAGAGAGGCAGGCAGAGAGAGAGAGAGAGAGAGAGAGAGAGAGAGAGAGGATGAAGCAGGCTCCCTGCGGAGCAGAGAGCCTGATGCGGGACTCGATCCCAGGACCCTGAGATCATGACCTGAGCCGAAGGCAGAGGCTTAACCCACTGAGCCACCCAAGCGCCCAAGCCTCCATGATTTTAAAACGCTGATGATCTGACGTGATGGGTATTTCACCAACTCTCCAGTGCCACTGGGGCTGAGTAACTACAGTCCGAGTCTCGGGATCCACTCCTCCCCTGTGCTGAGCCCCAGACGGCTGAACTGCGTCCACTGTTATCAAGGCACTTTCTTGCGCATACAGGCTCCTCTTCCCTAGTTTCTGGAAGCTCTGCCCACATCTTGGTAAATCACTCCTTTACTAAACTCTCCTCTGAGCTGAGTGTGTATTTTTGGCCCTTCTTACACAATCATTTCATTCAATTTCTTGAAGTTATATTTTGAAGCAAAGCAATTCCATCAGAATCTATTCTCTTCAAAATCAAATGTTCTGTGGGGTCTAGACTGAAGTTATTTTAATACTGATTTGGCTACATCTGCCTTTGACAGTTTCAATAAATAAGTAATCTCTTCTAAGCTTTATACCACAGAGCTCTGGGGTCTCAGCTGAGAAGTTGTTTAAATGTTTCCACAGATGCAAAGCTCTTTTTCTTTTTTTTTTTTTTTTTTTTTTTTATAATTTTTTTTTTAAATATTTTATTTATTTGACAGAGAGAAATCACAACTAGGCAGAGAGGCAGGCAGAGAGAGAGGAGGAAGCAGGCTTCCCGCGGAGCAGAGAGCCCGATGTGGGGCTCGATCCCAGGACCCTGGGATCATGACCTGAGCGGAAGGCAGAGGCTTTAACCCACTGAGCCACCCAGGCGCCCCACAAAGCTCTTTTTCAAAAGAAATTTCACCCTATTGAGAGGAGGGATAAATGAGAGTAACAATGAAATTTCTTTATTTTCTTTTTGCCACAGAGTATCAATAGTCTTGACTGTAAATACGGCATAAAAAACATTCCAATCAAACACCAGTCGCTCACTAAAGAACTTAATGACGAAATGACTTGGATCTAGCAAAAACCTGCCCACACTATTTTGTTCAAGAAAGTGGCGATCTGCCCACCTCAATACATAAAACTCCTGTATCATTATGTTCTCTGAGTATAAAATTGTACTATACATTTCCCTACTAAGGTATTTAATCTCATTGTTTTACTACTACTACAATGGACATTTTCATGCCCATCTTCTTGCACACATGCCCTAGGAAAGTATTAAGGCCAATATTAAGCTTATCAAGTTTTACTTTTACCAGCTCCACGTTTTGACCTGCCTATGAATTGTGAAATCACTTTTCTGGGTCTTTACCAGTATTCTTTTCATTTTAAAGTAAAATAAGATAGAAAATACAAAATAATGTATGTACAAAGGGTAAGGATTATCTGGCGAAACTTTTTTTATATATATGGATATGTATGCAGATGTGGGTACTATGTGTGTCATAGTGTAAAACATTTTCCTTATAATGAGTTACAGACAAAATATCTAAAAACTATTCTGTGATAAATATCCAGAAGCACAGTTTCTGTATCATAGAATATGCACATTTTCAACCTCACTATTAATAATCCAGTTGATGAATAAATTTAGCTTCTATGAGGATGTAATCAAATTCCTTTTTCTTCATATCTTTATAATTCAATTTTATAACTTCCCCCTCAATCTAATGGATTTTAAATATCTTAATGTTGTTTCAATTTACATTTCTCTGACCTGCTGATAAAGTGGAGCATCTTTTCATCTGTGAATTGCCTAACAATATTTTTGTGAACTTCCTATTACTTTTCTGATTTGTATTTTTTTAAGAAAAATCTTAAATGTTATTAAAGATCAAACATCTAATTAATGACAGGGTTCTAATTTACACCCAGGCAATCTAATTATAAAACTCTTTTGCTTGTAATTCACTTAAATGAGGTACATTTTCATTTAAAATTTTAAATTTAAAATTTCATTTTAATTTCCAATTATTTATTGCCAGGCCATAGAAATACAATTGATTTTTATATATGGACTACATCCTGTCACCTTGCTAAACTCTCTACACCTGTAGAACATTTTTTTAGATTTATTTTAGAGAGAGAGAGTGAGGGAGTGGGAGGCGGGAGGGGCAGAGGGAGAGAATTTTCAGTAGACTCCCTCTTAAGTGCAGAGCCAGATATGGGGCTCGATCTCACAGCCCTGAGATCACGAGCTGAGCCAAAATCAAGAGTCAGACACTTAACCAACTGAGCCACACAGACACCCACCTTGTACAACTTTTTAGTTGTAGTAGTGTTTTTGTAAATTTTTTAGATCTTTCTATGAGGTGGGAGATGTTCCCTCTCCTCTGTTTTCTGAAACACTGTGTGGAATTGATAATATTACTCCCTTGAATACTTGCTGGAATTCACAAGTAAAGCCACCTGGGCCTGGAGCTTTCTCTGTGAAAAGCTTTTTAACTATGACGTCAATTTCTTTCAAAGATAAAGGCTCTTCAGATTATATATTTCTCCTTGGGTGAGCTTCATAGTTTGTGTCTTTCAAAATATTTCTCCATTTCACCTAAACTTTAAAATTTACTGGAATAAAGTCATTCATAATAATGTTTTATCACCTGTAGGATCTTAGTGATGTCTACGCTTTTATTCTTTTTCTTTTTTCTAAGATTTTACTTATTTATTTGACAGAGAGACAATGAGAGAGGGAAAACAAGCAGGGAGAGTGGGAGAGCAAGAAGCAGGCTCCCTGCCAAACAGGGAACCCAATGTGAGACCCAATCCCAGAACTCTGGGATCATGACCTGAGCCAAAGGTAGATGCTTTAACAACTGAGCCACCCAGGTGCCCTATGCTTTTATTCTTGATGTTGGTAATTTACTGCACTTACTCTTGATATATTCTGAATATTAATCCTTATCTCTTACAGAAGTTGCAAATGTTTTTTCCTAACTTACTGCTTTTCCTCGAACTTTGTGGTATGTTTAGTCATACAGAAGGAGCTTTAAAATTCAGATATAATCAAACGTCAGTTTTTAAAAATGATTTGTGATTTTCACTTTTTGTCTGAGAAATCCATCTATCCGACAAAGTCAGTCATAAGAACATTCTTCTGTATCACTTCCTTTTTTTAAAGATTGTTATTTCTTTTAGAGAGAGAGAGAGTGTGTGTGTGTGTGCACGTGCACCCGTGAGTGGGGAGAGAAGCAGAGGGGGAGGGGAGAGGAGGAGGAAAGACTCTCAAGCAGACTCCATGTTGAGCCCAGTGCCCAACATGGGGTTCGATTCCCAGACCTGGAGATCAGAACTCCAACTGAAACCAAGAGTTGGATGCCCAACTGACTGAGCCACCCCTCTCCTATATTACTTTCTAATTGTTTTAAAGTTTTGTTTTTTTCCATTTAGATCTTTAATTCACTCGGAATTTATTTTTGTTATGGTAAAAAGAAAGGACCTAATTTTATTTTCTTTGATATGGAAACCCAGTAGTTCTCACAACAGCATTTGAATAGTTCATTCTTTTCCCACTGATTTGCGATGCCATCTTTTTTTTTTTTTTTTTTTTTTTAAAGATTTTATTTATTTATTTGACAGATAGAGATCACAAGTAGGGAGAGAGGCAGGCAGAGAGAGAGAGAGAGGAGGAAGCAGGCTCCCTGCCAAGCAGAGAACCCGATGCGGGGCTCGATCCCAGGACCCTGGGATCATGACCTGAGCGAAAGGCAGAGGCTTTAACCCACTGAGCCACCCAGGCGCCCCTGATTTGCGATGCCATCTTTGGAAAAATGCCCAATCTTTTACATGCTTGGTCTTGTTCTGGGATCTCTATTATGTTCAATTTGTTCTACTTGTCTATTGCCACACCAATACTATAGATTCTTTACAAGTTTTGATATCTGGAAAGTCAAGTCCCTCTGCTTGCTCTTAATTTCCAGGATTGTCTTGATTTGGATCTTCACTTCTCCATATGAATACTAGAATTGTTTTGCCAGTTTATACATTAAAATCTTGCTCTATCTAGATCCTATATTGTTCAATCTATGTTCTACCTAAAATCTTGTTAAGATTTTAATCAATGTTGCCCCTATCAATGTTGCTGCTGAAAATGGCCTCAGCAAAACCGAATGCCTCTGTGACCTTGGACCCCAGCTGGAAAAACCGACACATCACAAGCATGGCCTCCATGTCACTCCCACCTTCCAAATTCCAGCTGTACCGGACTGATGGACACTAAATCACACCTAGAAGCCTTTGCAAGAGACTTTTATAGATACTTTTCTAATTTTAGAACTGATGATATAGTAAGAATTTGTAATGGAAGAATAAGTCCTTTGGAAAGCTGTATGTTAATTCTGGTATTTGGGTACCTGGTGGCTCAGTTAGTTAAGCATCTGCCTTTGGCTCAGGTCATGATCTCAGGGGATTGAGCCCCAAGTTAGAGTCCACGCCCAGCATGAGAGTCTGCATCTCCTTCTCTCTCTGTCCCTCCTTCTCCCTTGCCCTCCCCCCGCCAACTCATGTGCCCTCTCTCTCTCTCAAGTGAATACATAAAATCTTTTTAAAAAAATAATTCTGGTATGTTAGTGACAATTATTTCAATGTTTTTGTTAAGAATATAAATCTAGATATTAGATACTAAAGATACTAATGGTTTCTTCATCAATTTGACCTCCACAAAAATACCTGCCCAGATTATATTCTCTTAAACAGTGCCTCAGAAACTTTCATTTGCTTATTTGTTGTATTTTACTTGCTCATTTTTAAATACTAAAGAATGTCTATACTGCTTGAAAGCAGCCAAATGACAAATACTGTACTTTCAATGGGCACTGGTTTTAACCCCCCAGATCAAGAAGCCACAACCCTGTTTCTTTTAACATATCAGTAACAAGATTCTGAATAAGCTGTTCTAAGACTTTTGACCCTAGAAACTGGGGGTTTCCTATGCGTCTTACATTTTTCTTGATGCTTTTAAGAAAAGAAATTTAATTTGGAATACAATAAGAAAAATTTAAAAAGATGCTTTTTACAAATCATCTGCACAAATCATGTTCCCTGTAAATTAAAAGATTTCTAATCATTTAATCAGGGCAAATATACACAGGTACACATTCTCTACAATCACAGTTCTTCAACAGTTTCCTTTTTTCAAAAGAAAAAAAAATCTTTTTATAAAAGGTGCTAGAGGGGCGCCTGGGTGGCTCAGCGGGTTAAAGCCTCTGCCTTCGGCTCAGGTCATGATCTCAGGGTCCTGGGATCGAGCCCTGCGTCAGGCTCTCTGCTCATCGGGGAGCCTGTTTCCTCTTCTCTCTCTGCCTTCCTCTCTGCCTACTTGTGATCTCTGTCTGTCAAATAAATAAATAAATAAAAATCGTAAAAAAAATTAAATTATAAAAGGTGGTAGAATGAAAAATTTAATAATTATGATTATTAAACTTCACCAAAAGACCATCTAGAAAGAACCAGTGACCTTACTAGTGACAACTGACTCAAGCAGCTGATATCCTGCCTGGCCTTTTAAGCGACATGTGTATCCCCATCCCTTTTTCCAGCCCACAGCTGGGAAAGCAGGAGACCCAAGGATAAAACTAATGGAATCCTTGCTTATTTAGCCGGGAGCAGAGGGAATCCCGGTGCCAGCAGAGAGATGGTTTCCCAACTGGTCTTCAGTTAGAACAAAGCCATAACACTGGTTGCCTCTGGGTGTTGGGCCTATGGTTTTTTTTTTTTAACTTCCAATTTCCAAATTTTTTCTAATGGGACATATTATCCTCATAATGCAAAGAATGCTCTAACTGACCAAAGAGCACACATCTGCTAGTTCATTGTTTTATTTTATTATTATTTTTTTTCATTGTTTTATTTTTAATGCCCAACTACTAAGAAGATCTTCTAAGTGTCCTTGTGAGTTCCTCCTCTCTTCCTCTCCTGGTGGTGGGCAGGGTCTCCATCTGCCAGAGATAGACAAGCAGGATTCCGCAGTTTGGGGGTGGGAGTGACATTTGCCTGGGATTTATAAAAATGATATTGCAAGTACCATTCACATCCACAGTTTTCTCGATGGTTAGAAACAGTAATATTAGGTCCTTACTGTGTCTAGGCCCATATTCTTCTGGACACAGCAGAGAGAAACACAGCAGGAGAGATGGCCCCTATGTATAAAGAGCTCAAAATATCATCAAAGGCTTAAAGGACATAAAAATACTTTAACCCATACAAAGGTACAGACTGACAGAGTGTAAACTAAGAGCTTAACGCAGAAGCAGACAGGAAGTGTCAGAGCCAGTTGGGGGTGATGCCTCCGAAATTTCCAGAAGCAGGCCCCATGACGTCTTTTCTTTACCTCCAATGCAACTTCTTTCTCCAAGAGTTGGTAAAATGGGAAATTCTGAAGACACAGTAAAGTTCCTGGTTGGGAAAGTGGCCTAAAGCCATATTGCACAAACTTGTTGACTCCAGGTTAACACTCCTACTTGAGATAGCATTCAAGTGTTGAGGGAAACAGGTACTTTCAGCATATGATTTTAGAAAACTATGTGTGACAGACTTATTTGAAAGTTGGCAGTACTTCATGAAAAAAACCACACTTCCTATATTACTTGCTTTCCACTCTGACTACAGAGGCCGGGACTGACCTGGGATTAGAAGTGTTCAAGTTTCTTAACGGTCGCCTAAGTCGCCTAA
This sequence comes from Meles meles, assembly GCF_922984935.1. NCBI lineage: Eukaryota > Metazoa > Chordata > Mammalia > Carnivora > Mustelidae > Meles > Meles meles. The sequence goes on from NC_060066.1 coordinate 116,230,801, forward strand.
GTGCCTCATTGCACAACGCAGAAAACAGAACGAAAACCCGGGACAGATCATTTTCTTTTCTTCCTTATAAAAGCTGCCCCTTTTCAAGGTCTTGACATGTCTGTCACTCTGCGGCTGCCCTCCACCTTCACGAAGATTCATCCCTCGGTGAACAGTTCTGAAGTGATTGCTGGTACTGGAATCTGAGATGGACCGGTTTCTGGAGATGTGCCCAAGTCAGAATGGAGGAAGTGACACAAGCTGCCTGTCAAAGGGAGTGGACCGGGAGCTGCAGCCACACCTCTGGCTCTGAGAAAAATCGCTTCAGTACAGTTGGCTTTTTCTAGGGGATTGTCTGTGGGGCTCAAGTCACAGGGAGCCAACCCTGAGCCCAGAAAGCAAGGGGTGACCCACCTCTCATCAGTTAGGGGAGAGCTGGAGGCCTTGGGCCACACACAACGTCCTCAGTGCTTTTCCTCTGGCATGAAACTGGAATGCGAACACCAGTCGGCCTGAGATTCCTGGTGAGGCACAAATGATAAGGGGTAGATGTCAAATGTGGTATTAGGATGAAATCTTAAGGATGGTTTATCTTATCCCACTAAGAGGGCAGAAGGAATTTTACATGTCTGCCTTTTGGCATGATCAAGGATAAGCAACACGATCAGACTTCCAGAAACAAATTAGCTTTCCACTCTGGCATGTGGACTGCAGCTATCTGGCCAGAAGTCATGGTTCAGAAATGAACCTGAACTGCTGACTAATGAATGACTACTCGCTCAGTACAGCGATGTCCTCACTCATGAAATCTCTTCTCCATCCTCCTTTGCGCCTGAAAAAAGCCGAGCCGTGCTGAGGATCTTCCGTGTGTGTGCAAGCCTGTACTTCCACGACTCTCGACGCTTCCCGGGAAAGCCTGCCTTCGCCAGAGGCGAGGAAATCATCAGCCTGTGACGCGGGATCCGGGGCCACTTCACTTAATCATCTGGGTTTCTTCGTCCGCATCAAAGAACTCTTCCTCTTCCTCACTCTCACTGCCTACAGTGTCGTCCTTGTCCTCGGACTGAAACCGGAAAGGAGAACCAGAAGGGTCACATGACACCATGACATTTCTAAAATGAAAATTATTAACTAGCACTCAACGGACAAATGAATCTTTATGACATCTCCCCTAAGATTTTACCCTAAAGTGTTCTACGAAAGTGAATGACTCACTGGCCATCTTCACTTCTCTAAAAAAACCAGCTGCTATTAATCCCACACCTTTGTTTTCCAACAGCTTTGCTTGGTTCTATTAAACGTAACTGAAGGGGCACCTGGGTGGCTCAGTGGGTTAAAGCCTCTGCCTTCGGCTCAGGTCATGATCCCAGAGTCCTGGGATCGAGCCCCGCATCAGGCTCTCTGCTCTGCAGGGAGCCTGCTTCCTCCTCTCTCTCTGCCTGCCTCTCTGCCTGCTTGTGATCTCTGTCTGTCAAATAAAAAAAAAAAAAAAAAAAAAAAGTAACTGAACATTCTCTCCTCCCGCCCCCCAAACTGTCATCCTCCCAAGTGGTACTTATGAACGATTAAGAAAACCACACCATACCTGTGGGGGATCCAAGGTCTGTAAGGACAACGCTTCCTCCCCCAGTCTCCGATATGAATACACCTGAAGGTCAGAAAATGTCTCTAGCAACGGGCTGTTAAGGGTTTCCGGCAATAATAAACTCAGGAGGCCCGAAGTCAGGCCGGTGGCTCCAAAGATAATGAAGGGTAAAGACCACTGCACATATCTCTGTGGGGGCAGGGAGTAGAACAAAAACATGAAAACTCGGTATCCGGTTCCCAACACGTGACATCAGCAGTCTGTGCCCGAGGCATGGTCATGCTTACTATCCAAGTCATGCCTTCCCACTAGAAGCCACTTCTTCCCCATGGAGAGTTACCCTGGAAAATCATGGAGTGGTTGCTCAGGCACGGAGAAGTGGGGATGAGTACACAGAAAGGCCTCAGAGGTATGCGGACCAGAGTGGAAGTGGGGGGTGGGTACTGCTTTCACTGCACGCAACTCCCTTAGAACACAGGGATCTCCACATACACTTTGTTTGGGAGGTATCCCAAAGACTTGCGCACCATAAACTTTGAAGTTCTCCACACTCGTATCAGTCAAACCATCCCCCCACCCACCAAGCTGCTGATTTACTTAGCACTGAGTAAGGGACAGGAGGGGCTCTGTGATCAGGTTCACAGAAATCCCCAAAATGTGGAGGTGTGAGGAAACCAGAGATAAGGGAAAACACCAGATTGCCCTGCCCTAGGTGTCCCCGGAAGGGGTCTTTTTTATGACAGTCAACTGGGATCTATCAGAGAATAACCAGACCCTAAAAAAAAAAAAAGTAAGCTGTTAAAGATGTTATCACTGGTCCTTACACAAAGGTGCTATCAGTAGAGAAATTAAAAAGATTTAAGTTCCCTGGTTAGCTAGGGTTCAATAAAAGACCTACCCTAAAAGCAGCAATCTGGGCAGCAACCCTGTTGGGGCCCCTCTCCCTCCTGAGAGCTTTTTTTTTTTCCCCTGTATCCCTGTTTAATAAAAAATCTATCACTTTCCTCTCTCCTTTTTCCACAACATTCATTCTTCAACTCCGTGAGACAAGAACCCCGCTCTCCCACTTCAGCAACATACCTGGGAGGACAAGGGTTAAACGTATGAATGCCCTGAAAAGAAAAAGAAAAACCTAAAGAACCCTGGCACGTCCATGTGGCTTGGAAACTACCCGAACTGAACAGGGAGACACAGCTTTGCTTCAGAGATCCAACAGACATTCTCAGGAAAACGTACAGAGTTTCTCCAAACACAAACAGGTTCAGAGATAACAGCACAGAAAACTGTGTGCTGCTCTGTGGCCTTTCTGAGCTCATTAACATTCTTGAGTTCTTGTTAGGACTTGTTTAGCTTTACCATCTTATTTGGGCTTCCAAATTGTGTGGACAGGACCCCTCCTAGTTCGGATATCCTCTGCCTGATTTTTCAGAAGTAAAGAGATGATGGGCAAGGCAGGGCAGGGGACGGAGGTGGCCGGGCAGAATCTCACTTCTGGATCCCACATCCACACACAGGTCCAACACTGTGGGTGTGCTGCTGAGTCATGGGGGACACGACGCTCTCACCTCTTCTCAACTGAGCAGGAACAGAGACCCAGGGCTAGGTAGTCTAATGTTCTAGGAGATAACCCCTAAGGTCCCACACACTTTAGAGAATGGAACAAATATATATTAGAGGAAGGGTCTGACTGTGTAAAATTAAGCAGGAGACATGGAAAGAGATACTCATGAAAAGGAAGTGTACTGCAGGTCAAAGATAGACAGAAAGACCAGAAAGACTGAAAGGAAGAAAGAAAGAGAAAGAAAAGGCCACGGTGGGATTTCAGAGACACCCTCCTGTACTCGGGAGACCAGGAAACCGAAGAGATGCTGTGAGAGAAAAAACTGGTTTTCCCTTTTGCTGCTTTTCCTGCTTCTCCAGTTGCTCAGACCTGCACCCTGCCTGACTTTACACAGGCTTGTAATGCAAATCACATAGGTCCTTCTTGCAGGGGCCAAGACTTAATGATTTCTCTAGAGCAGATAACATCTCAGGAAGGACCAGGAGAGAATGACCACCACGTGAAGCTATTGTATATGCACATTCCAGACCACTGGAGACATTCTAGACATCTCCATGCCAAGACCCCTTGGCTCCAAGGAATAACACCGTGCCTGGATGCCTGGATGCGTGAGAGGACACGTACACCAGACCACTCCCAGCCCTCTGGACGAAGATGAGATTCCCTCCTTTCCTTTATGAGCCTCCCAGTCACTCCGTCTGTATCTGGTTTCTCTGGATCTTCATTGAACTGTTTCACCTCCGGCTGGCTTACTTGATTTCCATGCTATGTGAAGCCAAGGACTCTCTTGACTGGTCCTGCAGGAACCCCCTGAGTCCTTGGACCTGGCCTGCCGGCATGGCTAGGAAGTAGGGAGAACAGCTGTCTGCAAAGCACTTCTAGTCACCCTTTGTTGAGTACTGGCTGGGAGGGCCACGGGTTGGACCCAGCAGAGACATGCGCAGGGGCTCTGTGGATTAATCCATCACAGAACCAGAACATTTCAAGACTGGAAGGATTTTCAGGGCAGCTATTAAGTCTACCCTCTTTCTCTTGACTGTGAAATTTAAAAAACACTAAAAAGGGGCACCTGGGTGGCTCAGTGGGTTAAGCCGCTGCCTTCGGCTCAGGTCATGATCTCAGGGTCCTGGGATCAAGTCCCGCATTGGGCTCTCTGCTCAGCAGGGAGCCTGCTTCCCTCTCTCTCTCTGCCTGCCTCTCTGCCTACTTGTGATCTCTCTCTGTCAAATAAATAAATAAAATCTTTAAAAAAAATAATAAAAATTAAAAAAAATAAAAAACACTAAAAAGCTCTTAATAGACCCACAACTAGGCATGTTTCTCTTCTAATTTTCTTGTCTAAGTGGTATGACTTTGGGCAAGTTATGTAGCCCATTTCTGCTGAATTTCTCCTCTTTAATAGAGGATACTAACTATCCCTGCCTCATATGGTTCTTGTGAAGCTTGCGACAGATGTTGAAGCGCTCAGCACAGAGCCCAGCAAACTGTGGAAGCTTCACAAATATTCACTGACTGACTTACGAATGGAGACAGGAAGGGGCATGCTGGTATTAGCTAACTCTCCAATGAATGCAGAAAAGCAGACACTCAGAGTCTCGAGGGTGAGAGCATCCTGGGTCAGAGCCCCTGTGCTCTGAGCCATACGTAATCTAAGACAAGCTTCACACTCGGGGCAGGCTGATCTTCAGTGGCAACTGTTTGTTACCACGTTGTAAGCAAAGGTACAAGCATTTCCAAAGCAGAGAATCCAGAAAAACAAAACCAGGAGGTACAAACCAACCAGTGAGGGGATGAAGGGAGCAATAATCCCACCGACTCGGGAGAACATAGAACAAGTTCCAAGCCCAACGTTCCTGAAAAGCATAAAAAAGGCGGAAAATCAGTAAGTTCTGGGACGGGGGAGTGGGGAGGGGAAAGACCCTGTAATGGGCCTATAATAATAAATCCCAAGGTGGAAGAAGCATGGTCTCCTTTAGAGCAGTGGAACATTCTGGAACTGGAACTGAAATGTACTGTAACCGCACTGTCCAATATGAAAGCTGCTAGACACCTGCTGCTACGAACGCTGGAAATGGGGCTAGTGAGAACAAGGAACTGGGTTTTTCATTTACTTCATTTTAATTAGTTTAAATTTAAATAGCCACACGAGGCTAGTAACTACCATACTGGACAGTGCAGTTATCACAGAGGACGGTGCAGAAATGACCATGCGAATATTTCTTGTCCAATGTTCTTAATGGGTTTTTGTGTGTGAGGTTTCCTATGAATTGATATACCCATGGAGACCCAGGGTTTTATGATCTGAAAAGTCTTCCCATTTATTTAAATTCAACTAATTGACAATTCAAGGGTCAGGCATATGAACAGGAATTGAGCACATATTCTCAGGAAACCAGGAACATTACCTTTGTTAGGAGTACAGCCACGCAAGTGATGGGAGGGAGCGGGAATGAGAGTGGTTACAGGTGAGGTGGCCAGACATCACCCTTTTGCCCCAGCCTAATTGCTCTCAAAAGTGTCCCAGTTTGGACAAAATGGTCACCCTAACATCACAGCTAGCAGCCAGAGAAAACAGGTCAGAGGAATAATGAGGAAATGACTAGCCCATCACAGCCAGCCTGGGAAAAATTGGGGGGAAAGGGATTTAAAATTAATAGGCAGAAAGAATCATTAAGTTTGCAGGGATGAGGAAACATTTAGAATGATCTCTGAAAAGCCTGGGGAAGTGCTGAGCTAGGAAACCCCTGCCGGGACCACAGAGGCAGTTTGAGGAAGACTGAGCCACATCCCTGCCCTCCGCATTTGCTTTTCAGCCTTATTTTATGAGGGGAAACTTCAGACAGAATATGTTCCCTTTGATAGGAGCGTGTCCTACTCATTAGAAGTCACATTTAACAACTAATATGGAAACCTCATCTTCACTCCTAAGTGGAATTACCTTTTCAACAATGTGTATATTTTGGGTGAAGATGTAGGTTCTGTGACAACAGGGACAAAGTCCCCTTGCCTGACAGGTGCCTGACACAGGATGGGTGACTGAATAAATCCAGTCCACTGAAATCAAGATGGCATCTGAGCAATCTTTGGGTGATGGGATGCATTTAGTGTAGAGGACTTCTCTCACGATTTACATGAGGGAATTTAGCTCAAAATATAGCTACGTTTTCTTCCGCCAAATGGGCTGAGTGCAGTCCACACAGGCAGTTTCTGGGCTTAGGCCAGCCTGCTGAATTGTTGCCGGTCCACCCTAACTATGGTCCCGGTGGAACAAGAACCATACCTCTGCTGTGGCAAGCGTCTACCGCAAAACATGCAGGGTGTGTGAGGCGCACCTGATGACCGTGGGGTACAGCTCGGAGGTGTAGATGTACACCACGTTAAAGGCCGCGCTGATCGTCAGCTTCCCAAGCAGAGACAAGGAATGGCTATTCACCACTGCAAACACACCTGTGTCTGAGGAGGACAAGGGTAAAACACCGTGAGGTCCTTCAGGGAGAAAAATGCCTTCAAGTGACACACTGACTTCTGAAGGAGCCAGAGACGCGAGTACTGATGTCGAACAGTAAGGAGGTAGTATGACAGGTTACCCATTCAGGTTGAGTGAGCGCACACAACGCATGCATGCAAATATTCTCCCACTGTCTTGCCAAACCCCCTGAAATCTTCCACAGTGGAGGTCATGGTGGGGATTAAACTTGCTTCCTCCTCAGTGACAGAGCTCTTGGAAAACTATCCTGCGGTAAAGCAAGCTTCGTAGGGATGTTAAGTCTCACCCAGCACGGAGGCTACATGCCTCTCCTTTCCAACGTGGCTCAACAACCAGTGACGTGAAATGGTGGTTAGCATGACAAGCTCTGGTGCGTGCGGGGAGTAAGTCTGACGGATATAAAAGACAGAGGGGAGGTCCAGGAAAACCACTCTCTTCAGTGTGCATTTCTTGGTGTTCCATTGGAAGATAAGGAATAACCCCATTAAATGACCACCAGAGGGTATAAATCATTAATGTTCTTTAAAGAACAAGACTCTAAATATGGAACTACTTTTAATTTTTCTTCCTGCCCAACTTCTTACTTGAATTACTAATCACTAATGATATTTCAGTTTCTGAATAGATAATTTCTTAATGTTACAGGTATTTCTTAATGTTATCTCTTTACATAAAATGCAAAACTACAGATTACGGCAGTTAATTTCCCTATCAAAAATACTATCAATTATCCTGTGGTTCTTTCCTTTATTAACATTTTTCTCCCCAGGATCTTGCAATGCAATTATTCCCTTTCAAACATATTCAACCTCTCCCTTCAATAACCCGCCAGACTCTGCTCTCAAAATAACAATTTATCCTTCTGAGGAACAAAATCTCATCGACTGTGTTGTACTTACCCCCTTGACTAGTAGACATCTTCAATGAGTGACCAATTCTCCATTTCCCCAAATACACCTGCCCTGTAGCTCACTACAACCTGGCTTCTGATAGCACGCTCTCCTCAAAGTCCTACTCTTGAAGGTCAACAGCAAGGTCCTAATCACCAAAGTAATTGCCTCTCGTTCTCCTTGACATTTCTGCCAAATAGGATACGCTTGTGCCCTTCCTTGGGGCTACTTGCATGGCCCACAGAAACCACTCTTTCCTTAAATAACTCAAAAGCAATATTCCTTCCTTCCTTTGACCTCCACTCTCCCTAGTCCCTGATCCATTCAAATGGCATGCTTCAGACACACTCCTGGAGCTGCTTCCTTTTCCATCTTGTCTGCATCGAGCTACTTCAGGCTAAGTCTGGTATCCCGCTCGTGTCTGTGCCTCTCGCACTGTCTCCCATGGGACAATACTCTGTGGTGCTTGCTAAATATTTGCTGAACAAATTAGTAGAAGGACTATGATAGGGATTAATTTAGTGCAAAGAATCTGTGTTCATGCTCTCTCAACTTCTAAGGAGGGAGGCATTTAAATACTCCATCCTAAAATATGCTTCCCCTTCCTTGCTTGACTATGAAATAAATCTTCATCTACTTTAAAGATGGTGTCCTGAGCACAGCGGCCCAGGCACTGCCAAACCCGACCATCTGGGGCTTTCTCCTCTTCTGCCAGGCAATTTGGAAGAAGATGCTAGCTCTTTTAAGTACTGAATATATTATTTGAAGCCACGAGTGCTTCTGGAAAAAGAACGCTGCCTTTCGGCATTTACCACAAGATCCCGGTCTGCGCTAGAGATCTAAAATCTCTTCCATTAAACCAATAATAAGGGCAATTCTTCAGTTATTTTCCAGAAAACTTAGTGTGTCATGAAAAGGTAATCGGTAGCCTTGAAGCAAACAGGAATCTGCACATTTGCTTTACTGCAGATGATCTCTGGGACCGTTTTCAACCGGTACGGGATGGCATCTTTCAGAACTGTAGAGCGACGCTCTGTAACATCTTTAACAACAGGGTACGGGATTGCTGTCCTGAAAATTGAATTCAAATGGCACACCACAGAAGACCTTTATCCAAACACTCACAGACACTAAAGCTGGAAGAAGCCTTTCCCGTGAAGCTCAGGACATTTCCGGCTGGAAGCCATTTGGGGAGCGAGGCCCCAGCTCTGTACCCACAGAGCACCCCCATCGGCCTCTCACTCATGAGATGCTCGTAACTTCTCTCCTGCGTTCCTGACCCTGGAGTCTAGTCACCACCCGAAACTCGGGGAATTCACCTTATCCCCAGGTAGCCTGTGTCAATTTCAGTAGCTCTGTTTATTAGAAAATTATTTCTTATTCTTTCTGAGGCAGCTATTGGGCAGTTGGTCATCCTGAGTCAATGTTCAGGAGTGCTTGGCAGCCCTTGAGCTGGTTCCTTGGACATCTGACTTTGGTTCTTTATCTGAATATAAAATCAGATTATTACTGGCTACTACCAGCAAAAATACAAAGTGACTGTTTAAAAAAAGGAAAACTAGGGGTACCTGGGTCGCTCAGGCGGCTGAGCATCTGCCTTCAGGTCAGGTAATGATCCCCTGGGATCAAGCCCTGTTTTAGGCTCTCTGCTCAGTGGGGAGCCTGCTTCTCCCTCTCCCTCTCCCTCTGTGTGCCCTACCCCCATCAACTTGTGCTCTCGCTCCCTCTGCCCGCTGCTCTGCCTACTTGTGTTCTCTGTCAAATAAATAAATCTTAAAAAAAAAAAAAGGAAACAAAACTCAATTATCTTTGAGGGGAAAAAATATAATTCTCAAAACACTTGTATCTTGTATCCTTCAAAGCACTGAATTCAAGAGGTTATAAGTTTATTCCAACGATGAAGCTGTAAGGACATCATTTTTGGCACTAGCTATCTAGAGGTTTTCTCAGAGCCTATCGGAGGTTGCCAGAACAAAAATTCTCAGCATGTTATAGTCACATTTCATTGATCCTAAATAGTAAAAATTCAACTTAATCATCTGCTTCATTCGTTGGATGATTATGACAAATTTTTGATTGTTCATGCATATGTTAAAAATCTTTAAGACAGCAGTATGCCCTCTGTTATGATACACAGGTGGGCAAAAGAACCTAGAATTCATTTGTTCCCCTCCCCCCTTTTAAAGAAAAATACTATATATGCATAAAGTTCTGTCACTACAGTTTCAACATTTCTAAAATTTCACATGAATGATATAATTCAGTTTGTAGACTTTTGCATCTGGCTTTTTTTAGTTAGCACGAATGATTCTGAAATTTATCCATGTTGTTGTGTGTAATCAGTAGGTCACAGTTCAATCCTTTTGTTGTTGTTCAGCAATATTTCATTGTATGAATAGGTCACAATTTGTTTATCCATTCCTCAGCTGATGGGTATTTAGGTTCCTTCCAGTTTGGGACCATTATTAATAAAGCTACTATGAACATCTGCATCAAAGTCTTTGTGTCCATCCGTGTTCCTACCTCCCTTGGGTAAAGGTGAGTCATATGGCAAGTGTATGTCTCCCTTTTAAATAAGCTGCTAATGTTTTTCAAAGGGTCTGTTTCAGTTTACATTTCTATCAGTGGGATATAAGAGTTGCAATTCTTCCTTATCGTTGCCAATGATGGTATGGTTGGTCTTTTAGATTTATTTTTTTAAGACTTTATTTATTTATTTGAGAGAAAGAAAGGAGAGCCACGAGCAGGGAGAAAGGACAGAGGAAGAAGCACACTTCTTGCTGAGCAGGAAGCTCGACATGGGACTTGATCCCAGGACCCTGGGATCATGACCTGCACCAAAAGCAGACGCTTAACTGACTGAGCCAAACAGGCACCCTAATTTTAGCCATTCTAACAGGGGCATAGTGGTATATCTCCATTGTGGTTTTGATTTCCATTTCCCTAATGTTAAGTAATTGAATATCTCTTTCCATGCTTATTGACCATTTTCTTAGCCCTCTGGAGAAGTGTCTGTTCAAATCTTCTGTCCATGTTTTGTTTGTTTGTTTCTCATTATTAAGTTGCAAGAGTCCATTCTGTATTCGGGGTACAAGTTCTTTATCGGGTATATGTTTTGCAATTATTTTTCCCAGTCTGCATCTTGCTTTTCTTTAGTTATGTCTTTCAAGAAGCAAAAATTTTTCATTTTGAAGTCTAAGTAATGAATTTTTTTTGCTTTGTGCTTTGTGTGTCCTATATAAGAAATCTTTGCCTAAACCAAAGTCACTAAGATTTTTCTCCTACATTTCTCTTATGGAACTTCTGTAGTTTTAGGCTTTATGTCAGAGTCTCCCAAGGAGTTAATAACTGCATATGATGCGACAGGCAAGTTGAAGTTAAACTGCTTGCACAAAGACATCCAATTTTCCCAGCACCAACTGCTGGAAAGATTATCTTTTCCTCATTGAGTTGATTTGTCTTCTTTGCTAAAAATCAGTTGACTGTGTGCATTTTTCTCTATGTATGTTATAATTGGATAAAACATTTTTAAAAGGTGATCAAAATTTCAGTCCCCCTCAAAAAATAAAAATCAACTGACCATATCTGTGGGTTTATTTCATACTAAATTCTATCCTATTATTCATACGTCCATTCCTACCTGACAATATCATACTGTCCTGATTAATGTAACTTTGTAGTAAGTTCTAAAATCAGGTAGGATAAGTCCTTCAACTTTATTTTTCTTGATAAAAGTTATTTTTTGGGGGGCGCCTGGGTGGCTCAGTGGGTTAAAGCCTCTGCCTTCGGCTCAGGTCATGATCCCAGAATCCTGGGATTGAGCCCCGCATCGGGGCTCTACTCAGCAGGGAGCCTGCTTCCCCCCTCTCTCTGCCTGCCTCTCTGCCCACTTGTGATCTCTGTCTGTCAAATAAATAAATAAATAATCTTTTTAAAAAAAAGTTATTTTTGGGTATTCTAGGTGCTTTACATCTCTATAAAACTTTTGGTATTAGGTTGTCAACATCTGCCTGCAAAAAAAGGTCTGTTGGAAATTTTATTGGGTTTGATTGTGCTGAAGACTGATCTGGGGAGAACCGATGACTTAAAGAAGATCTTCCAACCCTGAATGGTAATCTTTTCATTTATTTTATTATTAATATCACCAATTCATTTATTTAGTCTCTTCTTTGATTTTCTCTCATCAGTTTTGCATTTTATAGCTTTGCACAGGTCTTAAACATTATTTTGTAAAATTTATCTAAATATATCACATTTTTATTAAAAATGATATTTTTTCAATTTTAAATTGTTGCTATTATATACAAATAAATTTGTGTCACATGACTCTGTGAAACTCATTTATTAATTTTAGATTTTTTTGTATATTCTCTAGGATTTTCTATGGACACTCTCAAGTAGTCTTGTGAATACAGACAGTTTTACTTCTTCCTTTCCAATTTGGACCCCTTTAATTTCTTTGTATTACCTTATCGTATTCACTAGTAATTCCAGTACACTGTTCCATAGAAGTGATAACAATGGACATCCTTGCCTTTGTCCTGAACTTCGAGAGCAAGTATTTGCTTTTTAACCATGAAATGATGTTAGCTGTAGGTTCCCCCTTGATACCCTTTATCAACTACTACTACTTGCTGCTGGTTTCTGCAATGAATGGATGTTGAATTCTCATAAGTGCTTTTTTGACTTGTATTGAAATGATCATATCATTTTTTTTTCTTTTGCCTTTTTAAAATGGTGAATAACACTGCTTAGCTTTTGAATGTCCAATCAGCCCTGCACTGGGAGCATCTCTCTTGCTTGGTCATGATGTGTTGCCCGTGCTGTGCACTGCTGGGTTCAATTTGCTAATATTTAGTTCAGGATTTGCATCTATATGGGTCTGTGGTTTTCTTGTAAAGTCTTTGTTTGGTTTTCATTTCAGGGTAATTGCTGGCCTCACAAATGAGGCTAGGGGAGTATTCCTTCCTCTTGTGTTTTCTGAAAGAATATATAGAATGGCTGTTACCTTTTCCTTAAGTATATCAGAGAATTCATCAGTGAAGCCATCTGGGCCAGGAATTCTCTTGTAGGAATGTTTGTCCCCGCAGATTCAATTTCTTGAATATAGAGGTCTAGTCAGCTTATCTGGGTTTTGAGTATACTTTGGCAGCTTGTATCTTTCAAGGAATTGACCCATTTTGCCGAAGTTGAATTTACTGGCATAAAAATGTTCAGTGTTCCCTTACAAATGCCTACAGGTTCTATAGGTTCCCCTCTTTCACTCCTGATATTGGCAATGTGTGTCTTCTCTCTTTTTCTTATGTTAGTTTGGCCAGAGGTTTATTGATTTTATTGATCTCAACAACCAGCTTTTGGTTTCATTGGTTTTTCCCTAGTATTTTCCCATTTTTATTTCACTGATTTTGCTCTTATTATTTGCTTTCTTGTCCTGCTTTGTGCTTAATTTGTCATTTTTTTTTTAAAGTTTGTCTTCTATTTTCTTAGGAAAGAAGTTTGATCATTCAGTTGAAAACACCTTTATTCTGACACATTTCTAATTAAATTTTCTCTAAGCACTACTTTATTGCATCCCACAAACTTAGGTTATGCTTTAATTACTGTTTAATTAAAAACATTTCCGGTGTGGGGGGGACCTGGGTGGCTCAGTTGGTTAGGCAACTGCCTTTGGCTCAGATCATGATCCTGGAGTCCCGGGATCGAGTCCTGGATCGGACTCCCGGCTTGGTGGGGAGTCTGCTTCTCCCTCTGACCCTCCCCCGTCTCATGCTCTCTCTCTCTCAAATAAATAAATAAATAAGTAAAATCTAAAAAACAAAACAAAACAAAACAACCACCAAAAACTATTAAAAAAAAAAAAAGGTTCCAGGGCACTGGGTGGCTCAGTCTGTTAAGCATCTGCCCTCAGCTCAGGTCATGATCCCACGGGCCTGGGATTGAAACCCCCATGGGGCTTCCTGTTCAGCAAGGAGTCTGTTTCTTCCTCTCTGTCTGCTACTCCCCCTGCTTGTGCTCTCTCTCTGTCAAATACATAAATAAAATCTTTAAAAAATATGTGTATACTTTCTAATTTCCTGTCTTCTTTGACCCATGGGTTTTTAGAAGAGCGATTTTTAAAATCCAAATATCTGAGGTTTTCCCTGATATTTTTCAGTTACTGATTTCTAGCTTAATTCCACTCTCATAAAACAACTATTTTTGGAAGATTTCAATCCTCTTCAATTTATTGCAACTTGTTTTATGGCCCAAATGTGGTCATTCTTGGTGAGTATTTCATGTGTGCTCCAGAGGGAATGCATGTTCTGCTGTGTCAGGCGAGAGCATCTGAAAAATGGCAGTTAGGTTATGTTCAAGTCTCCATATCTGTAGTTACTTGCTGTCTGATTTTTCTATGACTTGTTCAGGGATCCTGAAATATCCAACTCTAAGTTGGATTTGTCTATTTATTTTTTCAGTTCTATCCAATTTTCATGTATTTTGAATCTGTTTCTAGATGCTACAGTCAGTACGTTACATCCTCTTGATGAACAGACTTTCTTGTTAGGTGTTTCTAGCTTTCATCAAACATGGAAAGGATCTGACCATCCTTCCTGCAAATAATTTTTTCTTTACTTCCTCCTTCTTTGATTCCAATTACAAATACATTAGGCTTAGTGTTGTCCTACAACTCATTGATGCTTTGTTAACTTTTCACCCAATTCTTTTTTTCTGCTTCTTTTTGAATACATTCTTTTCTTTCTTAAAGACTTTATTTATTCATTTAAGAGAGAGAGAAAGAGACAGAGAAGAATACAAGCAAAGGGAGAGGCAGGGGCAGAGGGAGATTTGACTCTCTGCTGGGCTGGGAGCCGGATGTGGGGCTCCAGATCCCAGGACTGGGAGATCATGAGCTGAGCTGAAGGCAGGGGCTTCTTCTGAGCCACCTAGGTACCCCTTGTGTACTTTCTTCTGTTATGGCTTTTATTGATCTTCTGTAATTAATCTCATCCACTGCATTGTTTTTCATACAACGTATGCTTCATCTCTAGATGTCACACGTGTGTCTTTTACAGCCTCTGTTATTCTGTTCATGATGATCATGCTTTCCTCTATCTTCTTAAACATGGAATATATTGATAATAGCTGTTTTATTAAAGTTCTTATCTCCTCCTTCTATCATCTGGGTCCTTTCTGGTTTTGTTTCTACTGCCATGTCTCCTGATCATAAGTGGTATTTTCCTGCCTGGTAATACTGGCAGGATGCCATACACTGTGGATGTTACATTGCTAGGTGCTAGATTTTATCATATTCCTTTAAATACTGTTGCTCCTTATTCTGGGATGCAGTTAAGTTACTTGGGATCACTTTATCCTTCTGAGCTTTTTAAAGCACTTTGAGTGCAAGCAGAGAACAGCCTTTGGTGCAGGGCTTCTTTGACCCACCAGGTCTCTACCCAGAGCAGCACTCTGGCTGAAAAGAACACAATGTAGGCATGGCCTTGGGTTCCAAGATTTGTCTTGAATGCTGCTTCCTGGCAGTCCTCTCTCTCTGGCCTCAGTAGCCTCAGTAGCTTCCTCAAACGCATGCACAGATCAGTAAGCAGCCAGAAGACTCGGAGGCCCCTTCTGCAGATCTCTGGAGTTCTTCCTCTTGTATCTTATTCCTCTCCAGTGTATTTTCTAGCAAATTCTAGAAATCTTGGTCTCTCCAAGTTTTAATATCACTGTCTTCTGAATTTAGGAAAGCACCAGGATTTGCTGGGCTCTCCGTCCTTGCACCGTGACTCAGAGATGCTGAGTGAGGTCACAGTTAGGGAGCACGTGGTTTCCTTCCACTCGGGGATCACTGTCTGTCCTGGGAAGCCTCCTGTCCAGTGTATGAAAATTAGTACTTCTTTTATTTTCTCTGGTTTTATGCTTGTTTAAGGCAGGAGGACAGCTGGTCTCCATTATGATCGTGGTCTGAAGTTAAAGTCCCTGCAGCATTTTGTGGTCAATTCTCATACGGTATCTCCTGACTTTTACTGTCGCTGTTGTTTTTCTCTAATCACTCATTTTCTTCACCAGATTGTAAACTCTTTGAGTCCAGGGACTAGGTCTTGTTTATGAATAGGGTCCTTTCTACAGGAGCACCAGAGAAGTCAAGTGACTAAAGAATGGGCAGACCAAAAATTAGCAAGACAGGAAACAACGTGTGTTGGAGAGGATGTGGAGAAAGGGGAAACCCTCTTACACTATTGGTGGGAATGCAAGTTGGTGCAGCCACTTTGGCGAACAGTGTGGAGATTCCTCAAGAAATTAAAAATAGAGCTTCCCTATGACCCTGCAATTGCACTGCTGGGTATTTACCCCAAAGATACAGTTGTAGTGAAAAGAAGGGCCATCTGTACCCCAATGTTTATAGCAGCAACGGCCACGGTCGCCAAACTGTGGAAAGAACCAAGATGCCCTTCAACGGACGAATGGATACGGAAGATGTGGTCCATATACACGATGGAGTATTATGCCTCCATCAGAAAGGATGAATACCCAACTTTTGTAGCAACATGGACGGGACTGGAGGAGATTATGCTGAGTGAAATAAGTCAAGCAGAGAGTGTCAAGTATCATATGGTTTCACTTATTTATGGAGCATAACAAAGAACATGGAGGACATGGGGAGAGGGAGAGGAAAGGGAGTTGAGGGAAAGTGGAAGGGGAGGTGAACCATGAGAGACTATGGACTCTGAAAAACAACCTGAGGGTTTTGAAGGGGCGGGGGGGTGGGAGGTTGGGGAACCAGGTGGTGGGTAATAGGGAGGGCACGTATTGCATGGAGCACTGGGTGTGATGCAAAAACAATGAATACTGTTACGCTGAAAATAAATAAATAAATAAATAAATAAATAAATAAATAAATAAAAAGAATGGGCAGACCAAGGTTGATAAAAGAAATGAGGTATAAAGGTGCTTGGAGTAGAGTCTGAGGACACTCTTTCCACTGTGAAACTCACTGATTTGGTCGTGTGCTGTGACTCCCCGGTATTCAGTCTCTGGCAGGACTGCTGTTGCCAGGAACCTCCTTGCCATCAAGAGCCCAGCGTCACTCTGACAACCCAAGTCCTTGAACCCTGGCCAATTCCCAACAGACCTGTCTACTGAAGAGTTAAGAAGTGGCTCTAATTAGGCAGCATTAATTTTCTAAGACAATAGCCTCACCATGTGCAGTGAATATTTTGGCTATAAAACTCTAAGAGGGCAAAAACAGCATTCCCCGAACAGCACAGATTGTAAAGTCAGACAGACCTGAAATCTGAATCCTAAGTGTGCTGCCTCCTTGCGGTGCCAACATAGACAAGTTGCTTGACCCCTGTGAACTTTAGTTTTCTCATCAAATGTGGATAATATGCAGTATCTTCGTATACGAAGAGAACCCAGGATATAGTCAACTCTTCAGAAATGATAGTATTGGAGGTTTAATCAGGATCCTTTAAGCAAGGATAGAAATCAAAATGAATGATGATAAATCTGTACAGAAATATTAGTGGCCACCTGGTAATACTACCCCCAGGGAGAACATTCACTTGGAGGCCAACCAATGTGCGAATATGCACCGGGCAGGACACTTTGCCTAATAATTATAAACCACAGCCTGAGGAATGCCAAACAATGTGTTTACTAGCTGACTTGTGGTTTCTTCTAGAGGTGTACCTGTCTGTCTGTCTGTCTGCCTGTGCCTCAGACATAGAGAACCACAATCAAACACAGGTACCAAAAAAAAGCTGGCAGGGACTGGGACACCTACGTTGGCAGAAAGAGAGTGAAGGTGCATTTGGTGGGGAAAAGTGAGGGAAAACAGGTACAAAAAGCACTGAGAAGACAATGCTAATAGAGTTTTCAAACTACTAGGTCTCTTTCTCAATATTTATCAGAACTTTTGTAAGAAGTAGCTTAAGGCTCAGAACTTTGAACACATTGAGATTTAAAAGAGAGCCACTGGGGTGCCTGGGTGGCTCAGTGGGTTAAAGCTGCTGCCTTCGGCTCAGGTCATGATCCCAGGGTCCTGGGATCGAGTCCCACATCGGGCTCTCTGCTCAGCATGGAGCCTGCTTTCTCCTCTCTCTCTCTGCCTGCCTCTCTGTCTACTTGTGATCTCTCTCTCTCTCTGTCAAATAAATAAATAATAAAATCTTTAAAAAATAAAAAAAAAATAAAAGAGAGCCACTGACATGCTTTAAGGAGTAAATATGAAAGCTTCAAAGAAAGTTAAAGGAACAAATTTTTCAGCTCAAAGAAGAGAAGATTCAGGAATAGTTGACTCCCAGCAAATATAGGAAGGATTATGCAAAAAAAAAAGGTGGGGGGATGGTGGTGGTCATCTCTCTGTCTCTAGTGACAAAGCTCAGTTGTAGCGGAAGAGGCCCGTTCTCATGGCTATTAAGAAATAGAAACAGGGGCACCTGAGTGGCTCAGTGGGTTAAAGCCCAGCAGGGAGCCTGCTTCCCTTCCTCTCTCTCTGCCTGCCTCTCTACCTACTTGTGATCTCTCTCTGTCAAATAAATAAATAAAATTAAAAAAAAAAAGGCTGAGAACTATCCTTCTCTAACATAATTTCTACAGAGGGGCAGAAGTCAAGTTAGAGAAGAATGCACACCAAAGTTTCCTAAAGATATTTTGTTCACAGTTTTTTTTTTTTAAAGATTTTATTTATTTATTTGACAGACAGAGATCACAAATAGGCAGAGAGGCAGGCAGAGAGAGAGGAAGGGAAGCAGGCTCCCTGCTGAGCAGAGAGCCCCATGCGGGGGCTCGATCCCAGGACCCTGAGATCATGACCCGAGCCGAAGGCAGAGGCCTCAACCCACCAAGCCACCCAGGCGCCCCTGTTCACAGTTTTAACTGGGAACATGTCTGTTGTCACCAACAGAGAACAGCACTCTTACTGTGGCTGCTGTTATGAGCGGGGGGGTCCCAGAGGTCTAGCTGGATATGCCCAGGGTGCCAAAGCTGCCTCTGAGAACCAGGGACTCTGACCTCTGATCTATGATTGGGGAGAATGGAGTGTGCAAATCTGCAGCCCTGGACGGAGCTTCTCCCTCTGCAGAGCTAAATGGTCCTCCCATCATCAAATAAACAACTCTGGCATCACCAGTGCTGCAGCCCAGACACCCCAGATGGTCGCTTAATCGCCTGAAAGAATTAATAGTGCACCTCTAAGCACATTATTCACCGAGAGAATAATAGTTCAGGCAATGGGAAGAATCTGGCCCATTATAGCCCACACAATCGCTAAATAATATGCAATCACAGAAATGAAGCATGGCATATGGTAATCTCTCTATGATATTGAGATTCATTGTAATAAAAGTGCTGTTCAAAACCCTTCTGTAGAAATCTGGAAGGCATACCTTTCTTCTCTGGAAGAAACATTATAATAAGACAAGCCAGTCCTCCCAGGCACAGAAACGCCGCTAATGTCCGCTTCCGACCAAACCTAAACAACAGAAAGACGTTACACATTTCTGTTGAGGATCTTATAAATTCATCTGCTTTGTCTCCTGAACCTTCTTCCTGAAATGTCCCTGCTTTCATTATATATGCTTATCGTTGCTTGAGGAATGGGTGGCAGATGTGACTGACCAGGACATAAAATACGTAGCCATCACAAAACCGGGGAAAACTGGCCGGATGGCAGGATTGAATGACGTGTGCGGGGAAAAAACACAGAATCGTTATTCTACCGACTTCTGTGAGGGTTCACCATGTGCCAGGCGGTGCTGAATGCTTCCATCTTACTTAGTCCTCATAATAAACCTGTAAGGCATGCGCTGTGCTCTCCATCTTCCAGAGAATGAAAATGAACCACGGAGAACTGAGTCTTTAGCTCACTTCTTCTCGTGACCTGAATCTCCGGCAGTTCATTTTTAAAATTTTATTGAAAATCAATTAACATATAGCGTATTAATAGTTTCAGAGGCAGAGGTCAGTGATTCATCAGTTGCATCCAACACCCAGTGCTCATTCTATCAAGTGCCCTCTTGAATGTCCATCCACTGATTATCCCATCCCGCCTGCCCCACACGCTCCCTCCAGCAATGCTCAGTTTGTTTCCTATGATTAAGAGTCTCTGATTTCATCTTGTTTCATTTTTCCTTCCCTTCCACTATGTTCATCTGTTTCGTGTCTTAAATTCCACATATGAGTGAAATCATACAACTGTCTTTCTCTGACTGACTTACTTCCCTTAGCATAATAACCTCTAGTGCTATCTGTGTCGTTGCAAATTTTAAACACTGTAAAATAAGGCTCTCTCTTAAAAATACAAACTGAAAAAAAAATTTCTTGTGAGGATGTCAGAATTAAGTGACATGTACTGCACACTTCATCAAGGGAACTAATTTTCAAAGAATTGCTGGAGGCTTGGATGAAAAGCACTGGCATTAACGAGCCCCCCTTCACGAGGGGCCTGTGACTTGCCAGGTCCCCTGTAGGAACTGCCACCGTACTTGTAACCTGTATATTAATTCTGCCAGGGAATTTTAGAAGCCCAAGTTTAGGGATAAGTACGCAGAAGCTTACCTGTCGAAGCCATCATCAGTCGAAGTCATCGAAGTAACACATGGCTGAGACTAGATCTGAACTCAGTGGGTAGTGGCTGGGAGACAGGATGACACGTGGGTCTCTGGGTCACTGTGCCTCATTTAACATCAGTACTGAGAACCTTCCAGTGGACAGGTGCCACGGCAGGCGGGCATGGGGGATGCAAAGCCAGAGAGGCTGCTCCCCAGGACGACACCCTTCTAAACCCTTTGTAAGGGGTCCTCAGAGGTGGGCAAGGAAGCTGTGACAACAGAAGGGAGGGGCGACTGGCTCACTGGAGGTGATGGGGACAGATTTCTGAATACGCAGCCTGACTCGGCTCTTGGACCGTGGTGACAGCAAGCTCAGTCCTTCACAGAGGTGGCAGCACAGACGATCGGGACTGCCCCCAGAGAAAAGCTGAACAGATTCTACACCCGCCCTTCATAATGCCCTGAGCCCACCACCCATGACAACAGCCCCAAGGGTAGGACAAAAGGAATGCTGTTTTGGTGAAAATGATGATTTCTGGAGAACGGGAAATAGCACAATCCAGCTGATTCACACTGAATGGGATTTTCAGTTGCCCTGGTCAGGGCTCAGTAACAGAAGTGACCTAATAGGGAAACTGAGGAAATGGAGCTCTCTATTATTGTAAGATACCCCACTAGTAAGTAGCAAAAGCAGGGTGAATCCTCCCCTCATTGAAGTCGAATGGGTCTTAAGAGGTAAGAAAAGTCTTTTCAGGTCCTCCAATTCTATGGCTTGTATAAGAACCTCTACATGATAGGGGCTGGGTTGACCGAGCTCCATCTATACAGAGCCAATAATCCTTTCTCTTGGGGATAACAGACTGCACACAGACTATCCAAAACCCGGTGGTAGTGCCTTTTAATACTGGATTGAAAACCTACATAAATATGAAACCCAAGCGATATCATACAAAAAAGTAAATTCCAACTGCATTTGGTCTGAAAAGAATTCTAATCACCCTGGAGTGCTGAGCGGATACTGCCTGTCGACAAAGACAATGATACTTAGGTATTTACGGATATGAGAGTGTGATCCTATGTGGGGCCCTTCATACTCAACTCTACTCACCATTTCTGGTTAATCAAGTAGATGCAGATAGGGTAAGACGGAATCTCTATGAGGCCAGACAGGGCCAGGTTGGCATAAATACTTCCGCCGAGATCGCCTGCACTCAGAGTGAGGCCGTAGTACACCAAGCTGCACACGAACCTGCAGTTGGGGTGAAAGACAAGAGGGCCAACAGAAAAAGCACATGAGAATCTGCCGGAGAAGGTCCAGTCACTGGTTCAGTATAATGTCATCTGTCTTAAGCAATCAGCTTGACGTTCCCACTGACCTTTCCATCCCAATCTAAATGTATTCTAGGGGCCCTGGAAGTGGCTGAGTGATGCCTAGCTAGATGCTCTCTAAAGCAGATGAGTGGCTACTCCTGGAAGAGTGCAGACATCGTCTGTCCTTCCATCAAGCACACCTGCATGTAACAGAAGGCAATGACTATTCTCACTTTATTTAATCCAGCAGTTTATGAACACTGGCCGCAGGCGACTGCTGTCTTATTGTCCAAAAGACTCTAGGAAAGAGCTCCCGAGGGGAAAGCCAACAGGGCGTGGTGTTGACAGCATGCACTGAGAAGTGTCCAGATGGTCGGTGGGTCACCTGCAGGCCAGAGATGACTGGCCCTCCAACCCCCTGACCAGATTCTTGACCCACCCAGACAGGAAAGAGAAGACCGGGAGCCCAGCGGAGGTAGGATCCTCCATGAGGGTCAGCTGAGGAAGGACCCTCGGAGAAGCCATCAGTTTATTTCTGCATACTGTTTCTGCAACACTTGGGGACAGGCTCCTAGGTCGCAGGCACTGGGCCAGGAACAAAGGAGCTGGGGGGAGGGGGTCGTAAGCCACCAAAGTGCCACCCTGAAGCTCCAGGTCGGGGCTTTCTCAAGCAGAGGGAAGAGAAGAAAACAAACACCTGTGCCTAGGAAACTGAATTATTAAAAACGAAATGAAATAGAACAGAACAAACAGAAACAAACCACCAAAAGTAGGCTTTGCTGGTTCCATAGGTGCATTTTGGAAAACACACATTTTTATACAATGTACTACAGGCTTTGGAAGTCCATCAGTTTTCACATTTTTGCAATTCACCTGATGGGTGTTTATTATAGGGAAGTTTCCGTTGGCTTCCCTTTTGTTTTCCTTAGGAAACGTCGGATGAGCTGTTGCTACGACGAGATCAAACAGGAGAGGGGAAAGTTTTCTCTCCATCTTGCCAAAACAGCCAAATGGGCCAGGTGCCCTGGGCTACTAAGAAGGCGCTGCAGTGAGCAGGAGAGGGATGGGAGGAGAGGAGAGGGACCTCTGGAGCTGGACTGCTTAGAGGGGCATCCCTCCCTGGCAAACAGCTGGCCGCAGCAGCTACGTCCCATTATAGCTCACTGCGTGGAGCTGTCACTTGTGTACTAAGGATGATGAGCGGTGTCGGAGCCATGACATCATGTGTAAGGATGCAAGGTGACACTGAGCTGTTTGCTTGTGGCACCTACCTTGTCTGCAAGCAGTAAGCTAAACAAATATAAACCCATGCAGCTTTCTAAAGTATTTAAAAAATCCTATCTTCCCGCAGTAGACATCCTCCTCTGCTATGCATTATATGCAGCAGTGTGTCTCTACTCTGTGCTTAAAATAGAAAGCACCGGGGGTGGGGGAGGGTGTCAGTGGGTTAAGCATCCAACTCTTGATTTTAGCTCAGGTCTTGATCTCAGGCTCGTGAGATCGAGCCCTGCATCCTGGGATTCTCTCTTTCTTTCTCTCTGTTCCTCCATCCACCCTCTCCAAGCTCACTCTTGCACATGCTCAATCAATCAATCAAAGAGAAATCCCAGTGAAGTAGTTCCAGCTGTGGAAACACACATATTTAAACATAGCTGGGATGGTAGCAACTCAGGCACAAATAAACTAAACCAGTTTAGGACACGAGAGGTGAGCAGAAGCCACTAGCAGTGGGTGAACACGGGGGGAGCATGGGCCGATGGTCCCAAGGCAGGGACTCCACTTGCGAGGTTCCTTAATGGCAAGTTGGTCATTGAGATGCGTAATTACAGCGATTAAAATCATTTCAATCCTTTTTACGGGCCCCAAGCAAAATTTAGAATGCTTGCATAATATTTAACAGTGTATTTAGGGCATCAAAGAACTATTTAAAAAGGAACTAGTGTGGGAAATAACCAAAGGAACAGATGTGAACTGCGGAGGTACCATTTTACTCCCAGGTAAGGGCTGTCTTCAATGACAGACCCACAGAGAAGACTTCAGAATTTTACAGCATCTTCAAAAACAACAGCCGTTATGTGGAATGACACTGTCTCTGTAATTGTGTATTTTAGCATTTGGAGCCCAGGGAGAAGAGGTTCATTTGAGAAGAACTCCTTTGGCTGTGTAAGATAGAAAATAAATGATGTTTTCCCTGGCTGTTTTTTATCCCCTGGAGGCCAGAATCCAAAAGTTAATCTGCGTCAAAAAAACAAAAAACGAAAAAACCCCAAAAACCTAAACACAAGAAGTAAATTATCCTCAAGAAGTAGGCAGAGAGGGGGCGCCTGGGTGGCTCAGTGGGTTAAGCCGCTGCCTTCGGCTCAGGTCATGATCTCAGGGTCCTGGGATCGAGTCCCGCATCAGGCTCTCCACTTGGCGGGGAGCCTGCTTCCCTCTCTCTCTCTCTCTCTGCCCGCCTCTCTGTCTACTTGTGATCTCTCTCTGTCAAATAAATAAATAAAATCTTTAAAAAAAAAAAAAAAAAAAAAAAAAAAAAGAAGTAGGCAGAGGGTTTGACTGTCTATATGACATGCAAATGCGGAGTTTTATGGAGCCCAAAGCACCTGAATGTATTATGTAAATGTCTGGAATAAGCCGAACCCAGAGGAGTAGCTCCTACACTGGGTTTTCGGGTCTGGCTTTTCAAAGTTCCCTTAATCTCCATGTCTCCAACCGTGCGTCCTCTGTTCCACATTTCTTCTGCATCTGAGATATTCCAGCACGGTGCTGGGTCTGTGGGGAGGGCGGCAGAGGGGATGCCCTGGCCCCTAATCACAGAGATGGCAGCCATGCCTGGCTGGGTGGAAAAGGAGAATCACGATATAGCAAAATATATTCACAGCTTCATCCTGTCCATCTGCCGTTTTCAACAGGTTTACATTGAAGATCACTTTCATATACAATGATTCTCCTTAATCCCCACATGAAAATGGAGGTTTCTACGCAGCCTTCATGGCAAATACATGCCAACCACAGCAAGACAGTCCTTCGAGCTGGTAAATATGCTGTTCACACCCAATCCTGGGCCCAATCTACAGCAACCAAGCACAATGGACGAGCATGCCTAGGAGATACTGTGGGTTCTAGACCACTGCAATAAAGTGAGCATTAGAGTAGAGCAAGTCAGGTGAATATTTTGGTTTCCCAGTGCATAGGGAAGTTATGTATATACTATACTGTAGTCTGTTAAGTGTGTAAAAGCATTGTGTCTAAAAAAACAATGTAGATACTTTAATTTAAAATATATTATTGCTAAAAAGTGCTAACCATCATGTGGGTTTTCAGTGAGTCATCATCTTTTTGCTGGTGGAGGGTCTTGCCTCGCTGCCGACGTCTGCTGGCTGAGCAGGGTGCTGGTTGCCGAAGGCTGCGGTGGCTGAGGCAATTTCTTAAAATGAGACAAGACTGAAGTTTGCCGCGTTGACTGACTCTTCCTTTCATGAGCGACTTCTCTGTAGCATGTGATGCTATTTGAAAGGTAGGACTTCTTTCAGAATTGGAGTCAGTCCTCTCAAACCCTGCTGCTGCTTTGTCAACAAAGTAATATTCTAAACCCGATGTTGCCATTGCAACAGTCTTCACAGCAGCTTCACCAGGAGTAGATTCCATCTCCAGAAACCACTTTCTTTGCTCATCCGTAAGAAGGTGACTCTTCATCCGTGCAAGTTCGATCATGAGATCACAGCAGTTCAGTCCTGTCTTCAGGGTCCACTTGTCATTCTCGTTCTCTTGCTGTTTCCACCACATCTTCAGTTACTTCCTCCACTGAAGTCTCAAACCCCTCCAAGTCAGCCATGAGAGCTGGAATCAACTTCTTCCAAACTCCTGTTCATGTGGATATTGTGACCTCTTCCTATGAAACATGAACGTTCTCAATGGCATCTAGAATGATGAATCTTTTCCAGAAGGCTTCCAATGAACTCTACCCAGCTCCATCGAAAGAATCACTATCTCTGGCACCCATACCCTTACAAAATGTATGTCTTAAATCATAAGATTAGAAAGTTGAAATGACTCCTTCATCCATGGGCTGCAGAACAGACGTGTTGGGGGGCATGAAAACCGTATTAATCTAATTGGCCATCTCCCTCAGGGCTCCTGGGCACCCACATGTATTGTCAGTGAGCAGTAATATTTTAAAAGGAATCTTTTTTATTCTGAGCAGTAGTCTGAATAGCGGGCTTCAAATCTTTGTAAACAGATGTGCGGTCATCCAGGCTTTGTTGTTCCCTGTAGAGAGCACAGGCCCTAGCATGCTCATGGTCGGTGAGCACTGGCTTCCACATTAAGTCACCACCTGCATCAGCCCCTGTCGAGAGTGTCGGACTGTCCATGTACTGACTCCTCTTCTCTGACTATAGAAGTCCTACATGGCATCTTCTTCCAGAAGAAGGCTGTTTCACCGACATGGAAATCTGTTGTTCAGTGGAGCCACCTTCATGGGTTGTCTGAGCTGGATCTTCTGGAGAACCCGCTGCAGCTGCTGCATCAGCACTTGCTGTCACCTTGTACTTTTCTGTTACAGGTACGGCTTCTTTCCTTAAACTTCATGGACCAACCTCTGTGAACTTCAGACTCTCCTTCTGCAGCCTCCTCACCTCTCTCAGCCTTCACGGAATTGAAGAGAGTTAGGGCCTTGCTCTGGATCAGACTCTGGCTTAGGGGAATACTATGGCTGGTTTGATCTTTTAACTAGACCACGAGAACTGTCTCCTGATATATCAGCAATAGGGCTGTTTAGTTTTTAATCATCCATGTGTTCACTAGAGTAGCGCTTTTCATTTCCTTTAAGAACTTCACAGCAGCTTCGCCAGGAGTAGATTCCGTCTCCAGAAACCACTTTCTTTGCTCATCTGTAAGAAGGTGACTCTTCCTCCAAGGAACAACTTGGCCAACTGTTTGGTGCAAGAAGCCTAGCTTTTGGCCTAGCTTTGGCTTTTAACATGCCTTCCTTGATAAGCTGAGCCATTTCTAGTTTTTGATTTGCAGTGAGAGACATGTGACTGTTCTTCTCACTTGAACACAGAGAGACTATGGTAGGCCTAATTAACTGGCCTAATTCTGATATTGTTGTGTCTCCAGGAACAGAGAGGCCCCAAAGAGGGAGAGAGCTAGGGAAATGGCCAGCCAGTGGAACAGTCAGAACCCACACAACATATTTCAAGTTCACTGTCATATACAGATGTGCTTCGTGGTATCCCCGAACAATTATAATAGTAACCCCAAGGATTACTGATCACAGATCACCACGACAAACAGAATACTAATGAAAAAGTTCGAAATATTGCGAGGATTAACAAAATGTGACACAGAGTCACGAAGGGAGCAAATACTGTTGGAAAATGATGCCAGCAGACTTGCTCGATGCAGGGTTGCCGCAAACCTTCAACCATGAAACACAGAGTATCTGAGAAGCACAGTAAAACGCAGAGCGCCTACAGAGTACGGCCACACACGTGCACTTCATGCTCTGTATGAACTGCCCATCCACTTTCCCCCCTTTCTGCTTCATTCTTTAAGCGGAGTCATCTTGAACCATTTGGTGTGATTCACATGAATGCTGAGAGCATGGTGAGAGGCGGGTAGGAATAAACTAAGCGAGAAAATCAGATTCAGAGACTATCTGTTCACGCCCTCATTTGCACAGGTGGCTTGCAGTCCATCATTTCACACTCCCAGGACTCCATTTGTACAAGGAACAATACTGCCCACCCGCCGGGGAGTGGGCGAGCGAGTGAGAATGCCACACAGAGTACAGGACGGGGCATGACAACCAGAGCGTGCTAGCCCACCAGCTTGATGCTAAAAGCAAAGGCAGGTACTGTAAATTCCCATTTAGAAATTCTTCTAATATGCTTGCTTTCCTCTTTTTTGGCAGGGGTCGGGGAGGCTGGTGGTGTGGGTACTTAAATATTTACATGAAAGAGCTCAGGAGCAAAGATGTGTTTCTGCTGTCTATTTACTCAAGTTCAGTAAACCTGCCATCTGTAAACCGTGGGTCCCTCCTCGACCGGGAGGGTACCATGAAAGTGGAGCGGAGCGTGACACGGGCATCAAGAGGCAGAGGACCGACCTGTTCTTGCGAAAACCACTTCAAGCTGACAAATCAGGTAAAATTTTCTGTGAGCCTGGAGAAGGAACACATCATCAACAGCCCTTTAGCAACCTGAGTTGAAGATTGGGACAATACCCCTCGGGAATAATTACCAGATGAACATCAGGGTCAGCGTGTGCCCCAAGAGGATGCGGTAACGGAACAGATCCAGGAAGCTTCCGGTCTCTCTGTGGCTCCTGCTGGCTGGGTAGGTTAGTGAGAACGTACACTTGAGCTTGCGGTTCCTCCTGGCAATGAGGTACAGAGCCGCTTCAGCCTCACTCAGTCGACCCTGGGAGTATAACCAACGAGGTGATTCAGGAATGAATCTGAAAGAGACGTCAGTAAAGGCTGTATATTCATACAGGAAGGAACAATTCGCCTAGGAGTATGCGGACTCCCTCACCACAACCGGATTCCTTGTGAGCGTTAAAACTACCTCTCCCAGTGACAGGTGAAAGAGAGAGGGGCCACTTTCAACAGCATGCCAGGGCTAAAAGGCAGCAGCTTTATGAATGGAAACCAAGAACATGCTTCAAAAACAGTAAAAAACAAAACAAAAAAACAAATAAACAACAAAAAAAAGTAAGCAGTATGCATTTCCTTTTAAACAAATTTAAACAGATGAATGGCAAGGCTCGAATACTGAGTGACACAAATTTTTCAAAACCCTAGCCAAGTGTGAGACTACTACTACAGAGATGGCAGGTGTTTAAGTTCTGACAAAGCCTCATAAAGAAGGTAATTTTTATTGTCTCATCAGAAAAAATATTTTTCAAGCATGATTTTAACGTAGCAATACGTTATTAAGAAGGCAGAGATTATTTTAAGACTCTGCATAAAATCAAACAGGGTTCATCACATCTCAACTACTTTCAAGCATTTCCTGCTTCAAAATGCTCGAATCGGTTGACATGCTCACTTTAGTATGTCCTCAGGGTATTTCCTGCCCCTAAGATCTTAAAGAATTAAAGTCATCTTCTGGTTAACGTCCAGGTACCAAATAATTATTTTCTGCTACAACTACGAAGTATTGAACCGTTATATTGTCACTAATATTTCCCAGTAGTTTTAAGACTTGGCTCTCTGATGTGCCCTTTTCCTCTGCACACTTCTGTGTACACGGCTAGAGGACTTGTCAAAGACAAATGGGGACAGGAACAGCGACACTTCGTTTACTAAATATAGCATCGAGTACCTTTGATCTAATGTGACATTATCTGCTTAACATGAAGCTTCTATCTATGAGTACCACTGGCCATTGAAGATGCCTTCTAGAATTCTCCGTGCCTTCCCATAGGCATAGTGACGTGGCGACAAATACCACAGAATTTGGAACTTCATGGACAGCCAATCCATCAAGAACCACTTACTGAGCACTTTCATTCTGTATCCAGCAATGCAGTGGGTGCTCAGAGGAAAAAAGAAGGCCGGAATCCTCCCAGAGCTTTGCTGCTGGGGAGAGAACATTCGTGCACATCTGGTCGTCAACAAAAGCAGGGCCACAGACCTTCTACGACATCCTAAAAAAATCCCTTGATTTACGACTTCATTACCGTTCGATTATTGTTACTAATACACAAACAGATAATCAAGCAAAATCGTGTTCTGCTGGAAGTCAGGTCTGCGGATCATCTAGTGGACCCGATGGCCCTGTTCACCAGGCAGCTGACGAGCCACCATGTAAACCACGTGATGGACTCTTAAGTGCGAAGACAAAGAACATAAACAAAGCCCACTGTGATGAGCACGGAGAGTACCCCTGGGAGGGAAAAGGAAGTGGGACACCAGAAGTCTGTCATAATAAAAATTAAAACCGAGGGGGACGGGGAGGTGAGAGAAAGGAGACAAGGGAACCGCCAAAATACTAACAGTCATAACTATCTTCGGGTCATTTAGCTCACTGCCCCCTTTCCCTCCAACTTCCCTGCTTTCAGAATTGTTGATAAGCATTAATCACTGTTAAAATGTTTGTAAACTGCTGTTACATAAATGTTTACATTACTGTTAAATGTTTATAAATCACTTTTGTACTTGAGAGATAGTCACGCTTTGGAAATTTGTTACTAAACCATTTCTGCGTGGAAAGGGTCTGTCTTGCACACGAACCGACGACCTGACACATCCCCACACTTGGAGAAGCCAGGAAGCTCCCTTACACAAAGGCTCACCTAGCTGCCAACGGATGGACTTGGGAGTATAAATTCCAACGTATGCCGATTCTGCATATGAAACAGCAAGACGTGCTTTTAAAAGAAAGAGCAGTCTTTGAACATGCTGACCACTGCACGGTGCTAGGGCCATCTTCGGAAGCTACACGGCTAATTTAACAATGTTGTCTCTGCTCAAAACGTGTCCTGTAAATTTCTCAGAAGGTGGAAAATCTTTGTAAATTATGGGCTCTGATCTGTAGAGGAAAACTGTTTAAATACACGTATTGTGAAAATGAGGATTTTTTTAAACTACGCACTAATGTTTCTAGTAAAATTAAAAAAAAAAAACAAAGTAGGATCCTAAAATAATGAGTTTTTCTTATGTTACTGACAGCTATTTCTGAAGGCTAACTGCAGCTGTTTTTGTGCCCACACCTGTCCAGTGGATCTGAAGGATCATCGTGCAGAAGGCCCTGGGCATCGGTGCTGGGGGACACGTTGACAGAGCTGAGCAGCCTCCAGGGAGGGAGCTCCTAGTGCAGAAGGCGACGGGCTCAGCATGAGGTGGAAAGAGAGCTCTCAAAGGGTGTGGGGCAAGTGCTGGAGAATTCAGAAGCCAAAACAAATGACGGGTAACTAGAGGTGTGATGGGGGAAGTTTGGAGGGGTGGCATTTGAGCAAACCCGGAAGGCTAGGAGTTAACTGGGAAGACTGGAGGGTGGGATGTGGGAAGGGCAGGGGCAGCAGTGAGAAGGGCAAGGCATGCAAGCAGGACAGGACAAGCTGATGCCAGAAACCGCAAGCAGCTCGCTGTGCTCAGGGCACAGGATATGGGAAATGGGCTGAGAGACGATCAGAGGAGATAAACTGTAGGCTGACCATTGGAAGGCCTAATGGAATAAATATATATATTTCAGGTCCACATGCTATTTTTTCTCTGTTTCCTATTTTTTCCTGACCTGAATTCATTTCCCAGGGTGTGGATGTCCCCACCTAGCACTGGGGCCATAACAAACTCAGACCACATTCAGAAAAGACAGGCAGAACGCTCATGCCATCCATCAGTCACTCTAAAGGAGACTTATTAGCTATTTAAAAAGAAAATTCATTTGTTAACCCACATTTACATGACAGCTTATTAATTCAAGGATGATAGTAGGCACCCATTTACTCTAAAAATTTGTAATACACAAACTAATAAAATATTGTCAGTTTCCCTTTATGGTAGAATTATCTCATTCCAATTCATATAACTAAATGCATTTAATACATTTTGCTTTTTAAGTACAGGTAAACTATTTCTATTATACTCATTCTTTAAAGTTTATTTATTTATTTTTAAGTAATTTCTATACCCAGCGTGGGGCTTGAACTCAAGATCAAGAGTCCCACATGCTCTTCCAACTGAGCCAGTCAGGTACCCTACTATTATACTCATTTTTGCACTTAATTCTCTTATTTCAAAGAGAATACAGAAACAGATTTCAGTTCAATCCTCAATCTACCAAATCTCAATTAGTAGAACTTGAATAAAGAATGACTACATTAAAGATGCATCTGAGGGAAAATTCTACCACAGAGATCCCTCACTTTATGGCACAGAAGCTGGTACCAGCTTCTGAAGGTTTTATTTATTCCCAAGATTTTAATGATTAAAATTAGAGGTCTGATACCTCAGGAGAAAGCCCTTCATAGCACATTAAAACTTCTGGTGAAATAAAACTAAAAATTCAGGGCGCCTGGGTGGCTCAGTGGTTTAGGCCGCTGCCTTCGGCTCAGGTCATGATCTCAGGGTCCTGGGATCGAGTCCCGCATCGGGCTCTCTGCTCGGCAGGGATCCTGCTTACCTCTCACTCTCTCTGCCTGCTTCTCTGCCTACTTGTGATCTCTCTCCGTCAAATAAATAAATAAAATCTTTAAAAAAAAAAAACAAAAAACTAAAAATTCAAACTTCTTTTTCTTTTAAATATTTTATTTACTAGAGGGAAAGAAAGTGAGAGTGAGAGAGAGAGAGAGAGCACAAGTGGGGGTAGTGGGAGGCAGAGGAAAAGCAGGCTCCCTGATGTGGGGCTCGATCCCAGGACCCTGAGACCATGACCTGAGCTGAAGGCAGAGGCTTAACCCACTGAGCCACCCAGGTGACATCAAACTTCTTAAAAACATCATTAAAACAATGAAATAAGAAATGGAACAGTATTACTTCTTTGCGACTATAGATCAGAATCTAGTATAGTATTTATGACTGAAACTGGGCTTCTAGGTCCCAACAAGATGGTCAGTATTTAATGTTAATTTTATGAAGAACTCTGTAAATGTCTCTTAAATATTTGTTTTACTGTTCCTGGAGCCTGAGGCTATTTAGGGAAGAATATTAATAAATAACACCATTCTGTTATGTATTATGTAATACATATCATAGAACAAACACTATTAATAACCTTATTAATCAAGTATTTGCTATGGGAAGAAAGAACTGGTAAAAGGGTTCCAAGTTGGTGGCTTGCCTTACAGTGTTTAGAGCACCACAGTGTGACCTCTGAGCGAGCTGTTTGCAGCATCCCGCCCTGACCAGGGAATCACCCTTTTACTGCTTCGAGCCCATCCACCCCAAGGATTTCTCCCGTATCTGAGAGTCTTCCTGTGTCCACAGTAGAGGCCCTGGAGTAAGAGTTACCTGAAGGTGGGCAGTTACAGCTACACACGGGCCACGAATGGACTGCGATCTCCGCAGCATCACACCTGAACCGGACGCCCAGCCCTCAACCTGATCCAGCCTGAAGATCTTCAGGCTCGAGGCCTTAGGCTTACCAAGTCAATAACTTGAAGGTTAAAATGCAGGCTGTGGAGAGGTGACTTGACACAAGGGACACCTGTGCCCTGAATTAATCAAGCACCTCTCTTCCCAGCAGCTGCCCGGCACTGGGGTGCCTGCCCGCGGGACAGCTCTTCACCAAGGTCAGCTCAGGCAAACTGCGGAAAGGGAGTAACGCCGCTCATTGACCCATGTCCTCTTTAGACATTCCTTCCGCGTCTTAAATTAAACCTCTAAGAGGAAAAACTACTCACAAAGACAGAAGGAAGACCACCGTTCCCTGTAGGTTCACCAGAATGGCGAGGGTCCTCCAGGAGCGGATGAAGTACCCCAACAGGGCATACTGGGCAATGCCGACTGCGAAGAAGAGGCCACCGATCGACCCTAAGTCCGGAAAAGATGCCTGTTACTGGGGAAAGCACCTTCCACACCACCATTCCCCACCCAAGGCACAGAGGCAATGCCTTCCTGGGGGGGCGTCAGCAGAAAAGAACCTACACACAGAGACTATCAGAAGAGAAAAGTGGCAGAGAGGCCAGTGAGTGAGGGGAAAAGGAGGAAGGACAGGTGAGAAACACAAACCACACATGGTCATGATGAATTTTAAGGGTTTGCCCAAGTGCTTTCCACATGAAAGGCTGTGCTGACGTCCGCCTGTGCATGCGCTGAAGCTCGGAGAGGTGCTTTGCTGGCTGGCCCTACCGTTTTTAGGTCATGAGATTATCGAAATGCTGGGACTTCATCTTATCAAATCCTCGTCTTAAATCACAGGCTCCTCCTCAGCTCTTGCCCTTCCCTATTTGGTGGATCAGCACCAGATACATGACATTTTATAGCTCTCTGGTTCTTGTCTGTCTCCATGAAGCCTAAATTTTTGCAAGCACACTTAAAGGAAAAAAAAAATCACCCATGGGATTATGAAAAATCCCATTTTTTTTTTAAATAAATGCTGAGATGGTATTAGGTCCCCCTGGCTTGTCTGATATACATGTGAATTTATACCTCTGACTCACTTTCTATAACTGCTACTACCATGGTGTGTAGTAGTACCGGCTACCATTTATCATGCATTCCACTTTTGACATACGTCGTCCTACAGAGCAGGCGCGGTTAGAGCCATACACAAAGAAGAAACAACACAGAGGGGTCAGGGGCGCTGTCCAGGACACGGAGCTGTGCGCAGGGTGGGGCAAGCCTGCCAGCTGTCTCCGTCCGCCCTCTTTATCCTCCTAGGGAAAGGCAGGCTTCTGTGGGGAACGCACAGCAACAGGACCTTGTTGATCTTGCTACAAGAACTTTCTACAAGAATTCTATAAAAGAAACGTGTTCTTATTTTCTTGCCCAGAGATGATCAACTCTCTAGCCATAATGACATGTCTACTCTGTGCCCTAGTGAGGGAAAGGGGGGAGCAGAGGGGAGGGCTGAAGTGACAGCATGTTCAGAACACCAAATCCAAACATGCGGTCCGATAAGTAAGGAAGTGGGGATGCTATGATTTCCCTGGAAATTTAAGATAATCAATAGCTATTACAGCTTCATTACAGGGCATCAGACAGCACCTGGCTTCCAAGAAGAACACTTTCTGTCGTTGCTCAGAACAGCTCTGAGCACTTGGTATCCATTGACAACAATGTAGGCAAAAAGAAGACAGCCCACAGAATGGGACTGTTCGAGAGGGACTGAGTTCAGACCCTAATTCTGCCACCTGCTGCTGTGTGACCTCAAGAAAATCACTAAACATCTCCGAGCCTCAGTTTTCTCGAGGGTAGTTGTTAGTTTAGGATGAAATAATGCCTGCTATACAAATATACAAATACTAGCTATACTCTCCTACTGTGATATGGGTATAGCTGTCTATACCCATCTAGTACCCTCCCTCCAAAAAGCCACTGGGAAGCCTCCCAGGGTGAGTACCTATTATAAAAAACTGTCTTACCTAGAACCCCATCTAATTCCAAGAACACCCCTTCCCTCTTCTAGAGAGCGGACCTCCCCTTCCTTTATCCCTGTGGTTCAAGACGGGGCTGCCTATCACAGTTCCACTCACTGCAGGGCCTCAGCTGGGCCAGTCTGAGCTCTGAGCCTGGATTTTAAATACTACACTTGGTAGTAAGGGCTGAGGGCTACAGGGGTCCATCCCTGACTGCACAGAGAAAGCTTCTCAGGGAGGACTGGGGGGCAGAGACAAGAAGCATCAGACTTCCTGGTTCTGGGCATCTCTGAGGTCTGGACCTTCAGGGGTTTGGTTATATTAACCACATAATTTCCCTTTATATACAGAGGCGCATCAGAGTTGAGGCTCTGTCCCCTATAATCAGTATAAGTTGGTATCGACTGGGTATGGTGGACAAGAGGACAGGATCTGAAGGCATCTCATTTAATGACCGTAAATGCCGTGATGACATTACCATAGGTAGAGGTCCCAGAAGGTGAAGGTTTTAGGTGAAAGAAAGCAATACTTTTTATTTGAGGGTCCAAGCGACATTCAGATCTCATGTCCGGCAAGAAGCTGCACATGTTTGCCTAGAAATGACAACAGAGGTGGTGTGGAGATGCAGATGTGGGAAGGCTCTAGATTATTTGGTCAAAAAATTAATTAAGTGAACATTTCAAATCACCGCTTTTTGCATGTTATAATTCTGGAGTGTCACTGGTGGTCTTCTGTTTACAGGTTATTAGATATTGATCCTATTTGTCAGATTTCCTGTCTGTTTCTTTTAGATCATTTTCATTTTCAAGTCTGCTATGTTTGCTTGGTTCGCACTTTTAGTAAAAACTCAATTTTGGTAGCTTAGACTTCATTTTCGTAAAGTGTACTAGCAATCCACCCAGTTGCAAGCAAAGCCATGAGGTCCCGCTGATTCCTCTTTCTCTCCCCACTCTGACCCTTCAGCAAGTCGCTGCCCCACCAAAATCCAGCTCACATGGCCCTCTTCTCTGCTCCTCTCCCGCACTGTGTCTGAGCAAGCCCCCATTGTGTTTCACAGGCCAACCACAACCACCTCCTCTATGACTCTTCAATTTCTCCTCCTCCGATGGTCCATTCTCCACACCTCTGCCACAGCTGTCCGTCTGTATCCTATCTGATCCTATAGCTCCACTATTTAATTCACCCGCTGGCTTCTTAATGCATTTCAAATAAAAACGAGTTTCTCATCTGGCCTAGCACTGGCCCTATATCAACTGGTCCTCCCAACTTGTCCCTCCCCTACCCAGGGGATAAATATTTAATAAAATACAGTAAGGGGGAGCTGGGTAGCTCAGTGGGTTAAGGCCTCTGCCTTCGGCTTGGGTCATGATCCCAGGGTCCTGGGATTGAGCCCAGGGTCTGGGATTAAAACCTGGTGGGTTTGAGCTTATGAAATGAAAAGACATATAATTTACTTAAACCAGGGGTATATATATATATATATGGACATATATATGTGTGTGTAGACACATATATATGTCTACACACACATATATATGTCCATATATATATACTCCTGGCTTAAGTAAATTATATGAGGCTCAATCCCAGGACCCTGGGATCATGACCTGAGCCGAAGGCAGAGGGCTCAATATATGAGGGATATGAGCTCCCTGCTCAGCAGGAAGCCTGCTTCCCTTCCTCTCTCTCTGCCTGCCTCTCTGCCTACTTGTGATCTCTGTCAAATAAATAAAATCTTTAAAAAACAAACAAACAAATAAATAAATAAAATCTTTAAGAAAAATACAGTAAGAAGGCACTGGGAAAGGAACGCTTAGGCTTTCTTACGTCTGTGCCACTTTTCAGTTTAAGGTGTAAACAGTTAAAATCCTTCTGAAGAAACTGACACTCCTGGAACAATCTGGAGGCAAGTTCACCATCTACGAGGCTGGCCCCAGGGGAGACTGTCTACAGAGGGATATGAGTAAAATGACTTGTTCAAAGTCACAAACTTTGGAAAGCAAATCTAATGGTAAGATGGAGCGCCTCAAGTCCAAGTGCATTTTAGCCTCTGGGGTTCAAATGGCTCCTTGCGAGGTTTTCTGGGGCAGCTCACCATCTCTGTCATGTGCACGGAGTGAAGCAGTACCTGCGAGTGCCCAGTAGGCGGTGCCCACACATTCGTTCAGCAGGACGAAGGCTACCAGCGACATTCCTCCGTTCATCACGCCCACCAGGAAGCGAGTTATTGCAAAGATCGCATAGGAGGGGGAAAACCCATTTGCAATAGCAAATAAGATGTCAAGAGCAAAACCTAGAATTAGAGGAATAGCAGTCAATAACCCGGACATAAAACAGCATTTGATCAAAGTAATAAATTATACTGACTTTACACCTGTAAAGATAAATCTCTGTAAACTTAAATTTTTCTAAGCTATGCTTTTTTAAAAAAACATTTTCTCTTGGGGCACCTGGGTGGCTCAGTGGGTTAAAGCCTCTGCCTTCAGCTCAGGTCATGATCCCAGGGTCCTGGGATCGAGCCCCACATCAGGCTCTCTGCTTGGCGGGAAGCCTGCTTCCTCCTCTGTGTCTCTGCCTGCCTCTCTGTCTACTTGTGATCTCTGTCAAATAAATAAATAAAATCTTAAAAAAAAAAAAAAAATTTTCTCTTAAAAACTATAAAGAATAACTAAGGTTTATCTTTGTTTGTTACAAGTTGATAATCTGTCAATCATGCACAGTTTTCAATTATTCACAACAGTGTGGGAAGTGGAAAAATCCCAGCTCATGCTCAGCTTGTCAAAAGAACTATGCTGGGGGCACCTGGGTGGCTCAGTGGGTTGGGGCCTCTGCCTTCGGCTCGGGTCATGGTCCCGGGGTCCTGGGATCGAGCCCCGCATGGGGCTCTCTGCTTAGCTGAGAGCGTGCTTCCCCCTCTCTCTCTGCCTGCCTCTCTGCCTACTTGTGATCTCTCTCTGTCAAAGTAAAATCTTAAAAAAAAAAAAAAAAAAAAGAACTATGCTGGTTCTTATAGAGCATATTTGAAATGAACCAACAGACAAGATACAAGGAAATAGATCTCGTACACTGGTTCAGTCCCTGTTCTCTTTAGAAATGTAGCATAAGTTAGAATTCCAGAGTTGCCAAAAGGACCATCATCTCTGAAAAGCTTAGACGCAAATACGTGGCCTTCCCCAGGTATGCTGGTGGTCCCTTGAAAACACTTGGCCAGAATCAATTCTAGCTGCAGTGTGGCCTCTTGCTAGTGTATTAAAAATCAGTTCTGTATCCACATGGCAATTTCCGGAGAACCTTAAGGAAGTAAGTCCTCCTATTCAGTGCATGAACACTCTTAACTGATTACCTGTGAGATAGACTTTTTTCCTTCCAAAGCGATCTGAAAGCTGACCAAAGGTGATGACTCCCACAAACACACCACTGAAGAAGAAAGAGCTCGCTGCACTGACTTTGTAAGATCTGTTGGCAATTAAAAACCACTAAAGGAAGAGAAAACAGAAAAGACATTTAGATCACAGAAAAGATGGATGGACTGTTAGCTATTAAAAAAAATACAAATGCACAACCAAAACCTGTACACTGGAAACTCTACCGCATCCCCCACTACCAACCACAGTGTAGTAGAACATCTATCCTGGACAATATCCAAGGAGGTTTTGTCTTCAGAAACACTAGAAATCATTATTATTATAATATGTTCCCGTAATACACATCTTAATACAGCACTAAATATGGTATATAATAGCTACTTTTATTTTGGCACATCCCCCCTTATAGATCTTGAGAGAAGGAGCTGTGACCCATCCATTTCCATTTCTCTGCTGCCCTAATATACTACAGGACATATATGAGGCAATCAATGAATAGTCCTTTTCACCAATAAGTTAATAGGTTTTAAGCCCCTTTAGCATTTTTCTTAAAAAATTGATCATAGAATTATGGTATGATCCAATAATTCCATTTCTGGGTATATACACAAAAGAAGTGAAAGCAGAGATTCAAACAGGTATTTGCACCCTAGCATTCACGGCAGCATATTCACAGATGTCCAATGAAGGCGAACCAAAATGTGGTATACACACACACTAGAATATTATGCAGCCTTGAAAAGGAATGAGATTTTTGGCAAGCGAGGTCATGATGAACCTTAACCTTATGCTAAGAGAAATAAGCAGACAAAAAAGGACAAATATGGTATGATTCTGCTTATGATGGGATATTCTAATTTATAGTAAGAAATCTGTATTTGATGTTCCTGAAACCCCTGTAATTTCCTATAGAAGAGTCATAGGGGGCATCTTTGGTTATGATATTTAAGTTTTGATCCAGGTTCCTGAAATAACTTCAGAGTATTAAAGGAAAAATGGGTGTCCTTTGTTATTTATAACAAGCCTCTTTCAACCACACTTGAGTTTATTTAATGAATCCCTTAGATGGGGGCGGGTTGCCGGGGCACCAACTCCATGATTAGACTAGGGTTGGAAAATTCAGACCCATGCGGGAGGGAGGATCCCTGCCCTGCCCTTGGGGGAGGGGAAGAGGGACCCGAAGTTGAACTAATTGTCAATGGCCAATTATTTAATCAATGATGCCTATGTAATGAAGCCTCCCTAAAACCACAAAGGGATAAGGGTTTGAGAAGCTTCCCAGTTGGTGAACATAGTGGAGGTGCTGCGAGTGTGGGGCCCAGGAAGGGAGTGGAAGCCTGCTCCCCTTCCCACATGCCTTGTCTTGTGCGTCTCTTCCATCTGGCCGTTCCTGAGTTATCCTTCATGATAAACCAGTGATGCAATAAGAGGTTTTCCTGAATTCTGTGAGCCGCTCTGGCAAATTAATCTATCCCGAGGAGGAGACTGTAGGAACCTCTGATCTCTGGTCGCTCAGAAGCACAGGAAACAACGTGGACTTGCAACTGTCATTTGAAGGCACGCACAGGGTCAGCCTCGTGGGACTGAGCCCGGAAATCGGTGGGATCTAACGCTACCACCAGGTAGAAGGTGTCAGAACGGAGTCCAACTGTAGGATACCCAGCTGGTGTGGCACAGCTGTGTGACAGGGGAACCTGCCACACCTGCCCCCACAAACCCTACCTCACACGTCTGGTGGAGAGAAGGCTCAGCAGTGAGACAGCTGACAGTGAAGGAGGCACGGGGGGAATGCGGTTCCTTCAACAGGAGTTGTCAAATCCAGAGACTGAAAGTCAAATAAAGGCTCCCAGGGGTTGGGGGACTGGGGAGTTAATTGTTTCATGGGTACAGATTTTCAGTTTGGAAAGTTCTAGAGATGGACAGCAGTGACGGTTGCATGACATGAGTATACTGAACACCACAGTACCTTTAAAATAGCTAAAGTATTACATTTTATGTTATGTATATTTTACCACAATAAGTAAAACCAATCCCCCTTCACAGCCCCCTCTCCTGGAGTCTGTAAAGACAGGCTCAGAGAGAGTCCCAACACGCAAAAAGGTGCCCGCCTTGGCTGTCCCTTCACCTCTTGGACCTCCCTTCCCAGGCTCCAACAAGCAGTCATTAAGACTCAGAGCACAGCTGACTTCTCTTGTATTTCCTGTCAGACTGTGATGCTGAAGATCCTGACCAGACAAGCTTCTGGACATCTCTCTGCAGCAGTACCAATAACAAAATTCATGATACTAGGACAATAATAGTCATTGGAAAATAAATGAGGATAATGCCCCCTCACTAATGCTGGACTCGACTTCTAAATTTCCCCATTCTTCACACACAGTTTTTTTTTTTTTTTCAGGTTTTATTTATTTATTTGAGAGAGAGAATGAGAGAGAGAGAGAGAGAGAGAGCACGAGAGGGGGAAGGTCTGAGGGAGAAGCAGACTCTCCCCTGAACAGGAAGCCCAATGAGGGACTCAATCCCAGAACTCCGGGATAATGACCTGAGTCAAAAGCAGTCACCCAACCAACTGAGCAACCCAGGCGCCCTTCACACGCAGTTCTTAACGAGGTTAGTTAACTGCTTTTCCCAGCCCGTCATGGTTGAGAAATCATAAACTGTGGTGTCACTGCTTTTAGAAATAGTAATCAGGATGTTACAGCTCCCGGTGGCAGTCATGGTACAAATAAGAGGGACGGAAGCAGTGTGACAAAAATCTGAGAAATGTTCCAGACAGTTTTTCACTCAGGTATTCAATAAATTGATTCATTTCTATCGAAGGTTAATGACTACACTAAGCACTGGCAATACAGATGTGAAGAAGCTGGACATGGTCCCTTCCCTCAGGGAGGGTAAGTGCCAGGAGAATAAACACAGAGGGAGAGACTGGGAGGGCACCTCTTCAAATAAGGTATTCAGGGAAGGCTTCTCTGGGGAGGTGACGTTTGCTCCTAAATGATAAGGAGTGACCCTCTCCTCCAGAAAGCTGTCCAGAGAACATGAGAATAAGTGCCCCACCCTCAGGTGAAGCGCCCCCAGTGCACCCCCAGTCGGGTTGGTATCATGAGGCCAGACAGGTGCACCGGTGTCAGATCACACAGGGCCTGGGCCACAGTGAGGAGCTGAGGTGTTATTCCAGTGCAAAGGGAAAGTCCTGGGTTACTGGATGTAAGATTCTAAAGATCACTGGGGCCACTCTTAGGGACTGCATTACAAGAGACAAACGAGGGAGCAGGGAGGCCAGCGCACTAGCTCCGGAGACCATGGCGGCTTGGATGAGGGTGGATGCAAAGGGGATGGAGAATTACAAGCACTTAGGATGGATTTTGAAGGCAGAACTGGCAGGACTTGCTGATGAATGGCAGATGGTGAGGGACAGAGAATCAAGGGTTTTACTGAAGTTAACTGTGGCCACTTGGTGGATGACCTTGACTGAGATGAGGAAGGTGCAAGAGGAGATCACGTATATGGTGGGAAAGAAGAAGCTTTGTTTGGACTTGCAGAGGTTAGGATGTCTATGAAACAGCCAAGAGATGACACCAAGCAGATATCTGGACATGAGTCTTGAGCTCCAGGGAGAGGTTATGAGGTTTGTACCTATAGCGAGGGAAGAGGGTCAAGACTGGGGACCAGGACGCTTCCATGTTCAGAGGTTGAGTAGGAAAAACCCATTATAGAAAACTCATAAATAGGACTCAGAGAGCTAGCTAGAAAATGCGGGGGAGGGTGGTGTCACAAACGCTCTAAGAAGAAATCTGATTCAGGGAGAAAGGGGTGATCAAGCATGTGGAATGCTGCTTTAGAGGTCAGGTAAGATAAGGACAGAGATGAGCAGTTATATTTAGAAACAAATGGACACTTAAAAATAGCAATTTCAGTGAAGTGTGAAGGGAAGCCAGATTGGAGACAGGTGAGGAATTGGAGGAATTGGGGAATTGCTGGCAGCCGTCGTTTACAAAATGGTTTCCATAAGTTTTGCTGTGAAGAGGAGCCAAGAAATGGGACAGTGTAGGGACAGGTTATCTGGGGCAAAGATGATTGGCTTTTTAAATTTTTATTTATTTATTAAAGATTTTATTTATTTGACAAAGATCACAAGTAGGCAGAGAGGCAGACAGAGAGGGAGGAGGAAGCAGGTTCCCTGCTGAGCAGACAGCCCGTTGTGGGGCTTGATTTCAGGACCCTGGGATCATGACCTGAGCCGAAGGCAGAGGCTTTAACCCACTGAGCCACCCAGATGCCCCTGATTGGCTTTTTAAAAACATGTGTGCATGTTGATAAGACCAAGCCAGTACAGAGGATATTCTTGCAGGAGAAAAGTATCTGGAAAAGCAAGAAGGGATAGGTTTGAGGGTACGGCATAGAGAGCTTAGCCTTTCACAGAAGCTGGGAGATGTCACTGCCAAGTAAAACTAGCAAGAGAGGAAAGCAGAAAGCGGGCTCAGAAGCAGGGAGTGAAGAAACTCCCATCTGGTTGCTTCATTTCTTTTTCATTGAAATATCAAGTGAGGTCACTGGCTGAAGGAGAGCAGAAGTGGAGGGGAGGATTTCAGGTTTCAGGAGGAATAGGACTGACTCCTCTCAGGAGTGGGACATGACCCATTCAAGGGAAACGCAGTGGGATTGCCAAGCCATGGTAAATAGACATTTAAGCTCTGTGGCTACTGATGTTGTAAAGAGGCTGTTGGGAGTTAAGCTTACATGGAGCTGGGGACTTCCAAGAAGTACTACAAAGAGAGAGACGCAGGGCTTTGTGGGGATTTGCAAAGGAGTGATTATTATAATGGAATATGTGCTATTTAAGGAGAAAGGGCAGACATAGGGGAATGGTGGGTAGAGAAATAATGTCACCATCAGAAACATCCCCTACACCATTAACTTTCCTGGACTTCCCATTCTCGCCCTAAACTGAAACTTGGTGATCCCCTGTAGAAATCATTCAGTGAACCAGATCCCTCTCAGCTGGAGGCTGCTTTCCCTTCTACACCCATGGACCTGAGAGTCTGGGATGGGAGAAGACAACCAAAATTTCAAAATCATCAAATCGCCTGAAGATCACATTACAAGATGGTATAATCCACTACCCTTCTAGAGCTGACAGAGATGCTAGCTTGTTTTAAAATAACTACTCTTCCTCTCTTCCACAGTAATAGTATGTTGCTGGCGTACGGCTACCCAGATTGAAGACTAATGTCCCAATCTCTCTCACAATTAGGTATGACACATTATCAAGTTCTGCACAATGAATGCCAACAGAAGCACCGTGTGGCAGGTGCTTTGTCTAAAGACTTTGTCTTAAGAGACAGCTGATTTACCCTTTGCCCCTTCTTCCTTTCTCTCCTACTGCTTAGAGTGTCTAATAAAAGCTGGAGCTTTACCTGGGGCCATGATGGAGAGTGCCACATATTAGGATGGTAGGGTTAAAAGTTTAAGGAGCCTGGGAACCTGAGAACAATGGGGTAGCACCAGGGCACTGACATATTTTTTAAGTTCTCCAGGTGATTTTCATAGGTAATCAGGTTAAGAACCCCTGTCCTAGACCTGGTCATCCTCAACAGCTGTTATCATCTCTAAAATCTCGATTTTGAACATCCTACTAGCTGTCCTCCCGCGCCCTACTCTTCCAGCTCACTTCCCCCAGTACCCTACTCCAAACATGCTTGAACCTCTTCAAGACCCCTGGTCACCACACTCTACAGTAAGTATGGCCTGAGCCAGCAAAAAAGGATTAAATCATGGTAAGAAGATTTAAGGATCTGTAGAGAAAAGGGTAAAGTATATTGTAAAATTTCACATAAAAGAGATTAGAAGAGTTCTGAAATTTGAAGGAGAAATTCTATTTTGTGAAAAATTAATTATTTTGGATTATAGACAGTTCTGTGGTAGAATTTTCAACTCGTGAGAAATGTCTGGTGACATTTTTCAGGTTGAAAATAATCAAATCTTAGATATCTGGTTGGCCTAGAAAATGGAGGACTGTATTTGTCACAGCGATATTCCTTCTCCTACAATGGTCAATAAACAAGGCCTCACTGTATTCATTTTTAATACCTTGAAGTTCAAACAACTTCTTTATGTTTTTCATGGTGTTAGTGTCTGCTTTGGTGTTTTCATGCCTTTCAAATGTAGCCAGCACCTTTAGCTTTGATTATCCTGCACCTCAATTTTTGCTAGTCTGTTTATATGGCCAAGATGTTTAAGCTCATACTGGTCTGTCTTCTGCTTATTTAATAAAAAATGGCTAATGTGACTTGTCAATA
This sequence comes from Meles meles, assembly GCF_922984935.1. NCBI lineage: Eukaryota > Metazoa > Chordata > Mammalia > Carnivora > Mustelidae > Meles > Meles meles. The sequence goes on from NC_060066.1 coordinate 116,274,837, forward strand.
ATCAACTGTTCTGTTGACCACATCTGCAGAACTTCTCAAATCCACAAAAAAGGCCATAATAATCATCCTTCCAACAACCAGAAAGCTGTCAACTTGGATGGCAGTTTTAGGAAAAAGTAGCCCACGGGATGTTTGACTGGCAAATTCCAAATTCTGATCCTTGGGCTGCCAGTTTCATGTGTCAAAGTAATTTCTAGTAATTGTTCTTCATGCCAATGCTGACTGGGGTAATACACTTCCTATTTCTCCTGGAATACATTCAGGAGTGGACAAAAAAAATCTAAAGCCATTGTTAAATTTTTAAAAAAGCAAATTAAAGCATGCAAAGCTGAAATGCAGAACTCCCTGACTAATCTAGGTAAACTGGGCATGGTGGATTCAGAAACGTCAAGTCAAAGACTTAGGGCAGTATGTTTATAACCAGCTTTCCATGTACACCATCCCCCAACATGTGAGATTTTGGTTTATGTGTTTTGTTTCCAACTTCTAAAACCTTTCAAATATACTTTATGTATTTATCACATACCTACTACGTGATCTAAAGAGTTTTATTTTGTCCAGGCTCAGACAAGATACACTAGGACAGTGGTCCCTGTAGTATTTCAAAAGATGTACTGGTATGACTTACTTTTAAAGTTTTGGAAAGAGGTCACCTGCCAGACTAGACTCCATTGCTAGCCCATGTTCTTGTACCTTTGGTCACTACTTAGTACCAAGATAAAATCCAAACCAGGATATCACCCGGACATTGGAAACTAAACTATAATAAAACTAAACGTGATGGCTGTTACATTCTTGAAAAATGTACTTTTTATGAGACTTTAAATTGTAAAATTCATAAATTTTTAAGTCATTTGAACCCTTAAGTGGCTAGAGATTATTAAAGGGATGACTCTCCTATTATTTTTTTAAATGACAAGCCAAATTCTAAAGCTAGAATGTCCTTTTTATAGTAATTCATACCAAACTGAAAAATCACTTGCAAATTGAAAAGCTGGAGATCTTCTTTTCCCATACATTAACACAGAGGAAGAATAGAAAAACAAAATACTTTCAGGATGACCTAGCTAAATCTATTTTCATCTTGTAACCAGCATTTGTATTTTTGATCATACGATTATCAGAATCATTAAGTTCATAAGCCAGGCATGTATTATACTGTATTCTCAAAAAGGATTTGAGGGGGCTAGAACTAAAGACATCAGCACAATCATTCACTCATCAAAAGAAAGCAGACCAGAGGGAAAATCAGGTATCTGCAGCAGGTGTCTTAAAAATGAAAGATGAAAGGAACACAGATATGGCAAATGCTGGTGTTGAGTACACAGCCAGGTGCCACGCAGAACCATCCAGCTCTTAAGGAAGAAAAAAAAGGCACGCAAGCAGAAGTGAAGAGTGTTGACTACTGACTGGGTAGGAGGGGACCATCTGGGAGGTTTTTTAATATTTGGACTCTCACTGCTCAGACGCTAAGAATAAGATGGCATCTCCGTACAGTACTGCGGATGTCAAGAAAAGGTGCTCCAGCTACAACACAGAGAGTGGAACAGACACGTCAAAGGTAATTACGGTGATCCAAACCAGCCTGGATGGGGCGGGGGGCTTCAGAGAAGAGAATAGATTCAAGCTGGAAATCGAGACATGGGTTGAGCTGTCCAGAATAGCTCTTATTTGACACAAAACAGATCAATCACAGACTGAGTGAAGCTTGAAGATAAGTTCTAAAGGAAGTAACAAAATGTCTTTTAGCATCTCCCTTGAAATCATCAAACCTTCAGCTTTAAGGAAATGTCAGAAGTCAAAGCAGTAGCTTTTCTGAAATGGCAGAAATAGGGAGATCTAAAAAAAAATTAATTAATGCTTTAAAGTGGACTGTGTGCTTATACAATCCTAAAAACAAAATTAACATCCAAGTGATGAAAACTATGTATCAGAGATATATCAAATGGGAAGGCTCAGCACCTTATAACCAGATTATTAAAAACTAACCACTGGAGGGGGAGATAAACCATGAGAGACTGTGGACTCTGAGAAACAAACTGAGGGTTTTGGAGAGGAGAGAGGTAGGGGCTTAGGTGAGCCTGGTGGTGGGTATTGAGGAGGGAACGTATTGCCTGGAGCACTGGATGTGGTACACAAACAATGAATCTATGAAAAAATAAAATAATAAAAATAAAATGTTGTACCCCAAATTTCCCCACCCCCAAAATAAATATAGTATAAAAAAAAAAAACACAACAAACTTTCACATAATATTCTCCCCAATCCCAACAACCACCTTTTATAACAGGTATTATTATTATTATTCTCATTTTATAGATGATGCAGCCGTAGCTCAGACACAATCACCCTAGAGTAAACCAGGGAGTCTGTGCCCGATGCGGACACTGGTCTCAAAACCACCTTCTCTGAGTACCATATGCTTGAATTAGCTAAACCACGTGGGCCTTGTGCTTGGGAACACGAGAAGGCTAGGAGTGCAGAGAACTGAATAATGCACTTAAAAATCAGCTTCCAAAGTGTTTTATTTGGGAGGGGAGGGAGAGATTTATCACATTCCACAGTTTAGGTTTTAAACATAAATACCTACCATTTCTATATTTTTAAAAGATTAATTAATTTAATTAAAACAAGTCTTATTTATTTAAAATTAATTAAAATAAATCTTATTTTTTTATTATTTTAGAGAGAAAGGGAGAGAGAGAGAGGGATCACGTGCATGCACATGCACAAGTTGAGGGGTGGGGCAGAGGGAGAGAATCTCAAGCAGACTCCCCATTGAGCACAGAGCCAGATGCCAGGCTCGATGCCAGGACCCATAAGATCATGACCTGAGCCGAAACCAAGAGTCAGACATTCAACCGACTGAGCCACCAAGATGCCCCCCTCAAATTTCCACATTTTTTTTTAAAGATTTTATTTATTTATTTGACAGAGAGAGATCACAAGTAGGCAGTGAGGCAGGCAGAGAGAGAGAGAGGAGGAAGCAGGCTCTCTGCCGAGCGGAGAGCCCGATGCGGGACTCGATCCCAGAACCCTGAGATCATGACCTGAGCCGAAGGCAGAGGCTTAACCCATTGAGCCACCCAGGCGCCCCAAATTTCCACATTTTTAATTGAACTTCTAGGTACTATCTGACATCCTCGTATACCCACACGACACAAAAACGCACCCCCAGCTTGTTTGCTTTTGTTCCCTCTGCTGAACAGCACAATGCTATCCCTTCCTTAAGGCACCGGAATACAGATTATGAGATGCTTTTTAAACGGATCATGAAAGAGATGAAAAAGCAAGAGGAGGGGCGCCTGGGTGGCTCAGTGGTTTAAGCCGCTGCCTTCGGCTCGGGTCATGGTCTCAGGGTCCTGGGATCGAGTCCCACGTCGGGCTCTCTGCTCTGAAGGGAGTCTGCTTCCCTCTCACTCTCTCTGCCTGCCTCTCTGCCTACTTGTGATCTCTCTCTGATAAATAAATAAAATCTTAAAAAAAAAAAAAAAGAAAAAAGAAAAAGCAAGAGGAACCCTCCCTTAATCGAAGTCTTGAGAATTCAGATGCAGACCCAGCCTCTGCCTGAGCAACTTCTCACCAGCTCTGTCAATGTCACAGAGCTGTCTGGCTCTGCTTCAGTTTCTTCCTGTGACCTGAACTGTGTGTCCTTTCCCTGCCCCATCCCGCCAAGGTATGGTGACATTTCATGGAGTAAGAGCTGAGAAACATGCAGTAGCCACAGACCACTCTAACAGAAGAGAGCGTGCATGGTAAATAAAAACCGTGCACCCTAAGCAATCCAAGCAGTGGTCCTCTCCCTTCCTGAGGAGGCTGTGCATGCCTGTCCTTGTTTGGGCCCACAGCAGGTGAATGCGAATGACGCCTCACTCACAAGTGAATAATGGAGGCCACTGGCATGCAGAGCCCCGGGGAGGGCACAGCTCCTCACAGGAAGGCAAACATCCACTTTTGTGGGACACCTCCAGGAACTGGCTGCCCTCGGTTCAGACTGTGCCCCCAGCCCCACTTCGTCCCCAGTGAGCTCCTATTCACCCTCCCCGGCCCTACCTGACCCACTGGAGCTGACCACATTCTCCATCCGGCCAGCTCCCTCTCTATTTTTGCTTCAAATATGATGTTCGGTGAGCTACACGTTGACTTGTCTCTCAGGTACAATGGTGTGAGCTTCTTTTGGACATGCTGGCGTCTGAGTGCTTATGAGATGGGGCCGGCACTAATGAGATGTTTGCCGAACTCTTTCTGTAACAAGAGTGAGGGCTCTGGTTTACAGGCATCTTCACATCCAATAGCTCAGTGTCACGACCTCGAGGATCAAGTTGTGAGCTTGTGGACAGGCAGGGCAGGAACTGCCTCCCGAGTCCCCTGGGAGCCACGGAGGGCTGTTCTAACAGGAAGAATGAGGGAGATCTGGAATCAGAGGGGTTTCCTTTTTCTGTCTGACATCTAGAATCCTCTGGCGTTATCTTTTGCCTCTACATTAATGAGAAAGAAAACTACGGTGAAAAAGAGCCCCCACAGAACTATGGCAGTTTTCTGGTGAGAAAGGCAGCATCTGTTCCCCTGAAATATCTTCCCAAAGCCTGTGGGACAGAAGCAGTGTGGCCCCTGCTAGCCCTTTCACGGGCCCAGAGATACCCCACTGAGAGAAGCAGGAAGAACAGTGCCGTCAACGACCCACGGAATATCATGGAGCCCGCAAGCCAGGTGGGAGCCATGACAGGTCTCTGACGGGCACCCAAGCCCCTGGCATGGCTGCTGGGTCCCTCCTAAAGGAGAACTTGTTCACAAGCCTGTGGCCCACTACTAGCCCTGACTCAGACTTCCCCACAGCGGGGGACAGACCGCATGGCACAGGCCACTTGATCCTAAAGAAGGAAGACAAAGGAAGCTTCCCCCCCGCAGTCCAGACAGCCCAACCAAAATGTGCAGAACACACGGATCTCTGCCACCCCCAGTCCTGCTTTGGTGAAAACCAAGTCAGAGGACAAGGGCCGGAACCTGACCCAGACCCTCAGCGTGTCCGTGTCTCGAGGCTGCAGGGCTGGAGCAAGCAACGGTGTCCCCCATGCGCCTACAGGCCATTCCTCAGGGAATCTGCACGCAAGCAGCAGGCCGCTTACGGGCTCTCTGGAAGATTCTCGAGCGCGATAACAAGCCCAACCAAGCTGCAGCCCTCCCCCGTCCTGTCGCCCCATAAACATATTCACCGCTTTGTACGGGAAGATCTCGCTTCAGGAGAAAATCAGGTAATCAGAGGCCTCCAGTGACTCAGGAGTGCTTGGACAGGGCATTTCAGGGATGGTTTCACGGTGATTAACTAACTTGCTTCATTTCAATGTAGTTGTCACTCTGAATTACCACTTAATGGGTGAAGTGTGCACGCTATAACAATCAGTGGTACTGGCATAAGGAAGCAAGACATTAAAAAAAAATTAGCCCCTAAAGCCATTATTGCAGTGAATTTTTCAAATAGTTTTAATACTCGGTCTTTTGACCCCAGGGTATGGCTTGGGGAAACTATATTAATCTCAAGATAATAATCAGTCAATTTCAGTTCTTCAATATCAACGATGATATTAAAGATTCCAACCTTACTCTTTTTGGTTGCAAACATTAATTAAGCATGATAATTGTGTGCCTCCGTGATATTTGGTACTTTCTGAATGAGGCAGAGCTCGGGGAATAATTTGAATATGGCAGACAGCAATTTGCTACATAAATTCACCCCAATGGCTATTACCTCATTTTAAAATAGTCAAGACTTCTAGATCAGAGGGGTTCTTTTTTGCATTAATACCAAGTTAATCACATCTACATAACCTTTTATTCACCCTTCCCCAAACCCTCCATGAATAACTTCTGCAAGCCCTGACCTGAATGTAATAAGGGGCTGGTGGGGGGAAGCTTATGGGGAAGTAGTTTTAATATATGTGTTTTTAACACAATCTCCTTCAACTATAGGGTTCTATAGGCTCTATCTTGATACTTATTTTCAGGGGTCTTATGTGAGAGGTCAATGGGCTTTACACTTGCTTTCTTTTTTTTTTAACTCTCATTTCATACTAAATAATTTCCATAAAAACCATATAGTGTCTATAGACCACACATCTGTATATTAAGGATATTTACCAACTAATGGATAAGCTACCGATGGCTCCAGGGCCAGTTTCAAGGCCACCACTTCGGAAATTTGAAAGAACAACTGAGGAACTACAGAGGTCACGGAAATTGAATTAATGCTAGAAACTCATGAAGGGTTTGGTTGGGGACCACGTCCACTAAAACAAAGATGAGCTCAATGAGGGGTGCAGAGACAGGCAGCCCTTAAAAAGGCGGGGACTAAGGAACGGCTGCGGTTCCCAGCCCACCTGGCACGGCTGGATCCGGCGGCTCCTTGAGCCTCCTTCTCTTTATTCTTTCCTCCACCGCTGCTGCTTCTGTCAGTTTGGTAGTGGCAGCAGGAAACTTGGAAACCACCCATACCACCTACTTTAAACCACTCTAGGACTTGGAACACCACTCACACAAGGCTCAGATATCCAAGGCAGAAGGAGAGTGCGGGAACTTGCACGGGGCTCACACACCCTGCGTGCTGGGCATAAGGGTACGCGAGCTGGAAACTTTACTTTTACCTTGAAATAAAATGCAATGACTTTAAGGAAAAGATGAGCTCTACACTAAAAATGTAAAGCAGACGAGCATCCTCTTGGGTCTGCCTGAGGAGAGACGTGGGTGGCACCGGCCCCTGCAGGGCAGCGGGCTGCTGAGCCTGATGCAGGCAAACCTCCATGGAGCTCAGGGGCTGCAGCTTGTCAGACCTCATTCTCCCTGGCTATTTTTGGTTCTATCAGTAAACTGCCAAGTTTCTTTGGGCTTGACAATTACTAAAGCTTAATGGGATCATTACTACTCCAGTAGTATTTGTGTGTTTTTGGGTTTTGGGATTTTTTTGGGGGGGGTTTGCTAGCCAGGATCCTCACCGGATAGAAACAAACATCCTGTGAGTTGCATGATCACCTTGGGGAAGGCAAGCTAGCTGTGGAGCAAGAGAATCACAGGTAGGCTCTTTCCCTCTTTCCTTCTGCTTGGGTCACATGCCCCAGGAATCTGTGGCCAGGCTCCTCCATTTACTGTGTGACACTGAGGAAATCACCAGCTACTCTGAGCCCACACATTCTGGTATGTTTCCACTTGCAACAAACATCATGACTATTACCCTTCCTCCTTAGAATTCACTGTGTCAGAGGCAAATGCAAGCAGGTGATGGGCAGCCCAGGGTAGGTATTTATTTGCTCATGTGCCATTGTCCTACAGTCACTTGGCCAACCTTCGTTCCCATCAATCCACTGACCCACGCTTGCACCCACTCCTCCCAGGAGGAGCCAAGCTCCTCCCCCTCTTCTGCACGGAGGTGCTTCAGGGATGCCCAGGATGGCTGGCAGCTGCTGGGGGACCCTGGAGCCCCAGACCCCACTCCTCTTCACTGACAGCAGTGAAGCACCTAGCTCTTTTTTTTTTTTCCTTTTTTTTAAGATTTTATTTATCCACTTGACAGACAGAGATCCCAAGTAGGCAGAGAGGCAGGCAGAGAGAGGGGGTAAGCAGGCTTCTTGCTGAGCAGAGAGCCCGACATGGGGCTCAATCCCAGGATCCTGGGATCATGACCCGAGCCGAAGGCAGAGGCTTCAAACCACTGAGCCACCCAGGTGCCCACACCTAGCTCTTTTAAATCCTGAAATGCCAGCTAAGATATCATTAAACCTAAAGGCTTCTGTTACGGGGGAAAAAAAAAGTCTGAAAATCACTGAGGTAGTAGAAAAAATATGAGCCCACTGAACCCAGACCAGCGACTTATTAAATATGTGATTTAGGGCAAATTCTTTAAATTCTCTCCATGCCTGTTGTTTCATTTACAGCTCAGGCTGTTGGCAGGACATGCTAAGCAGCAAGTGGGGGAGATCTCTGGGAGAAGCCTCTCACAAGAGACCAAATGAAAAAGTAGTCATGGTTATCTGCCTCTTCCCTGTCCTCTCCCTACCAAGCTTCATGAAGCTCATCTGCAGCCCCAAGCTCTTGGTATGGAATGGTCTCACTGCCATTGAGGATCCCAAGGGGGACTGTGGGCCTCTGTCTGTACCCTTCCATCCACAGAGTGGGCAGCAGGCCACGACCACCCTCACAAAACATCATGAACCCATGCAGGCCAGAAGCAGCTGGTTTAGCATCCGCGATGCTCCAAAAATAACTCACCCCAAATCATGACGCCAGCATCCCCGTGGAGCACCCCCTGGAGATCCCACAGAGCAGTGGTGTACAGACATCCCCAGCTGTGTAACTGGACCACCCACCCCCACCTGCACCCTCCGGTCTGGACACGTCTTGGGGCACCTGCTGGAGACTGAGGATCCTAATCTGCATAGAGAGTATCTGTGCCTTGAGATCCACCCGAGGTAGATAACTGCCTGACCTCCTAATGGTATGGGAGCCCAAAGTGTGCCTCTCCACCCTGGGAGGAGCGTAGTGGGCACCAATCAATCTATAACGACAGATGTATGATCCAGATGGATAGTGGCATATACATCCAAGTATTTGTGCATCTCGGGAATGAGAAAGGGCAGGTGAGTAACAGGAGGAGGGTGAGGGGGTGGGGAAGAACAAGTGAGAGACAAAGAGAAAACGAGGCAGAGACACACACAGAGAATGAAGCAGTAACATGGGAGAGAGACAGAAAGGCAGGACAGAGAGAGCGAGTGAGACAGAAACACAGAGAAAGGCAGAGAGAAACAAATGGGGGGCAGAAGAGAAAGCCAGAGACTCAGAATGAGAGGGGTGCGGGAAAAGAAACCCAGGTGCCAAAAGACAAAATGACAGGGACCGGGAGAAAAAAGGAGAGAAAAGAGAGAGCAAGGGAGAGGAGAGGAGGGAGGGAGGGAGACAGACACACAGTCCCAGTGTGACGACAAAGCCAGATGGCAAGAAGGACAGTGACTCACAGATGCGCCCCAGCTGTGATCAGGGAGACATGACAGGAGGATAAGTTGAGACCATTTTAGCCCATTACGCTTTTTTCCTCAGAGCTGCTTTAAACATCAGCCCTTGCTGGGAAAGCTATTCCATCCTATTTCTCCTGCATCTACCAATCTTTATCTGGGGAGCAGTAGGTCTCCGGGTTCCCTTGTCTCCATATTCAGCCTCCAGTTGAGCACTATAATGGGTGAGCCCCTGGGTGCTGGCACAGGACGTGGGCTGGGGACCAGGGTGCCCTTTCCTGCTGTCCTGGAGTGTTGGGTCTGATGGCACCCTCCCTCCTTGGCTGGCACAAAGGTTTTCTCTAGCATCAGGCAAGCAGTAGGTGCTCAGAGAATATTTACTAATAATGGTGTCCCTCTGGTGATAGGTAAAAGGGCTCCCAATTATAGATTTCACTAGTATTAATTTAATTCAATGCCATTGAAATGTACTGAGGTCTGCTGTGCTGAAGCACAATGTTGCTATGGGATCAGATTTACCTCCCAGTACGAAGCACAAACTGTGGGATATTCTGCATAAACATTACTTGGCTCCCATGCTGATGTAGGAGCATTCTAATGGAGGCTGTGCTGTCCAGTGCTGGTCAGCTGGCCTTCTCTTAGAAAGCCCATTCTCCACAGAGAGCTCCTGCAAGGACTTCCATCATCCCAGTCTCTATCAGCCAATCTTGTTTGCTTCTATCCGATTAAAATAGTGGCCTGCTGACTAGCAATGATGACTGTAAAAAAAAAAAAAAAAAAAAAAAAAAGGGCGATCTCTGGTGAAATTAAAGACACCCAACATACATGAATTAGCTCAATATATTTTAGAGACATTCAGTGCCCTTCTGTGAACTTGTGAGGTGATCCACAGTGCTCTGCATTCTTTATACAGGAGTGATGCCCTAGACTAAATTCCCTCCTTGGTCCTGAGACAGTATGAATTCTGGAAGAATCTGCCTGCTTGCATCTGGTGGGGAGAGGAAACGTCAGTACCTCCCTATGGAAAATTGGGAGTTTTTCTGTAGTGACCTGTTGTGTAAACAGTATTCAGAACACCAATAAAACCACAGAGCTAGGACTTCTAAAGCATGCAAGATATTTTATTCTTTGCTTCTCTGATAATAAGAATTGAGTTAATAAATGTTTCGACATGTGGCGGAATTTGATCTTTCGTTGTAATGTGGTAATGGGTTTGTTGGAGGTGCAGACTTACGGCTGTCACCACTGCAAAATCCTATGGGGGCAATAAAAGAACAAGAGCCTTTTGGAGAAATGGCTAATTCCACAGTTGGAGTAGGGGAGCTGAAAGATGAATCTGGAATATCTTTTATGCCAAAAATTTTTTAATGCTCAAAAAAACCCAAAAGTGATGGGCACATCAAAAGGACACAGGGGGACTTTCAGCTCCAGGAAAATGGAATAAATGTACTTTTCCCTATTTCTCCCACTACATACTACTAAAAACCCTGGACATCATGTACGAAACAAACATAAGACAACTCTGAAAGATGGAGAGAAGATCAGCTAGGACCCCGGGACCCAAGGAATGTTGTGAGTCCCTGGGCTTCTCTCTGCCTCACATACCTGATCCAGCCTCGGTGCTGGAGAAGACAACAACTCAGAAATACCAAGAGGAAGGACAAAAGAAGCCCCTACCAACAGCATGCTTGGTAGGGCCTTTCCAAAGGCCCAGGAAAGGGGCAGCCCAGCAGGACAGAACATTTTTTAGACAAGAACTGCTTTATGCCAGCCATTCATCACCGCAAAACAAAAACAAACCCAAAAAGAGCTATGGCTTCAACCCCATTCACAGGAACAAAGGCTAAGTGGAGAACCTAAATATCCCCCCCTCCCTGGCCGGGCAGTAACAAGTCACCCCACTTCATTCCTTTCGTATGTGTCAGAAAAAGACAAGCAGGGAGCCGGCACTTTCATCCCTGCTGCCTACAGTGAAGAAGCCTCCATACCATCACCGCCACCACACCATTCAGTGTGAGCACCTGGGAGACTGGATCTCCACCATCACAAGGTAGTAACGAGGCACCTCTCCCCTCTTTCTGTGCCAGAGCTGTGTCCGAGAACAGAAGATTTTTTTTTTAAAGATTTTATTTATTTATTAGTCAGAGAGAGAGAGAGAGCACAGGCAGACAGAGTGGCAGGCAGAGGCAGAGGGCGAAGCAGGCTCCCTGCCGAGCAAGGAGCCCGATGCGGGACTCGATCCCAGGACACTAGGATCATGACCTGAGCCGAAGGCAGCCGCTTAACCAACTGAGCCACCCAGGCGTCCTAGAGAACAGAAGATTTAACTAAGACCCAGAACCTCTTAACATAATCCCCGTAACTTTGGGTTTCAAACAAAAGTAATTCATGATGCCAACAACTGGGAAAATTCAAAGTAGAATGAAAAAAGACTGCTGAGATGCTGGAGATGTTACAACTATCTGAGAAAGACGTTAAAGCTGCCATCACAATAATGCTTCGAAGAGCACCTCGAACATATAACAAAATAGACTCAGTGAAAATACAGAAAGTCTCACCAAATAGAGAGAATATATTTTAAAAAGAACAAAATGAAAAGTTTAGAACTAAAAAAAAAAAAAAAAATGAGTAGGTTCAACAGCAGAATGAAAGGGACAGATGAAAGAATCAATAAATTTGGAAATAAAGCAACAGATAATATCCAATATGAATACAAAGATAAACCAGACAGAAGAAAATGAACAAAGCTTCAGAGTTCTTTGGGGCTATAACAAAAGAACTAATATTTCTCTCACTGGAGTTCTGGAAGGAAAGGAGAAAGGGAGATGGGCTAAAAAATGGGTACTTGAAAAAATAATAGCTGAAAATGTCTCAATTTGTCAAGAGCCATAAACCTTAGCTCTATGCAGCTCAGTAAATCCCAAAGAAGATAAACTTGTAGAAATCCACACCAAGAAACATCATAATCTAACTTCTAAACATTAGTGACTAGAACACTAAAAAATCTTGAAAGTAGCAAGAGGGAAGTAACACTTTCCCTATAGGAAAAACACAATTCAGATAAACAACATATTTCTCATCAGAAATCATGGAGGCCAGAAGAAAGTGGTACTGGAGTTTTTAAATGCTGAATGAAATGAACTGTCAAACAAGAATTTTATTACCAATGAAAACAAGAGATGGGGAGAAATCAAGATATTCTCAGATGAAAGAAAACTAAGAGAATGTGTCACCTCACAATTACTCTCAAACAGTGGCTAATAAAGGTTCTCTAAGATCTTGGAACATCAGGAAGGAAAAGTTGAGGTAAATACAACAGACTTTGCTTCTCTTTAGTTTTCTAAATGATGTTTGATGGCTGAAGCAAATATTATAACACTGTGTAATGTAATTCAAAAAGTATGTGGGAAAATATCTGGGACAATTATAAACAGAAGAGGGCAAAGGAATGTAAAGTGAGGTAGAATTTCTGTATGTCACTCAAACTGGAGATCTGACAACATCGGTAGACTGTGGTAAGTTATGTATATATAATGCAATGCCAAGAGCAATCACTAAGAAGGCTATACAAAGAGATACACTCAAAAATACTACAAATAAGTGAAAATAAGATACTAAAAAATGTTCAAGTAACTTACACAAAAAGGAAAAATTGAAGAAAAAACAGAGAATAGAAAACAACAACAACAAAAATAAACCAGAAGAGGTAAGGTCTAGCACATAAATAATTATATTAAATGTAAATTATCTAAAAACACAAATAAAGACAGACAGTGATGGTATGGATTTAAAAATTTGACCCAATTTGGGCACCTGGGTGGCTCAGTCGGTTGAGTACCTGCCTTCGGCTCAGGTCATGATCTTAGGGTCCGGGAATTGAGTCCTACGTTGTGCTCTCTGCTCAGTACGGAGTCTGCTTCTCCCTCCCACTCTTCCCTTTGTGCGTGCTCTCTCTCTCTCTAAAATAAATAAAATCTTTTTTAAAAATGACCTAATTCTATGCTGTCTATAGGAAACTAACTTCACACATAATGATATAGGCAAGTTGAAAGTAAAAAGGACAAAAATATATATCATGCTAACGACATTAATTGAAGAAAGCAGGAGTGGCTAGATTAGTATCAAACCACATTTCATAGAACATAGAAAATTACCAGGGACATAGAGGTATATTACAAAATATAGAACACAGAAACATAGAAAATTACCAGAGACATAGAGGTATATTACAAAATTATTTTTTAAAAAGTTAATCCACCAAGAAGATACAGCAATCACCAAAATGTATAGACTAAACAACAGAGCTATAAAATATATAAAGGAAAAATTGGGAGCAGTATAAGGAGAATCCAGCAAATCTACAGTAATAATAGAAGACATACACACTCCTCTCTCAACAGTCTCTAGAATAACTAGGCAGCGAATCAGGAAGGATGCAGAAGAAATCAACAATACTATCAACCAACCAGGATCTAAGTAATATTTATCAAACACTCCACCCAACAGCAACAACTGCTTTAAGCACCAATTGAACATATACCAAGAGAGACCACATCCTGAGTCATAAAAGAAACCTCAACAAATTTAAAAGAATTGAAATCATAAAGAGTGTCCTCTGACCATAATGAAATCAAACCAGAAAGTTAAGAGGAAAATCCCTCAATACTAGATAATTAAACAAGAGGCTTCTAAATAATCACGGGGTCAAAGAGGAAGTCATAAGGAGAAAAAATATACATTGAGCTAAATGAAAATAAAAATACAACATATCAAAATTTGTGGGACACAGCTAAAGCAGTCCTGAGGGGAAAATTTATAGCACTAAATACTTAAAGAAGACTCATTAAAAATCTAGGCTACCAAGTTTATAACCTAAAAAAGAAAAAGAAACCCAAAGCAAGCAGAAGAAAGGTAATAATTAAAGGTAAGAGCAGAAATCAATACAATTAAAAATAGAAAAATAATAGGGAAAAAAAATCAATGAACAAAATCCTGGTTCTTTAAAAAGATCAGTAAAATTGACAAACCCACATGACAGACAAGTAATTAAATCAGAGAGAGAAGACACAAATTACCTACTGGTAATAATTATCAGTAATTTGATTTACTCTGCAGACATCAAAAGTATAATAAATATAGTGAATGGCTCAACACACATAATCTGACAATTTACATGAAATGGACTAACTCCCTGAAAAGCACAAACTGTCACAATTCACAATTCAAGACAAACCATTTAAATATCCCTATAACCTGTAAGAAAACTGAATTCATAATTTTAAAACTCCCAAAAAAGAAATCTTAAAAAAAAAAAAAAGGCCCAGATGATTTTACTAGGAGTTCCACCAAATACTTAAAGAACACCAATTCTACCCTGACACCAAAACCAGACATAGGTACAAAAAAGAGAAAACAACAGATCAATATCCCTCATGTATACAGAAGCAAAACTCCGTAACAAAATATTGGCAAATAGAATTCAGCAATATATAAAGAGGATATACCATCCAGAGATGCAAAGCTGGTTCAGTATTTTGAAGTTAATTCAGACAATCCACCATAGTAGAAGGTGGGGAAAAAAACTCCACATGATCATTGCAACTGATGCAGAAAGTTGCAAGCTGATTTATTTGACAAAATTCAATACATGTTCAAAATTAAAAAAAAAAATTGGAATGGGGGGCCTTCCTGAACTTAATAAAGAACTCTAAAAAACCTACAGGCAACACTGTACAGTAGAAGACCAAAGCTTCCCTCCTATGGCTGGAAACACGCAGGGATGTCCATTCTCACCCTCCATTCAACATAGTGCTGGAGGTTCCAGCTGGAGCAATATGGCAAGAGAATGAAATAAAAGGCATATAGACTAGAAAGGGAGATTTTGACATGATTATCTAGAAAATCCCAAAGGGCCCCCCAGAATTAATATGTGAGTTCAGCAAGGTCACAAGCTACAAGAAGAACATGTAAAAATCAACTATATTTCTATCTACTAGCAATGAACATGTGCACACCAAAACTTAAAATATAATACCATTTACAGACACTCCAAAAAAGAACATATTTAGGTGTAAATCTAACAAAATACATATAGGACTTATATGCTAAAGACTACAAAACACTGAAATCTCTAACACATATAGTCTTCATATATTGGAAAACAAAACATAGTAAAGATGTCAATTCTCCCCAAATTGATGTATATAGGTTTACTGAAACTCCTATCAAAAATCCCAAAAAGATTTTTTGTAGGTATAGAAAAAATTATTCTGAAATTTATATGGAATGCCCAAAGAACTAAAATAGCTAAAACAACTTTGAAAGAATAAAAAGGAATCAATCTACCCAATTCCAGAATGTATTATATAACTAAAATAATATAACTAAACTGAGATGAATCTGCAGAGAATTATGCTGAGTGAGAAAAGCCAACCCCAAAAGGCTATACACAATACAATCCCATTTTTATAACATTCTTGAAATGACACAAGTATAGGAGAACAGATTAGTGGTTACCAAGGAGTTGAGACAGGCTGGCAAGGAAGTGGTTGTGGCTAGACACACACACACACACACATACACGCACATCACGGGGGACCCTTTTGGTGATGGAAATGTTCTGTGCCTTAGCCATATCAGTGTCATTACTCTGGCTGTGATATTATACTATGGTTTTGCAAAATGCCATTAGGACAAACTGGGTAAAGGTCCACAAAATTTCTCTATAATATTTCCTGCAACTGCATGTAAATCTACAATTATCTCAAAATAAAAACTCTTATTTAAAAAAAAGGACACAAAAGCCAGCTTGAAGATGTTCCCACTGATAACCTGGGGAAAATCTGAACATCAAAATCATTAAAGACTATAAACAGTTATAAATAATTGAAAAGAACAGGAATCCATGAATACATACTAATGATAAATATGTAAATACGTAAGTAGGTAGACAGATACACACAGGCAGGCATACAGACAGACATGGGCTTTTGCTTACAGCTGAAAGCAGAATGCCATGGAAACCTTAAAAACAAACAAACAAACAAACAAAAAGCAAGTTTATAGATACAGAGAACAGATTGGTTGCCAGAGGTGGGGGCTGGGAGTGGATAAAACAGGTGAAGGAGTTCAAAAGGTACAAACTTACGGGTATAAAATAAATACGTCCTGGGGATGCATGAGGATTATAGCTAATAATATTGTGATTGGAGATCTGAAAAATGCTAAGAAGCTAAGAGACTATATCCTCAAAGTTCATAAGAAAAAATTTTGTAACTATATATAGTTACAGATGGATATTAACTAGATTTTGTAACTATGTACGGTGATGGATGTTAACCACTGATTATTTCACAATGCATACAAATATGGAGCATGTCATAACCCCCAAATGATACAATGTTATCTGTCAATTACACTTAAAAAAAAAAGGGCAGAATGCCAACTGGTAAATATAGAGAAAGAGCTGCAGTAAAGAAACCACCATAGTCTCGCTTGGCTTACAAAAAGATCATCCAAAGATGCTAAATTTGGGGTGGGGTGTTCTGAAATGGAATAGTAAATTTGCATATTCTATTTATTTATTTATTTATTTATTTATTTATTTATTTGACAGAGATCACAAGTATGCAGAGAGGCAGGCAGAGACAGAGAGGAGGAAGCAGTCTCCCCGGTGAGCAGAGAGCCCAATGCGGGGCTCGATCCCAGGACCCTGAGATCATGACCTGAGCCGAAGGCAGAGGCTTAACCCACTGAGCCACCCAGGCGCCCCGTAAATTTGCATATTCTTAAAGTAATTTTCCATAGATTGTCCCTTGAAATGAAATGACTATTAACTGTACAGGGGAGAAATCAGCAATCCCTGGAGTGGATGGTCAAAATTATCACCAAAAAGGGGCAGATGGATAGTGTACACCCAGACGTGATCCAGAAGGACACAACATTACTTATTACTATTCTGACTTTGGATACGCAACCTTAATGAGAAATCATCAGAACCAAAATGAAGAACATTCTCATTTTTTAAAACAGAGGGAGTATGTCTTCTTCAAAGGCATCAATCTGATAAAAGGAAAAGGCTGAACATGACAAGACCCTAACAGCCATGACAACTAAGTGTCACCTGTGACCCTAAAATGGAGATGAGTATAAGATGTGGGGAACCACTGCATCAAGGACCGTATAGGGTCAAGTGACAAAACTGGGTATGGGTGGTCTATTTAACTACAGAATCAATCAATGGAGGTGCCTAGGTGGCTCAGTAGGTTAAAGCATCTGCCGTCGGCTCAGGTCATGGTCTCAGGGTCCTGGGATCGAGTCCCACATCGGGCTCTCTGCTCAGCAGGGAGACTGCTTCCCCTCCTTCTCTCTCTGCCTGCCTCTCTGCCTGCTTGTGATCTCTGTCTGTCAAATAAATAAATAAAAATCTTTAAAAAAAAGAATCAATCAATGTTAAATGTCTTGAAGTTGATAGCTATAGTACGGCTACATAAGAAAATGCCCTTATTTTTAGGAAATACATGCTAAAGTATCTGGGCATAAAAGAACAACAGAATTGTATATGGACCTTTCAAAAGGCTTACAGAAAATTGAGATGGTAATGATTCATGAAATTATAGGATAAAAGGGTATTCTTTGTATGAGTGTTGAAATGTCTGTCGGTTGGAAATTATTTCCAAATTAAAAAAGAAATTAAGTTCTTTGGCTACTGTTACCTATCGAAAGGAACCAAGAGATGTGCATACCCATTTGGATAAGACAGGTTCTGGAAAAGTACAGTAATTAAGAGCATAGGCCTGAGTTCAGACAAATCTGGGTTCAAATCTGGCTTTGCCCCTATTAGCTGATCTGACCTCAAGAAGTCTCAATTTCATCATCTGTAGAATGGGGAAAATAATGTTATCTCATAAAATTATCTTGAACATGAAATGAGCTCAGGGCCATAAAACATCCCGATGCCCACATGTGGTCACCATTCCGCACGGCTACTTGCTGTCTCAGTAGGTTAGCGGTGGTGGTACCTGGTTAGCACCTGTGGTGATGGTGGCTATTGTTCTAGGCCACGAGATACAAAGATGTCCAAACCATGGTTTCTGACCTCAAGGGACTTTAAAAATAGAGCTGAACCACAAACTACAGTGTGTAACGTAAGTGTGAACAAAATGGCAGTGGAGAGGAAACAAGCATATTTTACTTCTTCTGGGAAGTGGTTGGGAGGGACTGCACGGGGAGGTGAGAGTGAAGGTGAGCGGTTAGAGGGCAGGTAAGGATTTCACACAGTGGATGCAAGGGTGAGCGAGGACGTTCCAAGGTGAGTTACCTACCGAGGACACAGGCAGGCCAAGCACTCAGGGCCTGCATGAGAAACGGGGGAGACAGAGGCAAATGCAGATGGGGCCTCAGCCAAGCTGTGGAGGGGGGGAGGGCCTTGAACGTGCCACTGCAATGGAATGAGTCTCACTGCTTCCTGCGTGCAGTGGGAGAATCAATGGAGGTCCTGAGTCAGGGGTGACAGGACTGGACTGTTGTCATAGAAATAGACTGCCGAGGCAGTAGTTTGGAAAACTAATCCAGTAATTATTCCTTCAAATGGAAACTCTGAAGGAAAGGCCAGGCAAACAGGGCCTTTGTGGCTCTTCTGTTTTTTAGCACGTCCCATTCAAATGGTGGTAATTAAAACAGTCAACAGTGGGTAAGACTAGCCGATACCATGGTGCAGACACACATACACACATGACACATAGACATGCACAGACACACACACACACATGCACACACGGGAGACATACATGCAGACATGCAGAAAGGAGGGTGGACATGGGATACAGGCAGGGCTTCTGGCAAGTATCCCGGGAGCAGTGCAGGGGAGCAGCCAAATGGATGTGGGGGAGCTACCCAGCACAGAAGTCAGCACTGAGAGCTGGAAAGGGTTCTGGAGGCCCTGTGTGCACCAGGCTTTAATCCTATAGTTACTGGATCACTGGGTCCAAGAGCTGGGCCAAGGTGGCAATGGGAAAATGGATAGCTTGTAGGGAGCACACAAAGGACTGAATATTCCCACTTCTGAAAACCCAGTACACATGCTGGCCACCTGAGCATGATCCCTGCCCTTCTGACCCCAGGGTTTCCCTTCACTGACTATCCAGCCTCAGCTTATTTCCCTCAAGATGGCTTAGAAGGCACTGTCCTTACCAAAACCATCTTGACCACAGAGCTCCCTTCAAAGCAAAGCTTCCTGTCCCCACGCAGTGCTACCCTCTGGCTTCTGTGTTGTATGGGGAAGGGACCCCATGGGGTCTACACCACACGAACTGTGGGTGTTGTGGATGGTCATCACACTTCTCTCTCTCGACTTTGTTAACTTGGGGGTAGGTAAGAAAAGAAAAAAAAAAAATGAAAGTTTTCATTCACTTTTTCAAAGGACACACTCTCTTCTGGAGTTCAGTCTTATTTCACCTAACCAGTTTGGGAAGGCTCATGCTTTTCCCGTTTGTAGCAAGAAGGAAAAAGAATGTGCTTTCCTAGGATAGTCTCCTTTAACTCTCAAATTTACCAGGCAGCTACTTGAAGATGGGGCTGACATGAAATCAACCAGACAGGCAAGTGGTTCCACGTGGCCCAGGAGAAAGGTGCATCTCGCCATGGGAATGGGCCTGCCTCTGTTTCCCCTGCGTACCCTCCTCCCTTACCTCAGAGGCAATGGAGGTGAAGCTGCCGCTGAAGTGCACGTGCTTCCGGACCTCGCTGCCGTTGGCCGTGAGCAGCCAGTCCCCGAGCGCGCGGTCGTCCCCTGCTGACCGGTTGCTTTGGCTCTGATTGGGCAGGAGCTCCGCCAGATCCCAGTGGTACGAGGGCGTGGCCCCCACCAGGGCGATGAGGATGGCCTCGGTGGCCACGTAGAGCTGAAGGAGCAAACACACAAACCCAACTGTGTCAGAATCACAATCAGCAGGCTTATAAGCCTCACGAGATCTGTGTCCTGCTTTTTGTGTTTCTCTGAGCTACAGAAAATGGGGCACATCAAAGCAAAGGAGAGAAACATGACAAGGAAGCTTCCTTCTGATCTACCACTGACAAAGTCATCAGCGATCCCCCTTGTAAAGCACCCAAGGTCTTTTTCCAGAGGGATCTCCTTCTGCATTTGAGGTACTTCCAATGTTCAGGAAACTGCACACTGATGGTTCAATGCCATTGGCAAAGGTGGCAGGGTTGGGGGGGGGATATTACTAGCTGTGATTTATAACACTGACATTCCAGCTACTTCCCCTCAACACTACACCCTCTGTTCAGATAAGCAGGCACCAGGGCCCCGAGTATCATGGCCTTGGAGTCACAATCTAAACTATGTCTTTTGTAGCATAGTCAAATGTCCCAGCAAACAGCATATAGAAAGAGAATATAGTTATATACATAGTAAAAGAATATACTCAGTATATCCAAAGAGTATATACATTATCATAAAGAGTATATACAATGTGTATGCATGGAGAGAACATACAGTACAGAGAGTATCTCTACAGAGAAAAAGTATATAGACAGAGTATCTATATCTAGATAATACAGAGGGTGAGCACCAACGAAAATACTTTATTAGAGCAGGTAATCATAATATGTACTTGAGTAGGTACTATTTTAAAACACAGTACGCAACCAGTAAGATGTAAAGAAATCCAAATTCCAGAAAGAGATACTCACTTTATAACCCTTAGTCCTACTTAATCATTGTTTAATCTAAACAGTTGTTCTCCCAAGGGGGGGAAAATTCATTCAAGAAATCTTTATAGAGCACATATGCCATTTGTCTTTGATTGTTCTGGGCCTTATAGGTATTCACACTCGGGTTTATAAGCTGTTGAGCCCTATGCAGCCTTTTTATGCCATAAATTTCCATTTATATTAGTTCTCGTTGTTGGATGATTATTTCAAGCTTCAAATGAATTAGGAAAACACAGAATTCATCTGTTGCAGTGAGAACTATCTCCCTAAGTGAGGCACTCTTATTTTAAGAAATTACCCCTATTAACTTAGAACCTGGCATCTTAAAATACCTTTAAGCAGAACAAGTGTTTATGAAATACAAGGCTGTGATTTCTCCACAGCCTACAGTAACAGCCCCACTGGATGGATGTGTTGACTGAGGCACAAAGAAGAGGAGATTTGCCAACAGCTTCAGCTCCATCCACCAGGGAACCCCGAGCTTCTTCCACATCACTCTGGAGGGGCAGTTTTTATTCAGCTGTTAAGTGGATAAGCCAAACCGCCAAAGGCGGAATGAATTATCATAAGCAGATGATGGAATTACTGTCAAGGAAAGAGAAAAGAAGTCATGACATGGTGTGTCATAGTGGAAAGCTAATGTAAAACCCAAGGTGTGATTTTTGCACTCTGGGAAAGGCTGCGAGGACGGAAGACAGCCCCAATCTATTTTGGAAGCGAGTGACAGTGGGCCTCCGGAGATGTACCAAGCCACCACGGGTCAGTCCATAAGTCATGGGTGATTTATTGTGGAATGCAAAGGAAATCATGTTTCTGGATTTCTATTGCTTCCTGGCCCCTATTTGCATACTATTAAGGAAGTTTTGGAATAAGCAGCCATCACTTTGTAAAAATAAAAACCTGAATAATTACAAGAACAGAGAGATACACATTTAGCAGCCACTCTAAGTACAACGCGCTTGCATCGTTTTAGTAACTGGCCCTCCTTATTACAATCTGCTGGACTTAATTGGTGAGTAAAGAAATGAAAAAATATGGGGCAAGGGAACTCTGGAGATGAGGCAAAACCCATGTTCAGAACACAGCCTTCAATCGGGCAAAACAAACTAGTTATATTTTCTCTCTAAACGTGCTATTTTCTGCTTTTGGTCTTACCATTTGCTTCACCTGGAAAGCTTTGCTTCACGAGGTTCAGCAGAATCTTTAATCCTTCCCAATCCTCCCAGAAGCACCTCAGGTACAACCTCCTCCCATCTTGCCTTCCTCTCCAACCCTCCGGAAGCCCTCTCCAGCTTCTGCCTACCCCCCCAAAAGCTCCATGCTCCACCTTTATTAGAGACGTATCCCTTTCTTCACTCCGTGATATTGACGTGTCTGCTTATCTTATTTTTCCTACCAGAACATTCCGTCCCTGAGGACAGGATCTTTGTATGATCCATCCCTGAGCTTCCAAAGCAAACACCTCAGGGCGTTGATACGTGGTAGCACACACTCAAGTGACTGACTGAATGAATAAATAAGCAGGATAGAACACTAGTAACAACAGCTAACACTTCTCTGATGCTAACTCTGTGCCAGGAACTGTTCACGCATCATATTTTTATCCAAATTGTTCTAAGATGAGGTAAGAGAGGAAATGCTCAAAGGGTCCTATAACCTGAGGTGTGTTTTCTCATGGAAACCATCACTCTCAGCAATAGCTACAGTGTGTAGAAAGTAGTTCAGAAACTACATTAACCCTGATGTTTATAGCAGCATTATCCACACTGGCCAAATGGTGGAAGCAGCCCAAGTGTCCACTGGCAGATGAATGAATGAAGAAGATGTGATATGTGTACACACACATACACGCGCGTGCACGCGTGCACACACACAGAGGACTACTACTCAGCCATAAAAAAGAATGAAATCTGGCCATTTGCAAAAATATGGATGGAACTAGAGAGTATAATGCTAAGCAACATAAGTCAGAAAAAGACAAATACCATACGTGGCTCATATGTGGAATTTAAGAAAGAAAACAAACAAGTAAAGGAAAAAAAAAAAGAGAGGGAGACAAACCAAGAAACAGATTCTTAACTACAGAGAACACACTGATGGTCACCAGAGGGCCAGTGGATGGGGGATGGGTGAAACAGGGGATGGGGATTAAGGCGGGCCCTTGCGATGAGCACCAGGTGATATATGGAAGTGCTGAGTCACTCCTGAAACTAACATTACACTTTATGTGAACTACAGTGGAATTAAAATTTCAAATTTAAAAATTAAAAAAAGAAAGCAGTTCAGACACAAAGAGGTGGTGCTGATACGGAGCCTGTTCACAGAAGGGACCAGTGATACTTAGTTCATCAGTATCCTCCCCAGCAACCTGTTGCCTCACTAAGCACTTTCACCTTCTCATCTTCTCTGCCCTCCTCCCACCCCTCACAACGTTGCCAGTGCCCGCCCCTCCCATGCACGCACACGTGACCTCCACCAGGGACCTACACCGCACACCCAGGGCCATGGCTTTCTGGCACCAAAAGAGTCAGGCATACGCAGCTTGGAACACCACGATGGCACTACCTGCTTCTCCCTCCCAAGTCCAGATAGTCTCTCGATCATGTCTCTTATGTTACTCTACGACAACAGTGCACATGTTCGTCCACATATTCCTACCTAACGATGGCACCCATCAGCAGATGGGCCTGAAAGCCACAATCAGAAACCACCACCCACGTGCCTTCAGAGTGGAGCCCACCCCATCGCAAATAGACCATTATCTTCTCCAACGCTACCTCCAGGGAAGAACGAGTGCCCAGACGGCTGCACTTTCCCCCCTTTCAATGTCATAATACTTAGAAAAGTGACTAACGTGCACCAGGGGACTGAAATTTTTGAAGTCGCAAAAAAAGTGAAGGTTTTAAAAATGATTTTATATCGACAGCGTTATAAGCTTTTATGATACTCCGGAAACCAAAAACATCCCCATCAATGATCTCATCACAACATCTTGTGCTGTGAAGTCATTGTAAGTGTGACATTGATGTTTTAAGCATGAAAAATGGACAACAGAGCAATTAAGTGAATCATTCGAGGTCACGTATGACACTAATAGCAAAACCAGGATGAGAATGAGAGTCATCTAACTTTGAGGCCAGAGCTCCTCAGAGGAAAAAACAAACAAACCAGGAAAAATCAAAGATGACTTTACTGTTGTCATTACTGTTAGTCTTTTCTGCACTTAGACTCAGTTATGTAATTGACTAAGCCAGTAGCATGACCTGAGCAAGTGTATCATGGACAACAGGACCAAATGTCCAGTGCCCAGCACCAATTGGGTACTCAATAAATATTTGTTGGGTGACTACTGATACCACTTTTTTTTTAAATTTAAAATATTTAGTTACTATGCCTGAATCACTGGTATCTTGAGTCCTCTTTCTTCCCAACTCTAATTCATCCATGTAGTGCCACCAGATAGGGCTCCCTAAGACACTCCTCATGAAGCTCCTCTGCCAAAACATACTGATGGATATGTCCTAGCATAACTATCCTAGCGATAAATGTCCTAGCATTCCAGATCTCCATTGTATGGCCCAGCTGCTACCTAATCCACATCCCAGCTTTCTGTACTAGCCTACTTAAATCCCCAAGTGTGACTTTTTTTTTAAGATTTTTTTTTCAATTTATAGGTCACAGAGATAGAGAGAGTGCGCACAAGCAGAGGGAACAGCAGGCAGAGGGAGAAGCGGACTCCCCGCTGAGCAGGGAGCTGGACCCAGAACCCTGAGATCATGACCTGAGCCGAAGGCAGACAGCCAACAGACTGAGCTGCCCAGGTGTCCCTGCAAATGTGACTTCTCATCACATGGTGTGAAAAGCATGTAGACTCTGTAGGAAACTTTGAGCAATTCAAAACCTCTCCAAACTTCAACTTTTCTTTCAGTGAAACTGAACACTAGTAGTCCATCTCTTTATCTCATTCATTCATATCTAATCAACCTATTCTGAGGTTCAAATGGGATGCTTCTTTAGTCAACCATAAACTGTACAGCCCCATACAAATGGTATCTATCGGTGCACCCCAAACATTACTGGGTGGGGTCTGATCCTATAGGCTGAGGGAGACCTGGTTCCACATCTCTTGCAAGCTCTCATGAGCTCAAGGCTATAGGTCTGGGTCACAATTTCTGTAGCAAGGATACAGATGTTCTCTCTACTACACATTTTTTCCCAATTTTGTGGTTTGCCATCTGAAATGACTTTTAAATCCAAACTCCCAAGTTCAGCTCAAGCTCAGTCCTTCTGAAATCTTCAACAAATCACTCCAGACCACACTGATGGCTCCCTTCTTCATTTCCAAAGCATCCATTTAGTGGCCACACTGTTACTGGGGAAATGTTATTCTGTAAAATTATTTAACAGGGTAGGTATAGTGAAATTCTAATTTGTTAATGATTCTCTCCTGAAGGAAAGAAACCCTAATTTACATTTCTATATCCTTCCAAGTAAACCCAACACATCACTGCATATATAACACCTATGATGTATTTTGTTAACCAATTCCTTGCAGAATGGTGTGGGAGAAAAAAAAAAATGATGATGGATGACAACCCAGTAATTCCAGGATCTAATCCTGGTTCCAACCATTAGGACTTCAGACAGGGGCGCCTGGGTGGCTCAGTGGGTTAAAGCCTCTGCCTTCAGCTCAGGTCATTATCCCGGGGTCCTGGGATCGAGCCCCGCATCGGGCTCTCTGCTCGGCAGGGAGCCTGCTTCCTCCTCTCTCTCTGCCTGCCTCTCTGCCTACTTGTGATCCCTGTCTGTCAAATAAATAAATAAAATCTTTAAAAAAAAAAAAGACTTCAGACAAATTAAGCATTTGGGTAAACAGTAATTTAACCTGCATCTCTTTCCCTCTCTCTCTCAATCTTTATCCCAAACAAAATGGGAATACCACCACCTGACCACTTCCTTCTGTTACTTCAGCTTCATTCTTAAAAAATTTGAGCGAGTAACAACACTTTGCAACACATTGCATTATGAGCATCAGGTGATAACAAGGATGGATAAGAAATAATTACTTCCTTTTAGGCAAATACATTGATGTCAGGACAACAAATACACACAAAGCTACAAACATAAGGCCGATTTTGACAAATGTGGTATTAGCCATGGTAGAAATGAGGTTAATGAGAACATAAAGAAAGTGGATAGGAATTCCAACTGGAAGAATAAAGAAAAGGTTGCACTATGACCCTGCAATCGCACTACTGGGTATTTACCCCAAACATACAGATGTAGTGAAAAGAAGGGCCATCTGTACCCCAATGTTTATAGCAGCAATGGCCACGGTCGCCAAACTGTGGAAAGAACCAAGATGCCCTTCAACAGTCGAATGGATAAGGAAGATGTGGTCCATATACACTATGGAGTACTATGCCTCCATCAGAAAGGATGAATACCCAACTTTTGTAGCAACATGGACAGGACTGGAAGAGATTATGCTGAGTGAAGTAAATCAAGCAGAGAGAGTCAAGTATCATATTGTCTCACTTACTTGTGGAGCATAACAAATAACATGGAGGACATGGGGAGATGGAGAGGAGAAGGGAGTTGGGGGAAATTGGAGGGGGAGGTGAACCATGAGAGACTATGGACTCTGAAAAACAACCTGAGGGTTTTAAAGGGGTGGGGGGTGGGAGATTGGGGGAACCAGGTGGTGGGTATTGGGGAGGGCACGTACTGCATGGAGCACTGGGCGTGGTGCAAAAACAATGAATACTGTTATGCTGAAAAGAAATAAAAAAAAATAATAATAATAAAAAATACTAGCAAACAAAACAAAAAAAAAAAAAAAGAAGAAAAGATTGCAAATGTGATACTTGAGTGCACTAGTAAAAGGCTGGTAGTGGGTTAATCGAAACCAAACTCAGGGGAAGGAATTTTTAGGCAAAAAAAAAAAAAAAAAAAAAAAAAAAAAAAGCCAATCAGAGTCAGGAAAGCAAAGAAACTATGTTTAATGTTCTCTGAAGAAGTATTACAGGATTAGCTCACCTTTTCCCAAAATTCAGTCATCTGAATACCCCTCCGAGGATTTTATGTGCTTATTTTCTATTATTTAGGTGATAGTCTTTTAAACTGATTCAAATTTTTTCAAGTTTTTATTTAAATTCCAGTTAACAGACAGGGTAATATTAGTTTCAGGTCTACAATAGAGTGATTCAACACTCTGTACATTACCCAGTGCTCATCATCACAAAAGCCCTTCTTAATCTCCACTGCCTATCTCACCCATTCCCCACCCTCCTCTCCTCTGGTGACCATCAGTGTGTTCCCCAGAGTTAAAAGTCTGTTTCTTGGTTTGCCTCATTTTTTTTCCCTTTGCTCATTGGTTTTGTTTCTTAAATTTCACATATGAGTTAGATTATACGGTATCTGTCTTTCTCTGATTTATTTTAATACTCTCCAGCTTCATCCATGTCATTGCAAATGGCAAGATTTCATCCTTTTTATAGCTGAGTAATATTCCATAGTGTGTGTGTGTGTGTGTGTGTGTGTGTGTGTGTGTATTACATTACATCTTCTTTATCCATTCATCAACCAATGGACACTTGGGCCGTTTCCACAGTTTGACTAATATAGATAATGCTGCTATGAACATCAAGATGCATGTATCTCTTTGAATGAGCATTTTTGTATTCTTCAGGTAAATACCTACTAGTGCAATTGGTGGGTTATAGGGTAGCTCTATTTTTAACTTTTTGAGGAAGCGTCATACAGTTTTCCAGAGTGGCTGCACCAGTCTGCATCCCCACCAACAACGCAAGAGGGTTCCCCTTTCTCCATACCCTGGCCAACACCTGTTATTTCTTGTGTTGTTGATTTTAGTCATTCTCACAGGTGTGAGGTGGTATCTCATTGTGGTTTTGATTTGCATTTCCCTGATGATGAGAGATGCTGAGCATCTTTTGATGTGTCTGTTGGCCATCTGGATGTTTTCTTTGGAAAAATATCTGTTCATGTCTTCTGCTCCATTTTTTAGCTGGATTATTCATTTTTGGGGTGTTGAGTTTTATAAGTTCTTTCTATAGTTTGGATATTAGTTCTTTACCAGATATGTCAGTTACAAATTCGATTCAAAATTTTTAACTTAAGTAAATTTGCAGAGAAATACAATTTTATATCAATAGAGATATGGTCAGCTAGATAGAACTATAAAAATAAACACCATGTCATAATGCCAAGTGTTGGCTAGTATGTTTTTATTTAAGGTGGTCACAAGAGAGATTTTCAAGCAAGATTTGGGGGGTAGGGGCGAAAGCAAAGGAGCAGCCATCTTGTTTCCTTGTTCAGAAGCCTGGAGCAGGTGCTTTTGTGCCTCACATACATTGCTGCTTCTTTGTTGGCTCACTTTGTTGGTGCAGCAGGGCAGCTGGGCCTGCGACTGAGCCACACTCCCCTGAACGCCCCCTCAGCATCTCTGACTCCTGGGCCAGGTGTGTGTTTAGTTCCATGATGGAAGGCAGTTGCTTCATCAAGGCTGGAGGCAGTGAGAATGACACAGATTCTGGTCATTTCCAATGGCTTCCAGATCACAGTTTCCCTTCCAGACTGCCTTCCCTGCAGACTTCAAGCTCCAACAGCAGACACAAAGACAACAGCCTTACAGGAACTGCTTAGCCAACTCCCATATTGTCAAATTCCTATAGTAAATTATTCACCGACTTCATGTATAATCCTATACCTATAAATATATATGCTACACATACACATATACACACACAGACATGGGTCCCCATCCCAGGAGTTCTGCTTCCTGCCTCTCTGGCTGAACTGTGACTGACACCATCTTGAACAAATATGGCCCAATATTAGCACTTACCAAATCTGGAAGTAGGTACATGTGTGTTTGTGACATTATTTCCTGTATTTCATTGGAAATGTTTCATAATTTAAAAAGAAGTTTTAAAAGAAAATGAATAATAAATACAATGAAAACAGAAAAATGTCTTTACATTCCAACCAGGCAATGTCTTCTGCCAAGGATTGACCCCTTCTATAGTTCTTACTTGTAGTTCATTCCCTTTGTTAAAACAGAAATACTGGCAAATGTTTTGGGAGGTGCTAGCACCAAATGAAACTTTCTTCTTAGAAAAAAGACAGATTAAGTAAGAAGGGAAGGAAGAACCCTCTCACTTTATAAGCTAATGCTATATTTAATACTACGTTCATATACCACCTAAATCCACCATGCGAGCCATTCTTTGGGACACCAGAGAATGCAGAAAGACAGAAGGTTAACAATGACGAGAGGACACTCGTGACAAGCACCAGATACTGAATGTAAGTGATGAATTGCTGAATTCCATTCCAGAAACCAATACTGCACTATATGCTCACTAACAAAATTTAAATTAAAAAGGAAAGATTAGAAATGACTGGTGGGGTAACAGGGACTCCAGAACAAAGGTGAGAGGATATCCCTAGAAGGAGGGGAGAGATGTCTTCCTCTTGGACAATGAGGAGAAATATAATAATAAGTGAGGATCAAAATTAATTTTAGGAAGTTTACACTTCTATTCCACCCATAAAGTTGGAACAAAGAACATCTGGGGAGAAAGTGAGCAAAGCAGTCAGGAGAAACTTGAGCTTGGGAAGCATGGTCAACAGCCAAGTAGGAGAAGTGCGTACCAGAGCCAGACAGTGGCCTAAGAGCATGGGTTTCAGAACTGTGGAAAAGAGGAACCAACCAGCCTATGTTTGCAAGAGAGAATGAAATAAGCAAATTCCAGTAGAGCCCTATGTTGGAACACTGAGCCATAGCCTTTAGAAAATATGTGATTGCTCATTTATGAGCATAGCAAGGCATTCACAATACTGTTGAGAGACAAAAATCAGGTTAAGATCCAAATTTATGCCCAAAAGGCAAACGTATGCATTTGTATAATGAAAAGCCTGGAAAGCAATCTACCGAAATGTGAGCACGTTTCATGTCTGGATGGGCGAAGTTATTTTTTCTTCTCTTCTCTTCTCTTTTCTGTATTTTCCTTTTTGTACAATCACCATATACTACTTGATGAGCATCATAAGATTCCTATGAGTGCAGATGTCTGAAGTCTGAGCATTTGGTTAAGGAAACCAGAGAGGAGACTCCTGAGCTGCATGTGTCTTGGGGTTTGCTGGCTCTCCCTCCTAAGGCAGACTCTGACCATGGTGATGAACCAAGCTCCTATTCTGCAGACCTCAAGGTGACATGGACACAATGCCAACCAACTGCCGGGCACTGGGCAACTTGAAGAAATCCTGAACTTGCAGAACAAATGAATTAAACCTTCCCATCCAGCCATTTCCCAGAGCACAATTGTGCTCTGGGCTAGTGAGGGCTCCCATACTTGAATTCACCTGGCCATCTCACAGCACAGGGTCACAGCATTCCAGTCTAGCATTCTTTCTGTCACATACTGCCTGTTTTCACACTTCCAGTGACGTGTGTGTGTGTGTGTGTGTGTGTGTGTGTGTGTGTGTACTATCTTATTAAGGGAATATCTTCTCTGTCAGGGCCCAGGCTAAGCAGCTGTGCTGTGGGAGGCCACAGCAGGCACGCTGCTGGGGATCTGGGTGCTGGAGAGGTGTCAAGCTGGTTGCTTTCCAAGGCATATCCCAATTCTTGAGATGCCCAAGGCTCAGAGGAGCTTGCTGAACCTCTCTGGGGCTCCTCTATGTCCAACTCCCTGGATGGAAATCCGGTCTGATCAGTTTGCAACTTCATCTGCTTTACGCCAGGGGGCAGTGTCTGTCTATAGACAACAGCTTTCCTGAGGCCAGAACTGGGGGGCAAGCATAGCTCTGGTCTCTCTGAACTATGGTGCCCCACTCATCTAAAGGGATGGAAGAACACCAGCAAAGGTTCCCCGGATTATCACCCAAACTCACGGCCACTCTCTGACGGCAGACAGAAATCTGAGGGTGAGGGCAGCGTAACACTTGGTCAGACTAGCAGAGAACCCTGGTAGGGGTTCCCTTGTTCTGGAGTCTTGACACAGCAGCTCCTTCTAATGCCCTACGTTCTCATCATGGCTGACCGCCTGGTGCTGGTGAGAAGCCCCTGAGGCACAAGGGCTGGCCCTAATGACTAACCCGGTGAGGTCTTCACTAATATGGATGGTAGGAACTTCATTACCTGCTTGTGGTTGAGAGGCTGAAACCACCTCAGAGACCCCTCACGGAGAGAAGCCTTTCCGTGAATCTCCCGGGGAGACTCAGACACGGAGGCAAAGGCAAGCGGTGGGACACATTCATTGTGACAGCGGTTCTACACAGAGTTTAATAAAGCACCCTGAACAAAACTCCCTCGACTTCACGCTCCTAAATGTTAAACTCACAGACCACAATTCCCAGCGCTAACTGGTTAAAGGAATAGCAACAGGAGAGTGGACGGTTAATCTCATACCGTGAACTGTAGCATTTTCTTCTGAGTAAGCACATCTTCTTTTCTATACCACATTTTTTCCCCAAAATTTAACAAGAGAAGCAAAACAAAATAAAATTCATGAACCCGCCATCACAACTAACTAGTTTCACTTTATTACATAGGCTTCAGATTTTTAAACTACAATATTATGAACACGGAGCAAATCTCCTTTGCAGCCCACCCATCCCTTCCTCCTTGGAGGTAACCAATCTCAGAATTGGGTGTAGAGCCTTCTACTCAAAAGGTTTATACTTCTTCATTGTCCAAATACACTCACAAACCAAATATGGTATTGTCTCCCTTGTTTTTACAAAGTTTTATGAAGTTATGTGTCACATTGTATACATCCTGATGGCTATTTTTTTCCTTTAACATTGTGTTTTAGAAATTCACTCCTGTAGCTGTTTATAGATCTGGTTCATTCACTTTAACTCGTATATTCTATCACATTTATACCACACTTTAATTATCTGGTCCCTTTCCGAGAGTCATTTAGGTGGTTACTCATTTTTGTTATTACAAATGGTGCTGCAATAAACATCCTAGACAGATCTCCTTGTGCCAGGTTTAAGAGACATTGGGAGGACACACACCTAGGAGTCCAACGCTCGGTTTTAATCGTACTAGGCAATGCCAAATAGTTCTCTAAACTGGTAGTTCCCACGTCTCATTTTCATCACACCTGGACTGTTAGACTATTTAATGTTTGCTAATCTAGTAAGTGTGAAATGATATTTCATAGTCATTTGAATATGCCTGTTCCAAATGGCCAGTGAAGATAAACATCTTTTCACGTGTTGACTGACGCACTTTCCTCTTCGGCAACACTACCTGGTCAATCAGTCCGCTTTCTAAGACACCTCAGAAAGACATTTGTTATGTGAATGATTTAAATGTGCTGATAGCTCCAGGATCTGATAAATAAGGTTGGGGTTATTAAGCATTTACATTAAAATAATGCATTCCAGAATACCAGATGCCTGTACCTCAAGCTCGGGTCCACAATGTCATCACAATTTTGCTGGTGAAACTAATGCTTGTTACAGGTTACATGTTGGCTAATGGATGTTTTAAATTCTGTGCAAATCAGACTACAATCTGTGATTCATGATCCCTAGGAAGATGAACGAGCTGGAGTCTATGGCTCAGAACAAAGAAGTAGAATCCCTTTTCACTTTGTGTCTAAAAGGATCCAAAAACAAAAAAATTGTATTCCAACACTCCTCCTCCAGACAGCCTGGCAAAGGAATATACACAGATACAAACACCAAATAATGATGATGGCGTCAAGTCTGAATCACTGTCAGGAAATAGAAACAGAAATAAAGTACGTAGAATCATTCATATTTACGCACCACAAATAGCTGTTACCTGAGGGAAGGCACATATATCTGGAGAGTAAGAATTTCTCTAACTGCAAAACAAACTATTACTGCTTGTTCATAAGACAACTATTTTTACATAAGGCAATTATTTTTTCCTTTAAGCTTTTGGCTCATGTATTTTCAAAACACACAGCACTATTATGAGGGGCATATGCATCTTATCATACGAAGAGAAATCTACAAAATCTGCTCTGTTCTTTTCGTATCTGAAAGTTGACCACTATAGAGATTCCAAAGATTGTGGTTTGCAAAGAGTGTGAAGATGAGTCTCCTAGCTAAAGGAAACTGGATATTGACGTAACTTTTGATGGGCCACGTGATGCTATCACTATTCCAAGAAAACAGCTAACCTAAAGACCTTTAAGAGTAGGCTTTGTAATGTGGTTTTGTCCTTTCAGTTTGCACTTGGATATGTTCGAAGGAAAGGGAGTTAAACCATTAAAAATAATACTAATGGCCCCAGAAGGAAGAAAACTCAAGAGGATATAAACTTGCCATCTCTGTCCCTCTAGTTCCATGTTTCTCAGCTGGGGATGGTCATTACCAAACCACAGATGCAGGAAAGGCTCCTGCCATAGCGAGACACTCTGTCTGGCAGTCCGATCCACAATGTGCAGCACTCTCCGGCAGGGCTCCCTCTCCCTGGCAGGGCTCCCTCTCCCTGGCAGGGCTGCTGCACAAGTGGTCTCTACGTTCCTTGGGCAACAGAAGACCAGGGCTTTGGGTTTTTGTTTTTGTTTTTTTTTTAAAGACTTTATTTTTTTAAGTCCTTGACACCCAACATGGGGCTCGAACGCACAATGCCAAGATCAATGTTCCACCAACTGAGCCAATCAGGCACCCCGGGGTTTTTGGGTTTTAAAGCAAACATCAACCTCCCATCTAAGCCTACTCTGAAAAGGGCTTCTTAACTTTTTTCTCTGTTGGAAGAAGCAACCTCCACAAGACGGTGAAAGCATCATGTTACAACTGTGTAATGGGGCTCCCAGACTCCCACTCCACAGGCCAACCCTCACCAAAACCATCTCCAACAACAGACTTGATAGAGAGATCTTTGGTGACCATTCACTCTCACATCCAGGATAGCTCTAGGTGACCCCAGGATCTTGTGGGTTACATATCTTAAAGGGTGGTTAAGTCCTCAGAAACAGGTACCGCTGGGAAGGAGTCACTTCTGCCCGGAGTGACACACCTACTCTGTTGGGACAGACAACAACAGGGCACCTTCCAGCTCACACATAAAGATAAAGCCACTCATTCCCAACACTCTGAAGACCTGGTTCTTTGATGGCAAATACTGACCACATGTCAGGCAGGCATCAGTGAACAGTCACGTTTCCAGGCTTCGAGTTCTTTGGTATAACACTCCAACCAACTTGGTCAGCCATAAAGAAAAGTAAGTGAGGGAAACAACGGGTCCTGAGCCCAGATCAGTAGCCTTTTTAGTGCTGCACACCCTCAAGGTAAACTTATTCTCTGTAGGCCTGTAAGAAGATAATGACAGCAGTCAGAGTGTAAGGATAGGGGCAGGGATGGCACTGTTCGGAAAAGGAGTCCTGTGCCTGGAATTCTTGGTTAGAAGAGGAAAGAAAAAGAATTTTCTCAAAGAAAAAGTATTATAAATGAACAACAGGCATCACTGATACAATTCTATTTTCTAGGTATTAAATATTCTTTTGTGATTTAGGAAAATAGTTTTTCTCCTGCAGGAAAATTACTTTTAACGCTGAAAGAATGAACTTAAAGGAACTTCAGAATACTGTGTATTTGTGAACTGAGAACTTGCTTTGCTAGAAAAAGGACACATACCATCTATCTGTCCATCATTGGAACAGCTCTTCTGGCTGGTGATAGAACCAACAAAACTTGCAAACATTTTAACAGGAAACAGAATCAGTAAGACAATCTGTACCTTCCCCCACACTCCCATCTGCCTGTTGAGCGTTGCCTTATGCCAGGTTTAAGCAACTGGTGGAGTGGTGGTTAGACTCAGGACTTCCTGGTACTTTCCCTAGGATAATTATCATCACAGAGTCATTGTACTTATTTACCTGTCCACCTCCCTCAGCGCCTAGAAGGCAAGCTTCACCGGAAAGGGGCTTTCATTCGTCTATCACCGTAGTCCCTGCTAAGCACACAGTAGGTAGGCACTCACTAAATATGTGTTGACGAAAGAAGTAGTACAATGACTGACTCACAGCAGACAGTAATAAAGAATTTGTGAATGAACTGCTTTTAAAATATTGGGAGCAGGAACTGATGTTAAATGGGCCATTTAGACGGGCAAAGGAGGAGTAACTCTTGCCTGGCAAAGTGTATCTATAGTGACCTTGAGCACACGAAAACCCGCATTTTTAGGCTGGGTGGGAAAGCAGTCCAAGACTTCTGTACAATGAAGAACGGTGTAAAATGGCATTATTCAACTTAGAAAAGTCTCCGCCCGAGGTTGGCCTCTGGGCAGAATGACCCAGCAGAACTTAAAGCGGAGAGGAAGCAAGCCTCTGCACAGAAAGCATCTGGCCAGGAAGCCCCCTGGAATCCAGATACCCAGATACCTGCAGGAGGCCGCTCTGGACCGGACCTTCGCGAGCCTGTGATCAGAACTCGCTCTGTGCTCGATTCCAAGGTGACGTAGCCACAGGGGAGAAACAGTTCCCTCGCGCATTCACGGTGTAGTCCAGGTTACCGCGGAACTGGGCATCATCTCTTCCCCAGCCCAAGGGCTGAAGTACACCCCCTCATCCTTCTCCCACTCGAGGTTGCGAGATGGGTGGGCCTGGCGGAACGCCCAAGGGGGCAGGCTCTGAGGCTTGGGAGGGCACCGCAGGCCAGGCCCGCCGGCGACCTTGGAGGGCTGCGGCCCAGGCCGGCAGTCGCGCGGGTTGGAGTGGGACTCGCGGCCCCTGCGGGTTTGCGGGGACGCGGCGGGGGGGCGGGGAGGATGGTCCGCGGGAGACGGGGAAGCGGGGCGCTGGAGGTGGAGGGCGGCGGGGGACTCACCTGCAGCAGCACGGCCAGCAGGAAGCACAAGTACATCTGGTAGATGCCCATCTCCCCCACCGCCTGAAACGCCTCTTCCACCTCCATGGCGGGCCTGGCCCGGCGGCCCCGGCTCGGCCCCAGGGAGCGGAGCAGGAACCGAAGCGGGGTCGGAGCGGGAAAGGGGCGGGGGCGGGGGCGGGAGCGGGAGCGTGCGGGCGGAGCGGGGCGGGGCGGGGCGTCTGCGCGGGCAGGGCGCGGCCCCACCTGCAAGGGGCCGCGGGGCTTTCTGGTGGGGATCTGGGTCCGAGAGGGCTGGCAGTGCGCGCAGCTCTCGGGGCGAGGGAAGAGGAAGTGGGCTCCGGGTGAGGCATCCTCGCGGATGGAGAAACACGGAAACAGCAGCCAGTTGGCACCCGAGCCCTCTTGGGGCGGGGGCGCGATAACTGGGCGACCTGGGGGCGGCCCTGCATTGTTTGTCCTGTTGCACAAATCGGGAGGTTCTGGTGCCTTCAGGGAAGAGTGCTGGTCAGGTTTTCTTTGCAGTCCTACTCTGTGCTTGCTTTGTAGAGGTCACCGGTAAACAAATTCTTGCAAAGCTGCGAGATTCATTTGCAAACAGAAATAGGCAGGAGGGAAAAGGGAAGTACAGAAGAGCGAAGGTGAAGGTGTGGGACAGGAGGTGATGGATGCCAGGGTGTTTGAAGGATCAGCAGCATTGGTGAGGCAGGGCAGAGTGACCGGTCGCCTGCCTGAAGTCCCCTCATTCCCGCCCCTCCTGAGCTTGGTTTTAACAGCTGCCTACTATTCCCTAGTCGGGGCCATGACCCCCAACACAATGTGGACTGAAGAGGTGACCAACTAACGTTTTATTTAGGCTTTCACATCTAAGAGAGTGAGAGAGGCCTATGGTTTTCGTTTCTTCCTACTGTCCTCGTCTATATTTGGCAGGAAGCTCACAGTGGTTTCCTGAAACCAGGTGAAAGTGTTTGATAAAGCTCTCCTTTAAACCATCTGGATTGGCTAGTTTTGCAGGGCGATCCCTTTTATTACAGAGGTAGATAGAAGGAGATATTACATAAATTTTTATGGCTTTCTTTCTTTAAATTACTTTTTTTTTCTAAAAATGTTTCTACTTTATCGACTTTTATTCCTGTTCTGTAATAAACTTGTTCATCTTGTTCTCTTAAGGTTTTATAAAGCCATGCTCTGGCTCTATTTATGCCCTATTTTTCATTGTTAACATCGTTTATTGATTATTTTTCACTCTTATCAGTCATGCTACAGGTTTCTCTTTAAAAAAAAAAAAACAAACCCAATTTTTATTTTGCGGTTTTTCTTCTTGTATTTGTTTTCTATTTTGTGGATTATGTGGATTCTTTTCCTCCTTACCTTTGTTACTGTATAATTCCTTTATTAGCTACATGACTTGAAAGTTTAGCTTTTTTGCTTTTATTTTTACTTTTTTAAGAATAATTTTATTTCAGGTTATGCATTTCTCTTTGTTCTGATCTACAAGTGTTGTCATGTGACTTTGTTGCTTTTAGTTTGGAATATTCCATTCCATGCACTGTCCTCTTTAAACCAATGAACTATTTGTTAAGGTTCTTTCTTTCTCTCTCTCCCTCCCTTCCCCCCTCCCTTTCTTTCTTTCTCTTTCTTTTGTTTCCGAGTAAATGTTATTGCTATTTTTTAACAATCCTTTTATTGTTGATTACTAATTTAAGTATTTAAATGCTTTTTGAACAGAGATTATATTAAATCTTGCAAATTGTTTGAGGTTTCTTGTGACCGAGTATGCAGTCATTTTAGAAAATTGGACTGAGTGTACTGAAAATATTCTCCATTTGTTTGGGTGTAAGGTTCTCTATAAATTAGATCAAGCTCGTTGGTAGTATTCAAATAATGTGTATTACCACTGGATATATCAATTTTTAATAAATGTGTCAAAATCTTCCAACGTGTTTATCATTTTTGAGTTTGAGTTTTATCAAGGTCTTTTTATTTCTGTGGGTTCATAAAAGTACCAGTTGAATCGTTCCTTTTATCATGATAAAATAGCTCTTCTTTAATGCTTTTTGTCTTGATTTTTATTTTGTCTAATGTTAATATTGCTGCATCAGGGGGTTTTTGGTATTATTTTTCTTGTAATCTTTATTTTCATCCTTCTTTGTTCATTATGGTCTAGGCATGTTTATGGAAGGAGGGTCTTTTTGTCCATCCAGTTTGATAGTCTTTGTCTTTTAACATGTGAGTTAAATCCATTTATACTTATTGTGAGTGATATATGTGGAATTATTTCTACCATTTCATTTTCTGTTTTCTGTTTCCCATCATCTTTTTTTTCCCCCTTCTTGGCAATCTGTTGGAATCCAAAAGCCATTTTTATCCTGCCCTTCTCTTCGTTTTGCTGTTTTGGGGACCTACAGATTGTACCATCATCTTCATCATCATCATCATCATCATTATTTCGGTAGTTACACCTATATTTTTAACATCTACATGACCGTACACTCTATAACGTTCATAGTTATTTAAAATTACCTCTATTCTCTTTTCAAACTCACAGGAACCTACAAAAGATTCTGAAGGGATGCAGAACAAGTCTCCCCAAAATACGTCACTTCCGCATGTTGACTCTTTTTAGCAGAAGGCAGTAGAGGCACAGCAGACTCAAGAAAAATTTTCCTCTCCTTTAAACTACCTAAAAGAATCTAGACTGGAGGCCTATCCCAGAAAGAGAATGATTACTAAAGGATAACTTTTTTTATCTGAAAGACTTATCTGTATGGCAGGATAAACGTCTAATTACCAAACATTTGCTCTTCTTACTGTCCTATGAATTACCCTTCACCCCTTGAAGTCCCAGGCCCCTATCCTGTTCTTTAGTTCAGGATAGCATAGAAGCCCCAAATGCCCAACTTGTCCTTGGATATCATGTTCATATTCCCTGTATGAAAAAAAATTAAATGTCTACCTTATGTTATTAGACCAGCCAAAGAACTTAGAATGGTTAAAGAAAAATGTTTTCTCCCCAACAATTCCAAGAAAGCTTTATCTGAGAAACCATAGGAGGACATAAAGATGTTATATTCTGGAAAACTTTGTTAGGTGACTCAAGAAGTTACTGTTGTGGTGCTAAAACATTGATGGAGAAAATTTGAAGGGCTTTATTAAAAAACTTCTATTGTTAGGAAAAATTAGCCTGCACTTGGAAATAATAAGAAAGTAAGAAGAAGACTATGTGTGCTTCTAATGCAGTAATGAAGCATCATTTAACAGGCCCACCCCACGCTTATTTAATACTCTAAGAGAATTTACCTGTGTTTAACTTTGTGTTTACTACAAATTAGAGTCCAGATACTTTGCAGTTCCATGTAAATTTTTGTTTGGTAGAGATGTAAACGATTATGTTCAATAGATAAGACAACCTATTATTTCGGTACCCTATAAAGCATTCACTTGTTTTGTACAAATCTAGAAATCCCATTTTAACATACTTATTTTTTTCTAGAAATTACCAGTGCCTCGAAGGTGTTCTTAGCACCAGCTTTTCCAGAGTACTGGTTCTTTCATCAGTTAAAATATAAAATAAAATCCTTGATATGGGTTCATTCTCTATTGGTAAGAGAGTCACAGTTTAACTTTTGAAAATTTTTCTTTGACATTATGATGTATGGGGATGTATGGGGAATGAAAAATTATAAATTAATACTCATATATAGCTGACTTAAACTGTTAAGTAGAAATTGGGTTAGTATAGTTTATCTTCTTTTTTTTTATAGTTTATCTTCTTAAAAGTATATATTAATGGGGCGCCTGGGTGGCTCAGTGGATTAAGCCGCTGCCTTCGGCTCAGGTCATGTTCTCAGGGTCCTGGGATCGAGCCCCGCATCCGGCTCTCTGCTCCGCAGGGAGCCTGCTTCCTCCTCTCTCTCTGCCTGCCTCTCTGCCTACTTGTGATTTCTCTCTGTCAAATAAATAAAATAAAATCTTAAAAAAAAATTTTTAAAAAAAAGTATATATTAATTCATCTTATATTAGATGTATATGGACATATATGCTAAAAGCAGTTGGGAAGTGTGAGAACAGAAAGTATAACCTGTGGATTGTCAGAAATAAGATCTGATGGCTTGATAGAGGCCAAGTATGCAGTGCTAAGGAGCTTGAACTTTCTCTTACAGGTGATAGGGAGCCACCGAAGTGTTTTAAGCTAGAGTGGTATGATTTTTAAAGATGACTAGACAGCAGTGTTAAAAGCATGTGACACCAGTTGAAACACTGCTGTAATGGCCCAGGCAAGAAACAAATGAGGACCTGAGGGCTTAAACCAGAACAGTAATAATAAAGATGGAGAAGTGAAGTCAAATTTCAAGTAAAATTTCAAAAATTGATAGTGACTGCATTTTGCACAGGCGAAAGAGAGAGAAATCAGAAGCGACTCCTATGTTTCTGACCTTGATGACTGGGAAGATGGACGTACTCTTAACTGAGGTAGGGAACACAGAGGTTGGAGTAGATTGGTAGTGGTGGGTTGCAGGGCCTACGACAGGAATGGTGGCTCCGACTGACGTTGCTCTTTTAAATGGCCGTTGCCCCTTTAAGATCCTGCCCTTCCCCCTTAACCCACCCAGGCCCCTGCTGGATTTCCTTGTCCTAATTTACAGTCAGCACCAAAGCTTCTGAGCCTGCGCTGAAGAAAGAGCTGGACTAATTAAAGCTCTCCTGAGGCTCAAGGTATTGCATCTGTGGCTCTCAGCAAAGAGTTCCATTTCGAGGGGATATTTTCCCCATCTGACTTTCTTTTCGCATTTTTCTCAAGCCCTTTCCTACCATAATTTTATAGTACCTGAATCTTTCCTTTATCAGGAGTGATGAGCATTGTGGGTTTTTTTTTAAATAATAAAAAATTAAGATAATGTTTAGAAGAGGGTGTCTGTCAATACACACTTTGGGGGGTTTGAGGAGAAAAGTGGTAAACTTTTCTGGTAAATTATATAAAACTTTGAGGCAAATAGACTCAATTTTTATAATCTTTTTAATTTATTCTAAAAGCTGCACACCTACCAACTGTATCATGTCTTCTGCTCTATTGGTAATTTGGTGTCCTGGAGGGCTACTGAAATTTGGTGTGCAAGATAAGACTTCATGCATGTCAAGTATTGTTTCAAGTCCTGGGAAATCAGTGTCGTAGATCCTCCTACATACACCGAGAATTACTATC
Organism: Meles meles; assembly: GCF_922984935.1. Taxonomy (NCBI): domain Eukaryota; kingdom Metazoa; phylum Chordata; class Mammalia; order Carnivora; family Mustelidae; genus Meles; species Meles meles. The sequence goes on from NC_060066.1 coordinate 116,315,592, forward strand.
TTCCTTAAAAATCTAAAGAATATTTTCCCTTCTGCATAAACCTTCATGCTGTGATAACCCTTCATTGTTAGTACTTCACGGCAACATACCTTAATAAAAGTAACCGAAGTACAAATACTTCTGTTAACATTAAGTTGATAAAAACACCACAGATATGATGGGAATAACCAGATCACAAGGAAGCCTCCCTCCTGGGAGAAAAGAGCAAGAAGACTGAGGGAGGAAAAGCAAAAAGCAGATGGAATTGGCAGGGAGACGAACGTGTCTCCATTAACCAGCCCCCCAAGCCAACAACTATTATTCAGAACCATTCTCTAGTGGGTGACAAGTATACACTAAAATAAATCTAAATTAGTGGAGAGAAATTGGCCATTCCCGTGTCTTAAACCTTAGCAATACAGGAAAAGAGGATGGGCATTAAAGAGAGCATGTGATGTGATGAGCACTTGAGGTTCTATGCAACTGACGAATTATTGAACTCCACATCTGAAATTAATGAGGTACTATATGTTGGCTAATTGAATTTAAATTAAAAACAAAAGCAAATGAGGATAAGTAGAGTTAGGTCTAAAATTCAGGAGGTTATGGTAGAGGGACATGAAGTATGAGGGAAATCAGCCATTAATTGTGTGTGAAGTTGGATAGTAGAGTGTTTTGCTTGCTGAGTCCAATTTTACATGCTGTCCCAAGAGGCACTGAGCTAAGATAATAGGACATTCATTTAATTCAACAAACTCATTCCTGAGTGCTCAGCTTGAATGAAAATGTTCATGTTGTTGTTCCTGGGGCTACTGCTACTATTTCTTACATGGGAGTCACCCAACAAGGGAATAGAGCCCGAAACGAAGAATTTCCTTTACTCATGGGGTCGATTAACTGGGACTACAATGCGGTAGGACGGGTGAACATTTACCCTGTACAAGGACAAGTGCTTCCATGCTGCCCCAGATTAAAATCTGGATGTTCTTGGAACTGTGTTCCCCACCTTAGCTGTCGAGTGTTGCTCGAAGCTGATGATAACCTGCACATGGAGAGTTTTAACCACAACTGGTTCTTCCAGTTAAAACCAACAACTGACGTTGCTTTCAGAAAATAGGCAACCAAAGTAGATTTCAGAGAATCAAGTGTGATGTACTCAATCTCAGATAGGAGAGGTCGCCAATCCTAAACCATTCCGAAAATTCAAGTATTAGATCCATTCGACAAACACTTGCTGAGCAACTCCTCTGTCCTGGGGGATGTTCCGGGTGTGAGGAATACGGCATTAAGCCAGCAGTGCTTCTCCCTCTCCCTCTGCCTGGGCACTTGTATTCCAGTGAAGACTTCCTTCTTGGTTGCAATTCTGGATGGCCGGGGTGGAGGAGGAAGAGTTGGCGACTATGTAAATTGCATGCTTGCTCTACTATCTGATCAGGAAACCAACCCCAAATCCAAACGTAACAATGTGGACAAAGTAAATCATAAAGCACTTTGCAATCCAGTCCATCTTCTTCAGTCCCTGTATTTATCTGCCTTAAGAAGAATGTAGCCAAACATCATCCCCAGTAATGAAAGTCACTCAGTAGAAAGTTACAATAATGCACAAATTCACAAAGGAATCTGCATGATCTTCAGAACGAAATGAATCCCTGAATCCCTCGTTTACTGACATACAGCCATTTGAGCCAAAAGATCATAATGCATTTTCAACACTATAAACTCCTCTTGATCGTCCTCATTTGTGTGAGAAGACTGTCTTACGGACAACCGAACAGAACCAATCAAATCCTGTCAGTTGTCTTTTCCAGCGCAAGATTTTGAATATTCTTGGCTTCATTTTCTGCTCTTACCAGGGCTGAGACGCTGCTTCAGTCACCTTTATTTTAGTCACGTGCTCGCCAGCAAATCTAATGCAAGTGAACGGTTTTTCTCAGGAAAAGGAGGATACAGGAGAGGGCGCACTCACACACGTATTTTGAATATGATTAAAAAACAAAACAAAACACCGAGTCCAACCCCAACATGATAGAAATCATTAATTTAAGGCTATTGGATGTTATATGTTCAGAATGATTAAGGAAGGTTGAGAAAGTCACACGCTTGGTAGAAAGGTACATGAAAACCCCAATTCTCAAAAGTTTGGGCTTTTTTTGTTTTTTTGAAACTACCGGAGGCTGCTCTCAGGTTACAGACCCCATCTCTGAGCCGTTTTTTCTCACGTGGAAATATGAATGTAGCACAATGTTATCTTTGTAACACATCTGAGCTCTGATTCTTTTCTAAACAGTAAATATGGCCCCCAGATCCACAGTGATGTTGAACAGGGCCCTTCCCTGCCTGTCTCCCAAGCCGGAGACTCGAGTTGGGCGTGTGTAATAACTCAGCAACGTGACTGCCATCACAAACACGCGCAGAACGAGTTCTCGTCTGTTGTGTTTGCAGCCAAAGAATGGAATCGTGTTACAGCTTTCCTTTTTGCATTACTCCTCACTCAACAGCAATTCTGCTTTCGACCTGGGAAAACTGGGCCACAGAGATCCCGCACCATCAGGCATATTTCCTGTTTGGCTGTGAATGTGTAGCATATAGCTGATTCCAATTCACACCTCCTTAAGTCCTCTACCAATCCATGAAAGGCTGTTTTGTCTCTTTGGTGCACTGTCCAAGCACCTTTTGCAGACAAAGCAGCAACTGGTTCTTTTGGACGTTGCCGGGAGATGACGATCTTCCGTCCCAGTGGTCAGTGATGCCTTCTCTGTCTGTCTGTCAAATGGCTGTGTTCCTAACGATGTGTCCTTGTCATGACAGTGTCCTGGTGACCAGCTTTCCTTTTCTCTCCATCTTCCTCCCACGCCCATACGTGGAGGGTCAAAGGAAGAACTAAGATAGGTGAAAGAAGGCGGAATTTTAGGAGTGCAATGGCTATGGCATAAAATAAACCAACCCAAGTGATAAGAGAAATAATTGAATAAAGATCCCTGAGTCCTTTGGAGTCTATGTCTTTATTTTTATCCCTGCTTTTTCCCAGGTGTGTATCTGTGAGATTAAAACGTGCTCGGTTGCAAGGAGATGGGTGTCCCTTCGAACAACGTACACTGGAAAGATATTTCCAGAGTTCATTTAGTTTTTACTTTGTGGGATATTGAAATACAATCTGATAACCAGACATCACTTAAGCAGAGAGGTTTCCTCTTCTGTGGCGTGGCTTGCACAGGGAGTAGGCATTCTGATGGAGATGTCCTATCGGAAGCTGGATGCAGAAGGCAAGGATGGATGTCGTGCTGGGGCTCTGTTCTGGCCCTGCCAACAGGTGACCAGCTGGCACCAGAGACAAGCATGACAGCTTGGTGCACTCAACTGAGACCCACGTTTCTATTTTCCTTCATCCAGGGAATAGCTAAAAACATGATCTCTAATTCCCTTACTGGCATGGGGCAGTGCAGAAATAAATGAGCTTTGAGTTAAAGATTCTAAATAAAAATATGTGCAAACAGAATTTTCAAGCTGACACTTGGTAGTCCTGTTTTAAGAACTGAGTGATCTATGAACCAAAGTCTTGTGGGGCCCATGCATTCTCCACCCTAGGAACACACTTGAAAAGGCTGATGATATGAGAGATTTCACATTTGAAAATTCAGCCTTGAGTGCAGTGTTTATGGGATGAATATCTTTCTGGGAAACCTACACCATCTTGATGGGGATGCAGAGCTAAGCAAGAAGATTCAGCCATTCTCTCTTGACCCTAAATTGCCTGATTTGACCTAGAATCAGCAAAGCCATGCTGAAGACTCACAAATATTTCAAATGAGCTCTTCAATGTTAATGCTTTCCTTTTCATTAATAGTTCCTTTTTAATTTTAAGGGTACCTTAAAAAATACCCTTAAAGCTCCCAAAGGATGGTTAGAAGGAGGGAAAACAAAAAAGGAATAGATAATACAGCCAGCAATTAAAGAGAACTCTGAAGGCACCTGGGTGGCTCAGTTGGTTAAGAAAAGGACTCCTGGGGGTGCCTGGGTGGCTCAGTGGGTTAAAGCCTCTGCCTTCGGCTCAGGTCATGATCCAAGGGTCCAGGGATTGAGTCCCACATCAGGCTCTCTGCTCAGCGGGGAGCCTGCTACCTCCTCTCTCTCCTGCCTCTCCACTACTTGTGATCTCTGTCAAATAAATAAATAAAATCTTGAAAAAAAAAAAAAAAAGGAAGAAGAAGAAAAAAAAAAAAAAGGACTCCTGATTTCGATTCAGGTCATGTTCTCAGGGTCCTGAGCCCTGTGTCGGGCTCCATGTTCAGCAGTCTGTTTCTCTTCCTCTCTCTTTTCCTTGGCCCCTCCCCTCTCTCTCTCAAATAAATAAATAAATCTTTAAGAAAAAGAGAGAGATCTGCTGTAATAGGCTCAGGACTGTTAGACCTCAGGTTCATATGAACCACAAGGCAGGTGCACCTGAGACACAAGCAACCTGCTGGGCCCTTCCGCCCTAGCCAGCTGCTCTGTGCTCAGAGACCCGGAAATCCTGTATTTGCTGCAAACAATGTCCTTTCTGGGCCGGAGTGCACTGGAACTCTATGGCAGTTGTACTCACTTCCGGGCTTCCCAGCACCTGCAAGGTCAGTTTATTCCTTCAGGATTATATATGATACGTTCCTCAAGACCACTTGAAAATTCTTCCGTACAGGGAAACAAAAGGAGAAACTTACATGAAACAGTATCTTTCCTCCAAAAATGCTGACCGGCTAGTTGTAGCTGTTGGGAGGGTGGTGCAGGAGACAGAGGTTAACTGAAAAACAAATCTTGATGTGATTGCTTATATTTTCATTTTTTATAGCTTCCACTTCTCATTATATGTATGCTTTCCTTTAAATACAAGGGCATATTTGTAATAACTTTTGAAGTCCTTTTCTGACAATCTGCCAATTCTGTTATCTCTTACTCTGTGGGTGTGTTTGTATTGACTGATTCTTCTCCAGATTGTAGGTCCTAATTTCCTGCTTCTGGTATATATTTTTTTCTACTGAATGCTGAAAATTGTGAATTTTGGTCATTGAGCCCTGGAGTTTGTCTTAGTTAAAGCATATTAGGTTTTATTCTAGCAGGCAGTTAATCTATTTGTGCATCAGCTTGACCTTTTGAAGCTTTTTCTTAAGCTTTGTCGGAGCGGGTTTGGAGTAGCCTTTACCACAGGGCTAATTTAGTCCTCCAACAAAAGCCTGACTCCTCTGAAGTGTCTGGTCCTACCCCAGGTGTTCATTGTAGTGACTTCACACCAATTGGGCTTTGCCTTTCCTATATCCTGGAAATGGTCTTTAATGGAACGCCAATAACTCTGACATCCAAATGAGACTTTTCTGTTTGCATCTTACTTGATCTCTTGGTAGTGCCACTGAACGCTCTTAGCCACTCCCACCTTCTTAAAACACTCTTTTCTTGAGACTTTGGTTCCATACCTTACTTGTTTTGCTCTTAGCTCTGCAACAGTTTTGCTGGTGCTCTTTCTACCTAATCTTTCAATATTCCTCAGTGTTTCCCTGAAGCCCCCTTCCCATTTCACTCTACATTCTCTCTTTCTCTGGAGGATTTCATGCTGCCCCATGACCTCCACTCCCATCTAGCTTACAGGGGAAAAAATTGTGTGTGTGTGTGTGTGTGTGTTCTCAATCCTTGACTTTTTCCACCCTTCAGACTCCCCATTACCAACCTCATCTTCAGTATCTCTTTTGGGACATTTCAAACACATCATGTACTGTAGTGACCTCATAATTCCAGCCCACTGTCCCACACCTGCTTCTCTTCCAACATTCTCCCTTGTGAAAAGGCATTACCTAGTTTCTCATGCAAACAAACAAACAAACACAAAAAAACCCCCTGAGTCATCCTTATAGCCTTACCCTTGATGTATATGAATACCAAATACAATCATTTTTTTTTCCTTCTAGATATCTGTTGAATCTGTCTCCAAGACCCCACAAGAATCTGTTGGCCTGCACACCAAGAGTGGTTCTAGAGCAGAAGGGAGACACAGGAGTGTTGATACGGCAGGGTTGAAACAATCTCAGAGCAGAACATTTTCTATATCCGTGGAGAACTGATTAGACATGGTATAGGGAAGAGGGGACCCTCGGAGTTTTCAAGATGGGACAAAGAGGGTGCAGCAGAAGGCCAGGTGAACCTCTGACCATAGGTCAAATGGGACCAAGGGCTTCCCAGTACAACAGAATCAAGGAGACCAGATTGTTCTCCCTACACCCTACACTCACCTTGTGCAAGATCACAGCATACCTTCCTCCCCAAATTCAGATCAATACCAAGGAGGTGGGAAGACCCTCAAGTTGACTGAAATCAGATTTCTAACTTCAAGAAGAACGAGAGCTTGACGACGAAATAAACTTCACATATATGCCAAATAATATTCTCCTTCTTTGCAAAGGAATAAAAATCATACCCAGTACATGAACAACATCGCTGATAAAGACTTGCGGTTTGCCCTACATTGTGACCAAGTGTAAGTGCAAAGAGGAAGTAGGCTCTGCAGTCAGGCAATCTTCATTGCCATCATCCTCAACCAAGCCACAGTCATCCCTTGCCTGAACACCAATAATCACCTCCTTAGTATTCTCTCACCTAAATTCTTGCTTTCCTCCAATCTCACTTTCCACACCAAAACAGGAGTGATCTTTTTAGTATGCAAACCTGACCCTATCACTCTTCTGCTTAGAATCCTCGTAGCTTCTCTGGGGCACCTGGGTGGCTCAGTGGGTTAAGGCCTCTGCCTTCGGCTCAGGTCATGATCCCAGAGTCCTGGGATCGAGCCCCACATTGAGCTCTCTGCTCAGCAGGGAGCCTGCTTCCTCCTCTCTCTCTCTCTCTCTGCCTCTCTGCTTACTTGTGATCTCTGTCTGTCAAATAAATAAATAAAATCTAAAAAAAAAAAAAAGAATCCTAATAGCTTCTCTTCGGTTTTTAGAATGAAGTCCTTATCCATTTACCCAGGTCTTTGAGGCCCTGCACTGTCTTGCCAGTTACCCCTGGGGCACCTCGCCTTCATTCTCCTGCACTGGACCTCTCCCAGCTCCTCCGGGGTGCTAATTTACAGGCCTCCCTCTGCCTGGAATGTGCCTTCTGGGTCCCCTGCACACATACGCTATCCTTCCGTTCCTGGCTCCAAGGCCACTCCTCCCCGCTTCTTCCTTCGTCCCAGTCAGTCCAGGGGCTCCTCGAGCCTCTCACATTTGCTCCCTGCCCCGTTACCTCATTGTGCTTGACCCTCACTGTGCTCCACGAGGGCAGGGCTGGGGTCTTTTACCCTCCATACCCAGGGCACTTGGTATGCCCCAAACGGGGCAGTCTGGCACAAAAAGGATTGCAAGAAATGCTGGGTGAAGGAAAGGAGTCCAGAAAGCTAATTCGCACCAATGCATTAACAAAGTGTTTAGGTGCTGGCCTAGAGCATATTCTGATAAATTTAAAGGAGCCTGTCTGTCCTAGAAAAGCTTGGACTCTTGGCATATTGTTTAGGGAGACCCTTCTGAGCCCCTGACACTTCCAGGCTGCTGTTCACTAGGAGGAAAGGCAGCCAACCTTCTGCTATTACCTCTGAATCCCTAGGTCCTTGTCCACCTGCTTCTCTATCCTGCCTCCCCTCCCATGGTGCTCAGCCCACAGGGGTTCTGTTTCTGGTCCTGAAACCCACTGAGCTCTCCCCACACCCAGGTCCTCAAGTGCTCTCTGCGGGATGCTCCCTTCTCCCCGACCTTGCTCCTCAGGAAGTGAGCTCCTGGACAGCACCAGTGTGGTTTCTGTCCGGCTCTGCTGGTCCCTGTCGCTGTGCATAGTTCCCTCAGCGCTTTGTCTCTGCAGGGGCGTTTGACTCCGGGTGGGGTGGGGATTTTACGCGTTTGTATATTTACTTCCTTCGACCCGTGTTCTCTACTAAGCTGTGAGTGAAGGCAGGGAGCACGTGGACCTTGTTCCCTATGTTCTGCCAGGATCTAGCCCAGATCCTCCGGCATAGTATTTGGGCAAATACTCAGTAAGTATTTGATAAATGAAAAAACTGATATGTATAATAAACCACAAGCTAACAGTTAGACGGCTATTAACTCTTATACCATACAGAGCTTCGTAAGGAGAATCGGGATGTTTTTGTTAAAATGCAAAGGTTTGGTGAGTCAGACATAAAAGTAACCCCAAAGTTGCACTTCGGTGGTTCCCTGGAACCAGGGGTGGAAGGTACTGGGAGGTGGAGGGCAGGGGCTGGAGAACCCGGAGCTGGAGAATGGAAATGACAGGAAAGCTGAGGGAGCAAATAGCCTTAGATTTGTATTCTCCCAAGATCTTTCCCTTTGAGATTTCTATTTTCCGCGACTTAAGCCTGCAAAAACGAATGTGAATGAAGGAAAAAATTATTCAGCCCTGGTTAATTTTGTGAAGTCACTGGAGTCCTATTTTAGTTTCCTATTGCTGTATGTAACAAATAACAAATAACAAACTGCCACCCAGGTAGTGGCTGAATAACCACAGCAATTTACTCTCTTACAGTCCTAGAGGTCAGAAAGTCTGGAAGAATCTAATGGGGCTAAACTCCAGGTGTCAGCAGCCTCCTTCTTGGAGGCTCCAGGGGAGAGTCTGTTCCAAGCCCCTTCAGGCTCCCAGGAGCTGCCACAGACTTGGCTTGTGATACACCCCTCCAGTCTCTGCTTCCTGTTCACACTGCCTTCCCTTCTGTGGTCAAGTCTCCATCAGCCTTCCTCTTGCAAGGACATGTGTGGTTATATTTAGGGTCTACCTGGATAACCCGGGATCCTCTTCCTACACCACGGATAATCTTTCTTTCTCAAGATCCTTAATTTAAAAAAAATTTTTTTAAAAATCCTTAATTTAGCCTGTGGCGGGTCCATCTCAAATTTGAATTTCTACCCTACGGCATCTATTAAAAAGCAGGTGCTCTAGGGGGCACCTGGGTGGCTCAGTGGGTTAAAAAGCAGGTACTCTATTCGCTTGGTGTGGGGTTTATTTTTAGAACTCAACAGGTTCTTTATACCTGTTTTATTCTTCAGATCTCCAGCGATTTTCAATGCTGAACAAGCTTTGGTTCTAAGTGGTAGTGCTCTCATTTCTTATTGACCAAAACTTTATTTTTATAAGCAAGAGCAAATGTTTCATAAACCAGCAACACAACAGTCTTGTTTTGCATTGGGCATCTCTTTGGAAAGGCAAGTGAAAGTAACCTTAAATAAACATTTGTCTGATTAAAGATCTGTTTTAGAGATGTCAGAAAAGAAAATACCCAGAGATTTCTGGCTGGCAAAGTGCTGAGCAACACGTTCTTGTGTTTTCGATCTTAGCCGACCCAGCCCCTCCTTCCTCCTAGGTGAGGGAAAAATTTGCTGCTGAGGATCTTGTGCTTTTTTATGTTGACTTGACTGAACTGGTGCTTGAAAATCAACTGAAATGAGTTGTCGCTCCAGGCCATTATCTCCAACTCCCGAAAACCTGCTAAACTACATATCCCCAGGTAAAAGGCAAATCATCCTTAACTTAAATGATCACTCTCCAAGGGCACATAATTCGAGACAGCCTGAGTTAGGAAGCCTGCAGCTGCTTTTTGAAGGAGACCCTAGTCTCAGGCCAGCAGAGAGGAAGCTGCTCCTAGAAGGAACCCCAGTCTTCTCGGCCTGGTTGCAACAGACAGGTGTTTGTGACATTCAGTAAAGTACCCTGTGATAGGAATACGACCTAAGCGGTGTACTCAAATACGGAATTTAAATTTCTCCTGTAACCACATTAAGAAAAGCAAAAACAGGAACGCCTGAGTGGCTCCATCAGTTAAGCATCTACTTGTAGCTCAGGTCATGATCCTGGGGTCCTGAGATCGAGCCCGGCATCAGGTTCCTGCTTGGCAGAGAGCCTGCTTCTCCTCCCTGTTTGTGCTCTCCCTCTAATAAATAAATAAAATCTTTTTTAAAAAGGGGGCAAAAAAAGAACAAATGAAATTAAATGTAACGATAGTTTAATCAAATATATCCAAAACATTATTTCAACTTGAATCAATAAAATAATTATTGAGGGATTTGTACAATCTTTAAAAATGTATTCACAGTAAATCGTGATTCTGGTGTGTTATTTTTACCTCCAGTGCATGTCAGTTTGATCCAGCCACATTTGGAGGGTTTGGTAAGCCACGTGTAGCTAGCAGCTACAGTGTTGGCCTTTTGGGGTGACGAAGAAAACTGTACTTGGTCAGTAGTGACACTTCACCGTAGATGCACTTCTTGACTCTTTTTTATACTTTCTGGTTTTGCTGTCTTTTTGCTTATTGGATTTCTTGTTAGCTGTAAGTCTTGGTTTTTATTTTCTTCAATGGGGAAATGGGAATTTTCCCCTAAGGGGTAGAAGCTGGAGAATAAGCCATGGACTACAGAAGAGACAAAATGTCCAGAATGTGATGTAGGCCCAGAAAGGCAGCACAGGGGTGCTGGGAGGGTGACGGACTACCTCACCAGGACTCCAGCAAAGCCAACATTCCTCCCGAGGCAGCAGGCACACCTTTTTGCAACAGGTCAGGCTCCGGAACACACTTCCTCTGCCTAAAGAAATAGTCTTGAATTGGCAATCAGGAAACCTGGCGATAAGAGCTGGTTGGGAGATCTTGGGTAACTTACTTAAATTCTCTGAGCCTCAGGGCACTCATCAGAATGAGAATCAGAATCAGAATGAAGTCAGAGAGGTCAGTGGTATTTTCATACTAAGCAGTGAACTCAGTTTCCAGAAATCTTTTTTTTTTTTTTCTTTTTTTAGTAGGTTCCACACCCTGGGTGGGGCCCAACGTGGGGCTTGATCACAATCCTGAGGTCAAGACCTAAGCTGAAATGAACGGTCAGACGCTTAACCAACCGAGCCACCTAGGCACCCATGAGCTCTGTTTCCAGCTCTACAGAGAATCTCAATACATTAAATACATCTAAGGGAAGCTACTCTGATGGCAGGAAGAACAGGGAATGGAAGGAGATGGGGGTACAAAAGGAGCAGGATGGACCAGAGACCCCTGCCTCAACCATCCCTTTGCATCTGAAGCACAGTTTTGAAACTCTGGCTACAAGGTCTTCACTGTAGCTTTCAGCATTAACATTTGAATTCTCTATTATCCACCATTGTACTCTATGGCCAATGCTCTCAACCAACAAGAAAAAGAACAAAGCAGACAACAACAAGGTAGATGGATCTATGCAGGTTCAAAGCTGCCTTGGGACTCACAAATGGTCTAAGCACTTTTCCTATGGAGCCCCATTACCCCCATCCTATAGCATATCAAACATGTAAGTTTCTCTTGGGATTGGAGATATATATATATATATTTTCAGATCTCAAACATTTCTGAAAGTCCCTAAAAACTCAGAGGCTAATTGCACTGTGAATGCCTTCAGTGCCTACCTCACCTGGTGTCATGTTTATCTCGCCTATAAAACCTTATAATGGATAAATGGCCTGGGGGAGGTGTCTCAGTGTCCTATCTCCAAGGATCCAATTTTCTTGATTTCTGGTGATGAAACAAGATGGAGCAGAACTGACCAATATGTCCAACCCTCCATTTCCTCTGGCAACCTTTCTTTAGCTTCAAAGAGTTCCTGCCTTGTAGTTAGAATACAAAAAAAGAGTTAATTTAGGATATAAACCATCAGCAAATGAATGAATGGAAATATGAGCTATATAAAAATTGCAATAGAATGAAATCTCAGTAAACATTAAAATATCTGATCCAAATCTGAATATTTCACATTTATGTTTTTATGTTTTATATTTATGTTCACATAATATGTCCACATGGGTGTGGACATAATAGTGTCCGACTTTGATATTACTGAGAGAAAAAAAATGGACCTAATTATAGGACAAATAATCATTGGCTGACGAGCTGCTTATATATTGTTTTGTTCTTCTAATGTGACTGCCTATTAGTAATACTATTCTAAATGTAGGCAATGTTCCTTTTTGTGGCCTTATCAGAGAATAAGATATTCCACTGGAACAACAGAAAAAATCAACACTTTTCATAAAATGATATAGGTACTCCATTTAAGCTCTGGGTGGATTTCTTGGTATTTTCACTGAAACCACTTTTCTCAGAGCTTAAAGATCACAGCTGAGGCATGGGAGAAGGATTCTGATCCCTGACAAGAGGGAAAACTTTGTTTCATCTCTCAGCCTCAGCCCTATGGAAGCCAAAGAAGGGAGAGAGATGTTGACAAATTGGCCACACTGTCAAAACATTAAGAGAGAAACAAAACAAATAAAAATATGGAGAGAGGAGAGAAAAAAATAAACATAAGAATAAAGACAGAAAGTGTGTGACTTTTGACGCTTCATCGTAGTTTCTATCTCTGCTGAAATTCCCTCCCGCTTCTTGTCCTTCTTTCCCATTAGATCGTTAAGGGCAATAATTGTAGTTCTTTAGGCTCCTTGTCTGATGTTGACTATCTGGGTCATCTCTGAGTCAGGATCTTTGATTGCTTTGTCCTGAAAATGTTATTACCCTTTGATATTTATATGTATTATAATTTTTGGTTGAATGCTGGTCATTGTGTGTAAAAACACAGTCGAGACTGAGATAAATAGTATTTATGTCCAGAAATAGGTATGCTGCTTTTTTTCTGACTGTCCCCAGAGATGGAGGCCTAAGTCAGTATAGCCAGGAGTTGAGCTGAGTTTGTTGCCTTCAGTACATCACAGGATTTCTGTTCAATAAAGAAAATCTAAGCAAAGGTAATTAAAAGGTGATAAATTGGGAGAAGATATTTCTAATGTCCACCATACCTATAAAAAATCAGAAACAACTTCCAGTCAACAACAACAAAAACAGGAAACCCAACAGAAAAATGGGCAAATGTATGTCTAGACAATTCTCAGAAGAGGACATTGGAATAGCTAACAAATAGATGAAGACACAGTTAATCTCACTTTATGCAGAGATGAAAAGAGACAACAAGGTCTGCTGACATAACTGTAAGGAAACAAAAGCCCTTGTGTGTGCAGGGGTCAACATTCAGGTAAGCAACCAATTCCTGGGTATACGCCTCTGGGAAACTCTTGCCCACAACCAAGAGGAAATATTGCTCAGCAGTAAGTGCATATTGAGTGAAAGTTTGAAGCTGTTCATCACAACATGGTTTTTGGTGAAGTCGAGTCGAGGCAACCCAATCACCTCTTTCTAGAAGCACAGGAAAGTAAATGGTAGGGGAGGGTTGTATTTGACAACAGCTAACACTGGCCAAATGGTGGCAGTGTCCCGGGCAGTCTTTTAAGTGCCTCATGTGTCTTAACACAATTATCTTCACAACAATGTTATAAAGTGTTTATAGTACACAAAAGAGGTTGAGTGGGATCAAGCCAGAGGTCGTGCAAACAGTAAGTCAGGGCTGGGTTTCAACTCAGGCATCTGGCTCCAGCAGCTGATGACAAGGGGCTGCCTGCCTTCTGGACTGTGTGTCTCTCCCAGAGCCCTGCCCTGTGGTCTGACCATTTCCCCTCGCTTTCCAGCTCGTCTTTTCTGTTGTGGGACTTCATTTCTTCTTCAAGGGGAAACAGTTTCCCATCTAGCAGATAGGAGCACAACTTAACTAGGCTCCAAGTGATTCCTCTCCTACCTAATTAGGGAAAGCCTATCCTCCTAGACCTTTCAAATTCTTATGGTCCTGTGGTGAGGTGTTGGGACTTCAAGCAGCCCCTTTCCTAGTCTTCTCGAGGTTCATTTTCAAATAACCCAAGACAATATGGGGATCGCCTCCTCCAGCTCCCTCTGCCCTGCCGTGCAGGTCACATTCAGCCCTCACAGGATCTTCCAGGGATACCCTTTATGTATCTTTGTGCACACCAGCAGGCTTGAGGCAATGTGACTGTCAATCATCCCAGTGGGCTGTGTGGCAGTGAGTCCCTCAGAGGTGACTTTGGTCTGGAAGGCTATTTTTGTCTCCACTAAAAACCGGACTGACTACTCCCCTTTGGAATTGTTTTCTTATTTTTATAAAATGTTCCGTCTTCTCCTTCTTTGTGTATTAACTGTATGTTTTGGCCTTGTCTCCTTTATCACTTGTCGGTGTGTTTCCTCCCCTGAGGTCTTCTTGAGCTGCCCCCCTTCATGAGTGGGTTGTGGCTAGGGAATGAGATGGCCCAGCTTGGTAGGAGAGCGTCTAAAGAAGTCGCAGGTCCTGAGCCAAACACTGAAGTCGGTAAGTGCCGTACACTGTGGCCTGCCCTGTGCTGCGTTTCTAACTTCATCCTTGGGACCACCCTGTTGAGTTGGGTCAAAGTGTCCCAATTTGCAGACGCTGAAGCTCGGGGAGGGAAAAGGCTTGCCAAGGGTCCCCTGAAAAGTTGCAGAGCTGGGATTCAGCCCAGGTCTTCTGGCACAACTCCCTCAAGTCCTCCATTCTTTGGCAGCATCACTGATTTCCATGCTCTAAATAGCCAATTAATTAACCTCAACCTAAATGGTGCGTTTCTGTATTTAATTTCCTTTTTTCTAAAAACAAGTTACCTATCATTTGAAACACTGTCTTACTTTAGAATATTCACTGGCCTAGTGAAGATTAATTAGCAAATGGAAATTTCCTGCACAGAAAAAAAAATCACTCAATAATAAGAAACACAATTCCTTTCTTTTCACTTGATCTTAGCCAAAAGGCCGAGAAGTGATACAATTCAGTTCTTCGGAAGCCAAGCTCTGTTTCTACCCGCCTGGCTATTCTGCTTGGGGAGGAGTCTCCTTTCCTTGGAGCAGGTTTGTTGATTGACTTAACAAGCACTTCTGTGGTGTACTACGTACACCATAGAATGTATGGTGTACAATGTACTAGGCATTATTCAGACCCTTTACAAATATGAACTCTCTCTTACAGCAGAAACTAATAATAGTTCTACATCTTCCAGATGAAGAGCTTGAGATTCAAAAAGATCTATTTCTAAGTGGCATAGGCAAGACATTAACGTGAGAAGTCTGTGTCCAGAGTCCGGGGATTTAAGTGCTGCACCAATTTCCCTCTTTGCTAACTCATATTCTGTGTTCTCGCAGGCAAAGGAAGACAACAGCCTATAAGACGGAATAGAAACAGAGGAGCCAGGAGACCTGTCTCTGTGGACTGGCGAAGAAGCTTTGGAAGCCCCGCAGCCCAAGATGGCACCACCCTCCGTGTCTCCATCAACTCCTGAGCTGTTCCAGGGAGGGGATCAGTATCGCGGGCTCAGAGAGCAAGAGAGGCCCCCGGGCTTTGTTAGCTGACGCCTCTGCTCTGAAGCAAGTTCATGTGAAAGAGGAACATGTTAGTCTTTCAGGTAACAAATATAGCAAATGGCCGCTATGCCTTTTCTCACCCACTGCCCGCCTGGCTTTGCAGAGGTATGATCTGGGGTGCGTGGCTGCACCACCTTAGTCTGAGTACAGCAGGTAATACTGAATCAGAAAAAAAGATACCTTTTATAAGGAAATGACCTGTGTGTTGAATTGATAGTCGTGACATGGAAAGAGAAAGAAAGAATTCCATTTTGCTTCTGCTTTTAGAATATATAGAATGAAAAATGCTCTCAGTTCTACCTTAATCCCCAGAGGGGAGCAGAGGAGTTATCAAAGCCCCGGTCTCAGCCCACATAATCAGGCTCTTCCCTTCAGAGTCTGCTTTGAGGTCTGTTGAGAATCCCCACGGCTTGCTTCCATTTCCCTTCTCTCCAGGTTCCAGCCTTTGGAACCATGAGGCAAGTCACAGTAAGAAGAATGGAGTAAAACCAAAATGAGGAAAGACAAATTAGTTTGTATGCTTCCTTTTTAAAAGTAGATAGAATGAGAGTTTTGAACAGGATCATGTGATTGTGATCGACAGATCTCCGCCAGAGTTTCCTAGGAAATGCAGAAGATTCCAGAAGCCCTGGGGCCAGGTCTCTCTTTTGTTATCTCTGCTTTCCACCTTCTCTCCCCTTCCCTGTCCTCTCTCGGAGCTTCTGTGCGTGCCTCTGCCTATCTGCTCAGTCATCTTCTCTCTGCCAGCCAGCTTCCCTGCCTTTTATTTCCCAGGGCATAGACTTTACCTCCTCATAACATCAGCTTTTGTGTGAATTTTCTAATCTGTTTGGCATCCAGCACCCTTCACCTCAGCTCCACTAACTCACTCGCTCTTCCCGCTTCCCGTTCCTAATTCCTAGGAGAGCGCTCTGAGACACCCATCCTTTCAGGACAGGCTGTATAAGCCACAGGCTAGTCTGTCTCCAGATTGGTGGCCTTTAGGTCAGTTGTCCATCGCCCATCAGCGGTGGAAATTAGTATTAAATGCGTCTGCCTGGGCTGCAGGGATGGATGGTGGAGGGAAGTTTCTCTTAAAGGGCGTGTGGGTGGACATGCCCCATAAACCAGTACAGGACAGGCAGGGGAAGTGAGTTAAAATGAGCACACTGCCTGCAGCCACACTTTCACGGTAACCTCAGTGTCCGGGTCGCTGACCTCCCTCTGTATTTAATGGTGATCAGTGTCTTTATGGTCCTTCCAGAACAAAATCCTTTGGATGGACTCCATGATAGATGCTTTTGGTATTATGGCTGAGCAGTCTTATGAAGATGGGTAGGGAGAAATCTGTTGTTTTACCCTCTGAGAGCATAAAGAGATGAAAATAATGGTCTGGTACACAGAAGAGAGCCCAGGGCCTTTTCCATCAGGCAGACCTGGGTCATTTGCCATGTGTACCAAGTGTGACCAGTCTCCAAACAAACTTTCTTATCTGCAAACATAGGTAGCACAGTATGTCTTCTTCATGGGGCTGTTAGGAGTACTTTTCTTAAGAAGTACTTTTTTACAAGTACTTTTTTTTAAAAAAGCCTGATTTGATTTTTTTTAAGATCTTTTTTTTTTTTTTTTTTTTTGACAGAGATCACATGAAGGCAGAGAAGCAGGCAGAGAGAGAGGGGGGTAAGCAGGCTCACCGTGGAGCAGAGAGCCCAATGCGGGGCTCGATCCCAGGACCCTGGGACCATGACCTGAGCCGAAGGCAGAGGCTTTAACCCACTGAGCCACCCAGGCGCCCCTTTTACAAGTACTTTTAAAAAGATTTTATTTATTTGAGAGATAGAGAGAGTGAGTTAGAGAGAGAGAGAATGCACATAGGTCAGGGATCATGACCTGAGCCGAAGGCAGACGCTTAACGACTGACTTACCCAGGTGCCCAGCAAGTAAAGTACTTTTATGTACTAAAGTACTTTTTGTAGTACCTGGTTCATATTCGGTACTCAGTAAATGGTGTTTGTCAGCAGCTATACCCCTTTCCCGAGGACAACTTTTTGGCCTGAACTTGACTGCGGAGGGGCCATGACAATAGAGACTTGGTAAAGTCTGTAGGGTCTATACTTCGGTAAAGCATATTTATTCTCTGGCTATCTTTTAAAACCCTTGAGAATACCAGAAAGAACAACAACCAAAAGAGAAAACCTCTCTTCATTTTCAATCTACTGATTAAATAGCCAGCTTATCAGTGAGACATCTTAGCTACGAACAACAGAAAGCAGTTCTTGCAGGTAGAAGCAGAAAGAAGGTACCCCGCAGAGGTACCGGGAGCTCACTGACTCACGGGGAAAGCTGGAGAATCAGGTCATGACAGGGGATGAACAGAGGCGGGAAGGGAGAGCCACAGCCTGAAGGACCGCCTGCACAGCTCAGTGGGGGTGCCTAGGCCAGCACTCCACCAGCACTGGACCTTGATGCAGCCACAAAGTCCTGCTGGCCTGGAAACTGCGAGGGCCAGCTGCAAAATAGGTTCTCTATTCCGTGGTTTGGGGTGGTTGTTGTTGTTTTTCAAGACTTTGTCTTTTTTAGAGCAGTTACAAGTTTACAGAAAAAATGAGAGGAAGGTACAAGGATTTCCTGTCAACCCGTACCTGCACACCTGCGCAGCCTCCCCGTTACCAACACCCCCCACCAGAGGGGTGCATTTGTTGCACTGGACACACCATTATCACCCAGAGTCCCTAGTTTACCCTAAGGCTCACTTTTGGGGTTGCACATCCCACGGGTTTGGACAAACGTAGGATGACATGTATCCACCATTACAGAATCGTAGAGTATTTTCACTGCCCTGAAAATCCCCTGCGTTCTGCCTCCTGCTGCCTGGTGCTTTGCTTCCCTCACTTCCTCCCTCCAGGCTGGGTGGCAGCCATCTTGATGCCATGCGGGGAGACGCTGCCAAGCAGCTGAGGTTGGAGGAGTGGCAGGCTGGAGAGAGACTGACTCTCCGATGACATTGCTGAGTGGCTGAATCCACCCTCTGAGCCCTCCCACCAGCCTTCCCATGCTTTAGGTTGTTGTGATTTAAATCATTTTTAAGAGTACCGCCGTCGTTGCTATTTAGAACCAGATGAACCCTGATATATTCCCCTTAAATAGTTGGGCTCAAGCACACTGGCCTACAGCAGAGTTCCCTTTTTTGCCTGTTCACCGTTGGCATGAGGAGCTTAAAATGGCCAGGTGACAGTCTCAGCGTCTGATTCAGTGGGACTATTGCTTCCTCCCCCAGGGCTGTTCCTTCTTTGGATTTACAATTCTCTACATCAGTGGGGCCCTAAGTTATGGGGAGCATAAGCAGAATTTTACAAGTGGTAGGGAGGCGTAATTCCTGCTCCTACCTTCCCGATTCCCAGATAGGTTTATCCTAGCCGCGGCTGAAATGGCACCCGGTTTAGAGAATAAACTTTGTCCTGCAAGGGGATGCTCTAACCTCACCTGTTTTAGTTTCCACTGTCCTCCATAACCAAGCCTTTGCCGTACTGTTCCACTGCTCTCTTGTAGACTGTATATGGTCGTGGTTATGAGCACAGGCTCTGCAGCTACCCTGCCTGGACTCAAATCTCAGTCCCCCTTTACCAACCGGGTGACCAGAAGCAATTTAGTAAGCATCTTTAGAAATTGGTGTAATGATGTAATTACTTCGGAGGGCTTAGTTGTAAGGGTTAAATGAGTTGGTACATGGGAGGTTCTAAGAACAGTGTCCGGAATGTACAGATGGCCCCTGATTTATGATGGATCGACTTAACAATTTTTTGACTTTACAATGGTACAAAAGCGATACACATTCAGTAGAAACCATACTTTGAAATTTGAATTTTGACCTTTTTCTGGGCTAAGGGCATGCAGTACGATCCTCTCGTGATGCTGGGCAACAGCCGCTCGCAGTCATCCACGTGATCACGAGGGTGAACCGCCAATACACCGACCACCATTCTGTCCTGCACACTACTTCCATTTCTCATCTTCAGTAGAGTAGTCAATCAATTACATGAGATATGAAAGACTTTATTATAAAACAGGCTGTGTGTTGGCTGATTTCGCCCAAGCATGGACTAATACAAGTGTTCTGAGCAGGCTTAAGGTAGACAAGGCTAAGCTGTGATGTTTTGAAGGTTACGTGTATTAAATGCACTTCTGACTAAAGATATTTTCGACCTACGATGGGTTTATTGGTACATAACCCCGTCGTAAGTCAAGGAAGATCTGTAAATGTTAGTTGTCATTACTATTCTATAAGGCCAACTGCTTCTGGGTAATGGGAAATAAATCCTGTGAGTCTCACTGCTTACTTCTTTCAGAGAAGAGCAAAGTCTTTGGTCAGAACCAATGCTCCGTGGGATGCCATGGAAGTATGTCAGGTACCTTTGTATCTAACAAGGAGGGCAGAATCATGGTGGACAGGAGAAATAATTCTGAACTCAGAGCATAGATCTACTCCAGAGAGGACAGATTTCTGATTCTGCATTTGAAGGCTGGAGTCCGGTGTTACCAGAGGGGGAAGAGGGACGTGTCATTTGGGCTCCTGAGGATATGGTACCATATTAGGACTCCAAGTTGGTGAACACTGTGAGCAAGCTGGGCACTCAGAAATGGCTAAAGTCAACAGCAGGAGAGAAGGGCAGCTCATGATGTTAAGCTTAGGAATATTTCTGATTCTACCATCATAGCCAGTGATGGTTGTTCAGGAGCCTGTTGAACAAGCCCTAGGGTACCGAGGGGAGGAGGGTGACTAACTCACAGAGCAAGTAATTTCAGCCACCTGATTAAAATTTTCTTCTTTGGAAGGGACTTTTGGGTAAATATTTACAGGGCGCACTGATAGCCTCACATTTCTGGAACCTTCTCAGGGATCTACCATCCACTTCTCCAAACCTTCTTGTAATCAATCCTCCAATCTTGTGCTTTCTTAGTTCCTGGCCATCCAATCATATCACTGACTACTGTTTATAAAACAATAGATCCTGACCTCAGGCCACATCTCCTCCTAAGAAAAGTGCACTGGTGTCCCTCTTGAAATTCTGCCTTCTGGAAAATATGGGGATTTTCTTTCCCAATTGTCCTTTAGGACCACCCCAAACAGGGCTGTTATGCTTTGCCATCCACTTCCACTGATGTCACTGGAACATGCAGAGCGGTCTCTCAAAAAGACTTTCCCCCTCCCCTCCTCATCCAAGACCATGGGAGTGGATTGAAAAAGACCTATCGTGGAAAAGGTTCTGTTCCTGTGACTCTCGTATCTTTAGGGTCTTTCAACCTGCCCTCTACATGACACCACTTCTCCTGACATACGGAGCTGCTCGGCAAGCCCAGTTCATGGCTAGGAGAAGGTCAGCTCTCGCTGATCAAAGACGGGCAGGCCAGGTTGATAGGAAAATCATGTAAAAGAAGGTACGTACATTTCACAAAAAGATAATAATCCCTTGAATTATACAGCAGAGGCTGGCAAACTTTTCCTGGGAACAGCCAGAGAGTAACAATTTTGGGCTTTGTGGGTCATACTCCTCTTTGACATTAGTGTTAAAGTCGCCATAGATAATATGCAATTATGCTCATTTCTATGGACACCGAAATTTGAATCATATATAATTTTCACATCATAAAATGTTATTCTCTTTCTCAGCCATTTAAAAATGTAAAAAAAACCACTCTTAGTTTGTAGGTCCTACAAAAACATACAGTGGGAGGGATTTGGCCTGTGGGCCAAACGTTGCCACACACTGGTGTACGATATTAGATTTCACAAAAGGATTTCATATACCCAAACATACCTCACTTGTTTCTGAGACCAACCCACTGAAGCAGGTAGAGAAGAAATTATTTGCCCCATTTACAGAGAAGGAGAAAGTCTCAGAAGGACCAAGCAATGTATTATGGAACACAGTTAATCAGATTAGATCTGACCTTAGTCTCCAGAATCTGCTAGTCTTTTATTTTCCATACTCCCAGAGAGAGACTCACCTTTACAATAAATTTTGAAAAAGCTATCCGCTCCTGGCGATGGATACCCAAGGAAGGGTGCAGGGAGAGCTCTCCTAACTGAGGCTTTGTTTGAACTCTGTCTATGTGACGTTCGGAAGTGGTTTGTATTCACTGCGAGGTCTGAGAGAGAGAGAGAAATATATCTCCTGCTGCTCTCTAGCTCCAGAAACTTGACCTCAGGAAGCAGGCCCCAAGGGCTTTGAACCTCCTCTGAAAGCTCTTGTTACGGCAGCCCCATGGTGCCCCCAGCACATGCCATCTTGGGACCACCTGGTCTGTGTTTTTTGCTTTTTTCTATCTATTATGTATCCCAAAGCCCCAATACAAAGAGAAAAGAAAAAGAGAGAAAACAAGAGAAAGTGAGCTGCATCGTGTGGGTTTGGGTGTCACCCACACTATAGAAATCTGAATTTTTTACTTGATATGCTGCCTACATGTTGGGGCCCATGATTAAAATACCAATTCCTTCTCAGATGTGGACCTCCAAGTCAGAGAATAGTGCGATTTTCATTCAATTAAGAAATTATTTTACATTCAAAGTTAACAACTTATTAAAAAATAAGACATTAATACAAAAAAATAGTCTACAATATATAGCATATATATATTATGCATGTGTGTGTATGTGTGTGTGTGTGTGCGCATGCATGTGTATGCGTACGCGTGTGTGTATGTATTTCTATGTATGGTATAATTATATGTGTCCCCAAGTAGAGCAGTATTTAAATGCATAAGAACTTGGGTGTTAAAGTTGCCATAACAAAATACCACAGACTGAATGTTTAAATATCATCTTCTAACCGTTCTGGAGGCTGAGAAATCCAAAGTCATGGGGGTAGCCTTTCTGGCTCCTGGTGAGAGCTCTTATCCTGGCTTGCAGATGACCTGCTCCTGGCTGTGTCCTCATGGGGAGAGAGCCCAAGCGCTTCAGTGTGTCTTCTTACAAGGGCACTCATCCCATTAGACCAGGGTCCCATGCTCATGACCTCTAACCCTGACGACCTCCCAAAGGCCACATCTTCAAATACCATCACAATAGGGCTTAGGGCTTCAACATATGAATCTGGGGACGGGGGACATAAACATAACAGGCCCCACTTTCAATAAAGTTTAAGAATATAAACATTGTTCCTCTTCTCTCAGACTTGGGGGGAAAAGGTCATCCATGCATTTGTTGATTAGCTGGTTATTTTCATTTTATTTTTGAGCACCTACTAAGTGCCAGATCTTCGCTCTTTCAGGGATTGAAATCCTTAGGACTCACGGAGCTCACTGCAACCCAAGGAGACATCCTTTTACTGTCTTTCTCATTGGTTCTCATTATCACCTATTCTTTGTCATGTGTAGTTATTGAATAAATTCTCCAAGAGGGTTTAAATATTTTTTCTTAGATCTCCACCTTTCTTCTAATGTGGCTCAACACACAGAAAGCAACAACAGTTATGGGCACCCCATGCTTCCCAGTGTGACTTCTCAGCAACTCTGTTTTTGCAGTTAGTTTTTACCTCCTCAAAGGAGAGGGCCTCTCTGCCCATGGGTACTATATTTGGCTGTTAGGGGTTTAATAATTAATTACTTGGATTTACAATTTTTCTCCTTATTAAATCTAATAGGCACTTATAGGGATTGATTCAGATTTTAAAATAACCATATTCTTTCCCCAAACAACATAAATTTTAAACACACAATCTATATTACGTTAGAAATTATGCTTAAAACAGAAATATAAAGTGGTGTCCCATAGTCACCACCAGCCTGATAGAAACAGGGTTAGAAACTCCAGCTCTGGGAGGTTAATGAAAAGGGTTGTTATGGTTCTTCCCGACCAATGTGAGAAAAAGGAGAATGTATCCAGACCCCAGCCCTTCTCACGTACACTGGTCACTGATTCATTCCCTCCATCTGTGCTCACAAGTCCCCCCGCTGGTGCTTCCCAGCTGTGGTGTCATGGCATCAGTCACCGCACACTCTTGGGCAGAGTCGGCTGTGGGGAGCATCAAGTGTACTTGTTACTTATATGGCTTTTAAGTATACAGATAATTTTCTTTTTCCATAAATTAAGGTAGCTCGAGGTACTTTGCAATGCCATTGCTGGAGGAAACAGGAGGCAGTAAGGCATGACACATAAGAATACTCTGGTTCTGTACTCCCTAAGCTCTCAGCCAAGCTACACCAAAGACAAGCTGAACAACTCTAGTCAAGACAATTGAAATTAATAAGCCTCCATTCTTCATCTATAAAATGGGGGTTATAATAGGATTGTAAATTACTTAGATCATAAAAAATTTCAGCTGTGAATTATGAGAATTAATTCAGAACATGGTTAAAAGAGTAGAGCATGTGGTATATAGTAAATATTCAATAAAGTGGAGCTAAAATAACACTATTTCAAAACTACTACTACTGTTAATTATTACTATTATTATTTTTTTTTTATTATACAGACCATCTAATGCAATCATTCAGAAAGAATGCTCCAGTTCAAATAAACCTGGTCAAGATCTAGGTCTGCCACTTACTAGTTCTGCAACTCCAGGTAACTTGCTTAACTGCTATTAGCCTTGGTTTCATGATATCAAAAAAGTACATGGAGCACTGTGGATGTTACATGAGCAATAAGTCACGGGTATAAGAAAATATAAAGTGATGAATAGTAATTGTTCAATAAATGTTATCAGTGATGATAATGGTAATGTTTTCTTTTTTTTTTTAAGATTTTATTTATTTATTTGATAGACAGAGATCACAAGTAGGGAGAGAGGCAGGCAGAGAGAGAGAGAGAGGAGGAAGCAGGCTCCCTGCCAAGCAGAGAGCCCGATGTGGGGCTCAATCCCAGGACCCTGGGATCATGACCTGAGCGAAAGGCAGAGGCTTTAACCCACTGAGCCACCCAGGCTCAGTGGAATGTTTTCTTTAAAGTGGAAGGGAGAGAGGAATTGTGTTTAGGAAAGTCAGATCCACAATCCATTTGATTAAGAAAATGTATTATTATTGATAAGGGAATGGCTATTTTAACTGGTTTGAGACATAAGGAGTATATAAAGATGTAACAACTCTTCTCACATAATTGAAAACATCCCTATGTATAGCTCAGAAATGGGAGTTGATTGCTTAATGATATAAAGAACACATGATACTGAAGAAAGGAAGGAAGAAACATTAGAAATTATGTAGTCCAAATCTTTAATTTTTTAAGTGAGGAAACTGAGGCCAAGGGAGATAAAATGACTTGCCCAAGGTTAAGATCAGGTACTTAATTTTAGTACATAGTCAATCAGACTTGGTTAGAAGAATATGTAAGGGAGGGATCTAGTTTGCATCTCTATCTCTATATTGGCACAACTCTAGGTGTTTTTTTTAAAGTATTTATTTGCGGGGGGCACGAGTTGGGGGGAGGGAGAAGGAGAGAGGGAGAAATAATCTCAGAAGACTCTGATGCTCAGGGCTCTATCCCACCACCCCAAGATCATCACCTGAACAGAAATCAAGAGTCAGATGCCCAACCAACTGAGCCACACAGATGCCCTGACTTTAGACTTTTGAATAAAGATCCATCAACTGAAAACTGAGAGAGGAAGAGTTATCAAAATCTTTGAAGCATCCAGATGTTTCATCTGCATTTTTTAGTATACAGATTATAAGAGAAGGAAAATTAGTATTTACTAAGTACCCACTAAGTGCCAGTCACTTCTATGTAAAAACATCTCACGTGAACTCCATAATAATCCTCGAAGAAGATATACCCATCAGGGTTCGGTGCAGAGAACAGAAACTTCTTTGGCTATTTTAAATAGAAAGGGAATCTGTAGTACCTACAAAAGTACTGGAAGGCCTCAGTGAGCAAGCTTCAGACAAGACCACCAGGAATAATGACTCCCCAACACCATCATTGAACTAACCTGCCATGGGAACTGTTCTCTCGACCGCAGTAGTAGTCTGGAAGCTGCCCCCCTACTGCAGACTCTCAGAGCCTTCCATCCAAGCAGGGCATCTGGGACAGGACTCCAACAATGGTTGGCCCCAGGGCTGTGCTGGAGCTGCTAGATCCCAGCAGTAAGAGTTGAAGCCCTTCAAGCCTGTTTGTCCGTGATTCCCAAAGTTGGCTTGAAGGTTGCACATCAGACTGGTTGCAGCCAAGTCACATCAAGATCTTTAGCTGCAAGGAGTCTAATGAATATAGTTTTTAGCTTTTTAAAAAAGGTTTTGCAAATCAGGAAGCCATATTGGAAGGAAATTGCAACAAATGTCAAGCAGAATGATACCCATTTTTGTAAAGCAAATATTTTGAGAGGTTAAAGAGCCTACCCAAGGAAGGTTGTGTACCAGTTCATAAAAGGCAAGACATTCAAATTAATACCTCTGTCTCTAATGCTGTCTGTGCTTATATACTTAGCAGTATGTTGGTATCTCTGGTACATCATTTACCACATTGGGTAAGTTATATATTCAACTCACTTCCCTTGATTCAGAGCTCTCTTAAGGTAGAGATATGTTATGGTTGATTATTACATTCAGGGCCTCCCAAATATTCATGCCCTTGTTCAATCCCTTCCCACACCAACTCTGGGCTTGACCACATTATTTTCTTTGGCCAATGAGATGTCTGCACACTTGATGCAAGCTCAGTAAGGCTTTGTGCATGGGAACACTGGAACCCATGTTAGGAAGTCTAAGGTGCCATCTTGAGGGAGAGAGAGAATTCCAGACCCTCTGCCATCCCAACTGAGCCCAATCTTTACAGACCCCCTGCTGAGTGCCACACCATGAATGGGCCCACACAGAAGAGCAGAAGAACTGTCCAGTCAGCTCACAGTCATAAGAAATAGTAAATTATTGTTTTTAGTCTCTAAGCCTTGGGGCTGTTTGTATGTCGTAATAGATATTGAAAGATAACTCATTTATTATTGTATCTATGTATTTCTTATTTACTCATTAATCCAGCAATGATTTAATTAGCATATGCTATATAGCACAGACTCTGTGATACCACGGGGAGATATAAATGAACAAGACAAAAGGCTCTGTCATAGAGAAGCATTCAGTAAGAGATATGGAAAAATAAAGATATGATTATAGTACTATGACTTATGGACTATCTGAAGGGTAAACTCTGGGTGCTGTGGAAGATCCTAGCAGTGACACATAACTCAGTGTGGGGACAAAGCATCGAAGGAAAATGCCTGATATAGACACTCAATGCATATTTATTTTTTGGTTGTTACAGATCACAGAGAAGTTCAGCTGTTTGACTAATGTCACTTGATTATTGGGACTAATGTAATTTCTCCTAACGTTCATTTTAAAGGTTGCTTATTTACATAGGTATTTTTTTTTTAATATTTTATTTATTTTTTGACAGACAGAGATCACAAGTAGGCAGAGAGGCAGGCAGAGAGAGAGGAGGGGAAGCAGGCTCCCTGCAGAGCAGAGAGCCCGATGCGGGGCTCGATCCCAGGACCCTGGGATCATGACCTGAGCCGAAGGCAGAGGCTTTAACCCACTGAGCCACCCAGGCGCCCCGACAATTTGGTGCCTTTTAACTTATCTTCAATTATTACCAGTCACGGATAATCTAACTGTTTTCTTCTCACCAAAACCTGAAGGAAAACACAAATTCTAGCCCAAAAGTGATCGGGCCAATGAAATGGCTGCTTTGGAAGGTTCTGACCTCTCAATGAGTCCTAAGTATCACACAGGGGAAAATGAGTACATTAGAAAAGGACAGACGTAATTAGTATCCTTATTTTAGTTAAGAGACATGCTTATACATTGAAACAAGACCACCAGTCTAGAGAAAAGTCCTCCAACAGGCAGTGCAGTTTTAATTAGTTGAGTATGGAGACTAATTAATATGCAAATGAAGAGCTTACCAATATTAATCATCTGTTTTACTAGGCAGCTTTTACTAAAGAGTTTCTAACGAGTTTGCAAATTAAGTTTCTTTGACATTAAAAATCAGCTAAACGCCTGTCTGAGAATAATCTCTTCTAACTCAAAAGCAGGAAGGGGGGATTTTTTTTTTTGGATGAAAAACAGCAATGTTTAAAACCAATTCCCATGTTGGCAAGCACTGTGCAAGAGTTCGATATCAAGCCTTTCCAGGCTCTAATTGAAACCATTTCGGCAAGAGAGACACCAGAAAACAGTTGGAACGAGAGACAAATAGGAGTCGTGGTGATTTAAAGATGCATGACCTAAAAAGCTACATCGCAAAATTTGTTAGTGACCGGCATTGCTAAACCCAAAAGAGGTTGAACACACATTTTTTAAAACTCCTCTTTATGGCCTTACACATACTACTCTGGGTCTCTTTTCTTGGAAATGTTGAAGATTGGGTTGGGCCTTGGTTTTCAGGGATGATCTGAAATATGGGGTAGATTACCAGATGTTCCTGTGGTCACTTCTGTTTCAGGGTTCATTTTCCTTTGGTTTTATCTGGAAATGCAGGGGTTGGGGCTCAACTGTGTTTTCAGTGTCTGCTAGCTCCATTATTGTGCCATTCAGCCATTAATACAAAACAATCCCATACAAGCTAACAGGATACCTTTAAGTTCCCTTCTTTCAGGCAGAATGTCAGAAAAAAATTCCGTAAAGGAGACGATAGACCGAATGCACAACGGCAACACACAGTTGCCCTTAGAAAGATGTTTTCTGTCCCACTGCATCTCTACGGAGATTCAAAGGAAGCTTTGAAGTGATCCACTTTCAATCAGCTCAGTCTGCGTTTCTTCTCAAATTTTGCATCTCTGCTTCCTGCCCCACCCTCCCTTTTTCTTTTTTTAAAGATTTTATTTATTTATTTGACAGAGAGAGAGATCACAAGTAGGCAGAGAGGCAGGCAGGCGGGGTGGGGGGGGGGGAGCAGGCTCCCCACTGAGCAGAGAGCCCAATGCAGTGCTCCATCCCAGGACCCGAGACCATGACATGAGCCGAAGGCAGAGGCTTAACCCACTGAGCCACCCAGGCGCACCCCCCCCACCCTCCTTTTTAAGTAGGCTCCATACCCATGGTGGAGCCCAACATGGGCTTGAACTCAGGACCCTGAGCTGATATCCAGAGTCAGACGCTTAACTGACTGAGCCACCCAGGCACCCCTGCCCTCTTTTCTATAACTGTCAGCTGAAGGTTACCCTATCACGGGCTGGACACATTTGTTATCGGTAATCCTTCATTCATTAATTTGTTCAACACTTACTTATTGATGGGTTTGAACCTAGGTGCTGAGCACCTCCCACCATATCAAGTACTTGTGGGATGCAAATATGTATGATCAGCAGCCTCAAGGGGCTTATAGTCCAAAGATAACAAAACGTGTTCCTAGTAAGCCCAAATCAGATGAATAACCTGATAAAATAACGTTGTACTTCTCATGTGCTTGCTGCAAATGACTGAACAATCTTATGGAAACACCGTGACTCGATTTCTGAATATATATCGCAGAGATAGTGAGATACATGGGAGACAAGGATATATGACTGGTGATGCAGTAGTTTTAAGTTTAAAGTGGCTAATGCAGTGAACACTAGAGATTGTTCTCACTTTCTCCACCTTAGGAAGAGACCTTTCTTCCGCCCATAGATCTGTTTACTCGCTGACTAGCAATGATGATGAGCTAGTGAATGTCAGTCGCGTAAAGATGGTCAGTCCAGGAGCTCTGGATTGTTTAGTTCAGTCTCTTTTAAAATTCTGGCTTGTCCGAAGACTTATTTCTATTGGTCAGTGCCTATGCTAAAAGTCATGGTTGGTGGAAAACACTGTTAGGTTCAGATTCATTGAAATTCATGGCAAAAAAAAAAAAAAAAAGGAAAGTCCTTAATCAAAGGCACAAGATAGATTTTGCAAGGAAATATCCGCCAGAAAATTAATCCAAAACGCACTTTGGTTTGGGCTTCTGTGCAAGTGTGACTTGGCGGCAGGTCTGGACTCGAGGTTCTGGGAGTGCAGGAGTGGAAAATGGAAATGGCTCATCCGCACCTGCCCTTTCTCCAGAGATTTGGCTCATCCTCTCCCATGACACAGAAGGCCAGTTTACACTCGGCAAGAAGGCTGCTGGCCACCCCCTCCTGGATGCCCATGCTCCAGCATCCTGGTCCCGCAAGTCACTGTGGCTGAAACTTTATTGTTTTACAGATAACTATATGATTGGATATGGGATGTATCTCTGCGGTTGGTGTGAATTCTGAGCTTTCACTCGAGAACTGCTCTGCTCAACAGAACTTTCTGCAGTGACAAAAATGTTCTGTATATCTCAGTCTCTGATACAGGAGCTGCTAACCACTTGTGGCTATGGAGCACCTGGAATGTGGAACTGAAGTCTTAATTTTATTTTTAATTAATTTTAATGGAAATAGCCACCTATGGCTAGTAGCGGCCACAATGGCCTGCACGGCCCTTATAAAATGACTTCATCTACTTGGATTTCTATGAATAGAAGCAAATAAATGACCACCCTATGACAATGACACAGCTTTGACTTAGGAACATGAACTAATTCTTTTATTTTTGACATAAACAGAATGAATAAGTGTCTGAAAGATTTTTTTGTCCCCAGTATTCAGATGGCATCTCAGGCTGTGTCTCCTCAATATCCAAATATCAAGATAAAAAGAAAATAATTTAGAAGACTAGATTTCTTACCCCATGATTACCTAGGTGTTTGGAATATCAGTAGGGAACTATAGCATTAGACTCGTTCATGTCCTTGGTCAGCATTTATAGGCAACTGAGAGTTACGCATTCTGGTCAAGGGAATTCAAAGGAAAAATATTCAGGCTTTCTGCTTTTGATAAAGAAAAGTGAAGCTTTAACATCAGCTGTCTAGATTGAATATGTAACTGACCAACTACTTGCTCTTTTTCCCCCATGATGCATCTTTGTCTCCCACGCCTAGCCACAGACAAGTAAGATTGCAATTTACTTGTCTCCCATCTTAGAAGCAACATTAAGGTCCTCTAACCAGGACAAAAAATTCTGAAAAGAGAAATACAGTAGATACAAGTAATAGTAATAACTTCTAGATAATTACCCTTAAGGGTTGTTTAGATTGGACTCCTGAATAACTTGATGACATGTCTACACTGGAACTAAATCTGCCATTACTTGAAAATTACGGCGTCAAGTACTGTCGATGTGTTCTAATGAGAAGAAATGAAGACAACCAGCTCTTGAGGGTATGGTGATAGGACACTAAACACAACTAATACAAAGCAGCATTGAATCCAAACCATTTTATTTTAAGTTTTATGATGTCCTGAAATTTAACGCACAGCTCATGTCTGAGAGAACGCGCCCCCAATATCTGCAACGAAGTAGAAGCCACTGGCGAGTCAGTGGGTCTGATTTGGAAGAGGGGAAGTAAGCACCCCTGAGCCCCCTTCCTCTGACCCATGTTGGGTCACTAGCATTTTGTCACTTTTAAATCTGCCACTATCCATGAATATGGTTTAGACTAGACTGGAAAATTTAAGTTTTTTAGGTCACCAGAGGCTTCCACCAAATTCCAGGCATGAACTTGAGAGCAGCTGCTCCCCTGGCTGCATGAATATGGCTCCTGGCAGATCAACCCGCTTGTTTATACAGCCTGCCTTACTTCACAGGACTCTTGCAAGAGTCAAATGACATCCCTAGAGAGTTAGACTCCTGCTGTATAGAAAGAGCCATCGGATGATCAAAAATACCCGAATTCTAATCCTGGGATTTGGCTGAATTGGGGTTTTCTTTTTCTTATCTGTGGAATGAGGGTAGGCGTGTCTGCTCCCTGTATCTCATGGAGTTGCTGTCTGAATTACATGAGGCACTTTGTAGTTCCCATTCTGTAGAGACTGAGATTTCTGGTCACCGTTTTCCAGATGAGATTCATTGACTTTTATCTTGTCCCTCTGTCACCGGAGGCAAAATGACTGGCTGGGATTAGTGCTGCAGTCTGTGGGGGTGAAACTGAGTGAAATGAGAAGAAGCATCAATGCCCCAAATCCATGGCCTTAACTTCATTAGGCAGGCGCGGTATTCATCACTGTGACCTATCTTCAGTCAAATGCAACCGTCTGACCTTTTGCCAGCTTAGCCCTGCTGTCGGCAGCTGAGGGCCCTGCCAAAGGGCAGGCGGAGGGAGCCCCAGGTTGCCTACATTGCAGATTATCTGGGGAATATTTTTGAAGGACTATAAAATAAACCCCCAGTCCTGTAATTTTCGTTCGAAAAGCAAAAAAGCTTCCAGATAACGAGCATTTTGCTCTAATAAGAACTGTGGGATTGATTAGGTTCAAACTGTTAACAGACATCCTTATGGTTAATGAAGCAGCATTGAAAATACCTCTCGATTCTCTGGAAACTTAAATCATACAAAGGCAGGAAGGAGCAAGAAAAGAACTGGAGGTGGGATAGAATAAACTGTCTGCTGGTTAATATCCTCGAGATAATGAACAAAAAATGTTTGTCCTTTGAAAAGTTAATATTTATTGAGAGTTAGCTCTGCAGTGGGCAAGCAATAAACTTGGGTGATTATTGTTAAAACATTCTTTGGATAACGTGTTTTTCTGTGAATCTTGAGTGGGGGACGGAAGCTTCTGCCATTTTAATTCCTTTGTTAATGTCTTTATGAATGCAATTAACACTTCATTCACGCTTCTTTGTTTCTGGATCCCATTAGGATGTGGTTTATGCCAGTTTCTCTCTCCCAGGAGACAGTTCGCATCACACAACACTTCACTCAGCTGTGTGGCTGAGCACTGACAAACTCAATTTACCAAAGGCAAGACTGAGTTGACACCATGCTGTGGCAGTTGTCCTGATGGGAACAAATGACTCATTTCATTCCAAGGTGGAACCCACCTTCTCTGAAAAGCATGCTTGTACGCAAGAGTGGGGGAGAGGGAGACAAAGAGGTAGAGAAAGCTTCCTGGCTGACACAAAGTAACACCCGGTGGGTCAAGACACGCTAAGAACCAACTCCCTAAAGGGGAAAGCCTGCTATTGTAGACACCACAGGCTGTCTTGAGGTAACACCACCTCTCCCAAACATTTGGTGAGAGCTGATTAGGTGGAAAGTCAGGGAAGAGCCCTGACTTATACACACAGTCAGAGAGACACAGTCTCTCCCCCTCTGGAGCGTACACTGAAATGACAGGCAAGAGATACACATAACAAATGTATCAGCAAGGGTACAGGCAGCAGAGCTGAGCTGTGAATGGGTGTCGACCTTAAGAACATTCAGAGTTCAGGCCTTTGTGCAATGGGGAGTTGGGGGGTGGGAGGGAGATTTTCTGAGGAGGTGGGACTTGCCTTCAAAGCAATTCCCCCATGGCCCTGCTTACGGAGCCCTCCAGGTGCCAGCCAGCAAAGACAGGAGGGTGGGGAGGGTGGAGAGAGCTGCAGGGAACGAGGGGGAGAGACAGGCATTAGCGAAGATGCCGAGGTGTAAAGTGAGTAAGAGGGTTCATGTTCATGAGAAATTACTTTCCCTTTATATTAAAGTCTCTCCTCCAATTGATGGCATCATTTCTATTTCAAATATCAGTGTGATATTTGCTTAACAGCCAGAGGCACTGCGGATGAGTATATCTGAATCTTACCAAGATACTGTACAGAAGGAGGTGGAGGAGGTCTGAGGGGACGTCGGAGACAAAGGAAAGAAAGCAGAAAGGAGGCCCTGCCCATCTTTGGGGTGACACGTTTCCGCAAATGAAAAAGAATGAGAGGCCCTCTCCCTGTGCCATAATTTTAAGTTTGGTTGTTTTGTTTTTGGTTTTTTTTCTGACAAAGACAAAACAGAACAGAATTTTTAAGAATCAGTATGAAGCATAAAATATTACCAGGAAAGGAAGTAAAAGAGCCTATAGCCCCCGGTCATCCGTGCCTGCTATTCAAGGTGTGTGAATAAATCAAAGGATTCTATTTGCGGTTTTACCATGACTTAATGATATGCAGATTGCTTGCTTTCTTTTCTCTGAGTTTCTCCAAAAATCTAGGACACGTTCCATTAGTTATATACATCCTGACGACCAAGACGCGTCTCCTGTCTTTTTCAACCAGACCTGGGCTGTATCTACTCTACTAAGGCCCGTTTGCATCTCTGTCTATGGGCTGCCCTAGAGCAGTAAAGCGTTACCTGCCGCAGTCATGCCCCGCACCATTTTTGCTTTAGGAAGTGTTATTTTTGTTGACATTTCATTATATGTGACCGCTCTTCGTGGGAAAAATGGCTGTACTACAATGTACTACAAAAATCCTGTACTACAAATGGTTCCTGGCCAAAGAACGAGTCACAGGAAACGTTACCGCTGATCCTAATCAAAGGTTCAAGTACATGGGGTCATCCGAGGAGGAGCTGTTCTTCCTTTTCTCTAACGCAAATAGGTGTCAGTGGTTAGCTGCAGACCTACTCTGTGATTTATTGTAAGAATAACAACTCATTAGAATTACTAAGTTACTGTCCAAACGTTGAAAAGGGAAAGAAAAAAAGGTGACACTCTGTGTATATGGAGGTGTATAAGGGGGTACCCTGGGGTTTAAAAAAAAAAAAAAGATCTTTACCAGAAGTGAAGTCCTGTGCTTGTGTGTTTTGTTTTTTGTGGGGTTTTTTTGACAGTAAAAAGTCACTCTGCGTTCCCTGGCCTCAAGCCACTAGGTAGCTATGTGAAACATACACAGGGTCTGTGTTTTGGTGCCTTTGAGAAAGATGTAAATGTGTGAAGATGATGGAAGAGGTTTTATTTTCTTTCCCCCTCGCAGGAATGGTCTGACAGCCTCAGGCTGGAGACTGTGTCTCTCCCAAGTGCTCTGTCACCCTGGTAACCATGGAGACCATGACGATCGATTAGATGCCATCTGATCTCAACCTCATAAAAAAAAGGCAGCAGATGGCAACCAGGCCACTAGACCTGTCTCAAGAGAGACGCAAAGGAAGCGAGAGAAAGGGAAGGAAGGAGGGGAGAAAGGAGACTGGTGGGGCGGATTGGTGTGGGGAGAAGAAAGCACAGGGGCAGCTCTGGGAAATGAATGTTTTAGAAAAAAAAAAAGTAGAAACAGAAACAGAAAGCAAGGAAAGCAGGAGTAAGGGAAAGAGGACATACGTTGAGAAAAAGGAAATTAAACCTGACCGTGCAATCCAAGTCCCTGGTGATGGGAGTGGGGGTGGGAGGAACCCGACAGAAAGCAATGAGCACTCTCCTAACTTTCTGCTTGCCTTAGTAGGGCTCCTAACTAAGGCACCTGGGCCCCTACACCTCTCTGGGGGGCACTCACAAGCTCGAGCTGAGCTCTGGGCTCTAGGCTCTGCTCTCAGTTGGGATTTGATGCATCTGCCCAAGAATGCTGAGTCTGGGCTGTCAGAATGCACACCCCTGAGCAGACGGGGTCTCCCCAGGGCCTGTCAGATGGCACGATGCTATGGGACCTGCCACCCCATTGCCAGCAGTGTTCTGCTTACCTTTTAAAGGAACAAGTGAGGGCGCCTGGGTGGCTCAGTGGGTTAAGCCTCTGCCTTTGGCTCAGGTCATGAACTCAGGGTCCTGGGATCGAGTCCCGCATCTGGCTCTCTGTTCAGTGGGGAGCCTGCTTCTCCCCAACTCCCTGCCTGCCTCTCTGCTACTTGTGATCTCTCTCTCTCTGTCAAATAAATAAATAAAATCTTAAAACAAAAATAAAGGAGCAAGTGATGATCAGGTCAGCAGATAACTGAGGTAAACAGAACGGTTAAGTCAGTGCTGGTAACTTAGGCATCTTGGCCAATGGCCCAAGTAATGCAATGGCTAGTATTGAGAATGTGTTGATGATGGTGTGGCCATCACACATGGTGCTAAGCACCATAGATTATTTTATATAGGTTATTTAATGCAAGCAGGTAGCAATGCTATGAGACAGGTGCTGTTATTATCCACATTTTACAGATAGGAACTGGGTTTGGAGAGGTTAACCCACTTTCGTTAAGAGCACACCTAGAAGGGCACCTGGGTGGCTCAGTGGGTTAAGCCTCTGCCTTTGGCTCAGGCCATGATCTCAAGGTCCTGGGATTGAGCCCCACATTGGGCTCCCAGTTCAGCAGGGAGCCTGCTTTCCCCTCTCTCTCTGCCTGCCTCTCTCCCTACTTGTGATCTCGATCTCTCTCTCTCTCTCTGTCAAATAAATAATAAAAATAAAATTAAAAAAAAAAAAGAGCACACCTAGAATGCAGAATGTAAGTAACAGGTGACAGTTTGCTTGCTCTTGCTTTTTTCTTTCCCTTTCTAAATTTTAACTTTTTGCATATTACAAAACATAAGACATGATCAATGTAGAAAATGGTTTAAAGCAAAAGAAAGCAAAAAATCCCATTAGAGATTTGAGTGTGGTTTGTATATTACAGAGCTTTTTCTGTAGGTATATACATTTTCATGGGAATATCGTTATATGCACACACATATAGAGATCTCTGTATAGAGAGATAGAGATATATATCTATCTCACATATTTTTAACCGAATATAGTATTCAACCTTAAATACCATTTTGTTAACCTGCCCTTTCCCAACAATATATTACAAACATCTTTCCCTATCTTTAACTACTCTATTTCATCTTATTTAATGACTACACAGCATTCTACTATTTGAAGGTAACATACTTTATTGAGCTACTTCCTTATTAACTGATTTCTAGGTTTTTGCTACTGTAAAAAACACTGTGGTGATCATTCTTCCATGTAAACCTTTTTTTATATTCCTCTGATTTTTCCTTTTGGATGAAAACATAATTGCTAAATCAAAGGGTATGTTTTCATAAAACTTTGCAGTGGAAGCAGAACATACCTACACCAAATGAATAAATCTTCGGTATATAGCTAGTCCAATTTTACATACGTGTGTACAACTCTAACCTTTACCTAGGTTTGATGTATTAAGCATTTGTTGATCTCCAGACTGCGCCTGTGGGCCCTTCCTATCGGTAGCTACTCCGTGTCCTTGAACTTCCTATAAATGAATGACAGAGTGCGTACTTCTGTTGTTTCTGGCATCTGATGTCTGTAATAGTTATCCAGGCTGTAGTCTACAGCAGTAATTCACCCTTTATATTGTAGTGCAGTATTTTATTTTTTGGATATACTACATTTGATTCATTTTGCTGTTGATGGACATTTTGACCATTAGGAATAAAGTTGCCATGAATGCTTCTGTACTCGCCTTTTGGAGGACATACATACATATTATTTCAAAGCAAACTAGAAGTGGAATGAGTAGGTCATTGGGTAGGCATGCTTAGCTTTAAATGCTGGGTAAATATTTTTTAAAGGGTTTTGTTTGTTTCCTTCTACAGTTGGCACTTGAACAACACAGGTTTGAACCGCACAGACCCACGTATGTACAGATTTTTTGTAGTAGAGTCTGAGGTAAATATATTTTCTCTTTCTTACAATGTTCTTAATAAAATCTCCTTTCTCTAGCTTACTTTATTTTAAGAACACAGTAGATGATACATAACAACATACAAAAGGTGTGTTAATTGACTCCCTGCGTGATGGGTAAGGCTTCTGGTCAAGAGTAGGCTACCAGTAGTTAGATTTTTGGGGAGTCCAAAGTTATGCATGATTTTCAACTGTGTGGGAAGTGCAGGCTTGGAGCCCCTAACCCTCACATTGTTCTAGGGTCAACTGTACTTTTAAATTGGCCTCCAAACAGTTATACCGATTTGAACTCCAGCCATCCAGTGCTTTGAGAGCATCCCTCCCTCACACCCTTATCGACTGCGGGCAGGGTTTTCTGTTCTTCTTACTCGTTGCCAATCTGAGTGATTAAATGCTATTTGATTGTTTACATTGTGTTTGATAACCGGGTATGTCAAACAATTCTTGCTATATTTTACCAGACATTCTTATTTCTTCTTTCATAAATTGCCCGTACATGTCATTGCCCCATTTGGTATTAGCTTCAGGATAAGGCAAAAAGGTGAAACATAATCCATATGGTCTGTACAAATTCACTGGCTTTGTCAGAAAATGCATTGACATTTACAACCAGAACAAATTTACATTCTTTGCATAAGTTGACATCCTCCTCTATATATTTCAAAAGGAAGCTAACATTTACAGAACATCTCTTATTGAGCACACTGACTTTAGGACAGCCCTATTCATTTATTTTTTTTATAACTTCATTTAATTTTAGTAGTAGCATTTAATTTGCACAAAAGCTCTAAAAGGCACTTAATATTCTGCCTATTTTTGCAAATGTGGAAATGAAGGCTCGCAGTCACGCAACTATGGAAGTGGAGGAACTGAGATTTAAACCCGAAGTCCAAAGTCAGTTTTCTTTCCGTAAGATACCATTGCTCAGGGCAGTGACTCTCATTTTTATTTTTCCACTTTAGAAACTCTAAGAGGGTTCCTGAATTCCATGCTCAACACACATATACTATTCTACCATATTTGTTGCTTGACTATCTACAACCCCTATATGATTTTTTATTCTTTTTTTTAACTCTCTACACTGAATTACCACTTCAAATGGCAAAGATTTTTGTAATATTTGTTATCTAGAAAGTGTAAATCAATCTTTCCTGTACATGGTTGATCAAATTTATCTTTCATTAATAATTTAGAAAAGTCTGTGAGCTCCTTATCTCATTATTGGTACCATTGCAGAAATGTTCAGTCTTATAGTCAATTTGGGGAAACATTTTGTCACATAAGAGTTACAAGATTTCAGAGCATTTCCAGGATTTGTTCTTTGGTGCCTAATCTTAAATGTTTTGAGTCAGTGGTGCTCACTCTGAAAAAATTTGTTGTCAATGTCAATGTCTTCACTATAGTGGTGTATGAGTTATGTTATCATTGTCAATATGAAATTCTTGTCAAATCATAAAGAAATTTAAATATTTTTCAAATATGTTCACATAACTCACTCTTCATTAATTGGATCATTAAATAATCTAAGAGCCTATTTATTATTTCTATTAGCAATTTATCTCTTCCTCGTAATGATTTACCACTTTTGGAATCATCTATTTTTTTGTTACAATTCACGTCTAGAGGCCAGAATAATCTCTATTAACATAATTTGCAAATTTACAAAAAATTATTATTATTATTTAGAATTTTTATTTCTTATTTTTTTTTATAAACATATAATGTATTTTTATCCCCAGGGGTACAGGTCTGTGAATCTCCAGGTTTACACACTTCACAGCATTCACCATAGCACATACCCTCCCCAATGTCCATAACCCCCTCCCCCTCTCCCAACCCTCCTTCCCCCCAGCAACCCTCAGTTTGTTTTGTGAGATTAAGAGTCACTTATGGTTTGTCTCCCTCCCAATCCCATCTTCTTTCATTTATTCTTCTCCTATCCTCCTAACCCCCCATGTTGCATCTCCACGTCTTCATATCAGGGAGATCATATGATAGTTGTCTTTCTCCGATTTACTTATTTCACTAAGCATGATACCCTCTAGTTCCATCCATGTCGTCGCACGTGGCAAGATTTCATTTCTTTTGATGGCTGCATAGTATTCCATTGTGTATATATACCACCTCTTCTTTATCCATTCATCTGTTGATGGACATCTAGGTTCTTTCCATAGTTTGGCTATTGTAGACATTGCTGCTATAAACATTCGGGTGCACATGCCCCTTCGGATCACTACGTTTGTATCTTTAGGGTAAATACCCAGTAGTGCAATTGCTGGGTCATAGGGTAGTTCTATTTTCAACATTTTGAGGAACCTCCATGCTGTTTTCCAGAGTGGTTGCACCAGCTTGCATTCCCACCAACAGTGGAGGAGGGTTCCCCTTTCTCCGCATCCTCGCCAGCATCTGTCATTTTCTGACTGGTTAATTTTAGCCATTCTGACTGGTGTGAGGTGATATCTCATTGTGGTTTTGATTTGTATCTCCCTGATGCCGAGTGACGTGGAGCACTTTTTCATGTGTCTGTTGGCCATCTGGATGTCTTCTTTGCAGAAATGTCTGTTCATGTCCTCTGCCCATTTCTTGATTGGATTGTTTGTTCTTTGGGTGCTGAGTTTGCTAAGTTCCTTATAGATTTTGGACACTAGCCCTTTATCTGATATGTCGTTTGCAAATATCTTCTCCCATTCTGTCAGTTGTCTTTTGGTTTTGTTAACTGTTTCCTTTGCTGTACAAAAGCTTTTGATCTTGATGAAATCCCAATAGTTCATTTTTGCCCTTGCTTCCCTTGCCTTTGGCGATGTTCGTAGGAAGATGTTGCTGCGGCTGAGGTCAAAGAGGTTGCTGCCTGTGTTCTCCTCAAGGATTTTGATGGATTCCTTTCTCACATTGAGGTCCTTCATCCATTTTGAGTCTATTATGAAAAATTATTTTGTTATATGGTACAAAACCACAAAAGTATATACTGCATCTTCATGTGTATTCCCAATAAAAGAAAACTCCATTTTGACTAGATGTCAATGAAAACTGAATGCCTTGTTTACAACAGATTTTCCACAGACTCAATTCTGGCTCCATTTCAAACATTTCTTTTCCTCCACTAGGTCACAGAACACGTTCATACTGTGACACAACATTTAGATCTGCCACTTTATGTGAAGACATCAGCTGTGTTTCCAGTAGGTTGTGGGAATATTCCTGAAATCCACTCCCACAAGGAGGAGGCTAGAAGTATCGTTATGTACAAGTGATTGGGAATCACATAAATTTATCCTGCCACACCAGAACTAATGTATTTCCAAGTCTACTTGCCTTAGCTGCCCCCCTTCGAAGGCCCACAAGTGACTGATGCCACCTGCTAGGAGAGCAGGTTGGAGTAGAAAGAGACAGAAGTCTGACCTGTCAAGACTAAAAGACCTGACTTTTACAAATTTTGCAAAAACATGTGACAAGTGAATGCACAGATAGGGTTCCTTCTAGCAAACCGAGGGGCACTAATGCTCACCTTTCACCAGCTGTGTGATCAATCCACCTCTGGAGATTTTCTTCCCTCCTAGAAAAGTCTGCTCTAGGTTAAGACTCGATATCGATCATTCATTTAGTAACCAATGTTTATTTTGCATGTATTGTGGATTAGAACCTTTTTAGTTATAAGGGATAAAGTAAGAAACAAGACAAAAATATCTCTGGCCTCACAAAGCTTCCTTTCTAAAGCTAGTGAGACAGACTTCCTGTGGCCAAGTTTTTAGTACTATATTTGTGCTTTCAGGGAAATTTGCATTTGAGATCCTTTTTCTCTGCCTTTACTCCCGAGGTAACATAGCAAACAGTAGATTTGGGGGATGTATTTCAGATGGGGAGGGAACACTTTTCCAATTCCATGAAGCCTTCCATTCCCCCCCCCCCAATTCCTTAATGCCTTCTATTTTTATTCAGGCACAAAACTGACTTTGGCTCCCACGAATTTAAATGACTTTCCTCCGACCCATGCCCTTCCACTGGGAACTGTATGGTTATTGTCAGAGCTTCCAGAACAGTCTCCAGTCTCTAGACCAGGGCGTTTTGAGGGCTATTTTAAATTATACACTGGGTTTATCTACTTCACGCTCTACAACAGGTCTTAATGCTGAGGTTGAGTACAGCCCTGGTAGGTAGCTAAGAGTTGCCACTTTACCTGGTCGTACTCAAACCATCCTGACTGATGACAGTGCTTTAGGTTCAGCGTTAAACTATTTGGTAGTTTAAACCCTTTGGGTGGAGGAGGCGGCCATCTTATCTTAGTTCTATCACATTGAGTTTTCCTTCTTTTTAACCAGTAGTCAGTGTTACATTTTTTTCTTTCCACAGGAAACATGTTTTATCTTTCTCACTAGCACTGCTTAGAAGTTTTTAGTTTTTGACAACTCGTATTAATTAGGACCCCTTTACTGCTGGCAGTGGGTTGAGATTGTCCTTGACTGGATCAGACCCTTCCCTGGAGCGAGTGGAGGTGGGGTACTGGGTTTGGATCCGCTTCCCTGGGGGCCCATGGCCCTCTGGCAAAGAGGGAAATGCCAGATAGCGCCAGAGCTCCGAGCAGCAGGAGGACAGGAACAGATGTGGGCAAAGGCAACACTGCCCTGCCACTTCTGATGCCATTCTAGTGGCCTTGGTGAGATTCTATTAATTTCTGAGCTTATTCTTCCGGTTTCCAGTTAGTAAGATCAGACTCAGATATGCCAGGTGATGACTATAAAAGCAGTTCATTATGTTCTTTCATTCAGAAGTTCTTTTGTTGAAGAGAATGACGTAAGATGTAGTACATACATGACTAAAATAAATAACTTTTAAAAAAAAGCTTTTATTTATTTGACACAGAGAGAGAGATCACAAGTAGGCAGAGAGGCAGGCAGAGAGAGAGAGAGAGAGAGAGAGGAGGAAGCAGGCTCCCCGCTGAGCAGAGAGCCCAATGCGGGGCTCCATCCCAGGACCCTGAGATCATGACCTGAGCCGAAGGCAGAGGCTTAACCCTCTGAGCTATCCAGGTGCCCCAATAACTTATTTTTTTTAGCCAAAGCAGCTGAATTTTAGTGTTTGAAAATAGTCCACAGCCTTTAACTGCCAAAGTTTCCACGGAGAGGCTGGAGAGATTTTATGGAGTAGTAGACTGACCACATGGAACCAAGCTTCCTTGATCCGCCCTCTATCCCCCAGAGGTGCACCTATGAGGTGGTTTGGTTTCACCTGCACTTTGAGGAATCTTGGGGCTTGGTTGGATTCTCTGGTTCTCTACCTTCTGCCTTCAGGGTATTTTCTTTCTTAAGTCAAACCTCACATGGCTACTGATGTTTCAAGGACATTGGCTCTTCTCCCTCTCTCTTCTTTGGGGGTGGGACAGAAGTAGGCTGTAGAGGAATCTTTAATTTTATGTAAATGACCCACCTTTCCTTCTTCCCCTGGGGTGTTATAAAAATTAGTGTTCTAAAAACATGTTTACAAAGTGCTCCTTTGAGATGCAGAGAAAAGTGCTATGGCGCAGCAGGTCTCCACAAAAGGCCTGAAGTGGGAGGAGGCGGGGAGGGGGCGGGTGGAGAGTCATTCACACACGCCTCTGGCATTTTTCAGGTATTTGGGAATTCAAAAAAATATATATCCTTATGAAAATTATTTGGTTTTCACCATCAACCAGTTCAGACTGGGCCTCTGTTCCCTTTTCCCACTTGGCTGGCTGTTGAGTTCAAGAGGGCGCCTCAATGGGGCTCCTGGGTGGCTGGGTCGTTAAGCATCTGCCTTCGCCTCAGGTCATGATCCCAGGGTCCTGGGATCAAGCCCCATAAGGGGCTCACTGCTCAGTGGGAAGCCTGCTTCTCTCTTTCCCACTTCCCCTGCTTGTGCGTTCCCTCTCTCGCTGTGTCTCTGTCAAATGAATAAATAAAATCTTAAAAAAAAAAAACAAAACAGGGCATCTCGATAGGCAAGGTTAGCACAACAGAGTGGTGTTTGTGGAAACTGACAAAGTGATAAACTAGGTTTGTATTTATTATTACCAAGGATACTTTTAATGTCCTTTTGATGTGCTAATAGTCCTTCCTAAGGAAAATTATGCAAACTAACTACTAATTAAATCAAGAGCAGCAGTCCCTACTGAACTACAATATGCAGATTTGCTGATCTGGATGGACTTGAGCCAGGCAGTGGACTTCAGCTGCACAGGTGCTCTCAGGGGCCAGCTCTCTTGCATTGGTACCCTTCCAGAAAGGGCTACGGGAAACTTATGTCCACTGGCCTCACTGGGATCTCAGAGCTGCCTCGTTGGGGGCTCCGCACACACTGCTCCAACTCACCAGGGAAGATCAACTAGAGACCCAAATGAATCTGGGCGCTCAGGAAGGCAATACGCAATCTTCCAGACATGCTTTGAATTCCTAAATTGTCACTGGAGTTCCTGTATGGCTTACAGCTCTTAACTGAAGGGGATGAATGATCACATTAAAACCCAAAACCCAAGAAGACAAGGTGAGGTGTTATAACCCGAATCCTGGTTGGCTGAGCACGTTTCACTGCCGGCTACTCGTAGTCCTAGGAGCTCCCATCTATAAATGTGGTGTGACCATTGCTATGACTATTACTGGGCTAATACTATGACTATTGATGTTCATTCCAGCCCAGGCTTGGCCTGACGACGCGTGTGCTGATGCTGTGCACACACAGAGGGCAGCCATGTTATTCCTTGGTTCCAGATGGGCTCCAGTTGCATCCCCAGCCCCAACCAGCCCTCGCCCTCCTGGACGCTTGGTTGCACGGGCAGCGTCCATCCGGCTGGCTGTGCACTCTGCTGGGTGGGGGACTTACAGCAGCGCAGCTGCAGACAGACATCATGATACATGTGGGGTTTTTTCCTCTCGCTCAAAGTTTATTCCCTCCCTCCCCAGAAGAATCCCCGTTTGCCTTTTTTTTCTGCCCAAGCTTCTAATTTTTAGGTCAGTCTTTTTTTTCTCTAAAACCTCACTGAGTGTTGCACTTCTATTTCACAATGTTCACTTCCCATGGAGACCCTCCTGACTTCCAAGTCTTGAGCCCGGCACCTGTGTCAAGTTCTATACCCCTGTCTCTGCTCCATCCTCATCCAGCCACAGAAGCAGATGGGTAAAAGCTCTTCCCTCTTCCAAGAGTATGATTGTAAAAAGGCCATGGAGGCTGCCCCCCACCATCCCCCCAGCCAGCAGCTCCCTTGTTAGGGCAAATGGGAAGACTCTGAGGCCACTACTGGAGATGGAATCCTTTGGCCTAATTAAGGCGTTTCCTCTAGTTAAAATGAATCTTTTTAGGAGGGGTCACTTCAGCATAAATGAGTCACCTGGGCCTTCTAAGGAGGCTTCTGAAGAAGCAAAGGATGTCAGGAGATTAGGGTGTAAGTTCCAGAGTGGGAATGGTAGGGCCATGCAGTGGGGCCACGGTGGGGAAAAGGTCGAGGGAGGTGGATGGCACAGGCAGGAAGAATATGTTCTCAACTGATAAGTTTCCTTTGACTTCTGCTGTTGCTGAGGGCTGGTCCTCCCTAGGTGCAATGGCTTCTGGATGGAGCAGGGCCCTGAGACTACTAGGTGAAGAGCTTGCTGGCCTTGGGCCCTAATCCACTTTAAGACAACTGGCCTCGGTAGGATTCCTGGATTCTGCAAAATAATCAGCTAACAATATATGAAAAAACAAACAAACAAACAAACAAAATCCCCCCCAAACCTGCGCTTTCTGGTTTGAGGCATTGATTTGATTTCCATTCCCTTTGTTAAATTGACTGGTTATGCAAGCAAGTGTGTCACTGAGCAGCCTGACTGCTTTGCGGAAGAATCACAAACATCACAAACATCACAAACGAATGACGCGACGGGTTC
The DNA here is from genome assembly GCF_922984935.1 of Meles meles. NCBI lineage: Eukaryota > Metazoa > Chordata > Mammalia > Carnivora > Mustelidae > Meles > Meles meles. The sequence goes on from NC_060066.1 coordinate 116,360,100, forward strand.
TTTGGTTCTTGTGTAACAACAGCTGCAAAAAACCAGTCTCTTTTAGTGTACAAGCAAGGCCTCTGGGAATATGGCCTTATACCTAAGAATGCAGATGCTGGGGTCATCGAGGCCTGGGGTTAATTTTTTTGGAGCCCCTCATTGTCAGCTGTGGAACCACTCCATGCTCTAAACTTTTCATCGGCGAATGGGGGGACAATAGTAACATCAACCTTGTAGGGTTCTTTTTTTTTTTTTTTTTTAAAGATTGTATTTATTTGAGAGAGAGAGAGACAGCATGAGCAGGGGAGAAGCAGGGGGAGAAGGACAAACAGTCTCCATACCAAGTACGCGGGGCTCCCCCCAGGGCTCAATCTTATGAACCCTGAGATCCTGACTTGAGTCAAAATCAAGAGTTGGATGCTTAACCGACTGAGCCACCCAGGTACCCCAGTTTGTAGAGTTCTTTAAGGAAGAATGATCCTGCACATGAAGGGCTTCCCCACTGCCCAGCAAATACTAAGCATCCAATAGATGCCCATTGCTCTTTTTAACAGTAGGCCAGCAGGCCTGCTGCTTAATAACGAGTATCTTGAAAACCAGGAAGACTTACAGCATCTTCCCAACAAGTCTAATTTATCCCCATTGAAGAAGACACAACTGTGTGTGGAAGTGGGGGCAGAAGGAAAAAGGCCCCTTTCTCCAGGGTCCTATAAACCACCACTGCCACGTAGGAAGGAGCACCCACACTGCGTGTAGCCTTCTGGGGGAAGGAGCAAGGATTGGGAAACTGGTGAACTCTGAGCTGGGTCGATTCCCAGTTCACTGCTCTCAGGAAAATGATTCGTGTCCACAGCGCACGTATAGGTGTATGGCCCCGGCGCATGTACATTTATACACACACACACACACACACACACACACACACACATTCATTTCAGGTTGGAACACCACTGCACTGAATGCATTTTTTTTTCCTGTCTCCCTTCTTATCTCTTACATCCTTTGCAGTCCATTCGGGCATAATTATTATTGCTTTACTGGCTCGGTTCTGCAGCTCTCTAGAGTGGAGCAGATGTCGACAGCTCTGAAAGATCCCATGCTATTACACCGCAGAACAAATGAGGATGTCAGAAAAGGCTCTTCAGTCTAACAAGAAAACAGAGGAAAGAGACAAAAAGAATAAAGCCTTTGGAGACCAGCAGACTCGCTCTGATTAGATCTTATGCTAACATGATGCCCACTCCGCGTTCTAACGGTGATTTAATATGTTTAAACGATACTGGGGAAATATGTCTTGGGGAAAAAAAGAGAAAGGAGAATTTCTGCCCTGGCAGGCATGATTAAGATGGTGTGGGCTCCCTTGGAACACACAACCGCAGCAGGAGACCATGGAGGGCAGGCCCTAGCATATTTGCCTATAGTGCCGGATGGGGTCTCCTTATGCTGGGCCACTGCGCTCCCAGCACGCAGGAGCTGGCGAGCTACTTGGAGCGATAGCTGGCTGGTGCAGGACACCATGGCAGCCTCACGGCCAGGCCACTGTGTCTTCTCTTGATATGGGAGACTAGACTTTAGAAACATCATGTCTGTGGGGCCACGAGTCCTCACATCCTCATTTTCCCAGAACAAAGATAGCAAATACTCTAGATTTTTGGAAGCATGGGAAAGGGAAGGCTCTAATCAAACTGAGGGACCACAGTCCATGTATTATAGAGACAGTGTGTCGGGTAGTTTACTCACTGAATGCATCCTTCAGTTCCTTGCTCTGAACCTATTCACTCATTTCCTATCTGTAATTCTAACTATTAATGTGATAGTTCTTTCACTAGACCGCTGCAGAACGGAGAGAACTTAGGAGGGCCAGCTCTGGGATAGCAGAGATGGAGGGAGAGGCTGTTAGGTATATATAAAATCCAACGGTATTAGAAAGAGCTATCTGATAATCTGGCAGGAAATGAGAAGGCACAAAGAGCACAATGGAGCACAGTACACTCCATATGTTTGTTTCCTTATTTGTTCTTAAATCCTTCCACAGTGGCTCCAAGGCAGTGGCCTGGCAGCTTTTGTTATGTGAATAAAGAGTAGCACATACTTCAAACATCCCCAGAGAACAAACGTTTAAAAAAATAAAGCAACTCCCGGAGGGGAACAAGGTATTAGTGTACATTGTTGAAATGCAATAAATTGAAAACCCCGGGATGCTTCTCTGGGCCTGAAGATGGCTGGACTCTCTGGTCCAGATGTTAGGACCTATCTAGAAGCACAGAAGCCCTCCGTGGGAGAACTCAAAGGTCACTTGGTCCAGGGTTTGTCCTGACAAGTGACTAGTTGGCCTGTGCTGGATGCCCCGAATGACATTCCCCTATGAGATGGGACCAGTCCATTGTCAGAGTGCTCAAATTATTAGAAAGTTCACGCTTGCCTGGATCTCAATATGCCTCCGTATTTTCCCCTGCTTGGCCATGGCTCTGCCCTCCAGGACCCCAGGAAGGAACAATCTAAGCCTGTTATACATACAAAGACAGGGATACCTGCCCCCTTCTCCCCTGCATCCCTCCCACCGAGACCCGGCTCCAGTCCTTTCTCATTCTTACGGCTCTGATTTCAGGTCTGCTTAGAGATGTCACTTTCAGAAGGTGAGCTGATCTACAAAACCTAGCACAGTTCTCTAGGGACAAACTAAAGGGCCCAAAGACAGCGTGGAGCACGTGGTTTAGCCCAAGTGGAGTCAGAACACTGTGTTCACAGCCTGGCTTTTGTATATGATTTTGGACGAGTTACTCAATCTCCCTGAGCTTCGGTTTCCTTATCTGTAAAATGGGATAACAGTAGCCCCTGAAAGGCCAGTGAACCTAGATGAGGGAACCCATAGAAAGATGTTTACCAGATAGCGAACACTCTGCAAATGTGAGCCATCCTTTTGGAAGAAGAAAGGTCACTGCCTCCATTATATTCGACCCACCCTCCTGTTACAATCGAAGTTTACGGTGCACTAGTCTTTCATTTTGAGCCAATAACCAACTGAAACATCTCTATCATGTTCCCATAGGCTACCGTCAAAGCACATCTGCTGCTTATTCCATCTTATTTGCTTGTTTATTTTAACCACGTGCAGGACTTCACATTTATCCCCATTACATATAATCTTATTAGATCTGGTCCATTGTTTCAGTCTGTCAAATCTTTTTTGCATCCCAATTCTGCTGTCCGACATATTAGCTAGCTCTTCCAGCTCTGTGTCACCCACAAATTTTATCACTAGGCCGTCAATGTCTTCATCCAGGTCATTAATAAAAATAGTTAACAAGGCAAGACAGAGGCCAGAAACCTGTGGTGGGAAAGATCCTTTCTCCAGATCGTCATCAATCTATTAATTAGTACTCTATATTCAATCAGGTACTCACCTACCTGACCTGGCTACCTTCAGCTCCTGCCCAGAGGTGCATCTTGTCTTCAAGGACAGGGACTTTATCTGCCAAACCCCAATGCACTCTGTTTGCACAAAAACCAAACCCCAAAAACCAGTCTGGCAACTCTCAGAAATGTGCTAAGTCTGGGAAAAATGCATTGACTCTTTGCCTCTCATCTGGAGACCATGTCCAGTTCATCTGACCAAAGATCATCCAAACTGCCTGTCCTTTTTTTTTTAAGGATCACAGGGGCACCTGGGTGGCTCAGTTGGTTAAGTGTCCAACTCTTGATTTTGGCTGAGGTCATGATCTCAGGGTCATGAGACTGAATCCCACATCGGGGTTCTGTGCTTGGTGTGGAGCCTGCTTAAGACTTTCTCTCTCTTTCTCCCTCTGCCCCTCTCCCCACTCATGTTCACGTGCACTCTCTCACTCTCTCTCTCCCTAAAAATAAAAAAATAAAATAAATCACAATTTTCCTGTGGCTGGGCTTCTAGCACCTTTCCTCAAAGCCTCAGCCCCTCTGCTTTGAGGGGCCTCCTAGAGTTTAACTTATCTGGCCAGGCCCTGGGACCCCAAGGGAGCCTTTAGAACCTTCTTTCTTGCCTGGGCTTCCATTTTTTGTCACCAACATCTGTGGAAACCTTACTCTTCCAACTTGAAGTTACTTTCCCAGAAAGGGAATATGGAAATAGAAGTACTAAACGGGCCTGTTGCGTCATTTGTTCCCATACTGTGCCAATAACAATATTGATCAAGCAGTGGGCTTGTTTTTGTCCTTTGCCAAACATTAACTAAAAACTTTTCTTTGTTTGAAGAGTCTGGGTGTCTCTTAGCAGCCCCGGGAGCGGTATCAACAAAAAGCTAGATGGCTCCCTGCAAGCCGGTTTGCAATGGCAGTAGCTTACTAAGGGGGGAGGGGGGTCTGTCCCAGTATCTGGGTTCCTGACCATACCCTGCCTCCACCTCCCACCCTCAGATTCTGGTCCAAAACCTCAACTACCATTGCAAAGAAAGTGTTTAAGATCTTAGAATTCTATTAAATGTCAACACACACCATATATGTGGCCTGGGCCAGTCTGTAAGAGAGGAACACTAGTAATTACCTCACATGATAGCTGTGAAGATCACATGATATAATGGCTTTAAAAGTGCCATGTACAGTGCCTGGGGCATTGTGGGGTTGAATAACGGTAGTCCACTCTTACTTTCTGGTCTCTGCCTTGCTCTTGTCCCTATTTGGTTCTACTCTTGTCACCAGTCCCTTGTCTATCCCCTCTCAGCCTATGCTAGGTCTGTCTCAAACCTTAGGTTTCTACTTGCCCTTCATAGACTGGTTTCACCCTCTTCCCCTACCCCCCCCCCCCACCCCATGCTTGCTTTTGACAATACCCCATTTATGCTGAAAATCCCTTGCTGACTCTACTTTTTGGAAATACAGACCATGTCTGTATGCAAAATCCTATCCCCTACCTGGCAGCCAAGGTCCCCATTTATGACAAGTCCCAGGGAGTAAGAAGTAACAGCCCCTCAGAACTTTTTCACAAATCTCATTAAGGTCACAGTGTTTGGGGTCAAATCTTGGCTTCTTCATTTTTTAACCACATGACTGGGGCAAATCAGTTTCCTGTCTCAGTCTCCTCATCTGTAAGGCGGGTCTCATAAGATAGGGTTGTTGGGAGCATCTGCCATTCAGCATCATGCCTATTATAAAGTAAATGCTCAGTCAATGTTGGCGCCATTATCAGTCTCATCAGCGCCAGCTTTTCATACTTCACATTTCTTGCTAGTATCCATTTTCTTAACAGAGTCAATTTTTTACAAATTTATTTGTTTTAAAGAGAAAGTGTGTATGTGGAGTGGGGAGGGGCATTGACAGATTCTTGTAATTCTATTTGCTCTTGGTTATGCATCACTCTCTTCTTTTATATCCACTTAATTTCTGAGCTCAACAGCAAGTTCTCTAGAAACCACATGCATCTTTCTAGATTATGCCTTTACTTCTATGAGAAAAAAATATCTAAACTATCAACTGCAAAGTACAATGAAAATTATAATTACTGTATTACTGTATTTTGAGGTCAATTTCCACCATACTCAGATTTCTAGAATTCATACCCATCTTTCTGTCTTCAAGTTCTTTTAAAAACTGTATGGAGCCATGTGTTTACATATTTTACTGTGAGTTACTTGACGGTAAATCCATGTTTTTGTCATAACTCCACCCTCTCATCTTCAACATTATTAATTCTTATATTTATTGAATTTCTCTTTGGTGGCAAGCATTGCCATGTAAAAACACTAAAATGGAATTCCTGCTTTCAAGAAACTAAGTTAAGTAGGGAGAGAATTCTGTTTCAGGTTAGTGTGTAAACGATTGCAACAAATCTTCATGCCCGTAGTAACACCAAGAAAAATTTGGATAACATAAAAATCATGAAGAATATATTTTCTGGCCACATGGGAATTTACTTACAAACCAGTAACAAAAAGAGAGCTCAAAAATGTTAGGATAGTTAGATATTAAACAATACTCTTCTGAAGAAAAGAATCTCAAGGAAAATCAAATATTTTTAACGGAAAGATAATAAAAGCACGTAAAATCTAAATTTTGGGGATGCAACTAAGGTAATGCCAAGAGTAAAATTCAGAATTTTAAGTGCTTCTACTAGAAAACAGGAAAAGGTCTCGCAGACAGCATCTCCTCTGCTGTCCCGCACCCCACCCCTTTGCAATATATTCAGTAAACTTCTAGTTCCTTTAAAAAAGAAAATAAATAGGGTCTAAGATCAGTGATCTAAGCTTCTACCTTAAGAAGCGAATAAACAAAGTAAAGAGAAGAAAGAATAATAATAAAACCCATGAAATAGAAAACAAACGATGGAGAAAATAAACAGCCTTCCCCTAAAAAAAAGGATTTTTTGACATCAATAATACGGATAAATTCCTAGTTAAACTGAACAAGGAAAAAAAATAAAGAGAACATGCAAATGATGAATATGAAGAATGAAATGAAAGATATTCCCTCAAATCATAAAGATCTTCAAAGAATAATAAAAAGGGGATATTATGGACAACTTTATGTCAAGAAGTTTGACAGTGTGCATGAAACGAATAGTCCCTTGAAGAGTACAATTTTTCAAAGCAGACACAAGAAGAAATAAATGTCTTGAAATCTGTTAAAGAAACTGAATTTACTGTTAAATTTTTTCCCCCCAAAGAATGCTCCTGGCCCAGATAGTGCTCATGGTGAATTCCATCAAACACTTAAGAAAGAAATAATACCAATCTTTTTTTTTTTAAAAGATTTTATTTATTATTTATTTGACAGACAGAGATCACAAGTAGGGAGAGAGGCAGGCAGAGAGAGGAGGAAGCAGGCTCCCCGCTGAGCAGAGAGCCCAATGCAGGGCCCTGGGATCATGACCTGAGCTGAAGGCAGAGGCTTTAACCCACTGAGCCACCCAGGCACCCCAATAATACCAATCTTAATCTCTTACAGAAACAAAGGAGGTGGGGCTACCTCTTGACGCTTTCTATTCCTAATACCAAAATCTGACAAATGCACTACAAGAAAATTACAACCGCTATTCCTTATGAACAGGGATGCAAAATTCATCTCAGCAAAACATTAGCTCATCAAACCCATCAATACAGAAAAGGGGTAACATATCATGGCCAAGTGAGGTTTATTCACAAATAAATGCAAAGTCAGTTAAAGTGAGAAAACGATGTAACCCATCCCATTAAAAAAAATAAAGGAGGGAAATCCTATGAACATTTCAGCAAATCCAGGAAAAGAATCTGACAAGCTTCAGCAACATTTCATGATAAAACCTCTAGGAAAATTAGGAATAGAAAAGAACTTCCTGAATGTGATAAAAGACATCTATAAAAACCTATACCTAACACCCCAGTGGATGATAAAATATGGAGTCCTTTCCCTCTAAGGTCAGAAACAAGGTAGGGATATCTACTCTATTACTAGACAACACTGTGTATGACTTCTTTCCATTAGAATCTAATTCCATTAGAATCTACAAATATTTCAGAAAAAGGATTTAGATCCTTAATAACTAAAGAACAGAAAAAAAGAAAAGTCATGAAGATCTGGAAAGACAAAGTTTAAATAAGATAAAATTATCTTTATTTACAAAGACATGATTTTGCATAAATTCAAAGGAATCTACTCCTAAGACCTACTGAATCTAATAATTCAGCAATGTTTAAAAATAATTCAGCATAGTTTAAGGATACAAGGTCAATATAGAGAATGTAATTATATTTCTATGTATTATCAATAAACAATTGGAAAAGAAAATTAAAAGTCAAAGGCATTTACAATAGAATCAATATCATGAAATACTTACAAATCACTTTCTAAAAAGATGTTTAAGACTTCTACACTTAAAACTACAAAATATTATTGAGAGAGATTAAGACAGACTAATAAATGGGGAGGGATAGACCATACTCACGGGGCAGTATAACCAATATTGTAAAGACGGTGCTTCTTACAAAACTGATCTGGAGATTAAATGCAATTCTTGTCAAATTCCCAGGAAGGTTTTTCTAGAAATTGATGAGTTGATAAAAATAAAATAGTTGGAAGATTTAGACAACCTGATTTTAAGTGTCACTGTAAAGCTTTACGGTATTTTTAAAAGACTATTTTGTTTTTTTATGTTTCCATGTAAATGTTAGTATTAACTTGTCAATTTCTGAGCCAGTAAGTTATTGGTGTAAAGACAGACAAATAGATCAATGGGGCAGAAAAAAACCCTGCAATTACTATCTAATGATCTTTGCCAGAGGTGCCGAGGCAAATCAATGGGGCAGGGACAGGCTCTTCAACAAATGGTGCTGATCTTCTCAGTAGTGAAAGAGACATATTATGGATACTTGAAACAACATAAATGAACTTCAGAAATATTGTGTAGTAGACTGAAAAAAGCCAGATGCAGAGGAGTACTACTTAAAAGTTAATATGAGGGGCGCCTGGGTGGCTCAGTGGGTTAAGCCGCTGCCTTCGGCTCAGGTCATGATCTCGGGGTCCTGGGATCGAGTCCCGCATCGGGCTCTCTGCTCAGCAGGGAGCCTGCTTCCCTCTCTCTCTCTCTCTGCCTGCCTCTCTGCCTACTTGTGATCTGTGTCTGTCAAATAAATAAATAAAATCTTTAAAAAAAAAAAAGTTAATATGAAGTCCCCAAATATACAAAACTAATCTGTGGGGCTAGAAATCAGAAGAGTGGTTGCCTCTCAATGGAGGGGGTGAGGACTAGAAAGGAGCACAAAGGAATTTTCTAGAGTGAAGGCAATGTTTCATGGCTTATTTGGGGTGTTAGTTAAATGGGTTTTTACATTTATCAAAATTCATTGAACTGTATGTTTAAGGTCTATGCACCTTTCTGTTATTACACCGCCATAACCAAATACTTTAAAAAAACCCTGGAAGCAGGAAAAGGGGGAAGAAAACACATAAAGAAAAACTATATCATGTCGTAAGCGTAATGCTAAAGACAAGCACAGAATTTTAGGGGAGGATATGGGAGGAACACAAACTGCTTGATTGTAGACAAGTCTTCCAGCTGAGATCTACACAAGAATTACACTTCTCTACCCCTCCTGACATCCTTGTCAACATGCTCTAAGAGAATCTCACTTTCCAGTAGCTGACTGAGATCTTAACACCGGGAAACAATTTGGGGTCTGCCCTGACTTTTAACTATTTGAACCTCGGACAGTTCATTGTGGTATAGGGAAAGCCCAAAATGGGGGGAAGGGGAAAAGGAGGAACAATCTAGAATCCACTCAGTAACTGTCAAATACTTGTCTTTCCTCTTTTCCTTTCCTGGTGCTTACCCAACAATTCATCAGCATCCTCAACACCCCCCAGTATGAATCCTTCTAGCACCAAATCTTCCTATTGCTCCCCCTTCCCTGCCTTTTTTGGTCCAATTTAACATCAAGATTCAATCTATGCAAATCTGTTGAAAAATCTGGCTATTTGCAAACAAAGAGAAAATTTATTGCCTCACACAGCATATATCAAAATAAATCCAGATGGATAGAAGGGAATTTAAATGGAACCGAAATATGAAAATATTGAGATGAATATTTGTCAGAGTTCTGGATGGGAAAGGAGTTCCTGTACAGATAACTAAGACAGGGCGTTAGAACAAAACAGTAGATTCCTTAATGAAAATACAAAACTTAAGTGCATCAAAAAGTCATTACAATTTTTAAGAGCCTTACAGCAGTCTGGCAGAAAGCATTTGCTGCAAATATTTCAGAAAAAGGATTTATATCCTTAATAACTAAAGAAGGGAAGAAAGTGCTGTCGTTACAATAAAAAATAAAAAATAAAAAAAGTAGGCAGAGGACAATATAAATGATTGACGTAGAAAAACAAAGGTTCACCTCAGGAGTACCCAAACAAATAAAATAACCTTGAGATACCATTTTTAAATCAATTGAAATAACAAAGTGTTTGAAAAATGACAACACTCAAATTCTGGTAAGATCAGCACTTTTTCCCCCACTGTGGAGGGAGTATAAATTAGTGCAGTCTTTCTGGAAAGCAGTTAGGCAGTCTTGTATCAAAAATCTTAAAAATGGTCTTCTCCCTTAAGAATTCCACATGTATGAATCTATCCTAAACAATCAGAAGGGCAAACACATTTTATAAACAAAGATTTTAACAAAAAAGGAAAACTAACTAAACAAGTAAGGATGTGTAATTGCCTGAATAAACTGTTGTAAGCAAAATAATGGAATATTTTGCAGGCTTTTAAAAGTCAGTTTTAAAGTATTTAAAAATTTTTTTTAAAATACTTAGGGATTACCACCCACCCCCCGCCCCCAAAGTCAAGATTTTGCATAGCAAAGGAAACCACCAACAAAATGAAAAGGCAACCTACTGGATGGAAGGAAACATTCTTGAATAATATATCCAATAAGTGGTTAATTTCCAAAATATATAAAGAACTTACACAACTCAACACCCAAACAACAAATAAAATTAAAAATGGGCAGAGGAGAGGGGCCTGAGTGGCTCAGTGGGTTAAGCCTCTGCCTTCAGCTCAGGTCATGATCCCAGGGTCCTGGGATAGAGCCCTGCATAGGGCTCTTTGCTCAGCGGGGAGCCTGCTTCCCTCCCACCTCTGCCTCCTTGTGATCTCTGTCTGTCAAATAAATAAATAAAATCTTAAAAAAAAAATGGGCAGAGGATTTAAATAGACATTTTCCAAAGAAATACAGATGGCCAACAGACACATAAAAAGACGTTCAACATTACTGATCATCAGGGAAATGCAAATCAAAGCCACAATGATATCACCTTACACCTAGCAGAATGGCTAGAATCAACAAGGCAAGAAATAACCAACAAGTTTTGGTTAGGATGTGGAGAAAAAGGAATTCTTGTGCACTGAAGGTAGGAATATAAATTGGTGCAGCTACTGTGGAAAACAGTATGGAGTCTCCTCAAAAAATTAAGAATAGAAATACCTATGACACAGTGATTTCATTATTGGGTATTTATGCAAAGATAACTAAAACACTAAGTCAAAAAGATATGTACACTTCAATGTTTACTGCAGCATTATTTAGAATAGCCAAGATATGGAAACAACACAAGTATCACCAATAGATGAACAAATAAAGAAAATGTGGTGTATACACACCATGGAGTATTAGTCAGTCATGAAAAAGAAAGAGATCTTGCCATTTGGGACAACATGGATGGGCCTAGAGGGTATTGTGCTAAATGAAAGAAGTCAGAGAAAGACAAATGTTGTATCCTTTTACTTATATGTGGGATCTAAGAAACAAAATAAGTAAACAAAAAGCAGAAACGGACTTGATAAATATGGAGAACAAATTGATAGCTGTCAGAGGGAAAGGGGTGGGAGGCACGGACAAAATGAGTGAAGGGAAGTGGGAGGTACATGTTTCCAGCCACGGAATGAATAAATCACCAGGATAAAAGGTACAGGTTGGAGAATATAGTCAATGGTATTATAATCGTGTTGTATGGTGACACATGGTAGCTGATTCGTGGCAAGCATAGCATAATGTATAAAATTGTCGAATCACTATGTTGTATACCTGACACTGATGTAACATTGTGTGTCTATTACACTTCAATAAAAGAATACAAAATAAATAAAAATTATAAAAATAAAAAAATTTGGAAACCTCAAAGATGCCCCAAATATGTTAATTAGAAAGGATATAAAATGTTATACATCATGATTTCACTATGTAATAAAACAAAATACACACATCGAAAAATACTGGAAGAAAATACACATATTTATCGAATCCTGCCTCAAGAGCATGCTAGAGTTTCAGGTTGAGGACTCTAGCCCACCTCAGAAACTGATTTTACACTGGCATGGTTATGCAGAAGGAAGTCTGGTTCTCACTATGGTAGTATGGGAGGTCCAATAATGGAGGAAAGGGGAGCCCTTCGCTTACATATCCAAAGCACTTAGGATCACTCCAGGACAAGAAGTACTCTTCCAGATTTCCTCCCAGGGTCATAGGGTCCTAATAGCATTCCTATAGGATTCTCTCCTTTCAATATACAGTGAAAAGAGCTCTGGCTTGGAGAAGAGCCAGACTGAATTCTGCCTCTTCAGCAGGAATGTGAATTTAAACTGAGGAAGAGAAGGTGAAAGCCAGTGATTATCTGGACTGTGATGATCAGGGCTATTTGCCCTGCTCAGTGCTTCTCTGCCTTCTTAGGAAATTAAACCCCTTCTAGCGCAGATCATCTGAAAAGGCACTGATGAGGCTATGTCTTTCTCTGGCAGTTTTGGGAAGTGGAACCTAAAGGGGACCGTCTGTAGAGGTCGAGAGAACCCTAGTCTCCATGGGGCGAGCTGGAGCTCCTATTTCTAAATTGCACGGTGACCCTGGACCAGTCACTTTCTCTGGGCTTTGCTTTCTTCATTATAAAGTGGGCATGGTGGCATCTCCCCAGCTTACTTCCCAAGGCACTGTGAAATTGTTTTGTTATGCACGTCCAAGGACTGATGATGTATCTACTATAATGTTGGCTTACGACGATGTGAGGATTTAAGTCTTCTTTTTTTTAAAGATTTTATTTATTTATTTGACAGGCAGAGATCACAGGTAGGCAGAGAGGCAGGCAGAGAGGGGGAAGCAGGCTCCCCCTCCTGAGCAGAGAGCTGGAAGCGGGGCTCCATCCCATGACTCTGGGATCATGACTTGAGCTGAAGGCAGAGGCTTTAATCCACTGAGTGGGGTGCACCATAGTTAACACACGGCTCAATTTACCGAGTACCTGGTGTGGTGTGTGGTGTGGTGCTTGCTGTAATGGTATCTTCTTTTCCATTGCATTTTCTAGTCTATGATTGTTATTGTCTGTGAATGCAGTTGACTTCTGTATTAGAAACAGTTTTCTGGTAAATTGAACAAAATATCTGCAACATCTCCATGAGAAATAAGGTAGACCTCAATAAATGGAGAGACAGAACATGCCTCTGGGTTGGAATCTCAACAACGGAGATGTCTTTTCTCACAAAATGAGCCAAGAGATTCAAGGCAATTCTAATTAAAACTTCAACATTATTTCATAGAGATTGAAAAACTGATTTAAAAAATAATAACTTTTAAAGATTACAGGATTTGGTTTTGGAAGAATAAAGGAATCATGATTAGCCACGATGTTTCAAAGAATAAGGAAGAGAGACTTAGAGTACCAGAGATTGAGTTTTTAAGAAGCTGTATTAAGATTCTGTGTTTCTGGGGCGCCTGGGTGGCTCAGCGAGTTAAAGTCTCTGCCTTTGGCTCGGGTCATGGTCCGAGCGTCCTGGGATCGAGCCCCACATCAGGCTCTCTGCTCAGCAGGGAGCCTGCTTCCTCCTCTCTCTCTGCCTGCCTCTCTGCCTACATGTGATCTGTCTGTCAAATAAATAAATAAAATCTTAAAAAAAAAAGATTCTGTGTTTCTAGTGGAGACAAACTAACACAATAGAGACCTCAGAAACAGATCCTTGAGAGGGACAAATAAAATAAGATGAAATCAGAGAGGGAGACAAACCATAAAAGACTCTTAATCATAGGAAACAAACTGAAGGTTGCTGGAGGGGAGTTGGTGGAGGATGGGGTAACAGGGTCATGGACATTAAGGAGGGCCTGTGATGTAATGAGCACTGGGTATTATATAAGACTGATGAATCACTGAACTCTACCTCTGAAACTAATAATACATTATATGTTAATTAATTGAATTTAAATTAAAAAAAAAAAAACAGACTGTTCAATATGTAGAACTTTGATATTTGGAAGACCAGGCATGGAAGGTCAGCAGGTGAAAAAGACCATGTAAGAAATTAACTTGAGGTGGGAAAAAAGGATTTCCACATTGTAGGGAAAAAAGTGAAATTAGTTCTAAGTTTGTACCATACACAAAAATAACTCTTATAATTCAAGGACTTAAATGGTCAAAGCAATAACTTTCTTTTCCTTTTAGGAGAAAATATAGGGAATATATTTCTAATCTTAGGGTAGGGAGAAAGTTTTAAACAGAAATGTTAACTATGAAATTAAAAGCTTAAGTTTTATTAAAATTAAGAATTTCTGCTCATCAACAGACAGCTTAAAGAACATGAAACACAACTCACAAATTCAAATGGGAAGACATATTTTCGACACATATAACCAGCAATGGATTATTCAGATAATTATCAGGGGCACATAAAGAGCTCCTTTAGTTCAGTCAAAAAACACCCCACCCCTAGCTTCCCAAAATGGCAAAGACATAAACAGGCAGTTTACAGAAAAAGAAATAACATTGAAAGTTGTTCAGCTTGAGGGAAATGCCAATCACACCCACAAGGATATCTTCTATCCACTTAAGTAGCAAAAATTAAGAATCCCACATACTAAGTATGGGAGAGGCTATGAATTCAGGGGATCTTCTTTACTGGTAGGAGTGTAAATGTGTACAAACTCTTCAGAGAGCAGCTTGGCATTATCTTAAATGTTAGCTGGGCACCTACCCCATGACCCAGAAATTTCCAGGTATATGCAAATTACTGAACATATAAAGGATGTTTATAGCAGACTCTTCAAAACGGAATCTGGAAATCTGGAAACAACCAAAATATGCAATTATTTGAATATACTGCAATATATTTACCCATTCTCTTGGTATATTCATATAATTGAACACTATATAACAGTGGAAACAGTAAATTTCAGTTATTGCAACAGCATGAACGCTGTGTTTGGCCAGGTCCTCTGAGGAAAGATGCCAAGGCAGGATTAACTGTGGAAAGATTTTCTCAGGAGAAATGCTTGTGGGAGAAAATGAGAGGAAGGCTGGGAGAGCCACATCTTGAGTTGCAAGTCTGACCCCAAGGAAAGGAGGAGGGAAGGAGGGCGGGATGGAAGGGATGTAGACTGTGCTAGGTCTACAGATTTGGCAAGGTCACCTAGGTGTCTTTGAGCAAGTGTCAGCTGTCAGAGGAGCCTGGTGTCTCCCAGGACTGGGGCTGCTTCAGTGTCTCAGCCACACTCAGTCACCAGCTGGGAGCGACGTCCCAGGAAGCAGTGGGAGGTGTGGTCTTGGTGCAGCTCAGCGGTGTTCACAACAAGAGTGCAGAAGAGGGCCCTTGGTCAAGTACACTCGCATTGCCATGGTCACCACGGATGCCTTAGCAATGTAAGATTGAGTGAGAAATAAAACCAAGAAGACTGCACTCAAGAGAATATCCTTTAATATAAAAATATTGTATTTAACAATATAAAAATAAAAATGCCAAAACAAAACTACACGTTAAAAATACCAGGAGAATGACATACATAGGAATCAGGATAGTGGGAGGAGCTACAGAAGGACAGGGAACAAGAGGAGAATAGAAGCTATTGCGACTAACATCCACAGTTTTGTTCCCACATTAGTAGAGGGCTATGTGCATTTTACTTCTTTAAAAAAAAAAAAAAGAATCAGTTTCATATATTTGAAAACATGCATAAAAACAAACAGGGCCATATATGGATCAAGAATGAGTTTCATGAGAAAGGAATTATTATTGATCTAAATCTGTGACTCTGAGTCCAAAAATATTGCCTCATTTCTTTTCTATGCTCTGATATGTTTATTTCTAATTGTTAGTGACTGACTATTGATGAATGAGACATTGCTATATACCACAGATTAAATTATAGGTTAGAATCTCCCCAATATGGTCATCTGGAATTCAGATGTCTCAATTTAGGATATCTTAGATGGTGTGTTCAAAGTCCAGGTGCTCAAATAGGAGCAGAGAAAATAATTAAAAGGTAATAGTATTGCTGTACATGGGCTTTTTTCTCCAAGGACTGGTTGGTGATCTCCTTCTCAGACAAGCTTGGGCCTGGAGTTCAAAATTTTAGGAGTATAGACCTAGCCTCTGGGTCAGGTCCAAGGGAGCAGGGAGACAGCAGAAGGCCACAGGGTTATCAAGAGTCACTATGGTACAATGGTTAAGATCATGAACTTTGAAGTCAAACTCCCTAGGTTTGACTCCCAGCTGTATCACATTCTCCATCTGTCACCTAATCTCTTCAGCCTTGATTTCCACATTTCTAGAATAGGGATAAAAGTAATTTCTCTGTAGCATACTTAAAGAAATTAAATGATTCGTTATACCTAAGTTGCTTAAAACAGAGCCTGGGAAATAATGTAAGTCAGAATGGGCTACATTATAGTATACTAGTGTCTTAATAAAAAAGTTATATTCTCCATGCATAGAAGGCCAAGTTAACACAAGGTAAGCAATTCTATGGATAAGTTCTGGAATGGAGTATCTCTGAGCCCTTGCACAGAGATCCATAACTTCAGGGGAGAACACTTAGGTTATCTTATAAGGGCTTTCTTTACTCAACACCGAGAAATGCCCATTGAGCCCCATGTGGTTTCTGCTGCTCAGATTCTATTCTGTATCTCCTCATTGCAAGATCTAGGTAGATAGAGCTTCCACTATTAGAACTGTCAATTGCGGGGTGCCTGGGTGGCTCAGCGGGTTAAAGCCTCTGCCTTCAGCTCAGGTCATGATCCCAGGGTCCTGGGATCAAGCCCCGCATTGAGCTCTCTGCTCAGCGGGGAGCCTTCTTCCCCCTCTCTCTCTGCCTGCCTCTCTGCCTACTTGTGATCTCTGTCTGTCAAATAAATAAAATCTTAAAAAAAAAAGTTTCTTCTTAGATATATCACATATTTCACTGGCTGAAGCAGTTGGAGAAAGGAATTGTGAGCCTACCACATTCCTGCAGGAAGGAGAAGCAGAATACTTGTGAACAATCCAATTGACTATGACCTATCTGGTGTTATTTAATGGTTAGTTATTATAATTCTGGAAGATTTGCAGCCAAAATACACGAATAGGATACCCAGAAAGAGCCAGAAAGGCAATTCAGTCTATGTGCATGTCCTTCTTCTAATGGTCTACCGTGTCTCTAAGGGACGGTGTCTTTTTAATGTTCATATCATTAACACCTAGAAGCACCTGGTCAGTCTTTGATAAATAACTGAGATGTTCTCTAGGGACCAACTGACCAAAGAACGAAGAGGGACTTCTAGGGAATGCTCCTAAAGTGACTTTTCTAGATTACTAGCAGAGGCCTCCACCTGGGTTTTCCAGGCCCCCTCCGCTGTGGACTTTCTGATATCAGAGTCCTGGAAGAAAGAGTCCCCAGGTAACCATGTCTGCTATGTGGGTCAATTGCTCCACGCTCTTTGCTGCCAATAAATATTAACAAAGCCAAGTGAGAAATATCTTATGGCATAACAAAAGTGTGTCTGAAGGAGACAGAAGAATAAATTTCTTAGGATCAACAAGAAAATCTGCAAGATCATCAATGGCATGTACATGACATGGGGCTCCAGTCTACTTCGTTGTGAGACCTGTGGCCATTCTGAGTGGAGTTACTGGACTGCTTTAAAGCCTACGAAGTTCTTCATTGACTTTGAATTACTCATTCAGGAACCAGCAGATACCATTTGTTCACATTCAGCAAACGCTGCATAAATGATGATGACTATTAACATGGTCCCTGTTTTCATGGAACTCTCAGACCAGTGCAGGGGTAGAGGAGAGGACTGCCGTTAAACAAACACATAAATGAGTCTATAATTAAAATGGATATATGTACTTTGAAGGAAGAGGTCACCATTCTATGAAAACGTGTCAAAATAGGACCCAATCTAAGGAGGGAAAATGAAAAGGGGGAGGGGCATGGAAGGCATTTGGAGCTGCCTTTCTGGAAATAATGTTGGAGCTGATATCTAAAGAATAACAAGGGATTGAACAAATCAAGTTTGGGGTTAAAAGTGGTTTGTGGCAAAGGGTTTGGAGTAGAAGGGTTTACGTTTTTAAAATAAAAAAAAAAAAAAATAGCTTGGCCAGAGTGTAGAGGTAGAGGGGGAGAGTGGTAGAACACAAAGCTGCCATGCTGTAGGTTTTATTAAGAACTTGGTCTTTATCTCAACTGTAACAAAAAGCCTTGGACTAAAGGCTCTTTATCTCAACTGTAACAAAAAGCCTTGGACAAAAGGCTCTGGATGGGGAACCAGAGTAGTAGAGCTTACATGAAAAAGCAGCGATGACCTTCAGTAACTTAACTCTGGAGTTAGGGTTCCCTGCTGTATCCTGCTAATGTGAAGGAACAACAGCGGAGACCACGATTTGCTAGAGGGAGTTCCCCTGAACACAAATCCTTCCAGGTCACACTTTCAAAAAGTACTGTGTTCAGATAAATTTTCAAAGTAGTTGTATACTACCCAGCACCTCTGGACAGTCATAAAACAAAGTAACCATATACAAGGTCAAGTCCTATCAGAAAGATCAACATTGCTTAGCCCAATATTTCTAAAATGTATATGACCATGGAGGCATTGTATTTTCAAATAAATCATACTTCCAACCTGTGGGGTTAATACTCAACGAAATACTCTTTCAGGCTGGTGTGGATGATCTGGTTCATACTTGATCATAAATACCAGATTAAGAAATACATAGCTCCTCCTCATCTGTGAGGCATGTGTTAAAGACCCTTAGCGGGTGCTTGAAACAGTGCAGAGTACCAAACTCTGTTTGTATTATGCTTTTTCCTATACATACATATCTAGGATAAAACCCATAATTTAGGTACACTGAGAGATTAATAATAGCTAATGAACAATTATACTGTAATTCAAAGTATACGAATGTGGTTTTCATCACGTACTCATCCTTCTTCCTGTGATGATGTGAGAAGAAGAGAGGTGAAGGATGTAGACACTGTGACATACACTAGGCTACTATTGACCTTCTGACAATATATCAGAAGGAGGATCATCTGTTTCTACACCACAGCTGACCATGGGTAACAAACCGTGGAAGGCAAAACCACAAATAAGGGAAAGCTACTGTAAAAAGGAAACCTTTTCTCAAACATGAGTTTTTAAAACATGGATAGTAACAAGTAACCAGCCAGAAAAACTGTAACTGTCTCCAGAACACTAATGTGTCGAAACCCCACTGTTGAGAACCTCTGGGCGGGAGGCCAAGAAGAAGCATGCTGTCTGGCCAAGTAATGGCTTAGCAATCCCCTGGAACCCATTGATGCCTCTATTGATTCCAGACTGTTCTCTGACAAGTGTGTCCGGAGAAATCAACCAAAGTGTTCTGCAAAGTTCTACAAAGTGTAAAGCTTCAAGAGCCTGGTCTTTGACAGTCAGCCTCATGGCAGTCTTGATCCATGAGTTGTGGGTGCGATTGCACAAGACTGCTTAGACTAACCCCCTTCTGTCATTACTAAGACTGAGGAAAACTAAGTCAAGATTCCTCACAGAAGAAAGGCCAAAGCTTGTAGTTTAAAGAAGAGAGAATTAAGGACCGCATGGTGGACACAGGATGGGGGATACAGAGAGTTGGAGTAGAGGGAAAACCTTGCAGCTCTTGGGGTGGATGCCAACAGGAGGAAAGGAGCAGAGTGTGTCCTGGGCTGGAGGGAGGAGGAGATGGTAACACCAGGCTTACCAAGGGTTGGGCATTGGAAAGTGAAGGCTGGAGAAGAACTTAGAGACGCCGTAGTCCCAGTTGCCTGTTTATGGATGGAGCCCTGCGTTACTACAGACCTTTTTAGAGGTCTACCATCAGAGAGAATTTGAGCCCAAGCTAGAGTGTCACGTGTGTACCTTTCATTCCAGGCCATTCAGCCATGTGGGAAGAGTGGTAGCAATGCTGGCAGTATAGTATTAATCATTTAAATAAAAGCCAATGTTCATCTCTCTGGAGCCTCAATTGATTATAAAGATATTTTTTACTTCTTAAGAGACAAGAAGGCTAACATTTTTAGGTATACATGAATCTGGGAATGGAAGATAGGCAGCTCCAAAAATGAGACAGGAGTTTTTCCTTTTTCCCATTCATTCAGAAAATTTTATATTCACTTTTTTGGCTCCAAGCAAGATCAAATAAGTACACTCAACTTCACCTCTCCTATTAACTGCAGCTAAGAACCCTAGACAAAATCATATATAATTTAACTACCAGAAGGCTCTGACAGGTGGATGAGAACAGGCACAGTGGGTAAGGATCCCTGGACTCAAGAAGATGAGCTGGTAGTGATTTCTGAGGGTTTTTTTTTTTGGGGGGGGGGAGGGTTCCTCTTTTTGCCTCTTATATATCCTGACCCAGATATTAAAACAGCCCAAAACCTGGAACTGCCAGTGAGTCCAAGCGGGGGAAAAAGCCCAAGGAAAGCCAGAGCATCTGGAAAGGGAGGACTCAGTGGGACCAAACCCTTTTGACTTTACCAGTCCTTCCTCAGGCAAACAGCAGCAAACACTGGTTACCCTTCCACACACACACACACTCCCCCCTAGTAGCTGAAATGCTCTCTAAGGGGCAGAGTCTGCTGACCCTACCCGTGCCATACCAGCCTAGTCCCAGCAAAGAGGCAGACTGCCTTCTCACCACCACAGCTGACCCCATGGCCAAGCTAAAGCCCCAGCTTTCCAACCAGAACACTACGAAGGGGACACCCTGGGAACCAGAGGGTAGGATGAGAAATCATGAGGAAGGAGCAAGAGAAATCGCTCCTTTACCACTGTATGCAGTGTTGCTGGCTCACACATGAGCTGAGCATGTGGAAAACGGCTAGAATCAGCACCATGAAGACTCTGAAGGCAGAGCTATAGGGCAGACCACCTCCCAGGTTTCAGACTGGGGGCTGAGCGGTATACAGTCAGGACTGATCAGAAGAGAACTGTCAATGCTTTCAAATCTAAATGGACACAGGAATCACAGATCATAGAATGCAGACCAAGTTGTGCAGTCTGAACCTAACCAGGTTGCCTGCAGTCTGAACCTAACCAGGTTGCCTGCCTGGTTAAAAAAAAAAAAAAAAAGTTCAAACTTTCTTGATTTAAAAAGGACCTGGAGTTTCATGACTTAATATTCAAAATATCCAAGCTGCAGCCCCAAATCAATCCACATACAGAAGATCAGGGAGACCCAAGTCACTCTCAAGGGAAAGGCAGTCAACACAAGCCAACCCTGAGAAGACTTAAATATTAGAATGGTTAGACAAAGATCCTAAAGTAGTTATTATAAATATGCTTCAAGAAGGTATACATTTTGTATATGAATGGAAAGAGAAGTCTAATAAAACAAAAGCTATCGAAAGGAACAAAATGGAGGTTTTAGAACTAGAAGATTCACTGGAAAGACTCAATGGCAGACTGGAAAAGAACTCTGCCTTATGACATAGACAAAGCTTAACTCAAAATGGATTACAGAACCAAATATAACGTAGTTTTAATTTTAAATAAATTAGCTAAATTAGAATTAAATATAAAATTAATTTGAACTCATGTAAGAAAAACTGGAAGAAGCTTTTGACTTCGGGCTAGACAGAGTTCTTAGAGGCAAGGATCATCCATACAGAAAACATGGTCGAAGTTGACTTCATCAGAATAAAGATGACTTTATTCTGCAAAGGAGGTTGTTAACATCCTATGAAAAGATAGCTCATCAGCTGGAAGAAAATATATGTGCTCATCTGTAAGACAAAGGGATTTGTATCCAGAATACATAAAGAACTCAAGATTCAGTGACCAGAAACAAAGATCATATTTAGAAATGGACAAAATATTGACATATAGTTCACCAAAGAAGATATATAGGCAGAAAATAAGCTGCTTAAGACTAATAAGATTAACAACACAGATCAAAATTCAATATAATTTATTAGTGATGCGCTAATTAAAGTGTCAGTGAGCACGCAAATCAGCAGGAACTCTCATACACTGCTGGTGGTAATACAATATGGTACAGTCACTCCGAAAGACTGTTGGGAGGTTCTTATCAAGTTAAATGTGTATTTACCATATGAAGAAGCAATCCCACTTCCAGGCATTTATCCTAGAGCAATGAAAACTTAGGTTCACACAAAAACCTGCACACGAATGTTTCTATCTGCAGTATTCATCATCACCAAAAAACTAGAAACAACCAATAGTTGCAGTGGGTGATGGGATGAACAAACTGTAATCTATTCTCATAACGGAACACCACTGAGTAATAAAAATGAACTATGAACCCAAATGCATTCTGCTAAGTCTCAGTATCAAAAGGTAACATATTCTAGGACTCTATTGATAAGACATTCTGGAAAAGACAGTGTTGGAACAGAAAACGGATGAGTGGTTTCCAGGGATTATGAGTGGGGAGAGGGTCTAAAAAGAGGCGGGAGGGGGGAACTCTTTGGGCTAGTCCACTCGTTCTATACCCTGCCTGTAAAGTTGGTTATAAGAATCTGTGCCTGTGTAAAAATTTACACACTGTGCACCAAAATGTGAACTCTACTCCGTGATTTTTAAAACTAAAGAAAACTTCATGGAGTGCCTATGGTACACAATAATCTCTACCAAGAAAAGGATGATTTGATCTTTTGAAAGGGAATTTAAGCCGCGTAATGCGAAAATGTAACTTTAGAGATTTCCGGGCATCTGATTTTCATCCCCGAGTTGCCTTCAATGCTCATCAGTTTAAACTATTCTAGGATTTTTCTGAGTCTGCAGGCCTACTGTGGACTTGTGATATTAAAGAAGAATCCTAAGTAGGTCTTAGGACTTAGAGAAGTGGTGTTTGATTGGAAAACTTAAGACTTTCTTTCACTCATGGTTGGTGCTGACAAGTAACTCGAAACCACGGAGCAGATGCTATACCAGGAACAGCTGGGGTCCAAGCACCATCTCACCCAGAGCAATAGAGGCAGAGTTTCAGCTAATCCTGTGGCTGCTTAACCCTCCCTGCACGAGGTTCCAGCTGGCCTTCTATTTGGGGTGGGAATGGGAATTTATATTCAAATATGTTCTGTAAATACGAAAAAGGTTCTGCATGTCTGAGATGACCCAAAGGGGAAACATGGGTGGTGCTGACCAGCTATAAGGGAATACGACAATGGACGTAAAAACCTGAGTAATAACTTCATTATTGAATGTCATGCTCTGATACACATTTCTGTCTCTTAAAGGTGCCCAGACTCCAGGACAGAACCCTTTGAAGCAATGGAGTTTACTACATGGAAATCCAGGTGGTTCTACATTATAAACAAGAGCAAGTCTGGCTTTCACTTAAAGTGAGACCGGGGTGCCTGGGTGGCTCAGTGGGTTAAAACCTCTCTCTGCCTTCGTCTCGGGTCATGATCTCAGGGTCCTGGGATCGAGCCCCGCATGGGGCCGTCTGCTCAGCGGGGAGCCTGCTTCCCCCTGTTCTCTCTCTGCCTGCTTCTCTGCCTACTTGTGATCTCTGTCCAAAAAAAAATCTTTAAAAAGTGAGACCAACTTACTAAGGAAAATTAGCTCGGAAGGTACAGGTGTGCTCCCCAAACAACGTGCAAACAGCCCTTCCCGCCCACAATTAGACGAAGCAAAATCCCACCTGACTAAGGAGATGAACACTGCTGTGATTATTTTCATTTCAAAAAGGATCCACTTAAAATATTTACTCTGGTAGTTCCTTCAAGTGTGGACCACCTCTCGGGCATTTGGATTTTTCATCAATCATTAAGCACTGGGCTGAGGACATGCAGTGATGGGGAGTTCAGAGTCCTTCCCAACGGAAGATCAACAGAACTGAAGGTGCGCAGTCCCTGGAGTGATGCTGAGAGTCAGTGGGAGGGGCGGGGTCATGATTCACACCCAGTGCCATAGGGAGTGTGTCTGTGGAAGGAAGGGAATGGTCTCAGTGATGTGGAAGCACGAAACCATTCCTCCCAGAGTGGGTGGCAGAGTGCCACAAAAAACCAGAAATGTCCTGTCACCTCTGCCCATCTGTCCTCTCTCCACTCAAAGGGCCCGTGACTGGAGGTGACAGGTCTTGGTGAAGCTCAACGCATTCTGCCTCTGGGCCTCACTTGCTCATTATAGAAGGCTGCAATTTCATTTCAGATCAGCAGTGTAAAACCTGTTGTCATATTTTATGTGATGATGTTAACTCTGCTATGAAATTATACCCTGAGAATACCCCAGAGCCGGCTCAGTACATATAAATAGCCATTTATCAGATGCAACCCATAATCTTCCCGCTGCTGTGACCCATTCTGTAATTTTCCCTCAGCTGACAAGCTACAAATGAAGAGTGTACTTAGATTTCAGTTATGAGGTTTAAAATATGGATGTGGATATAAAAAGCTAAGCCCTTCAAGAAGAAACCAGGGAATTTTCCCATTAAATTCTGAGGGCCTTCATCCATCTGCTTTATAATCATACAAGAATCCCGTGATCCCTTCGCTGACCTACGACACAATCTCTCTCCCACTGATTCTGTCACCTCCCCCTTCTAACTGGCTCCCCACCCACAGCCGTGCCCATTCCCTCACACCCACGAGCATGCGCGCTTTCTTCATACACGCGCACAGAACGTCTCTGTAAGCTGAGAACCTCAGAGTCTTTGTGGACATATTGATTTAAATTTTAACCACAGAGTGGGTTTTTTTCCACAAATTCAGCACTCATGTAGTATCAGTGGGTGCCAACCATGACATACGAGATACGTCACACATTTGCCCTCATTTTATACATGAAGAAACAGAGGTTCAGAACAAACTATGCCTGAGGTGACACAGAGTTAACACCGGACCCGGAATCCGAACCCGAGTAGCAGACCCTGTAGTCACAGAAATGTGTTCTCTAAACAGTCCTGAAGGCCAGAAGTCTGAAATCAAGATGTCAGCAGGTCACACTCCTTCCTGGGTCTCTAGGGGAAAGCCCAGTCCTTGTCTTTTCAGTTCCTGGTGGCTGTCCATGTTCCTTGATTTCCGACTCCTTGTCTCTGCTCTGTCTTCACCTTCCCTCTGTGTGTCTCCTCAAACTCCCTCTGCCTCGCTCTTACAAGGTTACACATGATTGCACTTCAGGCCATGTGGCCAGACCAGGATAAGCTCCTTAACTTAATCAAGAGCCATAACTTAAGCACACCTTTTGCCATTTAGAGTGACATTCACAGGTTCCAGGAATTTTATGTGGGTATGTTGGTGTGGGGGTGTGAAAGAATTCTTTGCTGAACACAGACTCCAAAGCTGTCGAAGTCTCCATTCCGTGGTCCCTATCACTAATGCATGAGAAATCCTTGAGCTGGAGGTAAGGGTTGTGTCACCTACAAGTCCAATTATCTCCTTGGCCAGATCCAGTTACCTGAAATTTCCAGGGACCTGAAATTCACAAACTCCTTTGGATGCCAACATTAAGACATCATGAACAGGACAAGGTATCTGGGAAGCCTAAGTGAGGAAGCATTGCTAGTCACAATCACCTTAATAGAGATCAGTTTATCAGATTAACCCTAGTCACTCATGGCCTTGCAGAAATGAGACACCAGTCAGGTCAAATCTGATGGCCGAGTCTGACGGAAACCTGATGGATACTAACACTTTCTTCAGGTACATTACGTTGACAGGAACAATGGCTTAGAAATGCACCCCCCCCTTTTTTTTGAGGTCTTCTCTGTTGGACACCAGAACATCCAGATTAAAAAGCTGCAGGATTTAAGAAATTGTGTGTAAGTTTTATCTATGGAACAACTTTCATATGCTTGGTTACTCACAGAAGTTAGTTATCTGGCTGCCTCCTTTTAGGTTTAAATTGTTTGTCAAATTGGCATTTCCTGACCCATTTGTTTGTTAGTCCTATGTCCCCACACTGGGAACTTTCCAAAATATTCTGTTTTACCTCCTGAAAAGGACCTTTTTGTAACCTTTTTAAAAATGCTTATTTTTCAAAGAATTTTACATCAACATTAAAGAACACCTTTGAAAGGATAAAAAAAAACATGGCCCATAATCCCACCAACCTAGCAAACAAGACTTTTCATGAGGAGAATGTTCTAACCTTATTGAACATTGCTGGGCTCCTCTAGGAACAGCTTGAGACTGTATGTAAAAGAGAACAGGAAAATATTTGCTTTTCAGTTGTGAGGCAAAGAATTATTTCGAGAACTGATTAAAGCACTTAGGTACCCTGGCAACAGTCTTATGAATAAATAGGTCTTCATCACACCCTGGCACCAGAAAATGCTAACAGATGTGATCAAATAAGTGGGCAATCACCTGGTAAAATCCCCTGTACTATAAATTTTCATTGTGATTCATTGGAACTTTGTACTAGAACTGCACCACAGAAATCAGATGGAGTCACTGGGAAAGTTTGGATCTTCCAGGGCAAAATGCTCTGTTGGTGTCTCGCCAACACCCAAGTCACTCCTGTGAGCCCAAGGAATATACTCTTACCTTTAGGATTGTGAGGAAAGTGCACCTGGGTGGCTCAGTCGGTTAAGTGGCTGCCTTTGGCTCAGGTCATGATCAGGTTCCTAGGTCTGAGTCCCGCATTGGGCTCCTTGCTCAGCAGGGAGTCTCCCCCTCCCTAGGCTGCTCCCCATGCTTGTGCTCTCTCTGTCAAACAAATAAATAAAATCTTTAAAAAAAAAAAAAAGGATTATCAGGAAATAAGAGAAACATTTTTTCCTCCCTTGAGGGAAAACTAACATGAGGCTCTCTGGAGAGCCTTGAGGGGGCACCGAGGGATGAATCTGGACTGGTGGCACTGGGTTTTCTAAGACTGCTTCCATGTAGTGCAGAGTGGCCTTCATTTCCTTCTTGTCCTGAAGAATGAGTACACATTATTAGTTGTTTTGCTAAAATCACAATAAAAAGGGAAGAATAGAGGCGCTGGTGTTAGCCTGCCTTGTGTGAGCTCGAGCTCTGCAACAAATTAGCTGCGTGACCTCTGGAAAATTAATAGACCCCTGTGCCTTTGTTTCTTCATCTGGAAAATGGGGATAATGGTAGTACTTGCAGCATAGGATTATGTGAGGCCTGAATGAGTGAAGTGTTTGGAGCCTGGCCCATAGTCTGTGCTCAGCAAACGTCAATGGTGGTTAGTCTAACACCTTTCCTTAGAAAATAATGTTGAGTCCAGGGATTTTTACCCCTTTATTCCACCCAGACTCACAAACTGTCTGCTAATTAAGCCAGCCTGGCATTTTGCCAGGGATCAGCCTTAAGCCCACTGAGTTTTGGTTTCTGAAAAATGGACCCCACTTCTAGGAGTGAGCATGACATTTATCCTTAAGCCTCAGGTTTTATGTAAGGGCCCCACGGGTACACCTGTGTCTCTTTCATTCAGACTGAAGATTTGAGTCCATTTAAAGGAAGTAAGGTAGGGGTGCCTGGGTGGCTCAGTAAGTTAAATGTCTGCCTTCTGCTGACGACATGATCTCAGAGTCCTGGGATCGAGACCTCACATGAAGCCCTCGGTTGAGGACCATGTCAAGCCCCACTTGGAGCCCTGCATTGAGCAACCAGCTCTTCACTGTGTGGGGCTCCGCACTCAGTGGGGAGTCTGCTTCTCCCTTGCTCTCTGTCTCTCTCCCTGCTTGTGCTTTCTCTCAAATAAAAAAATAGAATCTTAAAAAATAATAAAGTAAGGTAGACTCTACTTTTTATTCAACCCGTTAAGTGCTTAAATCCTATCCTAGCCAGTACCACGCTATCCATTATCATTTGAAGATCATTTTCCTTGAGAGAAAAGATTAAAGAAACATATGGAATGAATTGTTCTGCCTTCTTTGTGCTGCTGTTAACACCAAAACAGCCAAGGACATAGGCTTCCTTGTTCTTCTTCCAACTCTAAAGATAACCAAAATGCCTTCTTAAGTATTAATAAGCTTCCAAACCTACCCTATGTCTGTCCTTTAGGTACAGACAAGACAGCCCATTCTTTGTGTTTGCCTCTGGCTGGGTCATCTTCATTCTTTTAGAGACCCGAACTTACCACGGAGTCCCCTCTGTGGCCACGCTGACTTGTTCCCTTGGGTGCCGTTCGCCCATCCTGTTCATAATCATGTAGGACCAAGAGTTAGAATGAAAGTCTCCTTTCCTGTTTTGAATTTAGCCTCTGGGATTACAGCTGTTTTTAAGTCAAAGTTTTTGAATTCTGTTTTCTTAAAATCCAGGGTCTATGTCAGAACTTCAACAAACATTTTCTCTCTGCACTACCATGTCAAGTCCCCTGGATGTGAGACTGCTGTCAATTCTACTTCTTTCCTTCCAGTCTGGCACTTTGGGTCAGGAGACAGCAGAGAGTAACTGTTTCTTTCATTGCATCTTCCACCTTCTGAGAGATTCGCTTGCAAGGGAATCAAGAGTTTATTAGATGTTGTGGTTTGGGTCTTTGTTTTGTTTTGTTTTGGAGGAAGACTGAATGAGACTTTAAATATTTTGAGCAAACTTTTCACTGGATTATAGCATAGGAACAGAAAACACCTTCAATCCTAAGTGCAGAGCTCAATAAATTTTCACAAATTGAACACACCCCTATAGTCACCTAGCATGAAACCTATCAGCTCTACTGAAACTTCCCTCTTCCTCATAAATTAGTTTTAATGGAGTTATAATCTGTGCTGGAAGAGGGTAATTACCCTAACAGGAGCTAAAACTTGTCGAGAACTTGAACTATGTGTCAAACACTGTGCTAAACAATTTATATGTCTCGCCTCTTTTCATCCTCAAAAGCAGCTCTATGAGATGGGTCTTATGACTTCCCCCATCTTAAACAAAACCAAGGCTTGGAGAGGCAATATCACTAGCCAGTAAGAAACGGAGCTGGGGTCAAATCCAGGTCTAGCTAATTCTAGAGACTGCATTTTTACCCCTGCAGGAGCTACTCTGTTTCCAACTCTACCCAGCCAGCCAGGCACTACGGACATTGGGGCCTGATAATTCGGCCACAGAAGGTGTCCTGGGCATTACAGCCTGTTTATAAGCATCCCTGGCCTCAATCCACAAGATGCCAGAAGCACAATTCCCTCTGCTTCAGTGATAATCAAAAATGTCCCCACACATTGCCAGCTGTTCTCTGGAGAGGAAAAGTGCCCCCAGCTGAGAACCATTGCTGTAGATGATCCCATTCTTCCATGCGTCCCTTCTCTCTCCTCACTGATTTGCAATCTACCATGAGTCTCTCTGAAATACATTCATGCCAATCCAGGTGTGTGCTTTCCTGGTAAGTAGTGCAATTCTAAACTCCTGGGACCCGTCATTTTCCTTGGAACTTCTCATTCACTGCCTGGGTTGCATTTAAGAATCTGAATTGAGGAATGCTTCATTTTATTATGCAAACACATTCTTTCTCCCCCCGCCCCCCCCCCAGTCTTCTGAAGCCTCAAATACCACTGCTCCAGTTACAACTGTCATGGCGGGCTGTGTCTCTTCCCTTTGACCTTTTGGTAGAAACTCAGTGAGCACTTCTTTTTTTTTTTTTTTTAAAGATTTTATTTATTTATTTGACAGAGAGAGAGATCACAAGTAGGCAGAGAGGCAGGCAGAGAGAGAGGAGGAAGCAGTCTCCCTGCAGAGCAGAGAGCCCGATGCGGGGCTCGATCCCAGGACCCTGAGATCATGACCTGAGCCGAAGGCAGCGGCTTAATCCACTGAGCCACCCAGGCGCCCCTCAGTGAGCACTTCTTCTCATACACTCCCCTTTCCTACTTCACACCCATCAGTCTCCATATATCTAACTATCTGTCAGAGTCATGGAAGGAGAAGCTGGCATACCCAAAAAGGGCAAAGTGAGAAGCAGTTAGTAGATGTTACTTATGAAGGAGAGAGCAAAATTTGGGGAAACCGAGGCAAGATACTGCAGCACTCTGGGTGTGGTGACCTTAGGGAGGCAATTCCACTTCTAGGACTGAAGAGGCAAGAGGAAGACATGGTCATTTGAACTGGGGACAGTCCCTCTATGGTGGCTCTCATTGGCTCCAGCCCAACAGAGGGCATGGGGGCCCAGCGATGCAGACTGTGTGGTCAGATTCCCAGGCACAGAGCAGCAGGGAGAGGGCAGCGAGTGGGTCTGTACGGGCAGGTGGAAGAGGTACAGCACAGTATCTTTACAGGTTGATCTGAGTACATCTCTCTGCGCCCTTCCCTAGATTTCCTTTTGAAGTCCTCTTTATCAGACACAGGGCTTCTTGCCAAACGTGTAATCCTGGTTTTGAAAGATGCCTTCTCCTTCTTGCCAGGAGCTCATCATTCTGGCATCACCAGCCGTGGTTTAGAAAACCCAATCCTGGGTTTTTATCCCACCTATTTCGCCAGCTGTTCATTTCTCCTCTCTTCCCTTCTCTGCCAGAACGACACACTTCGAATGGAAGAGGAAATGAGAAAACCTGATTGACCTTGTGAGATCAGGGTGGGTTTCTCTATCAGTTTCAGGAAGCAGTAATTCACTTTCTAGCCATTTCTTTGCCTGATGTCCAGATCAGGATTTCTCAGACCCGTCAGCGTCTGGGTGTTCTCTCAATGAATCTCGAAGACACATAATGCTGCTTTCCCCCTGGATCTGGACTCATCCTGAGCAGGACAGTCTTCTGGGCTGGGGAAAAGAGAGCTCCAAGAGGGAAAGTTTCTGTTTTTTTTTTCTCTTTTTCCTCGAAGCCATACACCTACTAGAATACCCTTCTGTCCTCTTAGAAATTTCCCATTTTAACTGTCTGCTGGGTTATTTCCACCACCCAGTCAAGGAGCTCTTTGTTCTCTCCACTAAGGCTTTCTTCAAGCCCTTCTACCTTCTACAGGGACGTCAGTGGCATTTAGAGCACGTCTGAGAGGGGTAGACAGAGAGGGGCAGAGACAGAGAGACAGACAGACTCCAGAATACTCCCTTTCATGTTCCTACCACCTGACAGTCGAGTTGAAGAAAGAACCTTCTATAGTTCTTTCTATAAATTTCTTTTCCTAATTGCTTTTGAGTTCCTGGTCTCTCAGGGATTCTTGGTAGCAGAGCCACTGAACTGACAGGGTTGTTTTCCTCCCCCTCTCACCTAAACTCCGATAATCTATAAGGTATTGGCAATTAACAGTCAATTGCACTAGCTATGAATCAATTCCAGTTCCTTGCCATGAACGCGGTAAGGCAGCAGTGCAGTTCTTGATCCACACAGACCAAGATGGCAATGACTCACCCATACCTCCCCACCTCTTGCCATGCTGGCTGCTTTGCCGCTGGGCTCTGCAGTGTAACCACAGACTGTATCATCCTGTGTTAAGGCTCTCCCCCTCAGTCTGATGGTAAGCTTAGTGAGAGCATTTTCTTTTTCTTTTTTTAAGATTTTATTTATTTGAGAGAGAGAACACGCGTGTGCTTATGAGTTGGGGGCCGGGGGTGGGGGATGGGAGGGAGAAGCAGATCCCCGCTGAGCAGGGAGACTGACCCGGCGTCGATCCCAGGATCCTGGGATCATCACCAGAGCTGAAGGTAGATGCTTAATGGACTGAGCCACCCAGGAGTCCTTGAATTTTTATTTTTAATTAAGGTAGCCTAGCAGTTTAAAGCAGTGCTTATAATAGTTAGACTTAAGAACAATACATACACAAACACAAATAAAATTGATGAATTATAACAATCATTAACATGTGACTTTTAAAAAAAATTTCAAAGTGCTTTCAACATTTTCTTAACGTTGATAACATTGTTAATGTTGATAGCTTTTTTTTTTTTAATATTTCTTATTTATTTGACAGAGAGAAATCACAACTAGGCAGAGAGGCAGGCAGAGAGAGAGAGGAGGAAGCAGGCTCCCTGCAGAGCAGAGAGCCTGATGTGGGGCTCGATCCCAGGACTCTGGGATCATGACCTGAGCCGAAGGCAGAGGCTTTAACCCACTGAGCCACCCAGGCGCCCCAATGTTGATAGCTTTATGTATGTAAGGCAAGTATTAGTTTTCATATTACAGTTGAGAAAACTCAGGCAGACATTTGATTTATTCTTAACTTTTGACTTCATTGGTCTTATGTTTATTATCAGGTTAGGTTAACATCTTTAAATTCTGTCAATATCGGGCGCCTGGGTGGCTCAGTGGGTTAAGCCGCTGCCTTCGGCTCAGGTCATGATCTCAGGGTCCTGGGATCGAGTCCCGCATCGGGCTCTCTGCTCAGCAGAGAGCCTGCTTCCCTTCCTCTCTCTCTGCCTGCCTCTCTTGTGATTTCTCTCTGTCAAATAAATAAAATCTTTAAAAAAAAAAACATTCTGTCAATATCAATGTTAATGTCCTGATTTGGACAACTATACTGTGGTTATGTCCTTGTTCTTAGGAAATACACACTGAAGTGTTTAGGAATAAAGGAACACAATCTGCTCTTCAACCTCAAATGGCTAAAAACGGAAAGAGCAGGTGCGTCTGGGTGGCTCAGTCGATTAAGTGTCCAACTCCTGATTTGGCTCAGGTCATGATCTCAGCCCTTTGTCAGGCTCTACACTCGGTGCAGAGTCAGCTTGAAGATTCTCTCTCTCCCTCTATTCCTCCCCCTGCTGTGCTCTCTCTCTCTTTAAAATAAATAAATCTTTAAAAAGGGAAAGATTATGTGAATGCATGTATCTATATTTATATATACGTACCCATCTAGATCTGGATCCATCTATTAATCTACCTATTTACATCCATGTGGAGAGTGCTAACAAAGTGTCATTGGTTACCTTAACAAGTAGATAAGACCCTATTCTACTATCAACCCTAACTGAAAATTGGGAAATGAAAAGAAATAATTTAAAAATTCTACTAGACATGTATTAATGGTGAAAATGTCATGTGCTAAATACTTTCTTTAGAAGGTGCACTCTCCAGGGGCGCCTGGGTGGCTCAGTGGGTTAAGCCTCTGCCTTCCGCTTAGGTCATGATCTTGGGGTCCTGGGATCCAGCACTGCATCACATTGGACTCTCTGCTCAGCAGGGAGCCTGCTTCCTTCTCTCTCTGCCTACTTGTGATCTCTGTCTGTCAAATAAATAAATAAAAATCTTAAAAAAAAAAAAGAATGTGCACTCTCCAAATATTTGATCATGTATCACAATCAGTAAAAAAAATTGCTTGACATACTCTCCCAGTGTGTGTTTGTTGGTCTATTTATAAATTACATATAGTACTAATATACTGATAGGGAATACATGAAGAATAAATATTTTTTAAAAATATGGTTTTTATTAATTATATGAAAATTCCTTTTAATATCACTAAGATGAATATTAACAAATGATACACAAAGCAATGTTACTGAATGTTAGGGTCCGTAATCAAAGGAGCGAGACTGATACAAAGCGAAGGTCAAGCAAAGCTTTATTTCGTGCCAAGCATCGAGAATCAAACTGACCCGTCAGGGCCGTCTCTTGCAAAGAAGCGACCCCTTCCAGCCTCACAGACTAACTTTTATAGAGGTAGTTTAGCCGGGCTATACACAGGTGGCCAATGAGATTGCAATGCATAGAGAAAACTGCACAGTCATGTTAGGTCACACACAGGCGGCCAATTGAATTACAATTCACCCTAGTAGATATATGCGTGCCCCACTGATTGGCTGTCTCTACCTGGCCTGATCCACCCTTGTATCTGGGCTTTGCTACCTGGGGCTGGTAGCTAGGGAGACAGTATGCGCGCCCCACTGATTGGCTGTCTCTTCCTGGCCTGACCCACCCTTACATCTGGACTTTGCAAGTAAGTTCCTCTGGGAGGGACAGGGTCAATCTAAGTTTACTGCATAAACAACAAAATGGCTCCCTCTGATTAAGTAGGCCCTTACACTGAATATGCTCAATTTTTAAAAAATCTTGGCTGAACTCTGTCTCAGCAATTCCAACTTTTGTCTCCAACCTTAGTCAACCCTGATTTTTGGTTTTCAAGAGTGCCGTAATGAAAAAGACAGCTCCCAACACGCACAGCTCCCGATGATGTGTCACTGCCGGCTCACAGTGGTTTTCATTCAGATGTTGCTGTAGTGAAGCTCCACTGTTTCTACTGTAAAGCACTTCTTACAAATTACTCAGGAGGCATTGCATTTCAACATTTATAACATCATTGGGAAACCCTGTTTTGGCAAAATTCTAATTTTAATCCGTTTCTAAGTTGTTTTTAAGGGTGCGGGTATGAGTTTACTTGATTAAGGGCCACATCTTTTTCCCTGGTGAAATTTCCATTCTTCCAAGCGATTTCTCAAAAACACCGATTTCTTTTGAAAGTGTTACTTGCTCACTTCTTGTTACTTTGAAGGAGCAGATTAAGTGTGTTTGTTCTCTGGAAAGTATATACTTGGTTAAAAACTACTCTCTTCATTTGTTGCCATAGAAATGTCAGTATATCTGGAACACTTCCTTTTTGTCAAAAGAAAAATGCTGAATTCCATTTCTAAGTCCACAGTGCTTCGGAATAATTTGTCATAAGTTCACTAGCAAATTTCGGTGAGGTAGAACAGATTTTCACAGTCAATCCTCATCTCATTAAGAACATACCCTAAAGATCCTGCGATGGTTGAAAGGTCTTGCTTCAGTGACATTGGCCGTGTCCCATTATTAATAGTGATACCCTGTTAATGCTTAGGCTACAATGCATAGCGGTTCACTGAGAGCAAAATAACAGTGGAGGTTTCTGGTGCTAGCCCCCCGCCGTAGCAGGCTGCACACGCCGCTGGGGACCCCAAGACACCGAGGCAGTGAGGTCAGTGTTGCCACTCTGTGTATTAAAGAACAGTAATGTTTACTTCAGTTTAGATGAAATTTCAACACAGCCCTCATCTTTTCTCTGTAACCCAAAGGATTAGCTTGCACTTCCTTTGAGGTATGCACACCCCTCTTTAGGGACCGCTGACTTTAAGAATATATTCCATGCATCTGCTCTTCCTTTCATTACTGTCCCTACCATAGGGCAGTATCATTTTGCCCACAGTGTAGGTTTCCCATCATGAAATTTGAACTGCAAACAGCTGTCCATTCTCTGATGCCTTCTGTGCACTTCAGTACTTTTCCCGTCTGGACCTTAAGACAGACAAATCCACCCAGAGACGTCTGAAATGAAAACACCATTTTATTTTCAAAAATTGACATTACTTAAGATATAGGCGTAAGTCGTGTTCATTATTTAAGATACTGACACGACCTAAAGGCCCACACATAGGCGAGTGAGTGAATAAAGTGCAGGATCTCACACAATGGAATACTGTGCCATTAGGCAAAGGAATGTGGATCATCTCTCGGGAATGAAGTGGGGTGATTTCCAGGACATATTGTTAGAGCAAAAGGGAGAGCAGCAGAGAGAAGACGCCATGGTTCTGTGGCTGGGCTAGTGCCCTGGCTTCTGCTGAACCTGCTAGAAGGCCCTGGAGAGCAGAATCATCATCAGAGCTAGGGCCAGAGAGCCTGTCTCTGCCTGACTGAGTTCCTTGGCCCTCCCTATACTCTCTGCTGGTGGTCAAAGTGCGGGGACTGCAGCTCCCACTCCTGTGATTGTGTCCTCACTAAGACCCACACATGCTCCACTCTGCTGTCTTGTCTCTGATAAAAAGTCTGTTTGTAGCTCTGACTACTGTAGTGCTCCCCAGCGTGAAGGCTCAACCCAGTGGACCTTCTCCATGTACCTCTTTCCAAGTTTCCTGCAATTTGTTTTTCTCTAAAACCAAGTGGATGTTATCATTAGTGTGGTACACCTTACTTAAGACATATGATCTTAGGTAGGTTTCTGGTTTTTTATCACCTGGCTGTCATAATTGACTTAATCCATTTGGTGAAAGAGAAGGCTTCCTGAAGTCATGATTTACAAGTCTGCTTATTCAACAAGAAAGTGTGTGGCCTATGTACAAAACATGAGGCCTGGGGCACCTGGGTGGCTTAGTGGGTTAAGCCATAGCTACCACTTGTGTCCGATGACCTCCAAATCTGGGTCTCTAACCTTGACTACTCTCTTAGTTTTAGACCCACCCATTCATCTTGGTTCGGAGGGTGCACAAGCAATTCAAACAATAGAGCAAAACTCCAATTCACTACCTTCTGCCCTAAATTCTCCTCCTCTAAATGGTGTCCCAGATTGGAAGAGTGATATCACCACATATCCACTTGCCTAGGCAACCGAAAGGGGCGTTTTACACATACCCCCAGTCATGGAAATTGTCCTTTAAATTGTTGTACATATTTACTTGTCTGTCCTTTCGCTACATTGTAGGCTTCTTGGAGGCAAGGAATTAATTTATCTTTGTATCCTCAGCAGCTAGCACTCTGTCCAGCACAAAGCAGATGCTTATTTATTGAACTGATGGATGAATAATTGATTAACCAGAATACCTATAATTCCCCAGCACTGTTGGACAACAATGGTTACAAGACCTCCTTATTTTTATTTCTCACCTTCACAAAGCGAGGCAGACACTTGCCAAGCTGGACTATGACGCCATCTGGCCAGATCCAAGCACACCTCTAATAAGCTCTTGGGGAGGTACATTTTCAAAGCAATCGTTGAAGCTAATCTTTCAAATAGCCAAGGAATGTGGTCTGTCATGAAAGTGGTCTATTCTCCAACCCAGGAAAATTCTCTTATTCCTGGAGGCCTGAGTAATATGCATTAAGTTAATGTGTGGTAGTCCCATGTTAGAAGACTGAGTGGTAAGCTAGTACTGTCTGTAAGTAGTAGTGCTGTTTAGTCACTGGTCTAAGCCTTTTTAAACTGGTATTTATTGAATGTTTGGTATGTGCCCAGAGCACTAGGCTATGTGGTTTACAGGTATTATATCATTTAATCCTTACAAAGTTCTTATGAAGTCTTGTTATTACCCCCCATTTTATAGACGAGGAAACTGAGATATAGAAGGCCCAAGACTGGGATTGAGCCCTGCATGGGGCTCTCTGCCCAGCAGGGAGCCTGCTTCCTCCTCTCTCTCTGCCTGCCTCTCTGCCTACTTGTGATCTCTCTCCCTCTCTCTGTCAAATAAATAAATACAATCTTTTTAAAAAAGTTAAAAAAAAAAAAAAAGAAGGCCCAAGAAATTCTCCCAGGGTCACACAGTCACTTTAAAGGAGTATAGGGGTACTTGGGTGGCTCAGTGGGTTAAGCCTCCGCCTTCAGCTCAGGTCATGATCTCAGGGTCCTGGGATCAATGTCCTGGGATCATCAGGCTCTGTGCTCAGCAGGGAGCCTGCTTCTCCCTCCCCTTCTGCCTGCCTCTCTGCCTACTTGTAATCTCTCTCTGTCAGATAAATAAATAAAATCTTTTTTAAAAATGAGGCCTATAGCAGGTATTGGGGTACCGATGGGGGGGGACAAACAGTGATTGCAATATAAGTTCTATCCTCAAGGAACTCATAATCAAGCTCACTGTCTCTGAGGATTTTACAACCTAGGGAGTACACAAGATCTACTGAAGTCTAGGGTGAAAATACTAGAATATTATGTCTAATTTCTACTCTAATAATATTCCAGCAAATGTTTTATCTAAATAAAGAAATCAAACCTTACAGATCTATAACATGTGGATCGATCCTGGTTCCTTTAGCTGGTGTTATGTCATATAGTTGTAGGTCATGTATGGTATAAAAGGATCCTCGGGACAGAGTGGGAATTCTCCAACTTGCAGGGGTCCACAGTGGGGACCTCCTGCCATTTAATCACTTCCAATGTACTGTGATGTACTGCACTTTGAATGTGCTTGGTTAAGAGTGTTGGCAATTATATTATCTAGCTTTAAGAACATTAACCCCCCGCAAAGAGACAAATGGCTTAAAAATAATCCATTTAAAGATACTATAAATTAAACATAATACTAATGATGCAGGTACCAGCAAACAACAAAAAAATGGCAGTGGGCACTCTCCCGTTAAAGACATGAATGCCTCATCAGCTACATTTTAATAAAAAACTAGGTCAATCTAGGCAAATCCATCAATACCTTACCTAAAACTTTAAAATGATCAAGAGTGTTGACTAATCAACAGGGAAATTCAACCTAAGTGTATCATTCACCTTTAGATAGAGCTGATGAGAGTTCCACGCAATCATGATAACCAAAAGTTTTTAAAATTATGCATGGAGTTTCACTTCTCCTTAGGATGTGGAAAGCTGCAAACGCACCAGCCCCATCCTAACAAAGAGAAAAATCCAGACAAAAAACAAAATGGGAAATTTCAGTGAACCTCTCAGAGAGCTGGGATCACAAAACAATGGAGCAAACTGAGTTCTAAAGACAGACAATTTTTCTAATGAGAGGTGGAAGACAAACTCTCTCACCTAAGGGGGGTACACGAGAAAAAGCTGTAGGCCAGGAAACATGTGAGGAAGAATAGCTACAAGTTTAAGGAATTGGCGAAGGCCACGTGGGGGCTATGTGTCAGGCCAGAAGAGTGAGGGCTCCACCAAGAGCCATTCATACTTTTCACAAGCTCTTATCCTTAAAGTTAACCTTAAGTTATCCTTAAACCTTTACTGAATGCTCATGAAAGAGAGTGGGGTTGTAACAGGTATATGGGAGATAATGGGCAGGCATGGTGTTCGGGCAGAAAACACCAGGCATTTCCCTAGATTCTTCTCATGTGCGAAACAAAACCTTCAGGCTTGGGGGACTGGCAGCAAAGACAGTTGCCCAAAACACGGAGGAAACTGAGGTATAAAAAAGACTATCCTGGGGGAGAAGCACAAAACCATGGGCCCATGGGCCCATGATCCTCAACTGATATCAAGCAGAGGTTTCCTACTACTGGGGGAGGGGAAGAAAAGTCCCACTCCAGATCAATCACAAATACAAGGCAAAATTTGGCACTGTAAGGAGGAGGGGCAGGAATGCAGGAAGGGGCCCACGCCTGAGGCTGAAGTACCTAGGTCCTTCCCTAAGACAGACCAGGGTGGAACCAAGAAATCCTCTCACTCCCAACACAAGCCTGGCACAAAGTAATGAGCACCAGCAGTTCATCTAAAGCTGGGGATGGGGCATGCACCTGGTGAGGGACCTAGGCTGAAAGCCAATGGTGGAGTGTTAAACCTGGGGAAAGCTTCCGTCATGAGAGCTCTCATCCTAACCACAAGGCAAAAGTAGCCCCCCACTAGAAGAACTTGAAATCTGCGGTGTACTGATGCTCAGCATAGCAACAACAAAACCCAAAAAGCCAGCTCCACTGCTAACTAACTTGACTCTCATGACTCAATTCTCCATGCTCACAGCCTAACAAAAGAAGAGTCATGGTCATTTCCTGGCATTGGTAATATTCACCTCGGTCTCTACTGTTCTGCATGAAATATCTGGAATTCACTCAAAAACTGCATTTTACACACACATGCACACACAAGAAACCTACTGTCAAGACACAATGCAGGCAACAGGAACAAACTCGAGTAATACTTGGATAATGGAATGAGCAGGCAGTGACTTTATGATAACTATAATTAATATGTAAAGGATATAGTAGGAAAGGTAAACAACATATATAAACAGATGGGGAGTTTCAGAAGAGAAGGGGAAATGCTAGAAATGATAAACCCAACATCAGAGATGCAGAGTGCCTTCAATATGCTCATCAGTAGACTGAGCCCAGCTGAGAGGACTGATTAACTGGAAGGTCTATCAACAGAAGCTACCACGTCCCCCTGCCCCCAAAAAAGACACAAAGAGAAAGAACAATGAGATCAAACACAGCAATGACAACAAAAGAACAGAGCACCTGAGAGATCTAGGACAGTATCAAACATTTTAACATATTTATAATTGAAATCCCAGAAGGTTAAGAGAAACAGAATGGGACAGAAAAGATACTGAAAGAACAATGGCCAAGAATGTCCCCAAAATGATGGATGACAGTAAATCACAGATCCAAGGGGCTCAGACAACCCCCAAGAGGATATACACCAAACCAGCCAACCAAGACATTTCACACACACCTACATATATCATGGTTAACCTGCTAAAAACCCAAAATAAAGAGAAAATATTGATGGCAGCTGGAGGAGAAAAGGGAGGACCACATTACATACAGAGGAATAAAGATAAGAATTAGAATAGACTTCTCATCAAAAACTACACAAGCCAAACAAACAAACAACAACAAAAAACAAACTCCAAATCAGCACATTTTTAAAATAGTGAAAGAAAAATATACAAATAAAAACATCTGTCAGTTTGGAACCTATACCCAGAACAAATCTTTCAGAAATGAAACCAAAGACATCTTCAAAAAACAGTAGGTGAGAAAATTCAGTGCCAGCTGGCATGCTGTGTAATAAATGTTAAAGGGCAGAAGAAATATGTTACCAGGTGGAAACTTGTATGTATGTAATCATATAAGGAGTTTTGAAAACAGTAAAATGAGTACTACCCTGCAAAATGAGGAACAGACTAATGATACATGTAACAACATGGATGGACCTCAAAACAATGACCCACTGAAAAAAGTCACACAAAAAAGAAGAACATAGTATTTGATCCCATTCATATAAAATTCTAAAAACACAAAATAATCTCTAATGGCAGAGATTAGACTAATGACTTCCTGTGGGATGAAAAGGGAGGATGAGTGGGGGTGGGTTACAGAGTATAATAGATATGTTCACTGCCCTGATGGCAATGATGGTTTCATGGTTCCACACTCATATGCCCAAACTCATTACACTGTGCACTTTACAGGCACACATTTTATTAAATATATTATGCCTCAGGGTACCAGGGTGGCTCAGTTATTAAGTGTCTGCTTTTGGCTCAAGTCATGATCCCAGAGTCCTGGGATTGAGCCCCGCTTCAGGCTCCCTGCTCAGCGTGAAGCCTGCTTCTCCCTCTCCTTCTCCTGCTTGTGTTCCCTCTCTCACTCTCTCTCTCTGTTAAATAAATCAATAAAATCTTTTAAAAAAATTAAAAATAAATAAATTCACATATTATACCTCAATAAAGCTGAAAGGGGGGTCAATAAAAATAAAATTACAATGAGATACCATTAGACACCTATTAGAACGGCTTAAAATAGGCTCTTAGGAGCTAACAATAATAAACAGTAAGGAAAATGGTGGACAGCTAGAGCACTGATGGCAAAAATGTGAAATGATACAACTACTATGTAAAACAGTTTGGTGGTTTTTCATAAAGTTCAACACTCACTTTACAACCCAACCATCCTAGCCCTATTTATTTACTCAGGAGAACCATATCTGTATGTCCTCATACATGCCTGTATGTGCATCATTATACCAGATTAGTTAGCTGTATGCTTAGGATCCAACCAGATTAATCTCAAAAGCTGTATGCTGAGTAAAAAAGCCAGACTCAAAAGTCTGCATAATGTAGGATTCCATTTTTACAACATTCTGGAAAAGGCAGAACTGTAAGAACAGAAATCAGATCACTGGTAGTCTGAGGTTGATTGTGGACAGAGGGATTGGTTACTAAGGGATACAGGGATGCTTTTAGGTGATGGAACTGTTTTATATTTTGACTGTGCTGGTTCCAGGAATGTATGTATTTGTCAAATTCATAGAACTGAATATCTCTAAAGGGTGAATTTTACTCTATATAAATTAAACTTCAATGAACTGATTTTAAAAATTAAGCATCCCAACCATGAACGTAAACCCCTGAAGTTTTTCAGTGATGCTTAAAGTCATGTCATACTCAATCCAGTACTTTTAAACATTTTGCTAAATACAATGGGAAATGTTTAGAAGCTTTTCTTGAGGTTTCATACTCTGAAGCAGAAGCCACTCTAGGGGAAAAGGCTGAAATAGTACATAGGAACCAATAAGGTAACAAACAA
Organism: Meles meles; assembly: GCF_922984935.1. Classification (NCBI taxonomy): domain Eukaryota; kingdom Metazoa; phylum Chordata; class Mammalia; order Carnivora; family Mustelidae; genus Meles; species Meles meles. The sequence goes on from NC_060066.1 coordinate 116,401,579, forward strand.
ATATGCATTCCAATGTCAGCAAACTTCACCGATAGACACTGGGGAAACGCTGCTGGAGATTTGAAGAAACAAGCATGAGACCCATTCGTGGGGTAGGGGGCAGTTTGCTATTTAGCTGGATGAGAAAGAACAGCAGTGATTTCTAACATGTTTCAGCTCATGATACTTTACAGATTCTGCCTCAATAATCAAACACACGAAGAACTTCTCTTTTTAAGACGGTATTGAAGGTAAAATGTATGGGAGAAGAGCTACTCACTATGCATATCTTTAATAAAAGAATGATTCATGGAAAAATTGTGGACATATGTAGAGCCATGAGGAAATGGCTGTTTTAACTCAAATAGAGGGCCGGGAGCCAGAAATACCATCACAAACAAGGTTTATTCACTAAATAATTCCTATGTAAGAATTTTCCTTAAGAAAATTTAAGTATACCAGATAAATCCGTGTAGTTTTAGAAATACAAGTCCTTTAATATATGGTAGAATCTGGGCGCCTAGGTGGCTCAGCTGGTTAGGCAACTGCTTTTGGTTCAGGTCATGATCCTGGAATCCCGGGATTGAGTCCCGCACTGGGCTCCCAGCTCCACGGGGAGTCCGCTTCTCCCTCTGACCTTCTCCCCTCTCATGCTCTCTCTATCTCTCTCTCAAATAAATGAATAAAATCTTTAAAAAAATAAAATAAAATATGGTAGAATCTTTACAATAAATGAAACTGGACGAGACCATGAAAGTCTTCTGACTCACGAAGAATTAGTTAGTATGTAGCGAAGCTCTTAAAGAATCTCTTAAAGAACATTGTTCAATTTTAAGTGCTCCAAATTTATTTTTCTTTCATGACTAACGGGTGTCAGTAGGATGCTAACAGCAGATTAAAAACACACAAAACACCCTGAATGTCTCTCTTTAAATATGTATTTTTTTAAAGAGTTAAATGGTAATTTTTAAAAAAGAAATTAGTGCTATAGAAAAGACATTTTAAAGAGAGATATTTGGGAGGCATCTGGGTGGCTCAGTCAGTTAAGTGTCTGACTCTTGGTGTCAGCTTAGGTCATGATCTCAGGGTTGTGAGCTAGAGCTCCACGCTGGGTGTGGAGTCTGCTTAAAGATTCTCTCTTCTCCCTCTGCTCTTCCCCCCACAATACTCTCTCTCTTAAAAATAAATAAATAAAAAAATATAGAGATTTGGAAAATTTTCTATTGTTATGTGATTTTTGTTGCCCGAAGTAATGGAAATGTGCTCATATGTCAAAATCTCTTAATGTGAACACTCAAAATACTTAGAAATAGAAAAATGTAAATTTTTTTACATTTACAAATTTCACAAATTTACAAAATTTACAAATAAAGAGTTTCAGGGCTTCTGAACTCATTTGTTAAAAAAACAAAGAATTCCCATTAGAAGGAAATATGCTAGCCAACTTTCAAGAAAACTTTGGCATATTTGGTAGATAAGACAAAAAATCAGAATAATAATCTAGTTAATAATCAATGATGAACTACGGTTTGGATCTTTGGATTTTTGTATTATACCTCTTTCTGCTATATTAGCCATAAAAACCAGATTCTAAGTAAATTGAGCTTAAAAACCAGACCATCAGATCATATTATCACAAAGGGTTAAGCAATGATTATAATAAAATGAAGCTTATTACTTCCAAAAACCATATATTATCTTGTGCTATTAACAGGCCTTTGTATTTAATAACAATAACAATAAATAAAAAATTTTAACAAAGATTACTAATTTTGTGTTTAGCATTTTTTTAAAATGTTTTGTTTATGCTTCGTAATTATAGAATATGTTTGTACAACAGTCCATGTACAGAGTTTGTTAATAATAAACATACACATACTGAATGTGTATTATCAACATTTTTACTGATGGGGTGCAAAATTTAAGAAAATAGATTGGAAACAGCTGTCTGTAAAATTAACAAATAATTATAAAGCATTTGTAGTCCCATACTGTCTGGCATAATGCTAGATGCACAGTAAATATTTAAAACTATTTGCTCAGTGACAACCTCTGAATGCAAAAATGTAGTAGTTTCTATGTTTTTTGTGTATGTATGCATTTCTCCCTTAGAATATGCATTTCATTTGGTAACTAATACCTCTGCCTGAGTATATATGTGTTAAGACACCATGACCACAGAAGCAGTAGTGCTCAGTGGTGGCAGTTTCTGAATTTAAACTACCTGAGTCTAAATCTGGGCTCCATAATTTATTAGCTATCTAACCTTGAACCCATCATCTTCTGTGGCCCAGCTTCCCTATATGCATAATCAGGACAACAGCAGTACCCATCTCATTGCTTTGTGGTGAAGATAGAATGAGTTAATATGTGTAAAGTCCCTAGACCTATGTCTGACATATGGAAGGTGCTCACTGAAGGTTAGTTGCCAAACACACACATACAAATACACACACACAATTGGGGTGAGTATACGAATATGTTTATATTTAATGTAATTTTATTTTACATTTCTGATTTACAATACATATGTATTTTGAGTTCTGGGCACTCATTTAAGTACTTCACACAGATTATCTTTGTTCATCTTTAGAAAAAAGATGACATAACAATATAAAATACTTTTCTTATTCCCATTTTATAGATGGAGAACTGAGGTCCAGAAAAGTAAAGTAACTCCCTTAAGTTCACCATAGCTAACATATGATAGATCCAGGAAGTCTGGCCTTTTTTTTTTTTAAGACTTTATTTATTTATTTATTTATTTATTTATTTATTTATTTGGCGGGTGCAGAGAGAGAGGGAGCCAGAGTGACAGACTCTCAAGCAGATTCTGAGCTGAGCAGGGAGCCCAGCATGAGGCTGGGCTGAACCTGAGATCATGACCCCAGCAGAAACCAAGAGTCAGATGCTTAACTGACTGAGTCACTCAGGCTCTCCAGTCTGGAGTTTAAATCACTGCTTGCCACCTCCCCACTGGTTTAATATTACTGATTATTAGTCCTAATACTCCCTGATATCTTCATTTGTATGATGCTTGCTATTCTATAAGACAAACTTTCACAGACAGTGAGTCTCATAACCATCCTATGAAGTGAGTAGGACAGGATCATTATCCTCACTTTTATAGGAGAGGAAACTGGTACCACTGAAACCATGGGAGTCTTTCAGTAGAAGTGTTTCTATGTCACAAACGTCCTGGCTGCCTCTGTACACAGGGAGTCATTCACCATAAACCTACGAGTACTTACAATGTGTCAAACTCAGACATCCGTGCTGGGGCTGTGAGCTCTGGACCTGCTTTGAAAGCGTCACAGCCTAGTGGGAAACACAGGTATGGAAAGAGAGAATCACTGTATACAATATGTAATCTCTAAGGGGGATAGGAAAAAAAAGTGTTTATGAAGCACAGAAGGAGGGACCATCTGTGCCAGGGAGGTCTTAGAAAAGACAAAGGTGGCAAGGGGGGAGGGGGAGGCTTTCCTGGAAGACAGAATGCATGTGTCTGAGCGTGAATCCGTTTGTGACCATGACCGTGTGTCCAGCCATGGCTAGGTATGGGTCTGAGGGTCTGAGTGTGTACCTGTTTACAAGGGCTTGCTCACAGATTAATGTATGTACAAGCAGTTCTGTCAGTGTGGAATCAGTGAGCCTGAATATAGAGAAGAATGTGGTCTGGATCCACACATACCTTGGCAGAATCTGACCTGCCCTGCTACCTTCCCTCTTTTCCTTCTTCCCCCAACAACAGGTAACCAGAGATACCAGTGGCTTCCCACTGCAGTAATTGTCTCAGGAGCTATGGTGATTAGACTCACCAGGTTTCTCATTCTGTCAATCTGAATGTGCAGCAGTCTAATAGAGCCAGCTAGCTTACGTGAGTAGGGGTGGGGTGGAAAGTACAGTTATCTGTGGGTGCACATCTGTGTATACTTCTGGCTATGTTGAATGCTTCACCTTGCTGCTCTTAGCCAGACTGCGGAAATCTCCTTTTTCCCTTCATCTTCACCACCTTGGGGAGTTCACCCACTCACCTGTTTCCACTGCCACCTAAATGGGGCTGGCTTTTGCCTCCACTTAAGTGTCCTGGGGATATCTAAAATGTACTTCTGTGCTGGGGTTGAGCAGAGGCAAGGCTGGAAAGTGTTGGTGCCCATTTTCCTTGGAGACACTTCCTACTCTCCCCTACCCCCACCCCATTCCTGGCCAGGTATCTCCCATAAGCTGAAAAATGAGTGCAAAGGCAAACAGGACTGGTGGTAGCCATGAGGGTCACTCCCAGGGGTAGGCTGATCAATCCTCTCCCCTGATGATAAAACCTGTTTTTAGAGCAAAATTGAAAAAGAAGGAAAAATAAGGACTCCATTCTCCACAAACGTTCCCCCAGGAGTTACTGAGGTGGGGAATAAGGCTACAATAGTCTTTTATTTCTTTTAAGCTTACACAATCAAAAAAGCTAAAATGATTGCAAATAATTCATAGTCGGTGGAGACGAACAGTAGCTCTATAAAGTGGTAAAGTAATTGAACTAGATTTTCTCTTTTGTTAGAAGGCATATAAATTCAGGGCCATGGGGTCATGTAAGGCAAAGGCATAATGTACTGCGATACACTGGAGATTTGTGTGGGTTTACACCCGGCCCAATGCACTGCCTCACAGCTAAATATTCAGATGGTAAAATAAGCCAAAATGAAGCACAATAATCAACACATGTAATTTTAACTTGAATGAATGAATGGGCAGAAAGAAAAACAAACATATTTAGAAAAGTAGGATGGTCTCGTGGTGCAGTGCTTTCTGAAATTACAATTCCTGGATTCTCTTCCCAGTTCCACCAATGACTTAATCTATTGAAAAGCGTTTTTTGTTTTTTTTTTTAAAATCATATATTGGAAAATTAATCCAGTGACAGGATATATTTTAAAAATACGAATATGTTTAATCAAGTCTTGTTCAAGTGTCTTTTAAAATGTAAATGATCACAAAAATAAATATTAATGATCATTAATAAATGTTAGCTGTTGCATATCTGAATATATTTACTATATAGTATATATTTTCATGTGCTGGACACAAATATTTTCCTTAACATTAAGAGAAGATACTGTTTTTCTAGAATGTGAGAAGAATTTTTCCATAGTCAATATGTTGTTTATTTGCCCTTAAATACTGCATCCATAATCTGAAAAAGAGAAGTAGTCTGATAATGGCTAGAGACTCTGTTTAGAGGCTAAGGTTTCTATCATGGACTGCTTTCAACTGTTATATTTTATGGCACAGATTCAGTGGGAATCTGATCTGCTAAAATATTTGGGCTGTGAAAACTCCCACACTGTGACAGATGTCAAGTCCAATTAAGTGACTCATGTCCAGGTTTCTGTCCAATAGGATTTCCCATTAAATATCAATTTAGGGAAAAAAAATTCCATCCCCCTTCTTAAGCCTTTATCTCTTCCACCATCTCCAGGCTGAATCAATTGGTACCAGGAGAGCCAAGAAGCCACACACGCATCTCTGCCTCTTTGCTCTGGCTCTCCCACCCTCTCCCGTCTTTCTCCGCTTCCCTGTCACTGTTACTCCGGGAGACGTTCAATTTCCACCAACCTTCTCCAAGCGTCTCCAAGCCAGACTATATATATTTTGCTGTAAGGTAAAGAAAGGAGGGGGTGGGGTGGGAGATGTAAGCAAGCCTTGAAAGACTTTGAAACTGCAAATAGGTGTCTGTTTATACAACCTACAAGTAAATGAGGAAAGAGGAAGAGGCAAGCTTAGCCCCGAGTTACAGTATTGTGTTCTGGGAACTGGGGAGACATCAGCTGAACAAAGCCTTATCTCAAAAAAAAAAAAAAAAAAAAAAAAAAAAAAATCACTTCTGAGGAAGAGCGCATCTCAGCCGTGCACTTCCCAGTTTCTGCTCAACCGTATTAAGGGAAGGAAAGGAGTCCTACTGGAGCTGGGATCTTATCTTAACCATCTTTCTTATTGATTCTTCCGCTATTAGAAAGTGGTGGAATCAGCCCTTTGATGTGATTGTGTTTATCTCTGCATCTCTTTTGTTATTTATAGAGACCTAGAAGAGGAAAAAAGGCACAAGACTTTTCAACACCTCACTTAAAAAAAATCAACAACGAATTTCCCGAAATGTTTGAGAACAATTAAAAGGAAAAGGCGTTTTTGGTCTATCAACTAAGTGAACAGTCATTTATATCGTCCACATCCTGAGATATTATCTACCCTCGCTGTGGACACCAGCGAGATGACAGCTGCTTTTTCATATTCGAATGTAATAAATATTTGCTGCTTTTAATATATTTCGGAATTTCTCCCCTCTATTCTTTGGAATTTGTAAATCTAAAAGATTGGAGAAAAGATTATCGAAAAGGCTTTTACAAGGTAAGTCTTCTTTTTTCCACCTTGGAACTAAGTTATTCATATTGCATTTACGGACGTATTTCAGCTCATTGTTAAATAAAATGTACGCACGACACGCTATTTATGAATATTTTTAAAAGATATCTGAAGGAGAATTTAATATGCTTTGAGGGCAACCCAGGAACTTTTTAACCGAACTACAACTATGTTGTTGCTTATTGTGATTTTCCATTACTCGCCAATTTTTTTATGCCCTTTCAAGCCGAATGTGCAAATGCAAGTTGTTCTACTTCATAAATGTATCTGTGAAAAGCCCGTAGGGAGTCACATGTAGTTCACTTGGAGCATTTGTTTTTATTTTGCCTTAGAGGACCTGCTTTCCTTGCAGCGCAATGAAAGCCAGCTCGTAGACAAATTCGCTCCTAGGCAAGTGCGGTGCGAAGAGCAGATCACACATCCCTGGCTTTTGTTTCTCTAGGAGCAAGCCCTCCTACTTGTCGCCGCCGCGGATTTCTCCCCCGGCGAGCGTCGCTCGGGCTGCACTAGCGGCCCCACGGCCTGGTCCTGCCCCGGCGCCTGCGGTCGGTGCGCGCGGCACCAGCGGGTGCGGGCCCCTACTGCTGGCCCTTTTCTTCGAGGCCGAATCCCCCCAAGCCCCGCGGTTGTGGCCCCCCCAACCCCCGCCGCCAGAAGGCGCACGGTCGGGGTCGGAGCTCCAGGCCTTCGGAGGAGCCCGGCCAAGCTGTCTTCCAGGAGGGCGTCGATACAGGAGAGCTGAGCACAAACCAGCTCGGTCTTGGCCTGGCCGCCACCAAACCGCTGCGGGTTCTCGACTCCGGGCGCCGGAGCACCGGACTTTGCTCCCGGAGGGGACGCTCGAGGCGTCTCCTCCCGCCCCCTGTCTTCCCTTCCCTCCCAGCCTCCCATCCCGCCCCGATCCGGCCGCCGGCATTTTCCCGGGAGGTGGTCTGCCGGCTGCCGGGCGCATTGTCTCACCCCGCCGTCGCCGTTCCCCTAGGTCCCCGATGTGTGTGGCGGTCTGCGTGACAGATGGTGCTTCGGGGAGCCGCGAGGGCATTAGGGTCAATTTTGTGTAGAAAGGAGCCTTCGCGTTTGTTCAGTCATTGCTTTGTTTTTTCGGAGAAGCCTCCGGCTCCGGACCGCCTTGTCTGCCGTCCGCACTCGAGACCGGGGCTCATCTCCCGCGCGGGGCGCCCTCCGCAGCCGCGGCCGCCCGGCACGCCCCAAACTAGCGTGAGGGCCACAGGCGCCGCTGCGTCCGGCTGCTGGGTCTAAGGCCCTCGGGGCAGAAGCGCCGTCTGCGTTTCCCCATCCCGCGTAAACCCCAGAAGTGCTCGCCGGTCGCAATCATTCGTTTGTCGGGGAAGGGCAAGTGAGGCAGACGGCCTTGCGGAGTCGGTATTTGGCCGGAGGAGGCACGGAACGCGGTCAGAGCCTCCTGGGCCTGCCCTCTCCGCGGGGGACCAGGCCCACAGACCGCTCTCCGCCTCTCGCAGGCCGAGAAGTCAGGTCCGGGATGCGGCCGGGGCCTTGCCGGGACCTCGTTGGCCCCGGCCCCGTGGGGATGCTCGGGGCTCCGGCCCTCGGACCTGCCCCTCTCGGCTCGCTCCCTTCCCCGGGGGGCCAGTTCCGCGGAGCGCACCCGCCTAGGGTGGGGAGGGGACCCGGGATGCGCCTAGGGCCGACCTGGTAAGGCCCTCACCTGCTCTCTCGGATCTAAGGAAGACCCTGCTTCCTTTTATTGATTGATTTTCTGACTTCCCCCCTCAGCCTCCAAAATGATGCTGAGTCCGGATCAAGCCGCCGACTCGGACCACCCCAGCTCGGCGCACTCGGACCCGGAATCTTTGGGCGGCGCGGACGCCAAGGTGCTGGGCAGCGTGTCGGACCTGGAGCCCGTGGAGGAGGCCGAGGGCGACGGCAAGGGCGGCAGCCGGGCCGCGCTCTACCCGCACCCGCAGCAGCTGAGCCGCGAGGAGAAGCGCCGCCGCCGGCGCGCCACAGCCAAGTACCGCTCGGCTCACGCCACCCGCGAGCGCATCCGCGTGGAGGCCTTCAACCTGGCCTTCGCCGAGCTCCGCAAACTGCTGCCCACGCTGCCCCCGGACAAGAAGCTCTCCAAGATCGAGATCCTGCGCCTGGCCATCTGCTACATCTCCTATCTCAACCACGTCCTGGACGTGTAGAGCCTGGGGCGCCGCGGGAGGCCGCCGGTCCGGAAGCTGGGGCAGCGCCACGGACCCAGGCGGCAGCCGTGGGCTGGCGGACGAGGCGGCGGCCCAGGGTGACCGCCGCCGGGAGAGGCCTGGACGAGGGAGGAAGCTCGCCACGCGTTCGAGTTCTCTCGGGTCAGCAGGGAGACAAGGGGTTTCCAACTCGGGAAGGTGGGGTTGTCTGGCGAGTCCGGGGTTTGCAGGGGGCATTTTCCTGGCCAGGCGTGCCTCCTGGAGGCACCCGAGACGCACCGCCTCCAGGCCTCCCCTCCGTGTGTTAGGATCCCTTTAAGCGTGGTTGCTTTAGCTCAGCGGAGACTTTTGAGTTCTCCTACATTTATCTCCCACAGATCTTCATGTTTTGAAAGGATGAGGGCAGAAGCTCAGAGTAAAGACTCCTTAACTTTAGACTATCTGGGATTTTTCTAATTGACAAATCACCTAACATTTGGAGGCTTTGGGAAGGACTGTCCTCCAGTGTAAGAGATTTAAGGCACGGAAAGGTGGAACAGGAAAGTTTCCGTTCTGCTGTGAAAAGGAAGTTATATTGGAATCCAAATAAAACAGACAAACCCTCAATATTGGTAAGCTCAAAAGATCTGTTGAGAATAGACACACTGTGGGAAGATTTGAGCTGGGTGTGATTTTAAGCCCCAAGGTATGACACTGATGTAGACAAGAGAATCCAGATTTAAATGGAAATTTTAATATCTGATTGCTTTTCCAGGAAAGTGCCCCTTTATATATCCAAAAACATCTATTTGTGACCTTAAACATGTGGACCCATAGGTGCAGTTAGACAAAGACAACCTATTTTTATTTATGTTAGAAGGAGTAGAGTATTTTTTTCAAGACATTTATTTTTCAGAGTGGTGATAATTTTACTTTGGATACTCTGTGCCAATTTATTTATAGTCAAGTGTTTACACTTTTTCCTGTGGAATAATTATGTCTAACTTTTTACGTGTTTGTTGAGATTATACTGTGGTCTTTCTTTTTGCTCTAATTATATTGCACTTGTATAACAAATTTCCCACTTCTCCCTGTTTCTAAACATATTTTATATATTAAGATGTTTGTTCTTGAAAGGTTCTTTTGTTGTGAGATCAGCAACACTAGCACTTCACTATTATAGTTTTTTAAAAAAAAGTAAGTGTTGTTATTCTTATCTGTAGTTATGTCTGAAAAGTACTTTACAAGCTGTTTATAAGGAGAGTAGCTTCTGTGTGTGTGTGTGTGTGCGCTGTTTGTGCGTGGGATGATTTTAGGAAATTAAGTTATTTTCCTAAAAAAAATTCAAAACTACTTTCCTCTGTGACAACCAAAAAGAAAAGTCTATAACCTGAAAATGTTTCATGTTTTCAGCTGTGAAACTCTTAAAGCAAGGAGTGTATTTTAGAGACAAGGGAAAAAAAAAAAACCGCATCTGCTATCCAAAGATTTTAGTCTTTTTCAGGGTTTTTTTGTGTCTCTGTTGCTTTATATAATGCAATATTTTGTAGTGAAAATAGATATAATCTGGTTTCTATCTGACAAGTTTTTCATATCTCATGAATGGTGCGCTGTTTTGCATATAAATAAAGGTATCAAATAAAGTCCTCTCCTTTACTTAAAGCATACTGTCTAAAAATAATAAACATACTTGTTGAGCATGAAATATCTTAATGGACACAGTCCTTAAAAAGGAAATAGTTAAAAAAATTCACAACCTCCCTCCCCCCCCAATCTTAAGATATTTGTGGGTTCAGATACTTGATGCTCTTCCTAAACTTGGATCCTGACCAGTCTGTTATAGCTGTTCCACGTATGATGGTGACATAAATCACATTTCTCTGAATGAGAAGTAAATTCCAGTGTTTATATGAAAATGTTACTTGAATCATGGATTCCTTTGGCCTAAAAAGAATTTAGGAAACTGAGGCCCAGGGAGGTTGAATGCCCTGCACTAAATCACATGGCTACTTACTGTCAGTAACAAGACCCCAAGATGATGACCCTCAGTCCTCACGGCACTTGTTAAGGAAAAGGTGTATACTGCAGCCCTCAAACATCTGATTAGGACATCGATTCAAGACATGACACCTGCAAACAAGAAAAAAATTGAGTCCTGGACCAACCTTGGGATATGAAGAATGTCGTCTACTAAAGCCTGTAAAAATGTGAAACTGTCTATAAGCAGAACACATGAATAACTTTAAAACTCCATAATAAACAATATATACATACATATACACTCACATACAGACTATTATGAGCTATGAGTCTACATCACACCAAATCTCTGGTTGCCAAGTAAGACGTGTAATTACATGGATACTTGGTTTTATGCCTGTGAAACATCTGGGATTATGAGCATTTTTTCACTTTTCACCCAGGTACATTGTAATCAGGTTCACAGTTACCCAGTGAGACTTCATTCTCTTCTTCACATGGAGGTAGATGCTTAGTAGGAACACACTTTCTACGGCCAGAAAAGGAATGGTGCCTTCTTCGGCTTTGTATATGGAGTGCTGGCCACGCAGCATTGGATGATTAACCCAGCCTCCCGACATGCTGTCTCTGGATGGACTGTTTGGATTGAGATCTTCCCACCTCTAGGAGTGGTCTCAGTCCTGATAGTGCTTCTCTATTACACTATAGAAAAGTTGGCTCTGCTCCTATATCGTAGAAATGGAGTCAACTTCTAACCTCTAAAAACCTTCTGAGGACCTCCCTTTTCCTGATTTATGAGCGCAGTTTCCAACTGACCTACACAGACCTCCCGGTGACATCTAGGAAGGATGTTTTAACTCACCCTCCCACCAGACTATGGCCCTCACCCTTGATGTTAACCTACAGTGGACGAGGACAGGGGTAAGGCACAATATCCCTTCCCAGCTCCGTGGCTCCAGTGATGCCAGGAGAGGATCTTTGCAATGTCATTTCAGATCCAAGCTTTGCAGCACTCTGCTAGACAGACGGTCCCTGACTCATCCCTGGAGTGTGGCAGGTACTCAGTGGCTGTTCAGCCACAGGTCAGAGAGTAATGATTCTTCTCTGAATAATGACGGTGAGCATTTGTTCTTACGTACCATAAATATTTATTGAGGACCTACTGTGTGCCAGGCACTGTTCTATTAGACGCTGAAAATAGAGCAGCAGATGAGATAAAGTCTAGAGAAGAGCAGTACCTGGTAACAAATAGATAAACAGTATTTAATTGCAAGTTTTGCTCAGTGCTATGTCGAAGAACAAAGCAGGGTAAAGAAAGAGACAGTAGCAGTAGAGGGTGCTGCTAAGGGTAGGATTTTAGGACTTTTAAGGAAGGCCTCTTAGAAGAGGTGGAGACCGAGATCTGCCTCGCTGTTAGCTTCCAAGGTTGCTGCTGCTTGTGGTACCCTGTCTTCTCATATCCTATTACCATGTCCTGTGCTTATGCCACCAAAATCAGCCCCAGCTGATTTCTTGCCATGCCCCACTGGCAGCGGCCGCATCCTTCACCCCCAGCTTGCTCTCTCCCCACACAGACTGGGGACCACAGTCCCTTCAGCTGCTCCTTAGACCTTCTGCCCTCTGTCCCAGCTGCCCACCAACTGGCCAGGGCATCGCTACTCCCCAGAAAACCTAGCCCCACATGGCCCAGCCAACAAGGCTACCTGTGCTGAGTATTTCTATGTCAAGATGGCTGCTTCACTTCTGCCACTGTCCAGAGACATCCAGAGGAAAGTGACTAAATTCTTGGGCAAAAGCCCGTCCCTTGCAGGGAGAGGGCAGGGCAGGGTGAGCAGCTGAGAGATGGGTAATGGGATGGATTAGGAAAGGAAGAGCAGACTGAGGACAGGCGGTACATACAGAAAAGAAATAGGACTGCATGGAGGAGAGAAAGCTTGCTTTCTGCATGAAACCTGCTCTTCGGGCTTCCTCCAGTGACCCTGCCCTAGGACCACGTTGTCTGCTATGATGAAGTACAGAGCCAGCCTCTGGAATGCTGTGATGTAACCAGTTCCCATCACTGCCATCTGTCTCTGGAAGCCAGTCTTCTTCCTACTGAGGTCGGGGGGAGGCGAGGCATAAGGGACAGGGGACAGCCAATTTAAGGGCATGTATAGCCAACGCTGTTCCCAGGGCTCTTGCTCATGTTGGGATAGTAGGAACACTAGCAGCTAACATACAGTCAGTGTGTATTGCGTGCTTACCGAGTTAAGGCCTTAGCATGCATTATTATCTCATTTAATTCTCACAGCCACCCAGCTAGGTAGGTATTGTTACCATCTCCACTTAGCAAAGGAGGCTTACAGAAATTACATAACTTGCTCAGGGTCATGAAACCATGTTTGTTGGTTTCACGAAGCGCGTACCTTTAGGGTCATACTCAACAGTTTTCCTTTGCCAAAGGGTGGCCATGCCATGCACGCACCTTACCTTTGGTCCTGGCACCCCATCTCCCCATCTATGAGCTTAGGAGAAGCTTCAGTTCAAGTCATGCCTGAGGTGTGCAGGTCCCACAACCAAGAGGACGGAGGGAGGCTGCAGAGTTCAGCATGTGCCCGAGCGTGGAACTAAGCTGCTGGGAGGCAGGGGAGACTCTTCCTACATGTGGGAAGACACTGCAGGCTCGTGGCAGCCCCGCACTGGCTCTTCCTGAAGGAGACTGGAGCTAAGCCGACACTGTCTGAGACATTACTAGTCACCACCTGCTCTTCTGTCTACCCCACCCACGACTCCTTAGCACACTGAGGTCCATTCTCACGCTGCCCTGAGAAACGTCTTTTAAAGTGAGCATGCCATTCCCTGCCTGAAAGCTCTTCTCGCCTTCCCACTGCTTATAAATAAAGCTCAAGTTCTTTCTCCAGGCACAGAAATCTTTCACAGACTTGCTGTAGATACTCTGTAACACAGCATTGTCACTCTCCCTCAAGTTACACGTTCCTGCCAAATTCAGACTTCCTCTCTTCCCTGGACATGCCTGGTCCTGTCGAACCTGCGCTGTTGCATGTACTCTCTTTCTGCCTAGACTGCTTTTCTTCCATTCTTATTTTTTGCCTGAAAATTCCAATTATTCCATGGTCACCCAACTCAAAGGTAAACACTACAAAACTTTCCTCTGTTTCTTGAGGCAGCGTTAGCTGCTCTGTTCTCTGAATCCCATATACAAACTTCATTCTACCAGAATTTACTTGTTTCTCCTATCCCTGTGTTTGAGACCCAGGAGTCTGGAGGCAGGTCTAGACTCTGGCTCCAGCTCATTTTACATATGTGATGTTGAATATGTTACTATACTTCCTTAAGCTGCCATTTTCCGACGTGTAGGATGGGAGGATATATGCCCCCGTCCCAGCTCTACACTTCTATAGGTTAATGGACGGTGCTTGCCAGAAGAGGAGGAATACAGTAAGAGCTGGATGATTGTGAGCTATTATAGCTACTGTTCCACTTATAGCGTGCATAGGAAGTTGTATAGAAGAGCCTAAAAATAATACATCAATAATTCGTTAATGTGTTAATGATCTGTGGTCTCCATCAACTGTATTTATCTGCACATGACGCATAAGTAGTTCTACAAAAAGTCAGGCAGAAATAATCCCTGTCCTCTAAGACAGAAAACGTCACGGGTAAGTAACTAGGATGTGAGAGAATAAAACACAGAAGCAGACATTCAAAGTCATGTACCTGTCTGCATCCCCACCCCACTCCATGTGGGAGGCCTGCCGTACACTTTTTCTCTTTTCCTCGTGGTTTTCCCCTGGGCACTGATGCTGTCATAGCATCTCCCACTATGGGAGAGTGGTCAGGAGCATGGACTCTGACAGAGATTGCTTGTGTTCAAACCCCAGCTCTTCTCCTAACTAACTGGCTTTGGCCCTGAACAAATAATTGAGTTCTCTGCCTCGGTTTTTTCACCTGTAAAATGGGGGTGATTAGTTGTCCCCATCCTGTAGCATTGTTAGGAAGGTTAATTGAGTTAATTCATGTAAAACACTTAGGACATGTCTGGTGTATGTTAAGAGCTCCACAGCACTTCCTACAATGGCTTTTTGAAAGTTAAATTATTTTTGAGGTAATGAAGAGAGAAACTGTTGAAATTTCCTCTCCAGTTTGGTTAAATATTTCCAGATCAGGAGGGAAGTTCCTCCTCTCCTTGCTGGTCCAAAAGACACCAGGAGAAAGGGACAGTTATCAGGGATCGTGGGAAAGGTATAAGATCCCTGGCTATAGGAGAAGGGAAGGGCCCTCTCCAGGATCTTCTGGGGTTAAAATGGGATAACTGGGAGGAAAGGATATTGGAGTCAGTCTGCCTGAAAGGCTCAGAGGGTCGGACCAACTCAAGGGAAGGGGATAAATCCTCCGAAGCTGACTCTGTGGAGCAAGACTTGGTGCGTCCTCGCCTTCTGGTCGGTAAAATCACAGGGGCTGGGGATTATTTCTGGAACAGTGGGACGTGAGCTGTGCTGGAGGTGGGAGGTCTGGTCTGCAATGCAGGGAGGTTTCCTTGGTTCAGGTGTGAGTCGACTGGGGCCTCGTGAGTAAAAATCAATCACCACGAATTTTCTGAGCAACTACACTAATGAAAAAAACAAAACAAAACACTTAATGGAGAATTTAAAAACATCTACAAAAGTGAAGAGCATAGTCAACTGCATTCTAATGCCCCAACATTTCATTTATACTCTTATCCACACTCTCCCCCTACCTCATTGGGTTATTTGAAGCAAATTCTGAACATCACACCATTTCACCCATAAATGCATCAGTAAGTACCTCTAAAAGACAGACTTTTCTTTCTTTTAACTTAACTAAGTGGCCATTATTACCGTGAAACAAATTAGCAGTATTTCCTGAATATCATCAGTGAGAGCCTACATATCTGAGGGGAATTTCACAGTTGGCCTAACCCACCTTTCCCAATGATCTTTCTTTCTTTCTTTTTTTTTTTTTTCCTAAGATTTCACCCATTTGTTTGAGAGAGAGAAAGAGAGCACACGAGTGTGTGTGGGGGGGTGGGTAGGGGCAGAGGGAGAGGGAGAAGCAAACTCCCTACTGAGCAGGGCCCCACACGGGGCTCATCCCAGGACCCCGAGATCATGACCTGAGCCGGAAGTGGGTATTTAACTGACTGAGCCACCCGGACGCCCCTCAATTATCTTTTTTACTCTAGCCTGTTGGATTGTCTTTCTGATGGTCTTCTATTTTAAAAATTCTCGGGGCGCCTGGGTGGCTCAGTGGGTTAAGCCGCTGCCTTCGGCTCAGGTCATGATCTCGGGGTCCTGGGATAGAGTCCCGCATCGGTCTCTCTGCTCAGCAGCGAGCCTGCTTCCCTCTCACTCTCTCTGCCTGCCTCTCTGTCTACTTGTGATCTCTCTCTGCCAAATAAAAAAAAATTAAAAAAAAAATTAAAAATTCTCCCCCGTCCTCCTTAACTTTGGCACTTTCTACACACACATGACTGCCCCGGTCACCACCCTCTCCCTGCCTTATCGTGGAGGGACATGCCTGAGAACTGGCTGGTCTGGCATAGTAGGCCATCCCACAGTCTAAAGCTGCCGTGGGGGTGTGCTGGGGTAGATCACAGGTGGTATCTGGATATACTACAAACCAGGGTAAAAGACCCACTGCCAGAGCTGAGCTTAGATCTCAAAGATTTAAAAACAAACAAACAAACAAAATCCAGGTAATTCTCTTAGCTGTTGGTGGGAAACTGGGGTGAGGAGATGCCTTGGAGAAGGAAGAATTCTGGGAAATTAAAGGTGTGGCCCTGCCAGCCCTCCTTCCCTGACAGCAACATGTATGGAGGCTTGAGGATTATTAACAACAGCAACAGATGCCCCCAGCATGGTCCTTTCAGCTCCCAAAGTCTGTCACATGTGAGACCGTCTCTGTGAGTCCTTCAGGCCCCCAGGACAGGGGTATGACCAACTGACATCCTGACTGGTGAAATGGCTCAGCCACATCTCATACCCGGTCAGCAGCAGAGCCACCTAGAAGCCTTGGACACCAATCGTGGGCTGCTTCCACACACAGACCCCACACTCTCGGCCCTGGGTCACAGCCTGGTGTCTAAGTTCTTGCAAGAACTACACAAACTTAGCGCATACCCTCAGCCAGGCACTTTCCATTATTAACTCACGTAATCCTTCAACAGTGACTCAGGAGCCCTTATTATTCCTAAATTACAGATGAAGGCACCAAGAACACAGAGAGGTAAAGAAACGTGCTGAAGGTCACACAGCTAAGCTAGCAAGCTTTGACTGGGAAATGAAGCTGAAGGGCAGTAAAATTCAAAAGCTTATACTTTGAAAAAAGGAAAAAAAAAACAAGTTTTTTCTTCCTTTTTTAAAGATTATTTATTTATTTATTTATTTGACAGAGAGAGAGATCACAAGTAGGCAGAGAGGCAGGCAGAGAGAGAGGAGGAAGCAGGCTCCCTGCGGAGCAGAGAGCCCGATGCGGGACTCGATCCCAGAACCCTGAGATCATGACCTGAGCCGAAGGCAGCGGCTTAATCCACTGAGCCACCCAGGCGCCCTTTTCTTCCTTTTTTAAAGATTTTATTTATTTATTTGACAGACAGAGATCACAAGTAGGCAGAGAGGGAGGCAGAGGGAGAGGGGGAAGAAGGCTCCCCACTGAGCAGAGAGCCCGATGCAGGGCTTGATCCCAGGACCTGAGCCGAAAGCAGAGGCTTAACCCACTGAGCCACCCAGGCGCCCCTACAAGTTTCTTCTTTGTGGGGAACAAAATATGACACAAAAACTACAGAAATTGAAAGAACACATTTCTCTTAAGCAGGGCCCCCAACCAGACATTGACCCAGTCCCCTGGATTTGTCCTTGCATGCTGGGAGACCTCAACATCACCAAATAGAGCAGGTGACTAGGGCACAAGTGTGGGGCGTGTGGCTCTGGGAAGTTGAGTGCTGACAGACTCAAGCTGCACTAGGTGAAGCTGTGGAAAGGTCCAGAATGAGTCACTGTTGCAGGATGACCCTGACAACAGTGAGACTTCGGGAAGTGTTCGGAAAGCCTCTGCGGGTCAGTACACAAGACTCCTTGTACAATTCTAAATAAATGGAAAAAGAAATGAATGTTCTTACTCGAAAGGCTGCATGCCAAGACCAAAGGCTCACACAAAGAGCAGGAGCCCACCCAGGAGGTGCACAACCACTGCGTCCTCGGGTCCTCGGTGTGACAGACGCCACAGGCCCACAGCAGTCACACGCACGCCTGCAGATGTCTCCCCACCTTGTTCTTTATACCTAGCTCTATTTCTGGATTTTGCAATCAATACTGCCTCATGCCAGACACTTTGTTTTGTCATGTGGTGTGAGCAAGAAGAAATGGTACTTACTACAGGAGCTAATTATTAATTTTTTAAAAAACTCTGAAACCCTAATTAAAGTTCTGGGTGATTTTTTTGTAGTTGGGACTTCAAGAGGTGTTTGATTTTCTTGGTTTGCTAGCTGGGTGATGACGGGGTGTGTGCTGCAGGCCCGTGTCCCAGTCCCCCATGTCCTCGTATTTGCATGTGGGCCCGGATTCGTCTTTGGCTTCTTGTATGGTTTGGGATGAGACCCTTGCGTCCCAGGGGAGGGGGGCAGGTGTTGCTCCAGTCGAGCGAATGGAACCAAATTACAGGCCCGTCTGTCACCTCCTCTGGGAGAAGGTGGAGGGAGGGGGCCTGGAAGGAGGGAGGGAAGGGGGATGGGGGAGAGGGGAGAGGCCTGCCACCAGGAGAACAGAGAGCCTGGCATCCGGCTCAGCTCAGCCTGGGGGGAGGATGGGATGGCGAAGAGGACTGCTGGCTCTGGGGACCTCTACCTATGCAGGGCCCTGCCAAAATTGGGACTGCATCCTGGGGGCTGGGACGGAGAAGGGTAGGCCCGTGTCCCCTAGGCTCTTTGCTGACCCTCGGAGATCTGCTGCCACTTAGGCTGCGTCTACAGGGCGCCAGCGACCTCTCACACTGGAATTGGTTTCACTAAATTGACTGATGCATTTTCTGACTGCATGGACTTGGAGTCTGTGTCTCTATCCCATCAAATCTAGTGAAAACAAACATCCAACACATCCGTGGCCTTAATCTTTTGGCTTCCAGTAAACAGCTTGCTCACACATGCACTCTTTAATTAAGCCACGCCAATTTGCACGGGGAGGCCTAGAGGTACCACCCTGATTGTAGCCCTGGGTGGGCACAGCCCATGCCCCTCTGCTGGGATTTGTCCTTCAGCCAGAGACAGTGCACGCTGATACTACCTGGTAATGTCCTGCCGCGTCATGAGCCTTCCGCAAGTGACTTGGAGGCTGTTAGATATATAACCAGAGATAACAATGAACACTTTGCTGTCAGGGGTAACCTCTAGAGACCATCCTTCTCCTGAAGGCCCCAGTGGGGAGAGCGATGTTATTCTAAGCTACCTGAGAAAAATACAAACAGATAATGTGGGCCTTTTGTGGAACACAGTGGATGGGAGTTAAGAAATTGCCATCATTTTGCTTTCTCTTATAGATGAGGGGTACAAAGAATATGAGAGAGAATGGCGGGGGGAGATCTCAAATTAGAAAGAGTGGTTCTAATGCGAAACAAGTTCTTGTCAAATTCTTCGGACTCGTGGGAGGAACCAGTGTTTCCCATGCCTCCTTCTCTCTCCCTGCCTCTGGGGTAGGCAAGGTCAAAGCAATTGTCAGTTCCTACTGGTTCTTTCAGTAAGAGAAGAACTGAGGCATACAGCGATGATGGGCTGCAGGCCCAAGAAGAGACAAATTCCTTCCCCTTTCCTTCGACAATAAAATGATTGACAGAGATAATTCCCCATGTGAGATGAAAAAAGAGCTGCTAGCAGATAATGGCTGTGCTTGGATGGTGGCTGGTGAGACTCTGTCCACCCGATGTCAAGTGATGACTGAAAAGGGAAATGTGAATTCCATTATCCAGCTGTTGTTGCTGCTGGTTGCCAAAATACCCAGATGTTCCCAAACATCTGGGTACTTGACAGCATGTTTTTACCATATATCCAGATGTTTGGTATTGTGTAAACAAAGGCCAAACCTAGACACAGAGAAGAAGCCAAATAATTACCTGGACAGAGGGGTGCCAAGAGCTGGTTAAGAGACAGTGAGAAGGGAGATTGCGTAGTGGTGGGGAAAGAGGAAGAGAAAGGGAAAAACACATGTGAGGGGATTAAAAAAATAAAAGTAAATGTTCAAAAAGAGAACTTTGTTTCCTAATAACCTACGCTTGGCTTCACTGGTACCTGTCTCCATGAAAAGCGTCTCTGCTTGCCGCATCTGGGTTATAAAAGGCACAAACGAGTGAGCGGGAAGATACCCATGAGGAGACCTAGAGCAGCAATCTGGGCCCTGATTTTAGCCCTCCCCAGGGCAGGTGGCTGTGTGTGTCGGCAGACAGGGGAGACTCCGAAGTGGAAAAGTGATTCACATGGCGGTGAAAGCGGTTATCACACAGGATGAAAAGTCGAAATTCCAGTCAAGGATGTCTACATTAAGCAAAGTCCGAAAATGTCCTGATTAGTCAACTTTGTTTCCAGTTATCAATCAGGATGAGGAGCTTGCTATCGACAGAACCAGTGATGGTGTAACAGAAGGAAGAGGGTAATTGACTGGGGGAAGGTTGTGCAGTTCGGTGACAGATTTAGAGGAGGGGACATGATGTGATTGAGGTTGTGGTGGGAGTAAGTGTTAGGCTTTCAGAACAGCTCACAAAGCCCCCTGTAATTCCCAAGCTGTCTGTTATCTGTGAAATGCAAATCAGGAGGGGAGTGACATCATGTCGGATTATGGCCACAGGGAGTAATTATTTAGACATTAAAGGCTACTGAAGGGAGTGGTTGACAATATTAATGATGTCCAGATGGACAGAGTGTGATGCTAAAATTATTTTCTAGTACAAAGAACGAGGGAATTTTTATCAGGGTTTCTTTTCTATTGGATAGCCTGTATCTCTGAAGGTCTGTCCCTCAGAGAGAGAGTGATACTAAGAGATGGTCTCTGGAATCAAAGCACAATGGGGTTTGCAGAAAGGAGCCATGGTCTCTAGTTCCTCTGAAGAAAGGCACAGTCAATATGCAAAACATTCACGCAGTAATTATGACTATAAAAAGAGGAAATAATCTCAAGATGGTGTCTATAACAAGCCGGTGACTGGAAACCCTTCTCTTCCCACACTCACCCCAACCCATTCTGCCTTTCTTAGCCAAATACGACAGCGTGCAGCAACTTGTTGCTCCTCATGGCACTCTCCCCTCGTTCTCCTGCAATACAAACCCTAACACAGATACCTTGGCCATTAATACTGGTATCAACTGCATAAGCACAGGTAACAGTATTCTCGACCATCAATAAACATGAAGAGAAAGGCATCGTGGTCAAGACCACAGTGTGGACCACCCCCCCCCCCCCCACAAAAAAGAAAGCCCCAACCTGGAATCCAAATTGGGAAAGACTAATAGGCAATGGCGGGTTACAGGAAACCAGTCTCAAGAAGACCCAGAGGCAAATAAATATGCTGATCTGAACTGCCCATCTGACCATTCCATCTAGAGTTCTGCTCTCTCTTCAGAGCAGGTATCAGTATCCGAGCAGAAATTCGCCATGGCACCCAACCTGCTGCTCATCATTCTGACCCATGTAGAAGTGAATGATACAGCCAGAAGCAGCCAAAACAAGCAGTTTTTCATATATATGAAGTTCCTGAATACAGTTAAAGGGTTCAGATGACAGGTGATGTTTTGGCCTCTTATATCTGAAAGTCATTAAATGGGTAAAGAGGAGGTTTCAGAAAATGAAAACGTAAATCCAAAGATGGTTCTGAAGATCCCCTTCATCCAGGCCCTCCACAGGTTACAGCTTACAATGCCAAAATGCAAGGCTCTTAGCAAGGGTCTACTTATGTAGACTTTGATTTCCCTTAGTGAGGACACTTGTAAATGCTCCCATAACCCTTCGCACCAGCCTGTCCTATCACTGATGTCATGGCACTCCTCCCTTAGGCTATGAGCTACTTGAAGGCAGGCAATCGTATTGGCTGTGGAATTATTAGCACTTGGGATATGCCCTAAATTAATATTTGATTAATGAACTGGAGGAACACCTTGGAAAGCTTTGCAAACTGTTCAAAAGGGTTTGACATGGAAACCTGACAGAGAGGAAGACCAGTGTTTATGAAATCATTAAATCCACTACTAAAGAGGACATAATAAATCCCCTACTATGGAGAACATATAAAAGAGCAGCAGCAGTGGGTAATTATTAAGAGAAAATAGCTGGAGAGAGGCTTAGGAATGAAATGTGTGTCCCATCCATATGCCAATTCAATTCTGTTATCTGAATTCAGTTCAATCTAACAGGTATTTACTGAGTACCTATACGCCATTGTGCATCACATATAGTATGAGTAATTGTAAAAGGAATATACAATTTTTAGACAAGAAGATAAATGTTTTTTAGAAGTGCTTAAGACTGGTGTTTGGAGACATGAATGGAAAGTGTAAGTAGTTCAAACAAAGCAGTAAAATACGGGTTAGATCAAGAACTGGCGATACTCATGATGTAAATATCATATGAAATTCACATTCAGTGTATGTAAATAAAATTATATGGGAACACAACCACACCCATTTGTTTACTTATGGTTTATGACTGCCCTTGAGTACAAGGGCAGAATCAACAAGTAGTTGCAGCAGAATTTATGGTCCATAAAACCTAAAATAATTATCTGGCTCCTTACAGAAAGTTGAAAAACCACTGTTGAGAGCAAGAGCTCTAAAATCAAAACACCTGGTTTCAAACCCCAGTGTACCACTGCTTACTAGCCATGAAATTTTGGCAAGTTACTTTTCTGTACCTTGGTTTTATCATGTATAAAATTGGGTATAACAATAGCACCTTTTTCAAGGGAAAGTTGAAAGCAGTAAGGTGTTTAGAATGATGTTTAGCAGGCATTTAGAATATATAAAAAGTTCTCAAAATTCAACAAGATAACATGAAACCCAATTAAAAACTGGGGAAAAGATTTAAACACCCACGCCACCAAAGAAGATATAAGGATGGTAAATAGTCATCTCTACATGCAGAGATGCTCAGTATCATTAATTACTAGAGAAATGAAAATTAAGCCTGTGATGAGATATCACTGCACAACTATTAGAACAAGTTAAAAAACAAAACCAAAAACTTACAATACCAAGTGCTGGCAAGGATCCTGAGCAACTGGAAATTTTATACACTGTGAGTGAGAATGCAAAATGGTACAGCCACTTTGAAAAACAATCTGGTTATCTCTTATAAACATCCACTTACCAAACGACTCAGTAATTCCACTCCTATGTATTTACTCAAATGAAATGAAAGCATATGTTCACATACATGAATGTTTTTTAGCAGCTTTATTCATAATAGCCCTAAAGTGGAAAGGACACAAATGTTCACAAACCAATGCATGGATAAACAAATTATAGCACATCCATACAATAGGACACTATACAGCAATTAAACGGAATAAACCATATATACACTAACACGGATAATTCTCAAGAACATTACTCTAAGAAGTCAGACGAAACAGGTTACATACTGTAATGGTCAGTCCATATGACATTTTAGAAAGGGCAAAAATAGAAAGACAGAAATAAGATCAGTGGTTGCTAGGGTTTGGGATGGGTGTGGAGACTGACTACAAAGAATTATGAGGAAACTTTTGGGGTGATGGAAATAGTCTATATCTTGATCGTGGTAGTTATGCGACTGTATATAAAATTCAACAAACTATATATCCAAAAAGAACATAAATCACATTTCTAAATCCAGCTTTTAAAAATTAGTATCCTGAAAATTTCCATAAAATTAAAGATTTATTATAGATAAATTTTCCAGAACCATGAAGGGAAATAGACTTAGCATAAGGTAGCAGCTGGGCAAATTTTTAATGAGAAAATTCTTGGGTTATAGAATGACCCAGGTAATATTAAGTCCCAATAAAGTTTTAAAATCTATTATATAATACAATAATAATAAATCTATTATATAATCACTATATTATACACTTGAAACTTAAAGCATTGGAAAAAGAAGTATTGTTCACAAAAGTAGGCATAATTTCAATAATAATAAGCCATGTATGAAAAAATGCTCATCATCACTAGCCATCAGGGAGATTCAAATTAAAACCACATTGAGATACCACGTGACACCAGTTAGAATGGCCAAAATTAGCAAGACAGGAAACAACGTGTGTTGGAGAGGATGTGGAGAAAGGGGAACCCTCTTACACTGTTGGTGGGAATGCAAGTTGGTGCAGCCACTTTGGAGAACAGTGTGGAGATTCCTCAAGAAATTAAAAATAGAGCTTCCCTATGACCCTGCAATTGCACTGCTGGGTATTTACCCCAAAGATACAGATGTAGTGAAAAGAAGAGCCATCTGTACCCCAATGTTTATAGCAGCAATGGCCACGGTTGCCAAACTGTGGGAAGAACCAAGATGCCCTTCAACGGACGAATGGATACGGAAGATGTGGTCCATATACACTATGGAGTATTATGCCTCCATCAGAAAGGATGAATACCCAACTTTTGTAGCAACATGGACGGGACTGGAAGAGATTATGCTGAGCGAAATAAGTCAAGCAGAAAGAGTCAAGTATCATATGGTCTCACTTATTTGTGGAGCATAACAAAGAACATAGAGGACATGGGGAGATGGAGAGGAGAAGGGAGTTGAGGGAAATTGGAAGGGGAGATGAACCATGAGAGACTATGGACTCTGAAAAACAACCAGAGGGTTTTGAAGGGGTGGGGGGTGGGAGGTTGAGGAACCAGGTGGTGGGTAATAGGGAGGGCACGTACTGCATGGAGCATTGGGTGTGGTGCAAAAACAATGAATACTGTTATGCTGAAAATAAATAAAAAAAAAAAGAAAAAAAGAAAAGAAAAGAAAAAAAAGAAGCCATGTAAAAGTAATTTTTTCTTTTTTCATATGCTTTTTCTGGATGCACCTGTTTTAAAAAATCATCTTCTAGATCAGGTCATTGCCTCTTTAACAGATTCATGCCAGAAAAAAAATCAGCTTCTTTTCTGTATTGATGCCTTCAAACTGGAGTTCATAAAGTAAGCTACGTGGATTTTCAAATTGACAAAACAAAAACAAAAACAACAAAAAAACCCCCAACCAACCAAACAACAACAAAAAAAAACCCAGTCCCAAGTCTAAGTGTGGCTGAGTCCTGGGATATTTCCTGACCTCCAGGTAGACGGAAGAGCCAAGGTTTCTACCTCCCACTACTTGGATCAAAGATGTATTAAGTTAACACTGCTCCCCTTCCTGGCCCTCCCCCCAACCTTCCCACTCACCCCTCTTCTCTCTCCTCCTCCTTCCCTTCCACAATATAGTGTGTGGGGGATTTCACACTCTACATTCAGGAGAGTCTCATATGTTGATAAATGTAGGAGATACTTTTTACCATTTTTTTTAAGATTTATTTATTTATTTATTTATTTGACAGAGAGAGATCACAAGTAGGCAGAGAGGCAGGCAGAGAGAGAGGAGGAAGCAGGCTCCCTGCTGATCAGAGAGCCCGACACGGGGCTTGATCCCAGGACCCCGAGATCACGACCCGAGCTGAAGGCAGCGGCTTAACCCACTGAGCCACCCAGGTGCCCCCACTTTTTACTATTTTAATAGTGATTATTTAAACTTGAAGAGGGGCTAGAATTTTTTTAAAGAGTTATTTATTTATTTGAGAGGAAGAGCATGCACACTTATTTATATGAGAGAAAGAGAAGCAGATTCCCTGTCCAGTGGGGAGCCCAACAAAAGGCTTGATCCCTGGACCTTGAGATCATGACCTGAACCAAAATAAGAGCTGGATGCTTAACTGACTGAGCCACTCAGGAACCTCCAGAATTTTTTAAAGTAAGGGAGATTTTGGCCTTTATGTTTTCTCCTTGTTTAAGAAAAAAAAACCAATAAAATACTGTTTAAAATATAGATATTGAGTATATTTTATCTCAGAATGAGTCATGGACCAAGCACTGGAGGAAGTATGGAATTACTGAATCACTATATCATACACCTGAAACTAATATAACACTGTACATTAACTAATTAGAATTAAAATAAAAACTTAAAAAAAAGAGAATGAGTCATGGAGTAACCAGTTTAAGAGAGCAAGAGAGAAGACGGATTCCACATTGTATCTTCTCTTTCTTCCAAGGCCTCATTTGAATTATAATGAAAAAATAAAAATAGATACAACCTCAAAATAATGAAGAAAACAGTAGGCAAAGTATCAGCAAAAGAATGATCTCAATGCGTTTTTCGTAGAAGGTGGAAGTATGTTGACAGATGAGCAGAACCAGGGAAACCCAGCCTAATTAAACTATGTACTGAGGGGACTTCATCAGAGGAGGTGTCCAGCAAATTCTGAGTTTCAGGCTTTGAATAGCAGATACAATGAAAGTTGGGAGTGAGAAGTGAAGTTGAAAATTGAGAAAGTAATTGAAGATTTATATATGGACTAGATGAACTTGTCTGCCATTCCTCTCCTCACTCCTACCTCATGGGAAAATGCAGACAGACATTTACTTTTAGGCAAAAAGTAGGATTCTTCTCAATTTCTTTTCTTTTTTTTTTTTTAAAGATTTATTTATTTGATAGATAGAGATTACAAGTAGGCAGAGAGGCAGGCAGAGAGAGAGAGAGGAGGAAGCAGGCTCCCAGCCAAGCAGAGAGCCCGATGCGGGGCTCGATCCCAGGACCCTGGGATCATGACCTGAGCTGAAGGCAGAGGCTTTAACCCGCTGAGCCACCCAGGCGCCCCTCTTCTCAATTTCTTTAGAAAAGAATTACCTGACACAGGTGCTTAGAACCCAGGTAAACTCTCCTCGTTTTAACATTTATGGAGCTAAATAGTTCAAATTTCATATAATATTAAATATCTACCACTTTACTTTGAACTAAAGCCCAACAATCAACAAATATCATCCACATATATAGAGTTCATGGTTAACCTTTTTATTTCCTCATTTAAAAATACGTACAAAAAAAATAAATACCACCAGACATTTGAAGGACTGCTATAGCATAAAAGAGAAATACTAAGATAAATAAACCTGACATTCAAATTAACAAAGATAACTCCAAAAATAATAACAAATTTAAAAATAGCCCTGCGGCTATTTTTTAATAAAGGTATTGTGGTCACAGGAAAATCAGAGGCAACATAATTTTTTGGAGTAAAACAATTTATTTTCTAAAGGAAAAATAAATAGAAGTGTTATAGAATAAAGGCAAGGAAATCTCTCATGACCCTGAACAAAAATACAGAAAATATAAGAGAAAAGATAAATATGGAGAGTCACTTTGAGAGATCTAAAACAGTAATTCTAGAAAGAAAAAATGAAATAAATGAAGGAGACAAAATTATGAAGAATACAATAAAATTTTCCACAGATGAAAGCATGCAACATTGAATTAAAAAGGCCTTGTCATATAGTATCTCTTTGCTTCAGTTTTTTCATATGTAAAGTCGGAGAAATAATCCCACCTCACAGGGCTGTTGGGTATGATAATACATATAAAGCACTTCCAACAATTCTTGACATATAATAAGTACCCAGTAAATTTTATTGCATTGCGACTATTATATTGTCAGTGTTGAACAAGATGAATATAGAAACACACACCTAAGACATCCCTGGGAAATGTTAGATCTTCAAAGATACAGAGAAACTCTGTATGAGAGTTTTTAGGAATAAAAAAGGTATCCTATAAAAGAACAAAATTTTTATTGTGTCAAAAGAAGATATATTATGTCAAGAAAATAAAGCAATACTTTTAAAGTCTTGAGTAAAAGAAGACTTTGAAATAATTGGAATTTTATACCCAACCAAGTTATCAATCAATTGTAAAGACAGAATGAAAACAGTTTTCAACAGGCAAGACCTCAGAAAGCTTGCCTTACACATATCCTTTCTTAGTGAATTACTTGAATACATACTGCAGGAAAAACAAGAGTTTAAACCAAAAAACAAGATAATATGAAACAAAGAATAAGTCCTATTGAGGAGAGCAAAGCATCAAAGGCCAGATGACAATGGCATAGCTAACCTTGAAAGCAAATAAATAACTTAGAGCAGAAAGTTGGAAGGTATCGAGATGGATGTCTTTGATTGTAAAAGCAAAGCCATATACTTGATATCTGAGGAAAAGCAAACTTGAGCCTATGCTAAAGCAATTAGAAAGGTCATTAGAAACATCAGGAAAATACAAAGCTTCATTAATATGTCAAAGTTTATGTTTGTACATTCATTTGTTGTTTGACACATTTGAGAAGCAGAGACTGGGTCTTTGGAATCACAGCACACTAAACTTTGCTGGGGTCAATATTTTCATGATTATAAAATGTAAATGTTGCTATGTAAAATGTAAATGCTGTGATATAATGTAACTTGTAGTTTGTTTTTCATTTTTCGCTATGAAAAATTCAGAACACATACAAAAATACTGTGTAGAATGATGAACCCGGGTCATCACCCAGCCTC
This sequence comes from Meles meles, assembly GCF_922984935.1. Classification (NCBI taxonomy): domain Eukaryota; kingdom Metazoa; phylum Chordata; class Mammalia; order Carnivora; family Mustelidae; genus Meles; species Meles meles. The sequence goes on from NC_060066.1 coordinate 116,429,695, forward strand.
AACTGTGATCCACCGCAGGCCCAGTTTTGTTGCATTTCTATTTCCTTCCTCTCCCACCTTCTGTATTGTTTGGCAATATAGCCAAGCCATTGTATCGCTGTATCATTACATCCATAAATAGTTCAGTCTTTAGCTTTAAATGATAACTGTTCTTCAACAAAGTTTAAACACTGGTTGCTATGCCCCTTAAGTCTCCTTCATTTGTAGGATCTCCCTCCATCCTTGCATATGTTTTTATTTATTTTTTATAGAAATGAAATTGTTGGGGTTTTTTTTTAAGATTTTTTTTTAAAGATTTTATTTATTTATTTGGCAGACAGAGATCACAAGTAGGCAGAGAGGCAGACAGAGAGAGAGGAGGAAGCAGGCTCCCCAGCGAGCAGAGAGCCCGATGTGGGGCTCCATCCCAGGACCCTGAGATCATGACCTGAGCCGAAGGCAGAGGCTTTAACCCACGGAGCCACCCAAGCACCCCAAATTGTTTTTCTTAATGAGTTTCTTGCAGTCTGGATTTTTCTAATCTCCATTTGTTTATCCTTCAACTTCTGTGTCTTCTATAAATTGGTAAGTAGATCCAGAAGTTTGGCCTGATTCAGGTTTGAAATTTTAGGAAGCCCACTTTTTAGACAGTGGTATGTACTTCCATTAGGAGGCTCAAAATGTTTAACTGGTCTCCTTTTGTATATTCAGCATTTGATGATCATTAATTCATTAGCAATTGTTAATTGGGTCTTCTTCTATCATTCCTTCTTCACTTATTATTTGAGACATTACTCTAAAGGTAAACTTCCTGTCATCAACCATCTGCTTAACCTGAGGTGTAACTCAAATAGGAACGTTAGGATAAGTTATTGTTTCCTTCACTTTACCTCCCTGTTTTTACTAATAAGTTAATTCTCTAGCACCCTAACAAGATGACTAATAAGAATTTTTATTTTTTTTTAAGATTTTATTTATTTATTTGACACACACACACACACACACACACACACAGATCACAAGTAGGCAGAGAAAGAGGGAGAAGCAGGCTCCCTGCTGAGCAGAACGCCCGATGCGGGGCTCGATGCCTGGACCCCGGGATCACGACCTGAGCTGAAGGCCGAGGCTTAACCCACTGAGCCACCCAGGCGCCCCTAATAAGAATTTTTAATGTGTTCTTAAAAGAGGTTTGTAAAATCATGGATCTAGAGTAGTTGTTCATTTTCCAGCTGTTGCAGTTATTATCCTTATTAATGCTCAAACTGGCCCATCTTTGACCAATGAGAGCCTTTTCAGGTTGGCTTCTAGACCCTTTTGACACGAACTGAGTATATTTCACAATATTCTTGCTTCTGATGCAGCAAGATGTCCCAGCATCCTCTTAATATATTTCCTTTCCAAGCTCTTGGGTCAGCCATTCTTCCAAGGTGCTCTAGTTTTATTTAGTGCACAGACCTGCGTATAGATCAGTCTGGGTATAGGTACTCTCATCACTACTGGCCTGGTCATTGTTAACAGCACTTTTTCAATTTGGAGAGCTAGAATATATTTTTGTTTGCTTGTTTTGCTTTAGGATAAATCACTACTTCCAATTGTATTCAAGCTTGAAGGGCTTTTAGCTGCCCTTTTTTATTTTACCTCTCTTTTCCCCCAGGCTGAATATACCAGTTCTCAATGACAAAAATATAATTACTTTTTTGCCTTATCCTATCTAAAAACACAGTACAATCTTAGAATAACAGAAACAAAACTCCTGTGAAAAATACAACTGAAACACTCTAAGATTTTTTTTTTCTGGAAAAATCTTTTTTTACAGGTATATACCATTAGAGATACACAGTCATATTTATTATAAGTTTCTTGAAATAGTTTTTCTCTGTGTGGCAATACCACCAACTGGATTTATATTTGGGAAAACTTGTTTCATTTTGCTTTCAATTTTCCAGAATTGCTTCTTTAAATTTAATTTTGTTTTAGAATTATGTGGACTATTTACATGTTTCAAGTGTCATATTTAAGGAATTGGATGTATTTAAAGAATTGACATTATGTTTTCATCACCACCTATTATATTTTCTTCTCCTCTCTAAAGAAAACTAGCTTCTATGGTTTATCTTCCACCTTTTTTATGTAAACAAGTATGTTTAAAAGCAAATATACATACAAATATAGGTAAATATCATATCTTTCAATTTCTTAAATGGTGGCACAATATATGTACCTCTTTTCATATTTTGTTTTCGTTTGATATATCCTGGAAATTGCTCCACGGGAACACATAGAAATATTCACATTCTTTTTAAAATATTTTTTAAAGGTGCAATTGAAAGATAATAAACATTCGAAAGCAAATATTTAAAATGTGGACTTTTATCCATTTTTACATATGTATGCACCACAGTCAAGACAACAGATACTTCTACTACTCTCATAAGTTTCCTTGTGCCTCTTTGTAGCATATTCCTCTAACACCCTTGTTCCCAGCCAATTCCTTTCTTCTTTTTAAGATTTATTTGAGAGAGAGCCTGAGAGAGAGAGCTTGTGCACACAAGCGTGCATACGAGCAGGGGGAGATGTAGAGGGACAGGGAGAGAGAATCTCAAGCAGACTCCCTGCTGAGTGTAGAGCTGGATGCTGGACTCCATCTCATGACCTGAGCTGAAATCAAGAGTTGGGTGCCTAACCAACTAAAGCACTCAGGCACCCCCTCCAGCCAATTTCTGATCAGCTTCCTGTCACCAGAGATCAGATTTCAATTTCTAGAACTTTATGTCAATGGAAAAATGTAATATGTATTCTTTTTTATTGGCATCTTTCACTCAGCACAACACTTTTAAGATTCATCTATGTCGGGGCGCCTGGGTGGCTCAGTGTGTTGAGCCCCTGCCTTTGGTTCGGGTAATGATCTCAGGGTCCTGGGATCAGACTCCGCGTCAAGCTCTCTGCTCAGCGGGGAGCCTGCTTCCCCCTCTCTCTCTGCCTGTCTGCCTGCTTGTGCTGTCTCTCTCTGTCAAATAAATAGATAAAATCTTAAAAAAAAATTCATCTATGTTGTTGGAACTATCAGTAGTTTGTTGCTTTTTATTGCTGAGTAGTATTTCATTGAATGGATAAACTACACTATTTACTCATTTACTTATGTATGGGTATTTGGGTTATATCCAGTTTTTGACTAATACCTATAAAGCTGCCATGAACATTCATGTACCAGTATTTCTGTGAACATATCTTGTTGGTTTCTTCAAAAGCTAAACATACACTCAGCATAGAACTCAAATCATTCTACTCCTAGATAATACCATTTTTCAGCTGCACAATATACTCTTTTTTGTAGATGTTTCATAGTTTATAGGATAGTCTCCTACTGATGGGCATTAAAGCTGTTTTTAGTTCTTTACATAGTAAACATATAGTCTTGTGTATATGTCATTTAGCATTTCTGCCAGTGCATAATTAGGGCATATTCCTAGAAATGGGATTTTTACCCAAGTTTTTCCAGTGAAGGAGGAGCTAATAAGCAGAGAAATCATCCAGTTCTGTGCATTTTCTGCATTCTGGAAACTTATCAGAGTACAGTCTAAAGGGGAGTGAAAAATATCTGAAATTGCAGCCAACCGCAACCCCCCCAGCTCAAATAATGACAAGTTCAAAGAGAGATGCACTTTAAATTCAAGGTCCCAATAGGCTAAAAGTCAAAGGATGGAAAAAGATATACTATGCAATCACCAATCATAGGAAATCTGATGTGACTATATTAATATCAGAGTAGAATTTAAGATAAGAAGTATTACTAGAGATAAAAGAGGGATACTTCATAATGTTAAGAAGGTTAATTTACCAAGAAGACATAATCCTAAATGTGCATGTACCTAATAACAGAATTTTTCTTAATCATATGCTCAATTTCCATAAGCAACTGAATATTGCTGTATTTTATAAAAACTTTTTTCATTGTTCTGTCTATTCATGGGCAAATACCATCCTGTTTTTATTAAGGCTTAGAGAAACTCTGTGATGTGCTTTTAATATCTAGTAGATTTAGGCCCTCAATCTGGCATCACTGTTCTTCTCAGTTTTTCTAGCTACTATTACTCGTTTTTCTCCTTTGAAGTGGACTTTATAATCAATTTATCTAGCTCTAGCTCCATAAAAAAAAGTCTGATGGTATTTTTATTGTGTTCCATTGAATTTATAAACTAACTTAAGAAGAAAAAAAATCTTTATGTTGAAACTTCCTGCTCAAGAACATGTATTTTTTCATTGATTCAAGTATATTTGGCTTATTGATTTTTACCTTATAGAATAAAGCTATAGACTAATTATGGTAGACATTGTAATAGTTACAAAACAGAATGTTGTCAATTTTGGAAATGCAAAAGAAAAAGCATAGCCGATCATAGTAGAGGGACACAAGGTGAGGAGAAACAGAAAGAAGTGTAGGACTTTTATTATCCTTAATGAAGTAAGAAATCCAGAGTTGACAACACAAGAAAGAGGGGGGTTTCCACATTTTTACAGACATTAGAAATATAAAACACAGTTATGTTACTATGTTGTGGAGAGGAAGAGGGTCAAGAAGGTGTACAGAGCTAAAGCACTGTCCCCTTGATAGGACTTAACAGGGAATGTCTAACAATGATATTACAATGATTTGGAGGACCATGGGAATATGTTTAATGGATAATTATGGAAAGTAGGGCATCCTAAACAATTTGAGCTCTGTCCTCAAACTTGGGTTGCTGACTTCCTTTCATCAGGTGGATACCTACAGACCCAACTCTATTTTGGAGGTTTCCTCCCCGCACAGCAAAGACAGAAAATTGCTCACCATTTCATAAGCAATAATCTCAACCCTTAGCAGGAGCATGCCACACTGTGCCTGGGGAAACAAGAACTAGACTGGTGCTTTCTATGTTTTCCATCTGATCCCTGTGCCCCAAGAGGGACTTCTTTCCTTTTTATTAAAATCTAGGGGTTAACTGATTTGATTACTCCTGCATACTAGGGAACAGTAAGTTGGCTATAAATTTATTGAAGTGGGTTGGCTGAATTCAGTTTACAGTCGCAGGCAGTGATTTGGGGAAGTAGGCGATGGAGTTAGGATGAGGCTCCCCCAGTTAGGGCCTTGAAAAGCCTCGGGCTCTAGCAACAACCAGCCCCAAATCCTTCCATGACTTCTCAGTAAAGCTTCTCCCTACTCCCAGCTACTCCCCTCGGACCGAAGGTTGCTCTTTTGTGCCTTTTATTTTTGCTCTTCAGGGCTCTCCATCTATCCCTTTAGATAAGAACACGTGAAGGGTCGGGTCAGGGCCGGGACTGGAGAGCAGGAGACAGAGTCCGTAGTGCTATCTCCAGTCTTAACGTCATTTCCCCTTTCTCTCTCAGGCCAGTTTCCAAGTTTTAGATCTACCATGAGAAATACGATTATGAAGTAGGCTGGATTGTCAGGTCTGCTGACCACCATGTCTCCTGTGGTGAGCCTATAAGACAAAGAACCATAATCTGAGGCATCCTTGGTGACTACAGGACAAAAGCAAAGAAAACCGGAGAGTGCAGCAGGACAGACCTCTATCATGAACAGAGAAAAATTTGCAATGACATCCCTCCTGGGCCCCATGGAATACCTTAGGTGTTAGCTCTCTAGGAAAGTTGCCCATCAAAGGCTAATTAAATAAAACAGTGATAATTTCCTATGGAGGTTGGCCAAGGCCAAAGTAATAAAGTAGTACATTGTGCATTTCCACCCCAACCACCACAGACACAGTCAGTATAAGGACAGTCAGGTCTCAAATTCTCCATTTCCAAATCCTACGGTGATGGGAAACACCCAGCAGTGGCTTTCCTGATACTTGCCTTTGGGGATTACCATATATTTACTCTAGGAAAGTAAATTATGTTGTGAACATTAGCCAGGAACAAGAAGCTGTTGGTCTGAGCACTGGGAAAATTATAAAGACAAGGTGACGTAAGGTGACTCACGTATGTGAGGAAGAAGAAGAGAAAGAAGTAACAACAGAAATACCAGCAAGAAGAAAGGAGAAGCTTTGCGTCTGAGAGGAAACTGTGACAGAGTGAGCTGGACACGTTTTTCCTTTGCCCCCAGGCTGACCCTGTCTTGCCTGACACTGGTGCAGAGGATTATTCCCCTCAAAGCCACATGCAGGAGGAACCTCACGCCCCCTTCCACTGGGTGCACAGTTAGGTGTTTCACCCCTCTAACCTTCTACGTCACCTGTCAGCTAACTGTGGAGTTGGAGCCTGTGCTCAACTCTGGTATCCACCTGTGAGAGGAAGGAAGAGCTACCTCCATTTTCTTGTGTCTCTGAGGCAGTGTGGTCACTGGGGTTGTGGAGTTGGCTAAACTTTAATCCGTGTCCACTCAGGTGAAGTCCATATCTCCTCTGAAAAGCAGATACCTTCTCAGGACCACTGACTGCTGAGTGTCTGTGGAGCCTGGAAGCCCAGCAGGGTCACCCTGACAAGCTTTTCCTGCCCTCAAGCACCTTCTCTCATTCAACCCCAGTAATCTTTCCTGCAGCTCTGTTTCACATGCTTGCTCTGCCCTACCCACATATTTTTCTATTGCTGGGAGCCAACATCTCCTACATTCAACAATTCAGCCAACATTTGTTTGTACTGTGGGTTTATTCTCTAGCTGAATGGAGGTAAAAAAAAAATCTGGTAACAGAATTAACTAATACAAACATTGGGCCAAAAGGAGTAGAGTGGAAATATAAATTAAACCCTATGGGAGACCAAGAGAAAAGATGATTAATTACCACAAAGTGAATCAGGAAATGCTTCATGGAAATTTTATCTGCACTGGGCCTCCGTGGGCAGGTTGCAACAGGCAAAATAGGAAAAGGTATTCCAGAAGGCAGAAGCAGTGTAAAATAAGGACAAAGCGGAAAAAGGTTAGGGTAGGTGGAGTTCTGACCCCTGAGGGCCTTGAATGCTGTGCCCAGGAGTTTGGACTGCATTCTGTAGTCAGTGGGGAACCAGTGAAAGCTTTTACACAGTACCAGATCTGACAACAGTGACTATCTATAGAGCACTCACGGTGATCCAGGCAACCTACTAAACATCTCACAGGCATTCACTTACTTGGCCTTCATAGTGACCTGTTGAGGATGGTGAACTGGGACAGCAGTTTGGGGATGGGTCAGAGGCAGAATGATTAGGGGAGGGGGTGGTCGGAAAGGACAGGATTTCAATGGACTGGGGCTCAGGGATAAGGGCCTGAACTTGAGCCTACTGGCAGCAGCAATGAGAATTGGCATTAGAATTCTGAGAGAGTAGAATCAGAATGACTAACGGTGGCCAATTAGCTCCTGGAGTCAAGGGTGCCAGTGACTAGCAGATCTAGAAGGAAAGCAATGGTAAACAATGTCAACAGTCTTGGGACTTCGTGCCCCTACCCAAACTCCTAGTCTCAGGAGAATGAGGCACTTTCCCATCAGCCAATTATGAGGGTTAGGAAAGTTACAGCAATGAGGCTCTTCCATTTGGTCCAGTTGGAAGACCAGTTGGGATGCAGAGGCAAATAAACTGGGAGCAATAAAAACCATCCCTATAGTTTAATTTTTAGTGGGGGCAAGAGAACGTACCATTCAGAGTCACTGGGATTGAATTTCACCTCACCTATGAACCATGAGCTATGTGGCAGGCGCTGTGCTGGGCAGTTCCAGACCTCATGTCATTTAATGCTCAAAATATTACTATACTGCTTTACTATAATGAAACTGAGATTCAGAGAGATTCGGTAACTGCCCTGAGCTCACATAGCTACTAAGGGGCAGCACTGACACACATACACATGCAAAACTGATGTTTCTGACCAGAGCATGAAACTGTCTACAGGGAAAATGACTTCTCACGAAGCCATGTGTGGCTCAAGTCGGGTTCATTCTCCCATCTGTTCCTTCAGATATTAGTAAATTCATTCATTTATTCATATATTATGCAATGACTGAAGATCTACTGTGTGGTAGGCACTGTGCTGGGTATTTATAAAAGCAAACTACTAAGATGCCATATCTGCCGTCAGTGAGAACAGTCTAGAAGGGGGCAGGCAAGTGAACAGAGGAGGGCAGCTAACCTGGCTTGTGCGGGTGAAAAGGAAACTGCAAACTTTCAGAGGTGACGCCTGGGTTTCGTTGGGAAGGAGCAGCAGATGGCTAGGCTAAGGTGAGGAAGTGAGAAGAGAGCAATGTTCTAGGCATTAGGGTGCCTGCAAAGGCACAGGCCAGCCTGAGAAATGATGAACTCTGTACTGAAGATGAGGAGCAACTTGGGTTACCAAAGGCAGAGACAGAGGCAGAAGAGGCAGAAGGCTGGAGTGGGGGCAAGAGATGTACCATTCAGAGTCACAGGGATTGATTTCGCCCAGCAAACCATGGGCAGCCACGGAAGGGCAAACTCGTTGCATAAAACTCCCTCAGGCTGCAGCGGGAAAGAGACGGGAAGCCAGGAGGCGAGAAAGGAGGCTGCTGCAATGGTACCGGTGTGGGATGACAGATGCCGAGCAGAGGGAAGAAGATTTGAAAAATGTTCACAGATAACACAGGGGCTCCTAATAAGTGATTCTGGATGGGAGCAAAGGGCTGAGCACTCCGCACTCCACCGGAGGATGACTCGTGTCCTCAGCTGCCTCCACCCGCAGGTCTACTCTCGGTGGCCTTGTGTGGGTAGTGTGGCACCAGTCAATCCTTAGGCTCAGTAAAGACAGTCTATTTGGATGCCTGTGCATCCAAAGCCACTGCTTTCGTGGGGTGTTCTCCATGGAGTGAGGCTTCAGTCTGGGGCCACCAGCCAAGGAGGGTATACCCCTCTCCCTATGTGGGAAAAGGTTAGTTCAGGAAGTCTGGGTCTCTCAAACCCTGCATGTTCCCGAGAAAGACCTGACTTCAGGAATGGCCTTGGCCAGCTCCTGGGAGATGAGCTCTGAGTCTCTGGAATATTCTGCCTGATAAGACTGTTTTTGTATGCCTGAAGCCTTGGGCCATATGTTACCAGTTTGATCAGGTAGTTTATGCTAACAATGTGATTTGTGGTGAGCACCTGTTTTGCTCTGGGGGCTGAGGTCTGAGTAGCTGAGGTCAGACACACAGCGGAGCATGCCTGCATGACAGGGGCCTCCCCCTCCCCCTCCCATAAAAACCCTGGACACTAAGGCTTGGGTGAACTTCCTTGGCTGGTTAACACTTTGCATGTGTTCTCACACAATGCCACCAGAAGAATTAAGCATATCCCATCAGCTCTACTGGGAGGGGACACCTGGAAGCTTGCACCTGATTTCTCCTGGACTTTGCCCCATATGCCTTTTTCTTTTGCTGATTTAAATGTATATCCTTTTACTGTCATAAACCCTAACCATGAGTAAAACAGCTCTCCTAAATCCCGTGAGTTCCTCTAAGAAATCACAGAGACTGAGGGTGGTCTTGGGTACCCCAACACATTTTACCCTGGAGTGACAGCAGAAGAGACAGCTGCGACAAGCACATAGCCCAAACCCAGTATTTCACCCCAGAGTAGGCAAGTTTAGAGTCAGGCCCTGCAAAAACAAAGCTAAGTGGGACACTTTATGTACTACACAGAGTGGGCAAGAATGCCTGAAACACGGGGAGGGTATTTTCCAGCCTCTCACAATCCGAGGTCACCCTGCTGCTCTCCCTGTGGCCTCGAGGAGCTTGCTTTGATTCTGACCTCCATTATACAACAAAGCCCTTCACCTTTTTGTTTTCAGTCTTTGCAAAAAGCCTAATTTCCTCCCTCCACTCTTCCAGTTTGTTTCTTTTGCCAGATAGTTGTGCCAAAATTGGACCCATAACTGCAGGCAATTTCCAGATTCTGTAGAACAGAATTTGCCCTGAACAACAGATGTGAGAATCTACAGTATGCCCTAGAAATGTAATACATCACTGGGGTGTAAATTTATAGGTTATTCGAATAACGTGCTGTGATACAACAGGGAAATTAAGCTTCTCAGCAATGGGTATGAAGTACAGCCAGGAAATCTGAGTTTCAATTTTATGTGAATAGAAGCTATTTGTGTGCAATCTTCCCCTTCACTTTACCACTCGGTCTGTTTGTTTACAGAACATGAGATAATCACTAATGAGTGGTATCTACCTCCTCTTCGCACTTACCCCGAAAAGGATATAGATCAACAGATACTTCTGCTCAACTTGCAGTCCAGGCCCATTCTTGGTGTCAACTTGAAGCCTAGGCACTAGGAACTTTTTACAAATTTCAGGTAAATCAATGACTTGTTAGAACACATCCTTGCACATATCTGTAAAGCCACTCAGGCTCTCCAGGCCCTGCCACGTGCTGGTTTTGCTTCCCCTTCATTATCTCCCACTCTCTAGTGCGCTGTGGCCCTCAGTTCTGCACCCAGGTCAGTGGCAAGCAGGACAGGAGGTTCTTTACCTGTTTATGACCTTGTATGAGGCAGGCTCCAGGTGGAAAACAGAAATCTGGGTATTGTAAGCAGAAAGGAATTGAATACAGGAAATGAGGTGGTAGCAAGTTACTGTAAGGGCTGGAGATGTAGATTCTAGGCTGGGTTCCAGAAAGCCAGCCCTAGAACTGCAGAGTTCAAGTCCGCACTGCCATGCCTGCTAAGCAAGGATCCACATCCTCTGCTGGCTCCTCCACAATCACCTCCGTACACCAGGAAGCTAGAGACTGACACGCTGCAGGACTCCCCTCTGTCCTTGACCTTGCTCAGCAACAACCACCAATGTAGGAAGAAGACAGCCCTTCCCTCACAGCGCAAATCCTGCTGGTGCACTACCTGTCAGTGTAGGCAAGACCCCAGCCGTGAGGGAAGCTTGGGAACTTTCCAGCATCTCAGTACAGGAAACATACTAAGAGATGAAGGTGGAGGCTGAGTCAGGAGATATGCTGCACCCACTGCAGGCCATCGAGGTCCCTTCAGGATCTACCGTTCCATGTATGACCAGGATCCTGAATGGAAAAAGACAACCATCTCCAGAGAAGGACATAAAAGAGGAAAGTATGCCTTCTGCTACCCTCTCCCTTTCTACTGCCTTCTGCTTAGGAAGTAATTATTTCCAACTTGTCCTGCCCACTTAGGCATCTCTTCTGACTACTTTCAATCTAGCCCCCTGTTCCTAAGAGTGGACACAGACTCCAAGTCTGAAGCTGGAAGGGATCCTGGAGACAACCCTTTATTTAAAGGAAAAGAGCTAGAACTTGAGAGCTTCTGTAACTCTCCGACTTTATCACTTGGGTTTTCTACTACCTTCATCAGAATATTTAAGGTACTCATGCATGGCAGAGGTGCCGTAGCTTTTTGCTTTCCAATTTGGTAAAGGTTAAAGTATCCAACCTGTCAGGTATAACTCTCTTAATTTTGGATGCAAGTGGCCCCCAAAAGGGCCCTGGTTAACTGGACCTTTGGGGGACCTTCCTTACCTTTGACAAAGGGAATGTAGGGAATATTCAGAAAGAGGAAGTATTTTAGGGAGAGAGATTTTCATTTGTTTCATTTGTTGCTCTATATATTTCTGTTCTCTGTTTCCTAAAACAATATGAGGTATGAAAAGCAGAGTTTAAAATACAACATGAAAGGGAATATGGTACTCCAGGCTGGGGCTGGGAGGGAGAGATTTGGCTGGTGAAAGAGACACAACTGGGACTTCTGATTTTGAAGATGCCAGAACTATTCCTTGAATAACTCTGAAGAAAGAGTCCAAGGAGTTTGAGGGTGGAATTTTAGGAATTTAGTTGGACATTATTCGTAAAAGTCTGAGAGTTTGTACTACTGAATGTGACAATTGGTGAATAGACAAAAGATTGTTTTAAGGCAGCGTTTCTCAACCTCAGCACTACTGACATTTTGGAGCAGATAATACTTTGCTGTGGGGCTGTCCTGTGCCTGGTAGAATGCTCAGGGTGTCCCAGCCTATGGTTTTCAGATGCAAGTAGCAACTCCACAGTCATGATCACCAAATATGTTATAACAGTTTAGAACAGACTGTTCAAGTTAGCATTATCTGAACCCAGTGGTCAATCCTAACATCTTGAAAAGTGAAACAATCCATTATATGTTCCTCCCAGTGTAATGGAGTAGAAAACACACAGCACCACTCATGCAGTACTACTGGGGGGGGGGGGGAAGAGTACTAAATCTAATTAAGTGTCTAGATTTTAAATATCCAATAACAGCAAATACACAGTGTTAAAGGAACAGGTTAAATGACACCAAGACAATGCACTCAGACAAATTCAGAATGAAGGAAATTCTACAGGGCAAATAATCTAGTTTCTTCAACAAATAAATGAGATGAAACAGTAAAATAGTAATAACTATTAATAAGAACTATTAGACCCAAAGAACAAATAATCCAATCAAGAAATGGGCAGAGGACATGAACAGATATTTCTGCAAAGAAGTCATCCAGATGTCCAACAGACACATGAAAAAGTGCTCCACGTCACTCGGCATCAGGGAAATACAAATCAAAACCACAATGAGATACCACCTCACACCAGTCAGAATGGCTCAAATTAGTAAGTCAGGAAACGACAGATGCTGGTGAGGATGCAGAGAAAGGGGAATCCTCCTAAGCAGTTGGTGGGAATGCAAGCTGGTGCAGCCACTCTGGAAAACAGTGTGGAGGTTCCTCAAAAAGTTGAAAATAGAGCTACTCTATGTCCCAGCTATCGCACTACTGCGTATTTACCCTAAAGATACAAATGAAGTGATCCAAAGGGGCACGTGCACCCAAATGTTTATAGCAGCAATGTCTACAATAGCCAAACTATGGAAAGAACCTGGATGTCCATCAACAGATGAATGGATAAAGAAGATGTATATATATATATATATACACACACACATATATATATATATATATATACATACACATATATATGTATAAACACACACACACACACTCACAAAATGGAATACTATGCAGGCATTGAAAGAAATGAAATCTTGCCATTTGCAATGACGTGGATGGCACTAGAGGGTATTATGCTCAGCGAAATAAGTCAATCAGAGAAAGACAATTATCATATGATCTCCCTGATATGAGGAATTTAAGAGGCAGAGTGGGGGGTTTGGGGGGTAGGGAAGGAAAAAATGAAACAAGATGGGATCGGGAGGGAGACAAACCATAAGAGACTTTTAATCTTACAAAACAGAGCATTGCTGGGGAGAGGGGAATGTGGAGAGCGTGGCTGGGTTATGGACATTGGGGAGGGTATGTGGTATGGTGAGTGCTATGAAATGTGTAAGCCTGACGATTCACAAACTGTACCCCTGGGGCAAATAATACATTATATGTTAATAAAAATAATTAATAAAAAATAAGAACTATTAGAGATTAAGAGAAATTTAAGATACAAACCAACCAAATGTAATTTTGTAGATATGATTTAGATCTTGGTTCAAACCAACCAACCATAAAAAAAGATATTGGGGGGGGAATTATCTGAAATTAAACATGAACTAGATATTAGATGATATTAAAGAATTATTGTTAACTTTTTGAGAATAATAATGGTATTGTGGTTGGTAGTCTTAAAAGAGTCCTTATGTTAGAGATAGACAAGGAAGCATTCACAGATCAAATGATGGTATTTGAGTTGGCTGAAGTATTCCAGATATATTCATGTATTACTTGTATAATTGAGATGCAAATGAAAAGTAAAAGAAAAAATGAAGTGCAGAGATCAGTTCTTTCTTCTTCACCATTAACATACCAGAAAGATCTCATTTAATCCAAGGGGTTCAGTAGGAGGCAAGTCTACAGAAACCACGTTCCCATAATACAGATTATTGTAGAAGAGGTATTCTGAAAAGGAAAGAGAGAAGCCAGTAAAATGTGTTCTAAGACCTTGCTACTCAAAGAGTGGTCCATGACCCAGCAGCACAAGCATCTCTTGGGTTTTATAAATGTAAAATCTCAAGCCCACCTCAGACCCCCTGAATCAGAAACTGCATTTTAACAAGATACCCAGGTGATTCATTTGCACATTAAAGTTTGAGATTCACTGCTCTAAGTGCATGCTCATCTTTTAATAAAATTGTTTCATTATCTACCTCTGAAAGCTCCTAGTGACCAAATCTAAGATTTCATGCAGAGTCCCCTGGGAGCAAAGATTTGTGTATTAATCTGTTGCAACACCTACACTGGTTCCCTTACTAATGGCTGATCCACCATCTACTCCTGGCCCCAAGCCACACAACATCCTCCCTGCCATGCTTCCTAATTGGTAATCTGCCACCCATGACCTTGACCAGATGGTGTACTGCCTTGGGACCCCTGGCCTCATCAGCTGATTCCATACTTAGGCAGAACCACATTACAAAGGGAGGTTAGTGCCTGGAGCATCCATAGAGATGGATGGGCCCCCAAAGATTGTGGCATGCAATTAAAGGGAAAGAACTCTATTAAGTATTTTTATGAGAGGCCAAGGCCCTTTACAGATAGGGGTCACCAGCCCTGCTATTAATCTAGTCTTGGTGTCTTCCAAACAGAAAATACTTTACATATGAAGAGATATGAGGAGGGCATGGGGCGGATGTGGAGTGCTTCACATCCATTCGGATAAGTGAAACTCTCTTCCACCTTCTCTTTCCTCAAGACAGGAAAGAAGGTTTGCCTTCACTAGTGTTCTCTCTCTTTTTAAGCAGAGCCAACTTGGGTGTGGCATCTATGCCTTCTTTGTGATTAACTTTTGCTCATGCACATGGCTGTTTAATGAATATTGATTCTGATGATTTCTTTGATTAATAGGGTCTGAGAAATTTCACACTTAATATCTGAATTGAGATGAGGCATGTGGCATCATTTCAGTTCTCGGGGAACTGGCAACTACATCACAGCCTCTTTTATGAGGTGTCTTCAAAGAAATCCTTTGCACATTTCTGAATATTTGCCATCAGGTATGCCCAACGTCTTCGTGTCTGACTCTTTTGTTTTGTGTCAGCTGCCTGAGGGTGAAGAAAACAGAGCTGAGCTGTGGGACTGTGTGGGGTGAGTGGTTTATGATGCGGGCTCTGAAGCCAAATTGCTTGGGTTTAAATCCAAATTTACTACTTACACCTCTGTGCCTCAGTTTCCTACATGTAAAATGGGGATGATATTGTCTTCTGTCTCACAATTTCATTGTGAGGGTTAGATGAAGCTGTATCTGTAAAGCACTCAGAAGAGTGCCTGGAACAAAGTAAGTGCTCATTAATGCCGTTATTATCACCTACACAAACACTATGTTCCAACACCAATTCTCTAACACTTACTGGGGGTCCTACAATTCCATTTAATTCTGCTACTAACTACTGAGACTTTGCCCAGAGGTTAAGGGCAAAGTCCTTTTATTCTGACCTATCTGAAACTAGTACCCCATCCCACAAGATGAAGGGCAAGTTTCCAAGACTGCCTTAACTTCAGACATCAGTTGCAAGTGGTATCCCCAGGATACCAGTGCTTCTGTGCAACTTTGCTACAAATTTAGGGGTTTCTATGACCGCCCCCTTCAGGTCTGATAATTCACTAGAATGACTAAAGGCTACAGCTCTGAAATAGCCAGATGTTAGAGGTACATAGGGTAAGTTCTTGGGGGAAAGCCACAGAGCTTCTTTGCCCGCTCTGGGTGTGCGAGCCACTCGGCACATCCATTTCTTCACCAACCAGGAAACTCTTCTGAGCACTGGTTTTCAGTTTTTATCTAGGGTTTCATTACATTGGCAGGACTGCTTAAATCACTGTTCAGGTGATGGAACTTATCTCCAGTCCCTCCTCTCTCCCCAGAGGTCAGGGGGTGGGGTTGAAATTTCTACTACTCTGCTCATAATCATGTCTTGGTTTTTCTGACATGACCAGTTCCTCCCTTGAAACTATTTAATAAGACCCATCAAGAGTCACCTCATTAGCATAAACTCAGGTATGGTCAAGGGGCTCTTACGCTAATAAAGACTCTGCTATCACACAGGAAATTCCAAGGATTTTTGAAACTCTGTTCCAGGAACCAAGGACAGAGACCAGCTGTGTTTTTTATTATATCACACTCAACAAATATTCTAACACTTATGTTGGTCCAGGTACTATGTGAGGCAGTGGGGAGTAACCTCTACTCTCAGTGGTTTTCATAAAGCCATAGGCTGCAGGACAGTGCCGGATCTAGACCACGAACCGGGACCACCACTCTTACTTCACCATCATGAGCACCCACACAGAATCCTATCTCAGGAGTTTCGAGAACCACAATTTTGAGCTGCAGGGCACCTGAGAACTTACTAAAACAGTTCCACCCTTTTACAGATGAGGAAACCCAGAAGTAATTGGCCCAAGGTTGTATTCCATCAGTGACACACGTCGTAACTGATAATCTGGAGCTCTTGCCATTCACCATGAGCTATGGGAGCAAAGACTTCAGTGCCTGTACCGATGGTGTGCCAATGGTGAAAGGCAGATATTTACAGTCCATCTTTTTGATTAAGGGCCTCGTCATCTTCCTCTGCCTACTTACTATGACGGCTCTCAGAGTCGGCTTGGAAGATGTATAGGACACGATGGCGAGAGCTGCTGGTCAGAGGAACACGTATCAGAGGGTGCTCCCTTCTCCCTTCACACCTCCTAAGCTAATCAGCTCTCCTGCCACCACCTTCCTGCCCGAGAGGAAAGGCCCTAAAACTTTGGCAAGTCCACTCTACTCAATGTTTGGAGAGGGGGGCATCCACTATATACAAAGCATCCTACTAGCTGTTGAGTTTATAGAGCTGAGTAAGACATGGTCTTGTATGGTATCTACATACATAACTTGAATGAGAAAAAAAAATGTAAAGCAATGTGGTACCAAGGCATAATATGCTATCAGAATATAGGGGAAAGAGATTAATTCGGGTGAGGAGTTCTAGTAACACTGCTTTTGCAAGTGTTTGACTTCTCTGCTAGTATAAAGGTCAATAAGGAAGAACCAAAAGCTAAGCTTTTTAATTTTAATAATATAATAATTTAATAATATAATTTTAGCTAAGCTAAAATTATATTGCATGCCTGCCACAGTACACAAACCCACATTGCTTTGTTTGCCTTCAATTATCTAAATTAGAGATTTTCAAATACTTCTTATCACGTGCCCTAATTTAGAAAACATTTTAACAATTTTGTAAATATATACATATTTAACTAGGGGTAAAACGTGAGCATATACTGATGTACTGTGCAAAACACATAAAACATAGCAAGATAATAAAAATGATAATCTGTGAAAATTGTATTTCTCTTAGATGTCTATGTCAACATAATTTATTCCCACCTATTCTTTTTACAACATGATACTGACATTTCTTCATTGAGGAGAGGTGATGTCTGTGTTCCCTCCTTTTGAACCTGGACAGAAGTTTGTAACCACCCGGTTAGAATAGGTCATAAAAAGAGATACTGCTCTGCTTGGCTCTCTCTTGGCACGTGTGCCTTGGGCGCCCTGAGCTGACACGCAAGAGTAGATGGCCAAGGTGGAGGGAAATTGACAGTAGGCCTCAACTGCCTGACAGGATGATTTGGATTCCAGCCTCTGAGCTGACCCAGGTGACACCATGTGGAACAGAGACAAGCTATCCCTGCTGAGCACAGTCCTAGCTGTAAAATAGTAAGCAAAATCAGTATTGTTGTTTTTCTAAACTACTAAGTTTGGGGATGATCTGCTTTACAGTCATGGTGACTGGGAAAAAGAAAAAGATGAAGTATTTCATCAATATTTCTAATAATTTTTCTAATAATATTTCTATGTAATTAACAGTAATTAAGACTTAACTAAATTATAGTAATTAATATTCTAATAATATTTCTAATTAATATTTCTAATAATAATTCTGATCTTTCTAAAACCTCATCAATATTTCTAAAATTATTTTCACTTTTAAGGATATAAAAACTCTTTAAGCTCTTTTAATATTTTAATTCATAATGACATTTTTGGTGAGAGCAACATAGTTGGGAAGACTTCATTAAAAAGCAAACAAGCCTCATTTAAAAATTTACAATGTGGGGTGCCTGGGTGGCTCAGTGGGTTAAGCCTCTGCCATCAGCTCAGGTCGTGATCTCAGGGTCCTGGGATCGAGCCCTGCATCTGGCTCTCTGCTTGAGGGGGAGCCTGCTTCCCCTTCTCTCTCTGCCTGCTTGTGATCTCTCTCTTTTGTCAAAAAATAAAATCTTAAAAAAAAAATTCACAATGTAATAATTCAAAGTCATGATTCTATGCCCAGTTTATTTCCCCACTAAGTTTTTTTAAAGGAGGGATAACTGGTACAATATTATATTAGTTTCAGGTGTACAATATAACGATTTGATATTCATATATATTTTGAAGTGATTAATACCATAGGTCTAGTTAATATCTATCACCTTATAGTTACAATTTTTGGCGGGGGGGCAATAAGAACTTTTAAGGTCTCTCTTAGCAACTTTCAAATATACAATGCATTATTAACTATAATCGCCATGCTGCTGTATATCACATTCCCTGGACTTATTTATTTTATAACTGGAAGTTTGTACCTTTTGACCTCCTTCCCGATTAGATTTTCACGGCAGACTTGGCCAAAAAGATACCTCATTTCATGAAAACACAATCTATATCAATGGCTCGTCCCCTATAGTTAATGTTACTAATTCATATTTCAGAGTCCTGATAAATTGTAATTTTTGACTTTTTGTCAGAGCTAAGTATGTCCATTTTGCTTTTACCCCATCATGTGGCTGACAGCTCATGCCAAGAGTAGAGAGCTGGTTCAACCACTCTCCTGCAGCTTCTTTTTTTTTTTTTTTTTTTTTTTAAGATTTATTTATTTGACAGATAGAGATTACAAGTAGGCAGAGAGGCAGGCAGAGAGAGAGGAGGAAGCAGGCTCCCAGCTAAGCAGAGAGCCCGATGCGGGGCTCGATCCCAGCACCTCGGGATCATGACCTGAGCTGAAGGCAGAGGCTTTAACCCGCTGAGCCACCCAGGCGCCCCTCTTCTGCAGCTTCTTTACAGGAATCTCCTAATGCCACGCATTCATTTAGTGAGGAAGAGTTCAGTTAAACCAGATAAAGAATACAAGCACTACTGCTGCAGTGATCTGTTCCCACTGTCTCTGTTTACCACCTCCAGCGCCTCCTCATCACCCTCAGGATAAATAAATATCTAAGCCTCAAACCGGGCAGACGATGTCATCTGCTCCCTTGCATGCACCTGGGCGCCAGCCTTTCCAAATCACTTGCAGCCTCCGTTCAGTTTCTCACAATGAATGATGACGGGGTAAGTCCATGTATCTGAATTTCAGTCAAATGCGCAGAAGATAGCCACTCTTTCAAATGCATATACGCTTTGTCAGGATGGCGCAGAGAAGGGGTCCCATTTACTTGCACGGGGACCTTCTTACACAAAACGATGGCAAGCACTAACCAAACATTCCTTAAATGTGCCTGAGACCTCAGGGCTGGGGGCAGGGACAGAGGAGTCCTTGTCCTAACTAAGGAGTCCGTATCGACCATAGTGTAATCTGTCTCTTCTGACTGAGCATGGACAGAACAATGACAGTAACGCAACAATCAGCCTTGACTACCTTTCTTTCAAACATATGATCTTTAAAGCCTTGTTATCTTTTAAGAATGGTTCTTATTATTCCCTAGAATGAGACTGTTTATCTAGTACACAACTTTACTTTTCAGATGAACATCTGTGGCAGAATCCAATTCTGTTACCCAAACATTTCTTTTGCAGCCAAACCTTTAAAAACTCATCTATTCTGTAAAGTAGGTATATTTATATTCCTCTTTTCCTTAAGGGATGGAGGAGGGAAATGGGGTAGGCAAATGCAGTCAGCTCACCAGTTATTAATGTTGTGGATTACGTTCTCTGTGGATTATAAGGGGTGTGTTTTTCATTCTGGGCCAACACTGACCGAAGTACCTGGGGAATAAAAACTCATTTTAAAATTAGCCCAAGCAAAAATAAATAATGAGGGAAGAAAATGCATTGTAAAAAAGAATAATATGGAGCAGGTGAAAGGCAGATAATACGGTTTCGATCAATCACTGCTTTGGACTGTCTTTTCCCTGCTTTCTCTGCCATTTGCATGCATAATTGAATGTTCCCTACTCGATGAAAAAGAACACTTACGAGAAAATACTGCTATCAAAACGAGCAAGAGTGGCTAAACGTGTGCTTTACTAAAACCTCAAGGTCCCCTCATAGAAATTCGTTTTCAGAATCTGTGCTCCTTTACAATTTAGGCCTGGTTCGCCTTTCATGGTTATCTGATGGACCTTCTAGGGAATGAGTTAGCTCTCCTTACCTCGGTGCGTCTCTATGAGGGATTCTTCATAGTGTTTCCTCATGAAATTTCCTCAGCCATTCACAACTCCCAGGAGATCTGAAAATGGCACTTCTTAACACTCATAATTGCCTTTTATTTTCTCTTCTTTTCTCTTATTCATCCTTTGGAAAGTATTTTGAGGATGTGGTCTCTTTCCTTTCCCAAACATATAGTGAGCTAAGCCTCTTAACTCCTTGGCAGCCTCTGTTTGTGAATCTCTCCAGCTTTTATCTTCTTTGTCACTGGAGTGATAGCATCTGAGCTAACTCAAGCGAGGAAGATAGCCTTAGTTTCATACACTTCCAGAAGAACGAGAAGACTGTATGTATGGGACAGCAAGGCAGCTACTCTGATGACTGATTTATTAAAAGGTAAGCTTTAGAGTACAGATAAAAGAAAATTGATCATTCGATGGCAACTTCACTTTCCCCTCTGTGGTAGGAGCATCCAATAGCTCAGGCCTGTATTCAGTGGAGTAATACCCCAAAAGCCTTTTCTTCTGCCTTGCTAAGTAGCACCATGCATCAGAACATCAACAAACCTCGTAAAATAATACCTGGAGGTGCCCCATCGGCACTCTAGAAGCCATCTCTAGGAGCCAGTCAAGCTCAGTGAACTGCTCCAGGGAAAGTTCTGACCTTCCAGTAAGTTCCTTGCTGAGCTTCTGTTGACAAGCCACTGACCTAAGGGGCAGAGGGCATCCTGTTTTCTTGTTAACCACTGGAAATTACAATGTTTTCATAGACTCTCCTTACGAAGAGCAGAAAGTGCCTTCCTTTATGCCTTTTGTGATCAAGTTAATTACTAGGACCTTGAACTTCACACAAAGTAAGTGAAAATTGGTCTTTTACCACTCCCCATACAGGTAGGTTACTCAGAAGATTTCCCTACAACCGGATGGCTTTCTCCTCCCATGTATGTTTTCCATTTTTTAATCCAGACTTATAAATGCAAGTCATTGAAGACAACAACAACAACTAGCCTTTGGGCTAATGTATTTTTTTTTAATAATGATTTTTTTTTAATGGAACCTACATTGGCCTGACTTCCTTTTGTCTGAATAAAAGCTTTAGCACAGTATAAAAGGGTTGCATGTGCTGAAATGTTGCCCAAGGATATGTGTTATTATTCCTCCCCCCTTGACCAGCAGGGTCTCCGTTCTCTTTCCCTTTCAGCCTTTTGTTTGAACAGATGGGATTGGGGAAGCAGGGAAAGAAAGCCATTCTGTTCTCATTAACTCTCCCCATACACAAACACAAACCTGGGCTTCAGGGACTCTGAAACGGGACAGCTCCCACTCTATTGCCACTGAGACCTGACGTACTGAGATACAAAGAAAGCCAGGCTGAGGACCCACATCACCATTTCAATGAGGCCGCTAACCAGTGAAATTACATTTGTATATGTTTTTATAAATATATTCACAAAAATATGTGCCTATATAATGTACAACACAAGCAAACATTATGTGTATAGAAAATCTATTGTATACACTATATATAGTACATTATTTTCAGAAATTTCTTTGTCACGTTTGGTGATAGCTTGGGTACAAATATATTTGCGATGAAAGATAATGGTATTCTGTGAATTATAAAACCTTTTGCCCCTTCATCATATCTTCTTTATACAAAAGAGCTTAAATATATGGAGAATGGTGGGGTTCCCATTATTTCCTGCTATCTTGTTCAGTTTTAACGTAAAAATCATTATTAAGGTTTCTAGTTTGGACAGTCTTGTCTGTTAAAGCTCTTGACCATGAAAAATGTCACAAAAAATGAACAAATATGGTCCAAATATCGAAGGCTCTCTCTTTAGGGGTTCTTATGAAAGTAAAAGGCTTAAAAAAATATCTATATCTTGAGAGAAAGTGAAAGGCTTTACAGAACTAGATGAGGGTGTTTCCCCCTGGCGAGCTAATTCTGGGAAGTGCTATCTTTTGTTCTGGACACGGATTAGAAAGTGGTCTGGCCTATTTGTTAGATCATATTTGCTTTTAAATCTCCGTCCGTCCTCATTACTATGATGAGGGTACTGAGGCAAAGATAAACAGAGCCTGAAAAGATGTCTTCTCATGGCCAGATGCTACCACCTGAGCTTTTGCCGCCATGAGCCCGAAGTCTCAGGAGGGCGAGGAAAAAAGGAACGCTGCCCAGGAACAGATGCATTTATGTTTCCTAGCACATTCATACATTCAGAGTGCAGTCCCAGAGGACTGGGATGCTACTTTTATTCTTCCAGGACTTCCAACGGTGTGGAATGTGCAGAATTAAAACGAAATGGATAAAACTATGGAGACAGTGAAAAGATCAGTGGGTTGCTGGGGGTTGGGAAGAAGGAGAGACGAGTAGGCAGAGCACAGAGGATTTTTAAGGCAGTGAAAATATTCTGCGAGATCCCGTGATGACGGATACATGTCATTATACATTTGTTAAACCCCACAGAATGTACACCACCATGAGTAAACCCTAATGTAAACTACAGGCTTTGGGTGATAATGATGTTTCAGTGTAGATCTGTACTGTAACAAATGTACCCGTCGCAGGGGATGCTGACAGTACAGACGGCTGTGCATGTGTGAGGGCAGAAGGTGTGTGGGAAATCCTCGGCCCTTCCTCTCAGTTCTGCCGTGAGCCTAAAACTGCTCTAAAAAATAAAGTCTATTTTTTAAAAAAGAAAACATTTTATTTTTTTTAAAAAACGAAATGGATTCTGTGGCATCTCTCTTGGAGGGATCCCCCCAAACACAGGGGAATATTTGTGTCCAAAAACAAGCATTTCTAAGTAATAAACAATCTCTTGTAGTTCTATGAAACATTTCCTTGGAGTTTGTTATGAACACAAATTAGCCAGTTTACTTTTTTTTACACCCAAAGAAACTAAAGCGCAAAATGCTCCAAGCCTGAGTTTGTGATCAAGAAGAGAAATAAGGTAGAATTTATATTCTATATTAGTCATTGTTAACTCATGAATACAGGATTCAAAAGAACCTGTTGAAAATAAAACATTTTGTCAACTTTCCAGAGCACACCAAAATACGCTCATATTTAATATCCTGTTAGAAAAAAAAGAACTCTGTTATATACCATAATTGTTTCCTGCTGTATAGAGAGAACACATATTTGGACTCTAACTAGAAAATCTTGCAATATCTTTCAGTATTTTTATTTTCAAAATCGGTTCAGATTGACTAGGCTGAGGGCAGAGGGAGAGGACTATAAATTGGCCAAACAACAGCAGGGAAAAAAGGCCAGTGATAAAAGGCAGCCGATCCCAAGGGGGCTTGTCTAGCAGGGCGCTGCGGGGGTCAGCACTGGCTTTAGTCCTATTTAATATTTTTATTACCAATCTGAAGGGGGAGGGGAGACTGAATAAAAATGAAATCTGCAGATGGCTACTCATTACGGAGGATTTGCAGACCCTAGGAAGAGCAGGAATGAAATTCAGAGGTTCATTTGGAAAGGTGGTCAGAAAAGGACAAAGAAGGCTGGAAAGCCACGAGATGGGGAATCACGGGGCAGTAACTCCACTACGGCAGGTGAAAGGCATCTCAGGCTGCAGGAATTCTGACAGCATCCTGGCAGCGGACAAGTTTCACCCCACACATTTTAGGTGTTTGGACTGGCAAGGTAAAGGTCCGCGAGACTGCCTTTAGACTGCTGCTGAATTTAGTTACAAGAAGACAAAAGGAATTTAAGTTAGGATTTCATCTATCTGCCTTCATAATTGCAAGTGCTCCTGCTGAGGGGTGATTTAAGGTGTATGGATGATTGAAAAGACCAGTGTGCAGCCAGGTCCTTGCCATTCTTTGATGTGCACCAGCAGCCCTCTGTCCTCAGATGTTGCTCTGGGCAGCTTGGCTCCTTAGATGCACAGTTAGCACAAGGCCTTTCTTCAGGACAAGCTACCCACCAACCTGGTCTCCCTTTGCCAGTGCCCCGTTTATTGTGTGAAGTGCTGTCCCTGACATTTCTGCAGGCCTTATTTGCTCAATAGAGAAGTCATCATCAACTGATGAGATCTCCCTTTGCTCTGAACCTTCCGTGGCTCCCTAGGGCCTGTAGAAAATTGGCATTCCTTTGCTGGGGATTCTGGCTATCTCCCGAAGAGCGTATAGGTGTCTGCACCATCCCTGGAGTCAGACTGATTGGCTTCAAACTGCCTGACTCACCCAATGGCCATCATTCCAAATATTAACTCCCAGCCACTTTCAATGACCAAACAGGGATGATAACAATAGTTGCCTCATAGTGTCCTAAGGGTCAAATGAAGTAAACATACATGAAGTGTCTATATCACGTTGGTACACCATAAGTGCTCAAGAGATGCCTGCTACAGCTCTTCGGTTGACAATTTTCAGTCTATCCTTAACAACCATTTTAAATTTTTCCTAGAAATATCAATTTCTGGACGATAAAACAACATGCCATACATAAAACAATGAAGGTTGTTTTTGAAAGATCATTTTATAAAGTGGTTATATTATTATATCTACCATATAAAAGTGGTATTTTCCTACAGGACCTTGACGACCGGCTCCATGCTCGAATAGGTGCCAATGTTCGTAGATCTGCCGACCTCACTGTGGGCTGGCTTGTCACATAACATCCTTCACTCTGATCTCAGCCCCCAACCTTCTAGCTGCCCATCATTTCCCCTCTTCCCCACGCCTCTCACAGTGTGTCCGCCAGGCACATCCTGCCTTGGTCTGACCCCTCAAAGACTAGTCGCCCATGCTGTTTATTCCCCAGCCTCACTCAGCTGGGGTTTTCATGTCTCAATGAGTCACTCGTGACGCTTCCTCCATCCTGCCATTACTTCCTCACGTGGAAACAAAATCTCAAGTGTTCCCTTTAAGGTTCAGTCAAGATGGTACCTCTCCTGTGAAGCCTTCCCAGAACTACTCTGCTCCATCCCTTTTCTGAGGAAAGGAGTTTCTTCTTCTGTGTTCCCACTATTGTAACTCCCAACGTGCTGCGTATCTGTCTCTGTCTCTATTGTGAGGACTCCCTGGGTCAGAACTGTCTTACTCAACCTATACCTCAAGTTCCTAGCACAGAAATCCTCAATAAATACTTACCGAGTGTTTTCATTAAGCTTGTTAAATTAATGAACGGAAGTTGATCTTGCTAGAGAAAGGAAAGAAGCCCAGGAAATCCAAGGATCACCTAGGAAAGGGGAAGACATGGAGAGGGAGAGAGAGAGAGAGAGAGAGAGAGAGAGAGAAAGAGCTCCTATCCACTGGGACCCCCTGCTGGACAGAGAAAGTGAGCGCAAGTAGCTTCGAAATTAACCTTGGGACTGGAAGCCCTTTCCCCATGGGAACTGGGTTTGGGTTAGCCACAGAGAAGTGTTGGAAGTGAGACTCCAAAATGCAATTTCACAGTTGGAGCCACCTCCCTCCTCCAGTGTGGCAGCAGCACGTCTGTCCTGGGACAGGCACACAGACTGTGTAATCAGGCTCAGCTGGTAATCAGGGAGCTGCCAAACAGACGCGAGACTAAATTACCTCCCCGTCCCAGACAAAGTGGCCTTCTCGATGAGGGTTAAAACCAGTGATGGTGGAAAAAACAAAGGAAGGAAAGTGGCAGCTGCTACCAAACACCTGGCCAGTGGACGGCTCCCAATCCGTCCTTATTCACCCGCATACCCTCTAAAGCCAGGGTTGCTTAATGAGGAACGGGCATTTCAGACCAAAGGTATTTGGTGCCAAAGTCATCGTTAGAGGACGAAAACAATTTATGCCCACAGTGACAATGGAAGGGGCAGAACAAATTTCCTGTCAACAGCTTGCCAATGGTGGGCCGAATAAACTTGTATAAGACAATGTGCCTCGGTTTCTCTCTTTTGTAATTGAGAGGGATGTGCTCTCACACCTGAGATTCAGATGATAAGCTCTTTTTGGGAAAGAAGATGCTATTTCTGTTCTTGCATGTGTGTGTCCTTGGGGGGCTGGAAGGGACACTGCAATTACAGTCAGAACCATGTAAGTTCATGAGCTTGAGATTAAAAGGGCCACAGAAAGTAAGGAAAGCCCAGAAATCAAATAATGACCTAGGAAAGGGGTACTTCTGAGACTTTGAGAGAGAATGAGGCTGCTCTGCTTGATCTGTGATAAGGGGTTGGGGTGCCAGGTACACGCTGTGATCTGAGTATGCAATGGTGGGCAAAAACAACCAGAAGTTTGCCCTTGCCTTCATGAAGCTTACAGTCTGGGGGGCAAATTGCCATTAAACAAATCTTCCCACAAGTAAATGTAAAACTGTATCTCTAAGTGCTGTGAAGAAGCAAGGAGTTATGGGAGCTGCCATATAGGACTTGCTCCATGTAGGGAAGGCCCCTGAGAAAGTAGCAGCAGAGCTGAGAGCTGAGGGACAAGTGGGGTTCACTCCAGGTAGAAGGGAAGGATGGACATTCTAAGTGGCTTGGACAGATGGGCCAAAAAGTTGTCTACAATTGCAGGTAGAACTTATTATCCACTGCATCGATTTCTGTCTGATTCAAACATCTTATACTATAGGTCTACAGTATAGGACCAGGCTAGCTACAAGGCAAGGCTGCTTCCTACTACGGAAGCTGGTGATGAGGCAGGGGTTCCTCCTGAGTAGGATGGTAAACTTCACCCTCTACAGAGGCTGGAGGCAGGTCTCGGGTTTCACTCAGCTGTCCAGGTAACAGGAACAAGGTCAAGATGTTCTGCTACAGCCCGTGGGTAGCAGACAGTGAGGTGGACAGGAGTTGCTCCAAGGAAAGGGATTTTAGACATGGCCTGTGACATTACATCATCTATATCAGTTAGCTATTGTCATAAATGATGCTGGAAAACAAGGCAGCCCAGCATTCAGTGCATCACCTACACAAGATACATGCCCATGCTCATGGCTACAGTTTTTCTGCAATTCAGATGATCTAGAATGGGCTACTAGGAGGCTCTGTTTCAGGCTCTGGGTCATCTAGGCAGGGCTCCTAGTTTCATGTTGGGTTCTGGCCCATTCCATGTGTCATTTTTAGGATCCAGGCTGGAGTCCGTGCTATTCAAGGCATGTTCTTATGGCAGATCGCCTGATACAAAAGCATGCCAAGCGAGCACATTTAAGGCCTCTGTTCATGTTGTGTCCTTGAAAATTCCAGTGGTCAAAGAAACTCATATGGCTAAAGTCAATATTAATGCGACAAGGATGTATATTCCACCCACAGTGAGAAAGAAATGACCATTTGCTGAAAAACAATGCAAATTATTACACTATCCTTAAGACCAGCATGTGGTTATCTTAGGATCAGAAACTGGTGCTCTGGAAACTCGCTATTTGTATTGTGTGCTATTATTTCCTTTTTGTTCTCCCTTAGTATTTAGTTAAATTCTTTTTAAAATGTCAGATCGTCTCAGCTGTGTTATGAGGAACTGGGGGAAACACTTTTGTCTACCCTTGAGCCTGAGTTTTAAATGGAAACTGATGTACCCCAGGGTGAGAATCCCAAGTGGGAGGTGAAACTCAGGAGCTTCCGAGGATTCTCATCCAGTAGCCACCATCCCCCTTGCATGGGTTCTCCTTCCTGCATTCTTCTCTGCTCACTTCTTGGAGGATTCTGGGGTTTGATTTCCTAAGAAAACAGTTTCAGTGTGCACATGTGTCAGAATACAGCATAGTAGATACCATGTGCTATCCATTCTAAACCAAGATGCTTCCAGCGGACTTGCCATCAGCAAGACAAGCCTCCCTAAGCATGGCCAGTTGCTCTAACCATCAAGGCAGGATGCTATACACCAGATTTCAAGTATGTCTTCATCTCCAGCCAGGACAAGTGAAGCTCACCAACACTCATATTTTAGAAAATTAAACTTTGGGAAGTTATCAACATTTCCATGCTGTTCCTGAGAATGAGTGCTGGTGGTGGTCAGGATCTGTCACTGAAACTCAAAATGCAGGTCAACCTCTGTGTCACAGAGGGTGGCCGACCCTCTCCCCATTCTTCCTTATTGCCAGTGGTTCCAATATGCAAGAGTGTTCCTCAAACTTTAATGGGCTGAGGAATCACTTAGGGGGTTTGTTAAAATGTAGATTCTGACTCAGTGGGCCTGGGGTGGGCTGAGAGTCTGCATTTCAAACAAGCTTCCAGGTTCTGATGCTGCTGCTCCATCAGTCACACTTTGAGTAGCAAGGAATATAGAAACCAAGTCTGTTCCTTCTAGGAAATGAAGGAATGAAACTGCCACTTTAGGTATATCAAAATGTCAAAGTATGGGGTAACTTTTGTCAGACTTTGGTGGGGATCAGGACTGGCTACATATGGTTTCCAGGCAAATCAGGGAAAACGGGAAAAGTTCTACAGAAGCTGATTTAGGTTTAATCCCAATTGGTTTAACCTCAATCGACCGATTTAACCTACATCTGGTTGTAAAGGACTTATAACCAGAGTTGTTTCCTAATGAAATGGCTACTTCTGAAGTACTGAACTTCCTCTTCTTGAAGGTGCTGGAAAAGGGGTGAAGGGACTACTGATGAGAGAGGGTTGGGAGGACTCCAGCTGGGTGTACAATGTGATCGGAGGGCCAAAGACCTTCAAGCTCTTGGTCTATACTTCGACTGCATATCTGGTTTCTATACAGGGTCTGATTCTTTCTAATTTGTGATTTAGCATTTTTTTGGTTGTGAAATGCTCAGAAATGAAAGATGCTATAAAGCAATGCAGTCCATGGAAATGAATTCTAACCCCTTCTTCCCTCGCAGACTTTGTACTCCTAGGCAATCATACGTTTTTTAGACATAAGGAGCTGATGTGAAAGTCTGTACACTGACCTCAAGGTACTGGCTTTGGAAGAATTCATGTAGAGTAATGTGGAAACAAGTATGAAAGACTGAGCAAGTCAGACAGGAGAGAGTGCCCACCTGGGAACTAGAGCCTGTAGGCCCCACTGCTGGGCCTGCCACTGGAATAGCTCTAAGTCTTGGATAGGCCTTCACCCTTGCTAATCCTATAAGGGAATGAGAGAACTAGACTCGAGCTCTTTGCTTTCTTTTCCTGTCTTCTCAGTCATGGAACCCTTCTGTCAAATTCAGTGTTATGTTAGGCAGCATAGAACATAACATAAAAGCAAAGCTGCTCTTACTGGAGTAGGGAGCCTGGAACTTCTCTATAGGTCCCCTACTGACTCCATGAGGCACTTCTGTGGAAGCCAAAAGCTGTAGAGACACAGTCTGCAAACCAAAGCAAATCTCTGCCCTGGATGACCTCAAAGGTCCCTCCCGTTCCAAAGCTGTGAGGATCACCTCATCTGCAAGAGTGCTCCCTAAGACTGTGTAGAAGGTTGGAACTAAACCTCTCCCAGCAGTAGGACACTTGTCTGCAAAAGGCTTGGGCCTCTCCTTTTTGCTCTTATACACACAAATTTGGGTTTTCAGGGATGAAGAATACATGATAAAATCCTGAGCATGGGGTACTCCTCACCAATCTCTGGCTGCAAGGGACGAAAAACAAATTTGATCCAGGTCAGGCAAGAAAAGGAAAATGTATTGACTCATATATCCAACTTCAAGAAGGATAGGAAGAGTGGATCTTAAAGTTAACTAGAACCAAAGACTCAAAATTTCTCTTTCTCTTCCTTCTACCTCTGTTTCTGCACTGAGTCCATTATCACCTCCCAGAGTGAGCAACATCAGCTCTGAACAGTTATTCTTCAAGCTTAGTAACTAGAAAAGTGTGAAATATCCATTGATATATCATGTCCAGTTAAAAAAATACCAAAGGGAGGGCTCTCCCTGGACTATCCTGGGCTGGACATCCCTCTGTGGGATCCTCTGCTATAGACCACAGCAGGGTATACTCTGTGGTGGGCAGAATCCACTGAAGCCACATGGCTGGTTCCAGTGTGGCTATTATGAAAAGGAGGGGAAAGAGTAAGGGAGAAGAAAAACAGCAGCTGTCTACTGTACCCGCCATTCCAAGCTTTCCTCCAGTCTTCACTCCAGCCTGACCAGAGTGTCTCTTGCCTTTTGCTTTGTCCCCCTTGCCTGACATACCCCCTTTTCTCCCTTCTCAGCTGGTTGCTAGTCTTTCTAGTCTTCAAGGGTTAGTTCAAATCCCAACTCCCCCAGAAATGCCTTTTCTTCCATCCTGTATATTCTTTCCTTTCCAGGAGAAAGGATCCCCTGTCTGTACATTCAGTGGTGAGTTGGCAAATGTTTAAAAACCACTCTCCTGAAAAACAAAGAATCAAACAAAACTCTGATTTTTCACTTGTCAATTTCCATGGTGTAAATACTCCTACCATGGTCAATTTCCCGCTCTCAGCATGAGAGTCAGTGAATGCAGAATTGGAAAGAAGTGTGCAATACAGCACCATTACACAGAATTCCCACCATACAGATACTACAGATCTGAAGACTCTTGAGAGCATACACATTAGTGAACTGAAGTAATAATTATAAAGTTTATGAGTTCTGAGTATTAGCTTTGTCTTTAATTGTAAATTATCATACAATTTTTTAATATTGGCAGTGTTTAATAATCATCTCACAAAATTCTTAGAAAATTAACAGCTACGGTTTTGACTTTTCTAGAATTTCATTTAAATACAATCATATAGGGGGCGCCTGGGTGGCTCAGTTAAACGTCTGCCTTTGGCTCAGGTCACCATCTCAGTGTCCTGGGATCAAGCCCTGCTTCTAACTTTCCCTTTGCTCCTCCCCGTGGCACATTCTTTCCCCCACCGCCTCAAACTTATTTAAAAAATAGAATCATATAGTAGATAGTCTTTTATTATCTGGCTTCTTTCACTAAGCATGCTTTTTAGAATTATTCATGTTTCAGCATGCATCAGTAGTATATCCACTCTTTATTGATGAAGGATAGTCCATCATATGAATAATACCACAAAGCTATAGTCATTCATGATTTTGGTTTGTTTCTGCTATTATGTATAAAGCTGGTGTAAAGATCTGTATACAGGTCTTTTTATGGACATGCATTTTCACCTGTCTTGGATAAATATCTAGGACACTGTTGTGTTGTATGCTAAGGGTACATTTAACTCTATTTATTTTTTTTTTTTCAGCGGGGTACATTTAACTCTAAAAGGAACCACATCAATGTTTTTCTAAGTGAGCTTATTATTTTGCATGTGTATGAGAGATGTAAAAGAATTCCACTTGCTCTCCATGCTCTTGAACACTTCGTGTGATCAGTCTTTCTAATTTTAGACATTCCTGCAAGTAGTGTAGTAATATCTTACTCTCATCTTGATATGTCCTTCTCTAATAACTAGGGATGTTTAGATCTTTTCAGTGTTTACTTGCCACTCATCTATCTTCTTTGGTGGAGTGTCAATTCAAATCTTTTGCTCAATTATCGACTGGGTTGTTATTGTGGAGTTGTTTTATTATTGAATTGTAGGAGTTATTTATACATTCTGGAAGCAACTTATTTATCAGATGTATGTTTTGTAAAAATGTTTTAAAGAGTCTGTGGCTCTTCTGTTTTTTGGGTTTTTTTTTGCAGATTATCTAACCATTGTGTTTTTTAATTTAATTTCAATTAATTAACATACAGTGTATTATTAGTTTCCGAGGTAGAGTTCAGTGATTCATCAGTTGCATGTAGCACCTGTGCTCATCACCTCACTAGCCCATCACTCAGCCCATTCCCTGCCCCTCTGCCCCCAGCAACCTTGTTTGTTTTATAGAGATGAAAGTCCCTTATGGTTTGTCTTCCTCTCTGATTTTGTCACTTTAACACTTAAATAATTTGACTGGTCTTACCCAGTATTTAATAAGGCCATGGAATTTCTTATAATAGTCTACCAAAGAGTAAGGGTTTGAAATATATACATGTGGATCATCTAGCTTATTATTTGTGTCACCTTGGGAAAGTCACTTAACTTCTCTGAGTTTACGAATGATCATCTATTAAAAAAAGAATGATCATCTATAAAATTGAACTGAGTGATAATGTTAACTGAATGGGCAGGAATTTGTTGACAAAGCAAACAGGTGGAAGAGGTATTTGTGGCCATGAGGCCCCTCCCTCAAGTACTACAACCTCACCACTTTGGAAGCTGGTTTTAGTTATGAGTCAGAGGGAGGATTAGCCGTCCCTTTGCCCTCAGAAGGAGTGGCACAGGAATGCTTCTGGATGCTACAAGCCCAGCCCATACACTGCAAGGCACAGTGGTTGTTCCACAACGTTGCTAAGATGATGATCTAGAGGATGTCATCCCCACTCTTAAGAGCCCACAAGTCTCAGGATGCCACCACGGGGGCTCTGGAAGGATCTACCCCATGCTCCACTTTGGTCACGTGTCCACACCTTCCTTAGCACTTGCGAACTCTCCATGGGACAACATCTCACACATGTTCCAGCATCTCACTGGCCGTGTGCTGAGGAAGCATAATCAGGGAGTTTCAGAGAAAGGGTGGTTACTACCATAGGACCCAGCAAACAGGACAGGCAGAAAGACTAATCAAAGGACCATATTAAAGCATGACCCCAGGAAAGGTAAAAGAACAAGGCAGGCTGTGACAAGCTGTCTTGAACAGTTAAGGACAAGAGTGTCTTTCCCAAACTAAACTTATCCTGCAGCCCATGAGGCAAGGAGACAGAGCTATAAAGAGCAACAAGCTATACAGCTAAGGCTGGAGGCGAGGCAAGGCAAAGCCAGTGCTCACGTACCAAACAAGGAACGAATTCTTCAGGTTCCATGAGCAGGGGTAGGATCATTGCTACTTAAGTTACAAAGACCAAAGCACAGGGTAATGTCCAGAGAGAGAGAGTCTCAGTCAGCACATGGGCAGCAATCTTTCCATCTAGCCCAGGTTTTTTCAACTTCAGCACTAGTGACTTTTTGGCATCAGACAATTCCTTGTTGCGGGGAGCTGTCTTGTGCATTGTAGAAAGTTTCATGCATCACTGGCTTCTATCCACTAGGTGCCAGTAACACACCAATCCCCTCCCCTTGGTTTGTGACAACTGAAAATGTTTCCAGGCACTGCCAAACGTCTCCTGGGCTGTCAGATCGCCCTCAGATGAGAACTATTGATCTGACCTTCTGCACTTACACCTTAGAAAAACTGACAACACTAGCAATAATATTAACTGACAGCAGAGCTCAGTGTGAAATACAGGGACCTCTGCTCAAAATCCAGTATTTATGTTGGTTTACTTATAGCTGTGAAGCAAAAAGCCACATTTATATTAAAATTTACCTCAAGAACTTAACAGAGGAGAATGGTTAATTACATACACATGAGGGCATGAATCCCAGCTGCTCAGATTCCGGCTTCACCACTTACTACTAAGGAATCTCATCTCTTTGTGCCTCAGTTTCTTTATCTGTAAACTGTGGATTATCACAGGCTCTACTTCACAACATATCTGAGGATATATATATTTGTTATTATATGTAACATGCTCAGAGCAGTGTTTGGCAAACGGTGAACCCTAAAGATGGATCTATTCTAGCACTTCTCAGCTCGGGGGTTGTGACAGTGCTCCCAGTGTTCAAGTGTTCATGACATTAATGGCATTGAGACTTCTTTTTCTTTTCACAAGTCCCCAAAATACTAACTTAAATATCTTGCAACTTAAAATAAAACTGCTTGAGAGCCTCCAGTTCAATATGAGTACACGTGGCCCTTAGTGAGTCAGATAGGCCAGCTCCTGACTCAGTCACTCAGCTGCCACAGTGCTTTTGGCTACTGCAGAGTTTTCAATTATCTTTATTCTCACTCATCATGTTTTTTAACCTGTGCCTATGGCACATTACTGTACAAAGACAAAAAATACAAGAATGCCAGTGCTGAAACACAAGAGGACACATATGAAATTAATAATTCTAACTGCATCTGGAAATGATCTTCCTAAATCTGTGAGTTTACTTTACCCAACCCAAATCCCAATTCACAGATCCAGATACAGTCAACATTGCTAAAGTCAGAGTCCAAATATACTATTATAGAGAATTTAGCCTTTCATTTATTAGGAACAAAGATATGCCTCACACCAGCTGCGTTGTTTTATCTGTCCCAGAGAACTTACAAACAGCCTGATCCCCATCCAGGTAGACACTAGACATTGTGATTGCTACCCCCCGCCCGGTCCAATTCCCCTAGCTTTTGACAATGACTCCTTCCTGGTAGTCCAGGGCTTTGGAGGAAGTTGACCCCATCAGAGTCTCAGGGATTAAGTGTAAGTATATCCCCTGGACTCTGGTTTTCAGAAGTGGGGACATGACCTGATTTTAGCAGAGGAGATTGGAGAAGATGGTTGCAGGTGGTTTCTGGGGGGAAAGGTACCCACATTGTCTTTCCGGAAGTGGAAGAGAAAGCCTGGAGCCAGGACTTGTCTGCAGTCATCTATCAACAACCAGGCGTAAGCCAATAACACGATGAGGGTTTAAGACATGAGAAGGTAGGACAGAGAGATGAAAAACAGAAGAAATCCTGAAAAATACTATCAAGCAGGTGAATTATACCGACACTACAGCTCTCCCTGGTTCCAGTAAAACAAGCTAAGCCAGCTTGCATTGGGTTTTTGTTACTTGCATCCTAACATAATTTCACTGTTATACTTTTAGCTTTTCCATTTAGAAATAAACTTTAAAAATTATAAAAAGTAAATTAGTGAAGATAAATTAATCTATGAGAATGATGAACATTATAGCAAAAAAGCAATTTTTGTCTATTTTGCGTGTACAGTCCATAGCTAAATTTCAATTTTCCAAGACTTTTGTTTCCAGTCAAAATGGAGTAACAAATACCAACTTACACTCGATTTGAAACAATCACAACCAAAACAAATAAAAAAAAAAAAACACTTGAAATAACAGTTTTTGAGACATTAGGCAATGGAAGAGTGTGATTCCTGAGAGATAGGAAACCAGTGATATAAGCCCTACAACTGCCCCAATACACACGGCCTATAGAGAGCTTCTAGGGAGCAGACATGGAGAGATAAGCACAGCAGAGTCCCGGTATTGAGGAGAAGAAGCTGAGGGCCCAGAGAATGCAAAAAGGCTAAAGCTCCCGCCATAGCAGCAGAGAAAAGAGCTGCACAGAGAGACAACCACAAAGATTGCGATCACAGAGGGTCCTCCTCCAGTACTGAGCAGAACATCAATGAGTGCACGTGAGTTAGGAAACTCCATGAGACTAGTAAAAGAACAATCCAGAAGGATCAGAAGAGAGGGAAGGGTACCCAGGTCTCATATGGCCTAAGAAAGCCTGTTTCCATTAGCCAAGCTGAAAAACGTAATTTGTGAAACATTAGGTGGACTGCTTAGAAGAGTCCTGCCTTGGAAACAGAGAATAATTCGTCTTAGGTCAATTACTGCTCTGGTCCTGCCAAAAATATATCTTAACATTGAGACCAGAATGGAGACTAAACTCTTCCTCCCCAAAATTAACTTCATCACAGAACAAAGTTCAAGAAGATTTATAAAAATTTAAAAAAACACAGTATCCAATTAGATAAAATTCACAGTCTGGCATCAAGTCAAATATTATCAGGCATTCAATAAAACAGAAAAATAAGACCCATAATGATAACAATGGTAATTGAAACTGACCCTGAAAAGTGACACAGATGTGTCAGAATTAGCAGACAGGGACATTAAAATAATTACTATTCTATGCGTTCAAAAAATTAAGGAAGATATAAAAAGACCTAAGTCAGACTTTTAGAAATGAAAGCTGTAATATTTAAGATGAAAAATACACTGGCTGGAATTAACAAATCCTATATTTTGAAGAAGAAAAGACTAGTGAACTTGAAGACAGAGCAACTGAAACTGTCCAAAATGAAGCACAGAGAGAGAAAAAAAAGAATCTTGGAAAATGGAGTATCAGTGAGTCATGAGCCCAAGTGACTCTGTTTGCATAAGTGGAATTCTTCAGAGGCAAGAAGACAGGAAGAGTATCTGAACAAACTGTGGTCTAACATGTAATAAATCAGATGGAAACTGCAAACCCAAAGTTTCAAGGACCTCAACAAACCCCAAGCACCAGGAACATGAAGAATACTCATCACCAAATCGCTAAATCAAGGCCCATAGAATCAAACTGCATAAAACTAAGGACTGAAAAAACATCTTAAGGATAGCCAAAGGACAAAAGAAAACTGTGTACAATGGAACAAAGATAAGGATGACAGCAACTTATTGTAGGGCACAATGCAAGGAAGATGACAGCAGAACAACAACTTTGAGATACTACAAAACAAAAAAACTGTTAGCCTCGAACTTTCATCCACTGAAAATATCTTTCAAAAACAAAAGCAAAATGAAAACATTTTAAGACAGACAAAAGCCAAAACAATTAGACAAAAGATAAGACAGACAAAATGAAAACATGTTAAGACAAAAAAAGCTAAGATAATTATACCTCAACAGAGCTGTATCACAAGAAATGATAAAGGGGCCCTTTGGGCAGAAGGAAAATACCAAATGGGCAATCTGGATGTTCACAAAGCAGTGCAGACCAATCCCTCATGAAGCAAAGGTGCAAACACTTTAAACAAAATTTTAGTACATTTAATCCAATATTTATTAAAAAGGACAATATATCATGACTAAATGGGGTTTATCTTAGAAATCCAAAGTTGATTTTACTTTGAAAAATCAATCAATTTGGTAATTAACCAAATCAACAAAGTAAAAAAGAAAAACCATATGGTCATTTCAATAGATGCAGAAAAAGTGTATTCAACACCCATTCTAAAAAGTAAATTCAATATCCATTTCTAGTGAAAATTCTCAGCCAATGAGGAAAAAGATGAACTTCCCCAACCTAATAAACGGCATGTATAAAAAATCTACAGCTACTCTCATACCTAGCAGTGAAAGACTGAATTCTTTTCTCAGATCAGAGACAAGGCAAGGAAATCCATCTCACCATGTCTATCAACACTGTACTGAAGGTTCCAGTCAGTTCAATAAAACAAACAAAAGAAACAGATGGCAACTAAATTTCAAATAAAGAATCTCTTTTTTGCAGATGGTGTGACTACATAGAAAATGCAGAGGAATCCCCAAAAGTCTTCTAGAAACTCATAATTCAGTTTAGCAAGTTTAGAGGATAAAAGACCAATATACAAAAATCAAATGTATATATATTATCAACAAAAAGTGGAAATCAATATTTCAAAAGTTTATCATTTTAATCATCAAAAATATGAAATAGTTCAGATAAATCTGCCAAAAGATGAGAGACAATTATATGGAAAACCACAGAGCACTGCTGAAAGAAATTAAAGATCTAAAATTACAGAGAGATATATACCTTGCTCGTGTTCCAGAAAACTCAGTATTGTAAAGATGTCAATTCTCTCCAAATTGACTTATACATTCAACACAAGGTATAAATATATAGTACAACTTGATGAGCTCATTCTGAAGTTCACGTGGAAATGAAAAGGACTTAAGAAAGACAAAACAACTTGAAAGAGGAGAAGAAAGTTGGAAGGTAAACACTACCTGATTTCAAGACTTTCAAAACTGCAACAATCAAATCTATGTGGTATTGACATTTAAAACATAAATAGATAAAAGGAATGAAGTAGAGAGCGCAGAAACAGACTTACAGGTATATAAGGAACTAATTTTTGACAAAGATACAAAGGCAATCTAGTGGAGGACAGTTTTTTCAAGAACTGGTGCAAAACCAACTGGATATCCTTACATACACACAAATGCACATACACACAGCACAACCAAATTTGATCCATACTTCCCACCATATTAAAAAATTAACTCAAATCACAGATCTAAATTTAATATTCACAGGAGCTTTATGTGTGAAAACAACCCCATGTTTACCAACAAGGAATGGATAAACACATTGTATGTACTGATATGATGTAATTCTAGTTGGCAATAAAAAGGAATGAATAATATATGCAATAACATGACTGAGTCTCAAAACAATTACGATGAATGGCAGAAGACAAACTTAAAAAAAAAGAAAGTAGATAGGGGCGCCTGGGTGGCTCAGTGGGTTAAAGCCTCTGCCTTCGGCTCAGGTCATGATTCCAGGGTCCTGGGATTGAGCCCCTCATCAGGCTCTTTGCTCAGCGGGAGCCTGCTTCCCCCGCGTGCTCTCTGCCTACTTGTGATCTCTGTCTGTCAAATAAATAAATATAATCTTTAAAAAAAAAAAAGAGTAGATGATATATGATTCCACATTCTCATAGAAGACTGGTGCAGTCTAGAAGCTGGACAGATGAGTTTTGATCCCCACTTTGCCTTTTAATAGCTGAACAGACTTTGGAGGATCACTCACTCATGCTCTGATTCTTAGCTCCCACCCCCTTGTCAAATGGGGATAATTATGCCAATAGTTAGTTAACTGCCCAGTGTCTCAGTTTACCAATCTGTTAAAGGGGATAATGATTTAAATTTGTAAAGTACTTTAGAATAATTCCTGGCACAAATTAAGTCCTCCAAATTTATTTAATAAATATTTAATGAGAACTGAGAAAGGCCAGGCTGATTTTGACGGTTACTGTGAACAGACGCTGTCCTCGCTCCTATGAGGCTCAGTCTAGCTGGGGGAAAATAAAATCCCCAGTGTAGAAATGTTTCCAAGGAGAAATACTGTATAAAAGGAGTGAGTCAGGCCATGGGCTACACTGAGAGCTTCCCTGAGGAAGTGACATTAGTTAATACCTGAACTTGTTATTGGGAGGGCTTTGGGGCTTTTTTCCAACTAGCTCTGGTCTTTTCCTGCTTGGTTCTGTTTGGGGTTTCCAGGTGTTGGGGAGCAAGTTCCTGGGGCTGCTTGATATTCAGAGGCAATAGGAAAGGAGGGTCTTGGGGTGGCTAACAGGCCTGTTCTGATCCACTAAAGGAAGGCCCCAAGCTGGGGAACGCAGAGCTCCAGACACAAGCACTTACCGGGACTCTACCAGGCCAGCAGGCTGGCTTCCAGACTAGGGACCCAGTGCGAGGGAGGAGCGAGACCCAGGAAAGAAAAATGCCATACTCGGCTTTGTCCACGGGGTGGAGTATTTTAGCCAAAGAAGGGACCTTTGGAGGCCGCGCAGTTCTAGTTGCAGGACTTGTCCAGAGTCGAGCCCATCCAACCCTACCCCCGCAGATACATCGCCAAACTTCTCAAACCTGTGGGCTGTGCCAAGGCCTATCCTGGTAAAAGGAAATCCTCTACAGACATTAACAAATTTAAACATTTCAGAGTCAGTAAGGGGCCAAGGGAGTCTAGTGAGCCTGGCCTTTGTCCCCGCAAGTGAGAACTGTGAGGGCCAGGAGGTGAGTGACAAGTGTTGACCATGGTCGGTCCCACAGCCAGGGCTGCATCAGACCAGCTCAGAATCCAGGTCCCTCAGCTGCCTGTCGCAGCACTCTCGCTGAGCGGCCTCTGGGTCCTTCGGACCGCGTCCCTGCCCTACAGACCTCCCAGCGCTGCTGTGAACCAATCCAGAAGTTCTCCTGGGAGATACAGTCAGAGCAAGAAGACGGACGCCGCGAGGAGGAAGGACGAGGGGGATACAGCTCTCTCGCGGTGGAGCCCTAGGTCTCCAGCGTGGAGGCTTACACCTCTTCTCCCCGCGACTCGCTTTCCTCAGCAACCTGCTCCCTACCTTGCCCCTCTCCTTCCTGTCCCACCTTCCCTCCTGCAGACGCCTGCCTCAACCACCCTTCCAAACCCTCAGCCACTTAGCCACGCTCACAGGATCTCCCTTGTTCCCAGTCGTTTTTCAGAGCACGTGCCTCTACTTGGCGTTACGTCACGCACACGCACACGCGTGCGCGCGCGTGTGTGTGCAGGCTCGTGCGCATGCGCGCACACATAACCCACGGTTACATTCGGCATTTTTGATTATCGCCTGTCTCCCTTTGAGGATGTAAACTCAAATGAATTCAGATTAGCAACTAATCCCCGGTACCCAGAAGAGTGTCTGGTGCATAGAAGATGCCCAATAAAAATACAATTAACAAATAAAGGAAAGACCATGGCTTCAAGTCCTGATTCATCTATAAAATGAATGATTGTAAAGATAAAATTAAATTAATAAAAATTAAATAAAACATGCATAATCATTCTGCCACCTATGAAGAATTTTAAAAAAATGAAAGGGGTTAGGTTAGATTAAAGGACTGTATGTAGTGCCCACTCACAGAGTGGAGGACTGGAAATTGATAGCAAAAAGAAGGGGACTGCGTTGTGACAATAATCAGCATCTATTTATATTGATTTGTTTATTTTGTTCTTGTTCAAACAAAACAAAGCAAAAATACCTGTTATTGGTATGTAAGGATACATATCCTTCAGCACAATCCCCCAAAACTAAGAGTGTGTGCTTGATACACTGACTGGGACAGCAGCTAAAA
Organism: Meles meles; assembly: GCF_922984935.1. NCBI lineage: Eukaryota > Metazoa > Chordata > Mammalia > Carnivora > Mustelidae > Meles > Meles meles. Next base: position 116,470,353 of record NC_060066.1, read on the forward strand.
GCAGAATGAAACAGCTGATATGGTGGATATAAGGTTGATTCAGAAATGTCAGAAACATTCTCTGGTTACCAAATGAATTAATTAGAGCTGGTGAGCAAGAAAGCAAAGGAAAAAAAAATTAGAAAATAAAAGCAGCCAGAGAAATGGTGGTTACCTAAAAAGTAGACCGTGGATGATGAGAAGCCTGATTTCTACAGAATGTGTCCTCAGGGCTGGGCTGTGAGGCCCCCAGTAGAGTCCAGGATCTGGGGACAGGAACTTTCCACAACGGAGCTTTTTTCTGTTAATACATAGTTGATCAAAAGCCAGAGAAGGCTTAACTAAATTTTTTTTTAAAGATTTTATTTATTTATTTGACAGAGAGAGAGATCACAAGTAGGCAGAGAGGCAGGCAGAGAGAGAGGAGGAAGCAGGCTCCCCGGGGAGCAGAGAGCCCAATGCCGGGCTCGATCCCAGGACCCTGAGATCATGACCTGAGCCGAAGGCAGTGGCCTAATCCACTGAGCCACTCAGGCGCCCCCCCCCTTTTTTTTAAAGATTTTAAGGGCTTAACTAAATTTTAAAAATTTCTTTTTTTCTGGGGAGCCTGGGTGGCTCGGTGGGTTAAAGCCTTTGCCTTCGGCTCAGGTCATGATCCCAGGGTCCTGGGATCGAGCCCCACATCAGGCTCTCCACTCAGCAGGGAGACTGCTTCCCCTCTTTCTCTGCCTGCCTCTCTGCCTACTTGTGATCTCTTTCAAATAAATAAATAAAATCTTTAAAAAAGGGATATTTTTAAAAAATTTCTTTCTTTCTCTTGATACTTTTCATCAGTTTCAAGTCAGGAAATTCAAAGACTCCGACTTTAAATATTTCCCAGTTTTTCAGTAAAATTTTAAAAAAACCTCACATATTAAGAAAAGTGGGGCACATTCTAAATAAAGGTAACCCCACGAGACTGAGACAATGGGAACAGTTTTGGGAAACTGACCTTGAAAAGACAACACATACATTGTTTCACTCAGAAATCTTGTTCCCCTTAAATTCTCTAAAGAAAGCAGAGATCTCTCATGCTTGCCAATGACCTGAAAAGTTAACCATGCCTTAGAATGGCTATTTTTAGCTCCATCTTTAAAAGCATACAGAATTCACCATTAGAAAGAACTAAAGGCTTTCATGGTTTCAGTGATGGGGGTTCTCCAAGGTCCTGGCTTCCTGGGCATGAAGTGCCCTGACTGACAGCTCCTTGTTACCCTGCCTCTCAGCGTAAGGCCCTCCAGATGCAGTGGAGGGGTCTGGTCTCCCCGAGTAGGATGACAAACTTCTCTTTTCCTTCAATCCTCTGTAAATATTATGCATGAAAGAGTCCTCACTCTTCCCAAAGCTGGTTTTCCAGCCCAAGAAAGACAAAAATTTGGTCCAAATTATAAGAGCCATAACCACTCTAAAGAGTGGAAAGACATGACTGACTTGTTGTTTAACTAGAAGTGATGGTTGAGGAGCCACTTAAGAAGGGGTATTTGCAGGGAATTACCCTGAGTTGGAGGTAAGGTAACCAGGAGCACCAGATTCCTGAGTCCTCATCCTGACAGTTAATAAGGCAATTTCAGGGGCACCTGGGTGGCTCAGTGGTTTAAGCCGCTGCCTTCGGCTCAGGTCATGATCTCAGGGTCCTGGGATCGAGCCCCGCATCGGGCTCTCTGCTCGGCAGGGAGCCTGCTTCCCTCTCACTCTCTCTGCCTGCCTCTCTGCCTACTTGTGATCTCTCTCTGTCAAATAAATAAATAAAATCTTAAAAAAAAATAAGGCAATCTCAGACAAGTTGCTGATCTCTGAATCTCAGTTAGCTCACCTGTGAAACGAACACTAATCACTTCTGCCCAATTGTCTGCTGGATTCAAGGAGAAAATGGGTAAGAAAGGATTCACAAACCATTATTATTAGAAATTGACAAGTATTATAATAACCCATTTTCTACCATCTCCAGCAAAAATAAAGTTAGGTATGAAAGCTACCATGTTTGGGCACTTGATTTTTATAATACTTTTCCATCTGTATGTTCCAAACCTTGCAATAGAGTGTTATTTGACAAGGGGGAAGCTGAGAACCAGAGAGAACGAGTGACCCCCTCCAAAGTGCATTCACCCATTAAAAAGCAGATGGGGACTGGAACTCTCTGTCCAACTTCTAGGCTTTGTGTACCAATCTGTCCTTAATGAAGAAGAAAGGGGCAAAAATGTTACATTAGAGGTTAAGGTAAAAAAAAAATGACAGAGGTGGTAGCAAAAAAATCTAAGACAGTTTCTGAGGAAGACTATTGAATTTTTATTTTATTAAAATATTTAAAAATATATTTTAATATTTTATTTATTTATTTTAGAGAGAGTGCATGAGCAGGGGGAAGGGCAGAGGGAGAGGGAGAAAGAACCTCAGCCTCTCCGCTGAGCGCAGAGCCTGATACGGGGCTCAATCCCACGAACCCCAAGATCACAGCCTAAGCCCAAATCAAGAGGAACTGTGGCCCCCGGTGGGCTGGCAGGCAGGGTGTCCCTATATTGCTTGCCTAGTGCCTGGCAGAGCCATGTCAGCATGCATGGCACAGCGGCAGGCCAGGGCCAAGTTCCCAAGAAGAGAGGATGGGAGGCAGGGAAAGGCAGGTGCAGAATGTGAAGCTCACCTCGGGGCTGCACTTGGCTCCTGTGTAAGCTGTGTTAGGGGACAAGCAGCCTGCTAGGAGGGGACAGGCTGAATTCTCTCCCCATAGTAGTTGAACAAATCCAAGGTCTGGGTGGCCCTGTGTATGTGCAAACATCTTCATTGACTTGTCCCGCTACTGTCCCATCTCTCTCCCCTCTCGTTGTCTCTCCCTCCTTCTTGAGTCTCTTTCTCTTCCTTGACCTTGCTGGCCTCCTTATGTCTGGTACACATGTTCTCCTCTTTCCCTCCTGCCTCCTCCCTTCCTACCCCTCTTACAGACTGTATCAGCGAATCCCTCAACAGAGGCATATCTGACTTTTTTATTCATTGCATGATTTATTTTTAGCCTGAAACAACTGCATCCTAAAAATGGAGTTCCTGATGAGACAGGGGCTGGGCCGAGCTATGCGAGTTATCTGGGGCTTGGCCGCTCAGCCTGGCCCTCAGTCTCCGCACGCGTGTGTCCTGAGCCCAGGAGTACTGCTGGTTGGAGCCCAGGAGGTGGGGAGTTGGTCCTCGGGCCCAGGAGGGACAGAGGGGAGGGACCGAATCCACTTCTCTGCTCCCCACTTCTCTCGGCCAGTCCTCTGGAGTCTTCCGGCCGCTTTCCCGCACTCAGGCTTCCCGGGAAAGTGAAACGAAACTTCTCCCAGATGGAGAGAGTGCACCTGTTCATCGTGGGGGTCTACCTGCTGTCCTCCTGCAGGGCAGAAGAGGGGCTCAACTTCCCCACATATGACGGCAAGGACCGCGTGGTCAGTCTCACGGAGAAGAACTTCAAGCAGGTTTTGAAGAAATACGATGTGCTCTGCCTCTACTACCACGAGGCAGTGTCCTCAGACAAAGTCGCACAGAAACAGTTCCAACTGAAAGAAATTGTGCTCGAGGTAAGCTGGGGACCTGCTCACCGCATTGTCCCAGGGAGCACGGGCTGGCCAGCGGCTGGGAGGTGGGAACACGGGTGCGGAGACTCTGTCCTGAAGTCCAGCTGCATTTTAGTCTGGTTTGAAGCTGAAGATATCCTTGTTGCAGAGCTGGGCTGTGGGAAGAGCAAAGTGTGGGTCCCGGCTCCTAAAATGGGGGCAGTCAGATGTGTTGCACAACGCATAGTTCTGATTTAAACTCTGTCACCTGAGAGTCCTCTTGACTTTTCAAGGGCAATAGTCCCAAGCAACTATTTTTCTGAGATGTTAAAGCTATCATTGAAAAGCCTGGCTGAAATGCAATCAGAGATGATCTGTGGGTTCCATTTGGTGTGCTAACTCCCCCCTCTGTTCCCTGAAGTTTCCCCATGATCCTGGAGAGACAGGAGGCATTTGACCTTGCTTCTCCCCATGGGTCAGATGCAGAATATCACGAAGTGGTCTTTGCCTCTTGGGGTTTGTGTTCGGTCAACATTGCACAGTGTGCGTATGTGGAGATCTGTAGCTGCATCTTTGTTAGCGGGATTTTTTTTTTTTTTCTCAGAAAGTTATTGGTGTGTGTTCAGGGCAGATGCTGAAGTCAGTTCTTATTTTATCTGTATTACATGGCCAGTTTGTAAGCCTGGCACAGGGGTGCATTCTCTAATCCTTGGTGAGTGCCCCAGGGCCGATTCCCACAACGCCTCCTGGACAGTGTAAGGTTGCTTACACTTCAGGAGCACCTGTGAATGCCAGGAATTCTAGTAGTCACCAAGATCCCTTCTCAGCCCCACGCCCAGCCAAGGCACAAACCTGGGGACAGGGCTATTTGAGAATTATAGCAGCTTATTAACTAGCATATCAGAAAGCTCAACTGAATCAAATTTTTTTTATTTGTTTATTTACAGCATAACAGTGTTCATTGTTTTGGCATCACACCCAGTGCTCCATGCAGTACGTGCCCTCCCTATTACCCACCACCTGGTTCCTCAACCTCCCCCCCCCCCCGCCCCTTCAAAACCCTCTGGTTGTTTTTCAGAGTCCATAGTCTCTCATGGTTCACCTCCCCTTCCAATTTCCCTCAACTCCCTCTCCTCTCCATCTCCCCAAATCAAATATTTTGATTAAATACCATATATCAAACACATGTATACCATATATCAAACACATGTAGATTTGAATCCCTCCAAATAGATACTAGTAAATTCCATGAAAATCATCTCAAATATCATAAAATATAATTTTAAAAGTACTTGAGAATCCTAAGTGTCTCCTGATCACGCAAACACCTATTTTCAGAGCTCTTCTGTATGGTCGCGTGGTTATTACAGAGAGCTTGGGTTGACAAAAAGCTAGGCATTTTAAAAATATCACAACTACCACCATATCTTTCCTCAGGCTTATCCTGGGGGCTGGAAGTGGAAATTCAGTTCCCTCTGTGGGTGGCAAGCAAAGAGAAAGCAGGGACAGTTCTTAGATCTTTGTACTACATACGGGAACATCAGAGGCTGGAAGAAACCAGGACATAGAGCATAGCTGCTGCTTAGCCGCTGAAATACTCACATCGTCATCTCTGTTTCAAATGGCCCTACTCAGTTATCAAGAGACATTTTTCTGAAACAGTTCTTTGAAGACATAAGGATTCTACCCCACATGCTCGTCACTGTCTGAAAGCCTGTAACTCAAAAAGAATGCCAATACAAGTAACGATCTCCCATTTCTGGTTCCCCGGCATATGAAAACACGTGCGCACACACACACATACATACATTTGCACACACATACACACACACTCCCTCAAGAATGTATCTCCCCCAAAGACCTAGGACCCTGTAGACCCGAGAAGGGACTTTCTCCTGGGCTCACCATCCCTTCAGACACCTTTTTTTTTTTAAAGATTTTATTTATTTATTTGACAGAGAGAGATCACAAGTAGATAGAGAGGCAGGCAGAGAGAGAGAGAGGGAAGCAGGCTCCCTGGTGAGCAGAGAGCCCGATGCGGGACTCGATCCCAGGACCCGGAGATCATGACCTGAGCCGAAGGCAGCGGCTTAACCCACTGAGCCACCCAGGTGCCCCCCTTCAGACACCTTTGATCCGAGAGTGCCAGGCAGAGACCCATGGGACATAGGCGATGTCCCACAGGCTGCTGAAGCTGAAGTGGGAATCATTAGGGGGAGAAGGACATAGAACATGGAGTCAGGAGATCTAGATTTATATTTTGGCTTTGCTTTTCCTGGGCACATGATATAGGATAGGGACTTAATTTCTCTGAGTCTCTTTTTCTTATCTATAAATATGGGAAAACAATCATTATACCTATGTAAGAAATAATTAAATAACAATAATATTTATTGGATGCTCACTGTGTACAGAGACTGTTCTAAGCACTTTGTATATGTTAGCATGTTGAATCCTTACAGTACTTCTATGACATTGGCATAATTCCTATCCCTGTTTTACAGAAGGGGACACTGAGGCACAGAAAGGGTAAGTTGCCCAGGATCACTCAGTCAGTGCAGGCGAAGGCGGTCTTAGCCCCTGCACCACACTGCTGCTGTAACCAAATAAGATGATGTTTAATTAGCTGCTAGATACCCTATTGAGGATCCTTTCTAGTCTGCCTTAAATACAGTTGCTCCGCCCATGGGCCTGGGCCTGGAGAGGCCAGCTGTATCAGCAACAGGGTTGAGAAGCACCGAGCAACCTCCCCCCCATCCCAAAACAGGATACCAGTCACGTAGTTGCCCCAACCAGGGAGGAGCCTGGGCTTCCTTAGTGATGACCGGGGAGGGGAGGAGGATTTGCTGCGGTACCTGTCAAGTGCAGACTCTTTCTCAGAGTGCAGGACAAAAATGGTTCTGGGAATACATGGGAAAAAGAAAGGGATGTAAGACTCTATATTTCCTTCCTCATCAAAACAGTTATTTTGTCCTTTTAATTCCCTGGCTCCCCCCAAGCTGCATTAAGGGAAATCCTGTGCCAGTTCTGGGGCTGTGGCTGCTGGAGGCTGAGAGAAGAGGAGGCAGCTCCCAGGGAATGTCCACAGGAATGCGGCCTCAGACATGGGCAGACAGGGCAGGGACAGTGGGCTCCTTTCCTCCAACTTGTTCAGGGAGGTGGCTTCCGATGTTTCTATCGTAACTCACTATGACCTAGTGCCCGTGGACACATGCCTGCATACACACACAGGAAACAGATTTCAAGGGACAACTACTGTTTGGGGAATACTTGGATTTTTTTTTAAGATTTTATTTATTTACTTGACAGACATAGATCACAAGTAGGCAGAGAGGCAGGCAGAGAGAGAGGAGGAAGCAGGCTCCCTGCCGAGCAGAGAGCCCGATGCGGGGCTCGATCCCAGGACCCTGGGATCATGACCTGGGCCAAAGGCAGAGGCTTTAACCCACTGAGCCACCCAGGCACCCCCAAATACTTGGATTTTTAACAAAATTCTTTTTCTTCTATTTCATTCTGTTCTGTTCTTATCTATTTTGATCTTTTTCAATAAAAAATACTGATTCCAACCCATTAAACCGATTTCATTCTACAATGATGAACAGTCACTCCCCTCCCTGACCGCCCCCCCCCCCGCCCCCGCCCGGCCAGCGGAAACACCTAAGAGAATTTTAGGGATTAGGAGCTCATAACTTGTCATGTAAGGGCTGCCTTGTTCTGACAAAAACCCAAAGGAACTGACCATAGCTCCTGCCACTCGAAAGGATTTTGCCTGCCACTCTAAGGGATGACCATGAAAAGACCCAGCAACAGTCCTGTCTGCAGGGTGAGGAGGTCACTCCCCGACTTGGGGTCCTGAAATGCTGATCAGTCACACATACATCTGTCACTTGCAGGTTGGGGTTTGGGTGGGGGAGAGATACTGTGGATACAGGAAAAGGAGACACTTGGGTGGCTCGTGGCCCATTATGGAAGAAGGGCAAACAAAAGCTACCGTGCAAGGGGTTCATTGTAATAATAGAGAGGCTTATAAGGTTCTCTGAGAGCACAAACAAGAGCCCCGATCTCTGGGAGAGAAATGGAAGGCATGACAAGGAAGAACTGGTTTTTACAATGAGTAGAATTCACCAGGTAAGAAGCAAGGGCTGGGAAAGGAACTGCAAGAGGAAGGATTCTGACAACACTCAAGTATCTCCCCACCAAATTTTCCTAGAATTTGGCCATGATGGCCTCATTCTTTTAGCGTAGGGTTTTTGTTCCTACTTGGTTAAAGCCCTGTGGGCAGGTCGTTTAAAATATTGCCAATCACTTGTACCTGCTTCTGACCAAGTTTGAGTTCTGAGTGAGAACAAGGTTTGATAAAAGGAAGGGGAGTAGGGAAAGAATGTAAGGTCACTAAAAGCTTAGGCAGAAAAAGTGCAAATAAAATGATACCAGGAGGCACCAAGTTCAAACTGCTGTCCAGTTTGGCTGGGTCTGGCTCTGGAAGGCCCCAGGGGTGGTGTGGTCTGACTCTGGAAAGCACCAGGAGTGGTGCGGGGTACATAGTTCGGTAGAGGTGTTCTGTAGAGGCTTGCTGAATGAATTTACATGTCTGATGAAATGTTGTCTTTGAGAGCCATCTAGATTGCTCTGAACCCTTTACTTCAGAGCTGTGGCTTTGTAGTGATGGGACTCAGCCAGCTGGTAATCCCGATTCCTGGTTGGGCATTTCATCCACAAAGAGCACATACTCACTTAGAAATGTCAGAATACATGGAAAAGAAAAAGGAAGACAAAAATAATAGCCACCCAGAAAGAAACAGTTCACGTACTGAGAGATTTCTCTCCCATATTTTCTGTCTATATGCAAACATACATTTTTCAGTTGTTTTGTATTATTTATACAACTTTGTTTCCTGCTTTTTTCATTTCAGTATATTGTGAGCATTCCTCTGTCATCATAGAGTGTTATATTCTTGGCAAACGTAATGTTAATGCTGGCCTAGCATTCCATTGTATGACCATGCATATTTTTAAGATAAGTGACCTATTTTGGGATGTTGACACCATTTTCAGAGTTTTAAAAATCTTTGGTTAGATTTTCATTGGATAGTTTCATCAGAAATTCTTTGATTTTTTTTAAGCTAAATGGAATTTTCCCACAAAATTACTTGCCATTTACATTTTTTTCTCCCATGAATTAATTTTCTGACTTTCCCCCAGTTTTCTGTTGAGGTGTCAACACCATTTAGTTGCAATTTTATACACTGTTTCCTTCAGCTTCAGCCAAGACAGTACACGGAGTTACGCCATAGAGGCCAGATTCTATTAGCATCCTAGAACTCAGACCCAAGAGGAGGATCTATCTGCCCAATGATTCCGATTCTTCCCTGCTCTTTTGTTTCTTGCTTTGGCTTCCCCCTTGAAACTGCAATGCAAGCCATTGCTGCTATCATGTGTTCCACAAACATTGCCAGAGAAAGTCCTCCAATGTCACCGACCTCTCTTGGGTTAGAATGCTTGAGAGGTGGTGTGCTCTAAAACATGGACTTTCGAATCAGATAGATTCTAGGCCAGTTCCCAAGGAGGACGTCTGTCTGTGGTCAGGCTCCTTGTTTTGTAAAGTGGAGACGGTGGTGGTGTGACAATGAGTTAGTCTGGCAAGAGGTGGTTCAGGCACACGGAAGGTACTTTGACAAATATTGTCAACTTGCAGCCCGTGATCCCCTTTCCAGTCATCATTTTAGATACCACCCACCTTAACCCTGACACTTTACAGACTGAGGACACCAGGCCACTAGCAGAGAGCTCAGGACTGGTAACACAGTGCCATGTTGCTTATTCTCAGCCAGCTGAGCCCCAGAGGGCAGGGGGGACTTGCCCTTGCTCACAGATTCTTGATGTCTGCCCCCCATGTGCAGCTCTCCCTCTGATCTCCATGACTTTGCTGAGTCTGCGCTTGATATACTCAGTCACTTCGCCCACACCATTTATGAACTGGGCTTCTTCCACATTCTCAGTTCTGGTGCCGTCTGTCTTTGAGGGGTGCTTCCAGTTTCCTTCCAGCTCCTCTACCTTACTCTTTCTCTCCACGGAGACATATGTGGAAGTTCTCCCTCTGGATTGGAAACCTCCAGAGGGCAACCTGAATTCAAAGCAGACTTGGTAACAGAGGAAGTGGAAAAAAGCAAATGGAATCAAATTGATATGGGCAAGGACCAAAATCTGCTTGTGAGTCAAAACACACCTGGATGAATGATCTGGGGGTGTAGGGTATTGGATGGCAGAAGGAGGAAGAAGGATGGCAGAGGGGGCTGTGCATAAGCAATCTGGCTTCCACATTAGGAGTTCCTTAGCTCCCTGGGATTGGCGTTCCAAACACCCAAGCAGGTATGGGAACTGTTTACTTCTTCCTGTCCCCACCTGCCTTCACACGGATATTATCCCCAAGTCCAAGCCCCACTGCCTTTCCTCTACACCACTCCACTTCCAGGAAAACAGCATTCCAGCCTGAACAGGAGAAAGGAAAGAGGACCGAAACTTAGAGCTTCGTGCCCATATAGAAACGATGTCTTGCTACCTCAGCACTTCTAGAAGGAAAAGAGAAAGGAGACACGTGCATGGACCTTGGTTTCAGGATCTCTGGACATTCTATATCACATCTCATGTTCAAAGATGATACTATTAACTGTGTATGTGTGTTTTAGGGGGAGCGAGTGAATAGGCCAACCTGCAATCCATACACATTTATTGGATTAGGAGAAACCAAGGGAAATCTACTCAGGCAAGTTACGGAATGTTTTAGAGCCTGAAAATAAGTAATGAGAATCCCTGAACAGAACTATCAGTTCAGCAAATATGCACTGCCCTTACCAGACTCGGAGTCACGTCAGCATGAATACGTGAATGAATGAATGAATGAATGAGTCAGTGAACAGAAGATGAACGTGCTGTGCTTTCCTCAGTGTGAGCAGTTGACAACCGCTTCGGTTGTTTAGGATGAGCTAGGTCTCTTAGATGGGCGGGCAGCCTGGGGTCATGCAGGAATAGCCATAGCACCCTGGTAGCTGCATGCCAGGTTGACCCAGGTCTCCTGGTATTTTTCAACAGACCTTAGCTAGGGTGCAAGGTCAGAGGCTGCTCCTGAGCGTCCCCCTGCAGGGACCTTCTGTTCTTCCTGCTTAAGAGTCCCACTTCCGCTCACCACGTAAAAGCTGCTGCCATCCACACACAACCTCCCTGGTGGCTCTCTCCCAGGCCCTCTTAGATACTGAATGCACATCATCACGTAAGATGACTGGAAACGCCCTGTCTACCAGCAGGAAGACAGCTTGTTGTTATGACCAATTTTCCAGTGCTGGTCAGCAGATTATTTTCCAAAAATTTTTGATGGTGATTCTGGCACAGATTATTCATTATGTCCTATGGGGGTTGGGGGAAGTTGGTTCCACCATCTGTAGCAGAATCAAGAATCAGAATCCTGGTCAGTGTAGGGCTCTGTGTTCTGTTGCTACTTAAGGAAGTCTCTTGATACTGCTGCTCCCAGTCTACCAAGGTCCCTAACAGACTGAGCTCCCTTCACTATTCAGCACCTAGTCTCCAAATCAGTTTGCATATCAGTGAAATCTCTCTGGCTGGGAGTGAGTGACACAAGCGTTTTAGACCCTGCAGTATGCCCAATGTCATTGACGTGACTCTTGTGCCCTTTCTGAGCATGGCCGGCCTCTTATATCCAACCTCAGATGAGGGAGCCATGCTCAGGAAAAGCAGACAACTGGAGTTCAGAGTGCTTGAAATTCTCACACTTGCTTTTTGATCCAGAGCAAGTCATGGATAGGCACCTCATTTTGCTCATCTATTAAACCAATCATGTGGTTTCAGCCAGCGAGTTAAAAGACTTAAATGGAATACATGTGAATAAAGATTTCTCATAAAATTGTAAGAAGCTGTACAAGAATCCGATATTATCTTGTTATGCTGATTACTATTACGCTGATACTAGGAGATTAATCTATGTAGAATGCCTAAAGGAGTGCCTGAAATATACCCAGTGCTTATCAAATGCTAATTCTCTTCACCTGTTGCTTGAAATTTAGACCATGTTCTAGGTTAACTGCAATAGTTCTCAACCTTGGCTGCATACTGGAATCACCAAAGAATTTTGAACAATACTGGTGCCTTGGGGTGACTGCGTGTCTCAGCTGGTTGAGCATCCAACTCTGGGTTTCGGCTCAGGTCACGATCTCAGGGTCATGTTCTCGGGGTTGAGATAGAGTCCTGCATCTCTGCTCAGAGGGGGGTCTGCTTGAGATTCTTTCTGCCATTCCCTCTGCCTCCCCCACCCCTTACCACCTGCATGTGTACTCTTCCTCTCTCTCCCTTTCTCTCTCTCTCTCAAATAAATCTTTCTTAAAAATACTGGTTCTTGGGGCGCCTGGGTGGCTCGGTGGGTTAAAGCCTCTGCCTTCGGCTCAGGTCATGATCCCAGGGTCCTGGGATTGAGCCCCACGTCGGGCTCTCTGCTCCGCGGGGAGCCTGCTTCCTCCTCTCTCTCTGCCTGCCTCTCTGCCTAGTTGTGATTTCTCTCTGTCAAATAAATATTAAAAAAAAAATACTGGTTCTTGGGTCTCCTCCCTCCAGATACTGATTAAATTGGTGATGGGATAAGGGATTTTTTTTTTCATTTCTTTTTTCATTTTATTTATTTTTTCAGTGTAACAGTATTCATTCTTTTTGCACAACACCCAGTGCTCCATGCAAAACGTGCCCTCCCCATTACGGGATAAGGGATTTTTTAAAATATCAGTTTTTAAAAGCTCTGTGGGTGATTCTCTTGTGCAGCCAAGCTTGTAGACACTTGAGTATTGATGCTCAAAATGCAGACCCCAGAGCAGCGGCAAAGGCATCACCTGGGTGCTTGTTAAGTTTAAATGGGATTCTCCAAGTGATTCCTAGGTGGGTTAAAGTTTACCAAACACAGCAATGGTCTCTTGGGCTAGAGAGACTTTCCAGATGACCAGAATCGTGTTCCAACTGGTTGATCTTTGGTCTTTCGACCCTCTCAAATGGTGTTGGACCTGTTAGCACACCCCTGGTTTGAACTGATGCCATAAATTGGTTCTGCATTTGTAGGGGTTCTGGTCTGCTCTAGGACTCAAGCCTCTCAGTATTCTCCCACCGTCCCCTCTCACAGCCAGGGACTAACATTTTGGACCTCCTTAAAAGGGGATATTTGGGCCATGGGAAGTCTTACCCTACTTGAGAGGTTTCCAGTGGAATTATGGGTTTTTCTGAGGCCAGATCTGAGGGTAAGCTTTGGGCAGGGTACAGGATGTACCTTCAGAAAGGAAAAAAAAATTCATCTCTTTGGTTGCTATGTCACATTGCCCTTTTCTACAAAGAAACGGCAAATCAGAGAACCCTGGAGAATATGGGATACTAACGGGTTTGTATGTATGGGTGTTAAAGTGTTTGACAGGAAACTATGGGAAATCTGCTTAGAGGAAACTAGTAAGTGTTCTATAATGTGAAATGGCCCTGTGACCACCCAAAGAGAAATATTCATTCCTTTATCCATCACATGTTCATACCTGCTTCCTTACAAGATGCAGGGAAGGGGTGCCTGGGAGACTCAGTCAGAGTTGGTTAAGCAGCTGCCTCTTGGTTTCAGCTCTGGTCATGACCTTGGAGTCCTGGGATCAAGCCCTGGGTCAGGCTCCAAGCTCAGCAGAGAGTCTGTTTGAAGATTCTCTCTCTCCCTCTCTCTCTGCCCCTCTCTCTCTGCCCCCCCAAATAAATAAATAAATCTTTTAAAAAGTCTTTAAAAAACAAAATGCAGATGACATGGCTCCCTATATCTAAAGAGATGTTCTTTTATTAATACTAAGAACTCACTTCCTTTAGTTCTTTGCTTAAAAGTCACCTTACAAAAGAAGTTATTTGCCTGACCTCCTACATAGCTCAGTCTCTGAGCACTCCTTTTAACCTCTCTTCCCTACTCTTTCTCCATAGCACTGACATATTAGGCTGACACATTGCCCACTGTCTGACACACTTACAGAGTATAAAATCCACACAGGCAAGAGCAAAATGTTCCCTCTATTGCCGTATACCAGCACCTACATCAGTGTCTGGCTCACGGTGGGCACTCAGTGGTATTTGTTGAGCGAATGTTAAATGAACAGAAGAGAAGAAGAAGAAGGGATATAGCACTTACTATGAATTTACCATAAACCATACCTGATATGGGTGCTTTATGTATATTATTTTACTTAATTCTTACAGCATTTTTTCACAACACATGCAAAGAAATGATCCCAAAAGTTAAGAGGAGAAATTGCCCAAAGTCACAAAGCTGTAAAATGGTAGAGCAGGATTTGAACTCATATCTGTTTGGTTCCAAATGACATGTTCCTTCCATGACACCAAGGAACAGCTGAGACGGATTGCTTCATGTTTGTAAGCAGTACCAGCTTAGAAAGGGACAAGTGTCTTTAGTTTGTATTCTGGATTTTCACCCACACTTGAGCAACATTTAATTATACAGTTGGACTAGGTTGAACTGAAATGAACAGTGTGAGCAAATGGGCTAATGCTTCACTCCTACTTGGGATTTAATAAATATCCAGCAAACACCAGATGGAGGGATGGATGGATGGAGGGAGGGAGGGAGGGAGGGATGGATGGATGGATGGATGGATGGATGGATGGAGGGATGGAGGGATGGATGGATGGATGGATGGATGGATGGATGAAAAGAGAGGGAAGGAAAGGCAAACAATGGTAAATCTATTGCCTATACAGAAAATATATTTCTCCTTGATCTCTCTTTAAAGTTAAATTAATTTAAAAAAGCACTGAGTGGAAAAGTATAAAATTAGATTGACTCTGTCATACCCAGGAACATTTTTGTCATCCTTGCTTAATCCCACTGAAAAATGGGTAAAACTGATTTTTTTTTTAAAACCTCAGGACACTCAGTCCCAAGTATATATCCAGCATGGGCAGAAACCTCTGGGCTCTGCAAGGCTGACCCTGCCTTCAGACCTATTTAGCACTGGCAAACATCCCTATGATTGCATTTCTAAACCCCAAGAGAGGAAGGCAAAATGAAGTTGCCAGAGTCAAGTAAATCTACAGATGGAATGATGTGGGAACCGTGGGCAGAGAATAGCAACACACACAGGATTCAGGTATTTCTTCCAACTGTTCACTGCCCAAAAATGGCATCCTCCAAACTTGCACCTGCTGCCCTCTGTAAAATCAGATGAGGTCAGGCTTATTTTGGTTTGGCTTTGGGAATGAATCCTCCCCTAGAACCAGTGCTCTCTCAGACAATGTGTACCCATGCCCGCTCTGAAATTGCAGATCTCCTTAGAGCCCAAGTGCCTCCCAAATATTTGATGAGAGTTTACCGTGCACTTCCCAGGGGCAGATGGTGAAAGAGAGAAGTGCTATTAGAAGATCATGGCTTGAATTGATGGAAGGAGATCAGTTCTCTTTCCATCTGGAGAACTAATAGAGATTTTACAAGGTGGAAAACACAATGTTGATTCAGAAGTTTTTAGACCATTGGAACTTTCTTTTGTCAGTCCAATACTTGATTCCAAACAGGATGTCTGGCCATGATATCTCTTAGGTAGACCTTCTACCAATGTTATACATTTTTTTAAGTGGAGACCTGAGATACCATGAAAGTCACCACTATAAAACTATCATAAGGGGTGCCTGGGTGGCTCAGTGGGTTAAAGCCTCTGCCTTCAGCTCAGGTCATGATCCCAGGGTCCTGGGATCGAGCCCCACATCAGGTTCTCTGCTCAGTGGGGAGCCTGCTTCCTCCTCTCTCTATCTGCCTGCCTCTCTGCTTACTTGTAATCTCTGTCTATTAAATAAATAAATCTTTAAAAAAAAAGAAGCCTCTGCCTTTGGCTCAGGTCGTGATCCCGGGGTCCTGGGATCGAGCCCTGTATCAGGCTCTCTGGTCGGCGGGAAGCCTGCTTCCCTTACTCTCTCTCTGCCTGCCTCTGCCTACTTGTATCTCTGAAAAAACTATCATAAGATGAAGGAGTAAGATGAAAAATTCAGGGATAAGATGTTTCAGAATCACATGGTTTTTCTTTCAAAACAGCAGCCCCCTTTTTTTTATAGTTTGGAGGATTTTCATATCATTAACAGCTCGGCCTTAGCATCTAAGGTGACTTCTTCCACAAAGAAAGCCAGCCCTCCAAAGCACTGAGTCTGTACCCAAGAGCCTCGGAGGCTCCCTCTTCTAGCAACTGGATGCAGTTTTATCCAGATAAGCCGTTTCTGTTTGGACAGCCATGTGGGAAGATGGCCAGTGCGCCATCTTGCAGTGTGCTGGGCCCCGCCAGCCAAAGCTGCTTCTGAGTGCCCGCAGAGCCTATTCCAGGAGTGTCCGCCGGCTGCCCACTGCCCCACGCCAGGCAGGCCGCTCCTCACCATCTGCTGTGTGCTGGGCAGGAGGCAGACCAGGCCAGCCAGCAGGTACTCCCTCATACGCTCACCTGCCTCTACTTCACACCCACATGCACGGCCACTTTGGCTCAGGAACACAAACGAATCTGACCACACACTCCCGGTTTATTTATGAAGGAAACGAGAGCATCTCCTGTATTCACGGGAAAAGGTGAACATGACACATAAACAGCAGCCCTCAATACTGCCCCACAAAGAAGCACACGCTTTGGGGCACCTGGGGGGCTCAGTCGGTTGGGCATCTGCCTTCGGCTCGGGTCATGGTCCCAGGGTCCTGGGAACAAGCCCCATGTTGGACTCCTTGCACCACAGGAAGCCTGCTTCTCCCTCTCCCTCTGCTGCTCCCCCTGCTTGTGCGCACACTCTCTCTGCCAAATGAATAAATAATCTTTGAAAATGGAGCCACAGTGTCAGGTTGGAACCCAGCTATGTTACTTAAGTGCTGTGTGGTCTTGGGCAAGTTGGTTGACCTCTCTATGCCTCCATTTCCTCAAATACAAACTTCTGCTTTCTGTGGGTTTTGGGAAGATCCAATAAGATAATCTGTGTAAGGCCCTGGAGCAGTATCTGGCACATAGAAAACACCCAGTGGGTGCTCCTTTTCTTACTTTTACACTGCTTCTCAGCGTGGTGGAAAGAACACACAGCTCTGGTTCTTGGGTCTCTCTTCCCTGGCATTGACAAAAGACGGAGCCCAAGAAAGAAAGTAGAAAGTAGAAACTATCAACAGCCTCCCTCTTCCCCCAAAGACCTCTCAGAGGCCACCCATTCCAGCCTCAAGAAGTCCCAATATTTACTTCCATCTCGTAAAATAGCTGTTTCACTCCCTCGCCTGCCTCCTGCATGGAGCCATCACGTGCCAACGCCCAGCTATACATAGCCCGGGCCTCATCTGCAAGTGGCAAAAAGTGACGGGAGATTGGGGCGCCTGGGTGGCTCAGTGGGTTAAAGCCTCTGCCTTCGGCTCAGGTCATGATCCCAGGGTCCTGGGATCGAGCCCCGCATCGGGCTCTCTGCTTGGCAGGGAGCCTGCCTCCCCCTCTCTCTGTGCCTGCCTCTCTGCCTACTTGTGATTTCTGTCTGTCAAATAAATAAAATCTTTAAAAAAAAAAAAACAAAAAAGTGATGGGAGAGTACTGGGGATAAACGTCAGCTCTCCAGTTTCAAGGGAAGACACACAGTTGCTGAATGGCTTGACATGTCGCCAGATGGTATGAGGGATAGTGGGTGAAAACAGGGTGCTTTTTGGCTTACATGGAAAGAGCAGCATTGTGGCCGGGGTATTTGTAATGACCATCCTCAGGGACATTCACTCTGAGCAAAGATCTCTGACATTTTTTCCCCAGGCTCCTCAGTACTCCATTTGCTTCAGATTCTTGACCCTGCAGAAAGTACCCCCCAACCCCAACTCTCAGTTCACTTTAACAGAACCTGCCCATGCTTTGCCCACCTTCCCTCTGACCATGAGATGTGGCACCAATGTCGCTTTCTTCAGTCCATCCCAGGAGGTAAGGGGTGCCATGAAGGGACTGCACTTGGAGGGTCAAACACAGGGTCCCTGATGGTCTACATCGGCTGTCCCAAGACCTGGGCAGCGGTCACAAGGCCCTTGGAACATGCCCCCTGGTGCTGCTGGATGACTGACTCTTTCCTGCCTTTCATGGGCAAACTTCTTGAACCAGGGATCCACACCTGCTCTAACATGTCCTTGCCACCCACTCAAGTGCTTAACTCCCAGTACTTTGGCTTCTGGCCCAGCTCTTCTCTGAAAGGTCACCAGTGACTTACCAGTCCTGAAAGGAGAGACCTAGTGGTGGTCCCACTGTCCATGACTCCCTGCAATATTTGATCCGGCCACCTGCGCCTTCTCCCCTGCTGTGACTTTGGAGTCCCCACACTGTGTTCCCTGTCTTCCGATTCCTCCCCCACACCCCCATGCCTCCAGAGCACATTTTTCTTTCTGCTCCTGCCTCCTGTGAGAAGGCCAGTCTCCCACCCTGTGGTTTTCTCACACCCTGGCCTCCCTGCCCTTCCACCCCCACCTCTCCCCGCCACCTCTCTCTTTGGGACCCCTCCTCCGAGCGCCAGTTGACACCTCCAGCTCTGGACAGGACTTGGATTGCCATGAACACACTGCATCTGAATTGAACCGGAGAACTTCGCACGCCCCAGCTGATGTCAGTGTTTCGTTCTTCAGTTCGTTCCCTGGCTGGGGACCCTGGAACCATCTTGCCTCCTCTTTTTGTGAGGTCTCCCTCCCTTCTCTCTCCAAAGCCACGGGAGAGCTCTAGTTGGACTGACTCTACACTTGGAACATCATTTCCTACATTATTTATATCCCCTGCCACCGCCTCAGTCTGAGGCCTGTCCTCTCCCAGACAACGCATCAGCCTCTCAGCTGGTCGCCCTCTCTTTGCACTCTCCTTTCTGTCGGTTAGAATGGACCCTCCTCCAACTCCAGTTAGCTGTATTGTTCTCCTACCCAAATACCCCAGTTCAGAACCACTTGTCCTCATGTTCAAATCCTTTACCCTCTTTTTCTTTTTCTTTTTTTTTTAAAGATTTATTTATTTATTTGACAGACAGAGATCACAAGTAGGCAGAGAGGCAGGCAGAGAGAGAGGGAGAAGCAGGCTCCCTGCTGAGCAAAGGGTTCAATGCAGGACCCTGGGATCACGACCTAAGCCGAGGGCAGAGGCTTTAACCCACTGAGCCACCCAGGCACCCCTACCCTCTTTTCCTTGTATGCCTTAAATACACCACTCCATTCAGCACCCTCAGATAACCTCTCTGTTCCATACCCTCCCTGCACATCTGCATCTCCAAACCTCTGCTTCTGCCATCTTGTCCTCCTGAGATACCCTTGCTGCTGGCCTCTGCTTATCCATGTGCTGCTCGCCATTCAAGGTCTAGGGGGCCTCTCCTCTCCCAAGCAGTATCCTCTTGCATTCATTCATTTCCTTGAGAAACTAATTGTGTTTTTCGTTTACTGTAAGGTAGCAATGTGGTTCCAGCTCTTCTGATTTTTCAAGGAAAGTTGGAAACCTCAATTTCCATGTGAAATTGCTTAATTTAAAAATTTTCACACCATGCTGTAAAGATGGTTCCTACCAGAGGCACATAGTCCCTTAAAATTACAATTTATAGACTACTTCATGTACCATACAGATAGCAAATCATAATATATTCAGTGGAAACCAGGAGTTGGATGTCCATCCTATGAATTTGGGATTTAAATGACAGGACAAAAATATGGCAGTGTTCATCACTTCTTCATTTTACAGGTGAATTTAGTAATATAACATTTCTATCAGTTAATGTCATCAGATGACTTTAAAATCTTATTTTTATTTTATGAAAATATTCAATGAAACAAATTTATTATAATTTTTTTTCTTTTTTTTAAGAAATGAGGGGGAAAGACAGGGGAGGGGCAGAGAGAAAGAGAGAAACTTAAGCAGGCTCTGTGTCCAGCTTGGGCCTCTACCTCACAAGCCTGGGATCATGACTTGAGCCAAAATGAAGAATCGGAGGCTTAACTGACTGAGCCACCCAGGCCCACTTCAATGAAGCAATTTTCATTGCAATGTAACTGACATACATTGTATTAGTTTTAAGTGTACAACATAATGATTTGATACCTATGTATATTGTGAAATGGTCCACCACTGTAACTTTACCTAACACACCCATCACCATACATAGTTACTAATTTTTTTGTGATGAGAACGTTTAACATCTATTCTCTTAGCAACTTTCAGACATACAATACAGTATTATTAACTCTGCCTATTATGCTGTATATTATAGGCCCAGAACTTACTTTTCTTTTTTTTTTTAAAGATTTTATTTATTAATTTTGACAGAGAGAGATCACAAGTAGGCAGAGAGAGTGAGAGGGAAGCAGGCTCTCTTCAGTGCAGAGAGCCCGACGTGGGACTCGATCCCAGGACCCTGAGATCACGACCTGAGCCGAAGGCAGCGGCTTAAACCACTGAGCCACCCAGGCGCCCAGAACTTACTTTTCTTATAGCTGGAAGTTTGTACCTTTTGACCCTCTTCATTCATTTCACCCAACCCCCACCACCTATGGCAACCACTCATCTGTTCTCTGTATCTACGAATTCAGTTTTGTTTTTTATTTTGTTTGTTTTTAGATTCTACAATTCAAATGAGATCCGTACTGAAGGCAAGGAATTAATATTTTTTGAGATCCATTCTGGTCAGTTACTCAAAGGGAGAGCAGGGGGAGAAAAACAGACATGGACACTTTGTTTACAGCTATCAAATAAGTAAGTATAGCTAAGTGATTATATAAGGCAAGGCATCCTTTACGAATTGAGAAAGAGGTGTAAAGGAAAAGTATAGCATGCCTCAGACAAGAGTACAAAAGGCACCTGATTCAGACTAGGGGTCAGGGCATGTCTTTTGAGGAGCTCACGTTTATGTGTAGACTTCCAGGATAGTTGGAGTTGGTGACGAATGGAAGAAAGAGACTTCTAGAAAGAGGGAACTGCATACGTGGAAGCAGAGCACCTTTAGTGCCTTTCTGTGGTTAGAACAAGGCATTCCCTGCAGGCAACTGCAGTCAGTGCCCAGCCTCGGGCTTGGGAGCACTGCTGAACAGACGCCCCATGCAAAGGCCTCCCAGGGTAGAAAAGAGCTTGACAGTTTGAGGAACTGAGGAAGAGTGTCTTAAGTAAGAGGTGGAGTGGCCCCAAATGAGGTTGGAGAAGCAGGCAGGCCAAACCATGAAGGCCCCTGTTGGCCGTGTTAGGAATTTTAGATTTCATTCTGAGTGCATGGAAGGTAAATCCACACTGCTTATCACAGCCCACTAGGCTCTACGTGATTTGACTTCCCTGCCCACAACTCTCTCTCGCTCTCTCTCTCTCTTTAATTCTCCATAACCCTTGTTTTCTACCTTTTGTCTTTTTGTATCTACCAGTTAATTTTTCATTAGCTGACTCCTTAATGAAATCACAGAGTTCTTGACACTCTGTATCTTACACACTTTCGTTGAGCACATACCTCGATCATAGCAGGTCCTCGATGAATAGTTTTTGCTTTCTTTCCATTAAGCCATTACAATAGGTTTTAGTTCTTTTGAATTGGAACAAGGTCCAGAATCTTATCCAGCTGTCATTATATTAAGGAAAAAATAACATTTGTTAAGCACTTACTGCCTGCCACACTGTGTCAACAACTTTACGTGCATTATCTCATCAATCTTCAGCCTTGTGAAATAAATATTGTTATTGTCCATATTTTGTAGCAGAGTCCCAGCACTTGTGATCTAGTCAGGAATCCAGGTCTCTGACACCAAATATTGTATTATTAACCACTGGGCTAAACTATTTAAAGATGGGATTCATTTATTCATTTAAAGATGAGATCTGGAGCACCTGGGTGGCTCAGTGGGTTAAGCCTCTGCTTTCAGCTCAGGTCATGATCTCAGAGTCCTGGGATCAAGCCCCGCATCGGGCTCTCTGCTCAGCAGGGAGCCTGCTTCCCCCTCTCTCTCTGCCTATTTGTGATCTCTGTCTGCCAAATAAATAAATAAAATCTTAAAAAAAAAAGATGAGATCTACTTTGATTCCATCATTGCAGAGATAACAATGGTGTGATAAGGACCTATACAATGCAATATAAAGAGAGAGAAAGGGTATACTATGGATATCTACTTATTTTCGCTGACTTATACAAATTGTCTAGTATTTTTTTTTTTTTTTTTTGTAAAGTTAGTTTGTAGTCAAAATAATCATCTGGGGTCAAAGCAAATCCTAATGTTTCTGGAAAGAATGAGCACTGCGCCAGTACCCAAGGCTGTTTGTACCAATCCCATTGTGTGTGACAACCCCATTCTCTAGGAAAGACAATAGATAAGACCATCTGAGAATTAACCAACCAACCAAACAAAACCAGTGGGGAAAAGATTGTAAGTCAACAGGGGAAACTGTAGTCAGATCAGAAAAGAATATTCCATTTTTCTGAGAATTCAGGAGACATGTTGACTCTGTTTTTTCTCTCTGACTCATATGTGTAACTTTTTTTTTTTAAAGATTTTTATTTATTTATTTGACAGACAGAGATCACAAGTAGGCAGAGAGGCAGGCAGAGAGAGAGGAAGGGAAGCAGGCTTCCCGCTGAGCAGAGAGCCTATGCGGGGCTCGATCCCAGGACCCTGGGATCATGACCCGAGCCAAAGGCAGAGGCTTTAACCCACTGAGCCACCCAGGCGCCCCAATATTAGTAATTCTTAATCACTGTAATTAGTGACAATTGCCTCTTCCTACTTTGGTTCAAAATCCCTTGAACTTAGAAAGTGCTTGGGCCAGTCCATCCATTCATCAAAGTATGCTGAGTCTCTAAGCTGCTACACAAGAAACCAGAGGCACAAAATGGGGTCCTGGTCCTTAGGAAGGAAAGATCGACAATGCAGAAGAGGCTTATACATGACTCTAATGACTGCAAAGTCAGTGTCAGATTGCCATGCCCCTGCCATGGGCTTTGGAATTCACAGAAAGGAGGCTGGAGTGAAAGATGAGCCTGGAGCTGGCTTTACAACCAAGGGTGCCAAGGCTGGCAGCAACTGAGAGAGCACAGTGAGACTGGGCTGCAGGAGAGTGGAGAAAGGAATATATGAGCTGGAGATTTAAGATCAGAGCAAAGGCGGAGACAAGACGGAGCCAAGTTGGAGAGTCTGGCTGGCCCCATCAGCTCGGCAGGGATTCTTGGTCCTGGGGGGCCTGGGTCATGTCAGGACTCATCCCGGGAGGGCCCAGTCTTTCACCACAGACCTTCTCCCCCAGTCCAGCCTCACTGCTTTCTCTTGGGTTGCCGCCAGCCCTGGCCACCCTTGGCTCAGCCCATGGGGGTGACTGCTGGGACTGACGGGAGTGATGACAGAGCTCAAGTGGGCAGGCTTTGGGCCTAATCAGGTTGGGGGGCGGAGTGACGGGACACTGCAGGGACTGCGCCTACGGTTGCCAAGGAGGAGGTACACAGGTCTCAGCTAACATGGGCTTCTGGCCCATCTGTGACTACAAACTCTATTCATCCATCTGTTTTTAGGATAGTGGCTGACTATGCTTAGTTAAACAGGAAACCCAAGAAACAGGACTGAGCTTGTTTGAGACAGCACCTCTCACTCACATGGGTTCAAAAGTCACATAGAAACACGGATAAGGTGATAGATGCCATGCTTTCCATGCCTAGGGGAGGCGTGCCTTTGCAGTGACCGCAAGCCCAACAAAACATGGTGGTGTATGCGTAGGAGAGGTCAGGGGTAAAACTTCTGTTCGATTCTCAGAGTTCATCACTTATATTCTTACTGTTATTGACATTTCTCTCCTGTGCCTAAGGTAGAGGGGTCAACAGAGCCAAGCATGGGCCTGAGGGTCACAGTGGAAAAACATGATACCGTATCACTTCTGGATGAACTGATAATCTTTTATAGCAGTGATTTCCAGAGTGTGGTGTGTGGCCTGAGATCTGCTGTGTCAGAATCAATGGGTGTGGCAGTGCGGCTTACAAAAACACACATTTCTGAACCCCACCCCAGCTCTGTTCTCTACTTTCTGGTGTGGAGGCCCAGGAAGCCCCATTTTAGCCAGTGATTTAAATGCATGCTGCTGCTTAGGAACCACTGCTAGAGGCTCATGCTCCAGGAGCAGGGAAACTTACTAATATCACAAGGCCATTAGGTCTCACCATGATTATTTTTGGAATGATAGACAAGGGAACATTTACATCAACATTTTGATAGCACTAAATAGGGCAGAGTGTCTTGTATGTCTACATTTCAGAAATGACCTTGTCTAATAAATCGAAGGCCGTAGACAAAAGCCAAGTGACTTTGAAGAAAGATGGGCCTGTTTAAGCATTGCAGGAGAGCTCACATGAGTCATCACATAAACACTGATGATGATGTCTTTCATACTAAGCCTTCCCTAGTCTGGTCAAAATCCAAGAAAGGAGAGAAAACTGCCTGAGGGGCAGGTGGTGCCATGTGTTGCCTGCCCCTCCACCCCTAGTCACCAGGGGCACTCCACAGAGCAGCTTCTGAGCTGTGACCAATATGCTTAGCCTTAAAGGAACAGAAGTGGTTAGGAGCAGAGGGAAAGAAAGAGAATGAGGAGCATGTGAGAAGGTTAAGAAGGGAAGAATGAATAGGCAAAGAAAGTCCTCAAAGAAGTTATAACAAGAAAGGAAATCCAAGGGAGAAGCCACAGATGCCGGCAACAGTGAAGGGAGACAGGGATGAAGAGAAAAATGAGAGAAGCAACCACAGAAGAGGAAGTCGACGGATTTATAGCTCAGACTGTAGAGCCAAATAGATCCAGGGTCACTCCACCAAGAAAATAAGAAATCTTAAATGTATGTGCACCAAAGAACAAAATAGCAAAATGTGTGCAACAAACACTGGTAGAACTGAAAAGAAAAGTAGACGAATTCCTAAGATTGAGAACAAGGCATGGATGTCCGCTTTTAACTACTTTTATTCAATATAATGTTGGAAGTTCTTGTCAGTGCAGTAAGTGAACACAAAAAAATGAAAGGCATACAGATTGGGGTAAAATTGTCCATATTTGTAAATGACACTATTGTCTATGTAGAAAACCCAAAGGAATCTGCAAAAGCAAAACAAAAACCTCTTAGAATTAATAATAGTTTAGCAGGTTGCAAGATGCAAGATAAACATATACAAACCAATTCTGTATCTATTTACTGGCCATAAGCACATGGACATCAAAATTTAAAATATGATACTATTAAAAAATCACTCAAAACATGTAAATAGTTAGGTATAAACCCAACAAAACATGAATAAGACTTGTATGCTAAAAACTACATACTGCTGAAAGAACCTAGATGTCCATCAACAGATGAATGGATAAAGAAGATGTGGTATATATACACAATGGAATACTATGCAGCCATCAAAAGAAATGAAATCATGCCATTTGCGACGACGTGGATGGAACTAGAGCGTATCATGCTTAGTGAAATAAGTCAATCGGAGAAAGACAACTATCATATGATCTCCCTGATATGAGGACATGGAGAAGCAACATGGGGGGGTAGGGGGATAGGAGAAGAGTAAATGAAACAAGATGGGATTGGGAGGGAGACAAACCACAAATGACTCTTAATCTCACAAAACAAACTGGGGGTTGCTGGGGGGAGGTGGGATTGGGAGAGGGGGAGCGGGCTATGGACATTGGGGAGGGGAGGCGAACCATAAGAGACTATGTACTCTGAAAAACAACCTGAGGGTTTTGAAGGGTCAGGGGTAGGAGGTTGGGGCAACCTGAGGGTTTTGAAGGGTCAGGGGTGGGAGGTTGGGGGAACAGGTGGTGGGTAATGGGGAGGGCACGTTTTGCATGGAGCACTGGGTGTTGTGCAAAAAGAATGAATACTGTTACACTGAAAAAATAAATAAAATGAAAAAGGTAAAAAAAAAACAAAACTACATACTGCTGGTGAGAGAAGTCAAAGATCATCTAACTAAATGGAGAGGCAGACCATGTTCATGAGCTGGAAGACAATATAGTAAATATGTCAGTTCTCTCCAAGTTAACATACAGATTTAAAGATTCAGTGCAATTCCTGTGAAGATCCTAGAAACATTTTTTGTAATTATAGACAAGATTATTCTAAATTTTATATGGAAATGCAAAGAAACTAAACTAGCTAAAGCAATTTTGAAAAAGAATCGTGTAGGGGTGCCTGACAGGCTCAGTAAGGGAAACATGCAAGTCTTGATCTTGGGGTTGTGAGTTTGAGACCCATGTTGGGTATAGACATTACATAAAAATAAAATCTTAAAAAAAAAAAAGAATCGTCTGAGAAGAGGCAGTCTACTCACCTTCAAGGTCTATTTTATAGCTACTGCTATCAAGACCATGTGATATTGGCAGACAGAAGAGAGAAATCAGCAGATCCATATAATTATGTTAATTGATACGCACAAAGGTGCAAAAGCAATTCAATGGAGGAGAGATGGACTTTTTAACAATAGTGCTGAACAGGAAAAAAAAAACTTCAACATAAATCTCACACTTTACCTAAATATAGTTCAAAATGGATCACGAAATTAAAAGTAAAATTAAAAATATACAAATTTTAGAAAAAGAGGGGCACCTCGGTGGCTCAGTTGGTTAAGGATCCAATTTTTTTTTAAGACTTTATTTATTCATTGGAGAGAGAGAGAGAGAGCGCACAAGCAAGGGGGAAAGGCAGAAGCAGAGGGAGAAGCAGATTCCCTACTGAGCTGGGAGTCTGACATGGGGCTCAATCCCAGGACCTGGAGATCACGACCTGAGCCGAAGGCAGGCATTTAATCATCTGAGCCACCCACACACCCCCTAAGCATCCAGGTCTTGATTTCGGCTAAGGTCATGATCTCAGGGTCTTGGGATGGAGCCCTGTATCAGACTCCCTGCTCAGTGGGGAGTCTGCTAAAGGATTCTCTCTCTCCCTTTGTCCCTCCCTCTGCTTGTTCTCTCTCAAGTAAATAAATAATTTTTAAAAAAAAATTTTTAGAGAAAGAACTAGGAGAAAATTTCAGGATACAAGGCTAGACAATGAGTTCTCAGACTTAACACCAAAGGCCCAAGCTATAAATGGAGAAACTGATAAACTGGACTTCATAAAAATTAACAACTTTTCTTCTGTGAGAGACCCTATTAAGATGATAAAAATGATAAGCTATGGAGTGGGAGAAATATTCATAAACCACATCTCTGACAAAGGGCTAATATTAAAAAGCTCTCAAAATTCAACAATCAAAAAGCAACCCATTTAATGAATAGGCAAAGACCTGAACAAGAATTTCATGGAAAAGAAGACATAGATGTCAAATAAGTACATGAAAAAATGTTCAGCCTCATTAGGCATTAGGGAAATGCAAATTAAAACCATAATGAATTGTCACTACACATCTGTTAAAATGGCTAAAATTAAAAATAGTGACAACCCCAAATGCTCGCAAAGATGTAGAAGAACTAGATCAATCATCACTACATTGCTGGTGGGAATGTACAGCTACTCGGTTAGACAGTTTGGCAGTTTCCTTAAACGCTAAACATGCAATTACTATACTCAGCAATCACGCTCTTGAATACGTTTCCAAGAGTAATTAAAACCAACCTTCACAAAAAACCTGTGCATTAATGGTTGTAGCAGCTTTCCTCATGATAGCCAAAAACTTTAAACAACCCAGATGTTCTTCAATGGATTGAATAATTGACCAAACCATAGTACTTCCATACCATGGAGCAATTTAAAAAATAAATGACCTTTTGATATACACAAAAACCTCAATGAATCTCCAGAGAAATATGGTGGTTAAAGAAGATAATCCGAAAAGGTTACATACTACATGATTCAATTTATGTAACATTCTTGAAGTGAAAATGTTACAGAAATCTTTTAGGAAGGGGATGAGGGCAGGAACAAGCAGATAGGACTATAAAGGGATAACATGAGGGGTCCCTGTGGTTACGGAAATATTCTGTATCTTGACCATATCAATGCCAAAGTCTAGTTTGCAATATTGTATGGCAGTTTTGCAGGATGTTTCTTTGGGGGAAACCAGGATGTACAAGGGATCTCTGTATTATTTCTTAGAATTGTACAGTAATTTACAATTACCTTTTAAAAAAAAGTTTAAAGAAAAGTGATATTAATATTTCATGATCTCTCTGGTAGCTTCTCCACTGTTTCTATTTAAGCCCCCACTCGCCAAATGGCAGGACTTAGACCTCAGTCTGTCAGGGCCTCCCTGCTTCCTTAGAACTGAGTTTCAGGGAGGTTAACACAATGCCAGTCCAGCGGTTGGCATCATCATCTGTGCTGGTGTCTACCCAGAGTAGCTTCCAGCCATCTGTCCCCCTAGGACAATGCTGCATCCTCTTCCCTGTTGTGGCTGATGGTTCCGTTCCAGTGTACCACTGGTTCTTCCTCTCTGTAGGCTGCAGGAACACTTCGGGGGCCATCTTGGATCTATTGGCCAGACACACCCAGTGCACATTCCTACTCCACAAGCCCAGGGGTTGAGGGAGCTCAGGAACTGTGCTTGGGTATTGGGGACACCGGTCTCCTTTGTTTTCCTCAGCTTTTCTGGTGTTCCTCAGTTTATTCAAGACTGAGAGGGAGGATTTAGACGGGGCATGGTTAAGTGACCACACAGGGCGCATTGTGAACTCTTGTGCTGACTCCACAAGTGGCTCTTGTGGAGCCACCTGACTCCAGGTTCAAATGGTGGCTAGCGAAGGGCTCGGAGCCTTATCATGCATCCATAGTCATCCACGTATTCTTGGCTTCCTGTTTGAGTCCTACCTCCCCCAATTCAAAGTTTATCCACCCTGAGGGCAGAGGAGGGTATGGGACAGTGGATATCGTCTTCCAAATCCTGTATCTTAGGATTCTCACATTTTCTCTCTTTCATTCTCAGCCTTCTGCTAAACCATCCTTCTCCTGAGGGGATAGCATGGAATCCCTTTATGCTGCTTGAATTGGTCAGATTAGCAGGACATATGGAGGAAAATCCTCTTGTTACTACATTATAATATTGTCCCATGATGTTTTCTGTCATCTTTCTGCCCTCGGTCTGCTCACCCTCTGGCTTGTCTTCTCCTTCAGCTTGTGGCCCAGGTCCTGGAACATAAAGATATAGGCTTTGTAACAGTGGATGCCAAGAAAGAAGCCAAGCTTGCCAAGAAACTGGGTAAGTGGGACTTTCTGAGGTATACCAGGAAGAAACGAATGTGTCTTGTAAAAAAAAGAGTACAGTTTCATTTCTTTGTGCATGATAGCTGGACTATTTTTAAACAAATATGAAATGATTCTGCACACCTCATTCTTGGGATGGGGAAGAGTCTCATGAAAGCAGTATTGGCCTGAATTGAATGATTTCACATGAATGATCTAATGTAGCTTTGCATCACTGTAGAAACTGACGCAAAAGAGGCAAACCTTTCTTTTCGACTCCTTAGAGGTGGTTAAAAGCCTAGCCTCTTTATGTCACTGCCATGGTGATCTCTCTGGGGAAGAGAAAAATCTCTTCTCCAATCACTATTATTTCCTTACCTCATGAATGAAGCAGCCAACACAAGATAGCAGGAATAGTAGTGACTGTGGGATCACAGTGGTTCTAAGTGTAAAGCTAAACCCCTGCTGGGCATTATTGTTGGGGCAAGAGGGAGGATTTAGATGAGGCATGGCGATGTGACCACACAGTGCATGTTGTGATCTCTTGTGTCCATGTGTTTTGCTTACGTCCAAGTGCACTTTAAGAATCTCACACCCCTAATACCAAGAGAGAGAGAATATGGGGAGTTCCTCTGCTTTTTGAACACCCACACATGGGTACTGCCCATTTTGCCTTTTCTGCATGACCAGTGAAGAACGGCTATTTAAAAATAGCAGGAGGTTATAAAACAGGACCTTTGAAGAAAGGTTAATTGGATTTGGAGTAGTAAACACAGTGGGGGAGAAAAGATTAGTAGTGGCGTCAGGTACATGAAAGTTCATTATCTGAGGGCATTACAAACAATTGTCCTTTATTATATTTTCGAGAAGACCAGCTTTTTTTTTTAAGATTTAAATTTTTTTGCGACTGTGTTTAGGTTAGATACAAATAAAAAGTCATGACTATAAAATGATAATGAATTATTAAGAATGTCTGGGGTATCGTTTTCCCTGGAGACAAATAAAGGAATATGTTTTCCCTTTGAGCAGGAGAACTAAGTATGTTAACTCTTTCCCCACTCAAAAGTAATTCAATGCCATGTTTCTCTTCCTCCAGAATCTATCGATTCCCTAGTTTTCTTTCCTGTTGTTTTCATGGGAGGCTGAATTTGGGAGAACGTCCAGTAAATTTAGTTAGAGGAAAGCACTAGTATTCCAGTGATCTAAAAATTTCGCCAGGGGACAAGCTGGGAGGGCTTTCATAAGAATGGACCAGTGGATATTCTCCCAGTGGATGGAGCTTGAAAAATCGACCTGATCTTTTCCTGAAAAGCTCATCCTGGAGGAATTGGGGGAGATTCTTTTGAACCAAATAGTTCTCGGAGTTTGTAGGAGGTTGTATTTTGTGAAGCTGCTCGTTCATCTCATCCTCTCTTCCATTTGCCTGAGTTTCGTCTCCATCAGGCTATGCCTGAACTATTACAAAAGCCTCCTAACTGACCTCACTTAGAGCAAAATCTGACATCGGGATATCGGCTGATGTTCCCAAGGTACCCTTCATGATCGGTTATTGCTGGCCTCAAGGACACCTGGTACAGCGGCCCTTTGGGTTTACAAATGGTGTTCCAGGTTATGCCCTGGGCTCTTCAGACGCACTCTGGGTGGGATACAGCGGGCGGGGGGGGGGGGGGGGGCGAGCCTCCTTTTCCCTAGAGATCCTGCAGGAGAGTTCAATTGGAGAAAGCATTCTCCACCTAATAGAGAGCTTGGAAAAAATTAATCTAAGGAGTCAAGAATGCCATGCAGTTGAACTAAATGCCAGCCTCAGTTATTTAGTATTCCTGGGGGAAACAGTTTTCCAGCAAACATTTGTTAAAGCACACAGTATTACACCAGGAGCAATGGAGGGTAGAAAAGATGCAGAACCTTCCCTTGTGGCATTAGCAGCTAACTGGGAAAAAAAGATGTGCAGAATTCAGTGATGACAGAAAAGTAAGCTTTTTATTCTGGCCACGGACATTTTTGGGGTCCCTTATGTGTCCAGGCTCTGTGCACGATCCTGGGGTGCTGAGGGGACCGTGGTTCTGCTTTTGGAGAGCTTTCTGTTCCAGTGAGTACTGTAAATGGAGCCAAGAGAAGAACAATAGTTGCAAGAGGGTGGCCTTTGTGGGAAAAATGAGTCCAAAGCGGAGACCCAAAGGAACTGAGCAGGATGGGGGGGGGGCGCAAGGTTAGAAGTCACTCCAAATTTGGGGAACCAGGAGAACATCTGTGACTTTTCCTTTACACACCCTCTCATATCAGCACAAGGGAAAGAAGCAAGGAAGCTGCACAGGGGATTAACGGGGAAGGTCTACCCAGGAGAGAATGTGAAGGGTAGAATTGGTGCTGGGTTGTGGAGGGACTGGAATCTGGAATGACTGGCTAAGAAGTCAAGTGGGCAGGGGGCAATGAAACTTTTGGTAGGGAGAATAGGGTTGGCAATATTTTTGGAAAATTGAAGCAGTGGTAAGGTAGAGAATAGATTTTTCTTTCAAACTGAAGTCCTGGTAGAGGTGCTGGTTCTTAACGATTTCAGTTTAAACACGTGCTTTGGGCGCCCTTTACAGGGGTGTTTTCAAGGAACTGATCCTAAGTTGAATGCTGGCCCCACTGATCCTGATCCCACTATCACCCAGGGATCCTGAGCCAGACGTCAGCCCACAGGATGGCTCTTTTTGCACTGGAATGACCTTGTCTTATGGACTCTTTGTTTCTTCCAGGTTTTGATGAAGAAGGAAGCCTGTATGTTCTTAAGGGTGATCGCACGATTGAGTTTGATGGCGAGTTTGCCGCTGACGTCCTGGTGGAATTTCTTCTGGATGTAAGCATTTATGCACAGTGGTCCTGCCTGGGGCTCTTTGGGTTCAAATATAAGGGAAAGTGAAATCCCAAAGTAAGAACTGAGAAGCTGGATAATCTGTCCCAGTCTAAGACTGATTCCTCCGGCTTCACAAAAAACTAAGGAGGACTTACTTCACAGTGCTATTTTCTTCTGGTGGGAAGGTGGTCCTTAAGTTACCTCAGAAATTGTTTTACTAGGGGTCACTAATCGGGACTGTGTAGTAGTAACACATTAAGTTTCTGAGCAATTAGACACCACCATCTCCTGAAATCCCCTTGGCCTTGTTCTAGGGCTTCTGAAGAAGAGCTGGGGAGAGTGGGAAGGAGAGGTGGATAATCACCCAAAGATGAAGTAATAATCAGCTGAGTTATCCTCAGAGCAGGATAAAGAGCAGGGCTAATGAGCCCCCCAATATCACAGTCCCTCTCAGCCATGGGGGTACAATACTCTCAGAGCCATCTGCTCAGGCATGTAGAGGAACAACACTATAAAAATATGTTATCCATAGATGAACTCATACTTTCCATAATAGCCATGAAGCTGAATGCTTTTGAACAGATTCCTGTGCAGGTAAAGGATATCCATACTGATGATTCCCTGTCTACCAGCTAACATACGGTGGCCAGGTGCCTTTTCTTCATGGCCTCAAAAACCCAGAGAGAGTGAGTCAGAAGTGAGTGAAAGCCACCTCCTGCAAAAAAAAAAAAACAAAAAAAAAAAACAAAAAAAAAAAACCACCCATAGACTGCCTGGCTCTCTCCTGGACCCATCTCTGCAAGCCCAAAAAAGAAAGTGAGGGAGGCAACAGAAAATTCTGGGCCAATCTCTGTCAGCTAAGTGGAGGCTTTTAGATGCACATGACAGACCCCATGCCCAACTACACAAAAAAGCACAAATGGAACAACAGAGGGAGGGCAGATTTCAGACTGACTGATAAATCATAGATCATGCTCTCTTCAGTGTGTTGGTTTTGTCCTCAAGCTGACTCTTTTCTAGTTGCTTGTAAGATAACCAGTGATTGGAGCTGATATGTCACATCTCCTCATTCATATCCAATGAGGGGTGCGGGCTAGGGGAGAGGATCTGGCTTCTACTGTTCTCCTGGAAGGAAAGGAGAATTTCCCCAAAGCTCTCAGCAAATCTGCCCGAAGAGTCACTGGCCAGAGTTGGGTCACATGCCATTCCTAAATCGATAATGGAGAAGAGAAATAGAATTGTATAGTGTTGGGCTACCCCTTGAGTTAAGCTGATTCCTCAGAAGGCACTGTTGCTGTGTGCTCTGGAGGAGGATGGGGTGACAGCTCCCTGCCAAAGCATCCTACGTGTGTGCCTGATGTCCCCACTGAGGAGGGAATATTTTTCTCACTGAACATAACTTGTGTACGTGTGTGTGGCATTCCAGCTAATCGAAGACCCTGTGGAGATCATCAACAGCAAACTGGAGGTCCAAGCCTTCGAACGCATTGAGGACCAGATCAAACTCATTGGCTTTTTCAAGAGTGAGGACTCGGAGTGTAAGTTGTCTGAGCCCCATCTGTGAGTCTAAAGGCTAAATTCCCCACCAGTTATTTAGAATGCTGCCCATGAAGAGGATGGGCCATCAGCGTATCCAGTGCTGGGTGGAATAAAGGGAGAATTGTCCTTGCACCCTGTGTAATGGGACCCATCTGCAAAAAGTATGCAAAGCAGGCAGGGATGTTGGAAGAGCATAAAGGTTGGGCCATGTTCTCTGGTCTTGGGAGGAGCATGTTTTATAGAGGATGGAAAAGTCTTCCTTCCCCTTTTCTACTTGCCTACCTCCCAGTGGGACTCTTCCCTAAAATAGGTAGTGTGGGCTCTCTCCCTGATGTTGGCAGCTCCTGTGGCCACCAGTTGGAGAGCTTCTCAGTCACTTGGACAGGATTAGAGGAAAATTTGGGTGGGCAGGGCTCAGCCGCCGCCACACAATGTGGAAAATTGCTGGCCAAGCCCACAGTCGACCACCAAGGCTGCCCTCAACAGCACAGCCTCACCCCCGGGTGTAATCCCTTTGAACGCTTTGTGGTCAGGTTTTGGGTGGGCACGGGAATGCATCACAGCATCACCACAATCCATATGGGAGTGAGAGAGCGGAGAGTGGGAGTCAGGAAAAGGAGGGACCAGGCACGCTAACTCCTGGAGTACATCTTTTTAAACAACTTTGGCAGCATGGCCCAGTGAGGTAAGACTTTTTCTGGAGCCTCAGCCGTGGCATAACCACAAAAGAGGATCTGGTAGCATTAGTACATGGGGGACATGCAAAGGAGGGCTGCTTATGATGTTTCTGGAAACTCCAAAATATTTTGAAAATATTTTGGTAATTATTTGCAAAGCCATTTCTTTGCCCGTATGCCAGCTGGCACCCCCAGTCTCCTCACCAGCAAGCCACCTATTTTCCCTCTCCTGTGACCAAACTTAGCTGCCTTCTCTTGTGCTATATAAAAGCCTCTATCTGGGGGAAGGTGGCTAGCCAGAGAAGTTTGCCCAGCCCTCCTTTGGAGACTTCACTTCAATTTTTATGTTTCTTATAGATGCTGACTACTCTGGGGTGCCCCAGCTGCCCCCTTCTCTCTCCTTAACTTCCTTCTATTTCCCTTTATCCATTTCTGTCCCCACCCCTCAATCTCTTTTGTCCTCTGTTTCTCTCCCCTCCATCAAGCTCAGAATAGCAGGTAAAAAGGAAAGCAAGGCACAGATTGGGATAAAGAGCACGTCTTCTAGTTTCTCTCCTTCCTACTAAGACAGTGACAAAAACAACTCCATGTAATCAACACATGTCACATACCAGGGTCTATGCCAGGAGCTCCATAGTGACACCTCACCTTCTTTCTCACTACTAGCCTGTAAGGCAGTTACCATATTATCAGTGTTTTGATGAGGAAGCAATGAAAAGAACAAAATTTGAATTAGCTCACTATCACATGGCTAGTAAATAAATCCTACAGCCAAGATTTAAATCCTAGCAATCTGACTTTATATCTTGCACACTTAGACACCATTTTGTACTTTCAAGACCATGGCACACACAAAATGTGGTGCTGTTTGCCCAGCCCATGGGGTAAACTGGAGAGGATTTGGACTTAGTAGAAAAACAAAAAACCAAAACAAAACAAAAGATTCTTTCGCTTTCTTTATATACTACTTCTACTACTAATAATGATAGTAAAACAAGATAATAGAAACGTTTTCAATATTGCCTTGTATAAATCCTCCAAATAAAATATTTTTAGATTTTTTTGAATGAGAATGTTGTACTTCCTTCTAAAACTATAGCTTTTGAAACAATGACACGCAACTCCTGGTAAAGGGTTTAAACAATCTCTTCTTGAAGGTCACAGTCAACAAGAGACTTTGCTTGAACAGGTGGATGGCGGCAAATGACAAGACAACAGTTACTGCTTTTCCTCTGATTGATGAGTGGTCTTTTCTTGCCACTGAACAGAATTTAGGAAATCTGATCTCTTAATTGTCCTTCAAGGGCATGAGCATTGCTTCAGTCCTAATGGCTATTACTTTCATTTTCACCAGCAAATGTAATATTCTTATAATTTGAATAGATTTCAAATTCAAAGTTTTCCATATTATATATTTCAAAAATAATAATGAAGAATTTCCTTAAGAATACAGAGATCGAGTTCTAGTAGTCTTAGAGATTTTTTTCTGGAGATTTAAGTGATAAAATCACTAGCGAGCCATTTCAACTTCCTTTTTTTTTTTTTTTTAAGATTTTTATTTATTTGACAGACAGAGATCACAAGTAGGCAGAGAGGCAAGCAGAGTGAGAGAGAGGGGGAAGCGGGCTCCCCGCTGAGCAGAGAGCCCGATGTGGAGCCGGATCCCAGGACCCTGAGATCTTGACCTGAGCTGAAGGCAGAGCTGTAACCCACTGAGCCACCCAGGCGCCTCTCAACTTCCTTTTTAAGGTTGAATTTTTATCTTTATTTATTTTTTAAAAGATTTTATTTATTTATTTGACACAGAGAGAGAGAGAGATCACAAGTAGGCAGAAAGGCAGCCAGACAGAGAGGGGGAAGCAGGCTCCCTGCTGAGCAGAGAGCCTGATGCAGGACTCGATCCCAGGACCCTGAGACCATGACCTGAGCGGAAGGCAGAGGCTTAACCCACTGAGCCACCCAGGCGCCCCTCAACTTCCTTTTTAAGGTTGAATTTTTATCATTAAATTGACAAACTTTGTCTTTAGGAAAGTCTAGATCATGTTAGTAATACCGATGATGATGATGAACATGATAAAGAATAGCAGTCATACATTCATTCCATTGATGTTAGTAGAACATTCAAGTGTATGAAATCAAAACAAAAATAAAAAACCAAAAAACCCTGAATATTTTACAGTATCATAAACCAAAAAACATTACTAATGACAAACTAGCTTGGATTATAGTCACAATCACACCAACTGAGAAGACCTGGTGAGGAAGCAGTTTCCCCAAGGATCACTCCCCCTGTCATGCTTGTCGACATCTTAGTCAGAAAATATTATAGAATACAATAAGTTTACACTTTCAGATATAATATTAACTACTGTAAATTTTTGAATGGTTGCAGAAAACATGTAGAAAGTTTTATCACCACAAAAAATGTATGGCTATTACTCACTGACTGAAAGCATCACAAAGTTCTATCAGACATTCACGTCTCCCTGTTTCTTCTTGCTGTCACCAGATAGTTAGGAATGCCAAACTGGGGGAAATCTGGAGGTGGGCAGCCAGTATCCAGTATGGAAAACCCTGAGAGATGGGAAGAAACGTGAGGAAATGCAGTATGCAGTAAGCTGGCAGTTAAAGGCTGATTGTTCAGGAGCCTATTCCAGAAGAGGAAACGGAGGGTCAGACTGGAAGAGCCAGGAAGGAGCTGGTCAGCATCAGAACAGGACATGAGGGCAGGAAAAACCTGATGTCACATCACATCAAACAGAGCAGATTAGACCAGGTACTGTAGAAGACAACCACTATTTGGGAAAGGCTAAAGGTTCAAACACAGTTTGAAGCGTCATCTTGGGGTAATTACCTTGCTCTACCCTTTTTCATCTTAAAAGGGATACAGATTGGTTCCCTAGGTGAAGAAGGGAATTCTCTGGACACAGGTGTAGGCCATCCTTTCCAGCAGGGGAGGAGTTCAATGATGTGGGGAGAGATACATCAGGGACAAGGAGGTCAGGGAGGGAGGATACAGATGATTCTGCTGGAGACCACTACAGCTTTAGACAGACGTAAATAGCTTAGGTATGGCTCTAACCCTTCCACTCTCTCCCACCTTCTGTCTATTCATTCTCCAAACCTCTCACCCATCTTCTTCCCCATCCACCCAGTTCTCTACCTCAACTATCAGTCTATATGATATATTTTCCAACTACCCAATTACCTTTATGGGGAGAAGTCTGTGTGAATGCATATCAGTATGGACAGGCATTCTTGTAAATTTTTCAACCCCCTCTCATCTGTGTTTATTGCACTTACCTCTATTCTAGCAACTATCACATTACATTGTGGTTCTTTAAGGGTCCATACCAACCTGATTCTCAAGGAATCAGAATAAAAATGAAAACTTAAAAAGAGGGAAAGAAAAATGAGGGTTTACCAAAAGGGGGACTTCTGCTAAGAAGTTTAAAGTACTTTCATGATGTCATTTTTGACTGAGGTTGCTTTACATACTAAGATGGATTTCCTTCTCACCTGGTGGTCACTTATAGGAAGCTGTGCTTACCCACTCATAACTAATGGTGAGTCTGAGTGGAATAACTTTTTCCTCGGGTTTAGAGTCTAATATTCTCTTTTTCTCCCTTTCTCAGTTTCCTTTACTTTCTCCTTCCCGTCTACCAATTTCTGAAAACACATAAAAATGTGGTAAAGGGTTCTTCTTTAGCTCAATAGAATACCAGTCAACTTGAATTCCTTGGGGGAAATTGTGGGTTTAAATAGCACTAAATATGGGCATCTGGGTGGCTCAGTCGTTAAGCATCTGCCTTCACTTCCGGTCATGAACCCGGAGTCCTGATCAAGCCCCGCATTGGGATCAAGCCTGCTTCTCCCTCTCCTACTCCCTTTGCTTGTGTTCCCTCTCTCACTGTGTCTCTCTCTGTCAAATAAATAAAATCTTAAAAAAATAAATAGCACTAAATAATTTTCTATCTAAATAATAATCTACTAAATAATTTTCCAGTCATGATTAATTGGCTCCCCACTCTCTCTACATTATTTAAAAAGAGAAATGTCTTTGGCATGCATCTTTAAAAGTTCTCCTTCTTTGATCTTTTTTTCCTTTCAGATTATAAGGCTTTCGAAGAGGCAGCTGAACACTTCCAACCTTATATCAAATTTTTTGCTACCTTCGACAAAGGGGTAAGTACCTATGAAACCCCAATTTGGATACTTCTGTAGGTATAAAGGATGAAAATTTGAACTTCCCTGTCCTTTTCTAAATTTTAGAAACATTTGCCATCTTCCATCCATTAACACTTTCTCCAGAAGTGTTAGAAATACAGCAATAAGTTGCTTTTGAATGAGAGATGAATACAAAGATGTTCAATTCAGAGGAAGTAAGCTCATTTCTGAAAACAGCTGATGAAAAGTGATGAACCATTTTTAACCACCTTGAACACTAAGAATGGGCAGTGCATGAGCAGAGCGCGCCAGGACACTAGTCACTACTTTCTTGTCTTTAGAGCTATTCTCTCCCTTCCCAGGGGTGCATACTTCCCCTCTGTTGGGTTAGGATGGGGGAATGGAATGGGGAGGACTACTATTCATCTGAAACCTGGAGTGCTTCTATAAGTTACCTATTATCTTCAAGAGATGTCATTAATATACTCATCTGTAATTCAATTTTTCTTTCTTTCTGGATGTGGCTCATGATTTTGTAAGCCAAAGAACATATATGAAGGACCTTGAATCAGTGGGTAATTTTTTTGGAGTTCACTGTGGGTGGAATACTCCACTCTAGCTTCAGTTAGGACTAAAAAGGCTACTATTTATCGAGTGTTTTTTGTGTGCCAGGTACAACTTGATGCATTGTATGTCTATGACCTCTAAGCCTTTAAACAACTTTGGGAGCCAAGAAGTCCCATGTCCCATAAAACAAAACAGATTTAGAAAGTGTAAGTAATATCCAAGGTCTCCAGTGAATTAATGGTAGTGCTGAGATCCCAGCTATGCCCCACACTCATGCCCCTTCCTTGGTAACACCCACTTAAGTAGAAGACTCTGTACCTGCCCTTGAAATTCAGGGTGTATCCCCACACACCCACATTCCCATAGAGACACACATAACACACAAAAAATGCATACATAACACACATGTAAAACACCCAACACACACACAACACACAACAAACAGGACACACACAGTACACACATAACACACACCTCCTCACACACACTCACACTCAAACCCACACCCACACTTATATAACTCTCAGTACACATGCACTCACACTCATAGCCACACCTACACACATAAGACTCTCTCTCATACTCACACACACATCGCAACTAAAAGCCTTCAGTCACCATGTCTACTAGAACAAATAAGTCTAGGACAAACTAAATCCTGATTACATTCAAGTCAAAGTCCTTCAGGGGGTGACCTACTGAGGGGTAAGGCAGTTGGAGAGCAGGGCTCCTGGGCCTTTATACCATGGAGAGCTCAAGTATTCTGTGAAAAACAGAAGGAAGCCTGTAGGTTCTGGAGCAGGGAAGGAGTACGACAAAAAAAGATTGTATTCTATCCCTGTATATGTGTACATCAAACCACCTCTGTGGATATGGCCCTGGTCTAAAATATCTGGATTGAAAATAATCCAGAAGAGAGTCTGTAATCTGAGTAGTAAAATCTAAACCTGAAGAAAATTTACCTTAATTGATTGGAATAGAGTCAAGAGAGATACAGAGCAAGAATACCGAAAGCAATAATAACTACCACTTACTAAGTAGTTTTTACATGCTAGACTCTGTGCTGAGAGTTTACATAGCTCTTTCAGTCATCTCGAAGTGCCGTTAAAGGACGTATTAGTATTCTCAATCTACATAGAAGGAAGCCAAGGCACCGAGAGATGAAGTGATTTGCCCATGGTCACACAGTAAGTGAGCAATGAAGACTGATGTGTAATCTCAGGTCAGTGTTCATACTACTGTACAGAGAAAGAAACAATACATGTAAAGCTCTCGGCTGAAGTCTGGCATGTGGGGAGCATTCAGTAAATGTTAGCTAGTCCTGTTGTGCATAAAAGGCAGCCATCTAAGCCCAGGGGAATGGAGGTTGGGCGAACACTTTAGTAGAGAAGGGGAGGTAAAGAGAGACCTAAACTAAATATATCACTGCCATTCCATTATGACAGGCCAGCAGTGACTGAGGTGGCTCCCACTGTCAGAACTCATCCAAGAGAACACAACCAGGCAGCAGGCTAGGCCAAGCAACAAGCCTCAGTTCTTCGGAGGGTGGCCCACTGTTCAGTTCAGGGTGGTATCGGTTTTCAGACATGCCTCCCAGTCCAACCATATGGTTTCGTGTCCGTGGCCCATGAAGAAGGTGAGGTCAGGCTATAATTACAAACTCAGAAGCCTCTTCTCTCCAAACTGTAAGACACTGAGTCATAAGTGCCCCCATTCATGTAGTCTTGTCGGATTTAACAACATTTAAAAGGAGAAAGACACACTCTCTATCTCTACATGGAACATGGAAAGAAGAGTAGTCACACTCTGAGGACTCAGTGTCATTTGGGACTTGAAAATTTCAGCCATCATTTGTGGATGAGGGAGGGAGCCAGAGCCCAAGGAAGCCTCATGGTGTCCAGCAGGGGGCACTGGTGCAGAAGAGGGAGCTGCAAGAACTTTCGTTGAGACTGAGGGACGCCCAGAAGGATCACGGGGAGGGAAGGTGTTTCCTAGAGGTGTGAAGTCATGAGAGGCCAGGGCCAAGGGGCACTAATACAGTCCCAAAGATGAAAAGCCAACTGGCAGACGTGGAGATGACAAGAGGACTTGGTCATTACTGAGGTGAAGGAGACAAAGACCAGAGAAGATTAAAAAATACATGACTGCAAGTCTCCTTTCCGAGACAGCAAAGATCCCGAAGCTCCTGAAAACATTAGGGAATCTACTGAGAAACATAAGATGGGGTTGATGAGTTCTCTTACTACAAGTGGGGAAAACGTACAACTAGAAGTATCTTTCATTTATTCATTCATTTGCTCATTCAGAGAATATTTATTGAGTGCCCTTTATGGGCTGGAAGCTCTTCTAGATGCCAGCGACACCAAGGGAAGCAAAGCAGATTCCTGCCCCTGTGGGATTTAGAGTTTAGTGTGGTGGGGAAGGGGACAAGGAGAAGATGGGTAGACAGAAAGTAAGTAAACAAACCAATAAATATGTTATATTCAGTATAGTATATGAGTTAGAGAATCATGAAGACACTGGGATGTCAGGGCTGCTGAAACATTGTCCATAGTGGTCTCTCCCAAAGAGCTTTTGCAATCATGGATTCCTGGACCCCACATCTAAGATGAAATTTGCATTTTTTAGTGTTGTGACCAGGCCCAGGAACATGCATTTCCAGAGAGCTCCTTGGGGGCATTCTACCTGACTCGTAGGTTTGGGACCAACACTAATAGTTGCATCCTGATCCTAAACCAAGCCATGACATCTCTGATCTGATTCCCATGGAGCCAGAGAGTCAGAGGGCTAAGGATGGTATGTTTACTGGCCAAGATACAACTGAAAAAAAATGAGAGAAAGGGCTTTCCTTGGGATACAGGCCAAGGGCTCTCCATGATGTGGGATGTAGTGACTAGCCCTCTGGAATTTTTTTTTCAGGTTTCCCAAGACCTAAACTTAAGAATATCACCATCCAGCTTCATATTTGTGATCTTAACATTGCATACCCAGACACTGGCATTCAAGGACCACACACACACACACACACACACACACACACACACACACACACTTCAGAAGTTGGGAATGAAAAGAGATCGCCATTCAAGGTGATAGTTTAGAGCACACTACTGCCCGGGTTTCACTTTGGGCTGTCTCCCCTCCACATACGAGATCTTGACAAACCGCAAACAAAGACTGGGCCTCCGGTTCATTATCTGTAAAGTAAATAATAATAATGGTTCTTGGGTGCCTGGGTGGCTCAGTGGGTTAAGGCCTCTGCCTTCAAAGCCTCTGCACTTCAGCTCGGGTCATGATCCCAGGGTCCTGGAATCGAGCCCCACATCGGGCTCTCTGCTCTGCAGGGAGCCTACTTCCTCCTCTCTCTCTCTCTCTCTCTCTGCCTGCCTCTCTGCCTACTTGTGATCTCTGCCTGTCAAGTAAATAAATAAAATATTTAAAAAAAAATAATAATGGTTCTTACCTTAGCAAGCCAGGTGAAGATGTATGAAGTAATCAATTGCACTAGTGCCCGACACAGCGTGAGTGCTCTGGGTGCTTACTACCTTTACTGTTTTCCTTCATCTGGTCACTCCCCACTTCCTTTAAGCACTGTTTCCTGGTTCCTAACATATGTCATCAGTGAAGTCAGCATCCCAGAATCCAGTGTCATTTTCAGCCCATTTTCTGATGGGCCAGGCTCTGTGAAGAACGTGTGAAAACCCAGCCCCTAGTTATGTGTTCGCTGGTTCCTTCCTACACTCCCCACCCTGTCAAAGAGGGGGCAAAGTAAGAAAAGACCCCACAATTCCCTGTTCCTCAAAACCACATCAACATGATGATGAATCTCTTTTGATGAACTGCAGCTCTTCGCGTGGCCTGTTTTCTTTAGCTCTGGGTAGGATGCTAGAGTTTCTTTCCCTGAAGTCCTATGAGAAATGTCTTTTGGAATATGGTGACCCAGAATTAATAGCAACTGATGACAAAAGCCATAGGGATACCCGTGTTTGCTCAGAATGGCCTTCCTTGTGTAACGGCTTATGTAACACCCAGTTCCTCCCCCTTCCCTATTAGTCACGGCTGCCCTGGACCTCCGCACCGTTGGTTACCACCACAGGGCGTCAGCTCTTAGGCAATTCTTCCTTTCGTTTCAAGGGAACCACTGTTCATCCCTGTGCTTTCTTGGACCACAGCTCAAACGGGAAAAGAATGGCATTTGGTTTTCTACAAAGCATTGCACATTCCAGGCCTCTCAAAT
Organism: Meles meles; assembly: GCF_922984935.1. Lineage (NCBI taxonomy): Eukaryota > Metazoa > Chordata > Mammalia > Carnivora > Mustelidae > Meles > Meles meles. The sequence goes on from NC_060066.1 coordinate 116,513,109, forward strand.
CATTTCACAAAAAGAGGCTTGAGCTCAGCAGCCCTGAAAGCCCACTTTAATCAGAGAGCAGACGTCTTCCAGGCTGCAAGCTGGCTCCCCGTGCTTTTTATCTGGTAGAGGGTGAGCCCCTCATCCTGGGTTGCTGGGGGACTATCCCAGTTCTAGCCTAAGAGTCTGAACCCTGGGAAATTCCTCTGTTCTGGACAAAGCAGGATGGTTGGTGACCTTCTGGATGATAACAAAGCAGACAGTTCCCAGAGTCTGAGAAACCATTGGACGAGCCAGTACTGAGAGATAACCCTGCTTCCGCCTAAATCACAAGTAGGGGTAAGGAGATGATCAAGGACAGATTAATGGGTTGACCTCTGATTTTGAGTACTTGTGTGCTGTAAACGGTTTCTGTCAGTTGCCTGTGCTATCCAATTTGGTTCAATTCAATCCATGCATCTCAGAACACTGAGATTGCTCTGTTGACATTTGCTTCTTTCTCCAGCCCTGGCACATACAGTGGAGTGGATGATGATTATATAGTTAGATTTCCCACTTTTCATTCCTACCGCTTCCTTCTCATGGTTGGACCTCATTTGCCAGAGAGGGTTTTCCTTGATTTGTCCTTCTTTGATTGGTCAAGCTAGGGCTTAGGTAATGAGTTTCTACCACTTCAACATTTAAGTTAAAACTGTAGGTATACTCTCATATCTTTGCCAGAAAACACACACACTTCTTATAGATGGGCAACCCACTGCTACTCTAGACTAGCATTCAAGGAAATTACTGTCGTGTTTCTAATTGTTACAGGTTGCAAAGAAATTGTCCTTGAAGATGAATGAGGTTGACTTCTATGAGCCATTTATGGATGAGCCCATTGCCATCCCTGACAAACCTTACACAGAAGAGGAGATCGTGGAGTTTGTGAAGGAGCACCAAAGGTGCCTCAGATGGCATGCAGGGGATGGTGGGTGGGGGACAGGCGGTGGTCTAAGGCCTGGGGGATGGAGAAGAACCTCTCAGTCCTAACATTTTTAGGCCTCCCAAGAGCAACAACCTGGAGTTACTACCCCAGAAAAACTGAAATCAGTAGTATGGCTTTGTTGGTCATTGATCAGTTGGGCAGGGATATTGCTACCTTTTCTGATTATGGGTCTATACTTCTGAATATGGGTCTATATGCAAACAAAGTAGACCAGCTCCTCGCAATCAGCAAATCCCCTCTGAGTCAGAGTAAGTTACAAGTCATATTCTATAATAATAACAATAGAGATTTACTGTCAGCCTCTTATATGCCAAATACCATGCCAGGTGCTTATGGAAGATATTTTATCTAATATTCAACATTATGGAGTATTATTACTATCCTGATGTTACAGATCAAGGGATTGGACTCAGAGTAGTTAAATAACTTAGCCATGGATGAATGTTTAATACATAGACTTCTGGGAGAGGCATATTTGATACCACTTAGAGTAGCTCTAGCATGGATCAGCGAACTTTTTCCGTAAAGGGCCAGAGAATAAATATTTCAGGTTCTGTTGGCCAGATGGTTTCTGTTGTAATACTCAACCCTGTTGTTGTAGTGTGAAAGCAGCTGTAGACAGTATGTAAACAAATGGGTGTGGCTGTATCCCAATAAAAACTTATTTATAAACACAGGAGGCACTGGCTGGATTTGGCCCACCAGCTATGGTTGGCTGACCCCTGCTCTTGAGGGAGGGACAATATTGAAACATGGAACGTGGTAGTGGGTTCACCACCTCGCCACACCACCCTCCCTCTCTAACACCTGCTCAGATATGTCCACTGAACCTGGAGCACTATGACTCCATCACCTGGTTGTCCTGGTCCCCATAGGGAGGCAGCATTTGGAGAAGGAAATCTTAGTGTGTCTAATACAATTTGCCAACATTCAGAAGGAAATAAAACCATGAGCAAAATGTAATTTTACTTGTTCCTCCAAACATCCCTAAAGAGCTTTTGAATGATGATCCTGATGATAAGACAATGCAGTCCTGGCCTGGGAGAACCACTACTTCCACTTCTTCTCCCAGTTGTCCTCGTTCTGGGCCTGCTCTGGGCTTTGAGCAGTGGGCTCTGTCTATGAGGAAGGAAATGGCTTCTTGCCCTAGGAATAAGCTAACCCTGCACCCTCTGACCCATTGTTTGTCATTAACTTTATTTCCTTATTTATTTGGCTCGACACTTAGAGTAGAGCCTAACACAGGGCTTGAACTTTATGACTGTGAGATCAAGACCTGAACTGAGATCAATAGTCATATGCCTAATCCACTGAGTCACCAGGGGTCCCTCTAATAGGCTTTATATAATCCTTGGATCAAATGGGTCTGTGAAAAGGCTGGGAGCTTCAGGCCCAGCTAGCTCCCTGTGTGATGTAGCAGGGTAGAACAGCTCCATTTCCTTAGGGGAGATTTCTAGAGTTTTTCATGCCCTTGGAAATGAACCAGCATCTCATTTTATATTCACTATGCTGAGGCTGTGGTGTCTGCCTTGGTAATCCCTACTCAAAGAAGCTCATCTTTGTTTTTTTCAGACCCACCCTACGTCGCCTGCGTCCAGAAGATATGTTTGAGACATGGGTAAGAAATGACAAACTCTTTCTGCCTTGTAGACACCACCCCAAGTGGAGTACCCCTTTGAGTCCCCAAACTTAAACTACATTTTATTTTGCTGGAGTGGATGTCTAGATGGTGGAGAATTTGAAACATGGATAACATCACGCTCAATTAAAGCCCAGTTCTCCATGGATCTAATTTAAGCCTCTTGGGTACTACCCACGAGGCAAAACTACTCCATCTTTGAGTTCATTTCCCACAGTCACTACTGGCTTCTGGTCACTGACTACCAGAGACCCAGGGTGACATCATGGAAGGCGCTCAGGCTGTGGAGTCATAGAGACTTGGGTTCGCATCCAGAATCTGCTACCGGGTAGCTCTGCATCCTGTATCAAGTCATGTCATCTTTCTGAGCTTTAGTTAGTTTCTGCTTCTCAAATCAGGGCTTTTCGTAAGAATGAGTGGTTGTGAAGCACCCAAACCTGGGAGGTGTTTGGCCAATTGATGGTAGCTGTTTTCATTAATATCAACTCAGGGCACTGGAAGGTGCTGAGTCAGATTATCCCCCAGGTCTATGCCATAGACAATGCGTCAGGGAGGTCAAAATAGTATAGAAAGAGGGCCATGGAAATACAACATCCCATCCCATCCCATCCCACATCAGCTTTATACAAAATTCCATAACCAATAACAACCAAAACCTGTGGAGCATTCTTCAAAGCATTCCATGTATCCCTTTAACCTGGATATTTCAAGAGTTCTAAAAAGTGAGGTAGAACAAATATTACTTAACCTCATCTTACATGGGGGAAACTGGTGATTGTACAGATTAAGCTGATTAATCAAGGATACATAACTAATAAGCATTAGATCTTGGGACTTAAGTTTAGATCATTTGGAGCCAAATCTCATGTTCTCTTCAGTACAGTTCCCCAGAGTAAGCCATATCCCCAGAAGGTGCCCTTTTGTCAAGGGGGTGGGGGAGAAGAAAGGAATTAACATGAAAGCATTTGTTTATTTAGTCTTTGATTCAGAGTCTAAAATGACAGATGAACAGAACCATGAAGTAACTTATCACTTGATGTCTTACTGGCTGGTAACTTATTTGTATGTCTGAAGGCAAAACAAACATTTCGTAAGACACTAAAGAGCAAGTCATCCAGTCTGGAGGATTGGACTTTGGAAGAATAACTCAGCCGAATGGCAACCTATTTTCTTAATATTTAAACCTTTCAAAAATGTAATCTTTAAAAGGTCTTGTTACTACATTTAAAAAGAGTGTAGCAGTGTTTTAAAAATAATATTCCTTTAAAAAATATCTTTACCTTTTACTTAAAATAGTTTCACACTTACAAAAAATAATGTAAAGAATTCCATGATTTCTTTGCCAGATTCCCCAAATGTTAACATTTTACTTTCTTTGCTTGATCACATACTTCTTGACAGATAATGGATATAAACATTTTTTTACCCTGAATTGTCTGAGAGTAGCTAGCAGACACAAATCTCCTTACCCCTATATATTTCAGATGTTTTCTAAAAACAGGGAATGTCTCTCATAACCACAGTGTACTTATCAAAATCAGGAAATTAGTATAAATCTATTTCACCTATGGACCTTATTCAAACTGACCAGTGTCCCACTAATGTCCTTTATAGCACACACACACAAAATTATTTTTTCCTGGCCCAGGATCTGATCTTGGATCTCACACCTGTGGTTTGTTGTTCTATTCTTTAGTCTTTAACCTGGTATGAGTTCTTGATTACCAGAATCTGTTACCTGGTCTTTCTCTGTCTTTCATGATACAGGATACCATTTTAAATTGAGAGTGATTGTCACTGATCTCTTCTGCTATGTCTCTGTTCTTAGTTCTTTTAATTTTCTTCATCCCTAAGAGAAGCCCTTCCTTCAGACCTTCTCTTACTGACACAGCAATATCATATCCCCGACACCATATGCCTTGGTGGGAGAGCTGTGTCCCGTCCCCTCCCTCTGACCACAAACACCCCTAGTCCCCCACACCGCCCAGTAGAAACGTTCCCTCTCATATATCACAGGCAGATGTTCTGGATTCACTGCAACTCATTATCTGCTCTCTTTTCACTTAAGAGAAAAGAGAAGTTACTGCCTTTTGCTGTAATATAACAATGACAGCTCATATTTTCCACCATTACTATATATTCAATTGTTTTCTAATCAGGAAAGGGCTATGTATTAAATTTAACCTGGTAGAGAAAAAGGCAACTAGACTGGTTTTCTTCTTACCTGAACACCATCATGGACTATCCACATGACATCCCCAGGAACTGTAACCAGACCTAACTGGTCCCAAGTCTCCAACTACCGAGGGAAGGCAGGATCACCTTTCCATCCTTAACAAGGAGAAGCAGAAATCAATCTGTCAAAGGGATCTCTGGGAAGCCACTTCCCAAGTGCCTTCCCCATCTACCTTTGCCACCTAGGGAAGCATTGCTCCAAAGAGCAGCAGCTCCATGGACCACTTGTCTGCAGAAAATGAAACCACAGAAGCTGGAGAAAGTGACCAGTTATGAACTTGGAAGACTTTATCTTCAACACCCACTTGCCCAGATGTTGCAAAATATTTAAATAAGATAGGAAAACTAAGTCAAGCTAAAGCAACCATTGACCTTTTCTTTCTCTCATTGTGTGGGTTTTTAAAGAGCAAACCATAAAAACACATACTTGATTATTTTTTTTAAAGATTTTATTTTATTTAACAGACAGAGATCACAAGTAGGCAGAGAGGCAGGCAGAGAGAGAGGAGGAAGCAGGCTCCCTGCTGAGCAGAGAGCCCGATGCGGGGCTCCATCCCAGGACCCTGGGATCATGACCTGAGCCGAAGGCAGAGGCTCTAACCCACTGAGCCACCCAGGCGCCCCGACACATACTTGATTATTACTAAAGAAATTGGTGGCTAACAATACTTGCTTTGTGTAAATCAAACAGCTATTTGCTTATTTAGATTCAAAGAACGTCAAGGTGGGGCAAAGGGTCCAGACTGAGTGCCAACTTGTCCTTCCCCTTCAAAACTCTTACCTTCCAACCAGCTCTCCAGCCTGGCAAGTGGTCGGAGTTCTGGGCAAATGCCCATGGGGATGGGAGTCAGCAGTTCCTTCAGAAAGAACCTTCTCTCTTGTGGCAATAACAAAGTAGTACTTCCAAAAGGGGGCCAGAAACCTCCAGATAAGCCCCCTGGAACATTCCATAGCACCAGGGAGTCTGTAGTTTTAAGTGCATGTTTTTTTCTTTGCATTCGCTTCATTCAAGAGAACAAACATTCAACAGAACCTGGAAGGAAACAGAACAAAACAGGAACTGTGGTAATATACCTGGTTGGTGGGTGACTGATGTGTGATTTTTTTTTTTGGTATCTCTAAAACTTTCCATTTTCTTCAACTAGTGTGTAAGCTTTTTATCAACATATCCTTTTTTTTTTTTTTTAAGTCAGTGGACATTCATAAGAACCTATTACTTTGTACTAAGCACAGGGGTTATAAAAATGAACATTGCTATTGTGTCCTTAGAAGTTCAGGGTTAAACAAATGAAACAATATCAAAACATATAACACCACTCCCTATCATGCTTAGTGAAATAAGTCAATCGGAGAAAGACAACTATCATATGATCTCCCTGATATGAGGACATGGAGAAGGAACATGGGGGGTTAGGGGGATAGGAGAAGAATAAATGAAACAAGATGGGATTGGGAGGGAGACAAACCATAAATGACTCTTAATCTCACAAAACAAACTGGGGGTTGCTGGGGGGAGGTGGGATTGGAAGAGGGGGAGGGGGCTATGGACATTGGGGAGGGGAGGCGAACCATAAGAGACTATGGACTCTGAAAAACAACCTGAGGGTTTTGAAGGGTCAGGGAGGTTGGGGGAACAGGTGGTGGGTAATAGGGAGGGCACGTTTTGCATGGAGCACTGGGTGTTGTGCAAAAACAATGAATACTGTTATGCTGAAAAAAATAAATAAAATGGGGGAAAAAAAACAAAAAAAAAAACACATATAACACCACTTCAGCATGCTCATACTATGAGAGATGGATGTACAAAGTGAAAGAGAATTCAGAGTAGGGTATTGACTAAAGGAATTCCTAAGTCTCCAGTTCTTTGGGGGATCTGGGACTCAGTCATTTTACGTAACTAAGAGTCACTAATCTGAGTTTGAAACATCTACAAACCCTGCAGGGACAACAGACTCATTCTGTTGCTACTGGTGATGTCAAGGAGGAAAATTGTTTCTTCTACCCTCTTAGGTTCTGTGTTAAGGGGCTGCAAATTCAACTGACAAAACACAGATGAGCATGGGCAAAGGACAGATTTAATGACCTATTTATGCAAGGGAGTTTACAAGGAAATATGACTCAACAAGGGGCTTATATACCATCTTAATTGGAAATGGGAGAGGCAGGATGCACTTCTGGGAGAAAAAATGACTTGTTAGAAGGTTGGGGAGAAAGGGAACTTACGGAAAAACAAACCACGTCTTTGGAAAAAGAAACGGGCCCTTGGGGAATAGATGGGAGATTTGCTAGTTCTGTGATATCTGTCTGAGAAGAGAAATTAGAACGGCTCTTGGGTACGGGTTTATGACAATTGAGCTCTTTTGGGATTCTCTGTTTTTAGGTAGATAAGGCATTCAGGAATTCATATGCTTTCAGCCCAAAATAATTTTTATGCCACAGTGGCTTATTCTGGACCCCTTCAGTGAGAAAGAAAAAGCATGTGGGGCCAGACAGAATGGGCTTGAATCCCAGTTATGTCACGTACCAGTTCTGTGGCGTTAGGTAAGTCACTTCAATTCTTTAAGCACTAAATAGGAATAAGACTTTCATTTGCCGTTTAGAAATGATGTACTTGCAAAGAACCGATACAAAGAACGGCAGGGGGCAGATACTATTGTAGCCATCGTAATTATCCTTGTTATTTTAAGGCATAATCCTTTCCCTCAGAGAGCTTGCCATCTGGTTGAGAAGGTAAGATCTGTGCTATTAAAAAGAGAGTTTCCAAGGCAATGTGATCCAAAGGCTAAATGGGTGATCTGGAGCAAAGTCTGTGGGGTTCAGAGAAAGCCCCCCCCCGGGGGGGGGGGTCTCAGTCCTATACATGGTCAGCCTGGCTCTTCCTCCCCCATGCACATTGGATTTTCACTGAGGAACCCTGGTTTATACGCTTCCCCCATGGATTCTTGCTCTGTGAGTTTATTACTGAAAATACCCGGCTCCAAGCAGGCACCTGCCTCTTTGCCAGTGTTCACTACAGGTTTGTGAACTGACTCTTTGATCCCTACAAAGAGAGGGGTTCTTTTCCTGGATGAGAGCCCTCCATCCAGGCACCATCTTGGGCCTGGGGAGTGACAACCACATTATGAGCAGCCTCTTAGCAAACGGATGTAGATTCTTAATTCCAAAAGCAATTTCCAAATGTGTTCCAGAAGAGCACACAGAAATGAAGCCTGCTTCACAGAGTTAACACTGCTCAATTCCTGCTGATGGCAGGAGACAGAGACACAGGACAGCCTAATGAGAACTGATCAGGATATTCGTCTGGCGATAATAGCAAATGTAAAACAGTGAAACCTTGGACTCCCCTTCTGGTTGGTGTCGGATTTGTGTAATAAACCTGCACACGCACGCACACGCACACACATATATCTGTAAAATTCAATTCCCCAGAGCATCTGATCAAGCCCATGCCCACTCTCTTGTTTTTAATAATAATATTTTCCATTTAATCTCTCAGAATTTTTGGAGCTTTTGTCCATTCCAAACTCAAAGGGGAAAAATTAGCATTTAGATAGGATTGCACCAGCATTAAAATCAATTGAAATGGAAACGGGGATCATGGGAGGTTTGAGATGCCTGGAGTTTTTTCCATAGGATGATTCCGATATGATATCCAGGATACCCTGTGACTCCCTTTCCCTGTGTCAGTGATAACTGGTATTCACTCAGATTTGTCCCGGGTGCCTCCTTCTTAAACATCTTCCTCGCCATGTTTTTTGGTAATCACATTGCTCACAACAGAGCCTCCTCCAAAGGAGGCACAAAGAATTGATGCAAAGGAGACACAGGTGTATGGTCCTTTCTGTCCAGAACATAGAACCATGCAATGCTGTTTGCTTGCTCAGAGATGTGACGTACTCGCAAATTCTTGGCCTTGCCCTCAGCCCTTGCAGCCACACCCACGTGTCACCTCACACCCTCAACTTTCCCTAGTCCCCAGATCCACTCTTCTCATAACTTCCCACACTCACATAAATGCGTTAGAGGCCCTCAGCAAAATTTAGACCTGAGCAGAAAGGACCCCAAGGTGGGAACCTGGATGCCACAGTCAGCAAGGCGCCCCTTACTGACTACACAGGTTTTTCAGTAGGAGGAGTGTTCACAGAGAAGGCCTATGTTTGTATATGATTCTTACGTGAACAGAACAGACCCACGTCTTAATTGACCTAGAAGATTCCTTTCTGCTGCCAGTCTGGGGACAGATTCAGGATTTGTCGAGGGCATTCAGACCTTCCCATAATTGCTGGTTGCTGGTGGTGAATTCTCAAAACACAGACTGACAATTTACTGAGCTATATTCAGATTGATTGTTGCCCTTGGAGCTCCTAATAACCAGAATCATGTTTTTCCTCCTTTTGCCTTTTACTGCTGCTGTCCTGGACCCCACAGCCCACAGGAGTGAGGCCCATTCAGTGCTGATGTCTTGTGTGTAGGGGGTGTTCTCCTGTCTTGTAAACCCATGGATCAAACAGCACACATTCCTCCCAGTTGCTCATCAATATTTCCTTCCTTACTGTGCACCCCTCAGTTCCCCTGCCCCATGTCCACTACCCCAACACCTCCCCCCTTCCCATTTCCATGCCACCCTCTGTCTCTGTCCCTGACTTGTTCCTTACTATCTCTCCACCTGGGAGTGTAACCTCTGATTCTTCTCTCCTCCAGGAAGATGATTTGAATGGGATCCACATTGTGGCCTTTGCAGAGAGGAGTGACCCAGGTAGGAAACCCGCATCTGTCCCTTGACACCTTAAGCAAGATCTGACTTCTCCCCTTTGCCAGCCCTCCTTCCTTGCTCTTGCCTCAGTGCTTGTCTGCAAGTCCACTGCAAGATATTGGGCACCCCCTGGTGGTCGCCAGTAAGGTATGAGTCTGTTGTCCGTTGTGCACACAGCTAAGAGATGTGGATGGATCAGAGCCTCATTCTCTTCTGCTTGGCTGTCCAAACTAGGAAGAAGCACTGAGTGCTGGGGGGGATATAAAAACATCCTAGCTTTACAGGGTGTACGTGCGCGTGTGCATGCATGCATGTGAGAGAGAGGGAGAGAGAAATGTCCGTCCACATTAAAAGTTTATTTAACAGTATTGTGATCTAGTCCATATAAATAACAATCCTACATTTCAACTACAACCACAGTATGCTTTGCTTTCTAAAATATGGTCTGTGCTTGGGAAACAATAGAAAACACTCCCTCAAAGAGTGAGGCTTGGACAAAACTGGCAGTTAGTTTCTAAAGTGCAAAATGACCCTATAAATGGATGAGCAGCTTTGCTTTATTATGGAACCTGGACGACTTTTTCCTGGTTGCACTCTTTTTAGCATCGGTGGAGAGGGAAGTGCAGGAAAAATCAATATTGCTGGCTGTAGAATGCTGAGTCCCTTTGGCAATGCTGTGACATAAAAGGTCCCCAAAGCGTAAGTGGGCATTCTGTGGCGCATATGGGGAGACTAGGCACGATCCAGATGGCACACATAGAAGGCAAGGAACTTCATTTAGATGCCTTAGCAGCTGGCCATGGGACATGGGGTGCCTGGGCAGGGGTCCCCAAACGTGACAGCATGAGAACCAAAGCCACCTGGGGCTGATTATAACAGGACCTTCCGAAACCTGTAATTGCACAGAGCTCAGAGGCAAGTGTTAAGGCACCATCCGGTTTAGGAACCACTGCCCCAGGTACTGCAGAACTGTGGTATTTGTCTGAGACCTCTTGTACACTCATAGGGACAGACGAGGAAGCTTCAAGGAGTTGAGCAATCTTCCCAAGAGGGCACAAGGAGTTCATAGTGGGTCATGAAGGAGCCACAGGTTGTTTGGTCCTCAGTATGTACCTGGTCCTTGTACAGCACCTTGACACATAGTAGGTACTCTATAAACAGCTGTTGGGAGGTGATGGGATAAGCGGATGACTGACCAAGACTGAGCCCCAACACTTCAACCCCACTCCTGCTTTTGTTGTTGTTGTTAATACACTATTAGCTTCCATAGTTCTTACAGATGGAAACCTAAATGCTGTTATCATACAGGTTTTAATCTTGAGAGATAATACAAACATGACAGTATTCACCTTTTTAAAGTGTGCGATTTGGTGGTAATTTCAGTGTATTCACATAGTTGTACACTAATCCAGAACATTTTCATCGCCTCAAAAGGAAACCCCAAGCCCTTTGGCAGTCCCTCCCCTTTCTTCCTCCTTCCCCCAGTCCCTGGCAACCATGAATCTACTTTCTATCTCTATAGATTTGATTATCGTGGACATTCCATGTGATTGGAATTATGTAATCTGTGGCCTTTTGTGCCTGGCCCTTTTAACTTACCATAATGCGTTCAAGGTTCATCCAATATGTAGTATATATCAGTAATTCACTTCTTTTTAGGGCCAAACAATGTTCCATTGTATCAAAACGAAATTGATGCTCTAAATTATTTGAGGGTTTCCTCCCCCCTTTGTTTTTATTAGTTTTTGAATGCTCACTGAGGTCTCACTTTTCCCATCATTGACTTGCAGAGTTGGCAAAACTCTTGAAGGATATCTAGTCTTTGTCTGAAAAAGAAAAAAAAAATGCCAGTATGGTTCCAGCATTTTCTGGCCAACCCTCTGCCCCTGCAGGGGAAAATACCGAAGGAAGCCAATTGCCCAGGGTTTATAAGCTATAATCAAACAGAGTCGGATCCCTGGTGTTGTGTGAACAGAGATGAAATTGCCATCAGCAGCAGCCTGCAGGCCAGACCCCAGCAGGCTTCCTCCCTCTGCCCCACCTGCCCCCTTCCAGGATTGTGGGGAGGCCTGTCTGGCCCTCTGGAACAATGGAACAAAGAAGCCTCCAAGAAGTTGCTGGAACCTGTTTGACCGAGATTGCTGCTGTAATGAATCAAGCTCCTGAAACTACTTCCACCTCCTCCTTGCACAAATATCCTTGGGCCTGAAGCTGCGTCTTTCCCCAGAGGAACCCAAGCTGGGGCTTGTTCCTGGGAAGCTGGAAGAAATGCACTGAAGGGGGGGGAGGGGCAATGTGTGGGGGATCGAAGTGTATTTTTTCATCCAGGGAGGGCCTGACCCACTCAGGGATAGGAAAGGCTTTTCTGTGCGAAAGTCCCGACGCTGCAGCTAGTCAGTCAGTCATTACCCGAAGGTCACTGATGTGTGACCAGGGGCAGAGGGGCGTGGCTGCAGGACCAGGAATTTCACTGCTGCCCAGACAGCGGTTCCTTCTATACTTTTGTTCTCACTGGACCTGGCCAACTGCCCCAACGGGACCCCTGCCCACCGGCCAAAGACAGAAGGTCATCTGTCCGGGAAGTCCATACAGCTCTCCTGAAAGAGCTAACAGTCTCGAGGAACTGCGCTGTACGGAGATGATCTCGTTGGGTCCCTAAAGCCAGGCTGTGATAAATGCGTGATTATTGCCATCCCAGCTCAGAGGAGAAAAGCGGGTCTGAGAGGTTGAAGGGCCCAGATCACTTGCTGTGATTCAAATCCCGGCAGGCTTTATTGACCTCTGACCGTGGCCTGATGATGATGAGGCTGGTGATGGTCACTTCTTGTATGCTTACGGGCCAGAACCCCATGTGGGCACTGCTCGTTTTATTCCCATTTTACAAGTGAGGAGGCTGAGGCCAAGAACGAAGCTGAGAGCTGTCTGGCTTCCTTCACGGTGGCAGGAGGCCTTGCTGTAGACTTGAGCGCCCCTCACAGTTACTGCCCCTGGCGACCTCGTCCAGTGCTCCTTCAGCCCGCCCTCCTTCCCCTCTCCTGCCCTTCATCACCCCCTCCACCTCACCGTGAGCAAGACCCAGAGAAGTTCGGTGACTTGCTTGAGATCACGTGGCTAGGGCACAGCGGACACACGAGGTGAGATTTCTCTCCGGCTCTTCAGCACCCAGCGCAGCTGAGTCCACTACCTGCGGGACTGCCTGGCCCGAGGCCGGCTCTAAGCATGCCCAGTGATGCTGCTGCACTACTGGGGAAGAGGGGCAGGGAGAGCAGGAGAACGCAGCCACCTGGAAGCTTGAGAGCCAATTAAGGAAGAGAAGTCAGCTGTCCTCCCTGCTGTCCACTGATGTTCCCAGATTTGGAATTCAACCGACTATCCAAGTGACCTGGGTCCCCCAGGGGCACTTCTCTGAGCGGTTCCAACACTGCCATCTGTGAGCTTGCTCTCCAGGCTGCAGTGTCCACTCTCCGGGCCCTGGAAGGACAAGTCTGGGCGCTCTATTCTTGCCCCCAGGCCCTGCGTGCTGCTCGGTCTTCCTCCTCCAGGGCCTGTCCAGCTCCTGCGCAAGGGATGCCCCCAGAGCTGCTGTTTGACAGGTTTGAAAATGAGCACCTCTCCTCTGCTGCCCCCAGATGTGTCTGCAGCAGGTTGACATCTTCTTTATAACACCTGCTGGAAGGTTCGCGGAGCGGCATTTCTACATGAGCGCATGCTGGATGGATATCCTCTAAGGGCCCAGGGAACATTAGCACTAACAAGCTGGAAATGCAAGGACAGGCTGCTGTGAGTGCACGCGGACTGGCCCTGCAATGAATGTCTCCAAGCCCCGTTCCGACTGGATTACAACTGCCTGGGGTTCTTGGAAAATGTTTCTGAGATCGGTTGTCTCAAGTCAGAGTGCTGACTGCTTATTTGAGCTTTCCAATGTAAATCTGGTTTATCAAACTTAACTTTTGGTTCTTGCTCAGTGCTAACCATGCATGTAATCTTCCCAACAACACTGTGTCTTAAGTACCATCCTTACGGTCTTCCCCGATATACCGATGAGGAAGCAGGGGTATGGGAAGTTAAATAATGTCACCAGGTCACACAGCTAATAAGGGGTGGAACTGGGATTCAAACCCAGGCTCCCAGCTCTTAGGCTGTGCTCCGAGATACCCACTTCTCTGCCAGACCCAGCCCTGGTCTGACAAGGTTGTGACTGGCCTGGAACTGGTCCCCCAGGGCTTGTGCAGCCTCATTCCCACCAGATCCTCCCTGCCTGGGAAGGAGGAGAGCATAATCACCGGTTTCCCCTCCCACAGAGATGGGATTCCCAGAGGCCTCTTGCTCGCCGTGGGAAACCTGGCTCCACACGAGCCCTCAGCCCTGGGTCATGGGACTTTAGGTTCCAAGTCAGTGTGGCATGGGAGGGAGTCACGGTTCTCACAACACCATGTCCCTCTTCTTTATTTAGGTGGATCTCTGAGACTCCAGTCACTTAGGGACCTGGCTGACTTAACCCACCCACCCAACACAGTAACAGTGTGGCCAGGAGGAGGTGCTCAGCAGCATGGGGGGTGGAGGGGGAGGGGCTCCGTCCTCCAGAGGGTTCTGCCCCCATGCTGCCTTCTTGCTTCCCTCCTATGGAAGCTTTCCCACTCAGCTCACAAATCTCAAGCACAATCTTGAGGAAGGAAGATGGCAACAGCTTTGGTAGGAATGCCAAGAACTGGGAGGCAAAGTGATTGTGGAAATGGTTCTAGACGTGCAGACCAAAGAACTGAGTTAGAATCCTGGCTCTTCCACTTGCTCCTATGTGATGCTTGGCAAACCACATACTCTATCTGTATCTCAACTCCATCATCTTTAAAATGCAAATAAGGAAATCTTCCTGTTGCCATCAGGACTAGATTTGAAGATTAAAAACATTGACTAGTCCTCTAGTTTTGGTGATTAAATAATCGCTAGCCCCCAAATCACAGAATAATATTTCCTCCTTTTAAAAAAAAATCTAGCTTTTTAAAAATATTATGGACTCTTCCTTCTGAAAGATACATGGCCACAGTTTCAAAAGGGCTCTAAGTTTAGGGTATCACTGATGAAGGAAACATTTATACATTCGAATCCATCCATCCATTCATGAAATCGCAATTGTGGACTCGTCTTGGTCTTTACACTGAATTACAAAAGTGAAATACGGCTTCCTGCACCTGCCTTCCTGGTCAAAAACGGAGAGTCCACGGTGGCTGTTTCCCTTCTCCAAGACACCTGCTTGGACACCTGTTTTACAAAGAAACAGAAGCTCACCCTAAAAGGAAGTTGAACTTGTAACTTGCAATTTTAACAATTAAATACCTGGGAGACCAGTTCAACTGCCTTAACTCAGCTTTCCCAGATGCAAGAGAATCCATTCCAGCAGGTCCACATCCAGGGCTGCGAATAAAAGGGGAGAGAATGTATCAGGCTTGTAAACCTTGAATCAGGAATATCCAAGTTAGCTTAAGGACTTTAAAATAAAGGAATTAAATCTTGCTCTAATCCACATATTGGGGTAAGGTTCTCATATTCACAACTGCTGGCACAGCCACTCCTGAGCCTTCAGTCATAGAATCATGAGCAGGGGCCAGAAGGACTGCCCCATGACATACTATCTCCTGGCGTGACTTCCTATGGGCCTGTCTTCTCTACTGTGTGGGGCCGAGACGTATCAAACACACTGCTTATGCCCAGATCATTGTACTTTTTACCTATGCCCTGAATGGAGAGATGAATGGCCAGGTTGTGTGTATTCAGGCAAAAAATCCAGATCATTTAGGAATAATGGCTTAAACTTACTCTGTGCTAGGCACTGTTTCAGTGATTTAGATGGTACTAACTCATGTAACCTACAACCACCTTATGAAATAGGTACTTTTATTATCATCATCCCAATTTTATGGATGAGGGACCAAGACTTAAATAAGCTGCCCGAAGTCACACTCAAAATGGTGGGACCAGGATTTGGACCAAGGTTGCTTGCCCCAGTGTCTGTGTGTTTAAGCATCATGCTGGGCTGCCTCCCCTCCGTTCTGTTGTTGAAAATATCCCGGAATGCAGAATGCAGAAGGATTATGTCCATTATGGAATTCATCATCTCGAAAGTCGAAAAGCTGTGATTGGATCTAGATGAGGTTTCTCCTGCTTAAATGTCAACTTCATTTATTGATGTATTCTGTGAATGTTTTTTGAGTTTTCCTTACTCCTCTGTAGACTTAAAAACCTTTCGTATTCCTAAAATTAAGCACTAAGTGAAAAATTTGACTTTTCTTGTTTACATAAAAAAACTGCCACCCATTTAAGTTTTCTAGCAGAACCCAATTTTTATTCCTTCTATCTCTTCATTTTTATCTCCAAACCTGCTCTAGCATGTAGAGTAGAAGAGATTCTATACGCAGCATTTCTTCTCATTAGTTCCAACATTCTGTGGGGTTCTCTATCAGAAACCTACCATGCTTTCTTGCGTGTTCAGCTATAGGACTCATGACGCCTTTGTCCCTCTACAATATGGTGCCTAGATGGCTTCTCCGCTCCCTTTACTCAAGTCTGTCTTTTGATCCTCAGATGTACTTCTACATGAATCAGAGTCTGTGTCTTTGGATTTTAGCCTCTTCATGAATTTCTGATTTATCAAGTTCACTTTTGCATTTGGTTCTCACCTTCTAGAATACTTCCTTCTGGTTCCTGAAAGTAGTCATGGAAAGTGTTTTGAAGAATTTCCCATTGTGGTCTGTGTATTATGATACATGATCCACAGATTCCCTGTTCTGACCCAGTTCTATGCCCAGGGAAGGAAGAACTATAAGGTTCAGATAGCAGGCGCCAGTGGAACTCTGGAGGGGCTTGACTTTCTCAGCCACTCCTACGGGAAGCATGAGTAATATCCCCCAACCCCATCTCCACCCAATTCCCACAATGATAATGAACTCTAAAGCCTGTGGCCCTATTCACCCCAGGTGTCTTCCATACCTCGTGACTAGTGATACACAGGCTTCCCTCGCTCTCACAACATTCTCATTATGTTGTTTTGCTTTTACAAAATACCCACATTAGTATCTGTTTTTGCTGATGAAAAGAAGTCCAAAGAGGATTTTTGATTTTATGACATGTTATTGCTTCTTCACTTTACAACATTTCGGTTCTTAGGAATGTTCTACTTTTGAATATCGGGGGAAACCTGCAATTCTGCAATAGATGGAAAAATCACGCAGGCAGATCACAGCTCCACATGAAGGTGCTGTGGCCTCTTCTCTCCCACCAGTAGCTCTGCTTCTAGGTAGCAAGGCCGAGGGGCCCCAGTCTGGATCTTACAGTTAGTAGTCGGGAGTTAGCAACATTGAAAGTGATTACACCCACTCAAAGCAGAAGTGCCAAGAATGGCATGCATTTCGCCTGGAATGTATAGAAGATGAGGAAGTGCAGAGAAAACCCTTTACCCAGAGGCCCCAAGTAGCCAAACAAAGGCTAAAGCTCCTGGGAAGAGGAGAGGCTTGTTAAACAGAAGGGCTCAAAGTGGCTGGGACCTCAGGCAAAAGAAGAAATATTTACAAAGGAAAAGCAGTTGCCAGAGGGAATTCTGAGACAGGTGGGGGAAGTTGCTGGTAGAGAAGGTGTACATTTCCAGTCACACGTTCAACCAGGCCAGAAATATAACTTTGCTGTCTAGAATCAAACCTGTATTGTACCCAGTGGGAACTGGGTCTGGTCATGGATGGCCCCTCAACCTCACTTCACCATACCGAGAGGTCTGGTGTCTCGCGGCTTCCCAGGCGTAGACAGGTGGGGGATACATCCAGTTGGAGTCGGCTGTGGTTCCGTGTGGCCTCTAGCCCTTGTTCCCACCACTGGTCCTGTCCATCCCAGCCATGGCTTCGTGCATGTTCAGAGCCACAGAGAACCGGTGGGGCCTCTGGAAGACTTTTCTGCCCTCATACTGCTGCACCAAGGGGTTCTGCAAAAGATTTGGAGGCCTTTCCATTTCCCTGAGTTTCATTCCATTTCCCTGAGTTTCATTCCGAAACACAGCATGAGTGCCCTATACTCTGAGATCCCCTGGAGCTGGACTTTTTGCGTGTGGACACACATGCGCATGCGCACGCTGGCTCGCATCTGTGCGCACGCACGCACGCACGCACGCACTTCCACATACACACCGGCGCAGAGCTTCTTCTCAGGGACTTTCCAGAATCTTTGTTTCTAGCTGGGAGTGGGGTGGGGATGCTGAGGGTTTAGGCTGTGCTTTCTCTTACTAAACGTTCTTCCGAAACTTTTTGTTTATGGTATAAATTTTATGCTACCAGTCCTTAAAGGTTTAGGCTTTAATTTTTTTTAATTAAAAAAAAATTTGTGTTCTTGAGGCTCACAGGGCTTGTCTCTGCTTTTCTTATGAATCATCCCTCCCCTGGGGGCCATAAATGCTGCTCTTGAAGAGAGGGAGGGGAGTATACCAGGAAATGGTGAGAGAGGGAGGGAAACCCCATTTACTATCTCAAAGCTATGAAACCAGCTGTAAATCAGAAGCTTCGTTTGAAGGTTTTACAAATTCCAGGTTGCAGAAGACTAAGGGTCCATGTTCTTGGTCCGTAGAACTCTGAGTGATAGAAAATTGTTGGTTTCAAGAGAAGGCACAGAGCACTGAGGACCAGGCAGGGGTTCTTCTGATCTGATCACCAAATGGAACCCGGCTTTAAGAATCATCCACTTCCCTGTGAACTTTTAATATTTTTTATTTAAAATTGTTATTGAATTTCCTTTGAGTAAGCTGCTTCGTGGCTGGAGTTCTCCTCTGACTCACTTTGTAGAATAATCCTATAATTGAGGGTATGCACCAAATGGCCTAAGAAACTCTCGTGGAAAGACCACACTCCTGGCTCCACATGCCGGAAGCCATGTATGTACAGGGGTTACTCAGACTTCTCGAATCCTGCTTCAGATGGCTACGAGTTCCTGGAAATCCTGAAACAGGTTGCCAGGGACAACACCGACAACCCAGACCTGAGCATTGTGTGGATCGACCCAGATGACTTTCCTCTGGTGAGTGGCTCAGCCCTGGGCCCTGGCCTTGGTCACCTTCATAGTCTCGTGTGTGTGTGTGTGTGTGTACAGTGTGAGACCCAGAAGCATGAAGGAGGGTGTGAACTAGGAGGAGCATGTGGAGAAACACAGTGACCACTCCTATCTTGTGTGGAAGACCTTGACAACATGGTGGGACACCATTGACCTTCATACTGGGTGCTGGCACTGCCAAGGTTAGACCCACCATTCTTACTCCCTGGAGACCAGGGATATGAGCCACCCACATGAGTGAGCTGCATGAGATTCTTCTGCTAGTACTTCCATTCCTGTCCCCCATCCCACCACCTCCCTTGTTACAGCCTCTTTCATGTTCTGGGTGGGGACCATCATTCATAGGCAACCTGAGTTGCTAAGTAATAAAAATTAGACTTGACCATTTTGCATAGGGTGAAGAACTTCGTGGAGAGCAGGAGCAGCTTCTCAGAGAGCAGAGATTCTGTCTTGCTCATTGTGTTCTCCCAGGTCCTACCATGTTGAATGTGTAAGAAACTTAAGGTCCAGACTCTTGCTAGTGTCAGTGATCAATGGCCAGAAAGCCTTGATTATACTTAATTTTAAAGGGAATAAACAGGAGCCCAGTGGGGATGACAATGGTTGTAGCCAATGTACTGTATGCCTGGAAGTATAGTAAATTCTTTACAGGTAGCATCTCATTGAACCCTCCTATCAACCCTGTGAAGCAGGGACCATCATAATCCCCATCTGACAGATGAAAACAAAGCTACTAAGTGGGAGATGAGATATCACAACCCAGATCTATCTGATGCCAAAGATTTGTCAACTTGTCAATCAATAGACTTTAGGTAGAGCTAACTGCTAGTAATCAGTACATGTTTAGTTATCATTAGGTTATAAATGGTATAATTCTTCTGGGAATTATTGTTTGTTGCATAGGACCTGACTGATCATATCATGATTAAATAGTCAAATTAGGGGAGTTGAATGATTTCAGGGGTCCTGAAAACCAGTCTTACTTACAGAATAAGACAGAGGCAGAGACTTTCATGATATCTGAAGCATCAGATATCATGAAAGTAATTCTTGGGTGATCATAACAAAGTCATGGTCTCATAAGACCCTAAATACTGTAACTTTTTAAAAAAGATGTTATTTATTTGAGAGAGAGAGAGCACACATGAGCAGGGAGAGGGGCAGAGGGAGAAGCAGACTCCCAGCTGAGCAGGGAGTCTGATGTGGGGCTTGATCCCAGGACCCTGGGATCATGACCTGAGCTGAAGGCAGACGCTTAACTGACTGAGCCACCCAGGCACCCCTAGTATAACTTTTTAGTTAGCCTCTGCCTGGCTATATTTTGAGTTTATCTGGACTGTTCTGTTGTGTAAGCTTGCAGATGGTCTGCAGTTGTCCCAACCTGCTCTGTATGTTTGTTTGCCTTGGTGTTTGCAAAGGAGAAATCTCCAGACTGTTTGGATATCCAGGTTCCTGACCATCCCCGCTCCCCCATCAGGCCACTTATTTGCGTTGGAGACTTTCTGCCACTGAACATTTATTTGCATTGTCTTAGCCACATGGCCCCTGATTCCTTTAGCCCTGTCCCAGTCAGGGATTAGTCCCTGCAGATCCCAAGCCTCGTGAACAAAAAAGCCCTCCCTTTACTTACATGGCACTTCCTTGTCTCCACCACCAGCCCCTCCCCCACCATCTTGTGGATCCGAGTAGTGCAAGGTAAGGGATTTTTAAATGGGACATTGAAAGAGAAGGGAAGGAAAATGGCTCCCTGACCACTCATGAAGTATAAAAGAGCCACGGTCATTTGGGAATTGACATTGGGCCATCTCTGTAATATTCTTCCTTACAGCTGTAGAAGCTTTTATGTAGTACATGTTTTCATAGTTGGTGTTATGACCTCTTTTTTTCCCACACTTATTTAAAGTGTTTGAGGGCTGAGGCCAAGGCTTCAATTTCTGAAGTGCCCACAGCTGTTTTGGAAACCGTTAAGCGATGGTGACCGATGAAGGGATGGCAGGTGGGTCCAGCCACAAAATGTGGCTTTGACAGAGAATGCCCTCTCCCAGCTGTCTAATCTTATTTTTTGTTGTTTCAGCTCGTTGCCTATTGGGAAAAGACTTTCAATATTGATCTATTCAAGCCACAGATTGGGGTGGTGAATGTGACAGATGTGAGTATATCCCGGTCATTGCTAGCCTGTCCTGTTTTCTGCCATGCAGCCCAGACTGTGACCCCATGGATAGGAGTCTAGCCTCCCCTGAAATGAGCAGGACCCTTGGCCCTGCCCAAGCTCTGTGTGTCCCCAGCCTAGTCTCTGAGCCTGTCTCAATCTATGGCTTCAGGACTGTCTTCCTTGGGCACTTCCTGGGAAATGCATGGGCACGTTTCCTTTATGGGGCCAGCCCATCCTGTTTTACTGACTCTTTGGAACTTTCTACCCAAGTATTTCCACCAACTTTCCACCGTGTATTTTCTCCTAAGGCCCAACAACAAACTATTCTTACCCAAAGGAACCCACACGTGAAGCTGCCATTGCACAGTGGGTGATGGAGGGGGCTACGGTGGGGTGGGCAGGAGGAAGATCATGAATGAGGTGGAGGGCCACCCCTCACCAGGCAGACAGCTGGAACTGAGGGTGGAAAAAGCTGATGTGTAGTAGACCGGCAGATCGTGGGGAACTTTAAACCTCAGTCTTGACTGCTGATACAACTCCATCATAACAAAACAGAAGGGAAGACAAATACAACAGATAATGAGCAAATAAATAATGGACTGAAAGAGATGGTCACAGAGAAGTCATTAGAGGCATAATTAATTGTGGCGGGAATGCTTGTGAGTGGGGGCCAGGTAGTAATGTCCTGTTATCCTGTTGGTGGATATTGGGTCACCTGAGGGATTCTACATTTATTTATTCTGTACACTGCTTTTTAAATTAATAATAATAATTAATACTATCAAAAATTTACTCCAGTTAAAACATTTATAAATGGATGAAAAGCAAAAGTATTTCCCACTCCCCTGACCTCTTTCTTAGTCCCATTCCAAAAATTTACTCCAGTTAAAACATTTATAAATGGATGAAAAGCAAAAGTATTTCCCACTCCCCTGACCTCTTTCTTAGTCCCATTCCCTGAGGGAAACATTGGTGGTAGTTTCATGGCTATCCTACCAGAAACGTCATGTACATGTTTGTCATTATTATTACATAGGTATCTTGTAGATATGGTCATGAAGTCAGAAGAAGAGAGTGCAAATATAGTTATGATTCATAATAATACTTGATTTCGATACTCCTGGGAACTCTTCTAATCTGGGCTACCTCCCCCGCCACCCCCAGCACTTTCCAGATCTAATGGCGGGGATCAGGAGGGCAGGCAGTTTAGGGTGGATGGGGACTCTGCCAGTCTGGAAGGACTACTTCAGGGTCAGGAGGTAAGGCAGAAGGTAGGGAAGATGGCATCTCAAAGAGGGGTGGGGTGGGAGCAGCTACCAGTCCTGGTGCGCTGGGCCTGGCTCATTCCCCTGCCAACACTCCAAACCTCACCTCCATACCTGCTCTCCTTCCCCAGAGACCTCTGTGGGTACATTACACACACACACACACACACACACACACACACACACACACACTGGAATGCACACTTCCTTTGACATTGCACAAGCCAGCTGCTACACATAGCATTCTGCATCGAGGCATTCCCATGAAACCGTGTGCACATGCTCCCGATGACAGGGCCCGCCTGCGTAGAATCCTCTGGTCTGGCTGGTCCTTCCATCACTCACTCACTCACTCACTCGCTCTGTCCCTCACTGCAGGCTGACAGTGTCTGGATGGAGATCCCTGATGACGATGACCTGCCCACAGCCGAGGAGCTGGAAGACTGGATCGAAGATGTGCTTTCTGGAAAGATAAACACTGAAGATGATGACAATGAAGATGGGGACGATGGGGGCGACGATGAGGATGAGGACGATGATGATGGTGATAATTCTGATGAGGAGTCTAATGATGACAGTGACGATGATGATGAGTAGCCCCGACTCCGGCTGGTGGATGAAAGCACAATCATAGCTGCCCACTGCCCTGCAGATAGCACCGGGGGCAGCAAGCAGCCTGGCCCCCTCCCACCAGCACCTTCCCCCTTTTCCTGTCCCTCTTCCCACCCCCATCTTATTGGGAGCTGTACTGTTAAACAAATGCCTCTAAACCCAGTAATCCCACTCAGCAGGGACAAGTGGGGAATTATTCCCATGTGGACTGTCTTGATTGTCTTGGAAAAGCTCTCGTTCTTTGCCAGAACATCCATGGTCATGGCAGTGCCGGAATCTGGCGGTCTGGGGACGACAATCCCCTGACACCTTGACTCAAGTTTACTTGTTGTCTTTGATGTGACAGTAACAGAATTGACAGCTGGAAAACTCAAAGCATAGAGTGATCTCACAGTCAGAGCCCATGGAGACCCATGATTAATCCATTTAGCCCCTGTGCCTAGAACATCAGTGACAATCCTTCCTTAAGGCAAGAGGTTCCCTCCTAGGAGAGGCTCAGCCTTAGAAACAAGTTTCTAAATCAGGTTCTCTTGGCTCTATTAAACTGATTATGTCAAGTGTATGTCACACCATTATGAACTCAGATCCAAGTATTTGGACAGCTATCGGGAGGCCTTGAAACACATGTGTACAGATGTCCCAATCATTTTTAGTATGTTAGGATATGGGATGGGAGGTTGATTTGCTTTCTGAACTTCCCTTTAGTGACAAGTCTCAGGGTGGGGGAACTGGAAGGATTAAACTTTTTCAGTTTTTCCTGCTGGGTTCATGCCCCTGATTGAGTCAGCTGGCTTCCTAGCCTGAGCTGGGATCTGGATACCCTTTTCTGTTGCTGTGATTGAGCCCTCCCATTGGGAGGGAAAGTTGGTTTATCCAGAGGTCAATCAATGCTCCATTTGTCAGCCCTCCCACACTTGAGCAGGACAATAGCTAGAGTTCATAATGGTGCCCTGAGGCACTGAGAAAACCCCGAAGTGCCTTCCAAACTAGAGGTTACCTTGTGCTCGTAGTTTTAGCATTAAGTGTGCATTTATCATGTTCTAATTTATTTTCAATCTCCTAACACATGTGTAAGACACTGTGCAAATTCTTTGGAAATAGAGTAATCCTTTTATGGAATAGTAGCCTACTAACTCTGTCATTAAACTTATACTTTGAAAATATTGAGACTATCTTAAAAATCCTTGCTTGGTTTTTCTGATCCTGTCATTCCCTCTTGGTTCCTGTTCTACCTCTCTGTTCTTTATTTGTTTTCCTTTCTGGCCCCTCTTCCTCTTCCTGCCCTTTAAATGATAGTGTGTCACAGTATCTCTCAACCCTAACATTCTTCCAAGGTACTATCATCCATGTCCATCAGCTGCCACTTGTGTACGATGACCTCCAAATCTGGGTCTCTAACCTTGACCACTCTCTTAGTTTTAGACTCACCCATTCATCTTGGTTCAGAGGGTGCACAAGCAATCAAACAATAGAGCAAAACCCCAATTCACTACCTTCTGCCCTAAATTCTCCTCCTCTAAATGGTGTCCCAGATTGGAAGAGTGATAGCACCAAGTATCCACTTGTCTAGGCTACCGGAAGGGGCGTTTTACACATACCCCCAGTCATGGAAATTGTCCTTTAAATTGTAGTACATATTTACTTGTCTGTCCTTTCGCTACATTGTAGGCTTCTTGGAGGCAAGGAATTAATTTATCTTTGTATCCTCAGCAGCTAGCACTCTGTCCAGCACAAAGTGGATGCTCATTTATTGAACTGATGGCTGAATAATTGATTAACCAGATTACCTACAATTCCCCAGCACTGTTGGATAACAATGGTTACAAGACCTCCTTATTTTTATTTCTCACCTTCACAAAGCGAGGCGGACACTTGCCAAGCTGGACTATGACGCCATCTGGCCAGATCCAAGCACACCTCTAATAAGCTCTTGGGGAGGTACATTTTCAAAGCAATCGTTGAAGCTAATCTTTCAAATAGCCAAGGAATGTGGTCTGTCATGAAAGTGGTCTATTCTCCAACCCAGGAAAATTCTCTTATTCCTGGAGGCCTGAGTAATATGCATTAAGTTAATGTGTGGTAGTCCCATGTTAGAAGACTGAGTGGTAAGCTAGTACTGTCTGTAAGTAGTAGTGCTGTTTAGTCACTGGTCTAAGCCTTTTTAAACTGGTATTAATTGAATCTTTGGTATGTGCCTGGAGCACTAGGCTATGTGGTTTACAGGTATTATGTCATTTAATCCTTATGAAGTTCTTATGAAGTCTTGTTAATACCCCCCATTTTACAGATGAGGAAACTAAGATGCGGAAGGCCCAAGAAATTTTCCCAGGGTCACACAGTCACTTTAAAGGAGTATAGGGGTACTTGGGTGGCTCAGTGGGTTAAGCCTCTGCCTTCAGCTCAGATCATGGTCTCAGGGTCCTGGGATCGAGTCCAGCATCGGGCTCTCTGCTCAGCAGGGAGCCTGCATCCCCCACTCTCTCTGCCTGCCTCTCTGCCTACATGTGATCTCTCTCTGTCAAATAAATAAAATCTTTAAAAGAAATAAAGGAGTATAGGCGTAACCCCATTTTTATACTTAAATCAAGGATTTCGATGAAATTAAATTCCTTAAGTTAATCAAAGGATTCCATTTCTTTTCCTCAGATAGTGTCTTGAGATGGACTCAAGTGAATTTCCCATAATCCTTCTCATAGCTTATACCAAGATGCTCTTTCTCTTCCTTCTGGAGGCCATAATTACCTTCCCCGTATTGGAAAAGGAGGCTAATTAAAACTGCAAGGACTTGCCATCCTGTTGGGGGAAAAAAATCATTGTATTATCAAGAATGCACGATCATTGTCAGTGTATTTTTTAAAAAGATATTTATTTATTTGAGAGAGACCGCACACATTCATATGGGGGGAGGAGGAGAGAGAAAGGGAGAAGCAGATGCCTTGCTGAGCATGGGGCCCGATGTGGGTCCTGATCCAAGGAACCTGAGATCATGACCTGAGCCAAAACCAAGAGTCAGATGCCCAACTGACTTGGGCTACCTGGACACCCCCACTCAGTGTATGTTTAAAAAAATAACATCTCATCACTAGAAACAAGCTTGTCTTTTCCATAATAAGGCCCAGTCCTAGGAGGGCTAGACTGTCTAGGCCCTAGCTCTAACAATGCAAGAGGCCCGCACTGGTAATAATGTCACTTGTCATAGATCATTACTAAGTAGCTTTTGATCAACAATCTCTGATAGGTGCAGATACACACATGCTTCCTAAGTGCAGATGGGTCCTGGGGCTCTGCCCTCCAACTTCCCACTCTCACCAGGGTGTCTCAACCCTGCTCAGTGGGCATCTGAATATTGTCTGCTGAACTTACTTAGAAAACACAGATCCCTGTCACCAGCCCAGACACCATCACATGCCACCTCCAGAGCTGGGGCCTGACAGTCTGTATTTTAGAAAGTATCACCGGGGACTGACACAAACCAGGGCAGGGACCGAAGCTCATCACAACCTAAGGTCATCTCACCCAGCCAGTGGTTACCAACGTCTTCTGTCTCTAGCCAGGCTCTCCTGTTTCCAAAGCCCTCACCCCAACTGTCTCTACTGGACATCTTCATCTGGAGTTCCCATAGGGACCTCGGATCAACACAGCTTTGGGGTTTAAAGATCTCCCCAAAATTAGGTCAAGAAGTCAGCAGTGTAACATAGTAATTATTAATAATAAT
Source organism: Meles meles (assembly GCF_922984935.1). Classification (NCBI taxonomy): domain Eukaryota; kingdom Metazoa; phylum Chordata; class Mammalia; order Carnivora; family Mustelidae; genus Meles; species Meles meles. Next base: position 116,539,525 of record NC_060066.1, read on the forward strand.
TAATAATCACTGTTATCATAGAAGAACAGCAATTTGGAGACTTAGAGATGAGGAAAATGGGCTTCCCAGCTTCCTACCTCTAATTGCAGGCCACCCAATGGAATCAGACTTGTAGAGCAGACCCAGGCCATTGCTGCTCAGTGGGCAAGGATGAAAGGGAGGAGAAAAAAACTGGACTTCCAATTATTACTGCACACCAAGAACTTCACCCCAAGAAACATGGACAAAGGGCTATTGACCACTAACCAGGTAACTCACTCTATCTCTGGATGGGAGTAAGGTTTAGGCAAAAGGCCAGCAGCAGTCCGGAAAAGATCCTTCTTCATAGAAGCAGTGGAGTAGGGAAGAGAAAACCTCCTCCCACAATGCTCACTCAAGCCGGAAGACTTAGAGCCATTTGTTGTGTCCCGCTTCTGCATTGAATAGGGAACAGGTGCCATGCTCCCCTCTCGCCCACCCCTACTGTGTTACTGAGGCTTTACGGTCTCTCACCTGGCTTGCCGCAAGGTTCCAATGGCTCTCCCATCTCACCACTGTGATCAAGTGATCTTTCTGAAATGAGAAGCTGATCATGTCACACACATGCTTAAAATTCTTTAATTGTTGTTCTCTATTCCCAGTAGATGTTTAAAAAATTTTTTTGTTTTAAGACTAAGTGGCCAAAGAGTGAGCTATGAATGGAACGATTGTTGGCTGCCAAATGTAGAGCTGGGCTGTGGGGTGGGAGGTTGAGGAGGAGAAACAACGGGATAGGTCTTGTGAAACCCGAAGTCCTTGAAGTGTCTCTCCTCCCTTTGAGGAAAGCAAAGTCTGAGTAGAGCTGATCCTGATGCTGGCGACGTCTGGGTTCCTGGATTAGCAAAGCATCAGACTGAATGGGGCAATTTCCACTGTGTACATGGAGTATCTGTCTGGAATTAGGGTGGCCACAAGCCTCATTTGGGATTATAGCACCCAGTTGTCATTTTAGCAGAAGTTGGGTCAGCACCCCCAGCACCAGGCTAGGGGGTCAGATGTAGAACAGAATCGGTAAAAGCCAATTTCCTTTGCAGGGCACGCAAGGTCTGTGTGAGCTGCCTTCTGTCCACTTTACCAGCCTCATCTCTCACAAAGCCTCCCAGCCACCTGCCTCCTCTACCAGAAGTTGAGAGAAACTGCCTGGCTGCTTATAATGTCAAGCCTTGGCTCATGCTCTTCCATCTACTAGAAGGCCTGTCCTTTCCCATCTGTACCTGCCTGGCAAACCCCCAACTATTACCTGAGATGTGAAGTGGGGCACATTCTGTGCCTGTTCCAGTCATACCCCAGGTGAATTGGCCCCCTTGCGCTCTGAGCCTCACTGTGCTGTGTACAGAGCTCTCTTACAGAAATCACAATTTATCATGCATGTATGTCTTCCTCCCCCTGCTAGTCTGAAAGCAAGCTTAGGGAAAAGGTTTTATCGGCTTCCATTCTATCCTCAGTGCCTATATTCTGATAGGTACTTAGTCAACTTGTTTGCCTAAGAGAGTACTTAGTTGACAAGTTGACTAAGTACTCTCTAAGCCCTATGTAAAGCTAATTTAACAGTGATTAGTACCACGAAGAATGTGCTAGTGATTATCGAAAGCTCTTAGTACCATTAAAAATATGCTAGTACTATCAAAAGTCAATCAGGACATTTTTGGCAACAGTATCATCTTTTCAGATCCACTTAGAATAGAAAATTGGGATTAAAAAAACTCAGAACACAGAATCTCTTTGGTGCAATGGGGAGTTTCTGATGTGCGGTGTTCTTTACTCAGGTCAGCAAAGTCTCCTAGAAATATGTGTGTCATGATGGCAAGCAAAGCAGCATGGGGATGACAGCCTAAGTCCCAGGCCCCACCCTCTGGGAACAGAATGCCAACAGCCACCTAAGTGCCCACTCACTTATTTTAATGTATCTGCTGACCCACCCAAATGTTTGCAAGGTAAATTAAGGGCCTCTTTCGAATTAATCTGGTATTTTACCAATCTGAACTCTTCAGAGTAGTGATGGCTAGAATTCCTACTGTTAACCCTAGGATCCTTCAAAATCCCAATGATTCCCATAAAATAATCATATATGATTAGGGTATAGGTGGTAGCTTCCACACAGAGTAAGCCATCTTGTTCTCGTTCACTCATTCACTCAAATATTCAATTGTTCAATTGTTTAAAAATGTTCAATTGTTTAAAAATGTTCAATTGTTTAAAAATGCAGATCCCAGAAGGCAAAAATGAGTGGGTGAGATCAGAGGCCTGGGCAAACATCTGGAAAAGAAAACTCTTTCAGGTACCTTATGTTATCATCTTTTTGTCTAAACTATTAAAATTCTCACAACCTCAGTTACACATTCAGATGTAAATACAGAGAACACAGCCAGAGGTCAAGTATAGTTTTGTTTTTCCATGTCCACTTTAGCCTGTATACCTACCTAGAAGATGCTTGAACAATGTTTTGACACTGACAGGGAATTGCCAAGTCTCCCTGGAACCTGGGATACTGCCCATTGTTCTGCCGCTGTAGGGGGGTGGGGGCTGTCTCTGGCCTTGAGTGTGCGTGCAGTGACTTAATGGGTGCCATCCTGATATTCTTTGCTCCACTTCCATAATCTGATCGTTTATCATCCGGTTGTCTAAAAACTCTTCCAAAACTCTATAGCTATATGACGGGTAATGAATGAAAAAGAGAAGAGTCCTTGGTTTATGTCTGCAGACAACGTGAATCTTTTCCCTAGCAGGGTTTGCTTTGCAGATATAAATTATGCACGTCATGGCCAATGGCCCAGGGAAACAGTTTACAGTAATCTATACAATAAATCTTCAAATCGATTGCTTTCTCTAGTTCCTGTCCATGGAATAGGTAAGAATTTGTGCACTATCAGTAATCTATGCAGATAAAAAAAATAGCTGAGTGTAGTAGAAGCCAAGTTCCATTTTTTTTAAAATTAATTTTATTTCAAGTACCTCTACACCCAATGTGGGGCTTGAACTCATAAGGCAAAGAGTCACATGCTACACCCACTGAGCCTGCCAGATGCCCCCATCCCACCCCGCCAACATTTCTTTCTCATATTATCAAGTTCTTTTTTTTTTTTTTAGATTTTATTTATTTGTTTGAGAGAGAGATCACAAGTAGGCAGAGAGACAGGCAGAGGGAGAGGAAGGGAAGCAGGCTCCCTGCTGAGCAGAGAACCCGATATGGGGCTTGATCCCAGGACTCTGGGATCATGACCTGAGCCAAAGGCAGAGGCTTTAACCCACTGAGCCACTCAGGTGCCTCTATCCAGTTCTTTTTAAACAGACCTATTTTTAAATTAGTCAATAATTAAAATTGAATTACCGAGCCACTCACAAAAACAATCCAATATTCACCCCCCACTCACAAATCCAGGGTCTGACACTTTTCTTCTTCTTTACTTGATTCAAAGACCTTTATTCACTTGCTAATTTATTCAAAAGGCCCATTTCATCTTCATTTTTAGACCCTAAGATTTTAATTTTCAGGAATCTATTCATTTAAAACATTCTCTTGAGCATAAAATGATTGCAACAGATAGTTTTTGTTACAGTGACAATCCACTTTCTGATTCAATCTATAACAATTAGCTTGGTTTTCATAGAAACTTGTTAGGTTGTCTTTTTAAAAAATATTTATTTACTTGAGAGAGAGAGACAGAGAGAATGAGCGGGAGGGGCAAATGGAGAGAAAATCTCAAGCAGACTCCCACTGAGCGTGGAGCCCAGTGTAGGTCTCAATCCCAGGACCCTGATGATTGTGACCCGGGCTAAAACCAAGAGTCGGATACTTAACCAACTGAGCCCCCCAGGTGTCCCTTGACAGGTTGTCTTTAAGAGGGTATAAAAATTATACAAGAGTGAAAACCCTCCCTAAAAAAGCAAACAACCCTTTGGATTGAAATAATCACATGAGAAAAAGAAGCAAAATCCAATTTGAGATTTCAGTTTATTTTTCAAGTTGTACGGTATAAAAAATGTAACATGTAAAATGTTTTACAGTCAGTTGGGATGGGGGACCCAAAAGGGGACCAAATAACTTGGCTGCCAGGTATGCGATGTCAGTTGTAAACGTTAACATTCTTACTGTTGGATGTCACAACGAGAAGACATTTCATACCATACACCATATGAATGTTCGTAAACGTGCTGACGCAGATGGTTGCTGGTAGAGTCATTCATTTAGATGTTTGAAATGCCTCAACAGGGCCCACTACCCATTTATGCAGGTAATCATACTCAGACTTTCTCCTACATAGATGGTGACTGGAGTAGAGATTGACAAGAACTGCCCCTCCTGGTTATAAAGTGCAGTATTAACTACTAAGAAAGAACACAAAGACCTCTGGCCACATCTTTGTTCAAACAGTGTTGAGTCCATCAGATAGAAAATCATCAGATGATTTTGTCACTGACCTTTCTGGGTTCGAAATCCAGAAGTGAAAAGTTCTTTCAACACAAAAGCAGTTGTCCAATGAACTTCTCTGAAGAAGACCTGATTCGGGTGTCCCTGGCTTCTCCCTAGCATCGTGGTTGAGGAACTGGTCATTCATAAGGAGATTTATGTCGATCACCCCAGTGAGCCAGTATCTACCCATCCTCACTCTGGCTAGCATCCTGTACTCTCCACAATAGTTGTTCTCATAAACAACTGCTTGGAAATCACATTTGGCCAATGTCGTAACTCAGGGGTCTCAGGGGGAGTCTGCTATATATAACTAAAGCCCACAGTGAATCCATCATAAAAATAAGGAATTACCACCACCGTTGGAATTTTGCATTCCTTTTTCTTAAGAATGATGAACAGCATAAAAAAAATAATGAACAACATTAAGTGAACATTCCATTATTTCTATGACTGAGGGGTAGTAGCAAATGAAAAGCCACTGCCACCTCTTTCTACCTGGCCCTGGAATGGTGACAACGTGCAACTGTCTAAATTCCCTATGATGTTGAGTTAAACTAGACTTGTCACCCACAGACCAGTTGCCTGGGTCCCATTGCTAATTCCCTGAGCAATAGTCACTGGGCCGCAGAGAGGAAGCTTCCCTAGGCTTTGGGCTTTTGGGGGGTCTTAACAACTCCTAAGTGATCAGCTCCTTCAGAACGAAAGCTCACAGGACAAGGTAAAGCACCGATAAATATAAGCAAACACAAACCAGACAACTGTACATTCAAATATTTTTATGAATTATTTCAGTGCCAAAAGAAATGTCAAAGACACTCTTACAAGTCTGGGGTTTGTCACGTTTGTTCCCCAGGCTTAAGATGAGTAAGTACTTTTATCCCACTAAGACAAAACAATGGTGTTTTCAAGCTGCAAGATAAATTGTAAGATTTTTTCTCTTATATAAATTGTAGATATTTATTATATATAAAAATTATACAAATTGTAGATTTTTAGTGTCATATTGGATGTGACTTTCCCGGTACTGCTTAAGATGTCAGAAATCTGTTGTTCTGTTGGGAGAACTTGAAAACAACCCATTCAAGAGATTTATTTTACAAGTGAAACAAGCAAACTGGGCTATCTAAGTAGAAATGGGACAGGGCCTGGCAACGGAGAGTCACAGAGTCCCCAGGTTCTATTTTATTAGTTTTATCATTCCCTTTCTACCCTTTGAAAATCTGTCCTGATTCCAAATGAGCAGGCATGCTGAGAGATGTATCATCTTTGTTTTCCTGTGTTTCACGCAAAGTGAACAGCAGTACAGAAAAATATGGTTTGTGCACAACAGGATGAAACTTTAAAGACCTCGGAAGAGAGGAAAACCGTGTTTTCAGACTTCTGTTTTATGTCTGTTAAAACTCTTGAGGGCAAATGTGGGGGAAAACAGTGGGCTGCAATTGCTTGCTGAGAACACATAGGTCAAGGAGGGAGGCCAGGGGACTCCTGTTCCAGACCTCTGGAGGGGCTGGGCCTGCAGGTGCTCCCTCTCCCGCCCTAGCCAGGGAAACCGAGCACCAGCAAGAGGCTTCCTCAGCCGGGAAGAGTCCAGGTCTGCCTCAGCCCAGTTCCCTATGCCCAAGCCCCAGATGCCCACCTGCCCAAGCCAGCAGGGGCAGGGCGGAGGATGAGAGAGGCAAAAGCAAAGGCTGGCTGCTGAGCCATAGTCCCAGGGTCTATCAGTAGGTGTGGTGCTGGCGGGGCTGGTTTTCTGGGGGAGGGGCATTCTCAGGTTCTTTCAATTAGAAATCCTAAGAAATCTGCCAGCATACTGGAGAAGTTCCCCTGGGGGCCACAGCTCTGGTGCAAAGTGCAAGAACAGAAGGGATCCCAGCACCACCTCGGAGGAACCCTCACCCTAGGTTCTGAGTTCAGGTTAAGTGTCCTCACGTTCCTTCCCCATTTTCCAAAATGCCAGATCATTTAGATCACACCTCAAGGCACAGTGAGCAAGGGGCTAGAATCACATTAGATTTGAAATCCCGTTTAGGAGCCATGAGACTCGAGACAAGTCCCCCCTCTCTGATGGTCCCCTTCCTCACCTGTTCAGTTGAGAGAGCCCTGCCTCAAAGGACTTCACGTTCTGAACAGCACCCAAACACACAACAATACCAGATAAATGTGTGTTGCTACCGTTCTCTTCCTTGTTTTAACAGAATACATTTTGTCAAAAACATGACCTGAAATCTGATTGCGTCAGCATCTGCTTGGCTAAAGTACAACACACCGACTTCAGCGTAGAGTCTAAACTACCTCAGTTCACTGCTGCACTGAACACCATTCAAGGACTGTGCTATGGGCTTCAGAACAGTTCGTATTTTATTTATGATGGAATAGGACAAGGTTACATCGTAAATTCACAGTAGTGATTTATTATTTTTTTTTTGTAACAAGATCCATAAAGCATAATTGCTACCCAGAAATACTTACATCACTTTATAATCGCAGGAAGGATCTCTGCTGGACTACTTAAATATTATGTTAACGTTTCTGTGCTACTTTTAGTCATCAGTCTTATGGTTTTCTTTGTGAAGCTCAATTTTTAAGTTACATTGAGAAATATGTAGTAAGGCTTTCGGGGTAGTAAAGTTGGAGCAATAATTATGACAGAGCTTGACCTTTCTCTGATTCTTGCTGTTTTCACCTCATAGAGTCCTGAGGCAAGAGTCTAATGGATTGCCTGCGGGACATCAAGCTTTCCAGAAGACTCTTCTCTGCTAAAGCTATTTATTCCTGGGGAGAAGCCAGTGTCATGGAGGGAAAGGAATAAAAGGAGCCAAGGGAGAAGTAAACTGGCTTTAGAGCAGCCTTCCAAAAGATGGGTGCCATTAGGAAATCTCTCCGCCATAGGGCACAGGGTAGAAACACAGACTCGTCCATACAGACACATGCGAAAGTTACCTGTTAACATGACACCCACCAGCGATAGACGACACAGATGTTCAGATGGCTAACATATAATTGGTAATTACACTCAGAGCCACGCACACATACATGGAAACCTATACCCACCAACAAGTATGTGTCCCTATTTAGGGAGCCTGAGTCCTGAGCCCAGCAGGACTCAGCCAGAGGGGGTGTGAACCAAGGACCCCATTCTCTTGGTTTCTCAATGTGACTAACACATCCCCTGGTGTGGGTGTGGGGTGGGTGAGGAGGGGCAGGGTAATGACGTCTGCCATCCCGACGGGCAGGGGGCTTGCCAAAGAGCCACAGCACTTTCGAAATACATGCATGCAAAATGAAGAGAAGCCTCAAGTATGGTGATGGTCGGGGGGACACCCCATCTCATCTCCCCTGCACCAGCCCAGCCACCACCTCCCCACGGAAAAGGAGCTCCAACTCCACCAAAGAACCCAGTGCGATGTGCGCATGCACACAAACACACAACACACCCAGGGGGCACCAGCTACCTCCACCCACTTGTGCACAGAATTCGTCCTGTCTGTAGATTCGAAAGGGAAGGACAGAGGGAGAAGGGGATGATGACAGCTGGGCAAAAATGTGCTCAAGCATTTTCTCAAGGGCTTACGTTAGGGTGAACTTTAGCAACGGTATTCTGCATTTCGACTTCACTGATAACGCAAAGAATGGAGATATAAAACCTTAACTTTCCTTTCAACTCAAAACATGCAGACATTTTAACATTCAGTTCATGTATGATTAAAAATTATCACCACCTTCAGAAGGATACACCGAGGAACCCAAGTTAGCCACCAGTTAAAACACCACCAGGGGAGAGAGTGATCTCAGGCAGGCGCTCCTGATTCGGGTCTTCTACTCCGAACATTTAACAGTCACGTTTTAATAACTTAGGTTGAAAGTTATAGAAAATCTATAAACATTTAAGGCAAATGAAATCTTGCCCCCTCCACTGTTAAGTCTCATATATTTTACAAGCCCTAGGGCAGCTTATCCTCTTTCCCAAAGAATGGCTGATTTGGTTCCAAGGACTGAAATAAAAATGCATCGTTTTCGATTGGGTGATGCAGCTTTCTGAAACCTTAAATCTTTTTAATGCCATTTACATTGTTTCCACTGCACCAGTAACTCAAATCATCAAGATTTTGAAAGTGCAAAGGCTTTATACAAAGATCCTGCATTTTATTTTGTTAGGCTTTCAAAAGGGACTCAATACAAAGTCAGTGTAAAAAAATCGATATCCAATTTAAAACTGAAACAATAATTTCAGAAAGTCTGACATTCTCCTATGCAAAGACTGGGAGAGGAAGAAGGGGTAGAGAGAAAATAAATTCCTTAATTTAAACCTTTCTTCACCCTGCTGGGAATACCAGCACCAAAGCAATGACTCCATCTTAACCCCTTCTGATCGGGTAACTTAAGACAGGGCTGGAAGCACAGTATTTTAGAATGCAGATAATAGTGTCGCCATGAACCACGTGTTCTGTATATGACCTATAAGAGCATTCCCAGCAGCTGTGCCCTGATGCAGAAACCTCGGACACACTTAGTCTGGGGCATGACAACCGGGACACAGGCGAAGTCCCATACGCTTTTACCATTCCTTGCCCGATCTCCCAAAATATGTTTCCTGAGAAAGACATCATCAGCATAAGGAATGTCTAGTTCAGAAACTAAGAACAAAAGCACCATGGTTCCACGGTATGTTTTCCATAAACAGAACCACGCAGTTAACATAGTGCATCTTGGCTCCACGCCACACCGACTGGCTCCTCCTTTCTTCTGTTCCAACACATCTGCTTGAGCAGCAGGCTGTTGGTTCAAGAGTGCTGTTTACTTGTGCAGGTACAGGTGTATTACAAATATCCAAAGCCTGTTTTGACTTTTAAAGAAGATACACAAATACTGCAGCACTTCTGGAATTCCCAAACCAGGAAGGGTGCTCGCAAACACATAGAGCATTCTGACAGTGTCCTTCTTGTCTAATGTGAGGTGATTGGCTACTCCCGATTCCTGGGAAAAGCAAGGGTGAATACTCTGTAAAGGTCGGCCATGGATACGGGAAGGCAAATGGAGGCACAGACAGGAACTCCCCAGCAGCCTTACCACCTGCCCCCCAGGATCCTAAGATCGGCTCTCTCCCTCTCCTTTCCCCAAGCTCTGCTGCTTACCCATTCCATCTCTCCACTTTACCAACCACTACAAGGACTTCCAACACCAGTGCCGAAGCTGCCCCTTCCCTGGTAGTAAGTGGCAGAGGTCTTGAGTTGCACAGTGATGGTGGTCAGAAATCGGGACTGGACAGCAGCAGCTGTCACTGCAGTGGGCACTGTTTGGTCTCCCTGGGCAGGGCAGCTTGCCACAAAGCTTTGTGAGGACTTCTCTCCCCGGGAAATTAGAGGCTCCAAGCCGCACCTGCCAGTCCCTGAGTCGCGGTGTAAGTCTTCCCCCTGGTCCCTGCGAGCAGTGGAGAGGAGAACTGGGAGAGGGGCTCCCGCTGCAGCCTAAAAGGGACAATCTGGCAGGCTGGCTGTCCCTGTGTTCGACCTGGTTGGCATTCTGTGCTTCCCTATGCAAACAAGCCACAGCACCCACAGGAGGCAGTGCACAGAGCCTGTGAGCACACATGGAGAGCCGGGTCCTGGGCAGCTCTGCAGGCTGGGCTCCTCTGGCCAGGGCCACCAACCGGGTGGGGGTGCGGTGCATGTAGGGGAAGGCAGATAGAGGGAGATGGGCAGGCCATCATGGGGTCAGGAACGGGCCATCTGCTCAAACCTAGGGAAACAGGGTCAGAAACAGGACAGGTAGGTTTTCTCTTGGGGAGAAAACAAAATAAAATCATTTAGAGCTGTCAAGTGATAGTGCACATTTTTCGTTGTGACCTTTCTCAGTAGAACCTAAGGCAACAAAGAACAAAGATGAAGGCAGGTATTTCCGGAAGGGCCGGTGGCTCCCGTGGGTGAAGTGTTACTGGACGTTCACGTACACAAGCACCCATGTGGACATGTCGTGCCTGGTTTCCCGAAACAGAATGAAGACGCATCCCCCAGGAGGTCTACCAGGGGGCGGGCCAGAAGCAACAGGAGGACGTGGCCCTGGACGAAAGGCGGGGACTAGCCACTGAAAGGCAAGGCTCCCGAGGGCCACCTGCTCCGCTTTGGTTTACAGCTGTCGCAAAACACCAGGGAACAGCTTCTCGAGAAGTCCCATCCACAAGAGTCAGATGTCGTCAGTCGCTTTTTTTCCAGGGCAGACATCCCCTGCTTCCTTCCAAGTAAAGTGCGGATGGTTGAAGGATACTGGTCTGTCATCTGCCAGTGTCAGTCAGCAATGAAGAAGAATAATAAAAAAAGATGCCCCTCTGGTATACATATACCTATATATCTATATATTCTTTTTTTTTTTTTTTTTGTAATAAAGCCACAAATATAAAACTTTTAAACCGATGTCTCAGACTGTAGGCGAAGGACAAATTTGTGAGATTTGGGGTCTATGAACTCTTCTGAGAGGACGATGAATGGAATTTTCTTCACATTGACCACGAGGCTGAAGTCCAAGCATTTCAGGACGAAAACGATCCCATCCCGCAGTCCGTTCGTCACAGCCTCGTCACTAACCAGTCTCCACTGCGTTGAGAGCCAGCGCTCCTTGTCATACTGCAGGGTGGGGCCCGCGCTGAGGTAACGTTCTAGAAAGGCCTGAAAAAGAGGGGGAAAGGCCATGAGAAAAGAACTAGCCCGCGTCAAGGGCAGTGACGGCAGCGGTGTACCCACCTTATTCCGGTGAAAACGTCTGCCACCAAACCAAGACGGAGCCTGGCTCATTGGGCCGTATTCCCAACAGGCCCTCCCAAAGGAGTCCTTGTTGCGGAGGGAGGCCTACGCGGACTTCGTCACTCCCCTCCACCAAGGAAGCGGGGCTGGTGGGGTGGCTGGCACCTCTGTGTGCGGGGAGGCTGTCTCCGAGGCACCAGCGCGGCCAAGCCATGGCCCCACATGGCGCCTGCCACCGCATGTACCTGTGCTGGGCCTGCCTGCTCCCCCACCGACAACTCCGCAGAGCAAGGGCAGGGCACAGAGAGGCCCTCGGGAAGCGGAAGCTGAGCAAGTAGGATATTCTGGCACGCAGGCGCAAAAATGCACGCTGCGCCACTCACGGGTTGTGTGACGCTGGACAAGTCCTTTGACCGCCCTGTAACAGCTCCTGGTGGGGCGGCAGCGAGGCTGACATGGCTGCCTCTAACCGTCTAATGGCACGAAGTAAGCCCAACCAGTGCAGGCAATGATGACTTCCTGTGGGATCAAGTGGGCACAGGCAGGCCGGAGCGGTGCCAGAGCCCATGAGCCCGTCCCTCTCACGAGTCCCCTGCTCCAGCAGTGCTTACCTGTGGGAGGTCTCCGACCCGCCCCCCCGCCCCCACCCACTGGTGTCTGTTGTTCCTCCTGGGCCTTCCAATTCTCCTCAGACCACCCCCTGAACCTCTGGACAGATTAACACAGCCTCCTCCAGGTGCTTATAATCGCTGGCCTGACTCCCCCATGACATTTACTTTCCTGAGGATCGCTGCAGACTTGCATGTTTGTCCCCCACACTGGAATTTACCGCTCCCCCGCCCCGCCCCGACAGAAACTGTTTTTTAAATCTGAATTTCTAGTGTGCCTGGACATAATAGGAACTCAATGGTGTGTGTATTAAATCAATAGACGCTGGTTTCGTTGTAAGAAAAGAGACAAAAAAAGCGAGTCTGTGATTCAGTCAGGATATACTGGGATTTGTCACTCTGGTCCTAGACACAGGTCAAGGACAGTTTCTACATGGTATCCCCTTCCATCCACACCTCACTGCTGCTGCCAACTATATTATTTCTGATCCATAAGCCTATATTCCAAGGCAGGAAGCAGAACCATGCCTAAACACACTTCTAATATAAAATTAGCTCTTATGAATCCTAAGAAAAAGAAACAACTCAGCAATGAGAGAACTGAAAGTAGTAAGATAATTTATAGGATACTAAATATTCATAGAAAATTAACATAACAAAAGATGCTCTACCACGTTGATAATTCATGAAATATGAATTCAAACAAACTTTTTTTTTTTTTTTTGGCCTCTTACGTGGGCAATGAGTACAAAGAATGGTAACACCCAATATGTCAAGTGTGTGCGGGAAATAAACAGAATCGTATCCCAGAGGCAAAGTGTGAAAGAGTAACATCCCATGGAAGAACAATTCAGCAGGATCTCTACCTTTGATCTAGCTGTTCCTCTCCCAGAAATTTCTCCTTTGGAAATACCTGCACAGATACACAAAGATGTATGTGAAAACCATACTCGCTGCAACACTGTTTAGACCAGCGGTTGGCAAACTTTTCTCTAACATAAATATTTTCAGCCTCACAAACCACACTCTGTCACTACTGCTCAACTTGGCCTGTGTAGAGAGAAAGCAGTCATAGATGATATGGAAATAAAAGGGTGGGGTTGTGTTCCAATAAAACTTGATTAACAAAAACAGCCAAGCCCCGGTTTAAACTACTGAAAGACGTTAATCCAAATGTGCATCATAAGCACCGGTTACACAAATCACGGTATTCAGCAGGATAAGATGCAGCTATTAAAGAGAATGAATTAGAACCGTAGGGCAGAGAGCTGGAAGTACTGACAGGGGAAAACACTGTAGAGATAGTTTTAAGTGAAGAAAGCAAGTTTCCAAGTTCCCGTGTGTGTGTGTGTGTGTGTTTGGTATGAACACCCATTTGTGGTTTACTTTTTTCCCACTTCTTCTTTAAACACACACACCCCTCTGAAAGCATACACACCAAAAACTTTAGGGGAGGAGAATGGAAACTTCCCTTTGCACATTATAATTTCCTTTTCCTTTTCTTTCTTTGTTTAAAGATCTATTTATTTGAAAAAGTGTGTGTGTGAGCAGAGGGGGGAGAGGCAGAGGGAGAGGGAGAGAGAGAATTCCAAGTAGACTCTGTGTTGAGCATGGAGCGTGACATGGGGCTTGATCCCACGACCCTGAGAATATGACCTGAGCCGAAGGCCAGAGTAGGATGCTTAACCGACTGTGTCACCCAGGCATCCCCAATATATTTTTCTTTAATGCCTGGATTCCTACACAAAGAATATCAGTTATTTTTAATTTAGAAAAGTATACTTTTTTTTTAAATGAAAATGAAAGCAACCAGGAACTAAAAGATCTTGAAGAAAGGAAAACAATGGCTTTTGTTCTACATGGTACAAGCAAGTATATACACATACTGTACTCATTGGAAATAAACTATTCATACTTTTTTGCATTCTGCTTTTGGTAACTTAATATTTTTTTAAAAAGATTTTATTTATTTGACAGAGAGAGAGATCACAAGTAGGCAGAGAGGCAGGCAGAAAGGGGGTGGGGGAAGCAGGCCCCCTGCTGAGCAGAGAGCCCGATGTGGGGCTTGATCCCAGGACTGAGATCATGACCCGAGCCGAAGGCAGAGGCTTTAACCCAATGAGCCACCCAGGCACCCCACCACCATTCTACTTTTAAGTTATGTCCAGTTTGGACTTATTCCAGATCACTTTGCAAAAATCAACTTCATTATTATTTGTGCATGTATCTGATTGTGCTGAGAGCTTATTCTAGAAGAGGGATTATTAATCAAATATGGAAACCCTTACAGATTCTTACTGAATATTTCTGTATTGCTTTCCTAAGGGTTGTTACCAGTGACAATGCAACCATATGCTGTACATGTACAGGGGAACATCTGAACATGGGTCCTTGTAAGAAAAACCACTCCACGTGCATTATACGCCAAGCTCATTTACTCTCTTCCACGTGATCAACATGTCATGTTGCCGTATCGAATGTAATTTTCACACAACAACGTGATCAGGTAGATACTACTATTCTCCCCATTTTATAAAAGGAAACAAATGTAGAGTGACTTCTATGAAGTCATGACCCAATCAACTGGTGGAGCCGGGATCTCAAGCATCTCGCCCCGCCCCCCCCCGATTGCAGGTCATTTTGCTCAGCCTTACTCTATTTTGCTTCCTTGGCCCCATCACTCTCTCAGCTACATGGCTGTTTCCTGCAATCTCCCTAAAAGTGTACTCATATCGTAATTCAAGAGACCAAGTAAAACTAACTCTATGACGTCCAAAATGCCTAGGAGAGTGATGGCATCGTTTTCAGCACTAAGAACGGCCATTTATCCAGACCTTACCACATGACAGGCACAGCTTGAAGCCCTTCACGTGAACTATCTCTTTTAGTTCCCACCACAACCCAGTGAGGTAGATATCACAACCAGCCCCCATTTACAGGGTAGGAAAGGGAGGCACAGAGCCGTTAAACGATCTGCCCACAGCGACGACCAGCTTGTGGGGGGAGGAGCCAGGCTGGAACATGTCAGCTGGGCTCCAGAATACAGGGAGTGCCCCTCCCTGCTGCCTCTAGGTGGAAGGCTTCCCTGTGCTTGAATCTAGAGGCTGTCGAAAGGCAATTGCAAAAACTGGTGGCACCCAGATAATATAAAGTAAGTGGGAACTGGCCATCCTCCTGAGTCAGGGCTTTAGAGAAATCTTGGAGTCCATCGCTCCTGGGCACAACCACATACAGGTAACAACTGCCAAGCTTTGTGGTGAGTCGCACCTTGGGGGTCATGCTGTTGGTGATGCAGAAGGCCAGGTGCTGCAGGATACTCTCCATGCTGTGATAGTGCTGCTGCCGGGTGGTCCGCAGGTACTTCTGCAGAGCCCGGGCCATGGAGGGGAAGATGGCCTGGGCTGCCTCCCGTGGGTCCATCACCTCCCCTGGGGCTTTCTGCTGCTCTTCGGCCTGGAGACGCTGGATGTGGATAAAGGCCTCCTCCACCGCAACCACCAGCCTGGGGATGGGGGGCAATGAGACGGTCATCAGGATGGGGCCTGCTGTAAGGCTGGATGTCAGAGTGCTCATTCAGGGCCTGGAGGGCCTCCTACCCACCTCTGTGTCCCAGCCTGCTGCCAGCTAGCTCACTCAAGGGTCCCCTCCGTTATGGCCCCTCCAGATGGCTGAGAGGGGAGGAAGGGGGAAAGAAAGGTGGGGGGGGGCGCCCAGGGGTGAGGGGGAAGGAGCCCTGGGACTAGGAGATTGACCTCTGTTCTCAATTCTGCCACTAAGGAGCTTGGGGACTCACTTCAATCCTTCCATCTCTACAGTGAAGGGTTAGATGAGAACAACTCTAAGATTCCTCAAAATCTGGCCACAAAAGGCTCTGCACACACAGAGAGGTGGGTGGTGATTAGAGAAGCCTTGCAAAGCAGCACAGCCGTAGCCCCCTCAATTAAGTGACCCACAACAGCAGCCCCTGGGAAAAAGAAGGAAGAGGCCCATGATACATGACGGAAACCAATTTGGTCCACTTCAGTTAACATGATCAGAACTTGAGAGCCAGCAAGGGACAAGGGGTGGACTGGGCGGGGGGGGGGGGGGGGGGGGCATCAAATTGTGGGGTGTGGGCCAACAGCTTCGGCATCAGCTGGGAATTTGGAAGACATGCAAACTCTGAGGCCCAAATCCATCCCCACTGAAGAGGGAGTAAGTCATTTTTGCAGGTGGGGCCCAGAACCTCAGATCTGTGCTTTAGTATAAGTCTTCCTGGTCCCGCTGGCGCTTGAGAAACAATGGAGCAGGATACAATCCTAAGGTTAAGTGGCTCACGTTTACACACTGATTTCATTCTTGTGGTAAAAAAAAAAAAAAATTCCCCTATGACAGGGTGTTAGTGTCGGGGGCGGGTGCGCGGGCAACAGACCTCGCTCTCCGCTTCTTCACCCGCCGCTCGTGCTCCGCCTCTTCATAATACAACTCATTGTGGCTTGAGTCTCTGCGTCGAGCAGCTGCTGCAATCATGGCCCGGGACTGACCAGTGGCATTGTTACTGGGGCCTTTGGGGAAGGACAGTGGAGGAAGAACAGCTTTAATGCCATGGGGCTGCAAAACAGAGTAGGAAATGAGTACCACGGTCTGTCGATACCGTCCACCCAACCCCTGAGAAGCACATCCCCCCTTCTCAAAAGAAACTTCCAGAAGGGTGAACAGCACTCCTGCCTCACATTTGCTATGCTCATGAGAGGAAGGAAATCTCCCCCAAACCCAATGGCATCTGTGGAAATGGAAAAAGAACTCAGAAGGAGAGGAAGAATGCCGGACAATGAAAATGTTGGCCAAAAATAACACACAAGAGAATGCTGAAGATGTTACTCACCATCTGTTACAAAAAGTTTCAGTTTGGCCATAAGGTAGCTGGAGCATCACATTTCAGCAACAAGACAATGAGCGAGAATGAGAGGGACGGGGAGAACAAGGACAGAGAAAAAAGAAAGTCAAAGGACATGGAGACACTGGTTACACACAGGACGACAAGCCATGCTGGAATGTCACGGGAGTCACAATGTTTCATTAAAAAAATAAAATACTTGAGGACTCACAATATGGCCCGTTTGTGAATACAGACTTAGAACTCCCCACCTTGTTCCCCTGACCACAGATTGCCTTAACTTTGAGAAGGACAAGGCAGATCTCGAGCTTTCTTCCGTATCAACTACTTGGTTAATGATGTGGTTTCACTAGTCGGAATTTTCAGTTTTCAGATGACAGGTGAAATTTACCAGTCCTCTGGGAATCCCAACTGAGCATACATCTCTTAAAGCCTCCCTCCTCCCCCAGCCACCCCCGCCACAATGGGGAGGATATGACCACTAAAAATTGACACCATCCATGAATCACTTGACTTGCTAACAATATGATCCTCTTCTAGGGTCCACAAAGCCCTTGTCCTGAACCAAGGCAACCAGCAAGAAATGACACTGTGTCCTGTTTCTCGCACTTAACTATCTGATAGCCTGAAATACAGCTCTGACGTCCTCAGCCTGGCCTCTGGCCTCCTGCCACCCACTCAGCCCCAGCTCCTGGCCAGGATTGAGAAATCTAAGTATCTCACCAGATGCTGAACTACTGAGAGTTACAGGCTTCATGGATCTGGGGAGCTGAGTCCTTGGGTAACTTATCCGAAATTTGAAAAGCAGCTTTCCATAGATGTTCCCACCAAGAGGCAGGAAACACACATCACTATTGTTTTCAATCAGAAACCCTCAAATGAATGAACCTCCAACATATGTAGACTGTAAATCAACATTCCTCTGAAAGTATGTTTGCTGAAAGAGAGAGAGAGAGAAAGGAAGAAAAGGAAAAGAAAACAAAAGAAGAAAAGAAAAGAAAACGAAAGAAAAGGAAAGAAAAATTGTTCTGAAATGAGAATGTATGATGGAGACAGACACTGAAGGGAAGAAGAACCAAATGGACCACAGAGTTTAAGCTTAAGAGTTGTCCGAACTGTGCGCCCCGTACCCACCAACCTCAGACACCATTTCAAGGCACGTACCATCTACATTGTAGACTTTTAGCCCGGCCATGTGCTTGGCTGCTCGGAATTTGGAGGCTGTTAGGAGATTGGGGTTATAGATGGTGAAATCTTTATAGTAATTTTCCAGAACCACCAATGCTGCTCGCTGGATACTGAGAAAAGAGGGCAAAATTAATGCAATGCTTTTTCATTGAAGAAACAGGTTCTAAGCGACCAATAAATAAATAAATAAATAAAATATATTTTTAAAAACCCTCTTTTGGAGTCAGAACAGCAGAGTACCACGGGCAGCCTCTCATAATGGCAGGCCCCTACATTTTACCACACCATTTGTCTCCAGGATGAGAACTTCAAGGTGAGACTGAGTTCAATCATCAAGTGGCTTCTTGGCCTTCTCCCAGGCTACGTCATGAGCCACACCTCATCTGGCTAATAGTTGAGGAAGGAATCAGGTTTAGGCTGCACAGAATTTTCCTATTTTTCCCGGTTTACAAAAGAGGAAACTGAGGATCCCCAAATGGTCGAGAGACTTAGAGGCAGAAGGCTAATGGGTGAAAGAACAAAGTATAGATTCAGGTTCTCAGGTCCCAGGGCAGGGTCTCCCCATAGGCCTCATGACCCCTGCTGTAAGGAAGGCTGGGATTTCGGTTCTCTATGGATCAGAACGAACTACAAGCACACAGGGCAGAAAACACATGAAAGAAGCTGGCTGCGGACATTAGTGAATCCTGATCCCTCCTCTGGGTTCTGTCCTCTCTGCCCCAGGCCAGCTGGAACTCACTCTTTCAAAGGAAGCAAGACCCCTTTCCCAAGCAAGACCCCTTTCCCAGTCCTCAGCTGAGACGTTGATCTTTCTTGTCCCTTGGACGACAGCGGTGTACAGAGAGGACCCTCTCTGCTCTAATGTCCTGCAACCTCTACTCTGTCACCTGTTTGGCCCCTCAGACAGCAGCAGAGGAGCAGAGAGGAGGTAACACCAACAGGTGGGAGGGTGGAAAAGGGAGGGTGCCCATACTCCTGACTGGTGGCAAAAGAACTTGCTCTTGGTCATGGATGCATGCTACTCACCACTTCAAAGAGAAACCTGTACTCATGCAGCATGGGTTTTCATGTACCGTCTTGTCTGACTTCCACAATCATTCACAGTAAGACAACCGAGGTTCGAAAATCTCTGACCGGCACACGGCACGCATACCAAACGGGAGACCTGGAACTCTAATCTGGAATTGCAAGGCTCTAGCCCGTGTTCTTCCCCTGCAATGTGTGGCCTCTGTGGGGCAGTGGACGTACCCACACCAGCCCCACAAATTTCTTTTTATCTTGCCCTTGATATTCTCCCTTCCAGGCCTTGCTGGGTGGGTGCGGTGACAAAGATTACTTACAACAGCCCGGGCGCCAGGACTCTGTGCCTGGATGACTGCCAGAACTCTCCACGTGGCTCAGGGATTCTCACATCACACTGAGACCATGCAGGGTCTAAGCTATCAGCAGGACGCTCTGTCAACCCACCACTCAGCTCCCCTGGTTTAGCACGGAGTCCAGCAACAGTCTAGAAGTCAATCAGCTAATTTCCTTGAGAGCAGAGTCACTGCAAAGCTTTCTCACTTACATCCCAACAGTGCCTCCATCCATGATCAGGGCTCAGATACTGCTTAGTATCAACCCTGATACGTACACTCATGAGGGGAGGCGGTGGTGGGAGACAGGCAGCGGGGCGGGGGATCTGGCGAGACTCACCCTGTATAAGGGAAGTAGAAGAGTCCTGAGGGCAAACCCACATTTTGAAAGCCCTCATCATTTAGCTGCACATTGTTGCGGCCACAGTGGAGCGCCCTCATCTGTCCAGCCCTGGGAGTGCAAAGATATGATGCAAAGAGTGGCTCCTTAGCCTGGCAGAGACCCTAAACCCAAGGCAGCTAACTGGAATGCACGTGCACTGGGGTAGCACAGAGAAGAGCTTCAGAACACCCAGACTCGGGTGGGTGCAAGAGCAGCCCCCCCCCCCCCCAACAAAGAAGTGGTCTCTGAGTTGAGGTTTTGCAGCAAAGTGCCCTCTATACCTGTGCAAGTCTGCCCAGCTGCTTCCATCTTAGCACAGCCCTGTCTCCTCCTTGACCTCTGACTCTGGTAATTTCCAGAGTGGGGCGAGCATTTTTTCTCCACCCCCCCTTCCCTCCAGAGACTCTCCAGGGCCTGGGGACATGTGCACACACACAAAAACTTGCCCTAGTAAGCACCATCCCACCTCCCGCCCCGTGCATCTCTGGAGGCTCTGGGTCTGGTGAGATAAGACGCCGCTCCACGCTGAAATGTCCCTGTTTATGCACAACAGACATGCTGGGGTGCACATATTTCCTCCCACGTTCCCACATGGGCATGAAAACCTCTCTTGGCTCCTGGATTCCAGCAGAGAATTATTGCCCTGATCAAAATTTGAAAAATTAAAAGGCCACTCAGAGGTTATTCTCAGGCCCGTCTTCAAAGCAAACCCTCTTGTGGTTGCTGGGGTTGGCTCTTCTGTTCAGCCAGTCCGCAAAAAGGAGCCCAGGGGAGCCTACTAGCCCAGCCAGAGCCTGCTAGGCGGGGGAGGGAAAGCTGGATGGGAGCCTGGTGGCTCTATTTCCCAACCTCTCCACCCCCAAACCACAGACAATGCACTGTGCTGCCCGGAGAAGGGGTGTCTGCCCATGCCCGGCTCTGGCAGGCCTTCCCTTTAAGGGTGCACACCCCACACCCTGCCCCCTTCCAGGACAGGGCTGCAGGCAGATGCTCTCCACACTGGGGCAAGTCTGAGGAACCCCTCAAAGCCCGGTCGTGCCGAAGCCCCGGTGGCACCGGGAAGTGCTCCAGGAGGGCAAGAGCTGATGCTGTTAGGTGTGCAGGTCTCACAGCCTTCAAGAACCTTCGCTCGGGGAACTGAACAAGGGTGAAAGGTTAGGCAGTGCTCCCTTCCTCCAGCACTGTCATCTCCACAGATGCATCAGAATTTTCCAGAAGCAGCCATGGACCTGGCCAGCCCCTTGGCCTGACAAGTGAACTCAGGAGCTGCGGGACCCTCCCAGGAAGTTTAGAAATGCTTCTAAGAGAGCTGCACGCCCTCACCTATGGGAAACTGCACAACACCCAACAGATCTAGCAACATCAAGGTACGAGAAGCTTCATGCAACAGAAAACAACGCATAACTGAAGTACCCAACTTAAAAAAAAAAAAATATATATATATATATATATATATATATATATATATATATTTATATATACACACACAAACACACACACATATACAGTTGTGAAATTTGGATTAAAATCCAGTATGCCTTTTTCATGTTTTTAAAGAGAGGAAGCTATACATGACTAAAGCCTTGCTGGTGACTCAGGATGAATGTTCACACTTTAATCATGAGCTGTGCGACACAGGCAGCCCAGTGAAGATGTCAGCCCCCACAGGAGACAGAGGCCACCTGTTCCCATGCCCCACGATGCAGGGCAGTATGAGCACTCAGCTGTTTCTTCACATCCTTTCCAAATTCCCTGACTATGGCGATCAGAGTCCTTCCCAGAGACCGTCGACCTACCTGCCTCTGGCCATCATCTTTCCATTCTCATATACCCTCAGCTTGGGTATAAACAGGGAAAAGGGCTTTGAGGGACCCAAGTGAGGAACTCTGCTCTAGCTAAGTGATCCCTGCTCTGGCATGGGAGTCTGAGGTCTGTGTTAGTCCAAAGCCTAAGGTCTTTTTCATTTCTGTTCTGGATCCTGATTCATGCTATGAATTGACTGAGTTTGTCAGATACCTGACTGTAGGTTTGAAGGAACAGCTACTAATGTATCATTTGGCTCTCTAGTAAAAGAACAATTCAGCACCCACTGAGGGGACAGCCTGCGAGGCACCCAGCATCGGCCTCAGCCATGGCTCACAATGTCAGGATGCCTCACAACGTTGTGAGGATGGCTCACAACGTCAGGATGCCTCAGCCAGTGTCAAGGTTCAGTATCTTCCTGCCTCTGTTCTTTGCCGCCTTACAAATGCGGTGTCTTCCAAGGCCAAAGCAGGCCTGATTTCTTTGGGGAAGCCTTTTCTAACTCTCTGGCCCCCTAAATGCACAGCACCAACAGCCCCCACACAGGACTTGAGAGGTCTTCAAGCATGTTATTCTCTCTCTAAGGCAAGGCCATAAAAGTCCCCGTGCACAAGGGACACCTCCTACAACTTCCCCCAAGTACAAAATACTCATTGGCTCAACTTGTTCATGTAGGAAACCCTAGAATTCCAACAGGTGTAGGATTAGTCCTAAGCATGCCTTTCCTAAAAACCATGAGGTTTCCAAGGCAAAAGGGGCCTCAGGGATGGGGAAAAGCAAATCCTTTAACGAGTCCAGATCAGCTCTGGGGAAGGAGGGAGGCAAGAAAAAGCAAGTTGGTGAGAAACCTGCCATCTCTCTTATCACCATCTGATTTCGAGAAATAGTAATCTGAGTAAACCATGCTTACAAGGAAACCCCATATTATAGGCAGGTGGAGCCTGATGTACAGATTACAGACGTGGCCCCACCAAAACCCCACGGCGAGGAGCAAACCCTCCCAAGACAGAGAACACTGAGCTCAATTAATACCGTGTTCCAGCCCACCCTCCCATCTCCCTATTCCGGGACATACCCCTTCACAGACCACATACAGCTGCGGAAGCCAGCATGGTGATACGCGGGGCTGTGACAGGACTTTGTGCAGAAAGATGTGCACACGTAAGACAACACGCATGAGGCAATATCTAGTGTCAGAGGAAGCTAATGTTACTGCCCGTGTGAAAGCAAGCCCCTCAACTGTGCCCGGCCCAGGCTGATCCCAACTTGAACTTGTGCACAAGACAGGCCGACCATAGATCAGCACAGAGTTGTGGCAGTTCAACAGCCACGTTTCAATGTGAAACTCGTCGTGGACCACACTGCCCGACTGGCCTAGTCTCTTTTTAGGACAAAGACGGTGGAACGAGAAGGGTTGTGGCCTTTTGTGTCTTATCAACCAGGAAAACATTTCCAGTGTTGTTGACAACGGTCACACGGCCACCACGGCAACGGAGACGAGGGGCTCTTGCTCACGCTGCAGCCGAGAGAAGCACCTCCAAACGGAGTTC
This sequence comes from Meles meles, assembly GCF_922984935.1. NCBI lineage: Eukaryota > Metazoa > Chordata > Mammalia > Carnivora > Mustelidae > Meles > Meles meles. The sequence goes on from NC_060066.1 coordinate 116,562,450, forward strand.
GCATTTGAGTTCATAAAAACCTGAAAGACATGTTTTTGAAAGAGGAATTCTGAAAACCAAAGCCAAAACTGAAAGAATGTCCCCTGTGTCCACACTTCCTGTAGTCCTGTGCATGTCTGTTATGGGAGGAAGTATGCACAGAGCAAATGGCACCAGGCTTTGCCCCAGACAGCATGACTCTTGCCTCTATCATTTATTTTTTGAGCTTGAATAAATTATAATTCTGTTCTCTAAACCTCTGATTCTATGTCTGTAGGATGGGAAGAACAATACCGAAAGCGCTGCTATGAAACTAAGCTGGCTCCAAGATGCTCAACTCTATAAAATGTATCACCGAAAGGTCAACAAAATGACTGGGGTTGGTGTGGGTAGCTGGTTAGAAGTTCCAGGGACAGACAGCAAGAGCCAAATATGCCAGGTGCTGGCCGGAGCCTGGTGTCACCTGAGGCAGTGAACTCCCGAGCCGAAATATCAACCGCGGCAAATCCAAATTCTATGACTTTCCGAGACTTCAAGGTCAGCTGGCATTGAGGTTGGGAAAAGTACCGGAGACGTGGGAGTCCACCTTCTACTTTCTTGCTCCCAAGGAGGGAATGTTTTAAAGGTATGTGTTAAAGATTAAATGAGATGCTGTATTCCCAACCACCTGGCCCAAAGCAAATGGCTCCTGTATGGCAGCATGATGAGCATACACGTCCAGGTATGCTGGGGAGGCCCTCTGTCCCCAAGTGCCCCTGCTCTGTCCTCCCCACTCAGCGCCCACTGTGAGGGCACTGCCACGGGAAATGAGCCAGGGCAGACCCCCTCCGCACTGCTTTCTTAGTGAATCAGACCCTATGCTCTCTGTTTTTACGCAGTGCTTCCTGACCACTCTCAGGAGGCTTGGTATAAACAGCCCAGCCTCAGAGTCAGAAGGCCGAGATCCCAGATCTGTTCCTGCAGATCCGCAGTGTGCATTGCCCACTCTGGGCCCGTTTCTTGGTCCGTGATGGACCAAGGGCACCAACTGCTGTGTGTGGATGTCAGCGAGAGCCAACAGAATCATGCCAGGGAACGTGTTTATAAACTACAGGGCATCAGACAACTACAAATGGTCATATTACTAAGGAGCACGAGCATTTGGCAGCAAGGAATAAGGCTGCTGGCGGCTAGATTATTCCTACAGTCTCTGGGCATAAAAGCATGACCTCAGCTCCACTTACACGGAATCACAAACTTTTACTCTTCACAGAACGAAGAGAACCTTAGTGTCTACCCAGGAGGAGACACAAGCAGCAAAGAAATGAGGGTCCAGATAGGCCAAACTCCCAAACCATGTACTGACTCCCCTGACAACAGCCCAGACAGCCGCCAGCCTCTCTGTGAAAAAAAAAATTCACTCTCGTTTGGCCTTGGGATGACCTTTCTCAAAGTTCTAACCAGTGGTCCACCCAGAGCTTCCTTCTGGATCCAAAGCCCCCTTTCTTGTGAAAGCTCACCAAATACTTGAAGGAAACAATTGTGGCCCTTAACCTCCCGCCTTTAACTCTCTTACTGTGCACAGAGGGCACGGAGGCCATAAAAGCATGTGTACATGTGTGCACACGCATACACACATGCACACATAAGGAGTTACCTATTTCATTCACTTTTCCCTGGATTTGGTTGTAGCCTCCACAACTAACACATGCTATTAAGGGGCGCCTGGGTGGCTCAGTTGGTTAAGCAGACAACTCTTGATTTCGGCTCTGGTTATGACCTCAGGATCCTGAGATCGCGCCCCGTGCTGGGATCTGAGATCAGTACAAGAGTCTGTTTGTCCCTCTCCCTCTGTTCCTCTCCCTACTCTCTCTCTCTCACAAATAAATAAATAAAATCTTTAAAAAAATACATGCTATTAAAACCAAAACATTCATGGTTCAGAGCTCAGGCAGTCTGAGACCCTCACACTTCACAGCATTTACTGTTTCCCAGGACAACGAGAAAGGCTCTCTCTCTGTGACAGGGCCGGATGAGGAAGCCTCATTCTGGTTTTAGCCACGTCTTTTCTAATATTCATTTGCCCTCTTTGGCTCTGCCAACCAAAAACAGCTTTCTTTATGCGTGAAAAACGTGGAAGCATCTCTTACACGTTAATGCCCCACGTAAATGCCAGCCACCATGATGCTGACCACCTCAGTTGTGTGCTGACAGGAAAGCACTGAAGAGACAGAGCTCTAGTCACAGTGAAATCTGCAAAGGCCTGCTTTCAGGGCAAGTACTCATTACCTTGCAAGGCACCGAAGGATGCTGACACCCAAAAATCTTAACCACCAGTCTCTCCAGTACCATTCGCAGGCCAGTATGAATTAAGAGCTCCAGCTAAATCCCAAGGACCTGGATATAAATGTGAAGAGAACCTTGAGAGGCATAAGGTCCCGCTGGTGTGGTGACCCCCCACCCCCACCGGGCTGGGACAGAACATGTGACCGGGCTGGGGATGGGGGCTTCAGGGGGAAGATCTGCTGAGGAAGCGAGGCTGAGTTTTCCAGTTAAGTCTTAAATGATGAATGATGGCCACACCATGTGGGCATGAACCGTAAAGCCACTTCCAGGCAGAGGAAGCAGCGTGGGCAGAAGCAGGCTGGTGTGAAACCATCCTCCTCAATACCTTCAGTAAGAGCGACAGGGCTGCACTGTTGAGTCACAGAGCAGCTGTGAGAACCTGCTGTAGTGGGGTGAAGAGCGTGTCCCCAAATCCACGTGCATACCCACAACCGCAGAATAGGATCTTCATAGATGTGAGTGCGCTAAGCGAAGGTCATGCTCGTGTCTACTAAGAAAAGGAGACACAGGCAAGAACGCTATGTGGCGACAGAGCACAGATCACAGCAATGTGGCCGCAAAACCAAGGAGTGCTGAGGATGGCCGGCCACCATCAGAAGCTAGGAGGACAAGGCAGGATTCTTCTCTACACACTCCAGAGGGCACGTGGCCCTGCCACTATCGAGATTGTAGACTCCTAGCTTCCAAAACTGAGAGAGAACACTGGTTTTTTTACTTGTTTTAAACATTTATTTGAGAGAGAGAGAGAGCAATTGAGAGAATGAGTGGGAGAAGGGGCAGAGGGAGAGGCAGGCTCTCCACTGAGCAGGGAGCCTGACACGGGGCTTGATTCTGGGACTCTGGGATCATGACCCAAGCCGAAAACAGACGTCACCCAGGTGCCTGAGAGAACACTGTTTTAAGCCATCCAGTTACAGCAGCATTAGGAAATGAACACACGTGTATTTAGGGCAAGAAGGATGGAGGCAGGTCAAGGGGAAGGAGGCTGAGAGGCTGGTAAAGGAGAGCGGGGAAGGAGGGAGGGAGCAACAGACACAGAGTGTGTGGGTGGGAGAGAGGGTGAGCAGGCCTTGAGGACCCAAAGGATGGCAACAGTAAAGGTTGCCTGGTACCAAGGCCTCCCCCTCTCCTACTCTTCAACGTGTGCCTGCTCCACAGACTGCATTTTAGGCCTGAAGCCAGGGTCTTCGAGAAAACTCTAAAATGTTTCAGCGTCTTGCGAAGACTCCCAACGCGGGCAAGCCAGCTGATGGACCCAGTTTTATCTGACTGACCTCTCCCTGGAAGAGACAGCAAGACTGCAACATGGATGTGTGAGCTTCTCTGGCCCCTGGACGGAGAGATCAAGTGACTTCAGGGTGACCAGGAGTTGGGACAATTTGCAGCAATGTTCATGTGAGTCTCAGAGACGCAAGTATAATTCACCGCCAAATGCCGCTGTCGCCTCTGCTGGGAGCCCAGCACACTCGTGTTTGCATCTCCGGGACCTCCTACCTTTTAATTAAAATGTTTCTCTTGCAACTACCTTTGGGGATGTGGCTTCCAGGAGTCCCACAGAGATAACAGGCAATGAGCACCTTGGAACTTGAGGACAGGGAGGGGCAAAAATGAGGCATGGCTTGTGTCTACTGACAGAGCTGGATTAGATGGCAGAAAGATCTGGAAGGCTAGATTTTCGGGGACTCTGTCCCAATAGGCCAAGAGGGACATACACTGCTGCTTGAAATCTTGGGGCGTGAGGCAGGCTGACAGAAGACACAGAGCTGGGGCCCTGTTCTGCCAGGACGGCCTGTGGAGGCCCTTCTCTAGGCTGCATGGATTTCTGGGGGGCCCTAGACTGTGGGCTCCCCAACTCCACGGAATAGTCCCTGAAGTTGAGACCTAGTTCTCTGAACCCATATTCGCAGGCTGCCAAGTGGCCCTGGCCCAGACACCGAATACGGGGCTGCAGAGAAGCCTTGCATGGTTTCCCCACCAGAAGAGAGACCAGAAGCTGGGTCTGACAGCTCAGAGGAGGTAGAGTCAACAGGGGTTGGCCACCGTGGAATGGCCTCGAAAGTGCCATCTGGGGAACCCTAGAGCACCTCCCTCTGTACTTTAATGTCCCTGATGAAGGATAACACTGGAAAATACCCTCTAAAGTCAGTCAGACCACACTGAGAACATGTCCAGAGGAGACTCACTTTGTCTTGCCCAGGGAGTCCGTGAGGCTGAGAAGGAGTAACGGCTACAAGCACCAGCCTGGTGGTTTCAGGGACTAAACAACAGAAAGCTGTCCCACATGTCATGCTTTCTGGCTGAAATGCCACTATCCATCGGGCAGTTCTGAGTGTGGTGTCCACCCCAAGGCAGCCTCCTTCGAGCAGCTGATCCCATCATGGCCAGCTGTCCACCTGAGAGCCTTTACCACAGCAGAGATGCTGCCAAACGTGAGAAATGCTCCCTGTGAGCGACAGGTTTGGCTATCGCCATGGTCCACCTGGAGAGCCCACAGCCACGCTTCAGCCCAGACCCCACTGCGCAGCCACATCCCTGCACTGTCCAGCTCGGGCTGCACCTGCCCCGCCTGGGATGGAAATGCAACTTTCTCAATGGTTCCAGTGACTGTGCTGATTCACGCCAGATAAACATCAAAGACAAGTGACTGCTGAGGGCTCTCGAAGACAGAGATTGAGACAGGAACTAAGGTTCCTCCAGACCCACCCGGGATGCTGGCCTGGCATTCTCTCATCCGGCCTTAAATTTCTCACCAGCAGGACCTCTGGTTTTGGGGGGAACCACAGAAGCACGGCATGAAGAGTCTGGAGCCTGAGGGCAGCCAGACTGGCCAACTGGATCTCTCTTGGCAGGGACTGAGCCAGAATGGGCACAGAGCAGAGCAGGACAGGGACAGCAGACCCCCATCCATTGGCATTCTTGAGGATTAGCAGAGCTAGTCACACACTACATCACATCACACCCATCAGTTCGCGGGGAGACAAGCAGGATGCCAAGTCCTGTCTGCAGTGGGAGTCCTGTGGGAAAAGCAACAGCACACTCTCCAGGGTACGGGATTCACGGCCCAGCCACCTGTGGCCCCCGCTCTCTGGCCGTCAGAGGCTGCGCTCTGCGAGAGGTGGCTCCTCTGGGCTTTGGAGCGAGCCTTCTGGGCAGACAGCGTGCGAGGGAAGCCTTCCCAGCTGCGGCGGCTGCCAGGAGGCAGCTGTGCAAACACACAGGGCTGCAGTGTCCAGCACCTTCTGCTCTCATTACAGCCACTTTGAACAGGCACCTTGTGGCCAAACCACAAACGGCAGCTCTGTGCCCGCCCTCAAGGTTCTCCCACAGCAAAGCTGATCTGAGCAGAAACCTTTCCACTCTACCCTTCTGCTCTTGTTTTTTTTTAGCCCTTGCGTTTGGAGGGGGTGGAAGTGAAGACCAGTACACATCTTTACTGAAAAGCAGTTAAACAAAAACATGTGTTTCTAAAAGTGAAATTGTGTATGAGACCATGATCATAAGTGACATGAACCCACCTCTGGCGGTCATTTAAAAACACTGCCCCACTTCACAGCCGATGGCGCTGGGTCCTCCCCAAACGGTTGCTGGTCTTTAACGTGGGAGGGAGGGCCACAGCCCCGCGCGACAGTCCCATGTCATCGGTGGTGTCCTCACTGGCTTGGGTGGGTATCACCTGACCCAGAATCACAGACATAAGATTTCAAGGGGAGCTGGACCTACCCTGGAATTATTGGATTAACCTTAGTCTCCCCTGGAGATGCTCCCTTTCTCACTTCTAACCAGAAAACCGAAGTACGTTAGAGAGAAGCGGGGCTCCCACTCAAGCTGGGAAGACGCAGGCGTGAGCCGGAGAAGGGATAATATGAGCTCTGTTTCATCAGGGTTCAACTGTGCCCACTGATCCCACGGTTTCCTGGGGCTCTGCGGTCAAGGGTCACCAATGTGCCCTGCTCCTGTCTTAGCTTGGGCTGCCATCACAAAATACCACAGACTGAGTGGCTGAAACAACAGAAACTTATTTTCTTCCAGTTCTGAAGTTTAGGAGTCCAGGATTAAGGTTTCGCTGATTCCATTTCTGGGGAGAGCCCTGTGGCCAGCTTGCAGGTGACGACCTTCTCGTGATATCCACACGTGGCTTTTCCTTGGTTCATAGGCAGAGCGGGAGAGGGAGAGAGTTTGCACGTACTCTCTCCCTCTGTCTCATAAGGACACAGATTTTAGCAGATCTATGACCTCGCTGAACCGTACATAATTACTTCCTCAGATACCCCATCTCCAAACACATGGGGTTTAGAGCTTCAACCTATGGATTTTGGGTGACCACAATTCAGTCTATAATATTTCATCCCTGACCCCTAAAATTCATGTCCTTCTCCCGTGCAAAATAGACCAATTCCATCCTAATAGCCCCGACAGGTCCTGACTCATTCTGGCACCAGCTCAAAGTGCAAGGTCTCACCTAAGTGCCAAGACTCACAGTATAACCCACACCGAGGTAAGATCCCTCTCCAGCTGTGAGCCTGTGTTACCAGACAACTTATGTGCTTCCAATATAGTCACGAGACAGGCACAGGAGGATAGGCATTCCCATTCCAAAAGGGAGAACCCGGAAGGAAAGGGGTGATGGGTCCCAAATAAGCCCAAAACCAGCAGGGCCAATCCCATTAGATCTTAAGATCTTGATCTTCAGGATAATCCTCTTTGATTCAATGCTGTGTCCTTAGGGCTCTGGGGGTGGCCCTGTCCAGACACTCTCAGCAATGGCCACCTGGTCCACCATGGTGGGGGCCCATCCTATGAAGCCAGTGAGGAAGCACCCTGGCCCCTGGGCCTGCGGTGGGAGGGGTGCCCTAATAATCTCTGGATCACCTTTGGGGTCATTCTTTGCTTTCCTTGAAGGATACTGCATGTTCGCAGCCTTCCTTCCATCAACCCCCTCTCCCGCCCCCTGCCCCCAACCCACCCTTCTGTTTCCTTTAGTCTCAGGTGATAGTGGTGCTGCACTGGTACGATCCCACCTTCCCATCTTAATTCTTGGCTTCTGCTGGAATGGCAGGTTAAATCCTGATTAAATCAAACAGCTGGCGCCTGGCTGGCTCGGGCGGTGGAGTGTGAGACTCTTGATCTCTGGGTCATGAGTTCACAAGAGCACCCCGGTGGGTGCTGAGATTAAACAAACAAACAAACAAACAAACAAACTTAACAAATAATCAAACAACTGTGTGACCACACCCTTGGTGTTCTCTTCAGTATACACTTAATCATTGTCTATACTATGGAGAGGCTGAGAATTTTCCAAATCTTCAAGTATGGATTCCTGTTTGCAGAATTCCTTCTGCAACCCATCTTCCTCCTTTCACATTTTCTATGAGCAGTGATGGAGGACCCGAGCTGCCATCTTTTATTGGGTGCATCTTCAACACTTGGCTTAGAAATTCCTCAGCTATGGGGCGCCTGGGTGGCTCAGTTGGTTAAGCGGACGTCCAGCTCTTGATTTCAGCTCAGGTCATGATCTCAGGGTTGTGGGACTAAGCCCTGTGATGGGCTCATGCCAGATATAGAGCCCGTTTAAGGTTCTCTCTCTCCTCCGCCTCCATCCCCACTCCCGCCCGCATGTGCGCGTGCACTCTCTCTCTCTCTCTAAAAAAAAATAAACATAAATACCTCAGCCAAATATCCTATTCCATCCCTCACCCACAAATTCTACCTGCCACAGAACACTAGAACACCAACACAGCTCAGCCAAGTTCCTTGCCACTTTATAAAAACAATGGTCTTTTCGCCATTATCCAATAACATGTTTCTCATTTCCACCTATGAGTTGCGGGGGTGGGGTGGGGGGAACCACAACAGTGTCTTTCAACACAGCTATGTTATGATTGTGCATGATTATAAACTTGCACTCTTTAAGGGCAATCCAAGAATCATTTCTTTTTTCTTTTTTTTGTAAAGATTTTATTTATTTGATAGACAGAGATCACAAGTAGGCAGAGAGGCAGGCAGGGGGTGGGGGGTGGGGGGGAAGCAGGCTCCCTGCTGAGCAAAGAACCCCATGTGGGGCTCAATCCCAGGACCCTAAGATCATGACCTGAGCTGAAGGCAGAGGCTTAACCCATGGAGCCACCCAGGCGCCCCCTACTGCTGTGGTTTTAAGGTCCTGGTGTTTGCTAACTGAACAAAAGAAGCAACTGGCTAGGGTGCAAGCCAGCCATTTCTAACCCTCTGTGTTCTCCCCTTTCCAACCCTGAAGCTGGGAGTTAAACAGAATCATGTATTTTTGTGTGTGTGTGAGAATTTTTTTTTTATTTTTTATAAACATATAATGTATTTTTATCCCCAGGGGTATAGGTCTGTGAATCACCAGGTTTACACACTTCACAGCACTCTCCATAGCACATACCCTCCCCAATGTCCATAACCCCACTCCCCCTCTCCCAACCCTCCCTCCCCCAGCAACCCTCAGTTTGTTTTGTGAGATTAAGAGTTACTTATGGTTTGTCTCCCTCCCAATCCTATCTTGTTTCATTTATTCTTCTCCTACCCCCTAGCCCCCCATGTTGCATCTCCACGTCCTCATATAAGGGAGATCATATGATAGTTGTCTTTCTCCGCAGAATCACGTATTTAACAAAAGAGCTAGGGCCCAGCCTGGCCCAAGATACGCAACTCAAACATGCTTCTGAGCTCATTCGAGTGTTCTGAAAGCAGTGCTGTGAGCATGAACACAACTATCCCAAGGCACAGGGGAGGGGTGCAACCCCCAGGAAGCACGTAGTCTTCAAACCCACAGCTGAGGCTTTCCTCTTCACAGGGCAGCCGCCCCCTACCACCTGCCCCGCCCTGAAGGGCAGGAGCGGTAAATGACATGGAACAACTGAAAAGTCCTCTGTCATCCCCCAGGCACCGGGCAGAGAGGTTAGAAGTATCTTAATCTATTTACAGTATCTCACCTTACAATAACCTTCCATTTTTCTGAAAGTTTTTCAATAAGCCCATAACTCCATTCCTGCCAACAAGCAGGGACTCTGTACCTTTTATGAGAGCTAACAAGAAGCATCTTTCCTTTAAGAAACTGAAGAACAGGCATTCTTTAGACAACCCTCAAAAATAGCTCAGTCGATTCCATCAAATCATCTTTGAGAACACCCCCACAAAAGCACTCGCCACTGCTCCACACCTAAGGGAAAGCTTTCCATAAAGGGAAGGGGAACGGCTTGCCAGTCAGCTGAGGACAACTTGCTATTCTGATACCCGGACTCGCTCTTTGTCTCTTCTGATTCCCCCATCCCTCCTTTCTGTTTCCACGCTCTGCAAAAGGGTTCTGAAGTTATATTTCTGGCCCCGTGACTCTTAGAGCAGCCACCGCTGGGTTCAGACCAGATTTAGCCCAAGCAGCGGCAGGCGGCTGAGCCCACACAGTGCCAGCTGGGACAAATGCCAAGCCCGCTCCAGCTCACACATGCGGAGGGCTCGATTTGAGAGCAAAGGCACCTCTCTGTCCCTGGCCAGCCCTCCACCCCATCAATAGGGTCTCCCTCCATGTGAAGGACCAAAGGAGCCTCCTTGAGGGCAGGGAAAAGAGGAGAACAACGGGTCCTGGAGAGAAGCCAAGAACCTCAACATGTGCCCCCCGCCCCCACCCAGGGCTGCCGGAAAAGTGGCACCCGTGGGTCTCCCCAGGAGCTAGGGTTAGTGGCTCTAGCGTTAGCAAGTTAGGGCTGAGCAGTTGTTGGTCACAGCGAGAACAGGCATGAAGGGTGTGCAGCAAGCCTGTGGGTCACATGGTATCGTTGGCCCTGCCCTCCCACCCAGGTGTCCCCCCCACCCCCCAATTCCCAACCCCCACCCCCAGCAGTGGAGCTGTGGTGAGGCTCCAGGGCTGCTGCCAAGTTTCTGAACACAGCACCAGCGTACTGCCCCTGGGCTGTTTTGTTTGTCCCCTCCCCATCCCTGCTCCCATCCAGTCTTGGAGGGAGGGGCCGAGTGGGAGCTGTGGGGGGGGGGGGGTGGGAAGTCAGCCCCATCACTGAAACAACCCAAGGGGAGACAACTCCCTTCACTTTTCCACCTCACAGGTGGGGTTCGCGCCAATGAGGGCGGAAGCCAGCGTCTTGGCCACTTACATGAAGAGTCCCAAATATCACTCGTCTCTACTGTAACCAGAGCTAGATTTCTCTCCACCCCTTGCAGCTTGAGCAAAACCTGTCCAGTCCTGGAACAGACTGCTTCCTGCTGCCGCTGCCTCCCCCACCTATGTGCCCACCCCCAGTACCCAGGCCTGTGTCGGCAACTGTCCAAACACAGCAGGGCACTGGTCTCTCAACAAGGGATGGTGAACCCCACGAGTTCCAGACAGAGCTCTGAAGGCAGGCAGTATTGTGTCTTAGGTGCCCCCAATGCCGGGCTCTGCATGTGGCAGATTTTTTTTGGTAAGATTTTATTTATTTATTTGTAGAGACAGAGAGAGAGAGAGAGAGACAGCATGCACAAGCAGGGGGAGCAGCCAGCAGAGGGAGAAGCAGGCTTCCCATTGAGCAGGGAGCCTGACGTGGGGCTTGGATCCCAGGGCCATGACCTGACCCAAAGGCAGACGCTTACCAACTGAGCCACCCAGGTGTCCCTATGGCTGATTTTTAATGCAAGTCTGCTGGTCATTCTCCACTGAAAACGGGGTGGAGGGTAGAGGTGGTTGGAAGAAAGCAGAGATGAATAAGCAGCAGGGACTTCCTCGCCCTCAGAGCCCCACAGGCATCTGCAAAGGACTCGGAGACGGACGATTCTGCTGCGCGGGGCATATGACTCAGACACTGATTCCCTCCAAGGACCGGTCAGGACAGCAGCCGCTTCCAGTGCTAAACCACCCAGTCCTCGGGGGGTACAAGCTAAGCCAGAGGAATGAAAGAGGGTGCATGCCAACACCGAGATGGTTTGGCAGTGTGACCCAACTCCAAACCAGGGCCGGGCCACCTTCCTGTGTCCCCCCAGGCCAAAAATATGACAAAGCCCATTGTTCTGATACCCAGTAGGGTGCCCTTGCTGGTCTTGGCCGCTAAGCCAGGTACTCATCGCAGGCCGTAATGGCCACAGTTAACTAAGTGCTCACTGTGGGTCAAGCAGGTTACACACATCGGCGCCTGTTGCCAGAGGAGGCAGGAGAGCCCAGCAAGATGGCAAAGCCAGTCATCCCAGGTGATCCACTCACCCGTAACCATGTGAGCACCAACAGTATGCCATGCTCCAGGCCAGGCCCTGGGGATGCAGTGAGAGGGAGACCCAGCCCCTGACCTCAGACCCCGCCTCAATTTGTGGCAGAAAAGAGACAGAAAATTGATCCAATAAACACAAAGAAAGACTATCTAGAGTAAGTCCTGCCCATATGCACCAGGAATCCTGAATAATAACAATCCTGATCGTAAGATTTGTGCTTAGAATAGCAAACAAATAAAATAAAATGGAAATAACATTAATGGCCAAACAAACAGAACAACCCTTTAGAAAAACACAAAGTGAGAGATGCCATTATGGGGTCATTAACTGAAGCCCAGCTTCATGACAACTGGGTAAATCCTAAGAGAGGACCGCCATGTTATTTTCTAAAAATTGTGTAAATCCCTTAATCTCCCATTTCCTCATCTGTAATGTTGGGAGGAGTAACACCTAAAGCAAAGGGTTCTATGAAGACTAAACCTGACAGTGTATACAAAGTGCTTACCTTAAGATAAATAAAAATAAATAAAATATGATTATCCCTTTTTTAGTTAACCACAAAATACATGACATGCATAGATTTAAAGTATGACATCTCAATATACTTCTAACTTTATCGAATGTATCCATTTCCAAAACACTCTGTTCTCACAAGTTTGGGGTCTCTCACCTGCACTTGATTCTTTACTGGGGTCCCTAGGGTGACCATATAATTTAGTACCTAAACCGAGACACCTCTAAGAGTGGAGGGTGGGAAGGAAGGATAAACAATCCTAGCAGGACAAGGGTGTAAACCAGATGTAGTATTTTGAGCAAACTGGAGGGGCTAGTTACTCTGTCCACTGTTCACAGGCCAATTTCAGGGGCAAGGCCAGCAGCCATCACAATGCGCCCCCCTCTCCATCACTTTTGGGAGCTGCCAAGTTTGAGAGCTGGCCCAGTAAGACTCCAATCCTGGATGAAGCCAGCAATGGTGTCACCCACCTGGCAGTCAGGAGTGTCAACGAACACGACACCACCCCTCCCACCCCCCCCCCCACTCCTCCCAAAACTCGAAGAAGGGCCTCAGACCCTGGTCCCCGCCCCTGGCACCTGTCCTCACCCTTCTCGTGCTATCTGCCAGCACGACGGCAGTCAGCGGTCCTTTCTGCTCCTCGAACAGGCCCCTTACCTCAGGTGTCCCAGGCTGTAGAAGCGGGACTCGCCATCGGTAGAGCGGACCACCTGCAGCGTGAACATGGGCTGCAGCTGCCGGAGCTCCAGCAGGACGATGGCCAGGTAATGGATGAAGAGGAGGGCGTCCACCAGGGACACGGCGTACTGCACAATGCCCTGGTAGTTCCGGTCCCGTGAGTCCAGGATGCGGACCCCGTAGAACAGCCAATAGGAAACCACAAACAGGAAGATGAGGACCAAGAGAAGGGCGCGGAACACAAACACCCGAGGCACATCGGCCCTCTGCTTGCGGAAGAAGAGCGCCCAGGTCCCGATGAGCAGGATGAGGAGCTTGAATGCCACGGAGATGAAGAGTCCCTCACAGATGGTGCCACAAGGCTCCAGCTCGTCCCTCCACAGGATGGGGGGGTAACAGGATGAAGGCGATGGGAGTGAGGAACACTAGAAGTCCCAGGACGGCGGCCACAGTGAGGCCCAGGTAGCGCCTGCAGTCCAGCCCCACACTGTCCTCCATGTCCTTGCTGATCCTAGCAATGTCCTCCTGCGATATGCTGTGCTCTGAGGTGCCTGTGATGGCCGTCGTCGTCTCCCCCCAGTTGTCATCCTGATGGGGAGAGGACAGGGAGCGTGAAGAGCCACAGGCAGAGGTCACCGGGAAAAGCCACGAAGCCAGCACTTGGACACACAGAGGGCCCGCCTCCCCGAGCCAGCCCACATCCACGGGCAACCCTAGAACATGGAGGCTGAACCCTTCAAATTCAGGAACTGTGAAGCTTGAGGGCTTTCTTGAAGTTTTTCAAGCTGTATGCTATATTTACCCTTTCACACAGAGAAGACACAGTCTAACCTACAGGTGGGTGTGTTGGGGGCTTCATTACTCTAACCTTGATCATCCTGAGTCAGTCACCCCAGGTGATCCACTCACCGGTACCCTTGTGAGCACCAACTGTATGCCATGCTCCAGGCCAGGCCCTGGGAATGCAGTGAGAGGGAGACCCAGCCCCTGACCTGAGCCCCCGGCCTCAATTTGGGGCGGAAAACAGAAAAATCGTCTGACAAACACAAAGTGAGACCGTCTAGAGAAAGTCCTGCCCATGTACGCCAGGAGTCCTGAACAAGAATGCTGGGATCTCCGAGGCTCTGGGTCCGCTGTGAGACTAATATTAAGGGGCTCACCTATGGCAGAAGAAGACTGCATTCGCATCTCAGCTCCTGGCTGGGTTAAAAAAGGCTGACAAAGTCCAAGTTCTGGAAGTGGGGCATTACGATACCCTCCAATAGCTCTGAAAAGCTATACGTACGAATCACAGCTGGCCTGTAGTGTTTTTTGTTTTGTTTTGTTTAATAATTATCAGCGCCAAGCACTCCTTGACCATGTTTCTCACTGAGCAAGCTGAGCAAATTCAAGTAGCACTGGCCAGGACAGCGCGAAGATTCCTCCCCAAACACGCGTTCTCGGGACACACTGAACATCAAGGGCACAGAACTCCCAGGCTACTGCAATGTGTCTTTGACTCTCTTGCTTTCTCTCTTCTTAAACTCAGAGGTATTTTCCGGGAGGACTGATCAGTCCCTTTATTGAACAAGATCCAGGTTCTTAGGATTTCTAAACGATTCTGCTATCTTGCTGGCAACCCTGACTCCACTACAAAGCAACAAGAGAGCAAGAAGGCAATGAAAAGCCACATTGGGGGTGGAGGGGCGCCTGGGTGGCTCAGTGGGTTAAAGCCTCTGCCTTCGGCTCAGGTCATGATCCCAGGGTCCTGGGATCGAGCCCCACATCGGGCTCTCTGCTCCACAGGGAGCCTGCTTCCTCCTCTCTCTCTCTGCCTGCCTCTCTGCCTAGCTGTGATTTTTCCCTGTCAAATAAATAAAATATTTAAAAAAAAAAAAAAAAGAAAGAAAAGAAAAGCCACATGGGGTCCAAAGAGGTTTTGGCTCAGAGATTTGTGCATATGATTTAACTTAGAAAAAACAGTCCGATGCAGGGGCAAGCCGGGTCAAATTCATGTGGAAGACACCAACTTAGAAAAATCAAGTTAAGCTGACAGCTGAATCAGCAAGATAGGGAGGGATCCCGTGACCAAAAAACAACCTTAAATTTAGTCATGATCAGAAAAATATGATTTATGAACGTACAGGCTATAGCAAGGAGTGGCAGCAGTGGCAAAGGTCTTGACCTATGAACAAAGAGTTCTTCAACTTGGAAAGTGGTAAGTGTCGCATACCATGAAAGAAAGAACTCTCTAGGATGACAGTCAGAAGCCACCAAGACTCTCACACATGGCTAAGGGAAGAGTAAAATGGTACAATCACTCTTGAAAACAGGTCTGGCAGTGGCCTATAAATTCAACTTATACGCTCAACTGTACGATTCAGCAATTCCACTTCCAAGTTTTTATCCAAAATAAATGTAAACATATGTCTGCAAGAAGACTCGTGTCAGAATGTTAACAACTGTATTCATGACACACCAAAATGGCACCTCTTGGGTATCTATCCATCAGGAGAATGGGTAATAAATTCATACAAGAGAATATTCTTCAGCAAAAATTAAAAAAGGATGAATGGCTAAAACTCACCAAAACATGGATCAGTCTCAAAATCATTAGGCTGAGAAAAGTTCAAAACAATGATCCCAATTAAATTAAGAATATAATTTCATACAAATCATATTAAGAATATGATCCTAATTATATTAAGTTCTAACAAGCAAAACTAATCTACAGTGATAGAGATCAAAACAGGGTTTGTCTTGGAGAGGGGGAGGTGGGGACAGGAATTGACTGGGAAGAACATAAAAGAACTCTGTAGAGAAAAAAATATATATATATTTATATATATTATATATATATACACACATATATATAGACAGTGTGAGTTTCATGGGTTTGTTCTGCTGTTTGAACTTCTCAAACTGTACATTTTAGATCTGTTCATATCTGTGTGTATAAATTTACTTCAATTAAAAAAAATCATCAATAGGGGAGAAAACTGCCACAAATAGCAACAACTCATTATAATATAAAGCAAGTTCATAAAATAATTTACTTTGTAACACTCTGAAAGAGCGAAGGGCAAATACCAGATTCCATGTTTTGTATTGGGCCTAATATTCAGTTGATCATCAATGTGGAAGTAATAATTACTAGTAACTCGTGGTCATTTTGTTGACCACCGCACTGCCATGATTTAGCTATTCACCCTTCTGTCCACCAGAGAGTTGCTTACAAATCCCCTGGACATTTTGAGAATGGATGTACACCTGTGCCTGAAAAATGTAGATGTCCGAAGGGTCTTCTTAAGCTTGGGGTTCTTAGAACAGAAAGGATCTAAGATCCTCTAATCTGATACCCAATATTTCCACTGAAGAGCCTAAGGCCCACAAAGGTCAGGACGGCCATGGTCACAGAGCTACTGAGAAACAGAGCCTCTAGATGCCCACTGCCATGCTTTTCCCGTCATATCCACTTGGTGTAAACACCAGCCGCTTCCTGATAAAGCTTCCCAGTGAGCTATAAGATGTAGGGAAGCTGCAAAGAAGAGATGCCTTCCCAGCAGGCCCCCAGTACCTCTGAATCCCCATCTAGAAGGAAACTGACCCCCGGAGCGCTTCAAGGTGGTCCAATCTCCGGATCAGCGCCAACCATCCAACCATCCAACCATCCAACCATTGCTCTGGCCCTCCCAGCACGCCGGCAGGTAGTACAATGGTAAGGACTAACAATAGGTACTCATCCCAGACAAACTCCACATCCATCCCACAGCTGGGCTTTGGGTCCCAAGAGCACCTCGTGTGCTCTGAGCAATTCCAATTTCATTCCATCTACCTGCTTCTACATGCATGCGTGTGTGTACCTGCGGGTGTGAGCATACTTCGGTTTATTGGGGGCCACGGCTGGCCAAGCATATATTTCCAGAGCTGTGGAGGGTATGCACACACGTTTCTGGGGATAGCTCAGGGTTTATTTAGATCAAGTGGGCTGCCAGACAGAACCCAGCAAGAAGAACCCACACAGCATCTTTTTTTAAAGACAAATACATTGCCAATATTTAAAAAATGGGGTGACTTCATATAAAATCCTAATTTCCAGCTTTTCTTCAATACCACTAGATCCAGGAGCACTGAATTCCTGCATTCCTGAGCGGTAATAAGAGTCCAGAGCTGGGCAGCTGCCATTCCTCCCACAGAGGAGACATGTTCTCTAGTTAGCCACAGACCTCATCGCTCCACGCCACGGCCCCCAACAACAACATGCCACATAGGTTGCTGCTCACCCCCAGGCTTGCCTGATATGTTCTGGCCCCTTCTCTGTGATGCAGGGCCCATTTCATTCATCCAGTTTTCCTGTTAGGCAGCTCAGCGTACAGCCCCCCAACTGACTTTATATACCTTGTAGCAGTCAGTCTGGGCTCTCTTAACCTCTTGTTCCCCACAGTACTCAGGGCTTCTGGAGAGAGTTTTCACCCCTGGCCTACTGTTCCACTTTGGAACGCGTCCCTGGAGACGACAGCCTGCAACTTTCCCTTTCTCTGCCTTGTCATCGGCCTGGCAGGCTTCTTTCAACACCATTCAAAGCAGGCCAACCAATCAGACTTCAGAAGAATCCCCCAGGTAGCCAATGGCAGGACAGGCTGTCCTTAGACCAACAAGAAACCACGAGACATAGATAAACTCATTACCATGCTAGAAAAATAAAGATAAAAACCCAAGAGAACCTACTGCAACAAGACTTAGGAAAACATTTACTGAAAAGAGTCTTGATCAAGGGGCAGTGTGCTTACAGACTATCTTTGATCCTTACCTGAACTTCCTCCGTCCGAGTAGAATCATTGGCCAACAGGGGCTCTCCAGTGGGAGCTTGAATGGTGACAGATTTTTCTGACCCTCGGCCATCTTTATTCCGGGGTGATTTGTGTCTCTCTCTATTTCTCTCCCTGAAAAAAAAAAAAGGGAGGTTATCAGCCAGCACATTTATACTGTATGAATCACCTCTCATCAAATTTACATTTCATTGTGAGTTTAGAAAAATTCTACACACACACAGAGCCAACACCCACCCAGGCCTTCCCCTGCAAGGAGTAAGCTAATTTTTACTCCCTATTTAGTATTTTCTGTCATTCTAAGATCCAAAACAAAGACTGTCACTCCTCCTTCAACAGTGGAGTTGAAAATAGATTTTTTTCAAAGCCTAAAATTGTGAGTTTTAGAATTTTTGTAGCTGAGGCACATTTTACTGTAAAATTACTGACTTGATTTGGTTCTAATTTGCCTAAATTCATTTTCTAAGGCTTTCTTGTGGGGACAACACTGCAAAATATTTACACTTTGGTCTGTCCAAAAAAATCTGGGACACGCTGTCACCCTACACCTTTGGACAAGTTGAGAAGAAAGGAAATCCTAAACCAGTACAAAGAAGCATTTACTTCTCATTCCTACGAATTCAAAACTGAAAGTCATTCCCATAGGTTCTGGCTGAATTCAAAGGCACCTAGAGAAACAATAAAAGCCAGGACAAATGACACCAAGAGGTGTGTGTGTGCATGTGTGTGTATTTTCAGGCTTCCTAAGGAAAGTAGGCTGCTGCCTCATTTTACCCCAGATAAACTTCCTGGGTGGTCTTCCAGGGTAACTATGAGAGCACCCTGCCTCAGGTCAATCTTGAAATTATGAAAGGAAATCAATGGCTGTGCGAAACTCTAAAGTCACAACCTGGCCACTAACCACCTATGGAAACTGGCACTCCTGTCCCCAACTATGACAGTCAGTCCAGGAGCCCCCCAGAAGGAGCCTGTCCATCAGGGCCTCCTGTCTTAGAGGCCACCTTGACATCCCTTCAAACACCTGCTCTCATTCCCAAGGTCCCCCCAGGCAGGACAGAGCACTGTACACACAGGCTTTGGGGACAACAGTCAGATCTCAGTCCTGCTCCTATGTGACCTTGCACAAGTTATTTAACTTCTGAAAACCTCAGTTTCCTTTCTGTGAAATGGGGGCAATGATAATACCGCATAGGTAATGTATGCAGAGATCAGTACAGGGGCCTCGGAGATGTGGAAGGAACTATTAACACATGGTCCGACTTCTTCCCCTCCACAGTGTGGGTCCTAATAACCTGCTACTTAGCCAACAAAATCCCATGCAGACTTCCTGCGGGCAAACTCTGACCTTAACAGCACCTCTCTAGGATAAGCATTGGTTAGTTCCTTCAAAGAGCAGGGAGGTGTCCTCGGCCCCAGAAACTCTCAGTTGAGAGCATCTCTAATTGCTAGAGCATAACTTACCATCCTGATCTACTGTTATATTAGTCTAGAAACACATGTGTTCTGATCAACTTGGGTGTTTCAGTTTAACCAGGTAACTAGGAGGACAGCAGAAAATCAGTTTACCTAGAGATGTATCTATCATCGATCATTCCACTCCCCCCTCCAATTTAGAGAGCGCTTTCCTAGGTGCTCTATGATATTAATTTCACTCCATCCTAATCCTAACAATGACTGTATGAAGCCAGTAGATGTGTCCCCATTTCAGAGATGGAAAAAACTGAGGCTCACGGAGGTTAACTGACTTGCCAAAGTTGTAGTAAGTGGCAGGATGCGACCCCAGGTCTGCTCCCACCACGTCGATTCACACCCGCTATGCTGCACGAATCTGAAGAACGACAGAAGATCCAGCAGCATGAACATTCCTACTGCTCATCCAGGCACCCTCTACTTGAACGCTGGAGCTCTGAAATCCGCCTGTGGAGCTACTGCTGGCAGGCACAAATGCCCTATGAACTTGGGCAGCACAACGCAATGAGCCCAACACTCTGGGTTGCCAAAGACAATCACTTCAAAAGGCCCAAGTGTGAGAAACAATAAACAATTTGGGAGAGACTTCCCCGGCACCTGGGCCCTCTTCGAGGTGACCTGTGTGGGCGGAGTCTAGAATCCCTGCTTCCCAGGGCCTCCATCGGCCAACCCAGGAGTCTCCTCTTCTACCTTGTGCTTCCATCACCAAGTCAGGTCTATCTAGCCAACCCCATCTATCTATGCACTACTCCCATGGGTCAAATCCTGTGACAGCACAAATTCCACTGGACACCAAAATTCTTTCACTGAATGCCAAGCGCTGGAGCCTGAACCCGACCAAGGCAGAAAGCAGGTCGGGGACATGCCCGGGGCTGGTAACTGCCTTCCCAGGGCCAGCCATCACTCTGACCCGTGGCCCACCCCAGTTGGCTCTTAAAGGGCCCAACAGCATCCAAAGGAGAAAGCCCAGCCTGAACCATTCCCTTGGTGACATCTGGTAAACCGGATAGGAACCTATCATTCAATAACTCCAGGAAGGTTCTCTCATCCCCCAGAGCCAGAAACCCGAAGCCAGTGCTTCTCACACCCGAGTGTGCAGAGACACCACCTGGAGTGGGGATTTGACTGCACATTCACTGGCCCCACCCCTAGGGAATGCTGGAAGGGAGACAACAGGAATGACATTTTCACCAGCACCCCAGGTGATCAGGATGCAGGGCATCTGGGAAACTCTCCCCAGGGTTCTTCCACCCCAATGCTCCCGGATAGAGGGGTGTGGGAGTGAGTGCTTGGAAGTCCGGCCATCTGTGAAGTGCCTGTATGCAGCAGGGGCTCAATAACAGGCTCATTACACACAGCCCTATGATGTCAAGGTATAGAGCAGCTTCCTTATTAAAGCGGCATTCAGAGGATGAGGCTGGAGAGAAGGCTCAGGCCAGCATGCAGCAGGACTCAGCATCAGTCTTGTGCCTATCCCTGCTGCCAAGGGACTAAGACCTGCCATACAGCTTTTACAAAAATCACTGGTTGTGAACTACTGCTCCAGGAAGGTGTCGGAACTGGTTCTAAATAGAGAAGTCCAACAAAAACACTGCCATCCAGTGCTGTCCAGGGTGCCGAGCTCGGAGCACAGGACGGCTGCTTCACGGCATGAGGAGACCATGTGTTCATCTCAATAGCTCCCAACACTGGGACTCCAAGCAAGGGCCAAGGGCACTCTGGGAGAGGGTTTTGCGGTGGTGAAGACAATCCGTTCATGGAGTCTAAGAGTGAAAACAGGAGATGGGGCGGAGCGTGGTGGGAGGAGTGGGTAAGGCTATCAAACCACAAAAGGGCTATTAGGAACCCACGCGCACCAGGGAGGGTTTCCAGGTCTGCCTGAGTAGTAGGGATCACCTTGTGCCTTTGCTGGGCAGGTGCGTCAGCCACAGGAATCGCTGTATCTCTACCTTGGCGTCGGTCTCCAGGCAATCCAGCAGGAAGGGCACAGTGTATCTGTGCTCTAGTGTGTGCAGGCCAGAGGGTAGGAAGAATAAGCAACGGCACGCAGGAGGCTCGGGCAGGTGTCCGTACCTGCCGTGCGTATGTGCGTGAACCCATCTACTTAGATGATTCCAGAGCTGGGCCCTTGGGACAGCTGTAAACCCCCCTGGTTCCAGCCAGAACCCCCATCAGTTCCTCTTCCCTTCCCACTACAGTCTGCATTTCCTGGGAAAGAGGATTTAGCTCTGCTTCTGTTGTTGGTCTCTTTCTATTTGGAGAAAGCCAGCCCCACCAGTCACTCCGCCCTTTCCTTCTCCATCACCACCCACTACCTGCCCTTGCTCGGCTGACGGTGGGGCTGTCTGGCTGCTTCCGCTGGCTCAGCGACGGACTCGGGTGGGAGGGCTGGGCACAGCACAAACCAACTCTGAGGCCGCCTGGGAACAAAAGCACCAATTCCCTCCGCATCCTGGCCATCCTCTCTTGGACAGTGCATTTCAGCACATTCGTCACATGAGTTTCCTGCCCCACCCCCACTCCCCCTCTAGCTGCTCCCCATCTAGCACAGCCTGGGGAGGAGCCGGGCTTCCAAAGGGTCAACGAGTCAGACCGGAAACCTGCCAAGGGTACCTGCGAGGCTCGTAAGGTCAGGCAAACAGCACTGCCTTTCCACATCTGCCATGTTATCGCCTGCTAAATGGGGGTACCACCTCCCATGGCTCTAGGACTTCCGTGAGGATGGGGGACAGGAGCAGAGGGTCCTCGCAGGTGCCCACCAAGTGTTCCTTAGCATCGCTGGCCGCTGCGGTATGTGACGCAGGGAACTGCTACTCCAGGCTCAAAAGGTAAGACAAGGTCAGCTGAAGTCGGCACCATTTTCCCAGCAAGTTGACTAACTGGACACCCTCTGGAGAGAGCAGACATCACAAAACCAGACCGCTGACCTCTTTGTTGGAAAAGAGTCAGGTGTCATCTGTTTGGAACCCAGCCAGCCCCCCACAGATGATCACGGTGTCACTGGGCATATCAAGTTTGGTGCACTTCATTATTCCTTTCTGGGTGAGAGGCCTAATACAATTACCCCAAAGCAAGGTCCTTCCCCTTTCCTCCTTTTCCATTCAAATTCTTGACAAATCCCTGAGCAGAACAGCCTTCACGGGGACCCTCCTGGGGGATACCATACCCTTGGCAGGCGCTAGGGCCTGCTGACACACTGGTGAGGGGTATTCTTACGGCTTAATATTCTTTAAGCCCGACACGGTACTCCCGGGCCCACACCATCTACAGACTACAAGCTTTGCCCCGTAGTTAGCTACTGCACCTTACAGGGAAGGAATTCCTCAGGGAATTCACCGCATGTGGGTGCTGTTTTTCCCTCAAGAACCCATGGAATCTCTGAGGGCCATCCCCTCCACCCAGAGCTTTTCTGAATAGGCATTCAGCAGCACTTCTTGATTACTTTATTCAAAGTCTCAGCTTGTACTGTCATTTGCCAAGTACTTTCCACATGGGTCCAAGGGAGGCATTAAGAGTTTGGCATGCCGTTTTAATTGGAAGTTATTATCTCTTAACATCACCACAAGAGCACTGCTGGACCAATTTCTGGGGGCCCCAAGGGGTCTGAGAAAAGACTGGAGCACAGTCTGGGGCCCACACATAGGACAGTTGGGACCCATGTGTAGGCAGAGGAGACCCGAGTTGGTTCCTCCTCAGAGTCGCGTAAAACATCGTCCCCCATTCATCCCCAAGCACAAGTGGCACCCCAAATTCCTATTTCTGTCACTGCCGTGTGGAAAAGAGAAGCTTGGCATGCTGACAAAGGAATGGCTTTCTCCAGTTGGATGTTTCCAAACCGCTGTTTCTGGCGTTTTAGGATGAATCTAATGTTTTACTCGCTGGTTGAAACTGGTGATAAATCTTTGATCCCCAGAGGCGTTCTGACTTTCCAGAGACCTGGGCTCTGCCTGTCACCTGAGGCCTCCCTCAGCAGGCTTCTATTCAGCATGCTGTCAGAAAGGCTGACCCAGGCTCTAGGAGGAGCTCGTTCACACCCTTTCCCCACATTTTTATGACTTTAAGACCAACACGTGAAAATTTAGAAAGTAATGAAGGTTTAAAAAAACAGAAACACAAAACCCACCCATAATTTTAATAATCCCTATCTTCAGAGACCAGACGGGCATGGCCAATGATGTTACCATTCATCTCATAAAAATACATAACTATTATAAAGCACAAAGTTTTGATTCTTGTTTTTTATATCATGGCCTCATAAACATGATTCCTCAGGTCATTAAACAATCTGTGAAAATTGTTGTTTCGCATTCTTTCACCCCATTCAGATTTTTAAATACAAGACATACCCTTGTAGAAGACTGAATGGGTACAGAAAGATAAAGCAAAAACAAAATTCCCATCAGTCACCATCTTGTGTCCGGCCCCTTTCCTGTGGGTGATCCGCTGTGGGCAGCTCGGAGAATATTCTTCCAGACCTCTGGCTGCCTGTGTACACGCAGACAGGCTCACAAATAAATAAGTCTATTAGGTCGACACATCTTATCATTGCATTACAAAACAAAGTCCCACTCTGCATTTGGCTGCTTTTGTGAGGAACTGCAATGTCAGGGAAACACTGTTCCCAGTCCTCACGGGGCTGTGACTGCAGCTGGGCCTTTGGGCAGTGGCCAGTTGGGACCTTTGAGTGTGATGCTGAAAATGCCACGGCTGTTAATAGCATTCATACAGTCACCGGTTAGTGACCTCCCACTGTGGCCCGTGTTAAATGCTTTATATGCACAATCATACAGAATTCTCTCAACAGCCCCGTGAGGCGGCTGGACCCATTTCACAGATGAGGAGTCTAAGAAAGGGGCGGGCCTACCACTTCACCAATTGTTTTCTCAGCCTCTCCATCCACTCGTTCCCTTGTTCCTTGACTCACCAATCAGTCTCCAGGTCTGTAATACCGCAGGCGCTATGAACACCAGCAAAGACCTGTGCGGGAGGGAGTCTGGCCCCCATCACCCTGCATGGCGGGTTCTCATTACCCAGGCTTGTTTACTGGGAAAACTCATCAAGAGAGAAATAAGGCAATGGGCCAATCCCACCACCTAGTGTATAAACCTCACTGCAAATGCCTAAAGGGCAATGAGTCAGCGACTTTAGGTAAAAAGCAACAAATCAACACTTTTTTTTTTTTTAAACTTTCATTTACAATCTTGGTAAAGCTTTGGGAGACCTGTTGTCTGTGAGAAGTATTTAGAAATGAAAACCATTTCCACTGCAGGGAGAAACTTTAATTTAAAATCAATTGTGAGAAATTAAGGTCATCAACCGTAATGGCAGCTATAAAATGTAAATTGGTGGTATAGTTACCCCCGGTACACTCTTAAAGCCCGCCTTCTCGTGAGCCGCTGGACCGACCCTCCAGCAACAACAACCAGCAATCCGGCTTCACCACTTGGAAAGTGAGTCTAGAAGGCTGGACTGACCTGCGAGTTTCCAGGAAATGCGGAACAATCTAGAGCTTACGTACCCTTGTCTGTGAGATTTTTTCGAATGACTGGAATAGTAAGAATATCCAGAATATGTGGATTCGGTATCCATAGCAATGGGGAGCTTGCTCTTGAGAAAGGAGCAGCAGCAGCGTTTCTCCTCAGAGGTAGAGAATTTCACCAACTAGACTCTGAAAGCTGCAAAGGGTCTGGAGATCCGGGAGCCGCTCTTCGACAGGAACAAATTCTAGGAAAAGCAGGGAGGAAAAAAAGATAATCAACTTCCAAAGGCAACCTAAAGAATCTGGAAGATAAATGATACCAGCCACCTCCCCTCTGGGTCTTTGTTGGAGAACAAGTAAGCAGGGAAGGAGCGTCTGAACGCTAAGTGCTTCCCTAGGGGTCCAGGAGGGAACAGGTAGGGACTAGGCAGGCTACCCCTCTAGCACAGCGGCTGCCGTACCAGACGTGGGAGAGACCTGGCCCCCGGCCATTTCCTGGACACAGCCTCACACAACCTCACCGCTCGGGTTCAGGCTGGAGGAAGTGGCTTCCCACAGCCTAGACAGGGCCCAGTCCCCACTGCCAGTTTGCTGGTTACAAGAACAATACACAGGAAAGCGGCTTTTAAGGGATTTTGCTCATAGTTTCCGAAAAACAATTAAAAAAAAAAGTTCTCTATCTCTTTAAACCAGGGGTCCAAACTCCCGAGAATTTATCTTAGAGAACTGATTTTTTCCAAAGAAAATCTATTACCACGTTGTTTATAGCAGGAGAAAGTATGAAATAAGCAAAATGCCCCCAAAGCACTGGAATAGGTAAGGAAAACACGGTTCCTCCACCCAGACAGACATCACATAGCTGTTTAAAATAATCGGGAAGAATGGGAAGATTTACAACATAATGGTAAATTTAAAGACCAGACTACAGGATCATGGATACACCCTGAGCCTGCCGTTACAGTGAAAATCATATAGCAGGCTTACATAAGCACAGCGATTAAGAGGGAACATTAGAAAATGAAGGAAAGCAGGTGACTTATTAGTTGTCGGCTCCAGGGTCTTTGCCCCACGTTTCCATTAGCTATTGCTTTGCAATAAAAATACACTGGAAACACTTCCAAGTACATTCCTGCGGCCCGAGTGCTAAAAACCCTTTACTTCTAAAGGCCTGAGAAGCACAAGTTTGTCTCTCCCAGCATCCCGCACCCCACTGCTGGTCTCCGCCCCTCAGGGCTCCTCCTTCCCGTGACACCCCCGCCCCTGGGAGCTGAAAGTGCAAACAGAGCCAGTGACTTAAGTGTGAAGGGAGAACAAAGGAGCTGCAAATGCCACAGCCTTACCCCTACTGGGAAGGGGCCAAGGCACCCCCCAGTACCCCTCCCAAGCACCCCGCCCCCAGCAACCTGCAGGTCCAGAGCCAACCTCCTGGTCACCGCCACACACCAACACAGCTCCCACTCTCAAATACCAGCTAAGAGGGCTTTGCCCTTAGTGTTCATTCTGCCTGGACGTGAGATGCATTCACTTCCAGGTGCTGTGACCAAGGGGCTAGCCTCCCTTGTCCCGGGTCTCGTGACTCATGGTTTCCCACCTCCTCTGCCATCACGAGCCCCAGGCGAGCAGTGGGTTCTAGCCAGAGCTCTTCACCGTCTGATAGAACCCGGGAGAAGCCACTTGCCTTCATCAGCCTCAGACTCCTCATCTGTCAAACTGGGATAAATCACAGGGCTGAGGGGTATCTGGGTGGCTCAGTCAGTTAAACAGCTGCCTCCGGCTCAGGTCATGATCCCAGAGTCCCAGGATCGAGTCCCGCCTCTGGCTCCCTGCTCAGTGGGGAGTCTTCTCCCTCTGCCTGACACTCTATTTGTGCTTTCTGTCAAATAAGTAAATAAAAAAATCTTTAAAAAAAAATCACAGGGTTGATCGGAGAAAGGAAACACATACAGGATCAGGGGCTGGGTTCCGATGCCTGGCTTTCCCCACATATTGGTTCCGTAACCTCAGTCAAACTATTTGAGCTCTGAGAACCCGCACTGTCGAGTGTGAGTACCAGGGCTGCTGGGAGAAACAAGGGGGCTCCGGCTACAAGTGGGCTCAGCACAGGTGGCAGGGGCAGCAGGTTAAGTGAGAGTTGGGGCTCTAAGACTCCCCTTCAGGCTCTGAAAGCTCATGTCCCTCCTTGTCTTTCTCAGCAAGAGAAAACCCTGGACAGGAGCAGGGCAGAGCCAGTGCCCGGCTCGCCCCGCCACTGGCAGCCCATCTCCAGATGGCATCTCAGCCCCCGGGGGTTGGTAACCAGCTGTGCACCGGAGCAAGGCAGTTTCCCACCCATAAAATGCAAATGAGGCCCCTAGTCTGTGGGCTGACTGTGAAAACATAGTGGCATTTTTTTCAGAATGTGAATTTTGCTTCTGGACCACCTCCACTTCCTTAGAAGACAGCAAGAGACAATCACCCTCTTTGCTCCCAACTCTGCCTCCCACCATTTTCCACCAGCGATTTCAGGGAGCTGCCAGCACCCTCGGGTCTCATCTCTCTGCTCTGGGGTCTGCTGCTTGTTCATCTGCTTTGTACCTGGCTAACACCTACACCAAGAGGTGAGCCAAATCCCCAGGCCTGCCCAGCAGGAGCCTCTTTCTTTTTTTTTTTCTTTCCCTGAAGGCCCTTGGCCCAGGGCTCTCCGGTCACCACACTTCCAGCTAATTCTGGCTAAATGCTGGGGTGTCTCAGAGGCAGATGCCCCAGGCCCTACAGACCTGGGCTGGTGCTATTCATGCTTCCATCAAGTGATAGAGACATCACTTGAGCCACTGTTGCCCCACCCCCCCATAAAATGAGGCCATTTAACACGAGCTCTTCCTAGGTCCATGAGAGCAATAAACCAGGCTCCCTATGTAAGGCTCATGGTAACCCAGGCTTCATTCCCCTTCCCCCTCTGCAAGAGGACATCATTCCAAGTCCTCCTTAAAATCTCTGGCCATCCATTAAGACAACTCCAGGCACGTCCCTCGAAGGCAATCATGGGCTCCCAAGTGCCCTCTGGGGAAGACTCTACCCAACTCTACCAGCACCCATGTCCAGGTTCTCCCTCAAGTCCTCCCTGTACTCCTCAAAGGGGTGGTCTGTATATGCTGCCACTCCCTCCCTCTCAACTGCCACCCCAACCTTCCTCCCTCAACACTCCACTGAAACAGCTCTAAGTGGGCCACATCCAAAGGTCACATTCTCGTCCTCCTTTCCCTAGACCTTCTGATCCCATTCTGCATTCATCTCTCTGTATTTAGCAAGCAGCCACAGGAGAGCACGCTAGGCAATGCTAGGACACAGCAATGACAAGGCGCACATTTGGCGCCCTGCCTGTCTTCCCAGAGCTTCCTGTGGCCGTCCATCCTCTGATAGGATGGCGCTGATGCCACCGCTTCTCCAACACTCCCACCCTCTCTCTCATCAAGTTATCCCTTAAGGCTCAAAACTCGTCCATGTTTCTTCTCCATCCATGGATTTACTCTAGTGTAAGCTCCTTGGAGACGGGAGCTACGGTTTCCCTACCGCAGCATACTCTGGATGTATTAGGCACCTGACAAACACAGAAAGAGTAAATCCCCAGTACGCATCTCCCACTCAGCTGCCTCTTGCTCCCCTTGGGATTATCATTATCCCCACCCGTGCCTTCTGGAGTCCTGGCCTATTCTCTCCAGTGTCCTCTGCTGGGGGATACAGTCATCACATCAATCCCGTCCACCCAGCCCCATGCCACGTCTGACAATCTCTCCCGGGATTCCCTCACACCCCGCTGTCACTGTCATCAGAAGCCTCCCCTCACTCTCCTGGAGCTCGGCCACCCACCTCCCCCAGGCTCCCTGGACAGAGGGCTAACCTGTCACAAAGCCTGCAGGTTTCCCCATGGAATCTGGTCTACCGTCTACGCTGAGTTCAGGCTCCTTCCCCTAAGTCATGCTGCTCCTCTCATAGTTATCAACTCCTGTCCCAGATCCGAGTAAGGATTAAGCAAGAGCAAGGGAGGCAAACTGACAATATCCAGAGTGGACTCATTTTAAGGGCCAATGAAAGAGAGTGGATGTAGTTAATAGAAACACCCATCGTGAAGCTTATCACTGCAATGATATGTTTATGAGATAGTTCGCTTGTATGCACAAGAAATTAGCAGAAATCAAATAAGGTCAGAGGGACTGGTTATCAGGAAGACAATAAAGCAATGACAAGGAATCAGGTCCACCACCCCCCCACCCCGCCCCCGGGGTAATAAATGGACAGGAGGCAGTGGTGGAAATATGGATCCTAGAATCTGGAACTGTGGCCCCCGGAGATGACCCACACAGTGCAGCTGGGCAGCTGCCACCACGATCTTCCACGTCACAACGCGGATGTCACCTCTCTGCTTCAAACCCTTCCGTGGGGTCCCACTACAGTTGGAATACAACACGAAATCCTCCCTTTGGTCTGCAGGGTCCTGCCCACCTGGCCAGCTGTACAGGCCCTTCAAGGCCCCAGAGCCTTAGCAGAGCCTAGTTTAATGACAACGCTGCTTCTCTCAAGAGGCCTTTCCAGATCCTCCAGGTGACGGGGGTCCCGTCACAGTACCCTGGACCACGATCGGCAACGTCTGTGTGGCTCCCGGAATGTACCAGCTGCTCAGTAACTGTGTGCCGAGGGAGGGTGTCTGTGGCCAACCGCAGGCTGTGGAGGCCACAGAGGCACCATGGACGGAACCTGGGAGGCTGCCCATCTGGCCATTCTCCACACTCCAGGAGGGGACAGCAACACGGTGATGAGCAGAGCAGCGACGTCAGAACCGCCAGCTTTTGGATCACGGGACAGTGTCCTCGGCGGCAATGTTTCTCTTCCAGACATGCTAGGGTAGGAGTCAGCTATGGTGTCAGTTGCGCTACTGCCCGATAGCGCCCCCCCCCCCCCCCCCCCCCCCCCCCCCCCCCCCGCCTTCCTGCCATCCACCTCTTTGCACCCTGGCTGTAGCAGCAGCTGCAGGCACTGCCTGGGGGGGGGTGGGGGGGTGGGGGGAGGGCCTGGCGGCAAAAGCCAGCATAGGGCTGGAGCTGGTCAGTTCACATCTCTGCAAAGTTGAGACCAGTGCACTTCTGCTGTGCGGCAGAAGGTCCCAGAGAAGTCCCTTCGCCACGCTTTATTCAGAACAAAATGACCATCAGTGGCCTCCAAGAGAATCTCTCCCTAAAGTCAGGTTCACCCACATAAAATGTGCCTGACTACTACTTAAAAGAAAAACACAGTGTTCAGAAAATCATCTGAGGGAAATAATACGTTACGGTAATGACAGTGGTAAACATTAAGTTAACCTTGGCGAAAAGGAAATTATAAAAACATCAACGACTCTGCCTGCAGCTATTAAGTAATTAAGGGAACTCTGGTTTGGAGGGTAGAAAGTTCTCTCTCAAGGGGTACAGGGAGGCACGCTGCATCTCAAGAGCCGCTCCACTCCTTCCGTGGTGGAGGTACTTCCAAGGGAAAGAAGGTTCTGGTACTATTATGTTTAGGTAGATGGTGCTTGCTACTTTTTATCATACATAGAATGCTAAAGCGTTTGCTCCACTAATTATTTTTCCCCATTAATCATTATGTTTTATTATGTGTGGCAGTGGACATTTTTCTCAAGGTATCCCGTTTCGGTTAGAGGGCACCCAAGGGGAACATGTAAACCGAAATAATTTTGTTCATGGTCAGCTCTTCCTCGACAGAGGAGAAGCAATGAACAAAACTTCTGGAGTTAACACCATCACCCTTCAAATCCTGGCTCTGGTGTGTATCAGCTGTATAACCTCAGATCAAGTTACTTACCCTTGCTGTGCCTGTTTCCCTAACTCTAACAACAGAATTATATTTTACTTAACGGCTCACAGTGGGTATTACATGAGAGAATTCACAGGCACTGAGAATAGGGCCTTGTATGCATTATTATTTATCAGTAAAGTGCAGTTAGGAAGGTTATGTGGGTATGGCATGAGACCTCCGTATTCCTTGCATACTCTTAACATGCACTGTTCGGTCAGTACTACTCTATCCTGAATGAATACCATTAACTGTAGCTAATCTAGTGACGTCTATTCTGTTCCCTGGGCCTCCTTTTGCTAGTCCCAGGTTGGAAGGGAATATCAGGCAGATCAGAAAAGACTGTGTGTTACTACACGTATTTGGAGGACCTTGGGGTTGTAAGGAAAGGTGGGAAGAAGTATGGCAAGCTTTGCAAAACTTTTTGATGAACTTTTGGTCTATAAACCATAACACATCATCCAGGTCAGTGATATAGGGATCAGAGGGCTTGTGGCACCTGTGACAAATCCAATGATACTTGCATTACAATCGACCTCTTCTAGACGAATGATCCTGCACCACTGTACACAAGCAAAGAAAATGTCAACCTCATTTTACCTGTTTTGCCAATGATTTCAACTCACTTTCCTAGAATAACTGCTCTTGGCTCCAGTCCCTAATTACCTCTGAAACACCCCCAGCAGCTAGGTATAGATTTCCGAAGAGCTGTGAATGCTTAAAGTGTCTGGGGTTCTGTGATGCATATCTATTTTCAAGTGACCCCTGCTAGATTTTTAAGCTTCAAAAAATAGATTTTACGAGTACTACCTTCTCTGTAAATCCCATGGTGCCAAATCCAATGATCACTGTCCAATAAATGGGATTCAGAAAGACCCTGATGAGAAAGCGGCATGCA
This sequence comes from Meles meles, assembly GCF_922984935.1. Lineage (NCBI taxonomy): Eukaryota > Metazoa > Chordata > Mammalia > Carnivora > Mustelidae > Meles > Meles meles. The sequence goes on from NC_060066.1 coordinate 116,593,631, forward strand.
CATTTTCATTAGGCTTCAGGCAAGACCAAAGTCACTAGCCTCAAGTCCACTTACACCCGTCTTTTTTTTTTTTTTTAAGATTTTATTTATTTGACAGAGAGATCACAAGTAGGCAGAGAGACAGGCAGAGAGAGAGAGGGAAGCAGGCACCCCCCGAGAAGAGAGCCCAATGTGGGGCTCGATCCCAGGACCCCAGGACCATGACCAGAGCCCAAGGCAGAGGCTTTAACCCACTGAGCCACCCAGAGGCCCCTCTACTTACACCTGTCTTGTCCACCTTCTGGAAAATGGCACAGCACGATGCCCACATCACATGCCCGCACACAACTAGCCCCCTAACCACAGCTAGTTCACTTGACAGAGAGAGTGTCTGGCACTAATAAAAAACAGACTACAGTTCACCGTGTGCTTACTATGTGCTGTGGGCTGTTTAAGTCTTTTGTACATAATATCTCACTTAATCCTCAGAACACACCATATAAGGAACAACAAGCATTCAGGTCAAGTTACAGTTAAAGAAAGCAAGGTCACAGTAAGTGAATGATCCAGGGCTTGAACCATGGAAAATGTACAGCAATACAGCAATTACCAGAACTGTTTATTTACATCTCAGAGGGAAGGCAACAATCACGGAGTGTCCCGAAACATACATAACCCACAAAGAATTTTGCAATTCCAACTCCTGCTCACAGGTTCAGCATCCCAAGCATTGTAGGGCGTCTGGGAGAAAAGAATCTGAAACAGCTGGAGCTCCTAAGGGGTTCCCAGCCAAAAGGTACACACTGCCTATTAAAATACAATGCGATAAGCACATACGCGATGCCAGGTCTGAGGCAGAGAGGGTGTGTGTTTGTGTGTGTTAGGGGGATGGAGGGAGATGTTTTTAACCCAACATCTGTTTATTCTTCAGCAGACTGGGGTGACACGGAATTGGGGCTTGTAGGGAAACTCTCCTTTACGGTTCTGTCCTGTTGTTCAAACACCTAAGACAATAAAAACGTCCTGCTTGGTAAGCTGTCCTTACAAATAGGCCAGTCCCAAAATTCTTCTCCCATTCTACTTACAAATTAAATTGCAACCGAGTCACACTGCAAAGGCTGTAACAGTGAAAACTTCACACTATATGTTCCACTAATTACCCTGAGAGACACCAATGTTTGGGAATGCTAAAAGCACATGGGTAGGTAAAGAGTGTTGTTTCTCTGAACTGCAGAATAAAACAGTTTCCTCCCAGAAATCAAAGGCCCAGCTATATCACACTGATTTAATTCAACTCTAAAAACTCTAATTAGTGGTTACATAAAATGACTAATTACTTCTCCCCGGTTTTAGACAGTTTCTGCCATGTCACTAAAAAGCCTAGGAGCTGTGTAATCAAACAACCCACCCCCCAGGAAGAAGAATGCTAATTAGCATTGTTGATTGGTGACACAAGCTATAATATTTTCCAGCAACTCTGTAAAATTTATAAACATATCAGGGAAAATGCCAGATTCTTTACAGCTTGCTAGCTTTTGGCATAAAGGTCTAAAAATACATGCATTTCCAACCACAGCCCGGTCTAAGGGTTTAACAAAATGCACGCGCCAGCCACACAATCATCACAATAAAGCGCTCTGACATCTCTTAACGAGGAGCTAAATGGGCTCACGACACCTTCCCGGCTGGGCCATTATACCTGGTCTGTAGATGTGAAAACTGAGCAAGAGATTTCTCAGCTTCGAGGCTCACCAGCTCATCTCCCGGCCGCCAGGCCACGGCTCCGCCCCATGCCTGCCTCCAACCGCGACGCGTTTAAATTTTTATAAAGCTTCACACTTCTCTGGGCGCGTTGCTTGGGGCAGTTCAAAGACTGCAGGAGGAAATGAGGTCCTGCCCGTGGCGAAGGCTGCCCCGGCGCGGAGAGATTTCTTCCAACCCGGACACCTCCGGCACAGACTTGCCGGATGCCTTCCGCTCCACCCCGGCGTTTTTTGAAAGTAAACTCCTACCTGCCTGTTGCGCTCTCCCGGGCGCAACCGGACTCGCTCCCCAGGCCTCTGGGGCCGGCTTAATTTTGTAAGCGAGGTGCGAACACAAGCCGGCTCTGTGCCAGTTTCTGACCCAGGACCCGGCGGCTCCGGGCGCTGGCCGTTACCGGGTCGAGCCCCGCGGCGGGCTGGAAGCCGCGGTGCGCGCCCGGTTCCTGGGGAGCGGAGAGCGGCCCGCCGTCCCCCTCCCCCCGCCGCAGGGCCGGTAGGGCCACCCGGTGCCCCGGGAACGTCGGCCACTCCCCGCCGGCCGGCCGGAACGCGCACCCCGGGGCGCACTCCAAAGTGCGGCCAGGGCAGCAGGCAGCGTCCGAGGCGCGGGGAGGGAGTGCGGGGGTAGTGGGGCGCAGCAGCGAACGCGGGGCAGGGGCCGGGGCAAGCGAGGCGCACCTCGCAGGCTTGGGAAAGGAGTGGGATCTCGGGAGGCACGGTAGGGGTGCGGTGCGGAGGCGGGGAGAGGGCTCCCGGCCGGAGGCGAGGAGGGCGGGGACCCGGGGTCCCAGTCCGGGGTAGGGGGTGCGGGGACTCCGCGGCGGGGGCGTCTCTGAGCCCGCGGTATGCACCCCGCGCCCGGCCTCCCGCGGGACTCACCTCTGCGCCGGCCGTGCGGGCTCCGCGGCCGGCGCTTTCGGCTCACAGCGGTCCGGGCTCTGCGGCCTGCGCTCGGCTCCCTTAGAGGCAGAGCCCCGCCGCCGCCGCCGCTGCACTGCCGCTTTCCGCTTCCTGTCCCGGCGCCGCCCCGCAGCCCGAGCCCAGCCCTGCGAGCCCGGCGCGGCCGCGAGCCAAGAGCAGCGAGCGCGGCCGGCCCCGCCGCGGGCCCAGCCCACCTGCAGCGGAGGGCGGGGCCGACCGGCGTCTTCCCGCCCCCGCCCCCCCACCTCCGTGTCCCCACAGCCGCAGCGCGCTCAGTTTCACACGCTCGTGCACACATGCACACACACAGATCCCGGGACTCACCACACACACATTCAGACATAGTTAACACATGGTACGGGATCAACCCCCCCCCTGCACCCCAGCATACTTGCACCCTCAAACGCGTGTACGCACACACACACAATCATGCACATAATCCAAGCCTGTTTGCCTTCACCGGAGACCTACATTCGTTCATACAACCCAGGGACCAGACCCCCCCACCCACACACACATATACACACACATTCCTAGAACTGAACTACAAATATCCATATACACCCACACCGCAACCAATGTACATTATGCGCACTTAAACTCACACACAGCCAGGGAAATGACCCCACAAATAAACACACACACCCAGACCCCCAGAGCCAGCCCTCCCCCTTGTCCTCCTCTAACAGAGCAATCACTGCCGCCACCCCCACCACCACCTCGTTTTTCTGGAAACTGCTGGAAGAACACACCTCTGAAGGCAGTCAGGCAACACCAGGTTTCGGTCCTGATTTAACAGGGTAGGCTTCCATCTCTGAGTCTCTGTTTCCCTGTCCAAAAAGTGAGGGGATAAGAATGGCAACCTTGCAGGCTCCAGGTGAAGAGTATGGACAGTGGCTGGTGCCCAGTAAGCACTGAACTGTTGTCAACTGTTTCTATGAATGTTTGCCTTCTTCTTACTTAGTTGTCTTGTGTGGGTAGGGCTAGGGATCCCTGTGGAGAGTCTGGAATCTGGCTGGAACCCAAAGCTGCTTACATGATGAGCTCTCTTGTAGAGGCATGCCTAACCAAGTACTGTGGGCAGTTGGTGTGGGGAAACACACACCCACCCTGAGCTAGCCTTAGTTGGGGAACTTGAGCTCCCAAAGCTGTCACTGGCCCCTCACCATCTCTTTCCCCCATCCCTGTAGTCCCCATCGTCTCTCCTATATGTTGCACTTCTTCAGAGGACATCACATGTTCAATGTGCCAACCTTGACCTCCCCCACCCCAGCCTGCCACCAGGTTCCTCTTATCACCCTTGGCAGCTCAGGACATCTGCCCACCCTCATCAATCAGTCACCTGTCTCCAGGGGGCAGGTGCTACTGACTCACGCAGCCAGCTTCCGAAGGGTAAAGCCAGTGGTCCAGCCACCATGCTCAGATGCAGAAATACAGAGCTTTGTAAAAACGTGTCTTTCTGGGGCGCCTGGGTGGCTCAGTGGGTTAAAGCCTCTGCCTTCAGCTCAGGTCATGATCCCGGGATCCTGGGATCAAGCCCCCACATCGGGATCTCTGCGTGGCTGGGAGCCTGCTTCCTCCTCCCTCTCTCTGCCTGCCTCTCTGCCTACTTGTGATTTCTGTCTGTCAAATAAATAAATAAAATCTTTAAAAAAAAAACCAAACGTGTCTTTCATCTTTAAAATGCAGACCCTTTGAGGTTACAACAGGCCACGGACTTCCGTTCCTAGTTATGAGTCTCCTGAATAGTCCCCGTGAAATACACAGATCCTCACTAAATCTCGATGGGAAATGACTCGAATTCACTGTAGCTTATGAAATCTAGACACCTCACCATGTGCTTTTGTGGGAAAGGGGAACCGTGCAAAATAAACTCTATTTTAAGACAATAAATTCACATTAAAATGCCATCTACTCTGTGTTTTAATTTGATAATCTCAAGTATACAAGTGTAAAAGGTAAGAGCTGGAAAACTTTTCCAGAGCTGAAGGATGGTCTGTATAACCTGGAGGCCTGCTCTGGCTCCCATTTTTTACCAGCAAGTGGGTCAGGCTTATTTAGTGCTTGCCTAAAATTGAGTTCTCCAGCTTAACCTGAATTAGTAATGAAGGTAAAATTGTGGGTTCCATCTGCCACTCCATTGTTTCACTTCTCCATTTGTTCCAGACTTAAGTAGGAAAGTGTGGTTCTGTGCTGGGTGCTCTCTCCAGCATGACAATATATGTTTCACAAATTAATGTGTGTATTTCTCCCTTCCTGCCCATTCTCATGGGTAGAATTCTACTTACTAAAATTCTCCCGGGTCTGCCAACATCCAACTCAAATGCCATCTCTTCCCAAAGCCCTCCCTAGTTCTCACAAGCTGAAAACATTCCTCTCCCCTATTTGAATTCACATAGCATTCTGGGTTTCCATACTCACCTTCTTACCTTGCATTGGTTATTCCACTGCCCAATAATGCGCAACTACCACATCTTATTTCTCTTTTTTCTAGCAGAGATCTTTCCACGTAGTCGTTGCTTTAAGAACAAACAAACAAACAAACAAACAAAAAAACCCTAGCAAATGAATGCAGGACTATAAAATACAACTTGCCTTTGGGAAGTTAATAATCTAATCAGGGAACAATCTAATTGAAAAGTTTTGACAAATGCACATAAAGAGAGTTAACAACGGAAGAAAATATATAAAATGCTAAATGCACTAAAGGCACAGTTTTTAAGAAGTCACTTACCCAGCCTTGAGAATTCTGAATACACCTGAAAAACAGCATTTGGGCCTCTGATCAACAAAATAGACTGTGCAAAATCCACGCTTTGAAGTGGACAGACTTTATAAGTAGGAGAATCTCTCACACCCTCACATTAGATATTGTTTACACTTTGTTTACAAACCTTTCTAATAAGCTTCATCGTCTGATTTCTAAACCCACTGTCAATTAGACGCTTAACAGCGAAGAGCAGGAGGTGACCTCAGGAGACCCCAGGGTCTGCAAAGGGAAGCTTGTTTAACTCCTAAATGCCAGTTACCTCTCTTGGCACACTGTCACATCACAGAATAATAGCGATGAGCCCGAGTTATAAAGACTAGATGGACATTCTGTATACAGTAGTCTAAGAAGACAGGAAAAATTGAAAAAAAATCGGAAGGATTTCCATCCAAAATGTTTGAAATGTTATAAAGTGCTGATTCTTTAAAAGGAAATGTTCTGTGAAGGCCACATATGGAAAAGCCACATATTATTTTGGTTAACAATGCCAGTGACAGGATGCTAAAGTATGGGTTATTAGTGTCTCAGGAGAGAGTCACAGGGGACTGGATGGCAGTCACAGTCAACTTGTCCTTACCTTGAGGAAAGAAAGAAATAGCATGAGCAGAGGGGGATGACAAGGCTGGAACAGGGATTGGCTATCTTAAGTGCTTAATAAATAAGAGTTGAATAAATGGGTAAATAGTATTTCTGTTTGGAGTATGGATAGGGGTGTGGGGAGACCAGTGTCTGAGATACGGTCAAGGGCAGTGGCAGAGCAGTTGGGCTCAAGATAAGCACTCATACTGAGACACAGAGTCTTCAGAACTGAGTGGCCAGATTAGAAGGTAGAGAATCTTGAGTCCAGCTCTAGTGTTTGAACTTTTTTAAATAGGCTAGCAACACGATAAAGTGATCATTCACCCACCCATTCATTCAAAAGCATACACTGGGTGCCTACTACAAGCCATGCAATGTCTGAGCTGCTAGGGATACACAGGTAACACAACAAATATTTCCTGAGTACTTACTATGTGCCAGTCCCTGTTCTAGGCAGACAAAAGCTTCTGCCCTCATAAAGTGTATATTCTAGAGGGAAGAGAGAGATGGACAAATGAGGACCATGTGTATTGGGGTCAGAGGGTAAAAGCACTAAGGAGAAAACAAAGCAGGAGAGGAGATGGGGGGGTGAGTGTATGCCCCTCACTCTCCTACAGGAGCTCAGGTTGCTAGATTAGGCTGCTACTTACAGCCTTGTAGCCAATATGAGAGCCCTGTGACGGACCCGGGCATGGGATGGGAACTGCGGGTGCAGAGAAAGAAGGGCCAGCTCGGCTTGCAGAAGCAGCAGGGCTTCCCCTGGCCGTGACCCTGGGAGCCAAAGTTGGAAGATGAGTATTTGGCCGATAAAGAGGGAGGAAACATTCCGGGCAAAGGCACAGAAGTGTGAGAGCAGGCCTAGGAGGCCGTATCAGATGGTGGTGTGCAGCCCTGAAGGGCTGGTGGAGAGCGGGGCAGGGAGGACACAATGTGGGACTGCAGATCTGGAGGCCTGAGGCACTCCAGTGCCTGTGGTGTCAGGGGTCAAGAACAGGAAGGCCAAGATTTTGAAGCGGCATGCACCATCCAGCAGGATGGCAAGGGGGGTGAGCATAAGGGAAGGAGCAGGGCTGGGGTGGGCAGGAGAGGGGTGGACACAGCCTGGAAGAGGGGGCAGACACCACGGTTCTGAAGGCTTTCTGTGGTGAGCAGGAGGACTGGGCTTTATCTGGGAGGCAATCGGGAGTAGGATGAACCGGTCTGAGGTGTGCAGGGTGATTTGCGGAAGAAGGAGTGAAGGCAGGAGGACCCAGTGAGGGGTGGTGAGACATAGGGAATCCGAATGACAGATGCAGGTGGGGAGCCAGGAGGAGGAAGTTCAAAGAGGGAAGGGAAGGTCCGTTTTAGGCATGTTGAATGTCAGTACCGTCGGGGTATGTAGGGGTAAATGATAACAGAACTTGGTATTTTACAGGTCTTATTTATTCCTCACCGTGTGGGAGTTAAATCGTCTGCATTTTACAGAGAAGACGACTCAGGCACAGAAAAGTGGAATATGTTACAGGAGGTCCCACAGCAGCTAAGAACGGAGGCCAGGCTCTGAACCCAGACTGGCTGACCACAGATGCCCCCCTTGAATCCGTGAACTATCCGGCTTTCTGGCAGTGTGGTTTTAGTATCGGGAGGAGACCAGCTGCAGAAAGGTTTTGGAGATTTGTTGACAATACAGGAGATAAAGGAGCAAGAAGTGGGTAGAGAAACGCAGACTGAGAGGCAGAGAGATAAGACAGGGACCAGCAGAGGTGAGCCGGTAGGTGACACAGTCATGCCGTTTCGACAGAGGAAGCCCTCAAGCTTGTTTATAGGAGAAGAAATCGTAGATTTCGAAATTTCAGAAAGAAAGACTAACCAGGGAGACAGCTGGAAGGACAAGTCTTGCACAGGAGAAACAGAGGTGAGTGCACAGGTGGGCATCAGAGGTCAAGGGCTTCTGGGTATTCTCCATGAGGTAGGAGGCAGGAAGCTCCAACAGAAACTGGGAAGCTGGGAGATGAAGTCAGGCCAGGGACAGGAGGCCTATGGAAGGCTTCCCAGGGGCCTTTGAGAATCTGATTGCCATTGGGATGGAAACCACAGAAAAATACACATTCCCCAGTTTTTCAAATAATTTGAATGGACTCACATACCCTGAAGGCCTTCCGGGGACCCCAGACGGAGTGCTCTCTAAAGTCTCTTCTGTGTCTAAGATCTGTCATCTTTAAGGAGTTGAGTGTGAGGTGAGGGAAAGGTGTGCAGTGGTAACTTGAAAAAGCCACTGGCATTGAAAAAGCAGACCTGCTCCGTGTGAAGCCACGGGGCCCACGGGAGCCTAACCAAGCAGTCATGGCCACGGACCAAGTGCACTCCTGGCTCCGCAGTGAGGCCGGGCTCCCATGCCCACGCTGCTGCTCAGCAGGTCTGGGCAGGCGGGCCCACTCCCAGGCCCTGCAGCTATCATTACCTTGGGGGCTGGGAGGGAGCGAAATGTCAGGTAGGGCTCAGATCTCAGCAGCAGGAACCTCCAGCCTGCAGTCAACCCCTGCAGCTTCGGTGGCGCTGTTATCAGCAGAAGGAGAGCGCCGTGGGCAAAGAGCCTCATGGAGACACCAGTCCGCACACAGGGCCTTGGCGCTTCTACGCGTTCCCAGGGCCATTCCACTTGCCTGGGCAGTGCAGGGGATCACACTCAGGGCCCGCTCTGGGCAGGGCTGAACTGGCTAATAATACCTTCTAGGGCCTGGCAGTTTTCTTCGTCGGTGTTGTTTTTAATCTACGGAGTCATCATCAGTAATTCATTACCTATTTATGAGAAACACGAATAACACCCTGCGTACCGCGTTAAGCTAATTACTTGGACGAACACCAGGTGGCATTACTTCCTGAGGGCGAAGCAGCCTCCGGCACTGCAGGCTTGGGCTCAGACCCCTCTGGGCTGAGCAGCAGCCACAGGCATGGACAGAAGGGCCCAGCTTCTGGCCCCCACACAGAGCCACCTCCCCCTGTGTCGTCAAGGGTCTTCCTGGGTGCTGCAGAGGGGAGGGGCGAGTCTGGGCACCGTAGGACACTGCCATTAATCCACCATAGTGACCCCAGTCACTATGGAAAACTCCATAAAAGTATTCATCTTGACTTATTTTCTGCAAGTTTCTCTGGAAACTTTGTTGATTTGTGAACCATATAAAAACGACCAGTCAGAGAGAAGAAATTAGTATTTGGTTTTTTAAAATTAGGTATCAGGCATTATAATTGTCATTTTTAAAAATCTCTTATTTCATTTAGTGGCATTTTCCTGGTAATACTACAATGTGGATACTTTACAAAAGCTCAGGCAGGTAAAGGGACATCCCCCAAGCTCACGAGCCGGAGGATAAACCCAGGTCTTCTGGCTCCCAATCAGGAATTTCTCACTGAACTGGTCATAGATTGCTAAGATCGATTTCTTTTTCTTGTTTCTTGATCCCCCCCCCCACCGCTCGTCTAATGATTACTACCCTCCCCATCCTCCACTACTTTTCTTTTTCTCTACCTTTCCCTTAAAAAAAAAATTCCATCACCGTGTTCTTTGTGTTTTTCCCGCCTTGGTGAGAAACTGAAAGACAAATAATAAATTCCAAGATATAATGAAATTCCTTCTTTTAATTGCAAAAGACTTAAAGTTCTGAACATCTAATTATTTTTGCATTTTCAGGTCAATAATAATTGTTGAGGGTGCATGGGTGGCTCAGTGGGTTAAGCCTCTGCCTTTGGCTCAGGTCATGATCTCAGGATCCTGGGATGGAGCCCCGCATCTGGCTCTCTGCTCAGCAGGGAGCCTGCCAGGGAGCCTGCTTCCCCCTCTCTCTCTGCCTGCCTCTCTGCCTATTTGTGATCTCTCTGTCAAATAAATAAATACAATCTTAAAAAAAAATAACAACATTTTTGGCACGTGAATGTCCGGTTGTTCCAGCACCGTTCGTCGAAAAGTCCATCTTGCTCCACTGCGTTGCTCTTGTGTTTTGGCAGATATGGTTGACTCTATTGACATGAGTCTGTTTTGGTCTTGCTAGTCCTTTCCATTGATCTACTCTTCCCCAGCCTTGTTGGCATCTTCCTGGAATCAGTGTAGAATTCTGGGCCCAAGATGTTTCTTTCTGTCCCTGGGATAGAGGGTTTTTCCTTCTACTCTTCTTCCCACAACAACGGTTCTTTGCCTATCTCCTGGGAGAGGATTTTATACCTTCTCCCAGAAGCCATGGATCTAGAGAGTTCACTATCCTTCCCCCAGTGCTTAGTGCTTTTGCTTCGGAGGAGAAAAGGGGCCAGGGAAGCAAGCGGGGCTTTGTGCCTATCCCCCTCAGCCTTCTGCTACCTTCTTGCCTCCTGTGTTAGAGAGGAGACTCCGCCAGTCTCCTTCCCTGCCCCCAGTCATTCTTGGGAGTGACCAATGGGAGGTCATGAAGAACTCGCATCAGAACCAGCTCTGCTGGTGTCTAGGGCCCCCAGCTGTTCTAAACTGACATGCTGACCCTTCCTTGGCCTCCAAGAATTTGTTAACATTTTAGCTTACTTCTTACTCCTTTGTTTGGCAGCCACATCTGTCTCCCACACTGCCAAAGGAGAGCCGCTATGGGTCCCATTTTGCCTTCTGTCCCTCTGTGGAATTTGGTTTACTTGGTGGCCTTGTGAAGTCAGACTTCTCATGGGCTCCATAAAAAATTATAATTTTTTATTTTTTTATATGAGAAACAACATTCTTTCCAGCTTTCTTCATCCTGAGTGGAAGCCTCATTGTCTTTTCCTCAGATTCACTCCTTTTCTCAAGAGCCAGAAGAGGAGAGTCCCCCATGTTACACATGGGAAGCTGGGCTCTGGGAGAGGTTCTGCTCTCCATTGGTAGGTGATGGCGCTGGGACTTCTCCACTACCAGAAGTGTATGAGGGCTTCATTGGGATGGGGCAGGCAGAAAGGCTGAGGGTCCTGGGAGGTGAGCGTGCATGGGGAATTGAGCTGTCCAGGGGGTGAGGGCCATAGTACTCATACCTCGGTCAGAGGCAAGAATCCAGTAATCAACTAAGAACAAAAAGCCTGACCAGGTGGCTTTCTGAAAACTCACTGGCCAAGAACTGCCCCACCCAGGGTGAAGGGGCATTGAGATGGTGTGATGAGAGCATCCCCACTGCATTCATGGGCCAGGCCAATGTCTTGCCCTGTGCCCTCTACTGTCTGTCCCACTGACCTTCACAGCTATGTCTCCCGGCACACCCAGCCTGCCCCCTCCCCTCACCATCGACCATGCAGACATACTCACCTACTCACCATTTCTGAAGCATGCCTCTACTTTTCCTGACCTTATGGACCTCTTCAAGGTATCTTCTAACTTGCAATGCCCTTCCTCTCCTGCAGAGCTCCTCTCTCCACCTGAGGTTCTGCCAGTCCAGAGCTGAGGATGGGGGAAAGACGTGGGTTGGTGTTTGCATATGGGAAATGAAAGAAAGGCTGTGAGTCAGAACGGCAGGAGGAGAGCGCTCCAGCAAAGGTGGGAGACAACTCCGAGAATACTCAAAGGGGAGGAGAGACTGGCAAAAATTAAATTGCTAATTTTATTATAATTTCAGAACAGCTCTGGAGATATGCCTCGTCTTTGAGTGCTGATGTTTTGCTCAGATGTAGGTGTCCAGCTACAAATGAGAGAATTAGCCCAGCAGGGTAACAGTGACAGCTCATATTGGGAATCCTCTTCCAGGTGGGCCTTGTTGGGGGGACTGGGTGAGGCTCTCTGGGGTACAGACCGAGTGAGCTGAGAGGCAGGGTTGAGGCACCTTGGTGAATGCCTTGAGGGCTTGGGGAAGGTCTAATGCCAGAGTGTATGGAGTCCCACCTTCAGTGATTCAGTACTGTACCCTGTTCTCCATCTCGTATCTTCAAAATGCTAATCTTTCTAAGGGTGATAAGTTCCATTCTTTTGGTTCATCTTATGTTAATTGCAAAGGCTTTGAATCCATGAGAACTGAGTTCAAATCCTGACTCTACCAATTGCCAACAATGAGCACTGTCAATCTTTCGTTTTTAGTTCTTAACTCTCTGATTATGCATTTCCTCGTGGGTAAAAGGAGGATAATGATACCCACCTTCCAGGTCTGTCATGAGGATAAAATGAGACAATGTGCATTTTGCCACAAGAATTGTCCGTTTGTCCATTCACCAAATACTTATTGACCAAGTACCACTCTACATTCAGAAGCAAACAAATTCCCCACCATCATGGAGGTCATGTTCTAGAGCAGGGGAATAAAAAAAATAACTAAACAAGGAAGTATAAAGTAGGTCAGATAGTAAGTACTTTGGGGAGCAATAAAATAAGAAGATAGGGATCCTGGGGGAAGGGCCACTATTACAATTTTCTGTAGGGTAGTTGGAAAGCCTCTTTCATGAGGTGAAATTTGGGCAGGGCCTGAAGGAAGTGAGGGAGTGAGTTTCCAAGATCTCGGGCCGGGGGAGAGTAAACAGAGGTCTGGAGACCCCAGCTTGCTGGGCAAGTGGGAGGGAGTATAGGGAGCTCTGGGTGGCTGCAGCAGCGTGAGGAAGCAGGGAGCCATGGGAGAAGTGGGGCCAAGAAGTGTCATGTCACACAAGACTCCTGGGCCATGAACACTACAGCTTTATCAGATGAGAGCCATGATGGCCTGTAGGAGGGCAGAGCCATGGGCTCCTGGGTCCTGCTTGAAGTGTAGGCTGCAGGGAGACCATTTAGAATGCCACTGCAAAACTGTGCAGGCAGTGACAAGTGAGGTTCTGGATAGAAAGTGAATGTGCTGGAGACAGCAATGGACAGGGAGAGGTAGGGCAGTGTTTGGAGACGGTTCCTCCCCCCCCCCCCATCTAGCTATGACTGTAGGAGGGTTTAGAGAAGGTTCTGGAAATGAGCGTGGGCTCTGACAATTCCTACCCAGGCTCCAGTATGTGTGCTTCTACAGGTGGTTCCCCAAATTTGATCCCATTTCTTTGTCCATGGAGGAGAAGCTGGACCAGATGATCTAAGGTCTGACATACTGAGGTTCTGTGGGTATCCCATGAACATGCAGATACACTTAGAAGATGAGGTAACACAACCAAGTATTAATACCTTGTGTGGGTCCATCTAGCAGTTGTCTACTTGGGGAAGCGAGGGAAGATAGGATGCTTAGAACCCACAAAGGCAGGTGGTGTTACAGCCGGTAAGGGCAGGACCAGGGGCCCACCTGAAGGGACATGGCGTTTTATTCCTTAGCAGAAGGGGGGCAAAAAATGGCCTTCCTAGCATTGCCTGGGGCTGCTCCGAGTCAGCTGCCCACGCTCGCTCACCAGCAGCCTGGCCAGCCCAGCTGCTGAGTGACCTCTTCATTTGCAGCTTGAACCTGAAAGTGTCTTCCAAAGAGAAGTGACTGCCTTTCAAAAAGGAGGCTGTCTCCCTGCCTGGAAGTGCATCCCACTGTAGCTGCACAATTCAGTACGGGCTTCCTGTTCTGTGATTAACTGGCGGAAGTAGTTCTTTGGCCTGAAGGGCACCAGTCTGTCCTTAATGGCCTCTCAGAGAATGTCCTGATTAGGCGGAAGCTTCGCTTAGCCAAGAGAGAAATTTAACAGTGCCATTAGCATTTCAAGTTGTTAAAACGGGGTGGGGGGGCCTCTATGGAATAAATTATTATTGAATAAGAAATTAAAGAAGTCAAATTCAGCAAGAATATAAGTCCAGCCATGGAATAGGGCACACTGAGATTTCAGTAAACTGGCTGCATACTACCCCCAATAAGGAACTCATTGCAAAGGTCATGCTGGTAAGTGGTGATGCCCACAAGCGGAGGGTAAAGAGAGCCCTCACTCCAAGGTCATTCACAATAGGGAATAGGATACCACCTCCATTGATCCAAGGAAGGCATAGACAATGAAGGAGGGCATGGTTCGCAAACTCTGCCGAGCATAGGGTCATCTTTCAAACAGGCAGACTGCTGTGTCTATCCCCAGAGATCCAGTATATCTGGGGTGTGGCCTGAGGTTTGATATCTCTAACAAGCACCTGATTTCGAGTGATCACAGGCCACCCTTGAAAAAACACTGATAGAGGAGGGGAGGGACCAAGGGACCAAGACACCAAGGAGGCTGGGGAGTAGAGGAGTGTTTTGCTGACCGTGGACACTGAAGCTTGGAGCAGAGTAAAGACCATCAAGGCAGCAGCAAGGTAAAGGCTGCTAATTGAGCCTGTGCAGGCTCACCCCTGGTGGCCAAGTATTGGGTCTATCCGGGGAAAGGCAGACAGGGGAGTTGAGAAACTAAGAAGAAGTGAAGGCAGGAGGAGGGTATCTGTGACTCCACCTGGATAAACAGGGAAGGGAGAAGTGGACAATTGCTAAACTATATAACATGCCAATATAATTTACAGTGTGTGTGTGTGTGTGTGTGTGTGTGTGTGTGCAAGCACATGGCTAATTCTGAAACGAAAGGGCTTTGTTTCCAGAAGACTCAATAATTAGAATGTTGCTACTGTGCTGGCACGCCCCTGGCTGAATGTGAAAGAACGTTTTGAACCAAGAGTCAAGCCTTAGGAAGAGGAAAGCTTGTTGTGGAAGCTGGTAGTTTTAGATGGGAAGATGCATTCAGAGGGGTGGACTTGCCTGGCATTTTCCATTCAGTCTGGCATGCAGGAGAGGTGAGACTGTCAGTGCGAGGCTGTGTAAACTCACCAGCCTGTGGTTGGGAGTGAAGCCCCTTTATCTCATAGGACCCTCCCCTCCGAGGGCTCATCCCCTCCACCTGTGTCAACACAGCACTGCAGACAAAGCGGGCGATGAGACAGGTGAGTGAGTGGAAGGAAGGAAGGAGGGTACGGGGCACAACTCCGACAGGGTAGTAAAATCTGTCAGCTTTTCAATCTGGGTCTTGAAAACGATCATTCAGCTGAGATTGTAATTTTGTTTCTCTTGGTTGAAGGAGCAATTTAGAACCCTGGGCAGGTCTACAAAGAAGTATGGAGATAATGAATAAATAGATACGGAATTCTGGCCGGTGGGTTAGAGTGCATGGGGTTTGTAACAATTCTTGAAATCATTCTGCTGCTTTGTCTGCTTTTCTGTTTTTCTGATGTTTGAAATGGGTAAGAGAATCTGAAATGCCACACGTACAAGACTGATTTATTAATTTACAAAACTAGCATAATTGCTGAGAATAATTTTCCTTGTTAGGTCTGCCACGACAAGTCTCAATTGCCGGGAGGAATCCAATATATAAAATTGTGATTATATTTTCAAATGTCTGAGGAAATATGATTAAAATATAAGTGGAGCAAATGTTTAAGAAGGATTTAATCTGTTAAAGTTGTTAGTTGAACATTGATCAAAGAGCCGGTAGAAACGATGTTTTTAATTCTTTTTAATTGCTGGATTGGTAAATAAAACACAATGATTTGTAGGTTGAACTTGAAGGTTTAAGATAGATTAGGTTTTAAAAATTAAAACTTTAACTTTAAATTGCATTTTTAGGTTAAACCTACACATATTAGATTAAACACACACACATAACTGTAATTAGTGTTATCCAGGTATGTACAAAGGCCTTCTTTCCCCATACCACAAAAAGGAAAGAAAAAATTATAACCACATTTTCATCACCTGAATGCAGGGCAGCTCTAGGTCCTGTCCGACACTGGTTGTGATTGTTCTTACTAATTTCTGCCAACCCTATGTGTCAAAAATGATGTTTCATTGTTGTGTTAATTTCCATTTCTATGACCGCTGTGAGGTTGAACATATTTTCTTTTTTTTTTTTAAAGATTTTATTTATTTATTTGACAGACAGAGATCACAAGCAGGCAGAGAGGCAGGCAGAGGGAGAGGAGGAAGCAGTCTCCCTGCTGAGCAGAGAGCCCGATGCAAGACTCGATCCCAGGACCCTGAGATCATGAACTGAGCTGAAGGCAGAGTCTTAACCCACTGAGCCACCCAAGTGCTCTGAACATATTTTCATCTTGAATTGGACACTGACAAGGATCTCAGAATTTTTGCTGAAGTCTCAGACTGAAAGTCATGGGTTGCGTGTACTACCGGATTCTAAGGAGAGGCCCTGGACCCAACTCCACAGCATTTGCTAAGCCATATGGGGGGAAATCCCTTCCCTTTCCCTCAAGCCAAATACGAGGAGCCCAAAAATGCTGCTTTTAGAAAATGGGGGGAGGTAAGGGGGATTGTTTGGGGGACTGGAGGGAAGGGTGCTATGATGATCTGGAGTCGGGTTACTCCTAGACCACAGAAATACTTCCAGAACTCAGAGGACTGCCTCTCCATGGTCCAGCAAAGGCTCTGACCTCTCTAAGATAAAGTTCTGAGGACCACACCAGGCAAGCAACCTAGACCCACTGAAGTGCTGGCGGAGAAGAAGGGAAATCTAGAAGGGTCAGCGGAGGTGGGACATGATAAAAATGATTGAGAGCATTGGCACCACTTACAACAATGCACTCTTTGGTTTATTTCACTACATCTTTTGTATTAAGTCTGGCCTCACCCGAAGGCTATGTTAAGTTTGGACTTAATGTCCGGCATGGTCACGAATGGTGCAAAGACCCATCTTCTTGGGTCACCTTTGCCATTCTGATCATTCCCGAGGCAGCCAGCTGGGCACAGGTATAAACCGACAGCACCTGGCCTCAGCTGCCTTGAATCCCTCTAGCATTTTTCTCTGTGGCTTTTCTGGTGCTGTCACGTGATACACCTGCAAGACCACCCTCGGCCATGCTCAGTCATGTGCCCACCTTGGCTTGCAGAGTTAACACTGTGGGGCTATCCAGTTGAGTCCTCCAAGAAACAGGCTGGGATGGAGTTAGGGGTGTATGTGGTTTATTGGGGTGTAATTCCAATGAAAGACAGTGAGGGCGGGGGGGGGTGAACTTGGTAGGAAATGCCTCTAGGCTTTATGCATCTCAGACAGCTGTGAGGAAACTGGAGGAAGGACCGTTGGACAGGGAGAGTCTCAAATGGTGAGGCAGATCCAACAAAGTGTTGGGGCAACAAGGAACTCTGGAAGAAACACAACCCAGTAAGGGAGTCTCATGTTGGGCAGAAATGGCAAGGTGCTAAGCCCCCCACTGTGCTCACTCAGGAACTGGGTGCTGCTCCAGAAGGACAGGACTGGCTCAAAGCTGAGAGAGATCCTGAAGGCACTGCAGCTGGAGGCTTTGGGCTAAGCGTACTCCTTGCAACGTGGGTAATTTTTTTTAAAAAAGATTTATTTATTTGAAAGAGAGAGAGCAGGGGGAGGGAAAGAGGGTGAGGGAAATAAGCAGACTCCCAACTGAGCGGGGAGCCCCGATGTGGGGCTTGATCCCAGGACCCTGAGATCATGACCTGAGCTGAAATCTAGAGCCAGACATTCAACCCAGGCACCCCTGCAAGGCAAATTCTTGAAAGGACATTTAACGGAACACCTCGATGACTGCCGCTTAACCAATGGGATGAAATTAAACTCAACCAGTGGATTAAATACTCCCCTCTTCTATCTAGGGCAGATGATTTTGCATTTTACAGGGCTTCCCAGAGGGTCACCAGCAAGACTGAGCCCAGTTGTGTACAGTAATAATCAGCTCAATAACGTAACTGTGCCTTGAATTTCCCCTCCTTCCTTTGACCTTGTCCCTTATGCCTCACTCCTGTTTCTTTTTTTAAGATTTTATTTATTTATGTATCAGATAGAGAGAGTGAGCAGCACAAGCAGGGGTAGCTGCAAGCAGAGGGAGAGGGAGAGACAGGCTCCCCGTGGAGCAGGGAGCCAGATGCAGGACTCCATCCCAGGACCCTGGAATCATGACCTGAGCCGAAGGCAGACGCTTCACCAACTGAGCCTCTCAGGAGTCCCCTCCCTCCTGTTTCATTTCTTGAGAACTCTTCTCAGATAATCTGCGTACAAGACCTGGTTTCAAACTCTGCCCTGTGGGAAGCTGGCAGACAGTGGTCTACCCTGTTTCTTAATTCAACAGTGCCCTCTTCAGCTGGTACAATGAAGTTCAGTTTCTTAATGAATGGGGTGCGTGTGTAAGGTCGCTAGCGGCCTGTTTCTGATTTTGTGATACCGTTTCTGAGGGCACTTAAATTCAGATGTTTCCTCACCTCTCCCCTCACTATCAAGCCTCTGAGGGCTGCCTCCTCCTTTTAAGTTTCCCGTGCCTCTCCCACTAATGTTCTTGAGGCTCACGCGCTTTCTTTGATCTGCTTGGTCTCAAATTTACTGTCGCTACTTCCGCATTCGGGACGGAGGGCTCTCCTGGTGCCCTACTTGGATGGAGGCTATTGATCATCTGTGACTGCTTGGTCTTGTTGTTCCTCTCCCTTAAAATCTCTGCTGAATTCTCTACTCTAGGGCGGGCTCTAAAGCGGGCTCTGCTCTGCTCCTGTATAGCCATGTTCATTGCTCACATCTGTGTCAAGGGCCTTTCAGTATAGGTGCAGGTTAAGAATAATCCTACTGGTTCCTTTTACATAGTCTGTGGAGCATGTCTGTAGAGGTCTTCCTTTGAGTGGCCGCTATTGTCCTCTGGGAATCAAAATTCCCGATTCAACTTCCGTTCCAGTGTCCTCTCTCTTCTTGAGTCAGTGTTAAAATTATAAGTAGAAAACTGTCATGTTGACCTGTTGTCAGACGTCTGTTTTCGGCATAAAATTAAGTGAAAATATTTGCTTATTATTTTTAAAGATCTTTACTATATTCCCTCCCCCACCTTCATTACTAATTGGGTTATCTGTTGCCTTTTATTTTTTTGATCATTTTATCATAGGTTTTTCAAAGTGTCCAAAGTGAACCAACCATGTGTTCTTGATCCAAAGCTTTATTTTTCATTTCACTGATTCTTCTTAATTTCATTATTTCTTTCCTTCTATTTTCTTTGAATTTATTCTATGCTTCCTTTTCTCACTTTTTAAAAATATTATTTTTATTAAATAATAAAAATTTATTTAAAAAATTATTTATTAGACAGACAGAGATCACAAGTAGGCAGGGAAGCAGGCGGGGGTGGGGGGGGAGCAGGCTCCCCACTGAGCAGAGAGCCCAACGTGGGGCTCAATTCCAGGACCCTGGGATCATGACCTGAGCCAAAGAGAACCCACTGAGCCACCCAGGAGCCCCCTTTTCTCATTTCTTAATTGAATAGGTAAGTCATTATCTTCCAATCTTTCCTTCTTTATAAAATAGTTAAAGCACAGTGTTTCCTCTTAGTTTAAGCAGCATTCCAAAAGTTTTCATAGGTAGTATGTTCATCATTACTCATTTCTAAGTTGTCATAGCCTGGGGCCGTTAGAAAGCAGACCCTGAAACAATAGTTTGGATGTTAATATGTTTGAAAGGCCCAAGCCCAAGGCAGTAAGGAGGAGAGGAACAGGAGTGAGGCAAGAGAACCTGGGAGGCACAGTGCCTAGTTGTGCCACATACTGTGAGCTGTGGAAAGGCGATGGTTGCTCAGTCCCTGTGTCCACTTTGTGCATTAAATTTCTCCAGAATATTTGCAAGGAGGGACCTCACCTGGGAGTGGTCTGCCAGTGAGAGAAAGGAGGAGAAATTTATCTTCCCAGCTGCTTTTCATCTCCCGCTCCCCACTGGTTAAGGTGCATACCAAAAGACACTCATTCCCCTACATTTCCAGTGGGTAACATCAAGCCCTTCCTGGGGGGGCTCAGAAAGCCAGACTCCGCACCCCACAATGAGGTGTTCGTTCCAGCCCCAAATGTAGAGGCAACTTGGTGTGGGCAGACCACTGACGAAGACAAAGAAGGCACACCAGATTTTTTTTTTCACCAAACATACGTAATATCTAATTTCTACCACAATTAATTTTTTAACTCATGAATTATCAAGAAATGTTTCTAAATTTTAAAATATATTGGTTTTTAAGACCATCATTTTAAAAATTAATTTTATGTGTGCTTGAGGAAAGTGTGTATTCATTACTCATTGAATGCAAAATTCTGTATATGTCCCTTAGATCAACCTAAGTTACTTAGTTTAGATACTGAGAGCATGTGATAAAATCTAGCATAATGGAATGACACATTTCTCTTTGTAGCTCTGTCAGTCTTGCTTTTTATAGGTTGGCGCTATTAGGTGCTTACAAATTTAGAATCACTATTTTTTTTCTGGTAAAGTATTTTGCCTTTATGTGGCAATCTATCTCTAGTACTGCCTTTTGCCTTCAAGTCTATTTTACTGACTTTAATATATACCTATAGCACTTTTTTTGGTTGCTCTTTTCCTGGTTTTTTTTTTTTATTCTTTTACATTTCATCTTTCCATAACCTTAATTTTCAGCTGTGTCTTTTAAACTACACATAGTTGGTCAGCCTCCATGCTCAGTGAGGAGTCTGCTTGGGATTTTCTCTCCCTCTACTTGCCCACTAGTGCTCTCTCTCTCAAAATAAATAAATAAATATTTAAAAAACAACAACAACAACAAACCCACAACACATAGTTGGATTTTAAAAAATCTAGTCTGGCAATTTTTGCCTTGTAACTAGAGCCTTAGGCCATTTATGGTTACCATAGTTACTATGGATTTATTTCTACCATTTTTTAAACTTTCTGTTTGTCTCATGTTTCTATTATTTTTTCCTTCTTTCTTACCTTCTTTTGGGTTAATTTAATACATTTCTTATTCACTTTCCACTCTACTAGTTGAGAAGTTACTCAGACTTTTTCATATATTACAACTGTTACCTAGAAATTTTTTAAAATTATTTTTATCATATAATGTATTATTTGCCACAGGGGTACAGGTCGATGAATCATCAGGCTTACACATTTCACAGCACTTACCTAGAAATTTTTAACATGTATAGTAGTCAAAGTTAATCAATGTTTTTCCACTCTCCTCCCAAAGAATGAGAGAAGGCGAGAACACTAACTCTGATTGCCCACTCGCAGCTTCTGTGCTGCTATTCTCATGCTTACCTCATTCTCTCTTTCAATTTAATAAAGCATTGTTTTCATTACTGTATTGTATAGTCAGTAAACTTAGGTTTACCCACTCCATTACCGTTTCATTCTCTTATTATTTTTTTCTTACATCTCACCTATGTCTTCTGGACCAATTCTTTTTTTCCTTAAGAATACCTATTCCTTTTATGGATGGTCTTTTGTGGTAAACTCTTGCCATTTTTGTGGACCTAAAAATTATTCTATTTAATCTTTGTGTTTAAAAAATACTTTGTTTTATAATATTAATTTTTTCCTCTCAGCAAATTAAAGACATTATTCCACTATATTCTTTCATTATTGCTTTTCAACAATTATTTATGTAGTTAGTCAGTTTTTCATAGCTAATTTCTTTTTTCTCTGCTTTAAAGACTTTTTTCCCCTTCGGTGTTCTGCAGTTTTGTTTTTTTTTTAATTTTTTAATTTTTTTAAAGATTTTTATTTATCTATTTGACAGAGAGAGATCACAAGCAGGCAGAGAGAGAGGAGGAAGTATGCTCCCTGCCGAGCAGAGAGCCCGATGCGGGACTCGATCCCAGGACCCTGAGATCATGACCTGAGCTGAAGGCAGAGGCTTAACCCACTGAGCCACCCAGGCGCCCCTGTTCTGCAGTCTTTAAATGGATTTATTTTTATTTAGTTAATTTATTTAGTTTGGTTAGTTTATTTAATAAACATTTAACCCTTTACAGGATGTCAGGTGTCAGATATGAATTCATTTAAAACTTAAAACAACCTTATGAGGTAAATATTATCAAGTATCTTTACATATGAGGAGACTGAGACCCAGAGAGGTCTCAGGTAACTCTTATTAGAGTTACCTTAGGTAACTTCCCCAGGTTGACACAGTTAGTAAACGGTAGTGCCATAATTTCAACCAGGGCAGCCTGGACCTAGAATTTTCTTTATTGATATAAAGATGGTCAGGTTATCTTTGAGTGGGCTTTGGTAATTTGTATCTTTCAAAAATTTGATTCAATTTATTAAGTTTTATGGAAATTTATTGGCATAAAGTCTCTTTTTAAAGATTTTATTTATTTATTTGAGAGAGAGTGTGCACGCGAGAGGGGTAGGGTCAGAGAGAGAAGCAGAATCCCCACTGAGCAGGGAGGCTGATGCTGGCCTCAATCCTGGGACCCTGAGATCATGACCTGAGTCGAAGGCAGTAGCTTAACAAAATGAGCCACCCAGCGCCCTGGCATAAAGTCTTTTTAACTTTGAGATCTTGTTAAATGAGTGTAGGGTCTGTAGTGGTGTCCTCTTTCGCTCTGGTCCTTATTTACATTATTTACTTGCTTTGGGTTTAATTTGCTCTTCTTGTGCTCACTTGGCAGCACATATATTAATTTGCTCTTCTTTTTCTTATTTTTTGAAGTAAGAATTGAGATTGCTGACATGAAATTTTCCTTTCTAATATAAATATTAAATGCAATAGATTTACCTCTAAGCACTATTTTAATTGTGATATGCTGTAATTTCACTTTCACTGAGTTCAAAATATCTTCTCATTTCTCTCGTGACTTCCTCTTTGGTGCATGGGTTATTTAGACATTTTTTGGTTTAATTTTTGAATATTTGGAGATTTCCCCCACTATCTTTTTTTAGTTTTTAGTTTAATTAAACTGCTGTTGGAACACATACATTGCATAATTTCACTTCTTTTAAGTTCTTAAGATATCTTTTCTGGCCCCAGATATATCCTGTCATATGGATGTTTCCATCTGGTAGATGGACATCCATCATGGACATTTTATGGGCACTTCAAAAGAAAGTGTACTATGCTGTTTTCATGTGTGATGTGTTCTACTAATGTTATTAATGTTATTAATTAATATTAATGTTATTAATGTTCTACTAATGTTACTAATGTTCTACTAATGTTCTACTACTACTAATGTTACCTAGGTCACGTTTCAGTAGCATTGTTCAGGTTCTCTATACCACTGCTGATTTTCTTTCTCTTTGTTCTATCAAAGAGAAGAGAGGAGTATTGAAATTGGAAATTATATTTGTAGATTTACTGATTTCTCCTTTCAGCGCTATTAGTTTTTGCTTCCTGTATCTTGAAGATAGTTGTTACATAAATACACATTTAGAATTGTTATGTCTTTTTGGTGAATTAACCCCTTCATCATTATGTGATTACTCTCTTCATTTCTGATAATATTCCTTGTTCTGAAGTTTACTCTGTCTGATATTAATATCAGACACTCCATTAGTGTTTGCATGATATATATTTTTTCCATCCTTTGATCTTTTTTAAAAAGATCAAAAATTAAAATTATTTGACAGAGAGAGACACAATGAGAGAGGGAACACAAGCAAGGGGAGTGGGAGAGGGAGAAGGAGGCTTCCCGCTGAGCAGGGAGTCCGATGCAGGGCTCCATCCCAGGACCCTGGGATCATGACCTGAGCTGAAAACATATGCTTAACAACTGAGTCATCCAGGCATCCCCCATCCTTTATCTTAAATCTAACTGTGACTTTATATTTAAAGCAGGTTTCTTGTAAAAAATAATAACTGGTGGTATCTAAAAAACTAAAAGAAGGAAAAAGGGTTGTGTTGATTAATTTTATATTTGCCTCTATGGGGCCTTGGGGTGCCCAGATATTTGGCCAAACATTACTCCTGGTACCAAGATCTGTGTTAGGGTTCTTTAGAGAAACAGAACCAATAGCATTTGTTTCTTAGTTAAAAGGAATTAGTTCATATAAGCCAAGGCTGACAAATCCCAAGATCTGCATTTGGAAAGTTAGAGACCCAGGAGAACTGATAGTGAGTTCTAGTCCAAAGTCTGACAGTCTCAGGGAAGAGCTGGTATTTCAGTTTGAGTCTGAAGGCAGAAAACAAAAACAAAAACAAAAACTAATACTGATATCCCAGATCAAAGGCACTTAGGCAAGAGGAAATCGGTGGGCTCATGCTGGTGGAATTCACTGACTTTGCCATGTTCCCACCATCCTGAAGCAGCTGGTTTAATAGGATAGAGGAATGGCCATCTGAAGACACAGCTATGGTGCCAGCTAGGCGGCAATACCTTGCAGGGCTAGGGCAAGGTTCTCCAGAGGGCCATATATGCCCTGAATCACCATCCATTATATGATGCTGTTTCTCTCCTAGCCCACATTCACCAATGCAGGAATCAAGGACTGGAATTGGGAGTGGTACCACTCACTATAACCCTTAATGACCCATTTGCAAAATTTTTACTTCCTTTCCGCACAGTTTTATGTTCTGCTGTCCTAGAGGTTTTAGTTCAAAAAGAGACAAAATAACAATCCCTTTGAACTAAAAATTGAGACTTCTGCCTGGCCACTTTGAGTTCCTCATGCCTCTGAATCAATGGGCAAGGAAGGGAGTTACTATGCTGGCTGGGTTGATTGATCCCAAATACCTGAGAGAAATTGGACAAACTCCACAATGGAAGTTAAGAAGAGCACGTGTGAAAATCAGAGGATCACTTAAGACATCTTTTAATATTCGTGTGATTAGGTCATGGGAAAACTACAACAACCCAATCCAAGCAGGACTATAATGGCCAGATCCTTCAGAAATGTAGGTTTGGGTCACCCTAGAGGTAAATCAGCTCATGTGCTTGCTGAAGCAAAGGGAATATAGAATTGATAATGGAAGAAAAAAAATATATGTATATATAACATATCTTTGTTTTTTCTCTCTTATTCCCTTATCATTAACATAAGCTGTATAGACTTAATATTATAGTGTTTTATTGTCCATTTATTTATTTATTTATATGCCTCAAGTTTTTATATAAATTATAGTTAATTAATATGTAGTGTAATATTGGTTTCAGGAAAGGAATTTAGTTATTCATCACTTACATATAATACTCACGACTCATCACAAGTGCCTTCCTTAATACCTATCACAAATTTAGCCCATTCCTTGCCTACCTTCCCTCCAGCAATCCTCAATTTTTTCCTCATAGTTAAGAGTCTCTTATGGTTTACCTCCCTCTTTTTCCCCCCATTCTCCTATGTTCATCTGTTTTGTTTCTTAAATTCCATGTGAGTGAAATCATATGGTATTTGTCTTTCTCTGACTGACTTACTTCACTTAACATAATATGCTCTAACTCCATCCATGTCATTGCAAATGGCAAGATTTTATTCTTTTTGATGGCTGAGTAATATTCCATTACATATATAAACCACATCTTTATCATTCATGTCAGTGGATATTTGGGCTCTTTCCATGATTTGGCTATTGTTGATAATACTGCTATAAACATCAGGGTGCATGTGCCCCTTCAAATCAGTATTTTGGTACCCTTTGGGTAAATACCTAGTAGTGTAATTGCTGGGTCATAGGGTAGTTCTGCTTTAAGATTTTTGAGGACCCTCCATACTGTTTTCCAGAGTGGCTGCATC
The DNA here is from genome assembly GCF_922984935.1 of Meles meles. NCBI lineage: Eukaryota > Metazoa > Chordata > Mammalia > Carnivora > Mustelidae > Meles > Meles meles. Next base: position 116,618,975 of record NC_060066.1, read on the forward strand.
ACTTTACATTCTCACCAACAGTGTAAGACGGTTCTGCTTTCTCTGCATCCTTGCCAGTATCTGTTGTTTCTTGTGTTGTTAATTTTAGTCCAACCGATATTAGGTGGTATCTAATTGTAGTTTTGATTTGTATTTCCCTGATGATGAGTGATGCTGAGTATCTTTTCATGGATCTATGAGCCATTTATATCTCTTCTTTGGAAAAATGTCTATTCATGTCTTCTGTCCATTTCTTCACTAGATTATTTATTTTTTGGGTGTTGAGTTTGAAAAGTTCTTTATAGATTTTAGATACTAACTCAAATATGTCATTTGTAAATATCTTCATCCATTCCATAGGCTGCCTTTTAGTTTTGTTGGTTGTTTCCTTTGCTGTGCAGAAGCTTTTCATCTTGATGAAATCCCAATAGTTCATTTTTACGTTTGTTTCCTTTACTCTTGGAGACATGTGTAGCAAGAAGTTGTTGTGGCTGAGGTTGAAGAGGTTGTTGCATGTTCTCCTCTAGGATTTTGATGGATTCCTGTCTCACATTTATCTCACATTTATTGTCACACTTTCATCCATTTTGAATTTACTTTTGTGTATGCTGTAAGAAAGTGGTCCAGCTTCATTCTTCTGCATGTTGCTGTCCAGGTTTCCCAACACCATTTGTTAAAGAGACTGACTTTTCTTCACTAGATATTCTTTCCTGCTTTGTTGAAGATTAGTTGGCCATTTGGTTTTGGGTCCATTTCTGGGTTTTCTATTCTGTTCTATTGATCAATATGTCTGTTTTTGTGCCAGTACCAGACTGTCTTGATGACTACAGCTTTGAAATATAGCTTGAATTCTCCAGTTTTGCTTTCCTTTTTCAAGATTGTTTTGGCTATTGGGGGTCTTTTGTAGTTCTGTATGAATTTTAGGATTATTTGTTCTAGCTCTGTGAAAAATGCTGGTGGTATTTTGATAGGGATTGCATTAAATGTATAGATTGCTTTGGGTAGTAGTATAGACATTTTAAAAATATTTGTTCTTAAAAAAATATTTGTTCTTCCAATCCATGAGCATGTATGTAAATTAGATGTTATCAAGGAGAAGAATAAGAATAACTCAAGGACTTTATCTCCTCTTCTGGGAAGGGGTTGGTGTATTTTCACTTCTACACAAGATGCAGGCTATTTGTCTCATGTTAGGTCACATTATGACTTTCTTATTGTCTTTATTTGGAGATTCAATATGGTTTAAGGTAATGCAGTGGGTGCCAAGTTGATAAGAGTTGGACTTGTGATGGTTAATTTTAAGTGTCAATCTTTTGGGGTTATGGGGTGCCCAGATATTTGGTCAAACATGCTGGATGTTTCTATGAAGGTGTTCTTTGGATGAGTTTAACATTTGTGTTGAACTGAATTTTTTTTTTAAAGAATGTTTTAAAATTTAGCTCTTTCTTTTTCTTTGTTAGTAAGCTCCTCACCAGTGTGGGGCTTGAACTCATGACCCTAAGATCAAGATGGATGAGTTTCACATTTAAATCAATTGACTAAGCCATTGAGCGTCTGCCCTCTGCTCGGGTCACGATCCCAGGGTCCTGGGATCGAGCCCCGCGTCGGGCTCCCTGCTCTGTGGGGAGCCTGCTTCTCCCTCTCCCCCTCCCTCTGCTTGTGTTCCCTTTCTTGCTGTGTCACTATCAAATGAATAAATAAAGTCTTAAAAAAAAAAATCAATTGACTAAGCAAAGCAGAGCTCTCCCTACTGTAGGTGAGCCTTGTTCAGTCAGTTGAAGACCTGAATAGAGCAAAAACAGTGACACTCCCCCAAATAAGAGGGGATATGGGATGAGATGAAGCGATTAAAGATCCAGAGATGACCATGTTGAATCTGTGTATCTCTTTCTAAAACAACCAGTAAAAAAATACCAGCTTGAAACTTGGGAAATTATGCTGAAGCTACAGATTTAGGGGTAGTCAGCACAATTCTTAAAACCATGCAAATGTACATAATTATCCATGCAAAACAGGATAGTTAGGAAATACAGTCCTTCATGAGAGTTGTTCCCAAAGTGTGGTCCAGAGTCTTGCCTCACAAACACCTGAAAGGTAAGTTAGAACAACACATTCCTGAGTCGCCCCCCCATGCAAACTAAATTAAAACTGGGAGTCCTCTTTCTGAGCAAGCATCTGGGGGATTTTCATGCACGCTGAAGTCCAAGAACATCTGCACAGTGAGAAGGCAAACTGACTTAACGGGAGAGCCGTTTCTGACCAGGTGACGGATGGCTCCTATGTCACTAGATGGCGCCAAACACACACTAAATCTCCAGTTCTGTCAATTCCTCAGCCAAGCTGGAAAAGGACTTGGCTCCTCTGGAGTTTTGTTTTGTTTTGTTTTTTACAAGAAATTCTGTCAAAGGATTTCCACTGGTCCTTCCTCACAGTGAAGGAAACATAAAGAGAGCTGGCTGACTGGAATAACTGCCCCAGCACTATCAATCACCCATGAAAGGTCTGCCCAGAAGAGGCTAAAATGATCAGTAGGGAACAGGTAAGTAAAAGTCTCTGCCAGTGGATTTTCTGGAACCACACCTGTTCCAGCAGGTGTTTCTGGGAGCTCAGGGCATGAATCTCCTAAGACCCAGTCAGGGGCAGCACTGTGGAGAGCCAGGAGGCTTGCTGCCTTCCCACCAGCCCTCCCAGTCACGGTGTCTGTGTGCACCCAGCCTAGATGAAACTGTGAATTTCAGGGTCACACACAGGCCCTGGCTTGCCCTCCAGAGCCAGGTGCATCCTTGTACCCCTTTCCTCAAAAGCAATATCTCTTCTGCCTTTCCTCAGAGAGCTCTTACTACCACAGTTGTCTCTGACATTCTGACTCAAAAACACCTGCTCCTGCTTCTCCTCAGCCTGTCTGTCATGCTCACACCATCCTGAAAGCCTCTGACAGGATGAGGCTAGCATCCCTCTGCCGTCACAGAAGACACCCAATGCCTCACCCTTGAGCCATTTCCACAGCGTTTGACTAGCACTCCCTCCGCAGGCTCCTTGACCTTCCCTCCAGTGGGTGTGGAGTCAGCTGTTACAATCTCAAAGTACTCTGTTCAAAGTCTCAGGCCTTAGCCTGGCATGAAGGATTTTGCTCTTCTGGGCCCGCATAAGAGATCTCTGGAGCTCCTGTGTTGGAGGAGTATTAGTGGAGGGGGGCTGGGAAGTGAACAGGAGACCTGGGAGGCCACTGAGTACCTGAAAAGGGAAGGTAGGAGTATCACAAGCTGAGGAATGGGAACAAGCTGGAGAGGGTGCAGTGAGGAACCCTGCGGGGGAGAGAAGACACACCTGAACAGGGTAATGGAGGAGAGTTTCATGATGGAACAATGTACAAGGGATTACAGGGTCACTGAAAACCGGCGAGAGATGAGGATCACCATAGTGCTAGCAACACGGGCAAGAAAGCCATTACCATAAGCAGACCAAGGTCAGTTGAAGGAAATTACTGGAATCTAGCAAGAGAGCTGCAGTTCCAGAAGCTGTAGGAGGACTGGAAGGACCCAGGGGAATAAATGTCCCAAACTCGCCTTCTTCAGATCTCTGCTTCCAACCATCTCCACTTTCTGGGATATCTATTGGGGCCTCCTTTTGGCCAAACTCAGGAAGAAACCAGAGGGCAGGCAGGGGTACCCTTTGATGCACGTGTGAAGTTCAGCCTGAGACAGAGTGTGGAGAGGAGAAGGCAGAACGGGATCCTGGAGGAACAAGAAGAGAATATGCACACACAATATGCTGGGACCGTGGAAGACACAGCGTGGCCTTCAGTCCCTCACATATTCATCATGTTGTAGCAGGACAAACGCAGGACATTTGGAGCCAGAGGGATCTAGGCCCTTCCCTAAAACACAGACACTTTGGCCAAGTTCCTTAATGCCTACCATGGAACAATGGTAACGACAACATGTTATCTTCCAGATTTCATGAAGATTCAAAGAGATAATGTGTGCTTCTGGTAGTAGCCTGGTGTGGCCAAGGGGCAGATGTTGGGACCCAGGGTCAAGGGTCTTTTCCCTCGCCATGTCCTTATGATATGTCCAGGAGTCCACCTCCCTGGCCCTGGTGCCCTCCCATTCCTGTCTTGTTCTTTACCTTCTTGGGGCCACAGAGAGCATCTGCAAGCCAAGGCAGGCTGGGCAGTTCTCCTGGGGCTCAGGGCTGAGCATGGGTATCTATTCTTTTTTTTTTTTTTTTAAGATTTTATTTATTTTTTTGACAGACAGAAATCACAAGTAGGCAGAGAGGCAGGCAGAGAGAGAGGAGGAAGCAGGCTCCCTGCCGAGCAGAGAGCCTGATGTGGGGCTCGATCCCAGGATCCTGGGATCATGACCTGAGCCGAAGGCAGAGGCTTTAACCCGCTGAGCCACCCAGGCGCCCATGGGGATCTATTCTTGCAGTAAGAGACTGGAGCTGTGATCCTGGGCTCAAAGAAATGACGGTTTACCAATTAACAGGAGACTGAGCTGGATTTGTTCCAAGGCCAGGTAGGCTGCGGAAGGAAGGACTGGGGTCCTCTGCTCCTCCTCACACCCCAGATCAGGAGGAAACTGTCCCACACGAGGCCCAGCAGCAACCTCTGTTTCTATACCACTGCGTTCCCCTTTGATGCCTGTCGCACATCCCCCACCTCCATCCCCTGGCCTGGAGAGGACCACACAGGACAGCAAAGCATGAGCAGGCAGGGCTGGGAAGGCCTGAGTCCTCCGCTCCGAAAGCCTGAAATGTGACCCCATCTTACATAGTCATTCAGTTAGTGCTTTTATGTTAAAAAGCATTAAGACAATTTTAGAAATTGCCATTCTTAGGATCCCAGTTTGACTTTCATCCATTTCTTTAAAATGGTGCTGAAGCTTCAAGAAATGGAAGCAGACTGGGCCTTTCTCAGAGGGTGGAGGGCCCTGATTCAGAGGGTCCTCGGATATCTAAAAGGAAGCAAGTGCTTGGCACAGGTGATTTATAGCTTGCATCCCCTCCCCAATCCTTCCTCGAAGGGAACTCCTAGAGTCAGGAGAAACCCACCAAACAAAGTCTGGTCTAGCTGTGAAGCAGTTTGTAAGGGCCTGGTGTCAGGCTGCCCAGCTTCCCCTGGCTCAACGTGAGACAGAAATCCATCAAAATATTGAGAAGAACACAGGCAGCAACCTCTTCCACTTCAGCCGTGGCAACTTCTTCCTAGAAACATTGCCAAAGGCAAGGGAAGCAGGACAAAAATGAAGTATTGGGACTTCATCAAGATCAAAAGCTTTTGCACAGCGAAGGAAACAGTCAACAAAACCAAAAGACAACTGACAGAATGAGAGAAGATATTTGCAAACGACATACCAGATAAAGAGCTAGTACCCAAAATCTAAAAAGAATTTATCAGACTCAACACCCAAAGAACAAATAATCCAATTAAGAAATGGGAAGAAGACATGAATAGACATTTCTGCAAAGAAGACATCCAAATGGGCACAGACACATGAAAAAGTGTTCAACATCACTTGGCATCAGGGAAATACAAATCAAATCCATAATGAGATACCACCTCACACCAGTCAGAATGGCTAAAATTAACAAGTCAGGAAACAACAGGTGTTGGAGAAGATGTGGAGAAAAGGGAACCCTCTTACACTGTTGGTGGGAATGCAAGCTGTTGCTGCCACTCTGGAAAACAGCATGGAGGTTCCTCAAAAAGTTGAAAATAGAGCTACCCTATGACCCAGCCATTGCCCTACCAGGTATTTACCACAAAGATACAAATGTAGTGATTTGAAGGGGCACGTGCACCCAAATGTTTATAGCAGTAATGTGCACAACAACCAAACTATGGAAACTATGGAAAGAGCCTAGATGTCCATCAACAGATGAATGGATAAAGAAGATGTGATATATATATATATATATATATATCTTATCTTTATATATATATATATCTTTATCTTTATATATCTTTTTCTTTATCCATTCATCTATTGATAGACATCTAGGCTCTTTCCATAGTATATGGATATACTATATATATACACATACATACACACACATACATACATACATATAATGGAATATTATACAGCCATAGAAACTGAAATCTTTCCATTTGCAATGACGTGGATGGAACTAGATGATATTATGCTAAGCGAAATAAGTAGTCAAAGACAATCATCATATGATCTCACTGATATGAGGAATTTGAGAAACAAGACAGAGGATCATAGGAGAAGGGAAGGAAAGGAAAAATGAAACAAGATGAAACCAGAGAGGGAAACAAACTATAAGAGACTCTTAATCTCAGAAAACAAACTGAGGGTTGCTGGAGTGGAGGAAGGTGGGAGGGATAGGGTGGCTGCATGATGGACATTGGAGAAGGTATGTACTATGGTGAGTGCTGTGAATTGTGTAAGACTGATGAATCACAGTATTGTATGTATCACATATTGTATTCCTGAAACAAATAATACATTGTATGTTAATTTAAAAAAAAAGAAAGCAGAGTCTGCTAAACTGAGGGTTAAAGATAGCTTAAGAAGGAAGAGAACGTGTTTCCTGATAAATCCATTGAAAAAAATACATAAAAACAACACGAACAATACTCCAAACAAAAAGCTCCAACCTCATCAAGTTCACTGTCTAATGTAGTAACATTGATAATTCTGCTGCTGCTGAGTTTTTAGTCTACAGTTTGTCTTCATGATACCATTTGCTTCCAGACTAGAATAAGTCTGGAAAATCCCACTTAGTCCACTGATGTGGTCTGTAACCGTCTGAGAAGTGTTAGCTTGGAAGCCTGTACTCAAGACTCTACTTCTTGAAGTATCAATAATTCAAAGTTCCTGACTCCTTCTTGGTTGAAGACACAAACCCTAGCTTGTAGATTATGAGAGATGTCATCAGGAAAGTTTCCAAATAAAACACAAATAATTTGTAGATGACAAACATTGAAAGGCTAAGGTCAATGACTGTAGTAACCAATAATACCAGACTGTAAGAAAATAAGGTTCTCTGTTGAGGTACGTTTCATAGGAGTTCAAATCAATGTTTTCCTCTGAGAGTAAAAATGTATTATGGAGAGTGAGTGCAGTGAAAAATTCCAAGGGGCTTCACATAAAGCATATGATTTAAAAAATATTTAAAACAGTTTACCTATTCTAACTTAATTCAGGAGGGCTAAATGTTTTTTATGATTTGATAATTGTCCCTGTGCAGCTCTTAGGATAATGTTGAGCTAAGTAGCAAATATGGAGCATGCCAAACAAACCTAATTATTTCTAACAACTCTCATTTTGTAAGGCAAAATAACAAATTGTTGCCACTTCCCATGAGCCTTTTGGGTCACTTCAAAGATTCCTTTAGTTCCCCAGGCCTAAAAGCTTATGAGGAGCAAACCTCACTGTAAACAGCTTACCTGCCCCCTCAGGAGAGTACACTGGTAGCTTGGTGATGATGTCCAAAAACCACAAGAACATGACTTTCAAAATGGCAAATTCACAGTTCTCATAGAAATTTAAATTGGACATGTGTCAAAAATAATAGAACTCTTTAATTAAAGAGGGAATGGGTAAGACGTTAAAATGTTTCATTTTTTAAATTTTATTTTACTTAAATTTAATTAGTTAACATAAATTGTATTATTAATTTTGGAGGTAGAGTTCAGTGACTCATCAGTTGCATATAACACCCAGTGCTCACTACATCACCTGCCTGCCTTAATGCCCAACACCCGGTTACCCCATTCCCCCAACCTACCACCCCTCCAGCGACCGTGTTTATTTCCTATAGTTAAGAGTCTCTTGGGGCACTTGGGTGGCTCAGTCAGTTAAAAGTCCAACTCTTGATTTTGGCTTGGGTCGTGATCTCAGGGTCCTGGGCTTGAGTCCCACATGGGGCTCCCCACTAAGTGGGGAGTCTTCTTGTCTCTCTTGCCTTCTTACCATTGCTGCATTCTCTCTTTCTCTCACTAAAATAAATAAATAAATCTTAAAAAAGGAGAGTCTTTTATGGTTTGTCTCCTTCTCTGATTTGTCCTATTTTATTTTTCCCTCTCTCCCCTTATGATCCTGTTTTGTTTCTTAAATTCCACGAGTGAAATCTTATGATAATTGGTTTTTTCTGATTGACTTATTTCATTTAGCATAATACCCTCTAGTTCCATCCATGTTGCTGCAAATGGTAAGATTTCATTTTTTTTGGATGGCTGAGTAATATTGATATATATATATATACATATATATGTATATATATACATACCACATTTTATATGTTTACTCATCTGCTGATGAACATGTGGGCTCTTTCCATAGTTTGGCTATCATGGACATTGCTGCTATAAACTTTGGGGTGCAGGTGCCCCTTCAGATCACTACATTTGTATCCTTTGAGTAATTACCTATTAGTGCAATTGCTGTTAAAATAAGTTTAAATCAAGAATTGACTGACAGTAATTTATAGTCTCTTTGGGACAAAACTCGTTTGTTTTGTTATGGACACAGATCATTCACATTGATGTAAGAGTCTGTATGACATCACTGTTCTACAGCTTAACCACAAGTTCTACAGAGCTGTGAAGAACCTAGTCTATCAAAGGCAGTCAGGGATACACAGCTCTGTAGAGATGGACCATCCCTGACAGTTCCACCAAACAAGGCCAGCATTTCCCAGAAAGTGCTTCTAATAATTGATTTTCTTCATTTTCAAGTCTCTGACATATTTTTCCTCCTGAGAATCAGGGAGGTTTTTAGAGGAGTTAAAGTGTCTGTGTGTGAGCGTAGGAGAAGTACAAGAGGCCAGGCGAGGGATTATTAATGTATCTGCAATGAGACCAAATTGTGACAGCCTTCTATGCCATGCCAAAAAATCTGGACTTTGCTCAGAGTGATAACAAATTTCTGAAGCAGGGAAGTGATGTGATCACTTTATATATATATTTTAAAATTTATTGATGTAATTTTAATATACTAAAAAAGATACAATTTGGTACATTTTAAAAAGGATCAATGGAAGATCATACAGAGAAGAAAGACACGGAGGTGGGGGTTCAGTTAGGAGGTTGGTGTGATGGTCCCAGGAAAAGACACAGTTTATTCAATAGAATAGGAAGAAAAGGAGGTGATGAGGCATTTCTAGGGTAAAACCAAGTAACACTCTGCCAGATATTAGATTCAGGAATCCAGAGATAGTGTGCATCCAAGATTATCCAAGATAGCTCACTTATGCCATTGTTGGAGTCTGGGAATGTAGGAGGAGCAATAGGTTCCAGAAGAATGAGAGAAGTGTGAGAGAAGCCTGGAAGCTTTCAACACCTAAGAGCTAGTTGAAAATATGGTTGGGATTTAAGGAGATGGGTTAGGGCTGGGAATGAGGCATCAAAGCCAAAGGGGTGGCTGTGTGGCCCAGAGAGTGAGAAGACCAAAGGGTGGGAAATGAGTTCTGGCAAAGAGGGAAGGAAGCCATGAAGAAAGCTGGAAAGCAGCGGAGGTGGAGGAGCCGTGGAAGAGTTCCTTCATCTGACTCTTCATTCTACCGTTTGTGGCCTGTATTATCACTTCTTACCTTTGTGGATACTATTTGGGAATATTGTTTCCCTAACCAACCGCATTTCTATATAGCCCCCCAACCAGCATCGAGCCTTGCACACAGCTGCCGTTCATACATGTTGAGTAAATTAATAGAAAGAGCTATGAGATGAAGAGACTAGAAAGGAGCTCAAAGCCACAGAGGAAACTGAGAAAATGGTCTGCTAGAACTATCTTAGGAGAAACATCAGAACGACAGAGAAAACTGTGGGGGTGGGGTAGGGAGGAGTCCCAGGGAGGTGCCAGGATGGATGGGTGTGCACAACAGCTTACCCTGTTCTGGGGGTGGTGTGCCCCAAAGCAACCTCTCACTGTCACTGGAGCAATGCCCTCTGCAGTTGGGCTATAAGCCAAAGTGCTGCCTTATGACCAAACATGTAGTGTGCATCCCTATAGAGGAGGATCCTTTGGAAAGGAACTGGGTCTGCCTACATAGCTTGCTGATTGATTGCCCCCAAGAAAGCACTGCCTCGTATCATCAATGAAAATAACCATTTCAGCAGGAAACTCAAGTTCCTACTTAAAATTTTTTTTTCTTATTTATTTATGTAAGTAATCTCTACACCCAATATGAGGCTTAAACTCATGACCCTGGGATCACGAGTCACATGTTTCTCTGACTGATCAGCCAGGCACTCCACAAGTCTCTACTTTTGATGTCACTCTTGTGAGCTGGAGGATCACGAGATTCTCTTCGTCAATGTGCACAATTTACTCACCCACTATTTTCCCTGCTGACTCTCCTGTCACTGGTTGATGCCTTTCTCACTTTAGCGTCATCATCTATATGACTATACGACTAGTATTTAAAAGTGGGGCGTTTGCCATTAGATCAGATGGACTTAACAGACATGTATGGAACATTCCATTCAAAAGTAATAGAATACCTCTTCAGTGCACGTGGAAAATTCTCCAAGATAGATCATATGTTAGGCTACAAGAAAAGTCTTAACAAATTTAAAAAGATAGAAAATCATATTGAGCATATTTTCTGTCCAAAATGGAATGAAACTAGAAATCAATTACAAGAAGAAAGCTGGAAAATCCACAAATATGTGGAGACTAAACAACGTGCTACTGAACAACCAATGCATCAATGAAGAAATCAAAAGTGAAATGAAAAAAAAAGTGAAATGAAAAATGCCCAGAGTCAAACAAAAAAAGGAAAGTCTTCGCTATAAATGGTGCTGGGAGAACTGGATGAGTTTTTCCATGCAAAAGAATGAAAGTGGACCACTTTCTTACAACATACACAAAAATTGACTCAAAATGGTTTAAAGAATTGAATGTAAGACCTGAGACACTGAAACTCCCAGAGGGAGGAGTGCCTTGGTGGCTCAGTCGGTTAAGTGCTCAACTCTTGATTTTGGCTCAGGTTGTGATCCCAGGGTCGTGAGATCGAGCCCTGTGTTGGGCTCCACACTGAGCATGAAACCTGCTTAAGATTTTCTCTCTCTCCCTCTGCCCCTCCCCTCGTTTTCCCCCGCTTCTCTCTTTCTTAGAAACGAAAAACAGCAAATGGAAACTTGAGTAATTTCAAAGGGGAAAAAAAAAAAAGACTACCCCATAAGAAGACACCGTGCTTAAAAAATGGTCAGAAGATCTGGACACTTGACCAGAGAAGATATTCAGATGGGAAATAGGCACAAGAAAACAAGCTGAACGTCCTATGTCATCAAATGCAACTTAAAATAACAATATACCACTGCACACCTAGTGGAATGACTGAGACCCAGAACACCAACACCAAATATTGTCAAGAATATGGAGCAACAGCAGCTCTCATTCATTGCAAAATGGTGCAGCCACCTTCGGATAGAGTTTGGTGGTTTCCTACAAACTCTTACCATTCAATCCAGCAATAATGCCCCTTGATATTTACCTAAATGAGTTGAAAGCTTATGTGCACACAAAAACCTACACACAGATGTCTGTGGCAGCTTTATTCATGATTGCCCAACTTGGAAGTGGGCGTTAATGGATAAATACGTTAATGGATTAAAAAAACTTTGGGACATCCACACAATGGAGTATTAATCAGTGATCAAAAGAAACGAGCTATAAAGCCATGAAAAGACATGGAGGAATCTCCAGTGCATGTTGCTCAGTGAAAGAAGTCAGTCTGAAAAGGTTATGCATTATTTGATTCCAAATCTGTGACATTCTGGAGAAAGCAAAACTATGGAGAGAATAAAAACATCAATGGTTGCGGGAGGTTGAGGGGAGGGAGGGATGAATATTGGCGCTTAGGGGATGTTTACAGCAGTGAAACTACTCTGTGTGACACTACCATGGTAGACATATGACATATGCATCTGTCCAAACCCACAGAATGTACAGCCAAGAAAGAACCCTAATGTAAACTATGGACTTTAGTGAATAATAATGTATCAATATGGGCTCATCAATTGTAACAAATGTACCACACTAATACATGGTGTTAATAATAAGGAGAGACATATTATATATATATTTATATATAAAAATTCTCTGTCCTTTCTGTAAAGTTTTTCTATAAACCCAAAAGTGCTCTAAAAAGTAAAGTCTTTTGAAAAAACAAACAAAAAATCTCAAAAAACAAAAACCAAAAATCTCCTAGAGGCAATCATAGGCAGTAAGTCTTTCACATCAGTCTTGGCAATGATTTTTTTGGATTTGAAACTAAAAGCAAAGGCAACTAAAGCAAAAATAAATAAGCAGGACTACAGCAAACTAAAAAGCTTCTGCACAGCAAAGGAAGCCATCAACAAAATGAAAAGGGAGCCTACTGGATGTGAAAAGGTATTTGCAAATCATATGATAAGGGATTAGTATTCAAATTATATAAAGAAATCCTACAACTCAATAGCAGAAAGCCAAACAATGTCATGAAAAATGGACAGAGGATCTAAATATCCATTTTTTCAAAGAAGACACAGAGAGCCAACAAGTACATGAGAAGATGCTCAGTATCACTAACCATCAGGGAAACACAAATCAAACCCCCAATGAGATATCTCACACCTCTCAGAATGATTCATATCAAAAAGACAAGAAATAGCAAGTGTTGGCAAGGAAGTGGAGAAAAAGCAACTCTACTTCTGGGTCTTTATCTGAAGAAAATGAGAATGTTAACTCAAAAAGATATCTGCAACCCCATGTTCATTACAGCAGGATTAACAATAGGCAAGAGATGGAAGCAGTCCAAGTGTCAACAGATGAGTGGTAGAGAAGATGTGGTGTATCTAAACAATGGAATATTACATACCATGAAAAAGAATGAAATCTTGCCATTTGCAGTGAATGGATGGACTTTGAGAGTATCACACTGAAATAAGAGAAATTAGTGAAAACAAAGTGAGATAAGTCAAAGAAAGACAAATACCAGACAATATCACCTGCATGTGGAATTAAAAAAAAAAAAAAGCAAAAAAAAAAAAAAAGACGAAGCGCATAGAGAACAGATTGGTGGTTGCCACAGTGGGAGTGAGGTAGCAAAATGAGTGAAGGGAGAAAAAGATAAACACTTCCAGTTATAAAATAAGTAAATTATGAGGATGTAATGTACAGTATGGGGACTATAGTTAATAACATCATATTGCATATTTGAATGTTGCTAGGAGAGGTCTTTTTTTTTTTTAAAGATTTTTATTTATTCGTCAGAAAGAGAGAGAGAGAGCACAAGCAGAAGGAAAGGCAAGCAGAGGGAGAAGCAGGCTCCTCACAATGAACAGAAATGGGAATAGAATACTCATGAAAGAAATTGAGGAAGACACAAGAAGAGGAAAATGTTCCATGCTCACAGATTGGAAGAACAAATGTTGTGAAATATTGTGAAAATATCTATGCTACCTAGAGCAATCGGCACATTTAATGCAATTCCTATCAAAATTCCATCATTTTTTTTCAAAGAAATGGAAATAATCCTAAAATTTATATGGAACCAGAAAAGACTCCAAATAGCCAGAGGAAGTTGAAAAAGGAAACCAAAGTTAGTGGCATCACAATTCCAGACTTCAAGCTCTATTAGAAAGCTAAAATCATTAAGACCATATGGTATTGGCACAAAACAGACACATTTTTGGCACAAAATGTGCCAAAACAGACTGGCACAAAACAGATCAATGGAACAGAATAGACGGCCCAGAAATGGACCCTCAACTCTATGGTCAACTAACCTTCGACATAGCAGGAAAGAATGTCCAATGGAACAAAGACAGTCTCTTCAACAAATGGTGTTGGGAAAATTGGACAGCCACATGCAGAAGAATGAAATTGGATCATTTCCTTACATTGCACACAAAAATAGACTCCAAATGGATGAAAGACCTCAATGTGAGAAAGGAATCCATCAAAATCCTTGAGGAGAACACAGGCAGCAACCTCTTCAACCTCAGCCACAGCAACTTCTTCCTAGAAACATTGCCAAAGGCAAAGGAAGCAAGGGCAAAAGTGAACTATTGGGACTTCATCAAGATCAAAAGCTTTTGCACAGCAAAGGAAACAGTCAACAAAACCAAAAGACAACTGACAGAATGGGAGAAGATATTTGCAAACGACATACCAGATAAAGGGCTAGTACCCAAAATCTATAAAGAACTTATCAAACTCAACACCCAAAGAACAAATAATCCAATTAATTAAGAAATGGGCAAAAGACATGAACAGACATTTCTGCAAAGAAGACATTCAAATGGCCAACAGACACATGAAAAAGAGTTCAACATCACTCGGCATCAGGGAAATAAAACCACAGGAAATCAAAACCACAGTGAGATACCACCTCACACCAGTCAGAATGGCTAAAATTAACCAGTCAGAAAATGACAGACATTGGCGAGGGTAAAGAGAAAGGGGAACCCTCCTACGCTGTTGGTGGGAATGCAAGCTGGTGCAGCTACACTGGAAAACAGTATGGAGGTTCCTCAAAAAGTTGAAAATAGAGCTACCCTATGACCCAGAAATGGCACTACTGGGTATTTACCCTAAAGATACAAATGCAGTGTTCTGAAGGGGCATGTTCACCCGAATGTTTATAGCAACAATATCCACAATAGCCAAACTATGGAAAGAACCTAGATGTCTATCAACAGGATGAATGGATGAATGGATAAAGAAGAGTTGGTACACACACACACACACACACACACACACACACACACACAGAGAATGGAATACTATGCAGCCATCAAAACCCCCGAAATCTTTCCATTTGCGATGATGTGAATGGAACCAGATGGTATTAGGCTAAGCAAAATAAGTCAATCAGAGAAAGATAATTATATGATCTCTCTTATATGAGGTTTGAGAGGCAGGATGGGGGATTGTGATGGGTAGGGAGGGAAAAAATGAAACAAGATGAAACCTGAGAGGGAGACAAACCGTAAGACTCTTATTGTTAGGAAATAAACTGAGGGTTGCTGGGGAGTGGGGATGGGGTGGGACAGAGTGGCTGGATGATGGACATTGGGGAGTGTATGTGCTATGGTGAGTGCTGTGAATTGTGTAACACTGATGATTCACAAAACTGAACCCTGAGTGCAAATAATACATTATATGTTAACCAAAGAAAAAAAAAAAAATTCTGTAACTACAAATGGTGACAGACATTAAACTAGACTTGTTGTAGTGATAGTTTCACAATATATACAAATATCAAATCATTATGTTGTATACCTTAGAACTAACTTAATGTAGGAAGTCTAAGCTCCTTGATGATAAAGGACCATAAGGGGGAAGAGAGGTCCAGCTTCTTCAGCTGAGTTCTCAGCCCAGTTACCAGCTCAAAACAACCACATGAGTGATCCCAGGAAAAACCAGCAGAATCACTCAACCCATGAGAAGAACCATGAGAAATAATAAATCATTGTTTTAAATCATTAAATTCTGGAGTAGTTTGTTATGCATCAATAGATAACCAAAACACAATGATATTTACATAATCTGACATATACTAGTATGTAAATGAATCACATGGATTATTGATTCATTCATTTAATATTTATCAGGGCCTACCACAGGAATGTTGTTCAGACTACGCTCAAGACTGGCTCTGCGTGTAAGGTTGCATGGACCCTGTGTAATCACCCTATGGCCCCAGGAAGTCTGAGACTCCCAAGTAGGGAAGGAAGTCCCAAATTAGGATAATATTCTATATAGGATATCTTCAAAGTTAGGAAAAAACTAGAACTGCCTCCCCATCTCTCACCCCAGGTCTATAAGGCAAACCAACCCTTTAATTCTGACGGTTTGATCATTGGTCTGAAAATAAAGGCTGAGTCGTGGTTTTGTACCTGCTTCAGCTCATCGTTTTTCTTTGCTCTACACCATGACTCTTTGCTGTACCACGAGTTCTGGTCAAACAGTTTGTCTTTAACAGGAACTAACCACATGTTAATGTAGCTCTTTACAGTTTATAAAGTGTTCTTCATTTTACAAAGCACTTTCATGGACATTATGTCATTAAACCTTGAAACAACCCAGGGAGGTTATTTGCTCCAGGCCCCGTGGAGCAAACGTGTGTAGAGGGTCAGTGCAAATCTGTCACCACTGTTGAACAAATGGTTTTGAGCACTGACCTTACGAGTAGCAGGGCATTTTCATACTGTTGTGTTAAAGATGGCACTCTCATAAATGACATCTTCATAATACAATTCAAAAGGTGACACTCTTTCATATGTGACATTAATGCTCTTCCAATTAGAATTTTAAGTCAATTTCTGTTTTGTTCTGAGAGTTTTAATCAAGACTGAAAAACTTTACTATATCACATCCTTGGCAATATCCACTGAAAGTTTGGATTTTTCTCTTTGCAAAGCCTCTGGTCCCCCAGGGATATTTTAGCAAGAGGAATGTGATTCAGATTTCCAGATGTTACTCTTCAGATGTGTCTCAGCATGCATCTAGAAACCATCTGGTAGCAGCAACAGCTGGATGGGGTCCAAATGTAAATGTTCATCCAGGTAAAAGGATATTAATAGAAGAACTTGAACCAATTAGTGATTTGTCAACTAAGTTTGTGATATTGTTTCATCAGCTCTCAGTAACCAAGACAGGCTTCCAAATTCTATAATCAGTTTTCCTTTTTTTTTTTTTTTGCTCATGTTGGCTCTTCCTTACCTGGATATTCTAAGAGATTATTCGTGGTTAGTCTTAGAGTAAACTCTGCTTTACTTAAATGTTCTGAAGGGTCCGTAGTGTTGCTTTCACAAATATTTAAATACCTTTGCACCCCATGCCCTTTCCTCCCAGTGAAAGAAAGAGCTATCTCTGAGATGTACTGAGGAGCAGTTGGTGGGTCTCTGGGGTGATGGTAAATGTATATCTTGGTCAACCAGCTTCTGACTCAGGAAACTGCATTAATTATAAGCCAGAGTCAATAGTCCCACCTCCTCCCCTAGTTCCTGGAATGAAAGAACATCCCCCAGCCATCTGACTCTGGGACCTCCAACAAGATGGGATCCTCTCATTAATTCAGCTCCTCTCTTTTCTGGGAAGTATTGATAATGATGCCAGGAGCTGGACTGAGCTTTCTCTAGCTATACATTAACTTTTAACTCTGCAAATTAATGAAGATAATAGTGAAGATAATTAATAAAAAGCATCACAATGAATAAAAATCATTTCAGGAAGAATATTCCATCTACATGTAAAAAAAAAGTACTTCCAATCACCTCAGAAACAATTGTTTTCCTAATTTAAAGATGGTAATAATATTTATTAAGCATTTAACCATGTGCAAGGTATTTTGCTAATTGATTTATGCAGATTATCTCACTTAATTGTCACAGGGAACCTAAGAATTTTCTTATTAATACTAATTGTATAGACAAGGAAACTGAACTGCAGGGCATTAAGAAATTTGTGCAAGGTCCCAAATGTTGTAAATGGTAGTTAATGAAAGCCTACTCTGTCCCAAGGAAATCCACACATGATAATTTATTTCTTACAATAATTTTGTGAGGCAATTTTTATTCTTACTCTTCCCCTTTTCCAGGTGAGGAAAATGAAGCAAATTCAGTGATTTTTTTTTCTTTAGACCCCAGAACTAGCATGTGGCACGGTGAGGATGTGATCCCAATTCTGCAGATTCCAAAATCATAGATTATCCTAAGACCCTGCATATCCTTTTCTGGGTAATTAAGGCCAAAGCCCTCAGGACACTGAGCTATTAAACCCACAGAGCTGGTCTTGGGTGGATTGGGGGTGGGGAGAGTGGCCCTATTTGGATTATCCCTAGGATCCTTTGGTATGATACTTTGCAAAAATAATCCATTGGACCTATCTGGAGAATCATAGTGCTTCCTGGCTTCATCCCCACACCGAAACGGCAAGTTCACTAGCTACAATATGGAATAATGTTTGATGATCCCTTCTGGCCATCGGGTCAGCACATACCACACCAGCGACGTCTCTGATTGCATCAGAGGAGTACTATCGGTGATTTTGGAAAGCAGCGAGGAAAACCATCTGCAGCTGGGAATCAGGTTCGCACGAAAGAGGGATTTCTGAATCAGAGTAGGCAGTAGACACTCGACCACATCAAGGAGGAAACAGACTTTCAGGCAGACATCGAGCTGCCGCATTGGGGGCTGCTGACTGATTAGCCAGCCACAGGGTGGGTGGTGCTGAGCTTCTGGCTGGAGCAAAAAAAGAGGAATGAGGCTGGATAGTGCATGGAAGCAGGCAGGGAGGCATGAAGTGTCAGGATCTACAACATCTGGGGATGCTTAATCGGGAGGAAATGTAGACCTCCCACACAGTAGCACTATTATGAGCTCTGATTACACACTAGGGTACAGAAAAAAATAACAAACTAGTGTGTCGGTAAATAATACCCTCCTTGATGCGAAAAACCTACCGCTTTCCTGAAGCTTCCCCCCCTTCACCTGCATGTCTGATAGGTAGAGGGTGCCGAGTGTCTCAGTGGGACAGGAAGGGAGCCCTGCAAGTGCGTGCCTAAACACAGACAGCTCTTGGGAGGGCCACGACAGAGAGGAGAAGCCCGAACCACAAAGGAGAGTGACAGCCCAAGATTCCTTTGGGGAAATCTGCCCAATGGTAACTCAGGTCTTCCCACCTCAGAACCAGCACCTGAGTTGGAGAGCAGGGTGGGGCTGGGTGTGTGAGAGGAGGGAGAGACAGGACCTCAGCTCACTCAGTCACTGGCTCATTCATTCACTCATTCATTCACTCGTTCATTTACTCATTCACTCATTCGGTCTGTAACCCAGCCACCCTCTCCATAACCCCCTTCCCCCAGCAACCCTCAGTTTGTTTTGTGAGATTAAGAGTCTCTTATGGTTTGTCTCCCTTCCGATCCCATCTTGTTTCATTTTTTCCTTCCCTACTCCCCAAACCCCCCATTGCCTCTCAAATTCCTCTTGTCAGGGAGATCATGTGACTCATCTGCATTCAAATTCTAGCCCCACCTCTTGAATGCTCTGCAAACTCATAAGAGTTACTTAGCCCCTATAGGCTTCAGGTTCCTCCAAGTAGTTCCTGCATCATGGAAGTGTTATAAGGAATAAAATGCATGGCACGGTAACACGATCATACCATCACTGGGTTAGACGCATATGGATGATCAATGGCTATATGCTGGTATTGTTATTGAGTCTTTCAAAAAGTAATAATGAGCTCTGGGCTAGGTGCCGAAGGTACAAAGAGGGTGGCTTAGGAGCATAACATTACCCTCCGCTTGTGGAATAAGACACATGGCAAACTTTTCTTCCAAGGCCCTTATATTTCCTTTCTTCCCACTTTCTCATATATAGAAAACCCAGTAAATGGAACAAGGGAGAAAGGGGGCTCTGTGGTCAGAGAGGAGATGAGAAAATGGGAACATTCTAGAATCCTCTCTGTGCCAAGCATACAATAAGCACTTAACAGCTGAACAACTAAGGTGACTCCAGGAGGGCCACATTCTCAGAAGGAGAATGGAAATTTTTTACTTAATTTTCCTGGTGTTTTGGTTACAATACAGTCACTCACTTGGAATTCAAGGTCACAAACTGGTGACCAATGGATCTGGTCTGGCCCAGTGACAAGTTTCCTTTGGTGCGCATGGTATTTTAAAAATTGGGAAAGTCTTACATTTTATTCACATAAAAACCTGGATTTCTGGGTTCTCCTGAAAACTGAGAAGGCCTGGCAACCCTGGCCTGCATTCCTGTGTGGTAGAGGGAGTCTGTGGAGCCTAGCCCCATTCCAGGGTCTTCCCTTCTCTTTCCCTCTAGTGCCACCATCCCCTATTGTATTTCAGCCATCTGGGACAAGGGCACTGCCTTCTCCATGCATTTCTCAAGTAAGCCATCACCTTGTTGGATCGTTCTGGCCATCCTTGAGGTGACCTCAGGTGAGGAGAGAAGACCCGACTCCTGGCACAGCCCTTTCTCAAAGTCATGCCTTCTCTGCACTCACTCATTCCCATGCCTCTGGGCTCGGGTTGCAAGTCCTGATGACTGATCTTCCTCTTTCCACCCAGATCTGCTGACCCCATGTCAACATGGCTGACACCACCCTTCCTTCATGATGATTCCCCTTCCAGGCAATAAGTAAATGATTGAACGACAGTTATTGTGGCATCTGATACAAGGGCAATTTCCCTCTGGTTAGCTGAGCGCAGGATGGGACATACCGGCACATTCTTTGCATACCATCAGCATGACTGAGAGCCATCCCATAGCACAGGCTTTGCTGATTCTGAGATCCCGACATTCACAACTGAAGACATAGGGGAGTTTGAGCCTTGCACAGTATAGTGGTTTTCAAGCTCACTTTGTTCTTTTTATCACCTTCAATCAGCAGCACACTTAGTATTTTATTTCGTTTTGTTTTGTTTTTCCTCAAATGGATCCTTACCTGGGAGCCTGATAAACCCAGAACTTCCCCTGACAGCACGCCCTTGGATCCCTGGGGGCATAGAGAGCCTAACTGAAAAACATGGCCCCAATAGCTTCCTGCATTCCATGAATGAGGAAGCAGAGGCCTGGGCAGGGACAGCAGCTTGTCCAGGCTTCTGGAGGGTGTAAGTGGCTGCAGACTCAGACAAGCCTACTTCTGGGTTCTGGTGCCCTTTGCCCTCTGACACGTCCTCCTCAGCAGCAGTAAGAGCTTGTCTTCTGTTCTGTTGCTCTGACTGGGCATGCAAGCGGAACCCTTCTCTGGCTGAGTGACATCACCATCACTCACTTCGATTTTTGGGTCTGTCCAGCCCAGTACTGCTGTCGCCCCGGAGCAGCCTGCCACCAAGATGGCTCCAATGCCTCTGCCTCCTGGTCTTCACACCTGGGTAGTCCCCTCTCACCTTGTGCCAGGTTGGTCTGTGTGACTAGTAGAATACAACAGAAGCGCTGGATGTCCCTTTTGAGATTAAGTTAAAGAGGCATAGCAACTTCTCTCTCTCTGTCATCAGTCACTCTGGGGGGGAAGCCATATTAAGGAAGGAAGGAAGGAAGGAAATTCACCCTTTTAAAGTGTATAATCAGTGGTTTTTATTGTAGTCACACTACCATGCAACCATCTAATTCTTCATCTAATTCTAGAACACTTTCATCACTCCAAAAGAATGACCCTTACTTGTTCCTCTCTGCCCTCATCCCCTGGAAACTGTTAGTCTGTTCTCTTTTTCTATGGCTTTGCCTATTCTGGACACTTCATATAAATGGAATCATACAGTCCTTGGATCTCCTTGGCCCTTTGTGTCTAGCTTCTTTCATTTAGCGTAATGTTTTCCGGGTCCATCTGTGTTCTGGCACATATCAGTACGTCATTCCTTCTTATTGCTGAATAATATTTCACTGTATGGATATACCACATTTCCTTTATCCATTCATTAACTGGTCACATTTGGGCTGTCTGCACTTTCTGGCTCCTGTCACGAACACTCATGTATGCATTTTTGTGTACACATGTATTTTCAGTTCTCTTGGGTGTATACCTAGGAGTGGAATTATAGGGTCGTAGGGTAATTCTATGTTTAACTTTCCGAGGGACTGTCAAGCTCTTTTCCACAATGGCAATACCATTTTACACTCAAGATGCGGATTTTTGAACCTAGTAAACAGGCTAACAACTGGACAAAAATGGAACATGAAAATGAGCACAAAATTGAGACCTAGGAAAACTGACTTTTGACTTTTCATCATTTAGCATGTGGTTTGGTATCACACAGACTCAGGACTTGTGGTTGTAGTTGAGCCTGCTGTATGTACCCTGACATCCATTCTTCCTTCCTTCTTGGTAATTGACCCCTTGAATTTAAGCTGGCCCATCACTGCCCAAAATAAAGGTGCTAATTCTTAGCTTCTTAGGCATGGCCACTGACTGAGTTCTGGTAAATGAGATGTAATCAGGAGCTTGGTATGTGTCTTCCAAGAAATGACCTCAAGGGGAAGAGGCATGCCCTTTCTCCTCTTCCTCTCTCCTGCTGACTGGACTGCAGAGGTAATGGCTGAACTCAAAATACCAGCTGGCGTTCGGCTCTTCTCCCTCCTACTCCCTCCTTCTGTCCACTTTGGCCTCACTGAACTTCTTTCAATTCCTTGAATAGACCGTGCTGCATCTCACCATGATGTTGGCACACAGTGGTCCTTCAGCTGAAAATTTCCTCTGTATCCTGTATCTGCTCAACCCAGTCAGCTCCTGATCATACCTGGGATGTCTTGAGAGAAGCCTTTTCTGACCTTCCTGACTCACGTGAGGGCCTGCTCTGTGCTGCTTGCTGTTCACTAGTGTGCCTGGCACGGGGTCTGGCACATGCCAGGTGCTTGAAGAATGTCTGTTAAGTGAATGAATAAACGACTTCCATGTCTAGTTGCATGAACTTGGCACTTAACCTCTCCAAGATTTCATCATCGGAAAATGGGGATAATGGCAGTGTTTACTTCTCAGGTTTCTTGTGAGTATTAACTGGGGAAACGCTGGTAAAGAGCGCTCAAGTGTCAGCCGCCATCATGGCTCCCACCACCAATGGTCCTCACTGACCAGCTGTGAGCAAGATGTGGAGCAGGACGTAAATGCGTCCTGTGAAGAGACTGGAGACTCTCTTATCCCGATTCCTTAGGATTACAGGAGTATAATAACCCATGGGCCTCTTCTATCGTCTACCTGCCTGTGCCACTGGCCCAACACACGTGTGTTGTGCCTGTGACTGCGGTGGGGTTTATGTTAGACGAAAAGTCCAGTGAGATGAAAAGATGTTAGAGAGATAATAAAATGTAATGAGAAAAAGCCTGCACTCCTTTGTCAAAAAAACTCAGAATCAAATAGGAGCTTTGTCAGCCTTGGAAAGTTACATGGTCCCCTGAACATCAATTCCCTCATCCATGAAATGGGAGAATAGTAGAACTTACCTGATAGCACTCTGTTGAGGATTAAATGTGAGCAAGTCCCAATGCCCGATAGACAGTAAATCCTCAATAAGTGGCAGCCAGGACTGATTACCAGCAAAGACCCAGAGCACACTCCCCTTTGATGAGCTTGTTGCTTCCTGGGATGATGAGACAAGGTGGCCTGTGCGGTGCCGGCATACAGCATGCAGGCGCAGCAGGGAGAGGCTCTGTCCTCAGCAGCACCTGAAACTGAAGCCAAACCAGGTGAGGATGAACCAAATGAGGCCTCCCCAAGATCTAGGCCAGGGGACAGACACTGCTGATTGGGCCAGTCATGGCAGGACCTCCTCCCAGGGAGCTGGGAGTGGGCCTCTGCCCCTTGAGCAGCACTTCTCCCCGTGCTCGAGGCCTGACAGTCACTCTTGTCACCACCCCAAATCAAGGTTCATTCAGTCCTAACATTCACCATTTCGGCTTTGTTCCAGAACCCACCAGAAAGGGTAATACATGACAACAGAGCTTTCTCCCTTCTGTCCTTGTCTTGTATAGAGTAAGGAGGAGGCATATGATGATAACAGACCTACAAGAGATTCACAGGCCACTCTACTACAGTGGCCACCCATGAGGAGCCACCGTGCCTCGACTCTCACGGAGCCAGAAGCCTCTTCCTGGCCCTGAAGGCATGACCGGCAACACACTCACCAGGCCAGTTGTCAAATATCACTAAGTTTCAAGATGGTGACAGCAGAGCATTGAACGAAGCAGGGGCCCTTTGACGCACAGGACCCTGTGTGACAGCACAGGTCACGTGCCCAGGAAGTGAGTCCCACCCTGCAAATCCATAGTGCTAGGAAAACTGGCCATTAAGCCTGCCAGAGAGCCTCTCAGGAAGCAGGAGAATCTCCTGAGCCCGTTTAGGCTTGGGTTGGTAACAGAAGAAGTGAAGGTGGAAGGTTGGGATAGATACCAACAGCCAGAACTTCTTGGAAGGCAGAACCTCCCTGACCTCTTGGAAGTCAGCCTGCCGTGCCCAGGACCAGACCTGTTGTGCGTGTCACCTTCTCACAAGGGTGGCCTGTCCTTGTGGACTTCCCCACTTATCATGGCGGGCTAGGCCAGCACAGGCCCTGCTGCTGAATGGGACTAGAGCAACCCTGAGATTTCTCTTTCCTGCCTGGACTTTCTGTTGTCTGGTATCTCTCTTAACCCCAGCTGAAATCACTTTTTTCCGTATACTTCTAGGGTCAGGACCCTGAAAATTCCACACTTACGGAGCAAGCCAACCAAAAGGCACTTGTCTTACCATGGTGACTAACCACAGAGAGGTGACCCGATTGCAGGTCTGGGAATCCTGCATACCCACTCGCTCATATAGGGCCTTCCCCTGCAAACAGGTAGGTAGCGCGCGCGTGTGCAGGTGACTTAGCCCAAGTCTGACAGGTCACAGTCCATTAAATAATGTGAAGTCACTTTATGCTCTGAATGTTTGTACCCTCTAAAATTCATATATTGAAATCCTAAAGCCCAACGTGATGAAATTTGAACGCGAGACCTTCAGCTCTGTCCTCGGGAATGAGCCTTCTTGATTTAGGACCAGCCCTAAAGTGGAGCCCATGCTTGCACTGAGGGATTGTCATTCCCCAGAAACACTCTGAAGACGTGGGGGGCTGCCTTCATGTGGAACATTGACACGACCTTATTTCACATGCACCATAGTCTTCAGTTATAACAAACGTTAAACACTCAATTGTTGGTCCCAGCACAATAGTAAAGAAAACAGAAGGAAGTCCACTGGCTTTCAAAACAATGGTCTCATTCAGCTTCCCGGTCACACATGTTGAAGCCTCCATTCCCTTGTAATGCTGAAAATTGCTTCAACCCATTATGGGGCAGGGATCATTCCCTCCAGAGGCTTAGACAAACAGCCAAGTTCCTTAGGTGAGGGTCATCACCCGCTTTGCTTCCCTACCAGATGGTTTCCACTGCCTGGATATCATCCCTCCCACCTCCTGGCCTGCAGCTGGAGGGCCTCCTCTCGTGGCTAATTTTACTTTGTCTCTTAGGATCCTCGCCCTTGGCAGCTCTCCCCAGAAAAGTGAAACTTGCCAATGGAATTAAAGTTAAAAGTCTTCAGAAATGGAAAATCAAGTTAGGAGGCACCTAGTAAGTTCTTGATAACAAGAATGAATGAATGAACAAATGAGTGAATTTACCCCAGGAGTTGACCCCTTCGCTAATAAAGAAAAAAAAAAAAGACCTATATTTCAGGGTTTCTGAATCTTGTTCCTCACTCTTCCTTACCTCCTTTAGAGTCCTGGAATAGTTTTGTTAGCACTGCAAATGTCTGAGTCCTACCCCAAACCTACTCAAATGGAGTCTTTGGAGGAGTTTGAGTTTGGACTGGACATTGCTAACTCCTCAGGGAGCATGTTGGGTTAACAAAATTTGCAAAGCTGTGTGCCACAGGCGCTGTAGCCTTGAGAATGAACCAGATGCTGTCAGTCAGGGAGTTCTGCCATCGTGATTAATATCAAGTGGTTCTTTTTCTTGAATAGCAGTCTGGGGAAATATTAACAAATACTCACTTTGGTTTGTGGGCTGAGCTCAAGCAAAGAAAAGCTTCCAAGAGCCAAAGGACTCATAAAAACAAGTGCATGAAATATGCTACTTCACATTTCCACAGTAAAAGAGAGCTCATGGGTTGCTATTACCTGGAGAAAAATAGACGATGTTTAACAACGCATTAAAATGGTGCCTGGTTACCGGTTATATCACACGGAACTCCACATCTCACTTCACGCAGCCAGCGAAGAGGGTGGGGAAAAAAAGAGAATTGCTGCTGGGTCCGGAGCACGCCAATTTCAGAAAAAAGGCACCGAGGGTTTTCTGGAACAATTATTCTCCTTCTGAAATACCAAGTATCAACTACAGAGCTCATGTCTAGATGTAACTGAGTATTGTATCACTTAGGAGGTCTGTGAGGAATATTTCATGTTGGCTAATAAAGCCTGTAATGTTACACGGTCAAACTGCATTCAGTAGAGTTTGCTTCCAATAATTTATCTTCATGAACAAAACTCACTTCTGCTCCACAAAGGGACCGTCTGGAAGGACCTCACGAAATCGTGGTCAACCCCTGTTGACCAGTGTCCCTGCCTTATTCAGAAGCTATACGGGCACAAACTAGAAGTTCTTACTTGCTAGGCAGAAAAGAGCACTGACTGCTTAACTTCTGGGGAGCAGAATATTGTGGTGTTTCATAAAGGCGTAAACTTTCTACTTAGGTCTCTCTTACCTGTTCTTTTCTCTGTCAGCTCATTTCCCATCATGCTTCCCATTTTAATCCCTCTCTGTATTTGTAAATGAAAGTGAGTCCCTGTTTTAAAAATATGTAGATATCAGTAAGCAGCATGAACTGAGTATTTTGAGGGACAAAGGGACAGCTTGTTCATTGTGACCTAGAGGCTAGTGAAAAATAGAATAGGCTGCTCACAGTGCTTTCCAACCATATTATAACCGGCTGTTTACTTGTCCAATATCCCCTCTTTGATGTAGCCCTGGAGGGCAGGGACCATGCTTTATTTATCTCTGTCTTTCTATATCTACACCACTGGAACATAACAGGCACTCATTAAATATTTGTTGAGTGGATAAATAAAGCCATGATCAAAGGAATGGAGTGAGGGGTGGGGAAATGAGTCCCTCAGAGTAAGATTAATGGATATAATAGTCCAATCACCTTGAATTTAATCAAAGGCTTACTGGAGGTTGCCAGGAAGCAAGAGCTCTTGGAGGTGTGAAAGGTAGATATGTTCATAAACAGAAACGAGTTCTTTCTACTCCTACAGTCCTTGAAGACAATATGCTAACACCTCTTCACCTGGCTCATAGAATACATGGAATAATTATTTGAAATAAATAGTGCTTTAACTCTAAAGAAAAAATAAGTTGGTGCTTTTTTTTTCCCATTTTATTTATTTTTTCAGCGTAACAGTATTCATTCTAAGTTGGTGCTTTTTAATGCATAAAAGAACGAAATTCCAAACTATGAGTTGTCACTGCAGAGTAAATAAATATCTGTTGTTCAGAATGCCCAAGAGAGAAAGCTTCCTACCTTGTCCTGGACACACTTGACACCCAGGATCAACCATGTGGTTTAAATAGAATTTGCTATTTTCATTTCCATCTTACCCCACTGGCCAGAGTGATTGTTTCAGAGGTCAGGATGTCACCTGAGTCAGGTCAATCGTTTGACCCCTTTCCTGGCCACAACCCATGGCTCAGAACGAGATAGGAATGGAGCCTACAAGGGGCCAATAAGAGCCCTTCCCGGGGTTAGTATGAGGGTCTCAGGTCTCTGGGGATAGAGATGCAAGCCTGTGGGTTGATCCAACCACCCACAGTGCAGAAGGAGCTATTCTCAGCAGGAGAGAGACTCCAGAGTCCAAGAGAGAGAAAAACATCATAGGCATCCTTGGGCCCTTCCTGCAGGTTCATGAAACTTCTGTCTGCCCCGCACATCTGAATAGGTATCTATCATCTGCAGCTTAAAGAGATCTGATGCACTCAGCTCGACGCTCTAGACTTAGCAGTATCAGGTGAGGTTAGTGCTGTTCTTGGTAAAAAAGATGATTGTGTCACATTTACATGTCCTCATGCAATCGTTAGCATCCAGCTGTTAAAGCAAGTAGCTCTCCAAGCAATTCAATTCCTTGTGAAACCAAACACAAATGACTTCTTTTCAAAATTCGGTTTTGTTTGTTTTGAAAAAATACAGCTTTATGTCTTGTGCCATTGCCATATTTTATTTTGATGGTTCAGAAATTTGCTTTAAAACTTTCAAATGACTTATCTGCATTGATGTATTTCCTAGACTATGTCAGTCAAATGTTGATCTCTGTTGTTTTTCTATATCTGTTGTGCTCTGGGAACTTCTGCAGCTGGCTGCCTGAGCTTAGCTACTTTGCAAAGGAAGATACTCTATTTTCTTTAAATTAAAATAAATACAGAAACTGCTTTGAGCTGCTCCCTTCCTCTCATGGGTTTCTTAGATCTGGGCCACAGATTTCTGCTCCATTTCAGCCAAAACAAAACAGAATAAAGTCAAAACCCACAGGAGAAACCAAGAAGTAGTGAAGTAAATAGTACAAAAAAATTCAAGTAATTAGAAAGATTGTGAGTTTTTTCGTTTGCATAGACAGAATGCAATACACTATCCATTATGGAGACGACCAAGAAAGCAAACTCAATCTTAGGCTGAATAACAGAGGACTATTGTCTATATAACAAGGAAGATGATTGACAGTTTTGTTTTTTATTTATCAATGCGATTACCACGATGAGTCTGTATTATGATGGGCAATTCAGGGTACCACACCTGGAGAGTGACAGTCACAAACTGATGAAGATCCATCGCCTAGGAAACTGTAGATCTGAAGTCTGACATTTTGAGGAATGAGTGTGAATACCGAGAATGAGCTAGAAATGAAAACAAACTGTAGAAAAGTGCACTACTACACTCCTGTGAGGTGGAAAAGAGTAACTACTTATCAGGAATCATAGAGAGGGGACTGAGGCAGAGGGTAAAGATTCAGAGTTCTGGAGTTCTCTTCTGGCTGCCCTTCAGCCACGGATAACAGCATAAGGAAGAGCGAAGAGAGACCCTAGCTAGCTCTACCACATTGATTCCGTAGTACTGGGCAAGGTTTTAACCTTGGAGAGTCTCAATTTTTTCATCTATTAAAATAGCAATCATACTATAAAACTTCTGTGTTTCTGTGAAAATTAAGTAAGATAAAGTATCACCCAAATACCTTCAATGTATTCAGCCTTTCCTCCAGATATAGAATGCGCACAGATCAATGACCAATTAATGCATTGACGAGGGAAGCGCCAGAATGGCAAATCTC
Organism: Meles meles; assembly: GCF_922984935.1. NCBI lineage: Eukaryota > Metazoa > Chordata > Mammalia > Carnivora > Mustelidae > Meles > Meles meles. Next base: position 116,647,763 of record NC_060066.1, read on the forward strand.
GTTCAAAGGAGTATTGTAGAGACAGAAATATTTGTACTCACTGCCGGAAAGACTACTCGATGAGACTGCTAAATTAGTGGCAAAACTGGCTAATGATCCATAGGATAGCAAAACCGTAAGCTTCTGGGATAATCTTTTCTCTAGGTGGAAATCCTTTACATTTCATTTCCATGTGTAGAGAAGGGGGACATCTTTTTTTCCTCTCCTCGGTTTAGGTTAGGTAGCGGAGGGTCTGTAAATAAGATTGACTGAAGACAGATCCACAAGAGAAGAACAGAAATCTGTAGCATCCAGAGCTGCCTAAGTTAGAGGGGTGGTTAGAACCCGGGTTTATTTATTAATTTAGAGTTAGACAAAGGAAAAGGGGTTTAGAGTTTCTGGGCAGCTGGGTGGGTGAAGTGGGAGGAAGATTAGGGGAAGAGGGAAGGACGGGAAAAAAAGGTCTTCTAGTAACATCACTTACTACTTCTTCCTAATCTAACAGGGAGACACCTTTCTAAAAATTGAAATTGCCTTGATAACTGTAAGTCTTCTTTATGGAATGAAAACTTCGGCCCTGTTTTTTTTTTTTTTTTTTAGTTTTTCCTGCATCTGCTGGTTCTTGATGGCTTTTAGTTCAAAATAATCCATATATCAGAGGCATATTTTGAGGTGGTGTATTCTGGTACCCCTCATGTGGGGTGCAAAAAAACATGTGTTGCATTTGGATAAGAAATGCTCTCAACAAGTGAACACCCACCGATACAGAGCTGTAAAATATCCTAGTGGATAGTAAACTGTGAGTCACGGCCATGCCCCCAGAGAATGAGCTCATGCTGGGGTGGAGCTGCGAGGTGGTGCCCCCGGGTGACACCCACAGGACATGTGGTCATCCTGGTGCTTACTTCCAAGTGCTTGGGTCTCCCCCCCCTTCCCCCGCCCCATGCCTCAGTAGACTAACAAACTGTCTCAGCCTCCATCCCACCAAAGCCCAGCTCCATTTTCAGTTTTCCTAGGATTCCTGGCGTCTCAGAATCTTCTGGTCACTTTGATGCCCTGCCTGCGATGGTTAGCTTTCCATGTCCACCTGACCAGATTATGGTGCTCAGGTATTCAATCAAATATGAATCTAGGTGTTGCTACAGAGTTGGTTTATCGATGTGGTTAACATCTACAGTCAGTTGGGTTTTATGGGAAGGAAGCTAACTTGGCAATATGGTTGGGCCTGGTCCAATCAGTGGAAAAGCCTTAAGAGCAGAGCTGAGGTTCCCTAAGGGAGAGAAAATTCTGCTTCAAAAATGCATCTTTAGCTCCTGCCTGAGAGCTCCCAGCTCGCCAGCATGCTCCACAGGTTTGGGACTTGCCAGCCCCTGGTCACCAGCTGGCCCCGAGACCTGACCTTTACTGCTCACCTTCTTATACCCATTGATCTTCGTCCCACATTTTCCCTTAAGTATCTCTTTCCAGCTTGTGTCTTAACTCAGGCAAAAGATCTGGGGCGCATAACATAGGATGATGGGTATCAAATGTACCCTTTGAGGCAATAACAGCTGGACAAAAAGCCCCGCTGGCCCAGACCACCTTGACTCACGCCTGCACAGATGGACCATGGAGCGACCTGTTGAGTGACTGCCAGTCACTATCTCATTATGTACTCAAATCTCCACCAAGGAGCACAAGACTCATTACAACATTTGTTTACGCAGGTTTCCTTAAGGCGTCTACGTGACCTTAGACCTGCCTCTACGATGATGAGGCCCCCTTTCTAAGTAGTCATTACAATGCAAGCTGGCTGGGTCCAAGGACCAGAGAGGGCCCAGCAGGACTAGCCATGAGGGTCCTTGGCTTTGTGTAGGATAGAAATCAAATGCAAGCGGAGAGGAAGTGAGAGCAGAGATGCGGAAGATTTATGGAGACTGTAGGTAACAACAGTGTCTGGGAGACTCAGAAGGAAATGAAGAGTGAGTCCCATCTTTGCCTGGGGCCTGGGGTATTTACTGAGGACGGTGGCCTGGTGCCCATGTCTTCTCAGGCATCCAGGAACGAAGAGGAGTGTTCAGGTGTCCTCTGTAAATCACTTACGCTCTGGAACCAGGGGTCCTGAGGAGTCCAGTCACTCCTTAGACATTACCTATTGTGCTCACAGGCTCCAAAGAGGTCATTAAGTGCTTGGTTTTACAAGAAATACGTATCTTAGCTGTTCTGTAAGTCATGTGCATAAGGCAGAGGCGTAGGTCTCAGCGAGAACAGAAGCAAGAAAAGGAGTGAAAAAAACAGGTTTTCATGGGGTCCCTTTAGTTTCCCTCTCTCAATCCTGACCCTAAATAAAAGGAACCCATTCACCCTGGCTTGAGGAGCTTTGAAAGTTTTCCCCTGTGATCTCCTTATTTGCTGCAAATAAAGTTTCCTTTGTGTGACAACTCCACCTGGCGTGTTTTGTAGCTGTGACTCACCAAGGAGCCCACTCACTTAGTTCTGTTACCTTCCCACAATCACATAAGCAGTTCCTTTGAAACAAACACAAATTTATAAATATATTCATGTATAAACATATATTAAATATATACAAATATAAATATATAAATATACACATACAGGCATATACATATGTGTGTATGTGTGTGTGTGTGTGTGTGTATCATTTTATATACATATGTATATACATATATAGTATAGGTTCTGATTCTCTTGCCAGGTCTCTTGCTCGGGGCGGCTGCCGCCCTTACTCTGTGCTAATTTACTCCACGCACGAGCATTACTACATTTCACTAATCCAAGGCAGAGTGTGTTACTAACTTGAACAGAAGTTTTGGTGATAATCTTTCTCTAGGAAATACAACAGAGCCGGAAGCTGAAGATCATTGTTCTTAACAGCCATCTGTGAGCAGCACAAAAGTACTTCTTACTGCTCAGCATTTTCTTGATCCCAACCTGCTGCTGTGTTGGAGCCCATCCTCTCCCCAAATCTGTTTTCCTCTGTTCTTTTCTTGGATATCAAGGCTCTAATTTCAATCTCCTCCAATGCCAAAAGAAAACCCCAAATTTCCAGCATTCTTTTCTATGAAGAATATAAATTGCAAGGAGGCAGGAATGTTGGTCCCTTTTATTTTCTTTTCTTTTTTTTTTTTTTTTTTTTTTTTAGATTTTATTTATTTATTTGACGGAGAGAGAGATCACAAGCAGGCAGAGAGGCAGGCAGAGAGAGAGGAGGAAGCAGGCTCCCCGTGGAGCAGAGAGCCTGATGCGGGGCTCGATCCCAGGACCCTGAGATCATGACCTGAGCCGAAGGCAGCGGCTTAATCCACTGAGCCACCCAGGCGCCCCCCCTTTTATTTTCTGATAGATGGCAAGCACTGAGAAGAAACTGTGCCATAAGGCATTCAATAACTTCTTACTGGATGAATGAATGAATTGAATGAATTAAATAAATGCAAATCTTCTCCCAGTGACTCCCATTCTCGCTTAGCACCAAATGCCCTACTTTGAATAACTGAAAAAGCCCACGAACAATCTTTGCAACATAAAATGTCCCGTCTTTTGCTAAATGGTTGGCAGTAGCTATGAGTTTATGTTGGCTGTAATCCCCAGTTATTCTAACGCTAATGTAGGAGTCTTTGTGAAGGTATTTTGTAGATGTGATTAAAGTCCATCATCAGCTGATATTGTAGGGCAGATAATCCGAGGGCTCATCTAGGAGGCTATGATTCAATCACTTGAAAGGTTTAAGAGCAGAACTGAAGCTTGTCTGAAGACAAAATCCCGCCCATGTATGGCAGCTTTGGCTCTTGGGAGAGAGTTCCAGGCTGTCCTTCTCAATGGCCTGCCTTCAGGATTTTAAACTTGCCTTGCCAGCCCTGAGAACTGTGTAAGCCAATTTCTTGTAATAAACCTCTTAGTGTATATCCCTTGCTGGTTCTGTTTCTCGGGCTAAGTCCTGAATATTACAAGAAGGTGTAAGGTTGGTGGCCACAATAATATTTTTTAAGGCAATTTTTCTTTCCTTCTTCTGTATAAAGACCCTGGCATGGCATCTAAAACATAATGAATATTAATTAAGTGGTAGTTATCATTATTAATCTAGAATTCAGAGAAAACTACCTAAATCCAGGATTTACTTGGATTTTGCCAGTCTTTGAGATCTGGTAATTTCTGTCAGAAAATCTTCCCACACTTAATTGATAGATGACCCACTAAGGGATAGTCCAGTTCACTGTTATCATTAATTTTCGATCTGACACAGCCCAATTTTAGAATAAGTTTTTATCTGATAAAATATGTTTGATTGAGCAGGATCCCAGTGGAGGTAATCTATAGAAGGGTGATATAGATATAGGGCATCTACAACTGTCCCTGTCTTTTATTTATTTTTATTTATTTTTTCAACAAGGCTCCATGCCCAACGTGGAGCCCATCATGGGGCCCAACGCCCAGCGTGGAGCTTGAACCCATGACCCTGAGATCAAGACCTGAGCTGACATCAAGAATCAGACACTTAACTGACTGACCCACCCAGGCGTCCGGTCCCTATCTTTTAAATAACACCTCTCCACAATCTGGTATTTCCCATATTGTGAATTCTGTCTCCCCAAGAAAGAATCTTTGTTAACTTCTTCTATTTCTTAGCTGCTTTGCTGCTGGAAGATGGACATGTGACGTAGAGCCCAGAGGTCAGTTACCGACTTGGAGCAAGACTTGGTTTGGAATGAGTTCCTTGAGACTAGGCCTGGCGCCTGACACTAGGCCTGGAATGGTGGTGGCCGTGGCTCCCTCATGAAGTTCTGTGGCACCAGGTGTCATTTCTGGAAGTCTGGTCTAGAATGCAATACTGCAGCCCTCTCAACAATTCTGAGAGTTGTATCTAGGGCTTCATGATAAATCCAAGAGTGGTCTGACTGTCAGTAACTGAGCACCCTGCCTGATACAAATGAGTTAGGGTATGGAAGATGCTTTACACAGCTTTGCCGAATTAATTATGCATTCTGTATTTACATTTATATTCAAATTATACATGTAAATTATGCCTATGGGGGTGGAGACTTTCTAATAGTAAAATGAGCAAAGGTGAAAAATAAGTCTCTATCCCATTATCCCCAACCCTACAGTCTGATTCCCAGGGTAACAACTATTAACAATTCTTGAGTTCTTAAAAAAATGTTGGTACATACACGCACACACCTGTAATCTTTTTAGGCTCAAAAGGAATATACTATGATTTCCTATAACTTGATTTTTTAAAAAGTCTCAATATATCTTCATTATCTTTCTAAATCAGTACAGATTTACCTCCTTATTTTTATGGTTATATAGTAATCTAATATTTGAAACTGTTTTAGTTTATTTAAATGGACCCTATTGATGGGCATTTAGGTTGTTACTAACTTGCTGCTCTTCCCATACTGCCTTCCACATCTTTTGTAAGTTGGTACAATGATATGCCTTTGTACACACACATACCCACTTGTGCAAGTTTATCTACAGAATAAATTCCCAAAGTGGAATTGTGACATCAAAGGGTGTTTGAATTTTAAATGTTGATAGATATTGCCAAATTCCCCTCCAAAAATGTTACCGAAATGTATTTTACACTCAGCAATTTTCCCCTCAAGCATTAATGAGCTTTAAACTGCAGCAGCTGGAGTTTTGTTTGTTTGGTTGTTTTTAGAATTTTGCTTCTTAAACATTGCTTTCTGGGCTTACTTGCTTACTCCAACAAAAGAGCAGAAGCAAGGAGATGAAAATGAGATAGGACAGAGGAAGCCGAGACGGACAGGCTCAGACCCAGGGACTGAGAGTGGCACAGACCAAGGAGCAGGGCTCAGGCAAGGAAGCTTGGGTTGGCAGTATGTTGACCAGGGAACACGGTCCTCAGACAAGATGGAAGTTTGGAGGGTTTCCTTCGAATCATCAGATATGGGGCTGCGGACACAATAGACTTACGTAGGTGAAGCATGTCAGTGCAGTTGACGCAGGAGCTACAGGAAAGCAGCCCACACTTCCATGGCCTGTCCCAGGATGTGGTCCAGCATTCTGTAAGGTATACAAAAGAAGCTTTGTGTGCTTCCTGGCCTTGAAGAGACACCCAGAGTCTGAACTATATGAAGTGCTACAACCCTTCTCATATCATTCACATATTTAGGTCCACTAGTTAAGGTATAACATTAACACTGACCATGAGTGTTTCTCTGGCTCTGTTGCCTCCTGTTTTTCAGGAAGACTAGCTTTGCTCACGCTCCTCCCAAGTAGTTCTGACTTGCTAATTATTGTCTGCATGTACTCAGGAGATCAATTCTTTTGTCTGTGAAAGTGGGATCATCTTAGAGCCTCCTCTACCTCTCTGAGTGATTATGATGGCATCTTCTCTGTCAGTGTTCAAAGAAGCAATTATGCTTTTGGCAGTGAAAGAAACCAGAATATGTTATCCCAAAATATGCCACTTTGTCCTAAGGATTATTTTGAGCCAAAGGTAATTGAGAAGTAGATACAAGAGAAGCTCTCTGGGGGCGCCTGGGTGGCTCAGTGGGTTAAAGTCTCTGCCTTCGGCTCAGGTCATGATCCCAGGGTCCTGGGATTGAGCCCCGCATCGGGCTCTCTGCTCGGCAAGGAGCCTGCTTCCTCCTCTCTCTCTCTCTGCCTGCCTCTGTGCCTACTTGTAATATCTGTCTTTCAAATAAATAAATAAAATCTTAAAAAAAAAAAAAAGAGAAGCTCTCTGCCCTTCCTCTATTTGCCTAAAAGCAGGACATGAAATTTCAAAGGTGTCCCTTCTCCCTCTCTACCAGGAAGAACAAAAGTTAATCACTGAGGACAATTTATCAGGTTAGAGAAGGCACCAGAGGAATCTACATAACAAATTTTACTAACTAGCCTTTATTTACCATTAAATACCCAGATAGTTATCTTCCCACAATTTGCTGCCCTTGCAAAGGCACCAGACCTCTTTCCTTGTCCTGTCATTTCTCTAAACTGTTTTTGTTCTTTTTTGAGGATAGTCTATAAACCCAAATTCTAAGCTACCTCTTTGAGTTACCATTTCTGGTTACCCCCATATGTTACATGTATAATACACGTTAATAAATTTGATTTTCTTTTGCTAATCTACCTTTTATACAGAGCCCAGCCAAGGAACCAAGATAGGTGGAGGGAAAGTTTTTCCTTCCATGCTCTCATTGTATCATTGTCTATTTCTCTCTTTGGATCAATTAGTACTTGCTTAATAAGTTGAGGTGCTCTGATACTGGTTGCATATATATTTATAACTGTTACATGTTCTTGACAAACTGTCTCCTTGATCATTATATAATGACCATCTTTATCTCTTTTTACTGTTTTTGTCTTAAAGTCTATTTTGTCTGATATAAGTATCGCTGTCTCTGCTCTCTTTTGGTACCCACTTGCATGGCATGTCTTATTCTATCCCTCACTTTGAGTCTGTGTGTCTTTAAAGCTGAAGTCAGTCTTGGGTAGACAGCATATAATTGCATCTTGTTCTTTTAAATCATCCAGCTACTCTGTGCTTTTGAATGAGAATTCAATTTACATTTAGTGTAGTTATTGATACCGAGGCCTTACTAATGCTCTTTTATTAAATATTTTCTGACTGTTTCATAGTTCTCTTGTTCCTTTCTTCCTTTTTGCTGTCTTCACGTGTGAACTGAAGATTTCCTGTAGTAGTATGCTTTTATTCCCTTTTTATTTTTTGTGAATCTTCAGTGGTTTTTGCTTTGAGATTACCATGAAGCTGACAAAAAACATCTTACAGATGTAACACTTTATTTTATGCTGATATGAATTGAACTTTGACCACATATATAAAAACTGCCCTTTTACATCTTCCCCTTTTATGTTTGTGATATCACAATTTACCTCTTTTTATATTGTGCATTAGTTAACAATTACTGTAGCTGTAATTATTTTTAATACTCTAGTCCTTTAATTTTTGTATCAGAATTAAGTGGTTAATTCTCCTCTATATCATGTTCTAGAATTTTTTTTTTAAGATTTCATTTATTTGACAGAGATCACAAATAGGTAGAGAGGCAGGCAGAGAGAGAGAGGAAGGGAAACAGGCTCTCTGCTGAGCAGAGAGCCCCATGCGGGGCTCGATCCCAGGACCTTGAGATCATGACCTGAGCCCAAGGCAGAGGCTTTAACCCACTGAGCCACCCAGGCGCCCCTCATGTTCTAGAATTTTTTTGAATTTGACTATATATTTAACTTTACTAGCATCTTGTATATTTTCATGTTAGTAATTAGTGTCCTTTCATTTTAATTTGAAAAAAATCCTTTCAGTATTTCTCATAAGGCAGTTCTAGTGTTGATTCTCTCAGCTTTTGTTTGTCTGGAAAGCCTTTCTTGCCCTTCATTTCTGAAGCACAGCGTTACCAAGTCAAGTGTTCTTGGTTGCCAGATTTTTTCTTTCAGCACTCTGAATGTATCATCCCACTATCTCCTGCACTGCCAGGATTCTGCTGAGAAATCCACTGATAGCCGAATGGGAGTTCCCTTGAAAGTTACAAGCTTTCTCCTTTTCTTTCTTCCTTTCTTTCTTTTTCTTTTTCTCTTGCTGCTTTTAAGAATCTGTTTTTGATTTTTGAGGTTTTAAAATAATGTGTCTTTGAGGAATCACTTTAAGTTGATTCTGTTTGATGGCCTACGAATTTCATGAACTTGAACATCCAAATCTCTTCAGGTTTGGGAAATTTTCAACCAGTCCTTTAAAGAAACTTTCTTTCCCCTTCTCCTTCTCTTCTCCTGGAATAGTAAAATAGGTTTTCTTGATGATACTTCATAGATCACATAGGCTTTCTTCATTCTTTTTCATTATGTTTTCTTTATTCTACTCTGACTGGATAATTCCAAGTTTCCCGTCTTCTATCTCACATATTCTTTCATCTGCTTGACTCATTCTTGCTAGTGAAGCTCTACTGATTTTGTTTGTTTCATTCATTGTATTCTTTGGCTCCAGGATTTCTGTGTGGTACTTTTTAAAATTATTATTTCTGTCTCATTTTAATTTTCTCATTTTGTTATAGATTGTTTTCCTGATTCAATGTACTGTCTTTCTGTGTTTCCTTGTAGCTCATTGAATTTCCTTAAAGCAGATATTTTGAATTCTTTTTCAGGTAAATTGTAGATTTCCATGTCTATGCGTTCAGTTAATGGAAGATTGTTGTGATCTTTTGCTGGTGTCATTTTACTCTGATTTCTCATGTGCCTTGGAGTTTGCCTTGCTGTCTCCGGAGTTGAAGTAGCATCACCTCCTCCAGTCTTTACTAACTGCCTCTGGGAGAGAGATGTCTTTCTTCAGCCCTGCTAGGGATTCTCAGTCTATCTCAGAACTTCTGTGGATATCCCTGCTCAATGTTTCTGGCTCCCCATTGTTTCTTAGGCTTGTATGCCTTCTCTAGGTTCTGCAACACACCAGGCTGAGGGCTAACTGTCCATCTTTTGTCTTCCCAAAGGTGGCAGTGAACTCAAGTTTGTGATTTCTCCTGGGCTGGCAGATTTTGGGCCAGCTTTCTGTGTGTGCTCACTCTATGTCTTCCAAAGCCTGCTTGCACTGCAGGTGGGAGCACACATGGGGAGCCTGTTACAAGGTGATGGGTGTGGCATGCCAAGAGCTGGGGTGCCAGTGGGCAGGCTGAAGAGATTGCAGGTGGGACATTCCCAGCAGCTGGGGGTGGGCCTTTTGATGGATTCCTTTTGCAGCTAGCAGGATTTTTGTTTCCCTTTAGTGTCCCCAGAGAGTCCCATCTACTGATTTCTCTGTCTCATTCTGCTTCCTACTCATGTAGCTCATGATTCAATACTTGGGTGGGGTGAGAGAGAAATGAACCCCTCTAGCAATGCACTGCACAGCAGGGGAAACTGGGTGTCCATGTGCTCTCCTTTTCCTTGCAGGATAGATCACAGACAGACAGGGTCTCTCTTGGTCCTAAGCTGTTCCACCATGGGGGAAGATTCATAAAGGTAAATTCACATTCTTTCTCTTGTCCATTCCAATGTGTCCAAATCTCTCTCTCTATTTTTCGCTCCAAAAGAGTACCAGAACTTTTCCTCTAGAAACCAGAACCTCCATATAGGCTCTCATCAATGGGAGTTTTTGTGAAACAGTGCTTTCCAGGGCTTCAGGACTACAGCCAAGAGGGGCAGAGGTACATTCATGGGCCACTGCAGCAGCCACAGCTGGAGTAAAATTCTATTACCTTATAAACAGGTGGCCAAAATATAAGATGAAACCTGTAGCAACCATGCTAGGGTTCCACGAATCCCCTTTTGAGAAACTCTATGCTAAAGGCTAAATGAATTAATAATACATGCAAAGGTCTCAGGAGACTGGTGAGAGTGATAGCTATTACTGCACTGGGAACAAAGGAACTTGTCATTGGGGAGACGCCTGGCATTAATCCCCCAAACTGTAACATAATAAAGTTATTGCCTTAATGGAACTAAGTATACTTATGTTCTCTGGGCACACCGAGGAGGAACTCCACAAGTTTGCTCCACAGAATTAAAAGGTGTTTTTTTACCTAGTTGTAGTAGTTGGTTGAGATTTGAAAAAATTATTAGATGTTTCCTAGTCAGACATTGGAAGGAGAGGGTACTTTGGATAGAGAAATCACAGGGGTAACTATCATTACCTATACACAAGATGATCACCAGCAAGAGAAAAATGTGAAGGAAAGGTATGCATTATATTTCTATTTAGTCTTCAGTCCACACAGATGATCATTTCTTAGTACACTTTTGCCTTGATCAGAACTGTTGGAATTGAAAAGTATTTGCTAAATCTGACTTCCTTATATGAACCAGACAATTTGTAAAATCCAAACAAATTTTAGTTTACTAATGGCCACAACAGAGAAGTGTGCACTTTTTTTTAAACGTTTTATTTAAGAATAGAGCTTCCCTATGACCCTGCAATTAAACGTTTTATTTATTTATTTGACACATATACATACACACAGAGCAAGCACCAACAGGGGGAGCAGCAGGCAGATGGAAAGGGGGAAGCAGGCTGCGAGGCCCAATCTCCGACCCTTAGGATCAGAACTGAGCCGGAGGCAGACACTTAACCGGCTGAGCCACCCAGGTGCCCCAGAAGTATGCACTTAATAACATTTGGTTGTAGAAAAATAAACAGGAACACAATTAGTTCATATTCTATATTCTTCCCTGTTCCAAGCTTAAATTGGCATTCAGTAATTAGCTGAGAAATATAGGAACAGGTATGTTTGTGGCACTCTGACAATGTTTCAGGAAATTCATGATCATATTACCATGCTCCTAATGAGCTTTCAAAAACACTTTACACTGAACAAACCTGGTGCTATTTCCAGCGCAACTTGTTGGGATTTGAAAGCAAATCTTAGCTCTTAAGAAGAATGAGAGAGATTTAAGGAGGTGTGGAGAGAATGCTGAACTGAATCCAAAATCTCTTTATAAATGTATTTTGAAAAAAAAAATTCAGCATTGTTTTTAAGTCATAACTTCTAGAATGAGAAATAGAAATTGGCAAGTCTTATAATATGCAGACTTGGCCAAAATAGTCTTTCACTTTTTGAAGGTTTTTTTCTTTTCTTTTTCCTTTTTTCATTGTTAGTGAAAGCTCCGTTGCTGCCTTGAGCTTGCAAGCTCTTTGGGCAGAATCCTTGCTCTGTTTAGAGAACAAGGAAAGAGTCATAGTGGAATTCTCACTGGAGAAAGCAGGTAAGGGACATATGAGTGTCCCTCTCTTTGTTACTCTTATGGCTGCAGTGATAGGAACCAAGAGTCTGTGGCCCATGCCACCACCATGGGTTCTCATCAGAGCCTGAGGGACAGCATGGCAGTCAGGAGCTTCCAGAGACATCCAAAGGGGGCAACGACATAGAGCACAAAAGGAGGGACGATAGAAATTTGGGAATCGTCATTATCTGACTTCCCACGATTTCTCATTTGTTCAAAGCCCTGAGGACCCCACTGTGAAAAACACTGTACCAGGAAGAGGAGATAGAGGAAAGAAAAGTAACAAGGGTGGGATGGGAAAGAACATGGGGTGGGACAGAAGGGAGAGGCAGAGAGAGGCAGTCTGAGGGGAAAGGGCAGAAAGGGACCCTGGAATTCTGTTGGGTGGGAGGACCTTGCCAGGACCATCATTTGCTCAGAGCATGGTTGGCCCCTAGATGGCGCTGTGTAGTCAGCACGTTCAGAAAACAACCCTTGCTCCAAGCACAGAATCCCAGCTTTCCCTCTGGTGCCTTTATATATGTGGCACTGGTTTGGATCCTTTCCTCCATAAGGCCCCCAAATTAACTCCTAGATGCTGCCCTTTGTCCTATTCTACCCTCCCTCCAGTCTCTTTGCTCTTTCTTACCTACCCTGCATAATATTAAGTGCTTTACACATATATATTATCTCATGGATGCACGCAGGGAGTCTGTGCGAAGAAGCTGCTTTGTGTGTTTGATGAATGGAAACACTGAGAGTCAGACATATGAAGCAAGAGGCACAAGCTCTCCCAATCATTAGGCTCAACAGCTGGGAGGCACAGTTTGAATCCAGGTCTGTGGGATTGCGAGGCCTGACAGTGGGCGTGGTTGGTGTCTTCTTTCCTGGACATTTGCTCAGGGCCAGGCTGTCCTCTCAGTCAATTGACAATCTTTATTGGATTGCTGTAAATGAAGCCCTTCCCTGAGCCGGGACAGGGAATGTCACAGGTGACTTTTGCTTCCATGGGCAGGGGTGGGGGAGGGATTGAGTCATTAGTTCACCCAGGAGGAACCCGAGATGAGTGGCTTGCTTGTTGGTCACCAGAGTGACATAACTGATTGTGAGTAACCAGAAAAAGGGAGAGAAGGAAGAAAAAAGGGGAAGAAACAAAATAACCTAAGTCATCATTGCTTTCTTCTATTCTGACCATGAAGACCTTTTATTTTACACTTAAGAATTATACCTTTTAAGGTTCACAGAATCAATAGACTAAGAATCCAAGAAATAGATCCTGTTCTCAAATAAGTATCTCAAATACTTATTTATTATTAATTAAATGGTACAAAACTCAAGATAAAGATCACAAGTCAGTGTTATTCCAGTGCTTATAATAATCTTTGAAAAAGAAATCATAACCATTCCATTCCACTTTCTAATTGCTTGAAACTGAGGGGGGGAGTGGAAAGAATAAGAGGGAGAGATAGAGGAAACAGAAGCAAAGGAGGGACCAAAGAGAAAGAGAAAGAAAATGGACCAAGAAGATTGGTGCCTGCACAGGGCGCTCTTGGCCACCTGTGTCTTTCCTCGGGATCCTTTCTTGCCTGTTCTTGCCTATATCTCCTTTATATCTCCATGTTTTTTCTCTCTACACACATCTGAAGGTGGGGGGAGGGAAACAGAATTTAAAGGTGATTCATCCCCACTGCACATCTTACTCTCAGCCTCTTAACTACACGGTCATTTTCCCCATGTTAAAAACAATGACTGCTCAGTCAATTATCAAGTCAGACAAGAAAAAAAAATTAAGATAATTCTAGCCCCGACTAACCACTTTCTCAAAATTTACAAAACTGTTGAATGAGCTCAGTGTAGTTTTGTAGCTACAGAAGAAAAGATGCATTGGCGACAAGGAGTGATGACAAGCAGACAGCTTTAAAAACGGTCCCCTTTGTCCCTGAGACTGTACTGAGCAACTGGCAGGTTACAGAAGAGAGGAAAGAGGAGAGAATTAAGAGAAAAAGCAAGTATGAGATGATATAGTATTAATACTTTCTTTGTATAAAAGTTCTTCAGGGCTCATCAAAACAAAGGGTAATCTTGTCCACGAGAGAAAGAAGAACCGCTTCTGTTCCATCTGGTAAAGTCATCTTTTGTTAGAGAAGGTGCAGCCAAGTGTCCAGAATAATGACCTTCTTTAAGCCCCTCTGTAAACTGTCTGGGTTTTATCAGTGGTCCTGACCTCACAGAAAAGAGCAGTGTGAGAGGCAGGCATCCAAGTGGGTTGGCTTCCAACTTTCAAGACACATATAGGCAAAAACTCTTAAGTTGAGCAGCTGTGAACCGTGAATAGGAAGGACTCAAAATCCATTTGGTTGGAGTGTTAAGATCGAGCAAGAAAACAGTTACTGTTGAGTGTTAGTGCCATTGCGACCTCAATGAGATTTTATCTACAGAGTGAAAGATTAGGGGAGACCTAATTTATTGTCATTCAGAGGAAGTATTTATAAACTTGGCAGAGCCTCATGTGAGAGCGGAACAAAGGCTGCCAAAGGGGTTCATAAATTGAGATGGATGATCTGAACGTGTTTTGCACGTACACCGCACGCAAGGGATTATGTAGACAGAGCATGGCCAGAGCTCAGTCCCGAATCGCCCTGCACGAAACTGGTGCTATTTCTTCCTTGGGCACGGGGTCTGGGGGGCAGCTGGAGTCAGGTTCTGTTAGAATTGGGATGGAGAATAAAAGGTCTTCTGAGGATGAGCCTGCAGAGTGGGGAAGGGACAGAAGGAAGCAGAAGGCTGCCCTGAAAGGCAGGGCAGGTTGCAGCGAAGGCGGAAGACTCTTGCTGAACTGGGCATGAAGGAGAAGAAAAACCCTGAGGGTTAAGCTGGGGGTGGGGGAAGGGGGAGGGACATGACAGTACATGGAGAATGACACAAAGCAATAGCAGCATAAAGGCAAAGGGTTCATGGGGGGTGGGGGGGGGGTGGACGGTGGTGGATGACAATGGTCTTGACCAGTAAGTCTCATGGGCCAAATCTGGCCTGCTCTCTGATTTTGCAAGTATAGTTCTATTGCAAGTTTTTATCTGTTTACAAATTATTTATGGCTGCTGCAATAATGGAGTTGAGTCGTTGTAACAAAGATCATTAAAACCTACACAGCCTAAAATATTTACTATCTTGCTCTTTGCAGAAAACATTTGCTGAGCCCTGGCCCTGACTGTGGTGTCCATGCCCCTGCCTGCCCCTCAGGGAGAGAGGCAACTTGTCTGTCGGGATCGATGTGTCTTGATGGCAAAGCCTGATTCTACTCTACATTTATGATCTACTATTTATATTTATGTTGTATATGCTTAAAGCTTTGCCAGATTGTTCTTGGGAAAGTAAAGGTATGTCATATTTCATTAAAAAGTAGATATCAAGGATGCCTGGGTGGCTCAGTTGGTTGAGTCACTGCCTTCAGCTCGGGTCATGATCCTGGGGTCCTGGGATCGAGACCCACATTGGGCATCTTCCTCAGCAGGGCACTTGCTTCTCTCTCCGCCTCTGCCTGCTGCTTTGCCTGCTTGTGAGCATGCTCTCTCTCTCTCTCTCTCTGACAAATAAATAAATAAATAATCTTAAAAAAAAAAAGGAGATAGCAGGTGCTGCTAAGAGACGGGAGAGAATGCCCAAGAGACCTGTAATATAGCATCTCTGAGGACTCTCTTTCCTTAAAGCAGCAGCACACTATTATGGCTTTCATTGCCTACCCCCAAAATTCAGATGTTGAAGCCCTACCCCCCTAGTACCTAGAATGTAACTTTATTTGAAAGTAGAGTTGTTGCAGATGTAATTAGGTAAGGAGAAGTCATTCTGATGGGCCTCAAATTCCATATGACTTGGTGTCCTTGTAAAAAGAGAAAATTGGGTAAAGACACAGAGAAAACACCACGTGAAGATGAAGGCAGTGAGCTTGGCAACAAGCAGCGGCCAAGGAATAGTGAAGATTGCTGCAAACCCTCAGAGGCGAGGGGGAGGGGTCTGCAACGAATTCTCCCTCTTCCCCCCTACCAGAAGCAACTGTCCCTGACCATACCTTGATCTTGTACTTTCAGCTTCCTGAACTCTGAGACAGGACATTTTGGGGGTTTAAGCTGTTCAGTTTGTAGCAAACTAACAATACCCACACATACAAGGTTTCCCATGTAGACATTTTCTGCTGGCAATGACCATCTCCCGAGGGGCCACTTTCATTCCCAGGGGACACTTACTTTAGCCCCAAGCTCCCAGGAGTCCAAGGGTTTTGCTTTCTTTCTCCCAGAAAATCCCAGCTTGAGAGATAAGCCTCCTAACCCCTGACCTTCAGCTCTGGGATTGCCTGATTCCAACCATTTTTCCTTCCAGAGACTCTGGCACTGTCGTGGGCTTCCTTTGCATGCCCGCGCTTAAGATAAACCAGAAGTGCTTTATCATACTTCTGATTCAAACTCATCTTCAGGGTTTAATCATAAGCTCTAAAAGCCATCAATCCTCTCTGAAAATGCCATGTCTTTTGGAGGTGTGATTGAAAACGTGAGTGTCCCAGTTTCCCCCATAGGTCAGGAACTCCTGCCACTGACTTACAGATCTGTATGTGCCCCAAACTTTGTGAGTCGCCTCCAGTCAGTTTTAAAGGTACTTATTTATAGGACTGTATTTTATCAGGTCATGATAAAATATTTATCCTCAAGTATTAAAAATTTATCTAGTAGTTTAGAGGCACCTGGGTGGCTTAGTCAGTTAAGCATCCGACTCTTGGTTTCGGCTCAGGTCGTGATCTCAGGGTCATGAGATTACGTGGGGTTCCACACTCAGCATGGAGACTGCTTGAGATTCTCTCTCCCTCTTCCTCTGCCCCTCCCACTATGCACTCTTTCTTTCTCCATAAAATAGGTAAATAAATCTTCTTTTTTTAAATGTGACTAGTAGTTCATAAATGAATCCATGAGATAATTTGATTTCAAAATGGAAGTCTTCATACTTAAGTAAAGCCTCTATTTTAAAGGAACGGGCAGCAATTGTCCCTTTAAAAATGATCAGTCCTGGGGCGCCTGGGTGGCTCACTGGTTTAAGCCTCTGCCTTCGGCTCAGGTCATGATCTCAGGGTCCTGGGATCGAGCCCCGCATCAGGCTCTCTGCTCAGTGGAGAGCCTGTCTCTCCCTCTCTCTCTGTCTGCCTCTCTGCCTACTTGTGACCTCTCTCTCTGTCAAATAAATAAATAAAATATTAAAAAAAAATGATCAGTCCTTCCCAATTCTTGTTTATAGGAATGATCAACAAGTACCAGGACAAGAAAGGAACAGCACACACTGTCCTTGAGGAGCTCTGAGTCTAGAGGGGAAAGTAGATAAAGAAATCAAGGATGAACTACAGAGAAGCCAGTGCTGTGTGAAGCACGTGTGTTGGAGAAAAGAGGTGGACACTAACTCAGCAGGAAATGGCACAGTCAGTGTAAGTTGAAACAGGCTCTAAAAGTCATGGATGTTTGAACTTGAGTGAGAGTTATTCCGATAGTAGTACAAGAGCTTTCCAGAAAGAGGAAAGAAGAGTTAACATTTTGTGAGCACCTGTTAGGCTAACATCATGCTAAATATATTCTGTACATTTACATCTTTATTGTGACTTTCTGAGATGGGTACTATAATTAAAATTTTCTATTGTAGTAAAACAGATATAACAAAATATATAGTTTTAACCACTTGAAGTGCACAGTTGAGGCATTAACTACACATTGTTGTATAAATGGTCCTAACATCTACTTCCAGAACTTACTCATTTTCCCAAAGTAAAACTCTGCACACATTTTAAACAGTAACTCCCTATACCCAGTCTCTCCAGCCCTGGGCAACCACCTTTCTACTTCCTGTCTCTGTGAATTTGACTACACTAGGTACCTCATATTGGTGTAACCATGCAATATTTACCCTTTGGTAACCAGCTTATTCCACTCTGTAGAAGGTCTTCAAGGTCTATGTTGGCTCGTATTAGGATTTCCATCCTTTTTAAGGTGAATAATATCCCACTGTGTTTCTATGCCATATTTTGTTTGCACCTTTATCCAAAGATGGTTGCTTGGGTTGCTTCTATGACTTGGTAAATTGTGAATAATGTTGCTGTAAACATGAGAGTACAAATACTTATTCGAATCTGTGCTTTCTTTTTGCTTACACCCAGGTGTGGAATTGCTGGATCATATGGCAATTCGGGGATTACCTAAAAACACTTGGACAACAATTTTTAATTTTTTTTTAAAGATTTTATTTATTTGACAGACAGAGATCACAAGTAGACAGAGAGGCAGGCAGAGAGAGAGAGAGAGAGAGGGAAGCAGACTCCCCGCTGAGCAGAGAGCCTGATGCGGGACTCGATCCCAGGACCCTGAGATCATGACCTGAGTCGAAGGCAGCGGCTTAACCCACTGAGCCACCCAGGCGCCCCAATTTTTAATTTTTTTGAAGACCCACTCTACTGTTCTCTGCAGAGGCTGTATTATTTTACATTCCCACCAGCAATGCGCAAGAGTTCCAGGTTCTCCACATCCTTGCCAACACTTGCTGTTTTCCAGGTTTTTTTTGTTTTTTTTTTGTTTTTTTGCTAATAGCCATCCTCATGGGTGCAAAGTGATACCACACTATGATGAAGGAGTATGCTGATATCTGTCTTTTTTCAGACGAGGAAACAAAAGCTTATGAACTTGCCCAAGGTCACCTGGCCAGTACATGGCAGATTCAGGATTTAAACCTGAGTCCCTCCTCCTGTGGTCCTGGGTTCTCAAACATGATACCGCCTGGCCCCCTGGGGAGCTGGAAGGGAGCACAGGAGACTTGCAGAATGTAAATAGAGGAAGGGGTTGGGGTGGGGGAGCTGAGAATGGGGATGAGGTTGTAAAGTATGCAGGAGCCAAATCATAAAGACCTTTGTGTTTTTTCCTAGAAAAAGCTTTAGTTCTTATAAACAACTTAGAAACCTAAAATGTATATAGCAGCCATATTAGTCTAAGGATAAAGAGAAGGAAACATGAGATGAGCCCATGGGAAAAAAAAAACCCAAAAACAAAAACCCCATTTCTCAGAAATGTAATCAGAATAGCTGTAGGTTAAGACCTAATGTAAGGAATAACTTATTTTTTCCATCAAAGTACAACTGAAAATAACCAGAATAATGTTGGCTTCACATATTTCCATTTGTACTGAGCAAGGATATTTTGGGGCATCTGATGGAAAATATAACCTCAAGGGTTAAGGGAGCATTCATCAGACATCTCAGTGAATTCCTATAAGGAATTTGTACTTATATGAGATAAAACCTCTAGCACATAGTCCTAGACAAGGGGCCCACAAGGAAGGAAGGATCCCACTGTCCTTTTTGGGGTTTAGTCTGTCCAGGCCTGCCTAGGCAGCCTGCACTCAGGATTAGGGAAGGAGAGAAGGATCCAGGTATAGGAGAGACTCAGGAACCTATGGATACACCTAGCATCAAGGGTGCCAATGGCCAGAGCTTTCCCCCTTGGGAACGTCCCCTCTTATGAATTTTCAGGTGAGACCAAGCCAACGATCAAGAAGAAAGTTACAGTGCCTATGGGGTGGGACCGAGCAGGGAAGGGAGGGCCCCGCAGAGAGGGTGCTGTCTGTGCCCCAGCGGGCTGAAGGTCCACAGTGCTGAAGCCCCCCAGCACACAGGGTCTCCTAAAGAAAAGCTTAGAGGCTCTTGGACCTCCAAGACCTGGTAATGAGGGCTCGCTGGGCCCGGGTGCAGTGGGGCAGAGGCAGGAAGGACAGATGGCCAGGCTGGGAAGCTCCCATCACCAAGTAGGCAGAATGTACCACTTCTCCACCTTTCTTGCTCCTCCCCAAGCCCAACTATCCTCCAGGATAGTCTGACTGAGCCCAGTAAAGCATTCCCAGCGACATCTCAGAAAAGGGACAGGCATAAGGACAGGGAGCTGAATAAGGCAAAGCACGTGCACCCGCCCTTCCACGGCCTTGGGTTGCTGCAGGTTGGGCAGGTGCATGGCAGGTGACTCTGGGGAGCTGTTGGGTGGGGTTGATCCTGGGCCCACTGAGGTGGCTTTGGGGCAGGGGGTTAGGGAGTTCTGGCAGGACAGGGCCACATGAGGCTCAGCTCCTTCCTTGCCGAGGAAAGCCAGCAGAAAGGAAGCTTCTGTTCCTGGTTGAGCCTCAGCGGCTTGTTGTTGGGCAGGGTAGGCATGATTCGCTCTCATTTGCCAATAGGCAAGGGAGTCACGGAGAGGTGAGGTCACTTTCTGACATCAAGCAGGCCCTAGCGGGGCAACTGGGGACTGGAGCCAGGGCTCCCAGTTCCCAGTCCCAAGCTGGTCCTTTTGCCTTCCTCCTATCCACCCCACATGCCTCCCGTGGCTCAGGGGCCACCTTAAGCCTGATTTCAGGAGTGTGCACACTCGTGCGACGTGGCTTTCTGCGTTCCCCATAGGAGGCCTGTGTGTATGCACACGTGGGTGTGCGGTGTGAAGGTGTGCTCGTTACTTTGTCCAGGTGTAATTGCATGCTTGCAAATTCAACACACACATGCGGGAGCTAGCACAAGTCTCTCCTGCCTGCCCCTCCCTTGGTAACCTCGGGACCCACGGGATATTCCCTCCTCTTCCGCCTCGAGTAAAGGAAAAGGCACTCTCTTCCCTCCACAAGGCCCCCCTTCTCCCTGTTTGCTGAATCCTCATCCCTCCCAGGGCCTCTAGGCCAGGAACCGTCTTCTCTTTTCTCCATGGTCTCCGTCTCTCTCTTTCCGTTGGGTTTTTCCTCCACCTTCGGGCATTCTCAGGCATCCCTTAGCATTTGAAAACACCCACCCTTCCTGGCTCTGGATCTCTCCTCCTCTCCAGATGTCTCCTCCCCCCTCAACCCTCACATCCCCCCGACCTGTTGAGTTTCTCCAGAGGGCCTACATTTGCAGCCTCCACTTCCCAACACCAGCATCTACCCTTTTAGCTGCTTGCTGCCTGCCTTCCCCTAACATCCTCCTTTAAAAGGGCCCTTCTTCCCAAGACTGCCCTTGACTACAGAGCTCCCAACTGGTGGGGACTTTTCCCATTGCCTCCTTTTCTCTCACCGGACCAGAGGCTCCTCTCCACTGTACTTTGAAGATTTCCCTGGACTCTGACCTTCGTCTCCATCCTCGGTACCCCTGGACTGGTGGTGGTCTCCTGAAAAACTCATGTCTCCAGCTCATACCATTTCTCTAAACCCAGCAGTTTGGGGCAGAGCACATTGTGCTCGAGAGCTGATGGCAGTTCCCCCAGGGCTGGCTGAACTCCTCGGAAGCTCGGGCCAGACCTGAAAAGCTTCTGGCTTTCAGCCTTGTCCTCTCCGTGTGCCCATGACACTCAGCACAGCATAATGATTTTGCCTTCCCTGTTGGACTGCAAGCTGGGAGAGGACAGGGACTCTGTCTTCCCCCAGAGCCTAGCCCAGTGCTTGGCACAAACCTACCCAGTATCTATTGAATCAGTGAGTGAGCAGATAAATGAATGAAGTTGGCTGTCTCTGTGTGAGAGGAGCCATGGGCCTCACAGGGAGGGTCCCAATGTTACTTAGCCTACACACAAGCAAGCTGCAAGGTCCTTCCTAGTCACCAGCTCTGCTCCACCATGGGCTCGGCCTCCTTGCTGTGTGAGCTAGTATTAGTGCAACATGGGGTTCCTCCACTCCCCAGGTTCCAGAATGGGCTCCAGGCCACCTCCCTTAAGGTGATCCTCGCAGGGGTAGGGGGGGGCAGATGACCTGGGGTGACCCACTGACAGTCCCCATATCCTGGCTCAGGAAGCCTTTGCCCTTCTCTGAGCTCTAGTGGGTGATGGATTCTGTTCCATCTTCCATGCAGCTGGAGGATCGCAGTGGTTGTTCCTCTGGCAGGGGACAGAGGCTCAGGTCTGTGCAATAGCCAGGTAGGGGCTCAGAGTCACGTTGCTTTGTGGGTATGGCTGGTGCGGCTGAGTACCCGGGGGCAGGAAATGGGTGGTCCTGGGGTCAGGCACTCGTGAAAAGACTTTCATCAATTAGGGACTGTGTTTCCTAAGCCCCTATTGTGCCTATACCTCTGAGAATTTTGCCTCTAATGGTTCATTTTAATGGCTAGCGCTAGGATGGAGAGAAGATTCTGGGCACAGAGTAGTCAGTGTGAAGTTCTGACTGAGGAGAAGGATGGGGTGATAGTTTTTGGGTGGGTGTGAGAATTCAGTTCTGGCTTAGCCTCGGAGAACTGGGACATGGCCTTCTGGGTGGGCCCAGGGCTTCTGGAGATAACTTCCTTTCCCCTCTCAGGGTCAGGGGGAGCAGAGGCAGAGAGGAAGCCATTCAAACAGCAGGATGGGTTTAGCTGGGTGAGAGGTGGGACCACCCAAGAGTGACAGGGCCGGGGTCCAGCCAGGGGCCCAGAGGGCCTGGGTCTCTCCACAAGCAGTGTAGACAGAGTTGCACCTGCTGGGGTACCCAGAGGTTGGCTGAACCTGTTTCAAAGGTAACTTGCAGGTCAGGGGTAGGGAGTTGTCTTGGTCCATTTGGGCTGCTGCGGTAAAGTACCATAAGCCAGGTGGCTTATCAGCCACAGACATTTATTTCTCACAGTTCTGGAGGCCAGAAGTCCAAGATCAGGAAGATAGCCTGGTTAGTTCTGATGAAGGCCCTCTCCTGGACTGCAGATTGCCCGACTCCCCCTTCTCCCTCAAGTGGCAGAAAGAGGGCAAGGGAGCTCTCTGGGGCCTCTGTTCTAAGGGCACTTTATGAGGCCTCCACCCTCATGACCTAGTCATCTCTCAAAGGCCCTACCTCCTAGGCCCAACATACTGGGATTAGGAGTTATCATATGGATTTGAGAGGACACAAGCTTTCAGTCTATAACAGGTGTTGATGCCGATCTTGCCATAGTACTGGGTTTGTGGAGATAAAAGAAAGGAGGCTGCTTGAGAGTTTGGGGAAGCCTGGGGTGTTGGACTCCTACTTGAACCCTCCTGCCCTTGATCTCTAGGGTAAGATACGGCAAGTCATACAGGCTCTCTGGGTTCCTGTTTTCCAACAGGGACTGGAGAGGAGGCCTGGCCATGTCTTATGATTTCCCAGGAAGTGGGAGACTCTGTGGGTTAAAGGGCAAAACAAAAACATTGAAAAATGAAACAGGAAAGTGCCTAAACTCTTGAGAAACCATTGGTGTATCAGAGGTCAAGCTGTGCTTGGTTGGTCACAGAAACCCCCACGGGAGGCCACACACCTGTCCCACCTAGCAGTGACCCTGGACTTGAGGCCACGAGCCTGAACGCCTAGGTTCTCAACCTGACCCTGTCTCTGGTTCCTGTGCTCTTGCCTGAACCTCCGTGCCTCGGCTTTCCAGCTATAAAATGGGAATTTTCTGTGGTCCAAGAGTGTGCTTCAGTTCATCAAACACTGTAAGGAAGAGCAGACCTTGCAGGAAGACAGCCTTGGGTCTGAGAGGGGAAGGGGACGGGGAGGAAGTGAGAGGCTGAGCCAGGTCCTCATGTCCAGGTGGTAGGGGAGGACCATGGAGCAGGTGCTATTGCCATGGAGAGAATCTCGGCCAGCTGCCTCCACTCTGCACTGAGCCTGGATGCCTTCATGCGTTTCTCTCTCAGCCTTAGCTGGACGGACACTGTGTTCTTGAGGGAGATCCTGTCCTAGGGCGAGGAAGAAAAAACAGAGGAGGCCAGGTCTCTCCCCTCATGGCAGAGTCCAGGAAGACCCTGTTTCTCTCACAGCCTAGGAACCCAAGGATCACTCTGTTCCTGGAGCCCTCGGAAGGACAATTTACAAGCCTGTTGGAGATGACTGCACTGGCGTTTAAAGAACCCTCAGCGAAGTTCCTCTTGTTGTCTCTGACCTCCCATCACTGCCAAGCCTGCTGTTCCTTCGTCCCTCCCTCCCTTCCTTCCTACCTTTCTTCCTTCCTCCTTCCCATAATCGCCGGTTGACCAGCTCTTCCCTGCTTGCACTGAGCTGGATGCTGGAGACACAGATGGAGAAGATTGCTGCTGCCTTCAGGGGACACCAAGGCCTAGAGACAGATAAGGGAACACTCAGTGACCTCTCTGGGGAGGTGAAGGCTGGGATTGTGCCCCTCGGAGCTGGACAGAGGAGACAATGCTACATGGGGCCTATAGGTGGCAGCAGACGCCCACCACGGCCGGCAGGGGCTCCTGGATACCTGAGGGCAGGTACCCACCCAGGTGCCAGGGGCTGAAGTGAACCTCTGCCAGTGGGTTGGCTGTGGGGGGAGACCGGTATCTTGAGTCTCTGTTCACCCCATCCTTAGAAAGACCTCTGGTTCCTCCACTTCTTGTCCTGATGCTTTCCCCTCATGTTTGGGAAGTAGCATTAGAGGGACCTGGCTGCTCCTGGGAGGGGCCAGACATTCTCCATGCAGCTGGTAACCCTCATAATAACTCTGTCAACCAGCTATCCTCAGCCCCATTCTACAGATGCAGAAATCAAGGCTCTCAGCAATGAAGGCGACTCCCAAGTGAAGGAACAGCTGTGTCTGATTCTGTTTCCATGAAGCCCGTGAGGCTATGTGGGCACACCTGTTGTTAGCAGCTGGGGGGAGGGGCAGGACCCCAGCTCCACTGAACTTTGCAGCAGGCTTTCCCAATCCACGTGGGGAGTCCCTCTTTCTGCTCGGCTGCTAATCTTCTTTACTTCTGCTATCCTTCCTTCCCACACCCCAGTGTGCTTACTGTAGTGCTCACTATCCCACATCGTGTCCAAGAACATGAACAGTCTTCATGCCTGTCTATGCAATATTATAATGGAAATGACTTGTCACACTTGTGTCGTGGCGAACTGCTTACAAAGCCTTCTGCTCTGGGACTTTACTTTTGCCAATACCCTTTCAGCAAGTATCTTGCTTCTCCCTTTCTTTTTTCCCCAGGTCTTTGATCCTTCAAAGCCCAGCATGTGCCCCTCCTCCAGGCAACTAATCCCGAGGCTTGCAGTGCACCATGGCCTTGCCTCTCCTTGGGCTCCTGTTCCTTTCCCGGCTGGGCTCCCGCAGCTGGCTAGGCCCGGCCTGATGTTAGAGAGGCAGGGCCGGATGGCAAGAGGCCAGAGCGCTTGTGCAATGCACCCTATGGCAGGTGCCTTCCCTTACTACCTGTGTGACTCCGAGAAACCTACTTAACTTCTCTGAGCCTCTTCTGAGCCCCTCCGTAAAGATAGGCTCAATCATACTGCCTACCTCAGAGGGTCTCTGTGCCGGTTCAATGAGCTGGTCTCCGTTCAATAATGTAGAGTATATACTGCAGTGAAAGCACCCCGAGAATGGGGGTCATGTACGTGGAGCTCCCAAAGCGCCTTGTATGATGTTTTGCACATAGCGGTTGGTAAATACACACAACTGTGTTGCAAAAGCCTGACCCCCTTTCCACCACGGCCCGATTCCCAGACCTGGCTCTTGTCTCCCTCAGAGAACAAGGGAGGATGGTTTTACCCTTCCCTACCTTGCTGCGGGGGGTGAGGCTGCCCTTGCCCTATCCCTATCCTCCCAACCAGGCAGTTTCTGTCTGGGAAACTTGGAGCAGGGGAAATAGGCTTTGGAAACAATAGGCCAGGCATGTGTCCAACTCCACCCGCAGCTCATGGAGCCTCATATCCTGGTCTGTACAATGTGCCTGTTGGGTCGTCGGTGCATGATTTGGGATGAGACACGAGAAGAGATTCTGTGAAATCATCTGCATTTCACAGGCTTAGCTGCTGTTACTGTCGTTCAGCCTGCCTCTCCTTGGGTCTTCTGGTCTCGTGTGCCCTCCCCAGACTGAAACCCCTTTTCTCCCAGAGGCCCCTCCCAACCTGTGTCTTCCCTAATGAATGACTTATTCCCACAGGGCTTGGCACAGAATAGATGTTAAGCCTTTCTCCTCCCTCCTTGGGCTGCCTTAAGCCTTTCTTTTGCCTCCTTGCTGCCTTTTAAATCTTAAATCTTCCCAGCAATCCACCCCATGGTAGGAACAACAGCTGAGTTCTTACCGTGTTTCCTGCCTGTACTAAAGGGCTCTCCGTGCATTGTCTGAGTAAATCTTCAGAACAGTAGGCACTGGCCTCATCCATTTTTAAAAACGAGTAAACTGAGACTTCAGAGGTTTCTTGACAAGAGGTAACTTGTCCACGGTTCCGCAGCTGGTTAGGTCTGCTCGTGGAGCAGCACGTAAACCAAGAAAATCCGACTCTGGTAGCCTGTGCTCTTCCCTGGTGGGGCTTGCTGTGCCCATAGCCTTCTGGATGCTTCAGCTGTGAGCCTGAGGGCGAGGGGCATGACTTCATCACCTCTGAGTTCCCCACGGTACCTGGTGTGGGGCGCCTAAGTGGGAACTCTGGGTGGGAATCGAAGGATATGGCTTCTGGGTCTTACTACACACTACTTATCTGTTGTCTGTGTGATTTGGGGCAAGTCAACAGGACCTCTCTGAAGGGGGTCATCCCTGCCCACTGGTCAGAAGGACTGGATGACAGTACATATCTGAAAGCTTAGTGCCCTCTGTTAGAGTCACTGAGGCATGGGGGTCTACATGGAGACCCCTGGCACAGGAGCCCCAGACCACCAGCAGGAGTCCCCAGAGAGGCATTCTGCTTCCCCAGGCCCACACCTCCCCTCAGCATGAGGCTCTCTCTCTCTCTCAATCTCTCAATCTCTCTCGGATCCACGAAAGCCTGTGGCCCCAGAGCCCGTCTCCTTTTGTCCACTTTGTATGAGGAAGTTATGATTTTCCTGTGTACTGATTTACTATCCTGGGGCAGATGCCAGGGCACTCAGTAATAAGTTTATCCACAGATCCTAGCTGGGTGGGTGCAGAGTAACCACTGGGGCCGTGAGAGAGGATGCTGTCCCCGGTGACACGAGCTGCCCCTGTCCCATTCTGGCCCAGGTCCCTTTTTGGAGAGAGGCTAATAGGGAACAGCACTGCATAGAGACAGGATCAGGGCTGAGACAGGCAGAGAACCTGGGTTTCTAAACTCCTAGCCCAGACCACCCCCCCAACCCTTGCCCTTGGAGCTGCATTCTCTGTAATAACCTTGACGGTGCCCCTGACTGGTTTCTCCCAGGCTATGTCTCAGTTTTCCCATCTGTAAGATGGGTGAATCTTCTTGACTTGTTCCCTGATGGAAGAGACTCAGAGGCCTCAGTGCTGCCTCCCATCAAGTGTCTGTCACTGTTTACAGGCAAGAGCCCCAGAGCCTGGCAGGAGAGGAAGCAGCTAGCATGGCTGTCTGGAAGCAGGGGCATGGAGGGGGACTGTCCATCCTCAGCTGAACTAGTAACAGGGAATGGAAGGCAGTCAGGGTTTGGGGAGCTCTGGCAGATGTTCTGGGGTGCCACAGGTCTTACAACTCTTCCTTATCTTTCTGCTTGGCCCTAACTCCCTGTGGGCCCCTCTCTGCCTTCTTCCCTTTCCCTGTAGCTTTTTGACCCATCTGAGGCAGCTCCCAGACACACATCTGCTCCCTGTATCTCAGGATGGGCTCATTATTCAGCCTGCCATGCCCCCACCCAGCTTCACCCTGCTCACTCTTCAGGACTCACTTTAAACATCAGCACCTTCTCCAGAAGCAGGACCTGACTCGACCTGGACTTGAGTGCTCTCTCATGTGGGCTGCACAGTGCAGAGATGAGTCTTCTGTGAGACCACTGACCTCAGTTCTCCTTGTATCAGTTACTGGTGTGTATGTGTGTGTGTGTTTGTGTGTGTGTGTGTGTGTGTGTGTGTGTGTGTGTGTGTGTTGACCTCTTGCCCAGGACAAAGTATGGAGTAATACTTAAATGAGTGAACTAGGGAACTGTGACAGTACAAATAATCCCACACTGGGCCCTGCCATGAACGGGCTGTGTGATCTTGGACTGGCCCCTTGCCCTCTCTGGGCCTGAGTTTCTAAATAAGTACCATAAGACAGACTGCTGGATGTCCCCTAAGGTGTTCTCCAGCTCAGACCCTCTAGCATTCTACATTCTGTGCCTCCAGGGTGGTGCTCTCTGCCAGGGGAGGAAGAGTGCCCTGAAAGGAGCAGTGCTTGCAAACAGCCTGTGGAGAGAGGGGGAATGAGGGCACAAGAGAGTCTGCATGACTGAAGCAGAGGGATGAGAGCAGGTGGGATGAGAGCTGGAGGCCGAGGAGGCCAGGGATGAGGACAACAGACACCGAGTCCTAACTGTGTGCCATGCACCATTCCAGCACTCCACACATGAATTCCCATGGCAGTCCCATGAGGGAGTACCATGATGACCCCGTTTTACAGACGAGGGGACTGGGGTATGGGGCGGGTGTTCAGAAGGTAACTTGCCCAGGGTCACACTGACAGGGAGTAGTGGGTCAGGTTGCATGTTTAGGCAGTCAGATCCAGAACTCCTTGCATCGCTGAGTTGAGTGTTGAACCATAAAGGTTCTTGAACTTGGCACTGCAAAGTTTTATGTCTTCCCTAGAAGCGATGGCAGCTGTCAATGGGTTATGCATTATATCCTCACAGAATTCCATGTGTTTCACAAAGGTCACTCTGGCTGCCATGGGGACTAGCAGGGAGCTAGGATGGGTCTGGGGTAGTGTAGCACAGATGCGTTAGGAAGCATGGCAGTCGACCTTGAGAGTTGTGATGGAAGCTTGAACTAGGGTGACTGGGCAGAGTGGGGGTGGAGAAGACTGGATCAAACTGAGAGAAATTTAGGAAATAAAATTCCCATGGCGTTGGTGGTGAATTAGATATAGGCAGTGAGGAAAAGGGAGCATGCTGTGGAAGAGAACCCAGACTCCAGAAGGGGGGGAGGCTTGGGGAGGTCATGAATTTGAAGACCTGTTGAACGTGGCGCTACCCGTGAGAGATCCCAGGGGAAACAGCCAACAGCAGGTGGTTATACGAGTCTAGTGAAAGACCTATGCTCTCTTTGCCATAGGTAATTAATGCCATGGGAGTGAATGAAATTTACCATGGAGAAAGTACAGAGCAAGGTGCGGGGCTCCAAGTTTTAACGGACCAATATTGGGGAAAAGTCTATACCGGAGACCCAAAAGGAGTGGCCAGAGAAAACCACTAGGTGATGAGCAAAGTCAGGTAAGACTCCAGTTAAAAAGTGGACCATGGACATGCAGCGGTGGGTGCTGCCAGCCACTTTTCTTGGGGAGCAGATGGGCAGGAATCTAGGGATAGCAGAGCAATGATGGGAGGAGGTCAGGAGAAGACGACAGCATAGTATAGGAGCTATCTGGAGAAGCTGAGTTGTAAAGAAGAAAGATGGTGATAGCTAGAGGGGCAGGAGGACCGAGTGAGCCGCTTTCTGTCTCTCCCGCCCTCTTCCCCCATCTCATCTCCCTCCCTCCCTCCCTGCCTCTCTTCCTCTCTTCCTCCCTCCCTCCCTTCCTCATAATAGGAGGGTGAACATATTTAAAGACATAGAAAGCACTCACCTCTGGGGAAGAGATCATTACTTCAATAAGACTCCTGGGCCGCAGGCTTTGCGCTGGAACAGAAGAAAGGGAGGCAGGATGTGTGCTATGTTGGTAATTTATTTGTTTGGTATGGAAGCTGAGGGACTCCCTGTCTGGTGGCTGTTTTCTTCTCTGACAAACAGAAAACAGGGACTTCTGCAAAGACTAGGGGGTGGAAAGGGGTCTGGAGGCATGAGGAAAATAGAGCAGATGTGTGTTAGGGCCAATTTAATGTTGAAACCTGTTTAACTAATAGGGCCTGCTTAGCCAGAGCGACTCCATATTGCCTCAGTAGCCATATTGTTGTTTACATCCACGGACTTCATTCCGGGAATAAACGCCACCGTAGTTCCTGGTATGGTTCCGGGTATCGATTCCGGGAGTAGAAGCCTTAACAATAGAAGCCACGTACCTTGGGTCTGCGGTTATGCCCTATAAAACCAGCCTGTGAGATTGGGAGGGGGTCGCTCCCTTCAAAGGTGGCCCTGGCCGGTCAGTCTGACTTCTAATGATTGGCATAGAACAAAGCTCTACACAACTTTCACTCTGTCTCAGTCTCATTCTCCCGGCCGGTCAGTCTGACTTCTAATGCTTGGTATAGAATAAGGCTTTGCATAACTTTCACTTTGTCTCAGTCTCGTTCCTTTGATAACGGACCCCAACAGTGGGAAACAATTATGGAAAGAGGAAAAGACTTAACCAGGGAAACCAAGAGGATTTCTGAGAGGCATTAAGAAGACACTTCAAGGGGACTGTGGCTTTGTAGGGAGCCAGACTGCCCTGCCCCCTGACTCCCCTACCACCACCCCAGTGCGTGGCTGTTGGGTACAAATGTAGAGAAAGAGAGTGGCTGGCTTCATCCAGGGCTGGGTTTTGTCAAATGTAAAGATTAAGGATGAGGGACAAAGGAAATGTAGGGTCTTGGCAAAAACACATAATTGGATGAAAGACTGTGGGATATAATAAGCCAGATAGAGGAGAGAAGTCCAGACAGGACAACAAGCTGGATGAACTGGAAGAAAGCAGAGGACTGTAGACAGGTGAGAAGGAAGAGCAGTTTGGTGGGAATCATTGAGCCATAAAGCTGGAAGCAGAGGAGCTGGTAGAGAGGGGGATGCTTGGTGTGGTCTTCTTGGAAGTAGAACAGTCACAAATAATGACAAAGTCCAAGATAGGACATGGGAGTAAATGGCTGAGGTTGAGTGAGGGGGAAGGTCAGTGGCAGGAGGGCACTCAAGGAACTGAGCGGCCAGCATGCCAGCCAGGTCACTCTCTGTGTGGATGGTGGTCCATCCAGGATGATCATGGGCGGCAGGTGGTGGAGGAATCCAGTAAATCATGAGCCAAACTCTTTGATTAATGACATGGCAGGGTGGGGAGTTGTTGGAAGGCAAATAGTGACAGTAGTGAGTGGGCAGAGAGAGTCAGAGGTAAAAAATAATGAGTTTGAAAGGAGAGGATTCTCTCCCAATATCATGTCAGCCCTGAATGTAAGGGGAGTGGACCAGCATCCTTATAACATAAGAAGAAACCAAGACCTAAGAGGTTAAGTAATATGTCCCAACAAGCAGCTGGTAAGTGGGGTAAGAGTGGGGACTTGAATCTCCCCTCCCCCATCTCCTGTGTTACCCTCTTCCTACCCACATGGGTCATCAGAGAGAGGAGAGGTCCAGGGGACAGCAGAATGACTCACTTTACAGAATGAATGGGAGTTGGGTTTGTGATTCTTTACCCAGAGATACAGAAATACCAGCGCCCCACTCCCCACCACCGATGGTTAGGGATGAAATGCTCTCTCTGAAATCAGTAGCATCACTTCTGTCTTGACATGCTATGACATGACCTCACAGCACTATTGATCATTTGAGAGCCTCTTGAGGATGGTGTCAAGAACAGAGATGGGTGGGGGCAGGTTGTCACATTCCTGTGGTAGCCAGTGTCATTGGCATAGCAAAACAACTCTGCCTCCATCCCATCGAGTCCTGGCTTCTGTCATGGGGGAAAGCAGTGGCACTTTATGGTGTGGTACTGAGCCCCATAGTCCCTCTGGGAAAGAACATTTCCATCTTAGATCAAGCAGGATGGGCGTAGCATGAGGCTGTCAAATAGGGATGGAGTTTCTTGTTTGGCAGGATGTGGATTTCCTGGGGTTTCCCTACTGATAAGCTCTACTCTTTCCTATAGCAATTTCAAGTCAACAGTTGTTTGGGTCTTCCAAGGTCAATTGCCCTTTCTTGATCCCCACCCCAGCTGACTCCAGTGGAAACCCTCTATTTCAGAGAAGTGTCACGGTGCAGTGGGAGAGCCAGCCTCTGGGGTCAGGAACCCTGGGAGCCAGGATCAAGCTTACTATTCACCGGCTGTGAGCTTTATGTTGTTTATCTTTCTGAAGCTCAGATTTCTCACCTGTAAAAATGCGGACAGCTCCCTGGGGGATTGCGAGGATGAAATGAAGGGACACATATATCACCTTCATCCTGGGCTTCACTGCAAGAAGATGGATGGCCAGTCCACTGTAGGTTTCTCTGGCATGGAGAGTGGGGCTTCAGTGCCTCGGGACTGAGCCCCCCGGCAGAGGTCTGACTGGGAGGGTAGGATGATACACAAGCTTCAGTGGGCAGGGCAGGGTCTGGGGATGGCAGGCATCATCTTCCAAAGCCAGCTTCCAAATGGCTAAGTACCCTGGGAAAGGGACAGTGTGGGCTATGACCCATGTCCCTTTACAAAATGTTTGTTAGCCCATGGCAGTGAGGAAAGTTCACACGTTAAAAAGAAGTTTTCAGAAGATGCTTTAGAAATTTGGCATTGTTGAGACACCCAAGTGGCATCTCTTTGGGCTTCTTTCTAGTTATTTTTTTTCCTAATTTCAGTTTTCTAGTGATTCATTTTTGTTGTATTAAAACAACAGCAGCAACAGCAACAGCAACAAAAACACTGATCTGGAACAGACCCTGCAGAAAAAACACTGTTCCTTCACCACATGCAGTCTGAGAAGCACTGATCTTGATAAAACAAAAGACATCTTAAAACCAACTAAGTACAATGAAGAGCTGATTATAAAAACTAGCTGCGAGTCCCACATTGGCAAGATGGCAGTTTCTTTATTGCCTCAGGGCAGAAACTCCAATCTCCTTTGCACTTCCCCAGGCCCCAGCCCACAGGCTCTGTGAGCCCTGGTACCTGGTTTGAAGTTCATTGCCTGGAATCTCAGCCCATCCCAGTGCCTCCATCTTGGTTTCCAGCAACATGGCCTGAATCCAGATGTAGGTTTTGTCTTGTTGTATCAGCATCAGCCTGAGTTTGGAGACCAGACAGCTGGGATGGAGGAGCCCACAGGCCTGGCCTTTCGGGCTACTGAGTTTGGGGGGATGAGGGGCAGGCACAGTGAGACCCCTTGAGGGGTCAGGTGAGATTACTTTCCATATACCATGGGCTCTGCTCCTAGAGGGCCAGGGTTCCAGGAGTCCCAGCTGCTGGCCTAGGACAGAAAGCCACAGGGAGAGGCTGTAAGGAGGCCAGGGCATCTGGGAAGGCTGGGGGACAGCTTCAGAACCCCTGTTCTACCCCCCATCCTGCGATCCCATTCTACTCCTTGGCATGTAGGGTGCTCAAAGCTGAAAGCTACACAGAACCAGCAGGACCATCCACGCATGCCCCCTCCTTCGGTATGGCTTTCAGTGAAAATGTTTACCAGAAGAGTCTAACTGTGTTTTATATAAAACAACTTCCTTTTAGGAAGAGTCTTGCTTTGAAATAAGGAAAAGTAAAGTATTTGTGGGACATTTCCTTTGCTGCTCTGCCTGGCTCACCTGTCGTGGCTCGGTATCAGGTTCCCCCCAATCTGTGAGCTCCTGGGGACAGCACGGCCATGTTCATCCATCTGCGTGCCTCAGGGTGCTTGATGTGGGGACTTGCACGTAGTAGGACCTCAGCAAATGCTTGTGACATATATAAAAGCTAACGAATAGCTTGTGGAAACAGAAATCAAGAAAGTGGAGCAAAGGGGCGCCTGGGTGGCTCAGTGGGTTGAGCCTCTGCCTTCAGCTCAGGTCATGATCTCAGGGTCTCTGGGATCGAGCCCGGTATCGGGCTCTCTGCTTGGCAGGGAGCCTGCTTCCTCCCCTCTCTGGCTGCTGCTCTGCCTACTTGTAATCTCTCTCTCTCTCTCTCTCAATCTGTAAAAAAGAAAAAAAAAATTAAGAAAGTGGAGCAAAGACTGTGCCTCCACCTACCTGGGACCCAAGTCTGGCCTCTGAGAATAAAACCTGTGACATCATTGTAAGATATGTGAAGACCTGACAAAGAGCCAGAGTGTCTAGGTCACTTGAAGCCCCCGCCTTTCCCACTCCTGGGAAGTGTCTTCCCTTCACACACAGGATGAACAAGGCCAATCTGGAAGACACCTCATAGGCAAGGCTGGGGAAGTTAACTCCTATGTTGCCAGTAGCGTAGTGCAAGTAGCTCTGAGTAGACCACAACCCCAGCCACTGGTGGCAAGAGATTAGCCTAAATGTAGCCCAGTGTGAGTGTTTGTGTGTGTGAGTGGGAGGGTGTCGGGGGTCCCCTGCTCCCCAGGGCCCTGGCCCACTTGAGAGAAGAGGAACATGGTACCACCCAGAGTTCACAGGAAGCCCCTGAGGCCCTTCCCATCCCCACCCCACCTAGAACCTTAACTGTGACCTAAACTTGGACTGCAACCAGAATAACTCCTGGTGTGAGAAATCCAGAGCCTTTTGGCTGCCTCTGTGCCACTCTGGTATCTCTCATCTGATCTACTGATCTTTGCTTTGTGCTCCTGGAGTCGCCTTCATATGTGAGCGATGAGGGTTTCCAGTGCTCACTCCTCTTTTTTTTTTTTTTTAAGATTTAATTTATTTATTTAACAGAGAGAGAGAGATTACAAGTAGGCAGAGCAGCAGGCAGAGAGGCAGAGAGCCCAAAGCGGGGCTTGATCCAGGACCCTGAGATCATGACCTGAGCCGAAGGCAGAGGCTTAACCCACTGAGCCACCCAGGTGTCCCTGCTCACTCCTCTTTAAAGAGAGGACTTGGAAGAGGTCGGAGACCACAGACCATCATGTGGGCCAGGCAGCGGGGTTTGGCGTGGCGGCTGTGAGCAGGAGCGGGACCGCCCCCTGCCGGGTGGGTCTCACCATGGGTTTACTCCTGGAGCCTCGCGATGCATGCAAGGCTCCGAGGAGGTGATGTGGGCAGAATTCTACGGGTTCAGGAGGATGCTGCTGGGCAGAACAGGACAGAGGAACCACGAGGTCAGGATCAGTGAGGTCTATGCGGTTTCCTGGGGAATGGCCACCCACTGGGGGTCACTCAGTGCTGCGCAGTGTGGTCTGAGCACCAATCATACCAGAATACCGGGGAAGCCCGCCGGGGCTGTGTACCTGAGAAGTGCCTGAGACTGCACAGAGCGGGGCTACTCATTATCAGCCCCGCCTCCTGCTTCACCCATAAATCTCAGATAACATGGATGTCCAGGTGCCAAGAGGTCAGGCTGTGGCTCTGGCACTCCTGCCTTAGCTCATCGGGACACAGAGAGGAACTGAAATCCTCTTAGCTGGGACTTCACCCAAACAGGCTTGATCCCCTGAACATCTGTGGTTCGCAAGGGACTGACCAGTCACCGCGGGGCTGCTTCTTGGGAAATCTGAAACATTAATCTAGAATATCTCGAGCTGTGCTGTCCAGGATGGCGGCCACCAGCTCACATGGGGCTCTTTTAGTAGAACACTTGCATCATCACAGAAAGTTCTGCTCACGACTGCTGAAGAGAAAACAGGTTCTGTTCCTGTGGGTGTTACTCAGAGATTTGACACTGGGTCTCTTGTGTGTGCTGGGACGGGTGTCCGCCCTGAATGACAGCGCTCAAAGTCTGTGTCAGGTACCTGGACAGCCCGTCTATCTGGTTGGTCGGTTTGGTGGGGAAAAGAAGGGCAGCGGCTCAGTAAACATCGTCTGCAGCAGGGGTGACATGGCTGACTTATGACAAGATGCCCCTTTCAGCTACTCAGTCATTTTCCAGACGTTCATGGGGTACCGGTTATGTCTCCGCATCATGTCTAGACGCTGGGGGTTCGCCAAGGACAGGACTGTTGTGGTTCCTGTCCTTGTTGAAGGTGCAGTCCTGTGTGGCTGGACATTAGTCTCACAGATGGAATGTGGAGCCTTACCAGAATGGCTGTAGATTTCTCTCCGCATCTATTTTAACCAACCGCCTGGGATTTTCAGTGAAAAGACACAGTAAAATTCTAAAGGTTGCAAATTGTGTTTCAAGTGAGCAGTGTACAACCCTCCCCATAACTGCCTCAGGCTTTCTCTGTGGGGCTCGGAAACGCAGCCTGTCCGCCGGGACCATCTGGACACACTTAGAACAATGAAGGTGACACAAGGGTCCTCAAAGCAGCTTGGGAGGCCCCCAAAGGGAGCTCCTGGGGGGCAGCAGGAGTAAACACAGGCCGAGTGGCTGCTGAAATGGTTTGGCTGTCGAGGCTAATGCACTGAGGTTCAAAGCTTTGAAGAAAGTCTGCAGGGCAGTAACAACAAACGACTTTGATTTAATTACGGACCACAGACTTTCTAACTGACTTTTGAGGGGAGACAGCACTTCTAAGATCCAAGTCTGGCAAGAATTTGCCATAGGTGATTTTTTTCAGGTTATTTTATAGACTGACATTTTTGTGAGACTCAGGAAATAAACAAGCCCTTTGAAATCCTGTGTGTGTGTGAGAGAGAGAGAGAGAGAGACAGAGAGACACCACAATTTTCCAATTTTAAAATAGCATAGTTTGTGCTCCATTATAATGTGTGTCCCAAATTATAACTAAAAGTCTTTTTGAATTCTCGGAACAGTGTGTGTAGAGGTATGTTGCAAAATGTTTTATGGAAAAATACTTTTGGGGGACGTGTGTATCAGGGGTTCTCTTTTTTTTTAAGATTTTATTTATTTATTTGACAGAGAGAGATCACAAGTAGGCAGAGGCAAGCAGAGAGAGAGGGGGAAGCAGGCTCCCCCCACCCCCCACCCCCCAGCAGAGAGCCCGATGCAGGGCTTGATGCAGGACTCAATGAGGGGCTCAATGCGGGGCTCGATCCCAGGAATCTGGGATCATGACCTGAGCCGAAGGCAGAGGCTTTAACCTACTGAGCCACCCAGGTGCTCCAGGGTCTCTTTTAATTTATATTTCAGGCAACTGTTTAAAGGGTTGAGTGATGCAATTATTCATATTAAGAAGGGGCCCATACTCTCTGTGAGCATCTCTTGGGGACTTACTGTGTGCTTAGCACCCACGTGGCTACGGGGGAAGATATGAAGAGAAGTGAGAAAAACTTGGTTTTATAAAGCTGGCAGATTCTCAGGAGAGATGAGCATAGGTCAGGCTGCCCAGGAGGGAGAGATTTACCCCCATGGAGGGGATCCAGGAAGGCTTCTGGAAAGAGGGGGCCGTGGACGTGGGCCTGGCATGTTCAACTGTCAGCGGGCTCAGTGCACCAAGGAAAGGACTTCTCCAGACTCCACTAGCATGTTCAGGCCTCTGGCCTCCATCCTGTGTGTTGGTAATTGTCCCCAAATTGAACTTCATATTTTTTTTCCTGCAACTTTAAGAATTCAGTTGGGACAGATGGAGATTTACAACAAAACTCTAAAATTTGATTTGTTTTTATAAGGGATTTGTGAAGTCTTTCTTGGGGTAATATTCTCATCTTGAAATATATGCCATGTGCCTGAACTTGGGAAGCTCGAGGTAGTGATTCCATGGGTAGTCGAGTCAGAGAGAACTGGCCTTGGATCCTGGCTCTGCTCTAGCGAAATCCTGGGGAAGTTCCTAGGTCCTCCTGGAGCCTCAGCTTACTCACCTGGGAAATGGTATTCAAAATGACTCTTCTATGGATGCTGTCTGTGGTAGAATTTAATAAGGTACTTTGGTGAATTTTTCAGTGCATTTGCAGGCACGTAGTAGGTATTTGGTTATCATTGGTTAAAATACAACTGACCCGTTGACTTCTTGGATTCATCCCATCTTAACTTACCTATGCTATGCTGTGGTCGCTTACAACTCAGTACCAACAATGGGGAACCCAAGTCCTTTCGGTGAGGGGTAGTTGAGGCAAAAGGCTTTTCATGGAGTTGTTTTAAGTAAAAGTCTGGAGGGAGCTCTTTTGTATGAGGCAAGTTCTGGCCTATCTTGTCAAAAACATCCTCTCTAGGTGGTCCAACTCAAGGTAATGGGGCCAGGTTCACGTCCTTCCCTCCTTTCCCCAGTAGCCTGTACTCATCTCACTTTGGCTTTTATAACACCATGTTGAAATGCCCTGTATTCAGGTTGGTCTCCCAGAGTTGACCTTGAGTTTCTTTCAGACTGTAATTCTTTTTTTTTAAATTTTTTATTTATTTCTTATTTTTTTATACACATATAATGTATTTTTATCCCCAGGGGTACAGGTCTGTGAATTGCCAGGTTTACACACTTCACAGCACTCACCATAGAACATACCCTCCCCAATGTCCATAACCCCACTCCCCCTCTTCCAACCCCCCTTCCCCCAGCAACCCTCAGTTGGTTTTGTGAGATTAAGAGTCACTTATGGTTTGTCTCCCTCCCAATCCCATCTTGTTTCATTTATTCTTCTCCTATCCCCTAAGCCCCCATGTTGCATCTCCACTTCCTCATATCAGGGAGATCATATGATAGTTGTCTTTCTCTGATTGACTTATCTCACTAAGCATGATACCCTCTAGTTCCATCCGACTGTGATTCTTCTTAATAACTCAGCAGCCTACTCAGTGCCAGGTACGAAGCTGGTGCTCAGTACTTGATGAACCACTAGCTGGATATATGGGTTTAATTCTGAACCAGAGCTATGGTCAGACGCCAATATCTGGATTCTCTTTTTGTTCACTTCAGTGAGAGACTGGAGATAAACTAAAAATGTTTATTCAGTATGTTATTTACTATCCTAGAAAAACTAGTAGCAGCATTTCCTTATGTGGGCAAACTCAGGAAATCCAGAAGAACTTTAAGGTTGAATGTTAGCTTCATTCTCTCCAGCTTATTGCCCTGATTCATCAAGATCCTATGTTTGGGTGATCAAGAGAAATTATGATATTCTCTAAGCTGGTGGGGATTGATTCATCCCATCTGCCTCTCCTCAACTGTTAGACCTGGAACAGGGAAGAGAAGAGGATGTCTGGGAAAGTTAGCTCAGGTTGGGTATTGAACTAGGGATCCCAAAGAAGGAGAACTTCTAAGGCCTAGGAAAGTCATTAATTGATGAGTCTGCCAAGGAAGAAATGCTTTCATGGCCACATGTTTATGTCAGTCCATGTCAACATTTCCTGCTTCCCCTTCAGTGTGAACTCAACAGTGGCCAGTCACTCCCTGATTCACCCTGTGTAGTAACCAGTACCATTATTCATTCATTAATTCCACAATGTAGGGGAATTTAGGTATGTCATATAGAGCACAAAAAGTACCATATAAGGCACATAAAAGTATATCCTAATAAAAATCTGTTCTCCAGGAACTTATGGTTTAATAATACAGATTACTAGGTGTACACATACTAGGTATAGCAAAAGGTAGAAAATGAAACATTAGAAAGAGTCAAGGGGCCATGGGAAGTCAAGAAAGTAGAATATCATTGTCAATGGCAGGCAGAATTACCAAAGAGGTTGAGAGGCTTTAGAAGTAAATAGGTTCAAATCCCAGAATTACCATTTACCAACTTGGGCCTGGCATGTTCAACTGTCAGCTGACTCAGTGCCATATGACCTATGGTAAGGTACTAAACATCTGTGGGCCTCAGGTCCTTCACTTGTCGGATTTTTGTGAGGGTTAAATGAGAAAATGGCTGTGGAACATTAGCACACAGCCTGACACACTGATGGCCAGGATTTCCGAGCTCACTCTGCAGGCCAGTGCTGCTTTAGCAATCACAGATGTCCAGGTATGGCAGTCAGGGCCATTCGGTTATAAACAGGAAACATACCTTCACTAACATTAAGCAAGCAAGAAATTTACTGGGAAGACCGAGATGCTCACAGAATTGGAGAAAAGCAGAAAAGCAGGCCTTGGAAAGGATAAGACCAGGTGGTTCTGGGGTCTCTGTGGGGGCATGATAAGCAGTACTTCAGGGGGCTTTGCTGGAGGAAGCAGCTTCCAGTCAATTTTTATTCCTCTTTTTCTGGCCCAGGATTGGGACCCTGGGATAGTCTTCATGTCAGGCTGTGTGCTAAGGTTCCTCTCTATATCTACATAGTAGACGTTGATGTTGGGCATGAAGCATAGGCAAGTCTAATTCTAAAAAGACCCACAAATAATTCAGAGATGCATAAAAGGTTGAGAATCACTGAAAAGTCACTATAAAAGAGAGAAGTCTCATTAGGTCTTGAGGCAGGGAAAGGAGGGAGGTACAGAGCTGAATATCTCTTTAGAACTTGAACTCCATTGTGATGGCTGGCATAGTAGGATAATGCTAGGTGTGATTCAGCCTTCTTGCCTTCTAGTGGAGGAGATAAACACTATTCCCATAGCTACAAGGATTTGTACAAGGCTTTGAGGGTGCTTTGACCTTTCCTCCAGATGATTATTTTGGTCTCCGTGATACCAGTCACACCAAGGTCAGTCCAAGGCCCTTAGCATGTGAGTGGTCTGAGAAGAAAGTGGGCTAGCACTGACCCAGGAGAGGTGGTCACCCCTGCATTTGGTGTTATCACGCCCTCAGATTGCAAAGACCTGTAAATCATTCTAGGGAATATTCTACTCCAGCCTCTTCCATAGAGGGGTTGGGTATCTGCCAGGTGACCCGTGGGAGTAACCTGCACTTGCTGAACTTTTCTGTAGTACTGGGGAGGAAGAGGGAGCAGTAGACCTGGAAGTCTGCCAACAGATATGGAATCATGGGAATGTGCCTGACTAGCTCTGGGAGGTTGCCCAGCCCTGCTGTATGTGAGCTTCAGGGTCTTTGAAGGACCAAACATTGCTCTAGACGTTTTGCTCTAGGTCCATTAATCCTGATGACAAGTTCCAAAATTGCAAAGGGATTGCCCTTTGCCAGATCACATGATTCTACAGCCTGACATTAAAAAAATGACCTTGGCTTTTCTTTGTATAATTGGCACCCAAATATAGCTAAAGCAAAAAGGGGGGAAAAAAAAAAGAAAGAAAGAAAAGGAGAGAATTTTTGGCCTCCTCACCAGTTTAAAAATTATACCATGACATTTATTGCTTCCATTATCCAAAAAT
This sequence comes from Meles meles, assembly GCF_922984935.1. Lineage (NCBI taxonomy): Eukaryota > Metazoa > Chordata > Mammalia > Carnivora > Mustelidae > Meles > Meles meles. Next base: position 116,688,165 of record NC_060066.1, read on the forward strand.
GTCCATTTGGAGCAGGCTTGCCTCTCCCTTTGCAGCCACCCCACCCCTCCATGAGGTCTTCCCACACTGATCTAATCAACGATGAGCTCTTGTGTCTGGAAGTCCCATTGTGCCTTCTGTTCCTACCAGGAGAGACCCTGGACAGGATTAGATCACAGGACCAGGGCACGTCGAGCCTCTGTATGGCCTGTAAAATTTCAGAAAATGTAGATTACTATTTCCGGAGGTATTTACCTTTTTATCCTTATCTTTCATTGTCCAAAGAAAGAGTTGCTCCCGTATGGAACGTCAAAGTTCCCTCTCTGGATCCCATTTCCCTGAAGAAAGTAAGTTTCAGTCAAATCTTTGAATGTGAATGGAGAATTGATCTTGTTTCTCTTCCTCAAAATGAAGAAGGAGAACAATGCTTAATCCAAAGGAATAAATTTTCAGTTGTGGGGTTTGATGCAGCATCACTGGTGTGGAGATTTGTTTGGGCTTGGGGTGCGGGGGGGCAGAAATAGTGGAATGTTGGTTTGGTTACCATAACAAAGGCCAAGATGGTAGTGACTTAGTCAAGGCAGAGGTTTATTTTTTTCTCTATTAGCTAGGGCTAATATGGTGGTTCACAGTGTCAGGGGCTAAAGATCTTTCTGTCTTCTTTCTCCACTGTCCTCAGAATGTGTGGTCCAGGTACCCAGTCACAGCTCTAGCTGTCAGATCTGCGTCACTCTAGGCAGTACAACCAGGAAGGGGAAAGAGAGGCTGGCCCACACTTTACAGTGAACCAGCCTGGAAGTTGTGTGAGTGGCCTCTTCTCATGTTCTATTTTGTAGAACCTTGCCACAGAGGCATACGCAGTTGTAAGACAGTCCAAGAAATAGAGTCTTCAGTAGGGTAGCCATGTGTCCAGACAACACTGTGTGACCACAGAGGACATGAAAGACAGATGGTGGGGAGACCACTTACAATCTCTGCCACAGGAAGGCTTCCTGCTGCCTTGTACTTCACACTCTAGTTTTATATCTTTATAAAGGATTTATATCTGACCTTCAAACCTGTCTTCTTGAATGCTTCCACTAATCACTCTGCTGCCTAACTTAGAGCCGTAGGGACATTACTGCTGCTTTATTACCCTCATTTCCCTCTCCTAGATTGGCCACCAAGTCCTTTGACTGCAGAAGTACCTTCCACATCTGTCCTCTTCACTCCCTCTGCACCCCCACTGCCTTAGTTCAGGGTTTCAACAGTCCATCTCATTCCTTGTGTTATTAATTTGTTCGATAAGCAATTACTGAGCATCTACTCTGTAGCAAGTAATAATATAGGTGTTGGCAATAAAAAAAAAATGATCCTTTCCCTTCAGTAGCTCATAGTGTAACAGGGGAGGAAAAAAACCAAACCAAACCAAATACTCCTGCAACTAGAGGCAACGCACAAGTGGCTGAAGCCAACTATTTCTCCCCCATGCCACCACACACATAATTCTTATGCATTCTCGTCCCTGCTCCATATATCATAATGGCCAAAATTAAAATGACACAGAACAACAAAGGTTGGCAAGGATGTGGAGAAAATGGAACTTTCACGTGTGGTTGGTGGGAACGCAAACTGGTGAATCCCACCATGGAAAACAGTATGGTAGCTCTAAAAAATATTAAAAACAGAAATACAATTTGGTCCAATCATTCCACTATGGGGTATATACCCAAAGAAAATGAAAACATTCATTTGAAAAGACATGTGTGCCCCTATGTTCGTTATTGTGGCATAATTTACAATAATCAAAATATGGAAGCAACTTAAGTGTCCAACAACAGATGAATGAATAAAGAAAATATGGTTTATTTAATACATAGAATATAATGCAGCCATGAAAAAAGAAGAGATTATGCCATTTTAGACAATGTAGATGGACCTAAAGGGTATTATGCTGAGTGAAATAAGTCAGACTGAGAAAAAAGACAATCATATGATCTCCCTGATATGAGGAAGTGGAGATGCAGCGTGGGGGGGGGGGGTTGGGGGTAGGAAAAGAATAAGTGAAACAAGATGGGATCAGGAGGCAGACAAACCACAAGAGACTCTTAATCTCACAAAACAAACTGAGGGTTGCCGGGGGGGTGGGTAGGGAGAGGGTGGTGGGGTTATGGACGTTGGGGAAGGATGTGCTATGAAGTGTGTAAACCTGGTGATTCACAGACCTGTACCCCTGGGACTAAAAATAGATTATATGTTAATAAAAAAATAAAAAAAATTTAAAAATAAGTCATACTGAGAAAGACAAATACCATGCAATTCAACTCATAAGTGGAATCTAAAGAAAAAGAAATGAATAAACAAAAAGTAGAATCAGAACTAAAAATACAGATGGTTTCCAGAGGTGAGAGGGCAGCGGGGTGGGAAAAATGGGTGAAAAGGAGTGAGAGGTACAGACTTCTAGTTATGGAATGAATGTCAGGGGAATAAAAAGCACAGCATCGGAATACAGACAATGACACTGTAACACCCATGTAACAGGACAGGTGATGGCTACACTTGTGGTGAACAGAGCACGATATATAAAGGTGTTAAATCACTAAGCTGTACACCTGAAACTAATGTAACATTGTGAATCAACTAAAATAACTTTTTAAAAAAAAGATTCCACTTATTCATGTAAGAGTGAGAGAGTAGGGGGAGGAGTAGAGAGAGGGAGAAGGACAAACAGACTACACTGCGCACAAAACCTGACACCGGGCTCGATCCCAACACCCCAAGATCATGGTCTGAGCTGAAACCAAGAGTTGGACACTTAACCACCTGAGTCACCCAGATGCCCCATATGAAAAATAATGTTAAAAAGAAGAAAGGCGGAGCGCCTGGGTGGCTCAGTCGGTTAATGCCTCTGCCTTCAGCTCAGGTCATGATCTCAGGGTCCTGGGATTGAGCCCCGCATCGGGATCTCTGCTCAGCAGGGAGTCTGCTTCCCTTCCTCTCTCTCTGCCTGCCTCTATGCCTGCTTGTGATCTCTGTCTGTCAAATAAATAAATAAATAATCTTAAAAAAAAAAAGAAGAAAGGCAAAGGTTGAGTGTGTCACTATTTGCTCTTTAAAATCAATTTCCACTCACTCCCTGCTCTGCTTTATAATTAATATAAAGAAGGCAGGGGTGATACTCAAGGTTTTAACAAATAACATGGCATGAACCCTAAGCAACCAACAGACAAGGGTGTGCCAATGTCCATAGATCCAACCCCACAAGGCAGGTTCCTCTTCCTTTGGCCCCAGACTCAACAACCCCTCTTCAAACCCCATGTGCCTGGCTGTTCCAAGTTGCTCTCTGCTCTGGCATGCCATGGGCTCCCACCACATTGTAGTCTGCTTCTTCTGTTCCTTCTGCTGCTCCTTCTGATGAGGATCCTCTCACTCCCTTGGTGGCAAATTTTCTCCCTCTTCTTCTTCCTTGGATCTGCCCCTCCTCTTCCTGCTAGCTGATATTTCTTGAATGATTTCTTGGTTTCAGGCATTGTTCCAAACACTTTCCAACACGTGAAAGCTTATTTGACTCTCACAACTATGCGGTAACACAAGTATTATTGTTTCTATTTTAAAGATGAGGAATCAAGGTCCAGAAAAATTAAATGAACTGTCCTTAGTCAGCCAAGGCAGATGTCATTTTCCTATGTGAAGCTTTGCAGACATACCTAGGCAGACTTAGTTGCTTTTTGCTTTGTGTTCCCATAACACCTTGCACCTATGGCTATTATTTCCCTCATTGTATTGAAAGTCCTCTGTTTACACAGTTGCCCTCCTTGGCAGCAGATGATGCAGTCTCCAGGGCCTGTGGCAGCTCTTGCCCGGCGATAGGCACTCAATAAAAGTCACTGCCTGTTGAAGGAATGCTTAAGTTCTAGGTAAATTTACCTTTGTGGTTCCCCACACCATTTTATCAACAATGTCAATCATTTCCTAAAGGTATCTTTTTCAGTTTTTGGTATTTCTCTTAGCCAGGATAAGCAACCTTACCTGAAAGAAAAGGAGGCAACCTCCAATGTAGTATGAATTCAGGAGCTCTGAGAAAACATTTTTTACAAGTAAATGCCTTACCTACTGGCTACCTAGAAGCTTACTGGCCTGAATATCAACTCTGATTTCAGGCTTTAACTGCTGTCAGGATCCAGATCTACCTTAAGTAACCAATACCATGAGCTGTTAGGATGCATGTCTGCTTCCATGTAGGTGATGGCTGGTGCAGAAGCTTTATCACAGGACTGTATTGTATGCCCATTCCCAGGAAAGGTGCAGAAATGAGAAGGGTCATGAAGAGAAATGAGGCAATGTTCACCAACCCAGAGCCAGGTGATGGGGGAATAAGAGAGCTCACCAGATTGCCTTCTTCTCATTCTTCCAGGTCTGAGCCTCTGCCCAACATTGTCATTACTACGGTCCTCAGAGCAGGAAAACAAGAGCTGGACACCACCAACTTTCACGGAAACTAGAATCTCAACATGGTGCTCTTCTAAACCTTGGTGGTCTTTCTCCTTGGTTTTAAAAACAATTTAAATGCATAATGAGCAAGAATACTGTCTTTTCATATCAGAAAGTGTGTATAAGAGATCCTTAATGACAAGAAGCTCTTTCAAGGTGATACTGAATACCATACTTGAGAAGATATCTGTCCCCTCAAAGTATCTGGTACAGTGCCTGATACACGGTGGCATAGGTCTCCATTTCTTCTAACAACTCATCTCTGAGGCTAATCAACAAGGAACTGTGAAATGATGTAGAACTGATTCAGTTTTTAAGCTTTCACCCATATCCCAGTACAGTTGAAGTCACTATGAAACCATAAGTTGTATCCTCATACTTAAAAAAAACACAAACTCTTTATTTTCATAATCTCCATAATAACTATAAATAACAACCTAATCTATCCAGAAAATGAACCATAACTGAGCTAGACATTTCCTGATATTTGAACATTTAGGCTGCTTATGTTTTTTTAAATAATTATCAGTTTTCTAAAAAAAAAAAAAAATAATGATGTTTCATTGCTAAATACTTCGATTTGCATCTCCCAACAATAAGGGCCTTAAAAAATGTCCATATCAGCATTCACTTCTAAGTAAATGAGCATTTATTCTTTAACATCTTCTAATATCTGGCCAATATTAAAATTCGCAATAGTTCTGACAATGTCTTTTTACTGTTTGCTCAAACCTAAATTCCAACAAGGCCTGCCCATGCATTGCATTTTGTGGTTATGGCTTGAGTCCCTTTTAACCTAGACTCCTCCACCTGGTCCCAATCTTCTTCTACTCCATTGACTTGGTGAGGAAATTGGGTCAGTTTTCAATTAGAATTTTCTACCTCCTGCATTGCTTCCTGGAAATTTCATTAAGCATTCTCCTAATCCTAGCATTTAAATTAAAAGTTGGGTCTTAATCCTATTCATTGGTAAAAATATATTCCATTGGGGGCCATATTTCATATTGCATCAACAGGTATATAATGTAAAATTGTTCCACCAAAGTGATATAAAAATTTTTAAAAGATTTTATATATTTAACAGAGAGAGAGAGAGAACACAAACAGGGGGAGCTGCAGGCAGAGGGAGAAGCAGGCTCCACACTGAACAAGGAGCCAGACATGGGACTCGATCCCAGGACCCTGGGATCATAACCTGACCTGAAGGCAGATACTTAACTGGCTGAGCCAGTGTCTCAGTGTCTCAGTGATGATAAATTTAACTGATCAGTGAGCTTAAGTGGTGACAGCCTGATCTGTCCATTTTAAAGTTATACATCTCCGCCCCCTTTAAATCAGCAAGTAATCAGGGGGGTGATATTTCAGTATCCTACAAATATCCAGTTCTCTTTCAATCTTTACCCTTATGATTTAACCATCCATTGATAAATATCGCCTAAATCAAATATTTCACTAGAAGTTGCAAAATGTCAGTTTCCAGTTCTACCACTTCCTGTATACTTATTCACTGGAATTCTGTTGAGATTCTATTTCTCTCTAATTTATTAATGGGAATTCTGTAAAGAAGAGCTTCCTCTTATTAACTAGAGCTATTTAGTGAACCTGCATTCTGGTTAATATCCGTATGTAGCAAACAGCCCCAGACAGTGTTGTAAAACAAGAACTTCATTATGTTTGTGGATCCTGTGGGTAAAGGAATTCAGACAGGGCCCAGTGGGTATCCATGTCTCTGTTCTGTGATGTCTGGGCCCCAACTGGGGAGACTAGAAGGCTGGGATGACTCAGCTGCTGGATGCACCAATAATTTGGAAGCGCCTTCACTCATAAGTTTCTTTGGGACCAGAATAACTAGAATACTGAGCTCAGCTGGGACTGTTAACCAGAATTCATACATTGGGACTATCTCTGTGGCTTGGGCTTCCTCACAGTATGGTGGCCTCAGGGAATCTGAACTGTTTTACTGAGAGTCTCAGGACTCCCGAATGAATGTCCCAGCAGACATGGCAGAAGCCCAGCTGTCTTTTGTGACTTATCCTCGGAAGCTGTAAAGCATCAATTTCACCCTACTTCATTAGTTAAAGTGGTGGCAAGCCTGCCCAGGTTCATGGGGGGAGGACACAACCCTACCTCTTTTTTTTTTTTTCTAAAGATTTTATTTATTTATTTGACAGACAGAGATCACAAGTAGGCAGAGAGGAAGGCAGAAAGGCAGGCAGAGAGAGGAAGAGAAGCAGGCTTCCTGTTGACCAGAGGTCTGAACTGGGGCTCGATCCCAGGACCCTGGGATGATGACCGAAGCCGAAGGCAGAGGCTTTAACCCACTGAGCCACCCAGATGCCCCACAACCCTACCTCTTGACGGGGAAGTGGAACAATCACTTTGGAGATGAGTGTGTGGGATGGTAGATGCTGTGCCTACCTTTGAAAAATACAATCTGGTACAACCTAAAAGAGAGTTCCTCCAGGAAAGGAAAATAAATGTCTAATTCTACCCATTTAATTATCAGTATTCAGGGTAAGAAGCCAGTGTAATGGATATCTCGAATGGTGACAAACATAGGTGTTTTCCTCAGAGCTGAATGTAAGACTTTCTCATTTTTTGTAATATTATTAATGCACTGATTTTTTTTTTAAATAGTGTGTTTTAATCTATTCTTTTTGGCACACAGATTGCCCCAACTTTGGCTCACGAGATTCTCTTCAAACTGGCTTCTGTGTCCCCTGGATAATACACCATAACCTTTCATAGCTTTATTGCTTTCAGGCATGAAAGGTGTGTCAAGCTTGTATTATACATTCTCTGGCCCCCTCCTGGAATCAGCCATTTCTCTTAGCAGCTCCAATACATTTTAATGGAGAATGGTATTTAGAAACCAAATCTAGGCACTGAGGATGTTCATTACTATAGGGCTGCTGTTGTGTCTAGGGTTTTCCGGTGGACAGAGAAAAAATAGAGGTTTATTTTTATTTTTTTATTTAGTATTTTTTAAAAATAGGCTCCATGCCCAACACGGAGCTTGAAGTCACAACCCTGAGATTGAGTCACATGCTTTACCAACTGAGCCACCCGGGCACCCCGATAGAGCTTCAGATTCTTAAAAAAGAAAAAAAAAAAATATTGTGGCATGCATATGTGTTATCTTTAAATGTCTAAGTTTAATACTAATATTTATAATTCAAATTTAACTTTGGACACTTAGGATTAGATATTACCTAATATCTTTTTTTATTCTTAAATTATTTAAAATTTTTTTTTCTCTTTCTCTTTTTAAAATTTGTATTTAAGTTCTAGTTAGTTAACATACAGTACAATATTTGTTTCAGGAGTAGAAGCCTAATGTCTTCGATTTTACACTTTTATGTCATTTGTGCTATTTTGCAATATATATCTTACACTATAAAGCTATCTTAGAAAATAAAAAATAGCTTCAAAATAATGCTAATACCACTTCTAACAAAGTGTAATTAAAAATAAAGATTTAGAGCTGAAGTCTTTTGTTGTTATTAAACTAACTTTTTATTTATTTATTTACTTAAAGATTGTATTTATTTTATTTGAGAGAGGGCATGAGCAGGAGGAGGAAAGGGGAAGGACAGAGAAAGAGGGGGAGGGAGAAGCAGACTCCCCAGTCAGCAGGAAATCCTACAAGCTGGATCCCAGGACCCTGAGATCATGACCTGAGCTGAAACAGTTGCTTAACTGACTGAGCCGCCAAGGTGCCCTTATTTATTTATTTTTAAATTTTGTCCTTGAAAAAAATCACACTATGCTTATACAGCAAATGTACAGTAAGTGAATGAATGTCCGAAGTATACGCAGGTAACTCTTGCTCTTTCCTGCCCCTTCACCACATCCTCTCTCATCCTATAATAAATGGTTTTATAAGATTTTGACTTATGCTTCCAGTGTTTCTCTTACAAATATAATGAAATATGTATGCATACATACAAAAATATGTTTGTATTTATACCCTCATCTCTCTTTACCCAAACAATAGCATATTGTTCGTATTTTTCTGCATCTTGCTGCTTTCACTTAACAGGCTATCCAGAAGATCACTCCATGAAACAACTAGAATTCTTCCTCATCATTTTCACAGCTGCATGCTCTCCATTGGTGGGCTTACCATCGTTTATTTAATCATTCCCTGGGTAACGGAGATTCGGTTTGAGTCTAATCTTTTAATTCTGAGTAAGGCCACCAGTAATGACTTTGTGCATATGTTATTTTGTGTTTGTTTTTGTGTTACTGTATCTTTGGGATAGATTTTGAGAACAAGGACCGCCAAGTACAAGGGTCAGTGAACCCGTGATGTTGCCAACTCCCCTCCATAAGGGCGATGCCATTGCATTCTCAAGAGCAATGAAAGGGAACTTGGTTCCTCATTGCCTTGTCATCAGAACATGTTACCAAACTTTTAGATTTTTGCCAATCTGATAGAGGACAGATGGTATCCTGCTGTGCTATTATTTTGCACTTCTCTAATTATGAACATGCTTGAGCAACTTTAACATTTTAAAGTTACACTATAAGACTTATTCCCTTATTTTCCCCTTATGAGTCTTGTCCATTTCTTTGGTCTCTCTCTCTATTGAGCTGTTGGTCCCTTCCTTCTTCCAATAAGTAGGAGTGTTGTTTTGCCACGCCAAAAAAATAAAATGTTTTTCCTTTTGATGTTCTTGAATTTATCAGTGTTTCCTTCCATCAATTCTTAATTACAAAGGTTTTTCTCATTATCAGGCTATAGGAATTCATGCATTATGTCTCCACTATTTTTATGTAATAAAGAATTTGACTATTCCCTTATGAGTCTGGAAAACTTTCACTATCATAAATGATGTTTATAAACATCTTTGTGCATACAGCTTTTCTTTATCCCTGTGTTTCAGATTATCTCCTTAAGGTAGAGGACTATAGTGGAATTTCTGGGTCGGAGAGCACAAAACATTTTAAAGATCTTAATATATAATTCCAAATGTACAATAATTCTTGACGCCATAGGAAATGAATTGGCAACAAATTCTGAGCCTTTAAAATATTTAAAATATTCTGTCTTGCTTTCCTCCTAGAACTTTAAAAAGTTATTTACTTGTTCAACCAATATTTATTGGGCACCTACCATCAGCCTTGTACTGCACTAGGAGCTGGGATACATCAATGAGTAACACAGATAAAAATAAAAATCGTTCTCATGGAGCTTTTGATCTTGGTGGTTCGGGGAGGTGAACAGTATGAATAAATGAACTCTGGGCTATGTTAAATAGGGATAAGCTGCAAATAAGAAAATTTAAGAGGTTAGGGAGTGTGTGTGTGTGTCTGTGTGTGTGGGTGCGCGCGCTCACGTGTGGGCTTGCATGTGCCTGCACACAACTGCCTTAGCTGAGGTGGCAGAGGTTAGGTATTAGGAGGGATGCAATTTTCAGTTAAGATCACCAAGGAAGACCTAAGAAAACGCTTCGACTGGGGCACCTGGGTGGCTCAGTGGCTTAAGCTTCTGCCTTCGGCTCAGGTCATGGTCTCAGGGTCCTGGGATGGAGCCCCGCATCGGGCTCTCTGCTTGGCAGGGAGCCTGCTTCCTTCTCACTCTCTCTGCTTACCTCTCTGCCTACTTGTGATCTCTCTCTGTCAAAGAAATGAATAAAATCTTTAAAAACAACAACAACAACAACAACAACAAAAAACGCTTTGACTGAAAGTCTGAAGGAGGTGAGGGACTTGTCAGACCATAGACTGCTAATTCTATTTTGAAAACATGGTCATTCATAGATTCATTCAACAAGTATGTATTGAGCCCCTGCTATGTTGAGTGCTGGGAGTATAAAAGTGGGTAAAATTCTATGTTCTCTGCCTTTATTAAACTTACAGTTTGGGGAGAAGGGAAGAATTATCAAATAATTGTAAAAATCAATGTAAAATTATAATTGTAATATGTACTGAGCTGAAGTACTTGGCTTTATGACAGCACGTAGTAAAGGGATTTTGACCCAATCAAAGTCAGGGAATACCGTTCCTCTGAGGTCTAAAGGACGAATAAGCATTAACTCAACAAAGAGGGATCCAAGACCAACCTTTCCAGATGTGACAGATCATCAAGGCCATCTGGGGGGAGGAAGTACGACATACAAGGACCAAAACATCCAGATGTTTGGTTGGGGAGGACCCAGCAAATTTCTGGGCTGAAGATGCAGAATGAAGTTGTTGATGTGCAAAGCTTCTTTTTCTGTTTTTGTCTTTAGTGTAGGACTTAGAAATTTGTCTCTTTTCTCTCTATAAACAGGTTTCCTTACTGAGGAGTCAGACCTGGAAAATCATGAGAAAAGCCAATGAGATTCCATTATCTCTGAGATTAGAATTTATTCTGGTAAAAGTTTAGAAGTTAATGCCACCCAAGGTGAGAGGACTTAGCTTTCCAGTTGGGGTGTGGTGAGGATGAGCAAGGGCCAATAGGAAAGGTAGTTGATTGTAAGTTTTTAAGACAATTTTTTTGTAATTTGTAAGACAGGGTGTTAGCCTTATTAAGAACTGCTTTTTTTGGTCTTTAAGAAAGTGACTTTAAGGAAGAGCCTTACTATGTTACAAACGAGGTTCTAGCCCTGAGCTTAGCATCCTTTTAGCTTCCCAGAAGATAGGGACAATTGGGCAACCAGTTCTTGTTTGTTTCGTATTATTCATAGTAAACAAAATATAATGTAACATGCAACCTCCTGAAATAAAATCTGTATTCAAAGAGTATCAACTCTTTATTTTCACATAAATTTCAGTTTTTAACTTATTTTTTAATCCTTTATGCAAATGAAATCTAATGCATTCTTCAAATATAAAATAGATGAATGTGGGGCCTCATTAGTAGAAGGAATGAGGTAACCGATCCCCTTTCTTTGGCCATCTCCTTGTCCCATCATGATCTCATAGCCCCAACATGGAGACCTAAGTCTCTGCCAAACACAGTTTGGAAACCCCAGATCTACCTGATCCTTTCTACCACATTATAACGCTACTGGGTGATTCACTGTAAAAAATTCATTCATCTTACCTACAGCTACTAAAACTTAATTCCTTCCTAAATTGGATTCTATGGAGATCTCCCAGAATTTCGTGGGACAGTGATTTATCCATTTAATCTGGGAGGCATAGAGGTTTCTTTCCAGCTCTCGCTTGGTCTGACTTACATGGTGGCTCCCCTTCTCTAGAATGGCTCTTAAACATGATTTCCTTGCTTCTTGTCTGCTGGGCAAGCCCCAACAAACTGGCCATGGCAGGAAGAATTGTGAAAGCCTGTGAAATGGTAAAAAGGATGACAGCTTGTCCTGTCTAAGTCATTTTTCCAGGTTATCCCCACCTTTCATTGTCTTTGAGTTTCTTTGAAAACTCTGTAAGTTGTAGAATACTGATAATAATGCAAATAATTGTTGTCCAGAGAATTTCTTTTTTTAAAAAAAGATTTTATTTATTTATTTGACAGAAATACAGAGAGAGCACAAGTAGGCAGAGTGGCAGGCAGAGGGAGAAGGGAGAAGCAGACTCTCCACTGAGCAGAGAGCCGGATGTGGGGCTCAATCCCAGGACCCTGGGATCACGACCTGAGCCAAAGGCAGCTGCTTAACTGACTGAGCCACCCAGGTGCCCCAGAGAATTTCTAAGTATGTCTCCTGAAGATGAACATTACTTGGTTATTGCCCTGTAGATATGGACCAATTCTGAATTTATTTATAAATTCATTTCACAGTCTTCATGGTCAATATATGTTTGTACTTAAAAAAAAAAAAAAAAAAGAAGGTTTTATTTATTTATTTATTTGAGAAAGAGAGAGGGGGGTAGCCCCTGCCTGAGCCACACACATGAGCCCAGGGGAAAGAGCAGGTGGGAGGGAGAGGGAAAAGGAGAAAATCTCAAGCAGACTCCCTGCTGAGCCTGGAATCTGACTTGGGGGCTGAATTACATGACCCTGAGATCCTCACCTGAGCAGAACCAAGGGTCAGTGGCTTAACCAACTGAGCCATCCAGGCACCCCTATGTGTGCACTTTTTGAATGTTCCTTTAATTCTCCCATTGCATCTTACTGGTTTTCTCTTTAATGAGTTAAAAAATCATTGACATGTGTTTATTTCATATTTGTATGAAAGTTATTTTTAGCTTCAACAAATATATCCTCTAAGAAGCAGTCATTGATGCTTGCCAAGCCCACTATGAATGTATCAAGAGGGTGATAGACACCTGCTCTGATGCTTGTAGACAAGGGGGGAGAAGATAGAATTCACTCCTATATTGTAAGGAATTATTGTAAGGAATTCTTTTGTTTCTTATCCCCTCTACTCTCCGTCTTTCCTTCTCTTGGTGGTAGTTCACTGCTGGTCCCTGTGGGGTCCTCTAGAGGCCTCTCGATCTCACAGTCTTCCAGATACTTTATGCTACATCCCTGTTTCTCAGCCTTATTATATTTGATTAAACGTGCAATACATGTGAGATCAGGCAAGTCTGGGCATGTTCAGTGACCACAAAGCTGACCATTAGAAGTTCATTTGCAGAGGCTCTAGAAGTCCCTTGGGACAAATTAAACCAAAGGCAGAGACAAAGAGGCATAATGAACATGACCTAACAAAAAAAGTATTGCTCTTGGCATTGGGGGGGCATTTGAGAAAATAATTCAGTATCTGTTACTTAGATTTATCTCCCAGTCCATTCTCCATTAAGATTAACATATGAATTCTAGTTAGAATGGAGGAGCTGCAAATGGAAACCAAGCAAGCTGTCGAACTTAAAACTCTGTGGGCCTTGGGGAAGCAGCACAGGCCGCAGAGAGCCACCCAGAAGGGAGAAGGTATCGGTCTTTTCCCTACCTCTGACCTTGAGGTTGGTCTTCAAGCCTTCATTGCTTTAGACAGGATGCCCAGTGGAGTAGCAGCTAGGCCCAGAAGGGCACTATTTGCTGCCATGAAAGTCACTTGGGAATAATCCTGGAGAACTCCAGGATCTGACCATTTATGTGGATGCAGTACGCCAGTGACCCCCCCACAGTTTGGTCAGATCTAGAAACATTTTTTTAGCTTTTTATTCAACAAATTTGGTTTTAGCTTGTTTCTAAACATTTAATGACATTTTAGTCACCGAATATAGACTTACACAAATCTGCTTCCATATAACTTATGCCTGGTGGTCCTAGCTCTGCCCCGCTCACTACAACTTCATTAAATGTTTTTGGTAGAAATCCCGGAACACCTTTATTGCAGAGTGACAGACATCCCGTTCAGACTGGTTTAAGCAAAAGTGGGTATGTATGGGTCCAGGTAACTGGAAGGTGAGGGAGCAGAGGGCGGAGCTGGCATTGCCGCCCAGCTGGATCAAATAATGCCATGAGTTCCACCCCAATTCATGCGTCCCCCGGCGTCCATATTGACTTTATTCTCAGGAAGGATTGCCCCTCATCACGATGAAGCCGGCCCTTGGCAGCTCAAGACTTTACAGGGTTCCTAGCACTCTTCATCACCCTTGAGAGAGATCTTTCCTCCCAAAAGCCATGCGATTTTATGAATTCTGATTGGTCCCGGTTGATCACATACCCCACTCCGAGCAGTGAGGGAAGTCCCTAAATAAAGCACTCTGATTGGCCAGCTGGGTCCCGTGGCCACCCACACTTCCACCGGGAAGGTTAATGCTACCTGATGCACTGTCCCCTTGGAGCTCTGCAAACACTTTTTTTGTTTCCACACCTTAAAGGCAACAGTTCGCCAGACCTCTGTCCTTGGTGAGCATGGATTCTGCAACCAAACTGCTTCGCTTTGAATTTTAACTCCACCGCTTCTGCTTCTTAGCTTCTTAGTGTCCCCCCTGGGCAAATTCCTCTGGGCTCCAATTTTCTGCAAACCTGGGATATTAGTACCTCCCTCATGGTGTTATTGAGAAGATTAACTGAGGTAACATGCACAAAACAGTGTCTGACACAGAGTGAGTGCAGTGGAACAGTTAACTCTCATTATCATCATCACCGTCACCATCATCACCATCATCACCATGCCCCCAGGGCCAGGAAAATGACCAAGAGTCTAAGCGCCATGTATATGAAAGAAGACTCAGAAGAAGAAAGGCAGCGTAGTTCATACTCCTATACAAGCCTCTGACTGTTTCTTTCTCAGAGAAAATATACTGGAACCACTTTTACCAGGAGATACACAAGGGATTCAGTTAAGGATCAGCACAGTTACGGATCAATAGACTATGCTCTGGTCTGAGAGTTGGAGTTTTAGACTTCAAAGAGGATCCCTTCTCATTAAGTGAAGATGAATGGCATTTTCTGCATTCACAGAAGTGTAGATCAGCGTCCTAAAAGAACTTGCATGCTCCCAGCCCTCATCCTGATTAGTCACAGCACTTAAAAATCTGAGGGAGACAAGCATTCTTTGTTGACTTTTACGTTATAGCTCTGTCTGTTAGACTTTGGTACAACTGTATTGCCTTTGAGATATATAAACCCAATTAAAGTGTGTCCAGCTTTGAAAGCAGAGGGGAGATAAGACCTCTGAGAGCAGCTTTCTCATTTTATGCTCTTTACCAAACCCCTTGACTTTTTGCCACCTTATTCCTAGCAGTCAGATCTGGGCTCACGTGGGTGTGTGGCTGGCAGTGAGGTTAAAAACCCCAGAGTGGGAAAGCAAGCTAATTAAGAAACAAAAAATTATGCAGACACAGGGTCCATTTCTCCAAAGATGTGTTCTGGGAGTTAGACGTACTTGCTAGGGCATCTGAGGTGACCAGCTCAGTGTCCCTGTCCATTCCCATTTCCTGCAGTAAAACCATGAGAAGGGTCCTTATTCAAAAACAGAAAATGAAGGAGCTATTTTGGTAACATCCCCTACAACCTAATACGACTCAGACCTTAGATATCTGACCTTACTAAAAGCCTTTTCCTTGACTTTCCACCAAGTGTTGCGATAGCTTTTTACAAGGTTTTTTTTTCTCTAGGGAGGTGCATTCCAAAAGAAGCAATTGTCATTTACTGGGCGTCTCTTGTATAAGCAGTCTATCTTGGATGCTCCATATCTTCTACTACAATCAGTGACTGACCACATGAGATAGACACATGGCAGAGCCCCTGTCGTCCCCACTGTCAGTTTGGATATTCCTGGCCGGAGCTCCAGACATACAGACAAGTGAGTAAGCCTCCAGGTGATTCTAGTTCCCAAACTTGGAGCTCCAGCAGCCCATGCTGAGTGGAGCAGGGATGAGCTGTCCCTTCCCAGAGCGGATGGAAGGTTCATGAATGAAGTAAATTTAGTTGTTATTTTATCCTACTTGGCTTGGGGACATGGCAGTAGATAAATAAGAGCAATGAGGATAAAATTATCTGCTTCACCTAGAAGGTGGTTGTGAAACAATGAGAATGTATATGAAATTCATGTAGATTTTAGAGTATTCTACAGAGTTATCATAGGAGGATTCAGGTAACAAGCCTATCTATGTGCATGTGTCAGCGTTTCCAGCTATGTCCCACACAGGAGCTGGATTTCTAGATCCGCTGACCTTGACTGGGGCCTCTCAGAGGCTCCTGATAGAGTGAAAAATGAAAACAGGCCCAAGCATTCATAAAAATTTTGGAATATCAGATATATTTTATAATTAATAAATCAATATTTGTATTAAAAATATAATCGGATCAGCAGTGTGAGCAAAGGATTTATAAGAGATGACTTCTTAGCACACCACTGATAGGCACAGCCTGACGATGAGACACGCATTTCCAGCTACATGAATAACACCTTCTCATTCAGTCAGTATCTCTGCGACGGAACCAGCTCATTTGGAAATGGCTTCAAAAGTCTACATGTGAGGCCATGGTGAGTGTGAGTCCCGAACAGCTGGGCCAGGCCTGTGACAAGTCCCGAGATCTGGCTGCCCCGGATGGCACGCCCATTGCCTATGGTCTGAGCCTCTGCCCCAGGGTGGCTGTGCGGCCCGCTCAGGCTCTGGGCTTCCTCATCCTCCCCACAACCAACAGAGCTGTCCTTCTGCGCTGCCCAGTGTCTAGGGAGTTAAAAAGCCTCCCCCCGCCCCTTCTTTGTTCTTGTCTTCCTCCCTTCCTGGCCTTCCTCCTACCAGGCCTCAATGGTGCCTCTAGGAGACACTGTTTTGTCTCCTCAGCAGCATTTTGTCTCTCTTAGTGTAAACAACACAGCAGCCAGCACAATTAACACTGTTTGCAGAGCATTTTCACAGACATCCTCTTCTCTTAGCCTCCCATTCAAGAAATCATTATTATTCAAATATAGTTATTATTATAATTTCAAGTTTACATGAGAGGAACAAGGCTCTTGGAGGTGAAGTGACTTGTCTGAGAGGAAATAACCCATAAGTGGTGAAGCCCCGACACAGCTGCAGGTATGCCGAGTCTGACCCCCATCTTCCTTCGTCAGTCAAGCCCCTTCCCTGTGAGTAGACAGAGCGGCACCTCTTCCTCCACGAGCAATTACGGCGATGCTGGCTATCATCGTTCATCAGTTTGGTTCACTCAACGTGCCTTTGTTTTCTTTTCCATGAAAATAATTTTATATTTACAGACTAGGATTATGTAATGGAAACCTACTGGGAATTCTTATAGATTTTAAATTTCAGTTTACCCACTAGTTCCTGGTTTCTTGATGCATAAAATATAGTAATAATAATAATAATAATATAATTACTGTGGTTATAATAATAGTAAACAACGAAACTTTTACAGTGTTTGGTATTTAACAGTTTACAAGGTTCTTTCACGAATATTACTGTACTCGATTTCAACACTTCCCAAGAAGGTAGATAATATGCCCATTTTATACAACAGCTGAAACTTACAGAAGTGAAATGCATAGTTCATGCTCTCTCAACAAAGACGTTTTCTGGGGGCTTGTACTACAGGTTTGGCTTCTTCTGGACCTTTTCTGGTACCTCCAGCTTGGTGGGAGGGATGTCATTTATTCTGTGTCCTAGGGTGGTGTTGCTCAAACTCCATCATGCCCAACAACCACTTGGAGAGCTGTTGAAACTCAAGTTCCTGGGCCCAACCACTCTGATTCAGTAGGTCTGGGATGGGGCCCTACCATTCGCATTTCCAACAAGCTTCTGGCTTCTGTCACTACTTCATGTCTGTGGATATATGTTGAAAAGGGCTGATAGAGTGAAAGTGACTCTTCCCTCAAAACATAGTCCTCTCATCTCTGAGGAGGGTTAACAGTAGTGCTTACCTCACAGAGTACTAATGAAGCAATGTGTGGGAAAGCCCCTTTGCAGTTGCTATAATTATGTAAAATATACTTGAAAGTTGAAAGGCGACACCAAGAACATTCTTACACAGATCTCGGGGCTGCTAGCCATATAATAGTCTATGCACATGGTGCCTGTGGGTTTGTGCAACAAGGAGGTTTCGTCTAAATGAGAACCGCTCCATTCAACTTGTTGTTAAGAACTTGTAGATGGGATTCCATTCTAAATCCGGTCCACACTCAGAACTCCCACCTCCCCCTTATCACTGGGCACCGCTGATTTCCCCTCTGTGGCAGCTCAGCACCCCAGGAGTGTGATCACTATCCCCACATGGGGATAACTAACAGGGCACTGGCAGAAGGAGGGGAGAGAAAGGAACCGGGAATCCCACATCTTCACCCACGACCACGTAGACTTCTCTTTTCACACCAGCCTTGGTCAAGCAGCCAGACTGAAGTGCAGATTTTTATTTCTTTTCACGCTTCCTCTAGTTCAGGAATTACTGGAGCCTTGAGAGTGCCAATAAGCGGTCAGCGAGAGGGAGAGTAGCCAGGGCAAAGGGCCCCTCAAACCACATGTTAGTTCATCAACCTCTGAGTGAGAGAAAATCCGCCCCATGAGGATTCATTTATTCCTCAGCTTTGGAGTCAGACTGTGTCGAATCTCTCACTGTCACTTACTAGCTGCATGGATTTATGTGGGTTACTGTGCCTCCTTGAGATGTAGTTTCTTTAGTGTACAAGAAGGTTAATAATGTCCTAATGCCCAGTACACTCAGTAAACAGCAGCTATCATCACCACCATCATCATCATTTCAGTCAACCAGGACTTACTGTACGTGTTCTATGTGCCCAACAGTATGTGAGGCACTAGAAATACAGAGGTAAGAAATCCAACACCATGCCTGTCCTGGAGACACCTATAGTCTGGCGTGGGAGAGAGAGATTTGCAGGACACGTGTTGCACATGCTGTTCTCAATACATGCAAAAATTCACTACAAATAAGGGAAACTGGCAGAGAGTGGTAAGAGTGTCTGCAACTAACCGCCTTCAGATTCCTCATCCTTTGCTTCCATCCCTCTAGAGCTAAGAAGGCAAATGCACCTGTCCACGGTTTAAACAATAACCCTGGATAATTGTCCCAGGTCAGTATTCTCTGGTTGTCCTTGAACTGCTGCTTGGCTAAGCCCTTGCCAGCCAAAACCGACATCCACTGGGCTGAATTTACACTATCCACTCAGCGTGCTCTATTCACACAAGGCATTTCATTCAGGTTTGGAAAGTTACAGGCTGACGCAGCTCTGGAGGTTTGTTTGACTTTTTTTTTTTTTTTTTAAATGTTTCATTTCTTTCCTTTTAGGATCAGTGCCCTAGTTGTTCTGGGAAACTTGTGACCTCTCTGTTTTTAATTGGAAGATGTCATTTTTCCATGGCAACCTATCTTGATGTCCTAAATAGAGAATCTGTAAAATCAGTTTTTCTATGAAGGGCCACGCAATTGGAACAGGAGGCTGCGTAAGGAGCACTGGTGCCCCGGCCTGGTGGCTTCACCCCTGGGGAAGTTCCCCCCAGCAGAGAAATACCACCAAGGGCTCCTGCTACAACAGACTTGCCCCACCATGGGCCCTACCAGGAACTCTCTCGGTTTGGGCTCAGAAAACTCATGTTGTTGACAACTGAAGGAGGTGGGGTGGGATATTGCATTCTCTGATGGCATGGGAACAAAACCACGTCAGCCGTGAATGATGGTGTCTCCAAGGCCCAGAACCCATAGGTAATAACACAGAAGCCAGGAAAACATTGATGGGAAAGAGTTGAAACCAACCCAAGCTTCATGGTGGCTGAATCTGAACTCACCCTTTCTCCACAGGATCGCACCTCCTAAAGGGAATGAGTGTCTTCAGGAAATGATGAAGGATGTAGAGAAATTATGTACTAGGCTTTGCAAGTCACTGCTGAGGAAACAGTAGTTAAATCATTTGGCAAATGAGTGATCAGTTTCCAATAAATGTCCTGTTTTTCCTTTCTTCTATTTTTTTAAAGCATGATTTCCAGTCAGTAAGATAGATGTGTTGATAAACACAAGTCAACCTGACCATGGAGATTATATCAGTGCATTTTAATGAAATGGTGAAATGATATGCCAAGTCTTGCCTCTGTACTTGATCCAGATGGAAGGGCACCGAAGGGACAGACTCACTCAGTACACACATTAGTGAGACCCCAGTACAGGTAGACACCACCAGCAACAGCTGATACCTGCTGACTACTACTTCCAGGAACCGTGTATGTATTACTGCAGGATTCATAATAAGAATACCAAGCGCTTTCCCCCACTGACTGCTCTTGATGTGACAAGAACTCTGACAACTATCTTCGCCTCTAACTAGTTCCATATTCACTATTCTTTTCCCTAATTTGAAAATCAGGAAATTGGTATGTAGTGAGGTTGGGTGACTTTCCCAAGGTCACAGTCTGAATTTGAACCCAGTCCGTACTGGCTCCAGCATCTGTCTGTACTTGTAACAGCTATAAATACTACTTCTTCCTACTCCGTGGAAGAAAGTTTCTGGAATCAGGCAAGCATAGTTGACATGCCGAGCTCATTCGCATCTCTGGACCTTGCAATGGCTATTCCCTCTGCCTAGAGTGCCTTCCCTCCCATGGTCTTCGCTTGACTGGCTCCTTCTCATCATGCAGGGCTTGGCTCAAATATATTTTTCAAAATGCTTTTCCTGACCCGCATGCCAAAGCAGCCCTCTCCACCCCAAGCCCCAGACACTGCATCTCATTTTCTTGTTTTAGTTCTTTCAGTGCATTTCACTGCCAGAAACTGTCCTGTGTTTTATGTGTTGATTCTTTCCCATGACCAGGAGGTAAGCTCCAGGATGGCTGAGACCTCCTCTCTGTCACTGCTGTGTCTCTTGCCCGTGAAGAGAGTCTGGCACAGTCAGGTACTCAGCGGCTGTTTGTTGAGTACGTGAATGGAGCACACTGGTGTTGACTTTTGTCTTGAGCACCAATTATACTGATGATAACACAGCAGCAGCCACAACACTTCCAGGTATAATGATGAAGTGTTGACCATGAGTCAGAGGCTGTGCCAAATATTTATAATTGATTCCTAGGAGGTAGATACCATTATTGCCTCCGTTTTGCGGAAGAGGAGACATCACAGAGGCTTAGGGCAGGTAATGCTGGTGTCATCACAAGGCTGAGAGACCCTCATGGACATACCCACACACGTAACGTGAAAAACATGACGTTCTTGTGGGTGAAAGGAAGGAAGCAGTCAGCCGGCCCCCACCATGGCAAGTCCCTAAGGCCACTGTACTTCCTTCTCAGTTAAAGAGGGAAGGTTGAAGCTTCATAATTAAGCTGTGTCAGGGTCGAGAATGCAGCACGGTACAGTGGACACAGAACCTGGGCACTGGCTTTGGAAATAACTGGCTTTGAATTCCGATATTGCTCCTTCGCAGCTGTGTAAGTCTGGGCAGTCTCTTGATCTCTTCCAGCCTCGGTTTCTCTGCCTGTGAAAAGGGGTAACAGCCCCGATTTGCTTGCTCTGCAGAGACACTGTGAAGAACCCAAGCGGTGGGTCTGTGAAAGCAGCCAGCACTGTGACTAGTACACAGTCAAGGGACGGTCAGTGCATCTTTCCCTCCTCCGTTCCTTTGCTGCAGCTTACTCAGCACTTACTTCCCCCCAACCCAAAAAAGCCTGTGATTTCTGGATGTTTGAATTCCATGGCCTCAGATTAAGCCAAAAACTATAGGTTACCATAGCCAGATGGCTCAGTCTTTGACCTCATTAAAGGAGGGCTGGAAAGTAAGAGTGAAAAAAAAAAAAGATGAGGAAAAAGATTTTAAGGAAGTAAATAGAAACTTTTCTGACAGGGGAAAAAAATGTGTGGGAGGAGAGGCTATTGCAGGAACCACGTAACAAGAAGAGCCTTGCTGAGGGAAAAAATGGTGTCAGTCACGGATAAGTCATTGAGGACATGGTATTTCCTCTGCTCCATTTGGAGAAGGGAGCACATGAGGAGTGAGCTGCAGCAGCTAGCTAACGGGCCCCTGGGACCCGAGGTGTCCTGTGAGCTGATGGGTACTTCAGAGCAGGCCACAGGCCAGGGGCACCTGGCAGATGAGGCCCAACCTGAGGCCCAAGCAGGGCAGGGGCGAGGATCCGACACTGTGCTCAGCTGCTTTTCAGCTTCTGAAAACACCTCACAGCCCTCTATTTCAGGAGATTCTCTTGGGTAGTGAAAGTGTGAAGCAATGTTAGAGGTTGATGGGTAATCAATTCTGAGGGGTTATTCACTTCACAGATTGGCTATGACAAGTTGTTTAAATGGATATTTAACTTCTTTTTAAATTGGTTTTTGTTTTCTATAGGGAAGGAGGGAGGGTTGGATGAGAGGAAGCCTCACCTGTGAGGCAGTGTCCCTTCTCCCTTCACACACAGGATACTGGGAACTGCTTGGGTTGCACGTAGGGTGGCCATTGAAGGGTGAGGACTGCCAGCTTGGTAAGGCAGGGTGGGCTGTGGGCCTGGTGCCTCAGAGGGGTGAGGACGTGAAGTAGTGACCGAGTCCAGCAGTGAGCATGCCTGATACTGACCTACCGCTGTGGTCCTCAGCCTGCATTTCAGCAAGATCGCACCTCAGGTAATTGGTGTGCACATTCGGGTATCAGAAGCACGGAGCTAATAAAAGCATTCCCACTTCACTCAAGGTGTCACTGCAATCCCCGGCAGGGAAACTCTAAGATGGAAACAGCTGAGCCACAGAGTGAACCGTCTGTGTGTTTGCTGACCACCATTCAATCAAGCTTGAGTTTCTCATTATGGGGAATAAATCTCATCTCAGGCTGAACTTCAGTCTTTCTAGAAAACCTCTCTCTAGTCCTCTTTTCACATACTAGAGACTCTGTCATGATTTTATGATTGATTAGAGTAAAGGGAGGTCAGGAGATTAGTTTAAACTGCATGCTTTGGAGTCAGCAATTAACTGGGTTTCCATCTTGGTTCAGTTTTTTCCTGGCTGTGTGAACCTAAGCAAACTCTTACGCTCTCAGGCCTTGGTTTTCTTATCCACGGAATGAGGCTAGTAAAAGCCCCTAATTCATGAGGTTATACTAAGAATTAAATTTAAAAATAGATGCAAAGTGCTGTCACGATTTAAGTGCCCAACAACTGGCTGCTATTATTACCATTATTAAGCAATTATAATTATTCCCAGATGCTGCTGCCTTGCTCATTCATCCCAGGAACACATTTTCACGTTAGTATTCTGTCGGTAATTCACTGTGGGTATCTGGAGATCCTATTTAACAAAAAATTAATCTGCTGATCGTGTACACTATGAAGACATTCATTTGCCAGGCCTGAAGAAAAATACTGATGAAATTATATGGCGGTCCCAAGTGTAAAAAAGGCTTTTAAAAGATCCATTTCAAACCACTTGCATTGTGCCAATTTTAGGATTTTATTCCATCTATTTGCGAAAGTGGTTTCTCTGTGCCAATTGCTAGGCGAGGCAGTGTGTGGATAAGATCCAGTCCTTGTCCTCTGGCAGGTCACAGGGTAGCTGGAGGAACAGACACACAGACAAGAAAAGGAAGGGCTTAGAACGTAAGCATTGGTGGAGCATGGCAAGGTCGCAGGGTACAGTCATAACAGCAAGGAGAGAGCCTAAGTCAGTACTGAGAGGAGGCAGGGAAAGAGTGATTTTAGAGACTGACTTAAGTTCGAGGGTTGGACAGATGAAAAGGTAGAGAAAGTATGCTGGGCCAGGAGAAGAGGCCTAAAGGGGGTGTGTGATACAGTAATGTGGTATTGCTGGTTAGTGGACGGACAAAAGGCAGAAGTCACCCCATAAAGGGCTTTAGTTTTCACACAAGAGTTTATTCTGTAGCAAGGGGGTGGCTGTTGGGTAATTTAAGCAATGGAGTGTTGAGGTTGGATTTGAGTTTCTGTAAGATCCCTCCAGTGACTGTGCAGGAAACAGTGGAAGGGCAGGCTAGAGACAGCTGTAGCAGAGAATAGAGAGTAGGAACAGAGAAAAAGGGCAGAAGTGAGGGAATATTTAGAAGATAAAATTGGATCTGGATGTGAGAGGAAGAAAGGTGTTAAAGATGATTCCTGGTGTGCCAAATACGTGGAAATGTTCAGCAAGCAGTTCGACACACGAGTGTAACAGACACAGATCTTTGCTTACATAACAACCATCCCCTACATCCTACCCTCCTCCTTCTAGAGCCTCAATTTATTGACTTAGAGGCAGAGATCCTTTGGTAGTAGAAGGGCATAAGCCCAACCCTTAAGGATGAAGTATGATTGATCTAAACCAGTTGTGCTAATCTCTTTCCTCTTTGTCACTTAGTCAGCTGTGGGCAAGTGACTCATTTATTCTAGCTAATGAAGCATAACGAGGGGGTTCCCTTGACGCATAAAAAGACACACCGTGGGGGAAATAACCTTTTGCTCATTTTCCCTTCTTCCTGTCCGGAAGTGAGCCTAACCCCAATAGCCCACATATCCCTTTGCAACAGCCATCTTGTGACCATGAGATAAGAGTCTCAGAACAAAGCCAATATACTGAGGATGGGGGAGCAGAAGATGACCCCCTGGTCCCTGACGGCACCTTCGAGCATCTGAGTAAATGTTAGCAGCTACTATCTCTGAATTTCATGTTAAGTAACATAAAAATATTCTGTTAGTTTAAGACATTTGTTTTATTTAGGGTAGGATATAGTAAGGTAATGAGTAGACCTCAGAAGTAATGGCTCAGACATGCTAGACATCTACTTCTTGGTTTTGGTTGCTTAAGGCTGTATGTTGCAGGTTGGTGGTGGTGGAAAGCTCAGAGACACAAACTAATGGTGTCTCTTCTATTTTCAACATGTGGCTTCTAAGGTTGCTCTGAGCATAGATAGAATCAGGCAGAAGGGAGAAAAGGGAGATTTGCAGGTCAGGTCCCTAAATGGCATATTTCACTTCTACTCATATTCCACTGGTCACATCTAGCTGCAAGGGGCACTGGGAAATATAGAGTAACCAGGAAACCGTATTCTAGCCTCTATGGAAGGATGGACTTTGTGGATAGCTAGTAGACTGTGCCACACCACTGTAAATTGAATTTTGTTGTTGTTGTTGTTATTTGCAACTAAAAGAATTCCTAATTGATCCAATGGGTCTGGAGCATAAGGGAGAACTTGAAGTATATCATACAGTTTTTCTGTATTTTTTAAGACATTGTTATATGTGATCAGTAAAACCAATGCAGTGATGACATCACCTAGGAAGAGCACAGAAAGTGAGAAAAAACATAGAGATAGAGCCCTTTATATTATTCACAGGACCCACCCAACCCAGAATTCTCCTTACTGTCTGTGAAAGAATGACTCAAACATCTTAGTGGCCTAGAGAACATGCCTTAGGTGAAAGAACAGATGAAAGAACGATTTTATAGATCAAGGTTGCCCACGTATTTTTGTTTTGCAGGGGGGGCTTCTGGATATAAAATCCAAGTGGGACTATCTTTGCCTTTGTTCTTTTCTATAAGGCACTAACTTTGACAAATAGTTGAAAAAATGTCTTGAGCAAAATATGTTCAACTTCCCTCCTTCCCTGGTGAAGATATTTGATGTGGACACCTAGCAACACAGATCCTAAAATAACTTAATGTGGGAAATGTTCCAAGTGCAGTTCTGTTCCTTCCCCTCTTCCTTATCCTTACTCCCGAGGCTTCAGGTTGGGAGACTGATTTTTCTGGTTTTAACCATACAAGACCACACTAAAAGCAATAGATGTGGGCACTGCAACTCTCCTCCACCAAAAATCTACCCTGACATTTGAATTTCCTTGGAAGGGTGTCCCCGTTAGGCAGTGGTCTTTCCTGATAACTTTAATCACTCTAGCGTAGGTACTGATGGCTCCTGGAAGCCTGAGTTGACACAGCCTGTGGGGTCTCAAGGGTATGAGGCATATACAGTCATGGTAGTGTGTCAGACTTCCTCCTCCAAGCCCTGTGCCTCAAAGCTCCCAATCCCAGTAGCTAGGAAAAATGAGAACATTTGCTTATGGCTTGGTTTGGAAACTTGAGGATATAGGCACTGATGAGCTGGAGTCCTATCTATTTGTCATTCAGATAAATTCCACCAGGGCAGGAGCCATGTTATCTGCATTTCACTGCATTCCCATCCCTGCCATGCTCTGTAAAACAAGAATAATAATTAGTGTACATGGCATTCTTATTGTACTCCAGCCATCATGCTATGTGTTTCACAAGCGGATCTCATTTACTCCTCAAAACAACTTATCGGCTAGGCAGTGTTACTGTCACCATTCTAGAGATGAAGAAAAAAGAGCTTAAGTAACCACCCAAGTATCAGAGTTCACAAATGCTCCAACTGGGATCCAAGACCAGGAGTTTGAATTACTTCTACCCTAGAATGCTCCCCATTAATCCTTGTTGTAAGGATTAAAGACTGAGGTGAAACACCTTGCTGGCACCCCGTAAAATGCTCAATGGCCATTATCTTCATGTTATCATTCCTTCTGAATAGGTGGACATTTTCTCACAAGACTGAGACTTAGTGAGCTATCTTAATTCTTGTGTGACTATAAGGGAGCTAAGCAAAGGTGATTCATTTGTTAGAAACTGTGGGGATTTTGTGACATGGTGTCTTGGTGACAGGCAATACCTGGGGGCCCAGAGAAATAAAAGGTCCCAGGATCAAACTCTTGGCACTTTAAGTTACAAGCTTTTACTTACTAGCAGTATTTATGAGTCCCTTGGAGAGCAACACTAAATTGAATCAATTAGTGGATATTCTGATCATTTTTCCTTAATAAAGCTTGTTTCCGGTGTAAAAGTAATATACAACTTGAAAAATCCAATGAAACAAGAAGAGAAAAAAAATCAACATAATTCTGCTGCTCAAGAGACTGTTCCATTGACATTTTTGTGTTCTAATTGACATTGTATTCATTTTTTAGACTTTGCTTGCTGTGTTGATAGCATGAGAGACCCTTGAATTCCCATGTACCTGAGTCATCAAACTTTTTCTAAATCTGGTCCCTTTGGCTTGGGACACAGAGAGGCCCTGCTATTAGTTGGTTTTTGGCCCCAGAGTCTCAAGGGTGTAGTAAGGCAGATCCTGGCAGGGCAGTGGCCAGAGGGGCCCCTCTGGACAGAGTGACAGAGGCCCCAATATCTCAGGGAAAAATACTCCTCTCTGAGCCAGTTTTCTGCACAAGGGTCGCCCCAGTCCTAGAGGAAGTTTTCCTGGGCCGGGTTCCCACCCTGGTGGTCACATCACGGTGACGCAGCAGGAAGCTGGCCTCCCCAGAGCCCAGGTCTCTCACAGGAAAGTGTTGTCAGAGGTTTCTGCATGGGCAGGCAGTCCGTGCACAATGGGTTCACAGAAGCATTCCCAACCCGCAGGATTTGTTCACAGGCTGGAAGGCCGGCCTCAGGGCTGCTCTGTGGCGTTTCCTCCATTTGGTCCCAATACTTGCGGTAATGCCTGTGGTGATGCCATAAATCAGCTCCGCTCTGCTTTCCCCAAGAGACTTCCAGATGGATTGCCCTCCCAGCAGGCAGCGTGAGATACCTCCTTTCAGATGTCATGTACTAAACAGTGATTGACCAGAGGAATTTATTTTCCAGTTGAACAAAATAATGTTCTGAGGGCTTGGACATATTCTTCTTTTGGCCCAATATTTTTTGGTGGTCATTGAAAGGGAGGGAGGGTCTCTGCTTTCATCTGTTCTCTGGATAGAATTTGCTTCTTTGCAGAGGAGGTGAATGGCAACGCCATGCTCTCCTGTTGATGTCTGACTCCTAGTCCTCGCTTGATCTTCACATCAGTGATGAGCTTGCCCTTGGAGGTCCTTCTCCCAGTATTCCCTCAGCTAGAGGGAAGAGCAAAGAAATGAGAGTCCAAAATCCCATGTGGCATCTGCTATCCCCACTGCTTGAAATTAGGCAAACTACCTTGCCTCTTGGGGCCCTGAGCATTTTTTGAAAGCTTATTCTCTTAACTGGACACTTAATTAACTGACATTCCTGGTAGCTGTCAGTCCAAGTGCACGTGATACTCATGATAACGATCCTTGGGCCCTACAAGATCCTAAGTCACCCTCTGAGCTGCCTAAATTCTCAGGGCTCCATGCATTTTATTTAGTTGAATTCCTTGAAGACTGGTGATTTGCGCACATCAGTTATGAAGACTCTAATAACCAGAACGGTGGACTACCAGAATCAGACATGGGGTGTTACCCCAATCCTTCAAGCTTTATCTTGGGGATGATGCCATGGAATGTGTTACGAGACACCAGCAGGGCTGAAGTAACCTGCATAGGACCACAGGTCTATCACTGAAAGTTTTCTTGAGCTTCAGACTGGTCTAGCTAGTCTCTCTCTGCTGCTGCTGCCACTTCACAGCTGTCCTGTGACACACTGTGCCCCTTGAGGTCTGGCTTGCTCTAATGGCATTCAGCCTATGCTAAAAATACACTACCATGTGGCACAGGTGTTTGTGTTACAACAAGGCCACATCTTAGCCACTGAGTGGGCTGCAGATCAGCTCAAAACTCAAGGTGTACATGAAGATGAAAAGGAGTTGGGAGATAAGCCCATGTCTCAGAACCACTGCTTAGGGCATGGTTAGACTATGGTGTTTCATTCTTCCTCTGATGGAATATTCAGTGAGACTTCTATTTTCACAGTTTCTCCTGAAGACCCCAATGTGACAAGTAACTCCACTTTCTAAAGAAGCTGTTAGACCAGCCATGTAGGATTTGCTAAGAGGTGGCCCACTGCCCCCTTCCAGCCTATATATAGGAGAAGGCTAGAGATTGTTCAAGGATGCTGGGGGCTCAAGATTTCTTTAAAGTAGCTTATCTGAATGTCCTGTGTGTTTCCCCAATTTTCACCCCAACCTCGAGAGGAAAGAGAGTCAGAGGAAAACTTTTTCTCATCTTCTTTTCAAGCTGGGTGAGGAGAGTCTGCTGCCCAGTGCTGCTGGGAGAACACAGCAGGAAGGGGTGGAAGAGCTCCAGGGAAGGACATGACCATGTCCCTTGGAATCTGCTTGAGTCTCCTGGGGAGAACCCTAAAGGAAAGAGGTTGACCAGAGCTGTTTATGAAAGTCAAAAGAAGACCACATCGCAGACAGGCTACCCTTTCAGCAGATGCTGTGGAAGACAGCTGGCCTTGAACTGTCATGAGAGAACCCTACCCTACACAGATGACCCTGGGCAGCAGCTGCCAAGGGATGATGGCTGTCACCCTGAGTTTGTATACCCTGACAGAGCAATGCCACCCCTGTGTACCCCTGAGAGCAGGGGTTCCGGAGAACCCACTACAGAGGCCACATTTGGACGCCTGCCTGGCTAATCACAGCAGCTCCAGCCATAACATAACACTTTGCCCTGTCCTTTCATTTCCCTTCCCCTGACCCCAACTGTGTAGGGAAAACAAGCCACAGACAAAAAGCCAGAGAGGGAGAGCAAAACAGAGGAGAAAGCAAAGTTCTTCCCTATGCAGGCTGGGCCAAGCCCAATAGGGCAGAAAGAAAAAGAACCCCTGAAGTGGATGAGAAATGGAAGTGTTGTTTAGCCTGGATTGCCGTTTTGAACCCTGAAAAAGAAGACTGTTCACACTTGAGACTGGAAAGTACAAGGATTCATTCTTGATGTCATCCAGTGTAGGGAGATGGGCAGACTGGAATTGAGGGGTGGTGGTGGGAGGGGGGAATTCAGCTTTCAAACCCAACCTCTTCAATAAATGGGTCACATTAACACTTTGGAGTCAGACTTTCACTTCTAGGCAGTAGAGATAGTTTTTCTCTATTCTTCTTACTATGTCCAACTAAAAACCCTGGATATTTTATATAAAGAAGGAGAAGGAAGAAGAGGAGAGTGGGAAAGGTGGAGAGAAAAGGCAAGTTGGCTACGGACCTCAAAATCCAAAGAGTGATACAGAGATGAATTTATGGATTTTCTTTTTTCCTCACTCCTAGACTGGGTACTGGAGAAATCAGCAACATAGAAATGCCTGTAGGTCAGACATAAAAAGCCTCAACAAGACCCTCCACTCTCTATTCAAAGTACTGGAAAAGAGCAGCCTACCAAAAGCAGCTTTTAGCCAAAAACTATTATGCTCTAATCAAACACCAAAGAAAAAAACTGTGGTCTCCAACTTTACCAACACCAGTCAAGATCAAGTCATGAGCCTGGACTTCTACCTTATTTCTGTGCTGTGGTGCCCTCACCCCACCCCACCTGCTGTCCGAGAGGTGAGGTGCCAGGGCAGGCCCAGCAGGGATCTGGGACTTCCATTCCCCACTGGTTACGTTAAAAAGGCAGAAATGCCTCAAAGAATCCAGATATCCACATGAGGAATCTAGAAAAGAAAAGAGCAAAATAAACCCAAAGAAAGTGAAGGAAAGAAATAATAAAGGTAGAAATAGAAATCAGTGAAATAGGAAAGAGAAAAACAATAGAGAAAATCAATGAAACAAGGAGCTAGTTCTTTGCAAATATCTATAAAATTGGCAAACCTCTAGCGGGACAGACAAAGAACAGAAAACGCAAACTTTTATCTGGAATAAAATATGAAAAAAATTTTTAAAAAGGAATAAAACATGAAATACAACTGTAGATCCTGACACATGAAAATTATAATAAAGGAATATTATAATATATTTATATTATACATAATATTTATAATATACATAATGGTTACAATAATATATATTTACATCTAAAGATGTAAATCTGATAACTTAGATGAAAAGGACAAATTCCACAAACAGTAAAAACTACAAAAGTCACCTGATATGAAATAGTTAACTATTAGAGAAAACAAATTCATAATTTAAAATCTTACCCCCCCTGCACTGGAGAATTCTGTCAAATGTTTAAAAAAGAATTAACACCAACTCCACAAAATATCTTATAGAACAATAGAAGAGGAGGGAATACTTCCCAATTCATTTTATAAAGCTAGTAGTACCATAATACTAAAACCAAATATTGACAGTACAGAAGAAGAAAACGGCAGAATAATATACCTCGTAAATTTAGAGGCAAAATATCAGCAAAGAGAATTAAGCAATATACAGAAAAAATTATATCCATGACTAAGTGGGGTTTTTCCTTATTATTATTACTAATTTCAGAGGTAGAATTTAGTGAGTCATCAGTTGCATATAACACCCAGTGCTCATTCCATCAAGTGCCCTCCTTAATGCCCATCACCCAATTC
Organism: Meles meles; assembly: GCF_922984935.1. Lineage (NCBI taxonomy): Eukaryota > Metazoa > Chordata > Mammalia > Carnivora > Mustelidae > Meles > Meles meles. The sequence goes on from NC_060066.1 coordinate 116,719,120, forward strand.
TCTCTACCCCCCCAACATCCCCCTACCTCCAGCAACCCTCAGTTCATTCTCTGGAGTTCAGCGTCTCTTATGGTTTGCTTCCCTTTCACTTTTCACTTATTTTGCCTTCCTTTACCCTATGTTCATCTGTTTTGTTTCTTAAATTCCACCCATGAGTGAAATCATACGGTGTTTGTCTTTCTCTGACTGATTTATTTTGCTTAGCCTAATACCGTCTAGTTCCATCCACATCATTGCAAATAGCAAGGTTTCATTATTTTTGATGGTTGACTAATATTCCATTGTATGTATGTACACCACATCTTCTTTATCCATTCATCTGCTGATGAACATCTAGGTTCTTTCCATATTTGGCTATTGTAGACATTGCTGCTATAAACACTGGGGTGCATGTGCCCCCTCAAATCACTATGTTTGTATCCTTTGGATAAATACCTACTAGAGCAATTGCTGGCCTATAGGGTAGCTCTATTTTTAACTTTTCGAGGAACCTCCATACGGTTTTCCAGAGTGGCTGCACCAGTTTGCATTCCTACCAACATCATAAAAAGGTTTCCCTTTCTGCATCCTCGCCAGTATCTGTTGCTTGCTGGGTTGTTAATTTTAGTCAAGTGGGATTTGTTCTATAAATGGAAGACTGGTTCATTATTTGAAAATCGATCAACATAATCCACCTTATTAACAGGCTAAAGAAAAATCACATGATCACTTTAATTACTAAAGAAAACAAATTTGACAATATTCAATACCTACTCATGATGAAAGAACTAGGAATAGAGGAGAAATTCCTCATCTTGAAAATGACTATTTACAAAAAATTTAGAGTTAACATTACTCTTTTTTAAAAAGATTTTATTTATTTATTTAAGAGAGAGAGAGAGTGAGAGAGAGAGAGAGAACATGAGAGCAAAAAAGGTCAGAGGGAGAAGCAGACTCCCCATGGAGCTTGGAGCCCGATACGGAACTTGATCCAGGGACTCCAGGATCATGACTTGAGCTGAAGGCAGTTGCTTAACCAACGGAGCCACCCAGGGACCCAGAGTTAACATTATTCTTAATGGTGAAAGAGGGAATGCTTTCCCCTTAAGATTAGAAACAAGACAAGGTTGTCTTCTCTGACAACTTTTGTACAGTATATTGCTAGAAGTTCTAGCTACTACAATGGGCAAGAAAGGGGGAAAAAGGGTATACAGATGAGCAAGGAACTAAGGAAGAAAGGGGGGGAGGGAAGGAAGGAACTCTATTTGCAGATGACATGATTGTTGATTCCTTAGGATTCAACAATCCTAAGGATTTGAATCCTAAGGAATCAACAATAACAAAAAAACCTATAAGCAGTACATGTGTTCAACAAGGTCACAGGTTATAAGACAAATGTACAAAAGCTAACTGTATTTCTATATACTAGCAATGAAACACGTGGATACTGAAATTTAAAACACCATACCATTTACAACCACACACAAAAATGAAATATTTAAGTGTAATGTCCAGGACTTGTACACTGAGAACTATAAAATGTTAATGAAAGAAATGAAAGAAGATCAAAATAAATGGAGAGACCTTCCCTGTTCATAAACTAGAAGACTCGGCTTAGTAAAGAAGTCAGTCCTCCCCAGACTGACAAACAGGTTTAATGCAATTCATATTAAATAGTCTGCCAGACTTTTTGTAGATATACACAAAATTATTCAAAAATTCAGATGCAAATCAAAGGAACTGAGATAGCTGAAACAATTTTTGAAAAGAAGAGTAAATGTGTGCAATCCAGCCAATTTCACAACTGACTATACAGCTGGAGTAGTGAAGACTGTGTGGTGTTGGAGGGGTGCACACATAGGTCAGTGGAACAACAGGGAATCCAAAAGTAGACCCGCATAAATATGCCAAGCTCATTTTTGATAAGACAAACAATGTTAGAGCATGTGGTCATCTGAGGGTAAGATAATGAACCCTGATCTACACAAAAATAAACTCAAATTGGACCATGGATTTAAACTTAAAATACAAAGCTAGGAAAATTTTAGGGGGAAAAAAAAGAGAAACATCTTCGGGATATAGGGATAGGCCAAGTTCTTAGACTTGACACTAAAAGCATGATCCATAAAAGGGAAAATTGATAAGATGAATTTCATTGAACTTAAAAACACTGCCTCTTCAAAATACTTCAGTAAGAGGATAAAGAGACAAGCCAAGGACTGGGAGGAAATATTGGCAAACCACGTATCTGACAATAGGCTACAATCTAGAATTTATTAAAAGAAAAAAACCCTGAAAACTCAGCAGTAAAAAACCCCAAACAATCCACTTGGGAAATGGATAAAAGACATGGACAGATATTTTGCTGAAGAAGGTATCCAGAGAGCAAATACGCATAAGTGAAATTGTTCAATGTCATTGGTCATTAGGGAAATGCAAATGAAAACCACAATGCAATGAGCTATCACTATACGCCTCTCAGAATGACTAATACAAAACACAACGACAACATCAAATGAGGTTAAGGATGTGGAGAAATTGGACCATTTACATGTTGTTGGCGAATATGTGAAATGGCATAATCACTCTGGAAAACCGTTTGGCAGTTTCTTAAAAAACTAAACATGAGGCTACTACCATTGCCCTTGAGGCATTTACTCTGGAGAAATGAAAGCTTATTTTCACACAAAACCTGTATACACATCTTCACAGAGACTTTATTTATAATAGGCAAACACTGGACACAAGCCAGATATCTTCCGACATGCTAGTGGTTAAGCAGAATGTGCCACATCTATTCAGGGACTACCCGCAGGCAACAAGAAGGAATGGGTGACTGACATCCACGACAACCTGGAGGAATCTCCAGAGAACTACGCTGACCAAACGAAGCCAAAACCCAAAGGTTATGTCATGGAATTCCACTGGTATGACTTTCTTGAAAGGTCAAAATTACAGAAATAGAGAATCAAGTCTAAGTGGTTTTAGGGGTGGAGGAGGGGGGGTAGGGGTGGGGGAGAAGTGAGGCAACATGAAGGACCCTTGTGGCGAAGGATGTTCTGAATCTTCACTGTCTCAATGTCAGTATCCTGACTGTGATATCATACTAGTTTTCCAAGATGTTATTATTGGGGAAAACTGAGTGTTACAGACTGAATTGCATCCCCTAAAGTTCATGTTGAAGCCCTGAACCCAAGATGACTATATTTGGAGATAGGTCCTTGAAAAAAGTTATTAAGATTAAATGGGTTCAACAGGGTAGGGCCCTAAACCAGCCTGGTGTCCTTAGAAGAAGAGGAAGAGACACCAGCAATGAGCCTGTACAGATGAAGAGCCTTGTAAGGACACAGAAGGCATGCCAAGAAGTAGTGAAGGCATGTGGTTTCTCCTGAAGCCCCCTCTGCATGCCAAGAAGGGGGCTTCAGGAGAAACCACGTCTGCTGACACTTTGATCTTGGACTTCCAGCCTCCAGAACTGTGAGCAATAAAGGTCTGTTGTTTAAGCTCCTCATACTGTGTTATTTTGTTATGGCAGTCCATGCAGACTAAGACACTGAGTAAATGGTACACAGCCTCTCTCTCTATTATTTCTTACAACTGCATATTCATCTAAAATGATCTCAGAATAAAAAGCTTACCTAAAAAAAATCCTAGCATCTCAGAACTTAAACAGTTCTATCTGGGAAGTACCTGAAATACCCTTAACTTTGTTCTCTTAATTAGATTTTTTTATACCAGGCGATGCCAGGTGCCTCTTCCTGGTAGACCCATGATACCCTGTGCTATCACCACCCTGACCTTTACCATGTGTTTCCTAAGTGCAAGGACTAGGTCTCAATCATTTTATATTTATCATGTAGCCATTTGTTTGTTGACATGATGCCTGAGACATAGTAGGGACTCGACAAACATTTGTGGCATGGGTGCGTCAATGACTGCCTTTATGGCAGCATGAGGTGACAGATTTTTGTTGAAGATCAACTGCCTGGCTGATGTATACAGGACCCCTGAGAACATTTAAAGATGAGGGTGGGTAAAATGGAGATATTAACCAATTTTTATTAGGAAGGCATTTTCCATTGTAAATTCAATGTTAAGACAATTCCCTGTTAAGTACTGTTAAGCCATTCCAAAATTTTCCAACATCCTTTTTATATTAGCTAAAGTATTTTTATTGGAATTAAGTATTTTCTATTAAAATATTTCATAAAGATTTGATTTGCTCATTTTTCTGATGATATAACTTCTGCCATTTTTTTTTTTGGTGGCTTCTTCCTTGTGTCAGATTTACAAATGTAAATTTTGTCTGACAGATTTGATTTTTCCGTTAGTTTTCCCCAGTAACAAATTTTACTCTACAGAGTTTTAGCCAACATCGGTCTGAGCCTCAGACATAATAAGGTCTTAATAAATATCAGCTGTTATTATGGATTCTTTATAATGGTTATTTCTTTACAAATTTGTTTTGAGATAGAATTATACGCCAGAAAATTTTAATGTGTACAATTCAGTATTTGCAAGATTTTACAACCATCACTATTCAATTCTAGAATGCTTTATCACTCCAAAAAGAAACTCCATACCTGTTAGCAGTCATTCCCCATTTTCTCCTCTCCAGTCCCTGGCAAACATTAATCTACTTTCTGTCTCTATGTATTTGCCTATTCCAGACATTTCATATAAATGAAATCATGCAATATGTAGAATTTTGTGTCTTTTTTTTCACTTAGTATAATGCCTTCAAGGTCCATGCATACTGTAGCACATATCAATACTTTATTCCTTTTTATTGCTGAATAATCCAGCGTATAGCTATACCACTTTGTATATCCATTGTATGGACACTCCATTTTGTTCATCCATTCATCAACTGACAGACATTTGGGTTATTTTCACATTTTGGCTATTAGGAATAACACTGCTATGAACATTTGCTTACAAGTCTTTGTATTGACATGTTTCAGTTCCCTTAGCTATTTACCCGAAAGTTGGAATTGCTGGAATGGATTCCTACTAGCATATATGAGAGTTGTGCTTTCTCCACATACCAGTCAATACCTGTTATTGTCTGTCTTTCTTATTGTAGCCATCCTGGTCAATATGAAGTGGCATCTCATTGCGATCTTGATTTGCATTTCCCTAATGACTAATGCTGTTGGGCATCTTTTCATGAGCTTCTTGGCCATTTGTATATCTCTTGGAGAAATTTCTTTTCAAATTCAATTTTTTAATTACTTTTTATTTGATTGTGAGGTTCATTTATGGATGCTGGATACAAATCCCTTATCAGATATATGATTTGTAAATATTTTCTCCCATTCTCTAGGTTGTCTTTTACTTTCCTGATGGCATCCTTTGAAGTACAAAAGGTTTTAATTTTTATGAAATCCAATACATACATATATATACATATATACATACAACACATATAAATGTGTATATATATATATATATATACATACATATGCCTGCATTGGATGTCCTAAGAAACTACCATATAATCCAAGTCGCAAAGGATTACACCTATATTATTATGCTTAGCGAAATAAGCCAATCGGAGAAAGACAACTATCATATGATCTCCCTGATATGAGGAAGTGGAGATGCAATATGGGGGTTTGGGGGATAGGAAAAGAATAAATGAAACAAGATGGGCTCAGGAGGGAGACAAACCCTAAGAGACTCTTAATGTCACAAAACAAACTGAGGGTGGCCGGGGGGAAGGGGGTAGGGAGAGGGTGGTGGGGTTATGGACATTGGGGAGGGTATGTGCTATGGTGAGTGCTGTGAAGTGTGTAAACCTGGTGATTCACAGACCTGTACCCCTGGGGCTAATAATACATTATATGTTTATATGGTTTAAAGATGGGTTCAACTTCATTCATTCCATGTGAAGATGTAGTTATCTCAGCACCATTTGTTGAAGATCATTCTTTCCTCCCTGAATTGTTTCAGCACCCTTGTTGAAAATCAACTGACCATAAATTTAATAGTTTACTTCTGGACTGCCAATTCTATTTCATTGGTCTAATACGTCTATCCATATCCCTGCATCATAGCCTTGATTTTTGTAGCTCTCCAGAAAGTTTTCAGTTCGAGAAGCATGAGTTGTTGAACTTCGTTCTTTTTAAAGACTATTTTGGCTTTTTTAGGTCCCTTGATTTCCATATAAATTTTAGGATCAGCTTGTTAATTTCTTTTATAAAAGGCAGCTAGGATTTTAATAGAGATTGTACTGAATCTGTTAATCAGTTAGAGGAATACTGCCATCTTAACAATATTAAATCTCCTGACCCGTGAAGATGGGACTGCTTTCCATTCACTTAGGTCTTTAATTTCGTTCTATGATGTTTTATAGTTTCCAGTGTACAAGTCTTCTACTTCTTTTGTTTGTCTACAAATTAGATAAAAGACTGACAGAATTTATTTTTTAAGTTAACACATGAGATGAGAAATTTTTCTTCTCTTTGTAAGACAGAATGAGTGAGGCCAGAGAAAAGGACAGATGTACAGTGAGACTGAGGGAAAGGCTGAGCTTTTGCAGTGAGTTCACTGTTCAGCCCTTTAGTGTCTGGCAATGTCAAAGCAAATGAGAATATTTGGGCGCCGCAAAGACAGAGTACAAACTTCAGGCTAAAAGTATCCAGCTCTGGCAGTGAGAGATGGAGGGTAGCAAGGGAGGCCTCTGACACACTTCCCATTATATCTCATGGTTGTCCCTTGGCCTCCAAATATGAGTCTGGTCCTGTCAGTAGTAACCTCCCAGAGGAACTTTAATATTTCCATGAACTTTTCTGTTCTGTAATCACCTGAACACAGAGTCAGGAATAATATGGGATGGGAATGCTTCTGCTAGTTCTTCCTGACCTACCATGCTGTAAAAGACCACTGATGCCAAACATCCTCATTCAATCAGCAAATAGCACTTCAGGAATGGCCTGCCTTTCATCCCCTATGGCAAAGGGGAGGAAGACAGGAGCAGTGGGGAAAAAACAGCAACGGGGACTCTCTTGAGTCTAAAACTGAGTTGTGGAAAAAAATCCCGAGAAATCCCATTGGAAAGAGTGGGAAAGAATCCACATAAAAGATTTTATTGCTTACGACAAACTCCTGCTCTTCCCATAAATTTTTCTACAAACTACACTAACATTATAAATATGCAACAGACTCTCACACACACACACACACACACACACACACACACCATCTAACATATTGACGGGGCTGCATTTATAGTGTGCTCCCCAGAAGAAAATATTCACTTCAGTTTAAACGTCTTAAATGCATATTTTCATTTGAAAATACAATTTCAAATATCAAATTTTCAAAGACTTTCTCATTCTGAGGTAGACTCGGTCCCTCCCTATCTCATTTAGGATAATTCTACTACCAAAAACTAAAGCAGATATTTATATTGATTTAATTTAATCTTTAAAAGATTTTATTTATTTATTTGACAGAGAGAAATCACAAGTAGTCAGAGTGGCAGGCAGAAGGAAAGGAAGAAGCAGCCTCCCTGCTGAGCAAGAAGCAAGATGCTGGGCTCCATCCGACCCCAGAATCATGACCTGAGCTAAAGGCAGATGTTTAACTGAATGAGCCACCCAGGTGCCCCTAATTTAATTTAATTTAATTTACAGAAGTGCCACTCCTTGATTCACCAGAATATTTTTGCTACCACTCTTTTCGAGTGGTGCTTCATAAAAAGCTCAAGATATTTTACCCTTATTATATAAATTGTTTTGCCAGCATTCCTGGGAGCACATAAGAAAGAAGGCAGATTAAAAAAGAAAGAAAGAGAGAAAGAAAGAAAGAAAGAAAGCAGGCAGATGAGGTAGGAGGCAGTTTAATCCTCCTCATTACACAGATGAGGAAACTGAGACATGGGAAGGAATGGGATTTCATTCATTCATCAATCATTTACTGAGAGCCATTGTGTATTAGGCCCTACTTTTAGATGCGAGAGTTACAGAAACTGTCTTGGCTCTTCTTTTCATGGAGTTTCTAGTCTTATGGGAGAGCCAGATTTTTATTTTCAAAATGCAAACCTGATCATGTCACATCTTTGCTTTGCTGGGGTTTTCTACAGATTCCAGAATAAAGACTAACTCTCTTATCATGGTTTCCCTGGTTGTACAGTCTTACCCCATTATCTACTAACATTAGCCTCATCTCATTTCTGCCCCAACATCCACCAAAGGTCCAACTCTTTCACCCACAAAGTCTGTATGTTTTTCGCTTTTTGAGACAATGTATTTATTTAATTTTTTAAATTAAGTTTTATCAAGTTTTAAGGGCATATAATTCATAAAGTTGGTATTTCTTAAAAAGTCTTGTAATAAAGAATCATGGCCCTCTTTTTTTTCCCCCCAACTCAGACTCACTCCCTTTAGGTCCTCAGTTGATTCTTTTGACATTTACCTCCTCCTCCCTCGATAACATTCTGGCATTGGCCTGTGTGTGGAGGCCGAGAAAAATCAAGGCCATCCCACCTCAGGTTTAGCCTTAGCAGAAGTACAGCCATCTCAGACGCGTGTGACCAAGGGCTGAACTTTCCTTACTTTACTTTAGTTCCAGGAAGCCCCACCCTGCTTTAGTTCCAGAGACCCCCACCCTGCTTTAGTAACAGGAACCCATAAATACCCCTGCCTTAACTAAGCTCAGGGTCCAAGTCCCTACTCGACTGCATCGAGTATACTTGGGCCCAAGCTTAAGCATGTCACCTCGGGGGTCCAAGTCCCTACTCTGCTGTGTTGGGTATACTTGGGCCCAAGCTTAAGCTTGTCGAATAAACTCTCATGTGATTGCATTGGTGCTTGGCTCCTTGGTGGTCTCTCGGACGCAAAAACTCGGACACAACGCTGTACCCGTGTTTTGGTTCAAGCAAACCAGACTCTATCTGCTGGCTTCACAGAGGAGTGAGTACGAGGCTTTGGCTCTATTTCCCCCGCATCACCACATTCTGTTCCCATGACTACCGACTGTCCTAACTTCTTATTCTAAATCCAGATTTTATAATCAAAAGCAGACTTTATGTGCTACAAATTATAGCATAAATTTATATTTATTGTTGTTGGTTCAGAAACAGCTGAATAAAAGGCTCAGCTCTTGGGAAAAAAAGATAAAAGACATTGGTTTAATTTTTTTCATGAGAAGGACTCTCAAGGGTAACTTCTTCCTCTCTTTTAACTGCAGAGATACTGATGTCTAGGTTGAAGGTCACATGGCAAGTGGGTGACGGACAGGCCATGGCAAGTGGGTGACGGACAGGCCCTGGCAAGTAATTCTCCTTATCCTGTTTCCAGTTCTCGTTAGCATGTGGCATGCTATAAACAAGCTTTCAAGAAACATGAACTTAGGACTGATCACTGAGTGTGGTGACCCTGAAGCTATTTGCCTACAGGTAACTAAGAAATAGATCTGAGTAGAAGTAGGAGAGCTGGGGTTTGAACCCACTCTGTTCGTTCCTGATCCTGAGCTCAACACCTTCCTTCTTTAATTAACATCACACTGCTTCTATGATTCTCAGACCAGGATCATCCCTAGTTCTTGGAACCTGAAACTATGCGGCCTCCTGTCAGCCTCAAAGGCCTGTGTAAGTAAGTAAATGAAGATGCAAACTGTGCCATAGAAGAATGTAGGGCAAGTGGTAAGTGCTCAGTAAATGTTAGCTGCCTTGTAATCCTCCCTTCCCCCTCCTGCTCTCTCCTCTTCCTCCCCAATCTCTTCCCCTTCCCTCCACCTGCCCTCTCCTCTTCTACTCTGTCCTCCTCTGCCTCTACTCCCTGTACCTCCCTGCTCCTCCCTGACCAACTACCTTTTTTCCCTTGGTCCTGACAAATACCCTTCTTTCCTTTGATTCTCCTCATGAAAGGTTTCTGCCAGTTGGATTTCTTGCCATTGTCCACATGTAGTTCCAACTTTTATGTTTTTGTCCTTTTTTCTTCTTTTTTGAAACCTGCCTTCCATTTGTAAATTGGCAACAAATGACCCCAGAATTGTCTCATTTGGGTCCCATCGCCCTTGGGTGTTCCTCATCTTGCCTCTTTATGTCGGTCTCTCAATCACCATAAACCAGTCCCTTCCAAGAAGTCCTTCCTGAGCTAGGCAAACCAGCTTCACATCCACAGGGAGAAAGCATCCAAGTGCCATGGTCCCCAGGAACCCCCATTCAGCAACTACTTTCTCACGCTTCAGAGACTTCACTGGTTCCCTTATCTGTAAAGTAAGGACCCTGAACCAAGCCCCCAAATTCTTGGATTTCATACATGCTTTTGTTTCATTTCAAATATTAGATCCTGCTCTCAGCTGGGGCTCTGCACACTCCAAGAACAGCCAATGACAGCTGAACCTGCTTTGGCTCTTTTCTTTGGTTTTAGTCTTCCTTGGAAAAAAAAGTAAAATTAGTTAGCTTCAGAAACTGTTGGTAGAAAACCCTGTGTTTATTACACTACGCAAAAAATGAGAGCAAATTAAGACCATCTTTCCCTCATCGTTCTGGGAATACTCACTTTTGGGAAGAGAGGTAACTAAACACCTACACATTGTTAAATCCACTCTCTGTCATGAAACAGAAAAACAAACCTCTTGCCAAGAAGTGGATCTTCAAGGGTGACTTCTCCTCCTTTCTTTTGCCCTTCTCTAGATTAAGTGATAGCTCCTCTGTATTTGAAATTCTGTTATATCTTGTCTCTTCAAACACCACTGCCCTCAAACTTTCCATGCTATTATTTTAAATACCCCTTGCCCAATAATGAGCCAAAAAAAGGAGTGAAGGGTTGAAAGGGAAGATTGAGGGAGAAGAAAAGGAAATGAAATATTAGATTAACTTCCGATATACCTTAGGCCTTTCTCTAGTCACTTAATATGTGCTGTTCAATTGAATACTAACAATGTTGCTAGGTAATCACAGTTACTGCGCTTTCAGAGTGGAGGAGATGGAGGCTCAGGTAGGCTAAGTCATTCACTGCCATTGTCTCTTCTTGTGCAGTTGCTTTAGGCCAGTTAAGCTACAATCAAGTTCTGCTTGACTCCAAAGACTGGGCTATTTTATTTTATATTATTTTTTAATTTTGCTTTGCTTTACTAATTATCCATGGCTGCTAAACAAAGTCCCACCAAGATCCAGTTGCTTAAAACAACACTGATTATCTCACGAGCTCTGAGTCAAGAACCTGGGTGGAGTTCAGCAGGGTGCTTCTGACCCAAGGTCTCTCGGGGCAATCAAGGCTCCAGCAGGGGGCTGCCAGCATCTCCAGGCTCACTCGTGTGGCAGTAGAGAGGCCAACATGGCAAGAAATTTATACACCAGATGGCAGCTGGCTTCCCCAGGAGAGTCACTGACAGAGAGGGAGAACACTCAAGATGGCAGCCACAGTCTTTCTATAAACTACTCTTGCAAGTGACACTCTTAACACTTCTACTGTACTCCGTTCCATAGAAGTGAGTCAGTAGGCCCAACCTACTCAAGGGGAGGGGGTTACACAAGGACATGAGCACCAGGAGGTGGGGCCTTTGGGAGTCTTGTGCAAATCATCTCCCTGAGCTCATCTTTATGTCAGAAAATATTCTTTGCTCTACAAAAACTGGTTATATTTAAACAAATCCTTAAGTAAAACCAGCATTCTACCTGTGTTAAGCATCTCTCATGAACTTTTTTTCACTACAAATTTTTAGGAACAAATTCCAAGTATATATAGTATATACAATATATATGGCTACTCCGAAAATAATATTCAAACATTGTCTTCCAACTGGTTGGAGATGCGTAAAATATAATAATAAAATCAAATCACAAATATGAGCAGCATCTGGCAAAATGCTCATTGCATTTATACAAGTCCTATTTGCAAAGATTTCTATAATGTTAAATTTGGGTAAGACCCAAAAGAAACACCTTAGTGTCAATATGTCAATATGCACATCTGTCCCCTCCTAAGTGGCATCTTATTAATGTCCAGAATTAGCGAAGAACATCTACTGACTATACACTAAAAACAGAGTTGTTCATTCTGGAGAACACATAGTAAATAAAGCTTTTTATACCTCCAAAGCGTTAGAATTCAATGGATGAGGCTGAAAAATCTGAACCTCGTAAGGCCTCACGGGGAAAAGCAGTACAGATCAATAGCAGGCTACTTAAATAAAGCCTTGGGATCCCAGAGACCTGGCTTCAAAGGTTTGTTCTTCTGGGTGGGGGATTCTTGGTCAAGCGCTCTTGTCTAAAAACAGATTTAACAATTCCAGATGGCTGAAAGGGTAGCTGTGAGAAAAACCAGCATAGCCAAGTGGCTATCCAAGGCACATGGATTGAGAAGCCAGACTGCTTGTTCAATTTCAAGTTCTGCCACTTACTGTGGGAAAGCCCTTAACTTCTCTGTTTCAGCTTCCCCATCTAGAAAGTGGACATAAAGATAGAAGCTACCCCACCGGGCTATTGGATCGAGTTAATATGTCCAAAGAACTTTGCAACAGTACTTGGCATTTGGTAAGTATGAAATCAATAAGGATAAATGAAATTATTTGTGTAAAGCCTTTAGCACTGTACCTGGCATAAAGTAAGGAGATAAATAAATTATTCTCAATTTTTACAACTTTAATTTCTTCATCTGTAAAATGGGAATATTAATGCTGGTATTACAGAGTTCTTATAAAAACAAAATAAACTATATTAAGTACCTAATGGTTTGTAGTCCAAATAAGGACTTACTAAATGGTAACTTGGGTTCAATTTGGGTTATTATTATAGTAACTTGGGTTAATATTATGAATACTTATAAGCAATTATAGAGCTACCAATATATAAGAGCTAGAAATGCCAAATAACCCAGCGCAAAACCTTTCTTTAGCTGGGAAGTGTCTCAGCTCTAAAGTAGTGCCATGTTCTGGGATTACTACAAGATGTTCCTTTTTAGCCTGGATAGAGCTTTCTGGAGTTCCTTTGGGGCTATGTGTGTCCAGGGAATTCTGAGTCTGAGAATGGTTTCTTCTTGGTATTTTAATTGGCATATTAAGTTTTTTATCTGTTTCTCTTTTGTGTTTTTAATAATATCCCTTTGTGGCCGTAGGCTGAGCATAGAAAGAATGTCTTAGAGCTAATAAAGACACATGGCTCTAGACACACAGAGAGCCTATAGCTCTGGGAATATCTGGTTCCAAACGGAGCTGGCTGTCAACCTGGTAAGCAGTTTCTGGAGTACCTTGCTCATGGTGGGACAAGTAGGGGAGGCCCAGGGGCACCCAAAAGACCCGCTGAAATTCTCTTGTTCTGCTTTCTTAAGGACTGCCACTGTGCCTTACCCTCCCTTGTTAGAGTCCCACTCAAGAACACTTAGTGTCTTGGACCTCTCTTTCAAGGCTGGGAGGGGTATTTCTTAGGTAGCACCAGCTTGGGTAGAAAAGAATGCATTTCTGTAAAACATAACCCTGCCTGTGGCCCCACTAATGATAACCACAAACCAAGGAGAAAGAAAAGCACTTTTAAAGCTAGTTCTGGGAAGCAGATTGCCCCCTGACCTCCTCCCCAGAGCCAGCACTCCAACTATCAGACTGAAGGTAAACATACCACAAAACAAGACAGTGAGGAGACACCACTTCATGACTAATTGGCTTTAAAAACACACAGTAAAGAAATATATATAAACAACTCTTTGAGCTTTGAAAATAAATACTACTAAGGACCACAGATTGCTCATACAATTTCGTTTTTATTAGAAATACCAACCTCAGTGACTACCACTGTCCCACCCTAATGCTGAGTTCAGTAGGGATGTATCATTTCTAATGATAATCTTCCACTATACGTGAAATTGTACTTGGTTTTGTTTTTGTTTTTGTTTTGTTTTTACCTGAAGGCTTCAGAGAAGTCTTGTCAGAGCTCACTTGGCAATATTTTATGTGTCCTAAATCAAGTAAATTTCATAAAAGTCCTAACTTTCATCACCTTTTAAGTGGAATTAGTGTGGTTTTAAACTCGTTAGTGAGAGAATTTCAGCGGTAAAGGATAAGTTCCTGGTATCTGTTATCAATTCCCTGTTGAGGGATTAGTCCTGTGTTTTCATGTGGGATATAAACATATCCGGATAATTCTCCTGAGCTTCACTTGTTGAAATTTGACATGGGTCCTATCACTTAATTATGGCTTAGCTCCCAGAAGGCTTTGCTGGCACCTCTTTGACGGCTTCCTGCCCCTCCCTCCCAAACACACACACTCGATCGTGGTCCCAATCCTCCCTTTAGCTAAGAAAGCAAAGCTAATAACAATGTACAGACTGGAGACCCTCCATCTTATAAGACTACCTCAACTTTGTGGTTTGGGACTCTTAGCCACAGTGCGGTTTGGCAGATCAGATTTGGGGTATTTCTGTCCTGGCTAGGTAGGGCTTCAGCTGCCTACCCCACCCTACCTCCTGGCCACTGCCCCCCACCCAGCATTTTAGCTTTCCTCACTATCAGCTGGTCTTTTCTGGCCTCAGGGGCATCTTTTCTAAGAAGCATTTGCTGCCTCCAATGTTGCCAAAACAGAAGTTGCTACCCACTTACTTAAGAACCCCACGGTTGACTATAGACAGAGCAGACTAGGATGAGTAGAAAAGAACTGTGTGTGTGTGTGTGTGTGTGTGTGTGTGTGTGTGTGTGTATCCTTGTTCTACTACCATTGAGTGTTCTTTGCTCTCTGTGAGGAAACCATCTGGACTATATGCAGTGGGGTGTTGGTAAATGTGTAAAAACTTGCCCTTCAGGGGGAAAAAGGTACTTACTTGGAGCATTTGCCAATTTCCTTGGTATAAATACTCCCAGCATGGTTGACTTCAAGATACTAATGTGAGATCACTGAACAAGGACTTGAGAAGAAATGTACGTCATCATCTCTGCCAGCAGTGTGAGTCTGGTCCAGCATAGGGGACTAGAGAAGACCAGGGAACGTTTATAGAGCAAGCAGTTCTGGAGCTTGAATCTAGAAAGACTAGTAGGTATTTTCTGAGTAGATACAGACGTGAGGGAAGAGAGGCAAGTACTTTTGGCAAAGGGTGAACAACTTTGGTTGCATCGTAAGTGTATACGCATACTTGCTTGTGTGGCGTGTGTAGAGTATGGGAGCTGGACTGGGGGGAACACTCCCTCAAAACACTATGCCTGACTCTAGGAATGAGCCTTAATCATCTACATTATTCCCAGGATTAAATGTAACATCTATAGTCTCCTTTTAAGACACTGAGTTCTAACCCAGGAAAACTATCCTCTCCAACTGGGCTCCTTTCAAAAAAGGGTTGTTTCAAATAATCCTTTAGTTACAATAGCCAGTGTCATAGTGCAAGAGTGATTATTCTAGGAGCCAACATCAATACTGTAGTATTACAGAGAACGGCCACACAGCAGAGCACAGCCAAGCCAAGGAAAAGGGAACCTCAGACTGTGAGGCTGGCAAAGGTCATGCTGTGATTTGGTCTGCAGAGGAAGTGGACAGAGTTTAAAGGGAAGAGTGATGCACTGTTTGCGTCAAAATGCATGCTCTGTGTAACAAGAACTATTTCAGAATAGTCTAATTACCAACTGTCCCCATCACATTAGCTTGCCTGCCAAGGGCTGCATTTCCTTTGTTGCATCCAAGGGCAATTCAAAGTGTTGCTCAAGGCATGAAGTCTGGTATTCTTTTTTTTTTTTTTTAAGATTTTATTTATTTATTTGACAGAGAGAGAGAGAGAGAGAGATTACAAGTAGGCAGAGAGATAGGCAGAAAGAGAGGGGGAAGCAGGCTCCCCGCCAAGCAGAGAAACCGATGCGGGACTCGATATCAGAGCCCTGAGATCATGACCTGAGCCGAAGGCAGAGGCTTAACCCACTGAGCCACCCAGGCGCCCTGAAGTCTGGTATTCTAAAGCCAAGTGCTGGTGGGTCTCATTTCTCTCAAGGAAATCAACAAACATTTATGGAGTGGCATCTCGGCCCATGATAGCAGATGGTCCCTAGTCCTAGCATAGCACCTCAAGGCGCTGAATGCCCTCCTCTCCCCTACTCTCACCGGCTTCTTCAGGAAGGGAAAAAGGATGTCTCTAGAGATTTCCTATCAGTTCATTCTGCTCCTACTTCTTGACCTACAGGTTAGGCTCCAGAGTTTGGGGATTCTCAGACATGGCTTCTCAGGCTTCTTTGTCTTTCATAAGGATTTTATATTCTGGCTTCTGTAACTCATTTAACTATTGTTTGTATAATTTTACTATATTTAAACATATAATTTAATATAGCAGGATACAGAATACTATAAATAAACTATAACTAAGTTAACTGTATTTTGTAACATGAACACGTTCTAGAGGCCTTTGGTAATGAGTTTTTTTAAAAAATGAACCAGAAAAAGTCACCACAATTCAAGAGCACAAAATGAGTTTGTCCATTAAGGTATCCTTTTAAGAAAATGAGTTTGCCTTTTTTTTTTTTTTCAACTATGGGAAAAGTGTTTATTTTCTTGCACAGGAAACTAACAGTTCAATTATAGTGAATAGTAAAAATAGTTTCCTAGTGGGAATATGTTAAAGATATTGAAATAAAAACCCATTAAGAATATTGAAATAGTTGGATTATTTGGGTTTTGTTTTTTTGTTTTTTTGGTGTTGAACTGTTTCAGTTCTTTACAAATTTTGGGTATTAACCCCTTATCAGATATATCATTTGCAAATACCTTCTCCCATTCAGTAGGTTGCCTTTCTATTTTGTTAATAGTTCCCTTCACTGTGCAAACCCTTTTTATTTTGGTGTAGTCTCAATAATTTATTTTTACCTTTGTTTCCTTGAAAGAGGAGACATATCCTGAAAAATAGCGGATGTCAAAGTATTACAAATGACTGATTACAAAGAAATTGTTTTCTTCTAGAAATTGTGGAAAGTAGTAGGAGTTTCCTTTAAAAAAATAAAAATAGAATTATCATATGATCCAATAATTACACTATTGGGTATTTACCTGAAAAAAATGTGAACACCAATTTGAAAAGACACAGGCACCCTTACATTTATAGCAGCATAATTTACAATAGCCAAGATATGGAAGCAAACCAAGTGATTTTCCATCAGTGAATGGATAAAGGGGATGTGGCATATACATACACATGTACACACTGGAATATTAGTCGTAAAAAGGCATGAAATCTTGCCATTTGCTGCAACATGGATGGAGCTAGAGAATATTATGCCAAGTGAAATAAATCAATCAGAGAAAGATAAATACCATATGATTTCACTGATATGTGGAATTTAAGAAACAAATGAATAAATAAAAAAAGAGACAAATAAAAAACCAGAGTCTTAAATACAGAGAACAAACAGATGGTTACCAGAGGGGAGAGGGGAGAGAGATGGGTGAAATAGATGATGGGGATTAAAGAGTACAATTATTTGGATGCCTGGGTGGCTCAATCAGTTAAGCGTCTGCCTTTGGCTCAGGTCATGATCCCAGGGACCTGGGATTGATCTCTACTGGGCTCTGTGCTTCTCTCTCTGCCTGCTACTCCCCTGCTTGCATGCTCTCTCTCTCTGTCAAATAAGTAAATAAAATCTTTTTTTAAAAAATAAGGAGTACACTTATCATGATGAGCCTGAATAATGTATAGAATTGTTGAATCACTATATTGTATACCTGAAACTTATATAATACTGTATGTTAATAATACTTCAATTAAAAGAAAGAATATTGACATAAAAACCCACCAGTAATACCAAATATCAGCAAAAAGTATATGGATAATTAAGACAGAAAGTTCTAATAAAAGGCAGAAATAAGAATTTGGAAGTGGTTTATTGCCTAAGTCATTATTTTGCTGCCTGGTCCTAGTGGCCAGCATGCTTCTTCCTGTGTTGTTCAAATAAACATGAGATTAAAGGTTTATACTAGGATAAACATGAGATTAAGTTTTGTAACACCCTGCTGCTGTCAACAGACAAATTTTTAAGTGCTTTCCCTTCAGTTACTAAATAGCTGCTCAGAAAAGACCTGAGGGCCAAGAATGGCCATTAGGAGACAGCACTTCCCTAGCACTGTGACGCATATGTGGTTGTAAAGAAAAATAAATACAATTTATGTTAGATAAATAAAATTTTAAATTCTATAGAATTGCTGCAAAAGGCATTTCTGAATGAAAGGGAGGCCACCCCTGCTTAGAACTGCAGGCTGAGGGCTGGGCACTTTATAAGGGCATCCTTACCATCTTGTTTCCATCACGTTCAGGCAAATCCCATCACACAAGAGAATGAAGATGAGGAATGAAGTCACTCTCTAGAGCTCCGAGCTTTGGAGATAAGCCTCCTCTCATCCCAGGGGTGGCCCAGGGCTCATCTCTCTTCAGCTCAATTGTCCTGAGGATACAATGGAGCCAAATCTTAAGGGAGCTGTCCTTGGGGACACGACACTCAGAGAGAGGTGACCATATGGTGCAGCAGGATAAGCAGAATCATCAGAGGCTAGCCTCGTACCAACTGAGTGGGCTGGTGGGCTATTCAATGCCTCTGAACCTGTTTCCTCATCCATAGAATAGAGCTAACGATAATTACAAGATTGTTCAAATGACTAAATAAAATGGGAATACAAAGTGCCTGGCACAGAGCGGAATCCAGTCAATGGTGGCTCTTGTCCTACTTCAAAGCTACTGCCAATCTGGCCCAGAATGGAGTTTCTTTTTCTCTGCTGCCAACAATATATTCAAGAGGAGAAAAGAGTGGCTGGCATTGCCTCAGCTAGCATCACCAGATCATCCAACTACAAATGAGGGTGAGGGAGAGGCTGACAGAGAGGCATACCCCATGAATGGGGGCCGAAGCAACTTCTAGATGCCCAGGAGGAGCTGGCTATTGTGAGGCCGAAGTCTCATGTTGGGGCAGGAATAGCTTGCAGTGGACATGAGCTTAGCTCAGTAGTGAAGGACCAGATTCCATGCTCTGAGACGACAGGCAGCCCCACCTCTACCAACAAGAGGCAAAAACATCCTGTAATGTTCTACCATTTGGCTGGGATGCAGAATGCTTAAGCTATCCCAAACTACCTATACTACACACAGTGTACATCACTGTTCGTCTGTCTGCCTGCTTGTGTTTGTTTTCAGTGTCTTAGCAGATTGGCTCTGGGTTCGTGTTGGGTGTTGTGTTTGGCAAGAGGAGACGTTTAATATCCTTGCCTGACTGGAGCTATCTCAGTGCTATTGAGTTCAGTTATTCTGAATAGAATAAAGTATTGCTCCAGGTTTATTCATAATCATAGCATAGAAAAGTTCAACTTTAAACTTGAATTATCTATCTTAGGAAATAGTCACTAAAATAACCACATCTGGAGTATTCCCCACAGGTTCCTGGAGCTCTGGCCAACTCTTGGGCAAACCATGGACGTCAATACACACTTGATGACTTATCTGAGCTGTAATCTGGGAAGCTGAAATTGATAAAGCATCCTTATCCCTACTCTTAACCTTCTTCTTTATGTCTGTAATCCAGTACATTAAGTGGGTGAGACTAGTGAAGATTCAACTGTTATCTTATTCAAAATTTCTGTGATTTATCTTCAGTCCACAAAGAATGAGTTCACCCACCCAAATGAAGTAAGGCTGAATTTATTCACTCATTCAAAAATATTTTATTGTATTCATTTGTACCAGACACTTTATAAGCGCTGGGAATATAAGTGTGAGTGGCCCAGTCTCTGCCTGAAGCCTCATGGACTAGTAGAAGAGGTGGTGCTCAGGACAAGTGGAGCTTCCAAATGAGGGGAGTGGTCAATTCCATAGGGACTGGAAATCAGGAAAGACTTCATGGAAAAAGTGACCTTTGTTCAGGATCAAGACTTTACAACCAGAAGTATTTCCTGATTTCTAATCCCCATAGAACTGACCACTCCCCTCATGAACTCAGGATTATCCTAGCCGCCAATGATAATCAATCACACTGTGACAACATTTCTGGCTTGAATTATCCACATAGACTAGTGACCCTAAATTCACTAGATAATAGAACAGTCACTGGTTGTATGACATGTGTTCATCTTTTAAGTCAGCAAAAGAAAGTCTGCTTTGAAATTCAACAACTTCCACAGTTTTAGCCAATTCCACAAAAGACCCATGTGACCAAGCCCCATAAACAGAAGCGTTTAGGGAGATGAAATATGTGAAATCGTGACCTTCGTTTATAGCCCATGTCTCCACAATAGTGAAAGTTAAAAAGTTGACTTTAGGGGCGCCTGGGTGGCTCAGTGGGTTAAAGCCTCTGCCTTCAGCTCAGGTCATGGTCCCAGGGTCCTGGGATCGAGCCCCGCGTCGGGCTCTCTGCTTGGCGGGGAGCCTGCTTCCTCCTCTCTCTCTGCCTGCCTCTCTGCCTAGTTGTGATTTCTCTCTGTCAAAGAAATAAAAATTAAAAAAAAAAGTTGACTTTAAAAAAAAAATTGAGCTTAAGATGAGCTGCCTGATAACAAAGGAAAGGAGGGAATGCAAGAATCGGAATATCGAGCCATTGACAATTCGTATGATTTCAAAGGCACTTTATGTTCATTCCTAAATGTTTCTCATACCTCTACCTCCTAGTGATGATACCTAAACTACCACTGATAGTACTCCCATTTCTTTATCATAAGGTTTGATCCTATTTAAAGTGT
Source organism: Meles meles (assembly GCF_922984935.1). Lineage (NCBI taxonomy): Eukaryota > Metazoa > Chordata > Mammalia > Carnivora > Mustelidae > Meles > Meles meles. The sequence continues at coordinate 116,739,722 of NC_060066.1, forward strand.
AACTATCCCCATAGATGTCTTTTACACTTGGTATGAATAAATTTATCAGATTCTTTCTTGAGACTGGTGGCACCATGGGTGAAAACAGGAGAACAGGAGTTCTGCTAAAGTAGAAAGAGGGGAGGAAGAGTGAATAAGATAAAGTCTGGGGGGGTACCCCAAGTTGTCTTTGTGCTGTTTTTGTTTTGCTTTGTTTTGTTTCTTAGCTTACAGTTTGCTAAAGGTCAGCCCTAGTCACAGTTTAGGAAAAGAAACAAAAATTCACAGGTGAGAATGGTACCCAATACCTGAGATTCTGAAGGGTTATAAGGCGGATGAATTTGATGGTTTTGATAATCAAGACTAAGACACCCTGCCCTTCTTCTCCGGTCTCAGCTTTAGTCATATGAAGAGTTTCTGGTTCAGAACCAATCAGATTGCAGCAGGTCCCCAGTAGTGTGGCAAGATGTCACCTCTCCCCATGGCCTTCTGAGAAAACAGCTATAGTCACAGCTCCTCAACAAGGACATTCAGAGTTACTTCTCACCATTTTCTTATTTTCAGTTTTATTTTAACATGACAATCTCTGTTCTTAGATCTGATTGTTGTGGAAAGCAACCTATTTCTCAGTCCCCACCCCATGGACCAGTACAGACCTGCTGGGGATGGATGAGGCAGTGTCTCAAAGCCCTAGTACAGTCACCAAAGGAACCGTCTATTCCTACCTGGGCAGAACATTTGCATACATTCACTCAAAAGTAGGAACTGAATGCTCTCTGGGTAGCATACTGGGCCTGCCCTGTCACAGATATCAGACATAGCTCTAGTTTTGTTGTGCTTATAATTGTAATGGAAAAACAAGTCAGGGAGGTAGTGGAAAACTAACTCCCCAAAGAACTATAACAGGTCAGGGAAAGGAAGATCCCCATAGCTGGAGTGGTTAAGCTCCACAAGGGCAGGGACTGTGGCTAACTGTTCATTGTTGCATCCCCAGCATCTACCACATAGTGGGTACTCAATAAATATTTGTTGAATGAATGAGTGGATGGATGGGTGGGTAAATGATGGGTAGATGACTATTATGAAATAGATAGTTTTTGAAGGCTGGCTAGGCTTTTGGTACAGAGGAGAAAGGGAGAAAGAATATCAGACAAAAGTTGCCCTCAAGATCCCCAAGACATCAGCATCACTGGGTTGCCACCAAGATAGGACAAGCATTCAATATCCCTGGCCAGTCCTAAGCCCTGAGCAATGCCACAACTCCAACCTATATCACCATCAGTGGACAGTAAGAACAGTGTCAGGTGGGAACCCAAAGAGAGAAAATAGGAGATAGAAAAATAGAAAGGAAGCTTGTTCTAAACACAACCCCAAAGCCACTGGAAGTACCTCTTCCAACAGCCATTCATCCACCTGTGAGGCAGGCTCACAGAGATTACAGATCACCATAACTGCCTATGTCCATGGTAACACTAAAGGAACCAGAGCCAGCTTGTGTCGATCAGAAGTTGGACACAAATGTCCTTGGAAACACCAGGATTCAGGAGGTGACAACTTTCTCATCCCTTTCTGCTGGGCCCTACCAGGTTTGGTAGGTACCAGGTTTTGGTACCAGTCTGAACCCTGAGCTTTCCCAGCCTCATCTATTTGATCCATATCCAGAGGCTCTTACTACCAAACTACATAAATGCATCTAAGCACCAACAATAGCACTAAGCCCACAGTAAGACCCATTCTGCTATCTGCTGTTAAGACTTACAGAGGCAGCTGGAGGTATTCAAGCTGAAGACAGCGACTGTCTTCCTTTGTATTCCCAGGATCTCACCCAGTGCCTGACATGTAGCAGGAACTCAGCAAATGTTTGATGAAGGATAAGGCAGCTCTGGTTCCATACTGCAGATCAGCCTTCTGCTAGTCTTCCCTTTGCAGAACAAGAAAATACAGTGATGATAAAATTAGCAGGAAGGACATTAAAAAAAAAAAAAGAGCAAGGATTGAATGAATGAATGTCTTCTACCCATCAGGATGGCCTGAGCTAAGACCTGTTTTTGTTCTCCGCCAACTGTTCCCACCCCTTAATACTTACTATTCCCTCCTCTCAGTCCCCCTAGTTCAAGTGCCTGAACCACTCCCTCTCCCTTCTACTTACTGCCCTCCTGCCTCCAGCCATCAGTGCTTTCCCTTTGGAATGTGTACTGTTGTGTCCTATGATATGATACTTCGTTTAACACTGACCTTTACTTTTATAAATTCAACTATGTGTTCTCCGCCCTGCTTATGGTTTTAGAATTTAATGACATATATTTTTTGTACAACTTGACTCCTAATATGTGCCATTTATTTCATTTGGCACAACGAAACACTTGCTTGTTCCAACAGTAAGGGGAAATTGTTAGATTTGTTTAAAGAGAGTAGACTCTGTTCTGGACTTTTATGAACAATTTAAGGGATTTTTCAAGGATACTTTTTGCCTATAAAAAATTTTACCTTATACTCCAATTTTATTGCATTTTTAAAAATTTCACCTTATAGTTCAGTATGTATCTCCAAAAGAGAAGGATTCCTTTTCAGTCATAACTGCAATACTATCATCACACAGAGAAAGGCAAAAATTCCTTAATATTATCAAATATCTTTGACTGTCCTATAAGTTTTGTTTTTATTTTTATATATTTTTGAAAAATGTGAGGTTTCATTTGCAATCTGAATAAAGTCCAAACCTTGTGACTGGCAAAGGTATCTCTTAAGTTTCCTTTAATCTATAGGTTATATGTCTATTTCTTTTTTTTTTTTTATTGCACTTTTGTTTTGTTCTTGTGGAAACCACATTATTTAGCTTGTCATCTCCGGGATTTTGCTGACTGCACCTTCATGATGTTCTTTAACATGGTTTTTTGTCCCCTGCATATCCTTTGAATTGTTCGTTAGATCAAGAGGGTTAATGAGATTCAGATTTGATTGTTTTTTTCTTCCCAAAACTGTCTCAGAAGAAGTATTGTATATTTCCATCAAGAGGGACAAAATGCTGGGGTGTCTCCTTTTTATGATGTTAGTAGCCACTGATGTTGTTGCCTAGACCCATTATTTCATTAGGTTTTGTGAACTAGTGAAATTCAAGTCCTGAAGGTAATACCTGAAGACGGCGAACTTTCTCTGACCTATTTATTTGCTCTAAGCTATGGGGTTTTGTTCGTTTCTAAAATCAAGAATAAATACTTGATTGCTTTATAAATATAAATATAAATAAATATAAATAAATACTTGATTGCCTCTGAAATTCTCAATTGTTCCGTGGCTCTCTAATAATTTTCAGAGGTGATAAAGGAAAAACTTAAAAATATTCTTCTGAACCCATGGATTTCAACATATTCGATGCATTTCGTTCTATTGTGGTTGGTTATTAGCCTTATTGATGTTCACACTCTTCCCTCTTTACCCAAAGAGAGACTATGTAATTGGCTTCCAAGCCCTTTGGCATGACCCCCGTAGTTTCTGGTAGCAATTTTTAATTTCGGTATGACAAGATGTTTATACTCAGCTTATGTACCTCCTGCCCCAGACCTGGAATCAGCAATTTCTCCAAGATGCCCTTCTTCCTTTTAGTTGAAAACAGGGTTTATAAGAAGCAATTTAGGCCCTAGGGGTGCTCAGTGTATTGTACTGCTCATGCTGCTAGGTCTTTTTGGTGAGCTAGAAACATCATGGTTTTATAGAGAAATTTCCAGTTCAAATTCAGGACTACAGGGTTTTCACCTACCCTCATGGCTCTTATTTCTGTGTTTCCTTTCTCCCACACCAAAAATCTTATTTCCAGTGACTCCACATTATCATTAATTTGCTTTATCCCACAATATAGAGTCTTAAAACAACAATAATAATACTACCATAATAGATTAGTGAAAATAGGTTAAGATATTTTTTAGATTTTGTTGTTGTTGTCTTCGATTATATACTCTTAAGGACCTACAGTCAAATTACTGTGCTTTAAAGTCGCTTGCAATCAACTAGATGCGTCATTAGATTTATTTGCTTCATTTTACTTCTGTTTTTAGAGATTGCCTCTGAAATATTAATTTTGGCTTATAATTACAATCTTAAATTTGGCTTACAAATTATAATTCTGGCTTATAAAATTGGCTTATAATTATTAAATATTTACATGGTTTAAAAGTCAAGTTTACATGGGAAAATAAATTCAACAAAATCTATCTTCTCTCCCTCTTCCTTATTTCTTTCCTCCCAACAACCAAAACTTAAAAATTGTATGACTTCTCCCAATTTTAAAATATAAACATCTATGTATATGTATACACATGTGCAGGTGTGTGTGTACATCCTCCACTATTCCTGGAAAAAAGTGGAACATTATACGCACTATCAGTATATTCTGGAGACCACATCTCTGGAGGATACATTCCTTTATACAGATGCACAGGACTCTATTTACAGACATGGCATAGTTTATTTAACCTGTCCCTTAGGTTGTTTCCGTCTTTTGCTATCCCTCATTGTGCTCCAGTAAATTGCTTTGTGCATATATATTTTCATAGTTTTACAGGTGTATCTTTGGAAAGATTCCTAGAAGTAAATTGCACAGGTAACATGCAAATGCATAAACAATTTTGCTTGATCTTGTCACATGCCCTTCCATAGGGTTCAACCTTTTGTATCTCCACCACCAAGTTTTGAAGATGCCTATTTCCCCACAGATGTGCAAAAGACTTTGTTCTCAAACTTGAAATTCTGCCCATCTGATAGATGAGAAGTGATATCCCAGTGTGGTTTTCTTTTTCATTTTGCTTATCATGGGTAGGGTTAGGCATTTTTCATAACACTTAAGAGCTATTTCCACCTTTTTTGGTCAATAGTTTATATCTCTAGCCCATTTTTTCCCCAAAGGGTTGGCTTTTTACTTCTCTATTTCTTTAGATTTTTTTAATAGATTAGGAGTATTAGCCATTAGTCTGTGCTGTAAGTTACAAGTATTTTCCTAGTTTATCTTGTCTTTCACTTTACTTATGATGTATTTTTCCATTTACACTTTTAAAAATTATGTAATCACATTTATCAATCTTTGCCTTAACATATTTAAAGTTTCACTAGTTTCAGATTATAGAGAAGTTCAACTATTTTTTTCCTTTGGTACTTCTATTTGTATGACCTGTTTGGAATTTATCCTGGTGTACAGTGTGAGGGATGCATCCAATTTTATTATTTTTTATATGATTATCTGATTATCCCAATACTACTTTTTAAAAAGTTGATCATCTCTCTGCTGATTTGAGATGCTGCCTTTATCATATGTTAAACATCCATATGCTGTTGGATCTATTTTTTGAATTTTTTCTTTAGATCTCTTGGTTTGTCGATTCATTCCTTAGCACAAATCTGTTTGAATTATAAAGCTATATAGTATGTTTTAGTGTCCAGTATGGCAAGAACAACTCAATACTCTTCTTTCTCAGGCTTATCCTATCTATTCATGCTTATTTGTTCTTTTAACTGAACTTTATAACCACATTGGTTTGGTCTAGAAATAACCTGATGGCATTTTCTTGGGATTGCATTACATATATAAATTAACTTGGAACTGACATTTTTATAATCCTGAGCCTTTTTATCCGAGAATGTGATGTCTTCCATTTCTTCCAAATCTTCCATTTCTTCAGATCTATTTCTATATCATCCAGGAGAGTTTTACAGTTTTTCTCTTATAGGTTTTGGACATTTCTTCTTAATTTTATCTGTAAGTATTTCATTTTGTTATTTGATATCACAAATGGGGTCTCCTCTTCCATTAAGCTTCTAATTGGTTTTTATTTACATATATAGGGAGAGACTATTGCTTTTATGTAAATTTTATAATTTGCTATGTTATGAAATTGTTATTTAACTAGCTTTTCTACTGATTCTTTTAGGATTTCCAGGTACATAACTAGTTATTATTATGTCTTTCATTGCTTTCTCTTGTTTAATTACATTGATTAACATCTCCAGTGCAATATTAGCCAGGAACTTAAAACCTAACACCAATCTAGGAAATGACTACACTAAATCATAAACAAATTGCCTCTAAGAAGTGATAAAAAGTTAAGCTATGGTTTCTATGTTAGATTAGAAGACATTACTAACTATAGTTACTAACTATAGTTAATAAAGTTGTGACTTCCAATGGAAATAGGTCCCTCTTTGTGGCATCTGGGAATATGCCTCCCCTAGAACTCAAAAAGATAAGAGGATTTTAAAGCTTATGGGATCCTTTCTGAATTAAGCCTCAAGAGTCTCTTGGGAGCTCACTAGAGAAAGTATAAAGTCCATCCTGTGAATAAATGAACCATTCGTTCCACTCCTCTAACAATTTATAACATAGATTTCAAAAGTTCTGTTTTACAGTAACATTTTACTCGTTTGGACTCAGAAAAAAAAATCAGTCTAAAGTAACAGAGAACTTGTCACATATTTAATGTTTTTTGTCTGGATTAGATGGGAGCGATGTAATTCTGGTGTCAGGTGTGGTTCTAAACCTCAGTGGCACATGGTACTCCAGGTCAGAAGGGTCTTTACCCACTTGGTAGGTCACAGTCAGGGGCTTAAACACGTGTCATCATCTTCTTGGGAAATTAGAACCAGCTCTCATATTTCGGTTCTTATTCTGCATGCATTAGACAGCCTGGATTAGTGGTTAAGGGAACAGACCCTGAATAGATCTATGCTCAAATACTAGTTTCCATACTTATTATCCATGTGGTCTTCAACAAGTTATTTAACATCTGTTTGCCTTGTGTTGTTTGCAAAATGGGGTTGTTTCCTACCTCCTGGGGTTATTATAAGGATTAAATGAGCCAGTGTATACAAAGTGTTCCTTTCTATTATTAAACTAACAGAAAATGCCGAATAAACAATATATCAGTGCTACTGCAGTCTTAGCCATGGAGATTAAACTGTCAAACAAGAACATCTCTGAGCTGTTATCAAGATCAGACATGTTTAAAAATATTATAAAGAAGAATCATGTTGGCCATTTCCTATTGCAAAGTAGATGGGAATAATTGGTTTTCTCTTAGGATTCCAATCAGAAAGTTACTTTCTCCCCTCATTATTACTGAGTGCCCCAAAACATAGCTTTTCCTCTCCAGCACCCCCTCTGGTGTGAGTCCTGAGAATCTAATCCTAGGTTGGCCTTGGGAAGTTAGACTGGTAGAGGGCTGATGTCTGAAATTGGGATAAGAGTCCAGCTAGAAAACAACGGTCCTTTGAAACATCAAGACCAGTGTTGCAGGCAGAGGCAAAGCTGGAGCCAGGAGCCAGCCACTGGCCACCAACTGAAAGAGGTGAGCAAATTTGGAGTTGGCACCCAACAAGGTCCTGAGGCAACAATGAGAAAGACTCTCTGCTTAGCAAGGTGGTGGTAAGGGCACCAGGAGGTTTTGCACAGATAAGCTGAGCGGAATGCTCACATCAAAACAAAGAGATAACTGGCCATCCTAGGCACAGGCCACCAAACACTGAAGTCATTCTCAGGCTTATTATTTAGTGGTCACAAGTGACTTGCAAAAATGAAAAGAGCGAATTTCTTTAGCTATGACGATTTACATAAGGTCAAAATCCTATAATACATCAGATATTCCATATCACTCATAGTGGTTTTGTTTCTTTGACCAGACATTAAGTGATACATAATTTGGTCCTGGAAGTGGGTGCTGTGGTAAAAAACAAAAACAAAAACAAACAAAACCCTAAACATGTGGCATAAGTTTGAGGATAATTGAAAAACTAAAAAAATACAGAAAACAACTGTTTTCAGACATTGGACAGTAGGCAGCACAGGAGTGCTGATAAAAACGAAACAAATGAAGTAAGGCCTACCAATGCCTGAGCTTTCTGTCCAGGGTAACTCCAAGATGTGGCGGCACAGGTACAGTTAACCAAAAAAGAGTGGACCATTTTTGCTTTGTTGAAAAGACAAACATCAGAGCTCTGGGAAACAGAGGCAGCTAGAATTTCAAGGGTAGAATATCAAGAGAAAGGAGGGACACCAAAAAAGAGCTCCAGAAATCTGCAGAGGGACTGGATACCCATCTGTACACATGTAGAGGAAATCTAATGAGGCCAAACAGGAGTAACATCAGAGAAAAAGACAATTGCAGGGAGTTATAAGACAAACAATTTCAAGAGCTTGCACAGAGCCAGGAACTGTTTAAATTCTTTTTGGACAAAATAGAGAAATCTTGGTGTATAATACACAGGACATAAACTACAGATTCCCCAAAGGCCAAACCTTAGAATTAGGGCTGAATTAGTCCTAGAATGATGACAACTTTAGTCTGCTTAAAAGAGTTGTTTTTTTTTTTTTTTAACTACAAGAAATGGGGCACCTGGGTGCCTCAGTCAGTTAAGCATCTGCCTTCAGCTCAGGTCATGATCACAGGGTCCTGGGATTGAGCCCCACATCAGGCTCCCCACTCAGCAGGAGGCCTGCTTCTCACCCTGCCATTCCCCCTGCTTGTGCTTTCTCTCTCTCTTTCTCCTTCTCTGTCAAATAAATAGACTCTTTTAAAAAATAAGAAAAATTAAACCTACAAGAAGATCAAACTAATGTGTGATACCTAATTGCCCACCAATAACAGTTTGATACTCTTTAAAGTAATACAACAAAATATAGCACTCAAGATAAAATTCACAACATGTGGCATTCACTGTAGTACTGCTAACACACAAAAACAAAAACAAAATTAAGTGACCCATAACTGGGGCAAAAGTTAGACAATACAAAGAGAACAAGAAAATACAGTGTTGATGAAATTAGCAGGAATGACATCAAAACATTATATCAAGTCACCACATATTATAAATATCCTGTTTGCTATGGACTAAATTGTGTCACCTCCAAATATTCATACGTTAAAGCCCTAACCTTCAATGTAACTTATTTGAAAATAGAGTCTACAGGGAGGTAATTAAGATTAAATGAGGTCATAAGGGTAGTGTTCTAATACAATAGGATTAGTATTTTATAAGAGACACTACAGAGGAAAGAAAGTATCTTATTAGATAACACTTACGTGAAGCTTTGAATTTGTTCAACTTTTCTATCTCTCTCTCTCTTCCTCTAACCTGTCTCTCTGTCTTTGTCTCTCTTTCTCTCCCTCACCTTTGTGAGGACACAGTGAGAAAGTGGTTCTCTGCAAGCCAGGAAAGGAGTTCTGACCAGGAACCAGCTTGACAGATAAACTTAATCTTAGATTTCCTAGCCTCCAGGACTGTGAAAATTTTCTGTTTGTTTCTGTTTATAAATTTCTGTTGTTTAAACCATGTAATCTGAAGTATTTTTTTATGGCAGCCCAAGCAAGATAATATAATCCTTCTGCTCAAGAATGTAAAGGAAAGCATCATCATGATGAGAAAATAAAGATATTTAAATAGACTGAAGTGAACTTAGAAGTAAAAACACAATAACTAAAATGAAAAATGTTATCAGTTGACATTGAGAGAAGATGAGATACTCTAGAAGCAAACATCACTGAACTTGAAGATCTAGCAATAGAAACCATTAAAAAGGTGCAAAGAGCAAAAGATGAGAAAAAAAAAATAAGCAGAGTCTCAGTGACCAGTAGATAATATTAAATTGTCTAACATAAGTATAATTGGAGTCCCAGAAGAAGAAAATGAGTTAATAGAAAGAATATTTGAAGAAATTGTAGCCAACATTTTTCCCAACTTGATGAAAGGTATAAGTCCATAGATTCAAGAAGCTCAACAAATTCCAAGCAGAGTAAACAAAAATAAATCACACTGTGGCACCTAATAATCAAATTGCTGAGAACCAATGATAAAGAGAAAGTGCTGAAAGAAGCTGGAGGGCACAAAGATAATTATACACCAAAAAACAAATATGTGAATGTTATTTCAAGTAAGTAGACTTCTCATTAAAACAAATAGAACAGAAAACAATGGACTGACATCCTTAAAATATTAAAGAACAATTCAATCTAGAATTCTACAACCAGCAAAAATATCCTTCCAAAAATGAAGATTTAAAAAAAAACTTTAAAAAAATCTCAGAAATTTCAATGCCAGAAGATATGTATCACAATCAAGTTTTTAAAAGTTCTTCAGATAAAAGGAAAATAATAATAAAGAAATTTGAATTTGGACCAAGGAATAAAGATCACCAGAATATGCAATACATTTTCTGATTTTAGAAATCTGTTCAAAAGATAAGATCACTTAAAACAAAATTAATCATATATTGTGGTAGTTTTAACACATGAAGAAACAAGATATATAACAATGATAGTATAAAGGGAAGAGGAGGAAGGGAAGTGCATGATGGTAAGATTTTATAATATATGTGAAGAGAGACAATACTTTTTGAAGTTAGACTGTGATAGGTTACAGATATGTATTGCAAGCCCTGCAATAACCAGAAAAATAATGAAACAAAGAGGTATAGTGAATAAGTCAATAATGGAAATAAACTTGAACAAATAAAATTACTTGATTAATTTTTTTTTAAAAAACCAGGAAAAAAGATTAAAGGACTAGTAGGATAAAACAGAAACTGAATAAATAGCAAGACAGTAGACTTAAACACATCTATATCAATGATTAAGTTGAATGCTTAATGGTCTAAGCACTCCAATTAAATGCATAGGTTGTCAGATTTGACTGAAACAAAAGCAAAATCCAACTACAGTTAATTTGAACAACACAGGTTTGAACTTCCAGAGTCCACTTACACATGGATTTTTTAAGTGAATATAGAACAGCACTGTAACTGTATTTTCTCTTCCTCATGACTTTTTAAATAACATTTTCTTTTTTATGACTTACTTAATTGTAAGAAAACAGCATCTGATACATATAACATACAAAATATATGTTAACAGACTGTCTATGATATTGGTAAGGCTTCCAGTCATCAACAGACTATTAGTAGTTAGGTTTTTGGGAAGTCAAAAGGTAAACATGAATTTTTGATGGCTGGAGGGGGTGGCGGGGTTAGCATCCCCAATCCCTGTATTGTTCAGGGCCCACTATTGACAAAATACTCACTTTACATATAAAGACATTGATACATTAAAAGAAAAATGATAGGAAAAGTTATATTATGCAAACATCAAACAAAAGAAAACTGATGTGGATATCAAAAATTCAAAAATTTGATTCAGAAAAGGAAACAACACCAGGTATAAAGAGGAATATTTCATAATGATAAAGGGATTAGTATATCAAGAAGACATCCTGACTGTAACAATCATTTTCTTATATATACATATATCAAATCATCATGTTGTAAACCTTAGGCATGTGCAGTTCCTATTGAAAAGAACTAATCCAGAAAAGAAGACACACGTACTAAATATAGGTACACCTAATAATGGAGTTATAAAAAAACATGAAGTGAAACCTGACAAAACTGCAAGTAGAAATATACATCAATGATTACAGTTGGAGAGAGAATATGTAGACACAAGAGCCAGTGAAGATATAGAGGACTCGAACAATACTGTCTACCAGCCAACTCAGTTGCCACTATAGACCAAAATACCCAATCATAGCAAAATAAACATTATTTTCAAGTGCACATAGAACGTTCACTGAGGTCATATTCTGGGCCCTAAAATAAGTCTCAATAACTTCAAGAAGATTGAAATTATAAAAAGTATATTCTTTCATTCCAGCAGAATCAAACCAGAAATTAATAGAAAATTAGATGTGAAATACCCAAATATTGGGAAATTAAACCACACAGTTAAAAATATAGCATGAGGGGCACGTGGGTGGCTCAGTGGGTTAAAGCCTCTGCCTTCAGCTCAGGTCATGATCCCAGGGTCCTGGGATCGAGCCCCGCAGAGGGCTATCTGCTCAGCAGGGAGCCTGCTTCCTCCTCTCTCTGCCTGCCTCTCTCTCTGCCTACTTGTGATCTCTGTCTGTGAAATAAATAAATAAATAAAAATCTTTTTTAAAAAAATACAGCATGAGCCAAAAAAGAAATCACAAGGGAAATTAGAAAATATTTTGAGCTGAACAAAAATGAAAACACAACACATCAAAATTAGGGGGATGCCGCTGAAATAATGCTTAGAGGGAAATTTATGGCATTAAATGATATTAAGGAATAATTCTTAAATCAATTACCTAAACTTCCACTGCAAGAAGGAAAGAAAAAAGCAAACTAAACTTGAAGTAAGCCAAAGGGAAGAAATAATAAAGATAAGTTTTAAAACCAATGTAATTAAAAATGGACAAATAATAGAGAAAAGGCTATAAAACCAAAGCTGGTCCTTTGAACACATCAATAAAATTGATAAGCCTGGGGGCACCTGGGTGGCTCAGTGGGTTAAGCCCCTGCCTTTGTCTCAGGTCATGATCGCAGGGTCCTGGGATCAAGTCCCACATTGGGCTCTCCGCTCAGCGGGGAGTCTGCTTCCTCCTCTCCCTCTCTCTGCCTGCCACTCCGCCTCCTTGTGATCTCTGTCTGTCAAATAAAAAAATAAAATCTTTAAAAAAAATTGATAAGCCTGTGGTCCATTTAGGCTCATCAACTATCCTGATTTGTCTGGGACTTTCCCAGTGCTAGTCCTGAAGGTTGTACCGTTCAGGAACTCCTCAGTTCTGGGTAAATTCCAACAATTGGTCACTTTAGTCAGATTGATCAGGAAATAGAAAGAGGAGACACAAATTACTAATATCAAGAGTGAAAGAGAAACATCATTGTAGATACTAAAGAAATTAAAAGAAATAATAACAGAATATTATAAATAACTCTATGCTAATATATTTGACAGCTTAAATTGAAATGTACAAATTTCTTGAAAGAAAAAAAAACACCTACCAAGTCTTACTCAAGAAGAAGTAGATAATTCAAATTGCCCATTATCTATTAAAGAAATATTTATGGATAAAAGTCTTTCCCCAAAGAAAACTCTAGGCCCAGATAGTTTCCTGGTAAGGTATGCCAAACATTTAAGAAAGAAAAATAAAACAAATTCTATAGAATTGCTTCTAGAAAATAGAAAGGACTTCTTACTTTATGAGGCTATTATCATCCTAATACCAAAAGGAGATAAAGACATTACAAGAGAATAAAACTATAGATCAGTATCTCTTTTGAACATAGATTTAAAGATTCTTAACAAAATTTTAGAAAACCCAATGCAGTGATACATAAAATGACTAACAAACCAAGTGAGTTTTACCCCAGGAATGCCAGGTTGATTTAGGATTTGGATCTTATTAATGTAGTTCATCATACTAACAATAGAAAAAACAATAGAAATACTAACAGTAAAAAATAACAATAGAAAAACCATACAATCAGCTCAATAGACGCAGAAATTTTTTTTTTATAATATTCAACACCCATTCATTATTAGAAAAAAAAGAAAAACCTTCTAGGAGAGTGGGAATAGAAGGGAACTTCCTTAATCTTATCAAAGGCCTGTAGGAAAAGCCTACAGGCTAACCAGTGAAAAATGGAATATTTTCCTACCAAGATCAAGAGAAAGGACTGACAGTTGCTCTTACTACAGTTGACCCCTGAACAATTCTAGGGTTAGGGATGCCAACCCACCCTCTCCATAGTTGAAAATTCACATTTAATTTTTGCCTCCCCCCAAACTTAACTATTAGAGTCTACTGTTGACTAGAAGCCTTACCAATAACATAAGCAGTTGATTAACACATATTTTGTATGTTATATGTATTTTATACTGTATTCTTACAATCAAGTATGCTAAAGAAAATGTTACTTAGAAAGTCAGAAGGATCAGGGTGGCTCAGTCAGGTAAGCATTTGCATTGGGTTTGGGTCATAATCCCGGAGACCTGGGATCTGGCCTAGCATGGGGCTCCCTGCTCTGTGGGGAGTCTACTTCTTCCTCTGTCCAACCCCCTCCCCGCTCATGAAGGTCTGTGCACATGACCTCCACCCCCCCCAATACAGAAATTAAAAATCTTAAAAAAGTCATAAGGAAGAGAAAATAGACTTACACTGCTATACTATTAACATTCCACTTTAGGCAGTGTGGGGGGCAGTCCTGGGGATCTGTGCCTTACTTCAATAGTGTTTGGATGGAACACACTCAGGAACATCCCTTCTTCCAGTCTCCAACCGCCCTCCAACCTCTTTTCTAGTTGCAATCTTCAGAAACATCTTCTCGGACATTTTTTGCATCTGGATGCTCTGGGACCTTAGCTCCTTATTGCCCAATGACCATGAGCTTCCAGATTCTTCAGAATTACTCCCCCCAAAGAAAGTCCCCCTAATCCTCCTGGTCAACATGCATCTGTCAGCCTCCTGAACCTACCTTCCTCTAGGCTGCTATTTCCACCGTGACCAACAAGGACTCCAGGGTGTGCCCTCTCTCAGGATGTGCAGAAGCCATCCCAGGATGAGTGATGTGGATCCTGAAGCCATGGAAGCCACAGGGTATTGGAGAAGACCTGATCCGGGACCTCCTGGATCTGTGATCCCCCCGGGCTCGGCTGACGCAGACTCAGTGAATTTCTGGAGAGCCACTTCCTGAATAAGGAGGGGAAACTCATCAAGAAGGTAGCAAACACCAGATTAACCTCTGCAGGCTGCCCTCCCTCCTCCCCTTCTCCCCTCCCCACAGCTGGGTTGGGTGAGTATCTCTTCAAAAGCCTCACCCTCAAGCACATCTAGGAGCCTCTAGAGCCCAGTCCCCCTGGCATCCCCCAGTGTCAGGGCTTCTGAGTCTCTCCCTACAGCCACCAAGTAACTTTTTAACTACCCTGGAGCTCTCTCCCAAGCTGTGAACCAAATGGAAACAACAAAGTTTTGGAAAGAAAAAAAAAAAAGACCATATATAAAAGAATCAGTGCAGGTCAAACCCCTGTTGTTTAAGGGTCAACTGTACTTCTGTTCATCAGTTTACCTAAGATCCTAATTACTCCAATCAGGAAAGGAAAAAGGGCATCCAGGTAACAAAAAAAGTGAAGTGGTCTTTATCTGCACACAGCAACATGATTATCTAAATAGAAAATTCTAAGAAATCTACAGAAAAGAACTAATAATACCAGAAGTAATAAGTAAATTCAGCAAAATTGCAGGACAGACACAAGGTCAATATACTAAAATCAATGGTGTTTTCTATTTATTAGAAACAATCATTAGAAATTAAAATCTTTAAAGATAATATCTAAAGCATTGAATACTTTAGGATAAATTTAATAAAATAGGTGTTAGACTTGTCCAGTGAAAATTAAAAACATTTTTGAAAAAGATTAGGAGTTCTTAAGTGACACTAGATATGGAGTTTATGGATTAAAAGATGATATTGATAAGTCTAATTCTCGGGGCACCTGGGTGACTCAATGGGTTAAGCCTCTGCCTTTGGCTCAGGTCATGATCTCAGGGTCCTGAGATCGAGCCCCACATCAGGCTCTCTGCTAAGAGGGGAACCTGCTTCCCACCGCCCCCCCCCCGCCACCTGCCTGCCTCCCTGCCTACTTGTGATCTCTCTCTGTCAAATAAATAAATAAAATCTTTTTTTAAAAAAAGACGAATTCTCCTTGTGTTAGCTTGCTAAGGTTGCTATAACAAAATACCACAGACTAGATGGCTTAATCAATAGATATTCATCTTATCACAGTTGTGGAGGCTGGAAGTCCAAGATCAAGGTGTTGGCAGGTTTGGGGTCTCCTGAGGCCTCTCTCCTTGACTTGCAGAGGGCTACCTTCTGTGTCCTCACATGGCCTTTTCTCTGTGTATAGTATCCCTGGGATCTGCTCCCCTTCTTATAAGGACATAAGGCATATTGGCCTAAGGCCTCAAACAGCCTCATTTTAACTTGGTCACTCCATTAAAGGCCTCATCCCCAAATATAATCACATTCTGAGGTACTAGGGATTAGGGATTTAACATACGAATTTGAGGGGAACACATTTCAGTCAATAACACTCCTCAAATGTCCTAAAGGTTTAAGTTAATGCCAACCAAAATCCCAGCATATTTTTGTAGAGTTTAATGTTTGGTTTTAAAATTTACATGGAAAGTCAAAGGGTCTAGAATAGTCAAAACAATTTTGGAAAGAAAAAAAAAAAAGAATAAGGCTGGTAGACTTATACTACCTGACTATCAAATTTACTATAAAGTAAATCAGCAAATAACACAATGTGGTATTGGCATAAGGCAATAAGGAATGAGCATTTGGCAAAACTCAGGCCACAGACTAATTTTCTGTTTTTAAAAATAAAACATTATTAGAATACTGCCACCTATTCGTTTATGTAATGTCTATGGTCACTTTTGCACAATAACAGCAAAGTTGGCAGGTTATGACACAAGCCTAAAATATTTATTCTTTGGTCTTTTGTGTAAAAGTCTTCCAACTCCTGAGCATTGAAAGAGAACAGAATCCAGAAATAGCCTAACGCAGGATTTCTTAACATCTGTACTGCTGACATTTTAGGCAGCATAATTCTTTGTTGGAGGACTTACCTGGGCATTACAGAATGTGTAGCAGCATCCCTGGGCTCTACCCACTAAATGCCAGTAACATCCTATACTTGTGACAAACAAAAATGTCCCAGATGTTGCCAATGTCCCCTGGGAGGACAAAATGGTTTTCAGTTGAGAACCACTGGTCTAATACCTATTAGGTCAATGGATTAGGAATAGTAATTCAATGGTAAAAGAAATCCATAGACTCTTGGGTGCCTGGGTGGCTCAGTGGGTTAAAGTCTCTGCCTTCAGCTCAGGTCATGATCCCAGGGTCCTTGGATGGAGTCCCGCATCAGGCTCTCTGCTCAGCAGGGAACCTGCTTCCCACCACCCCCCACCCCCGCCTGCCTCTCTGCCTACTTGTGATCTCTCTGTCAAATAAATAAATAAAATCTTAAAAAAAAAAAAAAAGAAATCCATAGGCTCTTCAATAAATTGTGCTGGAAAAAAAGATCCGCTATCCTTGTAGAATTAAAAAAAAAAAAAAGAACCTTCCACTATATAAGAAATTAACTTTAGAGGAGGAGCAAGGTGGCAGAGAAGTAGGAGACCTGAATTCCTGGTCCCAGGAGCTCAGCTATATAGTTATCAAACCATTCTGAACACCTACATACTCAATAGAAGATTGAAGAGAAGAAGAACAGCAATTCAAGGGACAGAAGAGTGATCACTTTCTGGAAGGTAGGATGTGAGGAAAAGTGAATCCGAGTTGGGAGGATAGACCGTGGGGGGAGGGGCTGGCTCCCGCAAATGGTGGAGCACCAGAGCACAAAATCGGAAATTTTAGAAGTCTGCTCCATTGAGGAACATCACTCCAGAGGCTAACCCAGAGGTGGAGACCTTGCAGGGACAGTGTTATCTTAGGGACAGTGTCATCTTAGGACCTACGGGGTCACAGAAAGACCAGGAGTGTGTAAGTACACTTACACACGCTCCAAGTATTAGAGCAGGGAAGCTGGCTGTAGAACGGAGCCAAGGTAGGGGCTCTCAGCTCTGGGTTACCTTAAACCATGATCTGCGGCACAGATGGGCCACTGCTCTTTGAACATGGACTCCACAGGGGCAGATCCAGGGAGACTCACCTTCCTCCCACTGCACAACAGCAGTGTGCTGCAGGAATGTGCTGGTTCTGGAGACTCCAAATGGGGCCATGCACCAGCAATAGAAACACCTGGTCACAGGCCAGGTGAGCAGGGAGTGTGACCAGAGACCAGGGATTGCTTTTCTCCCAGGGTGCACTGAAGAGTGTGACCCCAAGCTCTCCACTCCTACAGGGCCAGAGATTGGGAGGCCGCCATCTTCATACCCATCCTCCAGAGCTCTACGGAAAACATTTAGGAAACAAAAGCTCCCAAGAGCAAACCGGAGCAGATTACTTATCCCAGCTCTTGGCAAGGGCAATTCAATTCTGCCTCAGGCAAAGACATTTGAGAATCACCACAACAGGCCCCTCCTGCAGAAGATCAGCAAGAACATCCAGCCAAGACAAAGTTTACTGATCAATGAGAACTGCAAAACACCAGTGTTAGGGGAATACAGCCCATAGAATTCATGACTTTTTCCCCATGATTCTTCAGTCATCTAAAGTTAAATTTTTAAAATTTTCATATTTTTGTCTCGATTTTTCTTGATTTTTCCTCTTCCCTATTTTAACCTATTTTAACTGTTTTATCAATACCTTTAAAAAAATCTTTTTAAATTTTCATTTTTATAGTCATATTCTATCCTTCATTGTATTTAACCATATTTTTTGTTTACATATGTTTTTCTTTCTTTAAAATTTTGGGATACACTTTCTTCTAACAAAAAAATACACCCTAAATCTAGTATATGGCTTTGTTCTAATCTCCAACCTGACCACAATCTCTCCTTTTTTTTTCTTTTTTCAACCAATTTCTCATCTTAGCAATTCCTTTTTTTAAATCTTTTTAAGGGGTGCCTGGGTGGTTCAGAGGGTTGAAACATCTGCCTTTGTCCCAGGTCATGGTCTCAGGGTCCTGGGATTGAACCTCACATCGGGCTCTCTGCTCAGCAGGGAGCCTGCTTCCCCTCCCCTCTCTCTGCCTGCCTCTCTTTCTACTTGTGATCTCTGTCTGTCAAATGGTAAATAAAATCTTAAAAAAAAAACTTTTAAAATTTTCATTTTTACAGTCATATTCCATCATGTTTACCCTTATTTTTGTATATATGTAAGTTTTTCTTTCTTTAAAATTTTGGGAGACAGTTTCTTCAAACAGACCAAAATACACCCAAAATCAAGTGTGTGGCTCTGTTCTATTCACTAGTATAATTATATATATATGTATATATAAAAAATTATATATTATATGTTGTATATTGTATATAATAATATAAATAAATATATAAATAGAATATATATAATACATAATATATAAAAGTAAAAATTATATATTTATATATTATATATAAATAAATTATACACACACACACACACACACACACACACACACAGACTTTTCTTCCTTTCTTCTCCCTTGGTTTTCGGTCTCTTCTGATTTGGTTTGTGTATATTTTTCTGGGGTTGTTGTTACCCTTTTGGTATTTTGTTCTCTCATTCATCTATTCTTCTCTGGACAAAATGACAAGGTGGAAAAACTCACCTAAAAAAAAAAAAAGGCAGTACCAATGGCTAGGGACCTAATCAATACCGACATTAGTAAGATGTCAGAACTAAAGCTCAGAATGACAATTATAAAGATGCTAGCTGGGTTTGAATAAAGCACAGAAGATACTAGAGAATTCCTTTCTGAAGAAATAAAATCCCTTTCTGGAGAAATAAAATAACTGGGATGCCTGGGTGGCTCAGTGCATTAAGCCCCTGCCTTTGGCTCAGGTCATGATCTCAGGGTCCTAGGATGGAACCCTGAAGCAGGCTCTCTGTTCAGCAAGGAACCTGCTTCCTCCTCCCCCTCTGCCTGCCTCTCTGCCTACTTGTGATCTCTCTCTCTGTCAAATAAATAAATAAAACCTTTAAAAAAAATAAAATAACTAAAGTTTAACCAAGTTGAAATAAAAAAAGCTGTTAATGATGTTCAATAAAAAAAATGGAGTCTCTAATTGCTAGAATAAATGAAGCAGAAGAGAGAATTAGTGATATAGGAGACCAAATGATGGAGAATAAAGAAGCTGAGAAAAAGAGAAATTAACAAGTACTGGATCATGAGGGGAGAATTCAAGAGATAAGTGATACCATAAGATGAAACAATATTAGAATAATTGGGATCCCAGGAGAAAAAGGAAGAGAGAGGGGGCAAGGTATATTGGAGCAAATTATAGCAGAGAAGTTCCCTAACTTGGGGAAGGGAATGAGCATTGAAATCCAAAAGGCACTGAGAACCCCCTCAAAATCAATAAAAATCGGTCAACACCCTGTCATCTAATAGTAAAACTTACAAGTCGCAAAGTCAAAGAGAAAATCCTGAAAGCAGCTCAGGACAAGAGGTCTGTACCCTACATTGGTAAAATATGAGATTGGCAACAGACCTATCCACAGAGATCTAGCAGGCTAGAAAGCACTGGCATGATATATTCAGAGCACTAAACAGGAAAAATATGCAGCCAAGAATACTATATCCAGCTAGGCATTTATTGAAAATAGAAGGAGACATAAAAAGCTTCCAGGACAAACAAAAACTAAAAGAATTTGCAAACATCAAACCAGCCCTATAGGAAATACTGAAAGTGGTCCTCTAAGCATAAAGAGAGCCTAAAAGAAACAGACCAGAAAGGAACAGAGATAATATACAGCAATAGTCACTTTATAGGCAATACAATGGCACCAAATTCATATCTTTCAGTAGTTACCCTGGATGTAAATGGGCTAAATGCCCCAATCAAAAGACACAGGGTATCAAAATGGTTTAAAAAACAAGACCCATCGATACGCTGTCTGCAAGAAACTCACTGTAAGCCCAAAGACACCTCCAGATTTAAAGTGAGGGGGTGGAACACAAATTACCATGCTCATGGACATCAAAAGAAAGCTGGGGTGGAAATCCTTGTATCAGACAAATTAGATTTCAAACCAAAGACTATAATAAGAAATGAGGAAGGGCACTATATCATACTTAAAGGGTCTGTCCAACAAGATCTACCAATTTTAAATATCTATGCCCCTAACATGGGAGCAGCCAACTATATAAACCAATTAATAACAAAATAATACAATAGTAGTAGGGGACTTTAAAGCCCCCCTCTTTGAAATGGACAGATCATCTAAGTAAAATATTGGCAAGGAAATAAAGGCTTTAAATGATACATTGGACCAGATGGACATCACAGAACATTCCATCCCAAAGCAACAGAATACACATTCTTCCCCAGTGCACGTGGAACAATCTCCAGATTAGATCACATTGTGGGTCACAAATCAGGTCTTAACCAGTACCAAAAGATTGGGATCATTCTCTGCATATTTTCAGACCACAATGCTTTAAAACTCTAACTCAACCACAAGAGGAAAGTTGGAAAGAACCCAAATACATGGAGACTAAAGAGCATCCTACTAAAGAATGAATGGGTAAGCAGGAAATTAAAGGAGAATTGAAAAAATTCATGGAAACAAATGAAAATGAAAACACAACTGCTCAAAATCTTTGGGACACAGCAAAGGTGGTCCTGAGAGGAAAATATATAGCAATACAAGCCTTTCTCAAGAAACAAGAAAGGTCTCAAATACACAACCTAACCCTACACCTAAAGGAGCTGGAGAAAGAACAACAAAGAAAGCCTAAACCCAGCAGGAGAAGATAAATAATAAAGATCAGAGCAGAAATCAATGAACTAGAAACCAAAAGAACAGTAGAACAGATCAATGAAAGTAGGAGCTGCTTCTTTGAAAGAATTAATAGGATTGATAACCCCCTGGCCAGACTTACAAAAAGAGAAGAGAAAGGACCCAGATTAACAAAATCATGAATAAAAGAGGAGAGATTACAGCCAACACCAAAGAAATACAAACTATTTTAAGCACATATTATGAGAAACTATTTACCAGTATATTTAACAATCTGGAAGAAATGGATGCAATCCTAGAGACATATAAACTACCAAAACTGAACCAGGAAAATAGAAAACCTGAATAGACCCATAACCAGTAAGGAAATTAAAGCAGTCATCAAGGGGCTCCTGGGTGGCTCAGTGGGTTAAGGCCTCTGCCTTCGGCTCAGGTCATGGTCTTAGGGTCCTGGGATTGAGCCCCATATCGGGCTTTCTGCTCAGTGGGGAGTCTGCTTCCCCCTCTTTCTCTCTGCCTGCCTCTCTGCCTACTTGTGATCTCTGTCTATAAATAAATGAATAAAAAATAAAAAAAAAAATAAAGCAGTCATCAAAAGTCTCCCAAAAAACAAGAGCCCCGGGCCAGATGGCTTCCCTGGGGAATTCTACCAAATGTTTAAAGAAGAATTAATACCTATTCCCCTGAAACTGTTCCAAAAAGCAGAAATGGAAGGAAAACTTCCAAACTCATTTTTTGAGGCCAGCATCACCTTGATCCCAAAACCAAACACCCCAGGAAAAAGGAGAGTTACAGACCAATATCCCTGATGAACATGGATGCAAAAATTCTCACCCAAATACTAGCCAATAGGATCCAACAGTACATTAAGAGGATTATTCACCATGACCAAGTGGGATTTATTCCTGGACTGCAAGGTTGGTTCAACATCAGCAAATCGATCAATGTGATACAATATATTGATAAAAGAAAGAACAAGAACCATATAATACTCTCAATAGATGCAGAAAAAACATCTGACAAAGTATAGCATCCTTTCTTAATCAAAACTCTTCACCATAAAAAAAATAAAAAACTCTTCACCATGTAGGGATAGAGGGTACATACCTCAATATCATCAAAGCCATCTATGAAAAACCCACAGTGAATACCATTCTCAATGGGGAAAAACTGAGAGCTTTTCCCTTAAGGTCAAGAACATGGCAAGGCTGCCACTATCACCACTGCTATTCAACATAGTACCAGAAGTCCTAGCCTCAGCAATCAGGCAACAACAACAAAAAATAAAATAAAATAAAATAAAATAAAAGGCGTCTGAATAGGCAAACTCTCCTCTTTGCAGATAATATGATACTTTATATGGAAAACCCAAAAGACTCTACTCCAAAACTACTAGAACTCATACAGGAATTCAGTAGAGTGTCAGGATATAAAATCAATGCAAAGAAATCAGTTGCAGTTTTATACATGAACAAGAAAGAAGAAAGAGAAATTAAGGAGTCAATCTCATTTACAATTGCACCCAAAACCGTAAGATGCCTAGGCATAAATCTAACCAAGGAGACAAAGAATCTGTACTCAGAAAACTATAGAGTACTCATGAAAGAGATTGAGGAAGACACAAAGAAATGGAAAAACTTTCCATACTCATGGATTGGAAGAATAAATATTGTGAAAATGTCTATGCTGCCTACACCAATCTACACATTTAATACAACCCCTGTCAAAACACCATCAATCTTTTCAAAGAAATGGAATGAATAATCCTAAAATTTATATGGAACCAGTAAAGACCCTGAATGGCCAGAGGAATGTTGAAAAAGAAAACCAAAGTTGGCAGCATCACAATTTCAGACTTCAAGCTCTATTACAAAGCTGTAATCATCAAGGTAGTACGGTACTGGCACAAAAAGAGACACAAAGATCAATGGAACAGAATAGAGAGCCCAGAAATGGACCCTCAACTCTATGGTCAACTAATCTTTGACAAAGCAAGAAAAAAATGTCCAATGGAACAAAGATAGTCTCTTTAACAAATGGTGTTGGGAAAATTGGACAGCCACATGCAGAAGAATGAATCTGGACCATTTATTTACACCACACTCAAAAATAGACTCAAAATGGATGAAAGACCTCAATGTGAGAAAGGAATCCATCAAAATCCTTGAGGAGACACAGGCAGCAACCTCTTTGACCTCAGCATCAACAACTTCTTCCCAGAAGCATCACGAAAGAAAAGGGAAGCAAGGGCAAAAATGAACTATTGGGACTTCATCAAGATCAAAATCTTTTGCACAGCAAAGAAAACAGTCAACAAAACCAAAAGACAACTGACAGAATGGAAGAAGATATTTGCAAACAACATACCAGATAAAGGGCTAGTACCCAAAATCTATAAAGAACTTATCAAACTCAACACCCAAAGAACAAATAATCCAATCAAGAAATGGGCAGAAGACATGAACAGACATTTCTGCAAAGAAGACATCCAAATGGCCAACAGACACATGAAAAATTGTTCAACATCACTCGGCATCAGGGAAATACAAATCAAATCCATAATGAGATACCACCTCACACCAATCAGAATGGCGAAAATTAACAAGTCAGGAAATGACAGGTTTGGCGAGGATGCAGAGAAAGGGGAATTTTTACACTGTTGGTGGGAATGCAAGTAGGTGTAGCTACTCTGGAAAACAATATGGAGGTTCCTCAAAAAGTTGAAAATAGATCTACCCTATGACCCAGCAATAGCACTATGGGGTATTTACCCTAAAAATACAAATGTAGTGATCCAAAGGAGCACATGCACCCGATTGTTTATAGCAGCAATGTCTACAATAGCCAAACTATGGAAAGAGCCCAGATGTCCATCAACAGATGAATACGTAAAGAAGATGTGTTGTATATATACAATGGAATACTATGCAGCCGTTAAAACCCCTGAAACTTGCCATTTGCAACGACATTGATGCGACTAGAGGATATTATTCTATGTGAAATAAGTCAGTCAGAGAAAGGCAATTATCATATGATTTCTCTGATATGAGGAATTCGAGAGGCAGGGCAGGAGGTTGTGGGGGGTAGGGAAGGGAAAGATGAAACAAGATGGGACCTGGGAGGGAGACAAACCATAAGAGACTCTTAATCTCCCAAAACAAACTGAGGGTTACTGGGGGGTTGAAGGGGAGGGATAGGGTGACTGGGTGATGGACATTGGGGAGGGTATGTGCTATGGGTGAGTGCTGTAAATTATGTAAGACTGATGAATCACAGACCTGTACCCCTGAAACAAATAATACATTGTATGTTAATAAAAAAATAATAACAATAATAGCAACAAAAAAGAAAAGAAATGAACTTTAAATATATCACCTACTAAAACATAAAAGAACTAAAACTATAGAATGATCTCTAAGAAAATATAGGAGAAAATCTTTATGACCATGGGCAAGGCAAAGATTTTTGAATAAAGACCAGGCCACATAAAAATAATAATAAATTGGGAATCACCATAATAAAAGAAAGAAATTGTATTCTTCAAAGAAACTGTTAAGAAAATGAAAAACAAACTACAGCTTTAGAGAAAATATCTGCAAACCATATACCTAATAAACAATTTGTGGCCAGAATATATAAAGAACTCTGACAACTCATTCAAAGAAAAACAGCCCAATAAAATTTGGGCAAAGGATTTCACAGTCAACTCAGCAAAGAAGATTATACAAACAGCAGATGAAAGCTCATAAAAAGATCCCTCAAATCACCAGTCATCAGGGAAATTTAAATTAAAACCCAAATGAAGAGCTGCTATGTACTCATCAAAATGGCTAATGATTTCTTTAAACAAAACCAAAGGAGAAACATACCTGACAACACCAAGCTGGCAGATTTGTGCAGCAGCTGGAGCATGCATAAACTGTAACTAGGTCTAGAAAATGGTACAGCCCCTTTGAGAACCACTGACAGTTCCTGACACATACAACCCAGCATTTCCACCCTAGACATCTTTTCAAGAGAAATGAAAACATGTTCCACAAAGACTTATAATCAAATATTCATGAGAGATTTATCACAATTGCCAAAAAAAAAAAAAAAAAAAATAGAAAGAGGCTAAATGTCCATCACCTGATGAGGCAATAAACAGATTGTGGTATATCCATACAATAAAATACTGCTCAGCACCAGAAAGAAACAAGCTGCTGATACCTACAATGGTGGGGAAGAATCTCAAAACATTTTGTTGAAGATGGAAGCCTAACACAAAAGACTACAGATGATGGAGTCTTCTATACGAATTCTAGGTTTCAGTTATAAGAGGGACAGAAATGAGGTCAGTGTTGGGGCACCTGGGTGGCTCAGTGGGTTAAAGCCTCTGCCATCGGCTCAGGTCATGATCCCAGGGTCCTGGGATCGAGCTCCACATCGGGCTCTCTGCTCCGCAGGGAGCCAGCTTCCTCCTCTCTCTCTGCCTGCCTCTCTGCCTAGTTGTGATTTCTCTCTGTAAAATAAATAAAATATTTTTAAAAAAATTTAAAAAAAAATGAGGTCAGTGTTGCCAGGGACAAAAGATTGGGGAGGGGATTGATTGCCAAGGTGTACAAGTGAACTTTCTGGGATGATAAAACGTTCTATTACGTGACGGTGTATAATTCGCTCCACCAAGTGACTGCAGGAATCAGAATCTTTGTGATCGCAGGTGGTGGTTGCACGGGCAGCCACAGAAGAGCTGTAGGGACCCTTCCTGGAATTCTTACACTGTGACAAGCATGGATTTAGCCCTTTACGGTGCCTTATTCCATTCAATCTTCAAAATAACCATTTGAGGTGAGTGTTCTTTCTTTGCCTTGTTATAGATGAGGGAACTGAACCAGAGGCCTCAAGTTACATGTCTAGAGTCACTCCCTGGCCAGGAGGTCTGGCTGATCCCCAAGTCTGTGCTCTAAATGATGGCCTTATCCCACAACCTGCACAGATGCTGTTTTAACACTTATTTCTACCTGATTGTGTTGCACAAGGATACAATACCAATATTTTTTATTCCAACCTGACCCTTTGCAATACAAGCTTGTGTGGTTGTGATGCTCGGGCACAGTGGTTAGAGCATTTCAGCCTAAACCGAGATTCCCTGAATAAGCTTTACCCTGGCCAATTAGGAAAAGACACATCAGGTCTTCCTGTGTGTTGCAGGCTGTGTTCTGTGGAAGCAGCTGCTGAATGACAGAATAAGGGGTGCAAATTCTGTGCCTCCTATGAAAGGAAGGAGAAAAAGCAGGACTGGGTCAAGGGATCAGTCACACAACTGTGTGACCATAGGAGTCTTGGTCAACTGACTGGAGAGCTCTGGAGTGAGTACTGCCCCCAGAATGGCCCCACTGGGCCCCAGTGGCCATGCTTTCATAATCCCGCCTCACTCACCCACTGGCTAGGGGCTGCCTCAGGAAGAGTGTGACCTTGAACAAGGCGACTTTGCAGCTGAGGCAGCCCTGGGTGCTGCCCGCTCCAGGCTGCCTCCTGACTGTGTCATGGGGCTCAGTAGCAAGTCCTCCCTTGAAGCAGGCCCCTGGATGGTACACCGCTGAGTCTGTGGCCTGGTGCTGCCCTCAGAATGCTTCCCCATGGCACTGCAATATCACTAAGCAGTCCCAAATCCCCCCCCCCCATGTTTATTTTTTAAGAGCATGTTCACATTTCAACGGACAAAATAATACTTTAAAAAGTAAACAAAACCCAAAAAGTGTTATTTTGAAGAACTGGATTTAATGACTTAAAACAAAACCACCTACCATAAAATATCAATGTTATACTTGTAACTAGAGGCTACTAAAAGATAATAAATTCGGTTTTATTACCAGTAGCACTCATTTAGTCATCTAAAGTGTATGGTGCACTCCTATGCACCACACACTCTGCTGACTCTTAAAGATATCAAAACAAATGCAATAGGGTAAGAATAAATAAATGAACGGATGGATGGAATGATGAGCTTCTTATTCTCCAGCAGCCTAAAATTTAGCATGCGAGGACAGGAGAGAATCCAGTGATGGCAAACAGTGTGCTGCCTGCTTTATGGAGAGCAGGCAGAGAAGCAGCTTTGGACTCTGAGCCAAGCCCGAGGACGAACTGTCAGAACTGGATGGGAGAGGGTAGAAGGACACCCCCAGCTGAACTGGCAACAGGAGCAAAGTCAGAAGTGTGAGGGGTCCAGGGTGAGGATTGTGTAGGATAGGACTGGCAGAATGCAGGCAGGTTGGGATGGATCGTGAGGGGCCTTGAACACCATGCTAAGGAGGATGGAGGTGTCACACGAAGGCTCTGTGTAGACTGAGATAAAATCCATTTCTGTTGCCTGGACAACGCAGTGCATATATCCTTCTAGGCTATTGAGACCTTTTGGTCTTTGCTCTAGGCTTTGTTTCCGTGTTTCAGGACTCTCAATTTGTTTTCTTGTCAGACCCATCATATTCTGTTCTTCCCTGTCATTTCTGACTACCAGTTCTAGAAACATGCCCTCCCATCTCTTTGTTAAGCAGAATGGGGAGATGAGGGCACATCGGTAGCAGCAAGACCTTGAGCTGAAGGAGCAGCTGATGTCACTCCTACACTGGAGACACCATTGTCCCTTGGACAGCAGGTGAATATGCCCACACCTTGGGTGCTTCCTCCTCTTAAGATCAGGACGGAAAAGAATAGATTGCATCACTGTTTCGTGCACCCTTGTTTTCTCTTATGATTTCTGCTCCATCTGTGTGGCCACTTTCAACAGGACCAGATACAAATACTTTATTTTGACATGACCTTTGAGAAATCAAAGAGAAATCTAACAGAATTACTTAACTCAATCAATTTCTAGAAAATCTGCCTCTGAATGACATAGCTGATTTACATATGGGAAGTAAAACAGGAATTAGCAAATATTTTCTGAACTTGTAAAATGTTTAAGACACTCTGATGAGTCAGTGTTTAATCCCTTCTCCATAAATAAGATGAAAGATCTTTGCTGTGTTTTCCCTTAAGTAAATATATTTTAAAACTGTGCCTACATAGTGTTCCAATTTTCTTTTCAGCTGCTACTATGAATGGACACAGCAGCTGGAATGAAGCATAACACATCACACCTCAACTTTGAATTTCCTGCCTTTTGTTTTCTTGAATCATAGCCTTGATGTTGTTTAAATAGTGCTCTGTATATTTAATTTCCCTTTTCTCTTCACAAAGACCAAACAGTTTAAAAAAAAATCACCCTGTCTTTCACAGTGGGTTATAAAAGTGTTCTTGAGCTGAAATTGGACTGGTCTCTTATTTAAACATATAAATATATATTTAGGCATTCTAGTCCACTGTCATTTATTTTATTGATTGACTGCTTGGGCAGAAATGTATTTGTGCACATTTTATCCATGTGCTTTGCATTTAAGATAAGACTGCTAATAGTGGCTGCTAATTGTATGCACAGATGGTTGGGCAAAAGAACAGACATCTTCCAAGGTACATGTACACAAAGTCTTTTCTCTGCTGTTTGCACTCTGTGTTGCTTGTGACTCTCTCTCTCTCTCTTCATCTCAGATCTTCCCCAAAGAATCAAAGATATGTGGCATTAGAAGAACATTTAAATATTATCAAGTAAAACCCAAATAAAGCAGGCACCCACCATTCTGTAGCCTCTACTTGTAACTTTCAGCAAGAAGACAGCACTTCAAAAAGGTAGCCCATTTCATTGTCACCCATCTCCAAGTACTAGAAAATTCTTCCTTTTATTGAGCCAAGATTTTCCTTCAGGTAACTTCCCCCTATTTGTAGTGCCCCTTAGACCCACATAGAACAAGCCCAGGAACGTCTTTCAAAGGCAGCTCTTACATCTTCCCTTATGTCTTTTCCAAATGGAAATTTCTAATTTCTTTCAGCAGTTCCTCACTTACGTGATAACCGCTTGTCAGCACACATCAATTTGTCAACTTTTCTCTTTGGTGCAGATCTTAAAACTCCTCACATGGCCTGACTAGTATGGTCTGACCGAAGATCCCACACCTTCCCCTTTCTCTTCCTTCCTCTAAATTGGTCTTGCTAGTGACTTGCCAACTTTGGCAACAAACTTGCATTCTTGCCTTATAATTAACTTAGCCTTCAAAGTTTTATATTTTCTTAAGTCATATCTATTCTGTCTAGTACTTGTTTATTTGACCATTAGGACTAAAATGTAGGACTTCCCTTTCAAGTCCTATCTTGTTTCATTCTTCTTATTCATTGTTCCAGAAGTATTTTTTGTTTGTTTGTTTTTATTGGTTTGGTTTTTTGCCAGTTCCGTCAACATACATAATAGTTCTCTCTTCAAGCTTGCTTTCCCCTGAAAAGTTGACAAAAATATCCTTTGTTTTCATTTAAACCATTGATGAAAATATTGCTTGGGATAGGCTCAGTATGGAACTTCTTAAAATGGAATTAAAGACTCCTCTTCCTCCCCAATTTTATATCAGTTAGTTAATCAACAACACCTAGTTAATGGTTCTTCAGTCAGCAATCCCTGGCCTAATTTCTGTCCTGTTCAAAAAGATACAATGAGGAACTGTCAAATGCCTTACTCAAGCTCCTCTGTCTGAACAGCACGTTCCTGGCCTACAATTTAATAACCCAACCAAGAGTGCATTAGATGCCCCTCTTAAGCGCTTCAGTAGCAAACTAAACTATGCTCATTCATGTTACAACAATTAATATGCTTCGTTATAATCACTTATTTATATGTATTCTTGTCCCAATTAGATTGTAGGTTCTTTAATGGCAGGGACTCCATTTTATTCAGCATTGATCCCTGTACTTACTTGTGGAGCCTGGCAGATGACGAGTACCCAATAGATAGGGGTTAAATTATTGACTAAGTGAAGAGCGGCATGATGAAATATAATAGAAGCAGTTTGGAGGACATGATGGTGTGAGGTATCTGTGGGTCAGTGAAATAGATTTCCACATTAGTAGATTTTATGTACAGGTTAGGAATTCAAGACAAAATAGATTCTTGAATAATCCGGAAAATAGGTGAACTCAAAGCCAAGGCCAAATGCGTGGGGTTGCTTAGGCGGAGAGGGTATGGGGTGAGAAGGAAAAGGAAGCAATATGGCACCAGTTTGCCATCAAGACCCTGGGGCTCTAAAGTCAAGCTACCTGAATACAAGTTCTGCCACTCTCTTAAACAAGTAATAACATCATGGACTTTATTTTCCTTGTCTGTAAGATAAGGATGCAATAATAATTACTACATCATATGCTCCATGAGTTGTATAAAAGATGATCAGAGAGGTAGAAGAGGAACTAAGGAAATATTTTGTCATATAAGCCAAAGGAGAGTTTTGAGAAGAAAGTGTTCATCAGCAATCCAAAAGGCACATCAAAACAGTGAAAGGAGAGTTTTGAGAAGAAAGTGTTCATCAGCAATCCAAAAGGCACATCAAAACAGTGACCTGTTTTGAGGAAAGCCTTCTCTCCAAATGTAGCAGAAGAAGCCAGATCTTAGTGACCAGAGGAAAGGCAAGGAGGCGAGCAAGTGGAGACAGCATGTATTGGTGGTTCTCACAGAGGTTGAAAATATGGAGGGAAGGAGAGAGGACAAAGGCTAGATAAGGAACGGAATCAAGGAATTTCTTTGCTTGTTTTGTACGGTAGGCTTGATTTGACATGGTTACAGGTTGGGGAGAAGTGAGCCATTTGAGAGAAGAAGAATCTGGAATTACAGAAGAAAAAGAAGCAAACTAAGCAAGAACAGTACCAAAGAACAGATGGGAGGTAGAAGGGGGCTCAAAAGGAAAAAAAAGGAGTGACCTCTCTTCCTCAGCAGTCTGTCCCTATCCTTGATGACAAAGGAAGTATGGTACCTATCTTTGCACATCAAGTGGGTAATAAATGTTGAGACCATTTCCTAGGGTGGGAAAAGAAGAAAAGATGGCATGAATAGAGGTTGGTAGGTGAGGAACAGCAAGTTGATGAGCTCTCTATTTTCTGTGGCATAGACAATGACATCATCTTCTCAGAGGGAACTGTTGAGGGTTGAGTAAGGAGCTTGAAGGGAGCAGCTGAGGGTGAATCTAGAGGGAAAAGGCCAGAATCAGTATGAGGATAATTGTGGAAGCAAGACAGAAGTTTCTAGTTCAAAATTCAACAAGCATTTATTGAGCAATGACTATGTGCCAGACACTGTTCCAAGTGCTGAACATATAGCAGAGAACAAAATTGACATTCTCCCCCACATTCACAAAGCTTATATTTTAGTGGAAGAGACAATAAGCAAACAAATATGGGCAATTTTGATAACTTAAGTGTTCTGAAAGAAGTTGGCAGGATGATTTGGTAGATTTACGTAGGAGGTGGAAGAGAATACTATTTAGATATAGAGTGGTCAGGAAAAACTTCACTGAAAAAGCCACATTTGAGTTAAATCTTGGAGTTGGGGGGAGGGTAGTGGTGTTCTGATTAACTGGCTCTCAAAAGAGAAAAAAAGATTAAAAAATGCCCCAACTTGTATAGTTTTGTTGATTTCCATGTTGTATATACACCCAGCCAATTTCCAGATGTCAACATGATGTCACTGAATTCAGAGTTGGGAGGAAAGGTTGGCTCCAACCAGCCTGGTAGGAGGGGAGAGCATTTCCAGCACACCACTGGAAGAATGTTCTGGAAGGAAGAAGAGTTTGTGGAAAGGCATTGTAGCAAGAAGGAGCTCAGGGTGACTAGGGACAGGAACTGAGGAAGAAGGAGCGTGAGAAGTCAGAGAGGTTGGCAGATGCCAGAGTTTCCAAGTAAGGAGTTGGATCTCATTCTAAATGAAGTGGGACAAGATCTGATTTACATTGTAAAATGATCACTCCTGTTGTTATGTGGGGACTGAATTCGAACAGCGATAAGAATAGAAGCAGGTAGGGGCGCCTGGGTGGCTCAGTGCGTTAAAGCCTCTGCCTTCGGCTCAGGTCGTGGTCTCAGGGTCCTGGGATCGAGCCCCACATCAGGCTCTCTGCTCCGTGGGGAGCCTGCTTCCTCCTCTCTCTCTGCCTGCCTCTCTGCCTAGTTGTGATTTCTCTCTATCAAATAAATAAAATCTTTAAAAAAATTAAAAAAAAAGAATAGAAGCAGGTAGCCAGTTAAGAGTTATTTGAAGTTGTTCGAGCAAGAATGAGGATGAGAGCTACAGAAATGAAGGAAGTGGATATATTTGGGAATATATTTTTAAGGCAGAAAATAGGACTTACTGGTAGAATGGATATGACCATTCAGGGAAGGAAGCACTCAGAATGAGTCCTAGATTATCATCTGACCAACTAATGCATCGGTTTCCAATGCCATTTACCAAAATGGGGGAAAGGTTGGTGGTGATAGGGGACTAGATCTGAGTTTGGGAAGTTTACTTGAGGTGTATAGTAGGTGTCCATGTGGAAACGTCAAGTAAACATTGGGTGTAAGAATCTGGAACTGAGGGCGCCTGGGTGGCTCAGTGGGTTAAGCCGCTGCCTTCAGCTCGGGTCATGGTCTCAGGGTCCTGGGATCGAGTCCCGCATCGGGCTCTCTGCTCCACAGGGAGCCTGCTTCCCCCTCTCTCTCTGTCTGCTGCTCTACGTGTGATCTCTCTCTCTCTGTGTCAAATAAAAAAAAAAAAAAAAGAATCTGGAACTGAGGGGAAGACTGGGAATGGAGATATAAATTTGCATGTCATCTGCATCATATGGCAGTTGAACAACATGCTGGTTGGGATTATGTCAAGAGAGCAGATTGAAAGAGAAGACATTCACCCCTGAAGAACTCAAGCATTCAGATGTCATCTAGAAAAGGAAAATTCAGCAAAGGACACCAGACAAAGCGGTCAATTAAGTCACAGAGAAACAGATCATTGTGCCATCACAGAAGCTTGAAGGAAAAAGTATTACAAGATGGAGGAAATAGTCAACTGCACTGAATCTGCTGAAAGGTCAAGTAACATGGATTCGGAGAGTGCCCACAGGATGCAGCAACTTGGAAGTCATGGGTGGCCTTGAGGAGAGATGTTTCAGGCCCTGGTGATGCAGAATGAATCGGGGTGACACCCCCAACTCTGACATGGCAAAGCAGAAACTTGCTTAGCCTGCCCCATCCCAGAGTTAGTCTCCCCTCTGTGGAAACTGCTGTGATACGCTGGGAAAGATGTAGGTGGAGGCTGACAGTATCAGTCCACACTCTGAAGATCTGTGTGATTCTAATAAGCCAGATAACCTCTCTGGACTTTCATCTTCTTGCCATTAAAATTAGAGGCTCTGAGGGGCACCTGGGTGGCTCAGTGGGTTAAACCTCTGCCTTCAGCTCTGGTCCTCGTTTCAGGATCCTGGGATTGAGCCCCATGTTGGGCTCTCTGCTCCACAGGGAGCCTGCTTCCCTCTCTGTCTCTTCCTGCCTGTCTGCCTGCTTGTCATCTCTCTCTGTCAAATAAATAAATAAAATCTTTAAAAAAAATAAAATTAGAGGTTCTGAAATTCTATTTATTCATTTACTCACTCAGCCAATGACTATTAAACAGCTATTCTATGCTAGGTTCTGAGTAAGAAAAGACCATGTCATACATACCCTTGAATAATTGTCTCTAATTCACTGACCTACTTTTTTGCATTTATAGGTGACTTACCTCCCAGCAAGATAGTAGAGTCCTTCCTTGGGGCTGTAGCCTTCTCATCTTGGCCACAGGGCCTAGTATAATGCCTGGCAAATATCATGCACTTAATATTGGGGTCATGAATATGTTGTTGTCCCATTACAAATTATATTCATCATTTTCTGATTTGTGTACAAATCTTGACTCTGTCATTCATTGTTTGGGCAAGTTATTTAACCTCTTTGTGCCCCAGTGTCCTCAACTAAAATGTGGGTCATAATAGTATTTATATAATAATGTGAAAATTAAAATGGGTTCTGGCATGTATTAAGCTATTATTTTTTTAAGATTTAATAACTTTATTTTGACACAATCGATTTACTTTATAATCCGATATATTTTATGTTATGCATTTTATTTTTAACTTAAATCCAATTAATTAACACATAATATATTATTCTTTCCTGAGGTAGAGGTTAGTGATTCATCAGTCTTAAATAATACCCAGTGCTCATTACCTCACGTGCCCTCCTTAATGTCTATCACCCAGTTACCCCATCCCCCCACCTTCTTCCCCTCCAGCAACCCTCATTTTGTTTCCTATGATTAAGAGTCTCTTATGGTTTATATACCTCTCTGACTTTGTCTTGTTCTATTTTTTCCTCTCCCCTATGATCCCCTATTTTGTTTCTTAAATTCCACATATAAGCGATATCATATTATTATTAATAATAAAGGTAGTAAATCCATAAAAATCAGATGGGTGGGGTACCTGGGTGGGCTCAGTCATTAAGCGTCTGCCTTTGGCTCAGGTCATGATATCAGGGTTCTGGGATCAACCCAGCGTCAGGCTCCCTGCTCAGTAGGAAGCCTGCTTCTCCCTCTCCCACTCCCCCTGCTTGTGTTCCCTCTCTTGCTGTGTCTATCTCTGTCAAATAAATAAATAAAATCTTTTAAAAAAATCAGATGGATAAGTGAACTAAATTAGTCATCACTGCACAGCTAGAGATAAGCACCACTTCGGTGCATATCCTCAGTCTTTCTTTTGCATGATGCAAAGAATTGTTTCCTGAACTCACACAGCTCAGATGGCAGTTGTATAGGATGGTGCTTTCAACTGGAAATATTGTGTAGAGTTCTTAATATTATGCCTTTTACTTTCCCTTCATGCAAAATAGGGTGAAATTATGTTCCTACTCTTATGTTTTAATAGAATATATGTAATAAAAGCTACAAATTGAGTCTTTGCAGTTTGGATCCTAAGCATTTTATATACATTATTAACTTGCCACAACAACACTTTCTGGTAGTTATAATAGCCATTTTATTGATGAGGAAAATGAAGATCAGACAACATGGCATTACCATTGTTCAGCAACAACCTGTTCTGTTCTCTTTCTGGACACATGTGAGTAACTGTGCTCTGCCATTGATATTAGTTGTGGCCATATGAAATGTGGTCAGTGAAATGTGACTGGTACGTGTGAGTTCTGGATAGGAATGTTTAATTGCGGGTGTTTAACTCTCCACCAGTCTTCCCTCTACCATGGTGATCATGGAAACCAGCAAAGATGTGGAAAGTTAATGCTGAGGCATCATGAGAACAGCTGTGCTGGAGAGTTGCCAGCCCCGGATCAGACTTTGCTTGAGCAAGAAATAAACCTTTCTTGCTTTAAGCCATGGACATTTTGAGATTGTTTGTTACCACAGCATAGTTTGTCCTATCCTGACTAAGGGAGAGCACTGAAGAGACTCCCCAAGGTCACAGAGCTTGATTCAGACCCAGATCTGTATGCCCCAAAGCCAATGTTCACTAGTTTATGTAAAATGAGTCAGACAGAGATTTTGTGAAAAGAGGGAGCCTAGAACTTACTGTAATAGTCACTGTTACCAGCTTTTTTATTTCACCTTGAATAGGGCAACGATAGCTTCATCTTCGAGGTTGAATGGGATTTTTCCAGATCTGCACAGATCTGCAAAACAGAATAACCTTGCCATTTATGGTAGGATCTGTGTTTTTGGCATTGTGGAAGAATAAGGAAAAGTCACATTGCAGTTGTGTAGCAAAGCTTGAAAGGGGACTATCTAAATTAGATAGTGTTAATAAAAAACTTTTACCTAGCAAGAAGTTTTAATACTAAATCCTTCAGAAGAACCTCAGGGTGATGAGATTGGTAAGTCAAGCTGCTGGAAAAAGGTTTTAAGGACGGAAATTCCTGAGTACCCACCAGACTGAGTGGTTAAAAGAGGAGAGACAGGCAGAATACAGAAACAGCCATGGTTTTCAGAGTATGATGGTGACACAGCATGAAACCCTATATTATAAGAAGAACTATAACAGGAACGCCCAAACTGGTGGAAAGAGTCTACCGCCCCTCCCCAGAATCTGATTGTTGGGGGATCTCTTTCAAAAACTGTGGCAGGAACCATGTGGTTACCTTTCGTTAGCATCCTTCATGGTGGAAGCTATATTCAATTTTAATGCAGCCCCTAAATTATTCAAAACAATTAAAGATGGCATCTCCTTAGTGTCTCTAACCCATCAGCACAACCTGTTCAAATTAGGCATTTCTTAAAATCAGAAACTACTAACGAAGAAAAGACATCTCTTTCTTGTTCAGTAGGCAAAGAAGGAACTGGTACTAATTGTGTACATCCCTACTCTCCCAGCCTTGATCCCAGGGCAGGATATTATCATGGTCCAGGCACTTTCCCCTTAGGGATGGATATGATGGATGACAAATGAGGTGTCAATGTCTTCTTTGGACTAAAGTTCAGATGCATGTGGGTCTTTGCCAAGACTTTGGTCCAGGGAAACCCAAAGGAATAAGCCTAGGTCTTGGTGTGTCATCTAAACAGAATTATGGATATAGCACCAACTGCAGGGAGACAGGCGGTGACTAGGTTCTGGCATCTTCTAGTGTTTCTTCCCAGCTCCATTCATGAAAAACAGGCCTGTCCCTCACAGAGTCATTTCCATCATATTATAGCAGAATCAGAGGCTTCATGAGCCCTGGCTTGATTGCTTTATTTGCTATAAGACATTTATATTTAAGAATTAAAACATATTCATTGTCAAGTTGTGCAGAGCATTACAAGGTTTCCTGCAATCTCCTGGCTCTCTAAACTGACACACACTCAAATGCTAAACCTAAGCATACTCAAAATAATGTTCCTTCCACTTTTACTCAGTGGGAGATAATCATAATATTGCTTAAGGGGTTCCTCATAATGAAGATGTCTTCACTTTCTTGATGGAATCTCTTTCTATTAGTATTACAGGTAAAAATGTTTTACTCCTACATCAACCTTTCATATGGCTGTAAAGAGAGCCCTATGCACCAGAGACCTCTGTACAATTCCCTTGCTAGGTGGCTAAAAGCATAATTTTGGTTTCCAGGGACAGAGTCACTAGCTTGCAGCTTGGTAACGTTCAATCTCTCCAGCTGAAAACCAGAACTTGTCAGCAGTCAGAGTGCTTCTGTTTTCCAATCTCTCTCTCTCAGCACTTCTCCGCTTACTAAAGGAATATCTCAATTTCTGTGCTGGCAGGAAGTATATAATGAGCCACATTTATCCAGCAAACATTATTAAACACCTTGTGCTAGATAGTAGGGACCCGAACTCAAATCCCATTTCCTCCCAAATAGGTCATCTGAACTTGGGGTTAGACAGAACCTGGTTGAATTTTGGCTCTTCTTTGTGACTTTGTGCAAGAAACTTAACTTCCCTAAGCTTTTGTTCTCTTGTCAATAAAAGTGGACAGTGAGAGTCCTTTTCACAGGGTCATGTAAATATTTAATGATTGACGTAGTGAGTTAGAACACTGGCTGGCCCGTAAGATCTCAATGAACGCTAGTATTTTTACTATTATTATTCTCATCTTCTAGGGAAGTTGAGGGTGAACAAGGTAACCTGGAGCTAGACCTTAAACTAGGTTTACTTGAAGCCATGCTATATCCTGCTTTCTCCTAAATGCTAGACATTTTCTGTTTCTCCATTTTGCTGCGTAACAGTGGCTGTTTCATCTTAAACCTGGTTCACATCATAGTAGAGGAGGGCTGTTGTAGAAGTCAGGGCTACATGCTTCCTGGTTCTTGGAAATCAATCTTGGAAAACAAGATTGATCTTAGGTGTCTTTTGTTTAAGAGCAAGAAGATACTTTCTCAGCAAACCTCTCCTGGCATCAATCTGGTCAGAACTGGGTTACAAGGTTATTAAGCCAGTCACCAGATGGGGGATGGAAATGTCCTTAGAATTTAGGGACCCATGGGCTTTTTCAGAGCATTTCATTTCTTCATTACTTACTCACCTATTTTATTATATTCTTTAAATTATTAAGATTGAAATGATTTTTCATGCTATGTTTCATGCTATGATGACCAATTTATTATAACAGAGAAAGATGGTAAATGTGATAGTATAAATCTTCCAAGAGTGTTGGAGGGGATGGGAGTCAAAGCACATAGGGAGAGGGACTGGCCCATGTAGGCAAGGGAGCCCTCCTTTATTGCAACAGGAGACAAGGAGGAACAGATGGTCCAAGTCTGGGCAGGTGACGCCAGCTACCTTTGTTCCCTTTGGCAGTCTGAGTGGATCCACCCACTGCACACTTCCAGCCACACTTACTGCCACAGGGACAAGCTTTCTGCTTTCTGGGCTGCTGCTGAGCCCTGCCAGAAGAAACCATTGAAAAGTATGCCTGTACCCAGAGTGCCAGCATTTCTAATTGGCTTTTCCTACCAAGGTTTGACATGGTGGAACATTCTCTAAGAAGTATATTTAGTTCCTCCTTGGATAATGTCTTCTCCTCCAATCACTGCCACCTCATGGCGAGCTCTGGCACTGTTTTGGACCAAGTGGCCTAGAGGTTCAGGTGCAGGCTTGTGGGAAAGATTTGCTCAGAAAGCCAGGAATGTACTCTCCTTATTTATCAAAGTTCCAATAAGGAAAGCTACCTCTCCTAAGATATTTATTAATTACAAAGAGAAAAACATGAACTTTATAGTAGAAACACATGGCAGACACCAAATAACCAATTGATCAAGGTTAATATTACTGGTAATAAGCCATATTGACTTTACTTCCTGATATGATGAACACAGAAGGCCACATCTCTTCTGGGTATTCATACCAAAAATGCCATAAGCTCATCCTGAAAAACATCAGACCAACTCAGATCAAGAGACATCCTACAAAAAACTAACCAGTGATCTTCAAAAGACTTGAAGTTGTTCAAATATCCTTCAATGGGTGAGTGCTTAAATAAACTGGGGCACATCCTATCACGGAGTACTCAGCAAGAATGAAAGTGATCAATACACACCACAACTTGGATGGAGCTCAAGGGAATTATAATTAGTGAAAGAAAACAATCTTGAGAGGTTACCTACTGTAAGATTGTATTTACACAGCCTTCTTGAAATGACACTCTAGAGATGGAGAACAGATGAATGGTTTCCGGGACAGGGGAGTGGGAGAGGCAAGGAAATCACTGTGGCTCCTTCCTTGTGTACTACAAGGGATCCTTGTGATGGAACTGTTCTTTGATGTTTGTCACACAAATCCACACATGATAAAGCAGCATAGAACTAAACACACCACACACATATACACCAAAATCCATATAAAAGCGGTGAAATCTGGAGAGAGTCCATGGATTATATCAATGTCAATTTCCCGGTTGTGACTTTGTGCTATGGTTATGCAAAATGTTACCATTGAGGAAAACCAGGTGAAGTGCATAGGGATCTCTCTGCATTATCGCCTCAACTGCAGGTTTCTTCTTCTCAACATAAGAAGCTTTTAAAAATATGTTAGATTGTAAAAGTCAAGAAAAAGTGTGAGAGGAGTCTTCGGTTGGAGGAGATGGAGTCATGTAACTAAATGCAATATGGGACCTTGGTTTGGATCCCAGGCCAGAGAAAGGACTTCAGTGCAACAAAGTCTATAGTTTGATCACAGTACTGTATCAATGTTCATTTCTTAGTTTGATCAGTGTATTTTATTATTGTTATATAAGATAGTGACATTGGGGAAGCTGGACGAAGGGAATTCTGTACTATTTTTGTAACTTTTTCCACACATTCAAAGTAATAGAAAAATTTTTTAAAGATTTATTTTTTATTTGAAAGAGGGGCAGAGGGAGAGGGAGAGAGAATCTCAAGCAGACTCCTGGCTTATTGTGGAGTCTGACACAGCACTCGATCTCAAAATCCTCAGGTAACAACCTGAGCCAAAATCAAGCATCAGACACTTGGGTGGCTCAGTGGATTAAGCCGCTGCCTTTGGCTCAGGTCATGATCTCAGGGTCCTGGGATCGAGCCCCGCATCAGGCTCTCTGCTCCGCGGGGAGCCTGCTTCCTCCTCTCTCTCTGCCTGCCTCTCTGCCTACTTGTGATCTCTCTCTCTGTCAAATAAATAAATAAAAATTTAAAAAAAAAGATATTTAAAATATTTTTAAAATTTTCAAATTTTCAAAGTAAAACAACTTTAAAAATTCTACAGAGGAAAATTCCTTTTATCCCAACTAATCAGAAATACAGTAACTGTCTTTTAAATATAAGTTGGAAAGCTAGCAAATAGAGTAAGCAAAATAAAAAACAAAGGGCATATGCAAGTTCTTAATATTCTTACTGATACATTTCTTCAAGTTTAGGACCATTATAGCAGCCACCATATAAAGTCTAGACTGAAAATACCACATCACTACTACTTTTTTATTATCGTAGCCTCTATAATCTTCCGTGTTCAAATGGCTTGATCTGATATTTCTCAGAGCAGCTCTCTCCCTGATGACTGTCCTATGAGCAAGCCTTTTCCTGCTCACACCTGCTGTTTATGGTGGAGACCAAAGCAGGCCTTGGGGTTGCCTTGACTAATTCCAAAGAACCTAACCAGGCCACTCTACTCCAGTGGAATGACCCAGCATGACTCAGCATGTTTTGCAACATGATTGGTTGAAATGAGACAGATTTCTCCACACCCCTGGTCTTTCAATGTCATACTTCCAAGAGCCATGGACTTAGAAAAGACAACCAACTCCCATCCAGCACCGTGCCCTATGCAGCCATGTTCTCCCGGCTCAGCTTCTGCCACGTTCTTTGGCCAAATCATCTAAATGAGCCAGGTTTTGCTGTGTGTGGACTTTTTTTTCTTCCTCTAAATAAGTATTTTTCCAAGCATGGAATTCAGAGGAGAGGTCACTTTTTCTGCATGGGAATCTGTCTGCTTTCTTTTTATGGTCATTTCTATATCCAGAAGGTCCCAGGTCCAGTACACCATGGGACATTCTAGTAAAGCTCCCCTGAGCAAACGTCCCTGTGTTCGCCTGCTATCTTGTCACCAGTTCTCATTCAGAGGCCACTTTCTTTAGTTCCCTTCAGTCCCTGGCTTTTCCGCTCAAGTGTAAAAAGAGCACTCCTTTGTTTTTTTCTTTGGGTTCTTATCTGTGCAGCTCTGGTTCAAAGCTGGACTGGTCTGGTTTTCATCCATCTAACTGCAGAGGTTATAGCAGGATGGACAGAAGTTTGGACATAGCAGTCTGGGAAAACTTCTCCTATAAACCTGACTTGATACATCTGTCTTGCTGGCAGCCAGAGGCCCACCAGGCGTCCAGCTGGCCCTTCGCCTCTTCCAAGGGGCTCAGTCCAATGAGGAGCTCCCTGATATTCTTCACTCTGGAAGAAGCAAGCATCCCTCCCAAGACAGCTTGATGGGCTGGGCATATCATGGGCCCAGGTACCCCACAAGAAGTCTCCCACCCCAGCAGGTGCACAAGGGAGATCCAGACATCCAGCAAGGAGAATCAGAATGAAGGACCAGATAATGCCAACTCTTTCTGCTTCCAGAACTACATTCTCTTAGAAATACAAAAAACAAAGCCCCACTTTCATCTGTCTGGTTCTGCTAGATGCACCATTAGAGCATAAAACTGAATTCCCAATGTCCAGACTCATGAGTCAATATGTTTATTATTACACAAGAGACCCAGCCTAGAACTTCAGGTACTTCCTTTTCAAGCCAAAGTTGTCTGGCACCAGTGACTTTAAAGAAAACCTGACCCTCCACGCAAACCTTGCTGGCATGAAACCCTCACCCAGCAGAATGTTCAGAGAATCCACGGCTCTGCTATGTCAGGGTGTGTGGCAGCCCTAGAGAGGGGGAAACAGGCTAGGACACAGAAGAAACTGGGTGCTATTTCAGGCCTGCAGCAAGGGTCTCTGTCCCTTGGGAAATGATGCTCAGCTGCGAGGATTTCCAGGCACACTGCAGGGTGCAGGCGGGCTGAGCTCATCCCACTGGTAGGCTGCGGGTGCTTCCTGGAGGTTGACTAATGACCATCACATGGCTGGACCTAGATCCCCACCCTGGGGCTCAGAGCACACTCCATCCGCAGATTGAGGTGCAAGGCGGTGCAGGAGGGGGCCAGCCACTGCCATTCTCACCCAGCTTCTCACTGCACCCCCTGCTGCATCCAGAAGGTCCTCGAAGGAGGGCCTCTGGGGCTCTGGCTGCCCTGGGCACTGTAGGTGGGGGAAATCATCCATGGAACTCTGACATTTTCCCTCTGTTTATTCTTTATATTTTAATGGAATTCTGTGGTCCAGACTTGGTTTCAGACTCTGTGCTCTCAGAGTCAGCTAAAGTACAAAGGGGGAAAAAAAAAAGAGAAAGTAGTGGGAAAAATTAGATTCTTGATTTGTGTCCAGATGGTACTGGACGAAAATAGACTCAGAGATTCTCACTGCAAACTTGCCTCTGGTATGAAGCTCCCCTCCCCTCTTCATTTAAGGTCTTCTTGGTAGAAGAGGGAATGGGAACGGGAAAAATACTGGGAACATTCATTTTGCTTTTTCCCAGCCATATATTACCAGGCTTGCACAGGTTCCAGTGGGGACTTTGTGAAACACCAGGAGTCGCCCCACGCTCGTGCAGGGGCCTGGGACGATGAGGCCAGCCTGAAGCAGAATGGAGCTGCTGTGTTCTGCAGGCGCTAATAGCGTGTGATATGGCAGGCAGTGCGGCACCGCTGACCTGGCCAGGAAGGGCCACACTGCCCTGCTTCTGGTTCCACGTTCAAGGACCTCAAATCCAAGGAGAGAGCAAGGCACAGCCCCTGGGCTCTGGGTCCACCCCACACAGAGAGCAGCAAGGTCTCTTATGTGCGCCATTCTCCTTCACTTCAGGGCCAAGTGCACAGGGGCTTGGCACCCGCTGGAAGGCCTGCCAGAAGGTGGAGGGCACTCAGTCCTCTTGGAGGATAGCGTGAGGAAGTCTTAAGGGAGTCCACCTGTCAGAAATAGAAAACCCAACAGACGGCTCATCTCCGATTCCACCCAGCCTGAGCTTGACCACAAAACCAAGTGATCCCAGGGCCCCATCCCGAGCAGAGA
The DNA here is from genome assembly GCF_922984935.1 of Meles meles. Classification (NCBI taxonomy): domain Eukaryota; kingdom Metazoa; phylum Chordata; class Mammalia; order Carnivora; family Mustelidae; genus Meles; species Meles meles. The sequence continues at coordinate 116,782,920 of NC_060066.1, forward strand.
GAGGTCATGCCTGCAGTAGTCAAAGATGATTCCCCATCGTTCCTTTTGATGTACCCTGGGAGTCCAGTGTCCATAAGCCCCCAGATCCTGAAGTTCAGGACCTCCTCCACTGACAGGCAACCCAGTGGAGGTCAATCAATGCCAAGGAAATGAATAGTGGTTGGATGGAAAGTACTTTTTTTTTTTTAAGTGCAACTTTCTCATAATTGCATTTCCTTTCTAATGTTTAAACTGTCTTGCAGGACAGGTAGAGTGCCAGTGAGTCAGTCCTTGGTTCTGGGAGCTGGGGCTGGGCAGAGTGAAAAGCCAAGAGGTCTCAGGGGCCAAGCAGATGCCAGAACTAAGAGTGGGCACAACATATCCAAGGAAAACATCCATCTGAGGTGCAATGAGACAGGTCCCAGGCAACAGGCTGCCCCCAGACCTAAGGCAGACACTGGAGAGGCACAGTCCAGCTGATCTCCTTGGGCACTGGGATTCAGAAGCAGGGACTTCTCTGTGGTTTGCCAGGGGCCTCGTCTGGGTTCAGGGTCAAGTCTTCTTTCAGAGCTTGAGGGTTTGAACTAATATTTGTCCCTTTTCCCAACCCCCTTTATCTATATGTTGGGTATTTTCTCAACTTCAAATCAGCATCTGGGGAAACCTCATTGCATGGCCAATGCCACCAATATGTTTGAACAGAGAATAATAATATCTTACATGTTCCTGTGTTTTATACTTGACAAAATAGCTTTCACATTTTTCCCTCATGCAGGCCTCAGGTGTGCTCTGTGAGGTAGAAAGGAAACAGCTCCATAGACCAGTGAGCTCCTTATTCATCGCTGTAACCTAAGCTCTTACTACACTGCCCAGCATGAGTAGATACTCAAATATTTGCTCAGCAGAAGAATGGGTAGGTGGGGGGTGGTAGGGTCAGAGATGGATAGAATTGGCTTTGGTTTTCAAGCTGGATTAAATTCCCAGTTCTAATACCTACCTATATGTGGCTTTCTCCAAGCCTCTGAGCATTCTTCTCATCTATAAAATAGCAGTAAGGATATCTAGTTTCTGCTACCACAATAAAGAAAAAGACACAGACTCACTCAGTGTCATAAGGGATTAGGAATAGAGCCAGGGCTTGACCTGGGATGTTCATGGTTTGGCCCATTGTATTTTGGTGGAGGAACCGGGCAAACTATTACGTGCTTATCTGTCAGGCTGTGCCTCAGGAACTTTAAATCCTTACAACAGTCGTATAGGGTAAGTATTATTAGTATTATTAGTATTCCCACCTTACAGATGAAGAAAACAAGACTCAGAGAAGTTCAGTGACTGCTTGAAGCTTCCACAGTGGATGTGGGCTCAGAACCCATGTCTGTCTGACCTCAAAAGCCAACTTTTTCACCACCTGTCATAGTCTACACTTGGAGGCCTCCCAGGTTCCCCTTCCACCCTGGAAACAAGACTCAGGGTGGGGGCAGGGCGCCAGAGACTGGTCCTGCAGTAGAAGCCGCCACCCGAGGAGCTGCCACAGTTTTAGCTCTTGACCCATGTAGACAAAAGGCCCTTCAGAGCTGCACTGCTTTAAACAGAAGCATGGCTGCCCACTGCGACATTCTAGAGCATCAAACTGCTCTCTGGCTGCCCAGATTTTTTCTTCCAGACAGTCTGAAAAACAGCAGGTAATGGTAACCTTTATGAGACTAGACTGCTTCTATGGAACCATTTATAGCCCAAAATAAATTTGAGGTATAGGAGGATTTATTGTGGAAGTCACCGTGGAGGAAAACCTGGAGGAAAATGAACACAGAGCTTAGTCTAAATCATTTCTCAAGCCTTTCTATTAGGGTAATTGGTTGAGAGCCCTCCCAGCTGGTAGGCGACCGAGCCTCTAGAACTCCAATTCCCAGTATTCCAATACGGGACACACCTGTGCCCAGGAGGAGGGGAAGAAAGATGGGGTGGAGGATAAAGAAACAGCTTTAATCCTAGAACAAATGGAAGTGGGGGTTGACAACGTCTGTCTCCAAGATGTACTTCTCTATCAGTTCAAGCTCAGCTACAAGGAATAAAGAACCCAGCCTAAGTAACTCTAAGCCAAATATTAGTTTATAGGTCCACATAGCTTTTAAGTGTAGAGATGGGTTGTTATAGACCAAATATTGCTGTCCCCCTCCCTAAATTCCTATGTTGAAACCCTAGCTCTCATTGTGAGGCTATTTGGAGGTGGGGCCTTGGGCTAATTAGGTTTAGAAGAGGTAGAGGGTGGAGTCTTTATGATGGGATCAGTACCTTCATAAGAGGAGAGCTCTCTCCCTCTCCATCTCCCTCTCCTTTTCCCTCCCCTTCCCTCTGGTTCTCCACACCACCCCCCACCACACACACAATGTGAGCACACAGCAAGAAAGGCAGCTACATACACGCCAGAGAACCCTCACCAGAATCTGCCCATGCTGGCACCCCGACCTTGGACTTCCAGCCTCCAGAACTGTGAGAGGTAAAAATCTGTTGTTTAAGCCTTGCACTGCCCCCCACCATGATATTTTGTGATAGCAGCCTGAGCTGACAAAGACGCAGGTCTAGCTTTAGGCACGGCTGTCTACAGGGATTCAGAGCTGGCATTCTTCGCTTATTTCTCTGTCCCAGCATCTCAGCTTTCTGTGCTCTCCCCAGGCTCTGTTCTTAGGAAAGAACATGCCCCCGTGAAAGAAAAACCCCCTCCAGGTTCAAGGGGGAAGGGCAGCCTGGATGGCAGAACCGCCTCCCATCCCAGAATTCCCAGCGAAGTCTCATCACATCTCCCTGGCTCCGATGGGGCCACATGCCCATTCGTGGACCAATCCCTGTGACCACAGAATGTGATGTGATGTGCCACCTGCCCTGGGCCTAGGCCACATGCTTCACCCTGGTTCTGTGGACACAACCCCACTTTGGGTGTGGGGTACCAAAGACAGGAAAAACACGTGCCTGGCACCATAGGCTAGCCAAGCCCAGCTAGATCTCAAAAGCAAACCCCTAGATTAAGGAAAGAGTGAGACCGCAAGAGAACAGATAAACACTGGCAAAGAAAAGGCCGACTTGTATGAATAATCCAGTACACTGAGTTTATCATCAAGCTGTGAAATGTTTTATTCCAAATAATAACTTAAAAGGTGGAGTTTGTTAAGATCAAAATTCATACCTAAAACTCAGGGCCTTGGATTCTGCAAAAAGGTTGGTCGATCCCAAAGAAATGTTTCCTATTTAAATAAACACAGGTGTGCCTCACTTTTCACCGTGCATTCATTCCTGGAATCATGTGTACAAACTGAGATTGAGAGCAGTGGATTGTGTTTTCCGATTTGGATTCCTTAGAGAGGCACTGCAAATTCATCTATGTTGTGAAAATTCTCCTTTATTTTCACTATAAATTTGGACTGTGACCTATTGGCTTTTTTTAAAGTGAGACCTCGGTAGTATTCCTAACACACACACACATACATACACACACACGTGAATGTGTGCACATGCATACACTCTATTCCAAAATCCACAGACCCCAGAGCAGTGCCTGTAGGAGAAGTTTAAATTTTTTTCCCCCAGCAGTCTTTCTGCATACGAGTTCATGCTTGTAGGACTAAATCTCTTTAAATTAACTTCCCCAAACTATGTTCCTCCCAGGACAACAAATTCCATAAACAAACGGCCCTCCAGTGACTTGACAGCAGAAAGAGTCCAGGAACCAATGCTCCCTGAGCCAAGAAACAAAATTCTGTTTCAATACTGTTTCCATTGGATCCAAGGTCAGGCCCCCGTGCATCTCGATGGCACCAATTTGCAGGGCGTTCCAGCAAGTTCAACAGAGTTCATAGGCAACATCCACCCCACGCTGCAGGGCCATAAGGACAGATGCCAAAGTAGGCATAGATTGTGTGGGGATTATTTTGATTTATCGTTTTGGAAATTTCACTTGCCCTGTTGATAAAAGCCGATATTTAATCAGTACTAGAACATAAGTTGTGTTTATTAGTAGTTTTCTCTTGAATAGGCTGGGATCTCAGAGATTTCCTTCGGCCAGGGGCATATGTGGCAATCTCTTAAGAACACTGTCTTCCAGCTGAAATGCTCTGGGATTTATGAACATGATCTTCACATAAACATCTGAAAGTAGGGCAACAAGGAAAGAGGGCATATTTTCGGCCACTGTATAATAAGTCTCCTTTTCAAGCATAAGAGGAAGAGAGCCACATTGCAAAGAATTTACTTCCACCATCTCTGCTGCCCTCCCAGAAAGGAGGCAGAGAACATCTTTCCTGGAAGGATCAGGCAACTCTCTTCCTAGCAGGGTTTCAGGGGGCACCTACCTCACCCCAAGGCACATCTCCCCCCCAGGTGCTTTGCTGATGCCAAAGCTCATTCCATAAAGGTCACATTACTTGGTTCCTCAAGTTCAAAGGCAACTGTTCTGGGAAATGCTGGCTTAAATCCATTAACATGGACCTTAGTGATGCAGAGGCTTTGCTGAGAAGCTGAGTTGATGGTATCATTCATTCATTTAGGGAACTACTTCATTTAATCTTCCAAGCAACTTGATGGGCAGGCATATGCTCATTATGAGGAAGCTCACATTTAAGAACAGTAAGGTGGGGCTCCTGGGTGGCTCAGCTTTTAGGTATCTGCCTTCAGCTTAGGTGGTGATCCCAGGGTCCTGGGATTGAGCCCCACATTGGGCTCCCCGCTCTGTGGGAAGCCTGCTATTCCCTCTCTGGCCGCCCCAACCCCGGCTCATGCTCTCTCTTTCCCTCAAATAAATAAATCAAATCTTAAAAAAAAAAAAAAAGGAACAGTAAGGAACTTGCCTGGGTCACACAGGGTTTCAAGAAGCAAAGGGATTGGGAAGGGGATTAGAACAGTATGGGGATAGGTAGGTTTCACCTGCTTCTCAGTTGTTCCTAGCGCTGAGTCCCCAAATAAGCACAGCACAGCTCTGTGTCCTGCCCATCCACCACCACCCCCCCACGCCCCAAAGAGAGAGCAGGGCGAGAACAGGCACGGGTGGGGCGAGAGCAGGTACCCAACCAAAAAGGAAATAAGCTACAAGCCATGGGCCCATCTGAGCAAACACATCTGGCCTCATTTTCCCCTACCAGTTTCCCAGGTGGAAAAGAAAGGATCCAAGTGATTCTCCCTTCTTATCTCCCATCAACCACAAACATGTTCCCATCTCACCAACCTTTTACATACCTGGGGTCTGAAGTTTGAGAGTTGCAGACAGGAAAAACAATCCCCACAGGCCTTCACAGAATCTGATGTGGGGGGTGGAGAGGCGAACAGAATCAAGACCAGGACTCAGAGTTATGGCACCTGATACTCTCCCTGCGCCCCCTGCTTCGCAAACACTGCCATATGTAATGCATTTAACAACATGAACCGTCCTGGCAGGTCCTCGCTGCCAGGAATTTTCTCTCGGTATCTACACTTTGCTCTGTAACCCTAGGCGTGTTCCGTCATGGAAAGCTCTGGTGCTCCTTGTGTGGGGCAGATCAAGCAACTGCTGGCTGCCCTGAGCTCCCTCAGGCAGCCTCCCACCTGGGAAAGCCCAATCTGCTGGCCCGGGATGTGTTACCCCATCCCAGGAATCCAGATGCTCCTTATTAAGATACTTCAGGTTTGTGATGTTAAATTAATTTGTCAAATTACAAGTGAAAAAACGGGTTCTGATAGCTCTCTGCAATTTCCCACAGTTGAGGAGATCAAAATTCTTGCAGCTACTGTAGAGGGAAACCTGCCTTCCACCCAGTGGGTTTCCGAATCTGTTGGCTCATTCATTTAGCCAGCCAGTGTTGAGCCCCTCCTGTGTACCTGGTCCAGGGACACCCTGGAAACAAATCATGACAGCGTTAAGTGGCTTATTCGCAATAGGAACAGGCATACCTGACACCAGGGGAGCAGAGGGCAGAGTTCAAGGCCACAGCTGAGGCTGACCCAGTAAAGTGTTCGCCATTACAGAGCAGGCTCAGGTTTCCTCCACACTCTGGGATCCAAGTTTATACTCAGATTCCAAGTGTACCAGGACACCTCTCAGTATAGTGAATCCACCTAAGGGCATCCCAAGAAGCCTGTAGAGGCAGATGCTGCAGTGCCCGTGAACCTGTGTGGTCTGGCCTGATGGAGGGGCCGGTCCCCCACAGTCGTCCCCATGGTGAGGCCCAGGAGCGTTGAGGGTATTACAGGGGAAAGAGTAGACGGAGCGCTGGCTGGCTCGCCCAGCGTGCCAGGCGTTCAAGCAGTCAGTCACTCGTTAGTGCAAAAAATGTCTATGCTGTGCCTATGGTTGCCAGATGCAGCTCTGGGGCCAGGGCTGAAAAAGGATAAAACTCCCTGCCCTATCGAGCTGACAGCCTATGGCAGCGAATCAGACAAGAGATCAGAAGAGCAAAGACTATTTCTGTGTGCCAGTTCTTGGTGCTCTTACACATTCCACCTTCACCACCACCCTGTGAGGTGGACACTATTATTAACCCTGACATACACAAAAGGAAATTGAGACACAGAGAGGTCAAGTATTCTCCCCAAGGTCACTAGCTGGGAAATAGAGGCGTCAAGGATTAGAACCTGAGTAATACAGAGATCATGCTCACAGTAATTACTCTCTGCCAGGAAATAACTGTCAGTTACATGTTGTATTAGGAGATGATAAATTCAGGAGAAAAAGCTAGAAACAGGGAAGCAGGATAGGAAATGCTGGGGTGTATGTGTGGGAGAATGTGGCTTGTGTTTTTAATTATAGGGGTCAAAAAAACCCTCAGTGTAAGGAGCACTTGAGCAAAGATTTGAATGAATTGAGGAAGTGAGCTCCACAAGCTTCTGGTGGGAGAGCATTCCAAGGAGCAGAAAGCAAGTGCAAAGGCCCTTAGAGGGAGTGCACCCAATTTCAATGTGAGGGTAGGGAAGTTCCATACCACCAAGCAGTTCTGACACCTGCTAGGTGTCTTACAAGTCAGCTCAATTTGCTATTGAGCTGGGATCCCACCGGATAAGGGCTCAGTTCTTTAACTCGGCGCCTGGGTGGCTCAGTGGGTTAGGCCACTGCCTTCGGCTCAGGTCATGATCTCAGGTCCTGGGATCGAGTCCCGCATCGGGTTCTCTGCTCTGCGGGGAGCCTGCTTCCCTCTCTCTCTCTCTCTCTCTCTCTCTCTGCCTGCCTCTCTGTCTACTTGTGATCTCTCTCTGTCAAATAAATAAAATAAAAAATCTTAAAAAAAAAAAAGACTGTCCCCTCTCCCCTGACTTCAAATGCCCATTGCCAACCCAAGTTGTCACTTGTGCATCTGACCCATCAGCTATAGATCAGAGGTTCCAATGACCCTCTCTTTGGGTTTGATTCTTTTGCTAGACTCTGTCAGAGAAATATTTTACCTATGGGATTGCCAGTTTATGTCAAAATCATCTAAGTCAGGAAGAGCCAGATGGAAGAGGTCATAGGGCAAGAGATGCGGAAAAGGGTTAGAGCTTCCAGACCCTCTCTGAGCGCCCCCTTTCCCCTGATCTCCATGTGCTTACCCACCCAGATGCTCTGAACCTGCTCCTCTGGGGAGGCTTCCTAACACAGGTATGATAGATTAAATACTCAGCCACCGGTGATTGATTCAAGATTGATTCAACCTCCAGCAGCTCTCCCTGCCCCTGAGGTCAGGGGGTGGGGCTGAAAGTTCCACTCCTCTAATCTGTTAGCCTCCCCTGGCAGCCAACAGGGAACCTATGTGGGATCCAAAAGACACTCATTGACATAACAAGAGATACCTGTATAGATCTCCTCACAGGAAATTCCAAGGGTTTGAGGAGCTCTGTGCCAGGAGCTGGTCCAAGACCAAATATACATTTCTTATTGTAACTCACAGTATCTCCAGGATACTCCAAGATACTGCCTAGATTGTGAAGCCACTGAAGTGGAGGGAGAGGGAAAGTAAGATGAGGTGAGACCGAGAAGAAGTGGAGTTGGAAGTCACACCTGCAGGGGCCTGGAAGGTGTGATGAGGACTCGGGATATTTTCCAAGTGAGATGGGGAGCTGTGGCAGCCATTGTGCTGCTGACAAATTATTTCCCGTCTTCTCCCTTCCGGTCACAGGAGAGGGACTTTCCCGTCCTTCCAGAACAGACAAGAATGTGACTTGGTCCAACAAAATGGGGGAGCAGGGATGATGTGGTCACTTTCAGGTAGAAGCTTTAGTGGAGAAATAAGCTCGATTGGGTTAAGCCACTGAGGTTGTGGTGGTGGTTCTTACCTCCATATCATCTGGACCAAAGGGACTTACAGAGATTCCAAGAGAGGGTTTTGACTTTTGGCAGGATCATTTTGGCAGCAGCTGGACTGAAGGGAGACACAGCTGGAAGCAGAGGACACAGTTAAGAGAGTATTGCTTCAATCTAGAGGAGAGATAAAGATGACAAGGGTCTACTGACAATCAGATAAAGAAAAGTGGTCAGATTCCAGGTGGGTTAAGTCAAATGAACCACTAGGATTTGCCAACAAACTGGATACTGGATGGAAGAGGAAGAAGTCAACGATGTCTCCAGCATTTTTGGTGTGTGTGGGCAACTAGAAGGATGTCAAGCTCTACACCATCTAAACCACCCCTTCCATGCAAACACACATACACACAGACACGCGTTTCAAAAAAAGAACTGTTTTTCATTTGGCAGAAGCCCGAAGTTTCACCATTAAATAGTCATTCCTCTTGGATAAGCATTGCCCTTTCAGGCAGCTTGTTTCAAAATGAAAATACCTACTAGAGAGGTTGCTTAATGTGGATTGATTTAAGTTGCTAAATGCAACTTGCAATTCAAAGACACTCTTGAAACCATTTAGTCCAAGCCTCTTGTTTCATTTGAAGAAACAGAGGTCCAGAGAGGTAAATGATCTTGCCCAAGGTCATGCAGGAAATTAGAGTCAAGCGGAGACCCAAAGAGAAGGACTCCTGACACCCTGCCTATTGTCCCACCTGGGCAGGGAGCTCCCCTGTGCTTGGGTCCTGGAGGGATGCAGAGAGGAGAGGGGAAGCCATGTAAAAGGAGCAGTCCCTTTACCATTTTGCATGGACCAGTCCTGAGCTGGACACGGAAGCATATTCCTTCAAGGCTGCAAATCCTTCCATCACACTAACCTTGACTTTGCTGGTCCTGAGCCAAAGAGGAAGGCTGAGAAGAAAATTATTAAGAGGCACTGAAAAAAAAATGCATCATGTTCAACTTGCATGTTCAATGCATGTGAGTGTGTTGGACACTTACACGTAGCCAAACACGGAGCACATTCAAGTCCCTTCTCTCTTCAGTCCTGTTTGGTATTTTCCTGCCCTGCCAGCTTTGTGCCATTCTTCTTGCAAAGCATTCTTTGAGCTGCACCCCATGGGTCGGGCACAGCTAAAAACAGACAGTGCCAACACGCCTCTTCATATCCTAGCACACTGTCTCCTAGCACGCCGACTAGAATCATTTGTATTATGCATTTTTATGTCATGCATTATATTTGCAAAGCGCCTGACTACAATTTTTATTAGATTTTTATTATTAGTTGTACCTTTTAAAACAGCTATTTGAAACTGTTAACAGTGAAACCCGTCTCTGACTTTGGCAAGCCCTGGATGACGCCATTTTTAGTGACTTTTGTCTTACACCCACCCTGGGGTCTAGGAAAGCCAAGCCACCTGCTTAGGTAGTGAATGATCAGAAATTTCCCATGAGTGGCAAATTTCCCATAAGAGGCAGCAAGGAGGTTTAGACCTGAATGACCTGAAGAGATTCACAACTTTAGAGGTCAAGTAGCAACTTTCAGAGCCACTGGAAGCCACGGACTCTTACAATGTTTACCAGTCCCAGTATTTGAAAAATGTGTAGAATAAACTAAAATCGTGCTAACTTAGTTTTGTTTCTGAAGTTTAAAGGAATATTTGTGATATACGAAAGTGCTGAAAAGTATATCAAAGCCTATAAAAATGTTAATTAAGAGTATTTCCAAGGATTTTTGCTGTCGTTGGAAAGGAAACGTCCCTAAAAAGGTATATTCTGTGCCTCATTCCTCCATTGAGAAAGCTGCAAATACTGCACTTGATGTCCTTGGTAAACCTCCCTTTCTTCCAATGCAAACCGATCCGTCTTTCCCTACACACATGCAAGGAGTTTGGAAAGATTGCTAAAGCCACTCTTGGAACAAAGTGACTTTGTACACTGCTTCTGGACACACGGCCCGTTTCATATATTAACTGCACTCTAGATGCCGTTAATGACAATGCCATGTGTGCTGTCTTCGGTTTTTACCCCCATTTATACCTTTACTCCACCCTAACAGATCCCAGCTGTTCATACTGAAGTGGCTAAGTCTCCCTACAATGAAGGTTTCTCTGTAACGAAGGATCCCAGACAACGGCCCGTTTCTTGGCATCGTTTCACTCAGTTTAGCTTAACAACTATTACTGAAGACAATTCTGCCAGGTACTGTATGTACTCAGATCTGCTGGCGCAGAGAAGAAACAAAGCCAAATATCTGAATTCAGAGTGCCCAGTATTTGAAATGACAAAATTCCAATGCAACAAAAGAATCGTGGTTATCCCTTGAACTTTATTCCGATGGGACCTAATAGAGAATTCCAAGTAGGGAGGGCAGTTTTACTCTCTAGGAATTCCAGTGTTTTGTTTTGTTAAGATTTCATTTATTTATTTGAGAGAGAGAGAGAGAGCATGAGCAGGAGGAGGGGCAGAGGCAGAGAGAGAAGCAGACTCCTCTTTGATCAAGGAGCTTGACATGGGACTCGATTCCAGGCCCCTGATATCATGCATGACCTGAGCCAAAGGCAGACACTTAACCAACTGAGCTACCCAGGTGCCCCTTTTCTTCATTTCTGTAGCTCCTTGGTCAGGGCTTGGATGGCTTCTGGATTCCATCTAGGGATAGGCGTACTTCAGCCACTGCTATTCCTCTGTGACAACACAAACTCAGTTCCAACAGGGTCTGAAAAGGCCTCCGGTTCCCTTAATCACACCCATCAGGACTGACTGGATGATGCCGGCGTTGACGCTGCATGGCTGAGCCAGAATTGTCTGCATCAAGGCACACACATCAGATGCACGGTTTAAACCAGCTTGTCACCCATCCTGGGAACCTGATAGCCAAGCAGCTCCTTTCTGTCACCTCAGGCCAGCGGGACAATGTCAAACACAGGAGCTTTGCTGCTCAGAACACTTGCGCAGGCATTCTTCCTCTCGCTGCAAAATGTTTTTCCTTTTCAAAAAAATGAACATGTTGCTCCAACTGGCTTGGTATCTGGCTCTGGGTCCAGAACTTGAGGGTAGATGGTGAAGTCGAAATGTGTTTTTGGATTCTGTGGTTTCAAAGCAGTTACTCTTTCCAACTCAGGGTGGGCCCTCCGCAAAACTGGCAGGTCCTCCTCTCCCCCTCCTGTCACCCCTAGCTAGCTTGATCGAGCACAAGGAAATGCATCTGTGGAATCAATAATGATCCCCCCACCAAGCACTCATCATTGCCCAGAAACATCCCAAAGTGGCTTATCCTCAGTGTCTTGTTTAAACCTCCCGAAGTTTCCATAAGCATCCCTGATGAGGATTGTCCTCTTTTGAAGAATCCCATGCTCAGAGAGGTTAATTCACTTGCTCAAAGTCACAGAGGTGGTAAGTGGTTAGGACAGGCTGGATCCAAACTTTGGATGAAGAAACCATGAAGGCCACAGGCCCAATCTCTATGCCTGTGCAGCCTTCTATCAAAAGCCAGCCGCATTTAGGACAGTGGTCTTTACGCTGCATAATACAAGCACATGTTACTTTTTTAAAAAGACCAAGAAGAAATCTTCCTGGAAAATATATAACTCTGCTTCAACCAAGGTATTCCCAGTCTTCCCATCACATCATAGGAGGCTAGGTCTCACTTCCTCCCCGAGCTCCTTGCTGGAGACGTCACCCTTGCAAGAAGCAGGGGCATACACCTGCTTGGGGGGGGGGGTGGGAGTGGGCAGAGAAGCCGTCTGTCAGGAAAATGTCTTCCCCTAATGCGTTTCCTTCTTAATTAAAATAACATTTTGAAAGTAAAATGGTACAGTGTGTAGAATAAACAGTAGAACAATAGCTGTGATTAATCTGTCAGAGATTGTATAATGTGATGCTAATGGGAAGAAATAAACTCCTGTTGAAGATCAAAGTCATCTCTGCACATGGAGAACTTTTAAAATTAGAATGACGATAAATGAATCTCCATTCCTGGGGAAGGAATAAAACAAACCTCTGCGGGCTTGCAGAACGAGGGAGGAAAGACAGCCCGAGGACATTCTACGGCCCGGGGGAGACAGGAGCCTGGAGAAGAAGGGTTCTGGTCTGCAACCTCGCCTCCTGCCATCCCTAAGTGTCCGGCAGCCTCTCCCTCTCTGACCTTGCAGTGGGCGCTCCAGCCTCCCACCGTCTGCCCGCGTACTGCTGCAGTCCGTGCAGCTCAGCCCTTGGCAGGGCACATGCATGGCGCGTGCATGCATGGGGTGTGCGCACCCGGGGGTGCGGTGGCGGGGGGATACACCCAGCTCTGTGCTGAGCACAGCTAAACACCAGTGCCTGATAGGGACCCGTCACTTTAATTTACAGGTGTTGGGCTCAATGAGCAAAGGAACTAGAATAAGGAACCCAGGTCTTTCTGTTTCTCGAGGCCTGGCTGGCTTTGCTTCTCTTGGGGAGAGGTGGAAGCTAAGGACAAACCGTGATTGGTGATTGCAAACATTTGTCTTGCATCCCCAGAAAGACAAAGAAAGAGTGGCAGAGTGCACATGTAGACATGCCTATTAAGCAGCAGTGGAGAATGGAGCAGCCGCTGTGTTGGGGGGGTGTTGAGTTCTGGGGGTGCCATGGCCCCTGCCACCCCCCCTTCCCCGAGAAGTTTCTTGGGGGAGAGATAAGGGGAACAATCAAGCAGACAGGACTTTATAATCAAGTGCGGAGACCATGGAGGCCAGGTCTCAGGGGGCGCTGGGACCCCTGAGGAGGACCCTACCCCAGAGGTGAGCAGTCAGGCTGCCTCCAAAGTCACACCGGTATTGAGATCTCAGTGAGGAAGCAGGGTCAGCTTGGTGAAGGGAATGCAGAACAGAGGGAGGCAGTTTTGGCCAAACTCACAGTTTGGCAGCGAGGTCACACTGGGATGAGGATTCTCGCCCCTGCATAGGTGACCCGTGCTTCACACCTGCTCGGCCTCCAGCCTGAAGTCCACTCTGAGGAAGTGCCCCTCTAGCCTGAAAGGGCTCCCAGCAGCTTCCTGCTGGCTTCCTCAGCAGGACCACAGCCAGGGAGGCTGGGCTAAAGGACCCCCACGCCTTCTTGACACACCCCCACACCCGTGGCCAAGGGTTGCAGTAGAATGAAGCCTGCCAGCACGCCTAAGTGGTATAGTCTTCTTAGCTTTTACCATGCTGGCAAAAAATGATTTTAGAGACCCAAGACTGGGTTCTTTAAGACCTTTCCCAAATATCCCTCAATAAGGTGTAGTAACAGGGGTGCGAGCTTGATCGGCCAACAGACTAGGTTACTTTTTCTCTTGCTGTGTGACCTAAGGCAGGTTATTCAAGCTCTCTGAGCTTCAATCAGTCATATAAAATGCATTTATTGAGGACCTACCATACTCCAGGTGTTATGATGGCTACTAGGAATTGAGAGCTGGCAGGATTTGAGAGTTTAGTGGGGATAGGAGGCCCCCTCTTGGGCCTGTCCCTAAAGTGGGGGGTGCAGAGTGAGTGCTACTGAAACAGATAGGAAAGAAACAGAGATTGCTGGAAAGAGTGGCCTTTTTCCCTAGGCCCAGGCTTCTGGGAGATGCCCCACGGTTATTGGGACCAACAAGGTAGAGGAATGAGAAGGGCATCGATGGGGAGAGAAGTCGTCAGTGGAGACTTTGAGATAATGCTGGTGGTTCCCTTCAGCCTGCACGCAGTGTGCAGAGACAGCTAGCCCAAACACCTTTCCTGACCTTCACACTTTCATGTTGCATGTATGCCCCTGACGGTTCCACAGGCCACACAGAATCCTCAACTGAAGACCTCTGTGTCCCGCCCTCCCACAGGCTCCCCCTTCAGATACCCCATCTCTACAATTGGCAGTTGGCACCACCATTTACCAGGTCAGGCAAATCGGGAACCCAGGGTCCATGCAAGAGACCTCTTCCCCTCCCTCGGCCCACCATCACCATACCCCAGGTCCTGACAGATTTCCCCCCGGATTTATTCTGAATGTGTCTCCTCTGTCTGCTCAGCTCCCAGTGCCCCGCTCAGGCTGCCATCCTCATTGTCCACTTGGATCAAACTTCATGTTTCAATCCCAGGAGACTGGGAGACCAAACTGGGAGGAGAGGATGAAAGACTCTGGGGCATCAGGCTGAGGATGTGGCATAAAGTATTGGTGCCATTGCCCATTCCCTCCCACCCCACGATTGTGGTGCATGCTCATGGCCTTTTCCTGTAAGCACCGAGAGGCTTTCTCTGGATGCAGGAGTGTTCAAGGAGCCCCGGAGGCAGAGAGAAAGGACAGAAGATTATTCTTCCCTCCCCTGAAATCACCTTCAACCATTTTTGAGATGAGGCAGAGGAATGATCACTCTGCCTGGACTCCAAATTGTTCTCCCCATACTCCACCCCACCCTCCATAATCCAGGCCTCCTTCATCCGTGACTACTCGGGCTCCATACCCTGCAAGGCTGAGCTCATTGATTCTGAACTGGCTGTAGCTTCCTGCATGCACTGTGCTGTTTCACACTTGCACACCTTCGTTCATGCTGTTCCCTCTGTCTGAAACAATGCCCTTCCCTGCACTGTTCCCTGGCTCTTCCTCATGTTTCAAAGCTCGGCTCCGACAAAACCTCCTTTACAAAGATTTGTTAAGCATTTGCTCTGTACCATACAGAATGCTGCAGAAGTACCTGGAAAGCCACCAACTCTTTCTCTAGGGGACCAGAGAAAGCACACCATCCGAAGTGTCATTTAAGATTCTAAGAGACGAGCCTCAAAGGAAGAGGGATGGGTCAGATGAAGAAGGAGGTGGAGGGCTGACTGTTTCTGAGGCCCTGGAAATGGCATAAAGGACCCAGATGTGCCAGAGTAGCTTGTTAAACGAACTAAAGCAAACACGACTGGCTGCGGATGGAGTGATAGCAGAGAAAAGGAGGGAGCAAGACGGGAGCGGAGAGGGCATGAGGGTGTGGGATGACCCAGGGCTTCATGTCATTTTCAGGACTATGGACTCGATGCTCGTGCCATGAGATGAACATGAAGAGTCCCTGAAGCTCCACACTGGTCATAGGCTGCTCCCCCGAGCTTCCATATCTTCCCTAGGGTAGGTCTTACTAGTGTCTGTGCCTGCTTCCCCAGTGGATAGGACACTCATACATGGCAGGAAGCATTTCTTAACCTCTTCCCTTATACCGAACACAGACCCTGCCCCGGAACGAACACAAATCCAGCATTCAGCGGACCATGGGGAGGGGGGACAGAGAGCTGCCCACGGTGAAGCAGAACCCATCTACCCCAGGCTCCTCCCTGCCCCGGCACCACAGAACCCTCCTTGTCGACACCACCCCACGTGACACGGAAGTGTAACTGAGATGCTCTGTGGGCAGGATTTGGCCACAGAGGGGGTCCCTGACCTGGGGACATCTCTGGGGTGGCCAGCCAGGAACGGCCCACACCAGCAGTGACGGGCAGCGTGGGGAGGACCCAGATGAAGACTCTGGGGCAGTACACTGCTGGGCAGGCTCAGGAGGAGCGCAGAGGGCCGGCCCCTCTGACAACCGCAGAGGTCTCTGAAGAGAGCCCAACGAAGACCTGAGCTTGCTGTCCACGCGGTGGCCGTGGGGTCCCTGGAGGCCCTGTGGGGACAGAAAGCAGTCAGAAGTTGTACAGAAGTCCTCCAACTTCTGTACAGCTGTTTGGGTCAAGAGAGCAGCGCGCAGACTCCGATCCACTGGGAGGCTCACTCCGCTCGCTTTGCACTAAGGAGAGTGTCCTCTGCATCATCGCTGCCGGCCTCTCTGTCTCACCCCCCACCCCCTTTCCAAACTAAGCTCGCCAAATCACAATTTTCTCTCTACGGGCCTGGCGTATCATGTACGTTACACAAATATTTATGAGCTGGATGGAGTCCTTTATTGGAATTTAAGTGCCACAGGGGCTAGAGGCTGTTTTGTTCACTCACTGAACCCCTAGCACCTAGACCAGGACTGGCACCCAGCAGGTGCTCAGAAGTGAGTTACTTGAGATATCTAGTTACATAATTACAAGGAGTTAGAGTTATCATGGCTCTAAGGGGATAGACCTTTCTCCCAAAGGTCACAGGACCTTAGAGAGTAGATGGGATAGATGTGCTGAATCTTCTAGTTCCAAGCTGCTGGCTCTCCTGGACTGCGGTGCCCCTGCTGGAGAAGAGCCGAACTACCTCGAGCCCAACTAGATTCTCTGACCTGCTCCTGTGATGGCATCTTCGGGGCTCTGGCAGCTAAGCAGAGACCAAGGACTTTGGATGGGGACGCAGAGAGTGGGAGGTGGGATGGCTGCGTAGGCCTTGCCGGTGCCTGGGCAGGTGGCCTAAAACAAGAACCTAGGTAGTACTCTGCAAACAGGAATGCTCAAGATGTTAGTGACCCAAGGAGCAAGGGCGAGAGCTCAGAGCTAGGGCTGGGTGTGGAACCCTAATGTGGGGAGGACCGAGCGGGGAAGAATGTCAAGCCCCAGGTCTGAGCCATGGAAGCACGTGCATTCCAAGGACAGACGGAGAAATCAGAGAGGACAACAGTAAGCCAGGACAGCACAGTCTGAGACGCCTAGAGAAGAAGCGTTCGGTGCAGGAAATCCTCAGGGGAGGAGAAGGAGGACTGGTAAAGTCCGCTCAGCTGGGCTGAATGAAGGAGGAGGCATGGAGTTTAACAGCAAGAGCTTGTTCACATCTCTCTGTGGCCAGGCCACTGGCTACGAGGAACTTAGGATGAGCGAGAGACTCACCTCCTAGTTTCAGCCTCCTTTTTCACAAAGGGATGATACCTACTGATTGAGCCCAGAAGACGCCCTGCCCAGGGCCGGAAACACAGCTCGCACTCAAGAAACACTGCGATTATTATGTCGGTGGCCGTGCTGTTATTGCAACTGGTGACCTTTAAGGAGAAAACAGCAGTTCGGTACTGGGAAGGGGAGGGGAGGGGAAGAAGATGGGAACCAGATTGCAGGAAGTTAAGGGGAGCCAAAGAAACGGTGGGTGTAGATCACTCTGCTGAGGAATTTGATAGTGGAAGGAAGTTGAGAAATCCGGCGGCTGGGCGGCAGGAGGGCCAGCAGTTTCTTTGAGAGAGAAGAGGCAAGTGAATGTTCATCAGTACCCTGTAGAGATTAGGAAACCGAAGATCCCAGAGACACTAGGGGCGGGCCCTGGGAGCAGGCAGAGACATCCCCCCCCTCCCCCCAGGGAGAAGACAGAGTCCCTGACTGTTGTCCACACACTGGCCTGCCTTTGCTCTCATACCAGTCTCCCCACTAGGGCAGGGTTTGGGAGGGGGTGGGGAGGTCTCTCCCGCAGTCTCTTTCAGGGAGGGTAGTAGAAAGCCAGAGTCAAGTTCTGGCCATGACCCTGGCCATTTGAACTCGGTAGAGCCCTCGTTCCTCCCGGAGCCCCCGTCTCCCCCTGTGTCAGCGACGCGGCAGGGTAATCATCTCTGATTCTGTGGCCCTGTCATCTCAGGAAGCATTATAAAACGTTTTCTCTCCTGAAGTTTTTCTCCACTCTGATTAGAAAGAAACAAAAAAAACCTGACTTGGAGCTGGAGCTACCACGTCCCCCAGCAACTGGGACAATATTTCTGTTCCCCACGTATCGCGAGCAAATCCGGCAACTCCATCAGTGCTGGCAGATCGCTGCCGAGCCTACTGGGGTTTTAAATAGCATGTGCACTTTGTCCTGGCTTCTGGAACGAAGCAAGGGACGGGCAGGAGCTCTATGCTCAGCTGAGTGTCGCTGCTGATGAGGCGCTCGGTGGCTGCAGGCTTCCCGAAGCCTCAGAAATAACAATTGCTGCACACGCCACAATCTGTCCTCCGAGGCAGCAAATGCATCAGCTGCTGGTTATTTTGATACCCTAGATAAAAAGCTCTTTCGAGAAAATCTAGTACATTCTTATCCTCTGCTTGTCCACACCATTCCTTCTGCCCGCTGTCCCTTGAGCTGTTTTGCATTCCTATAGTGAGCGGGGGACTTAAAGTCCTTGTCTCAGTGACCCAGGAGAAGGCCATTGCCTTGGGGGCCCTTCATGCAAGTGAAAGAAGCAAGAGAAGGCACACCTGGCTGCGGCTTCTGGGCCAAGGCCCTGCCTGATCAGTAACCTGCTGGAAACCAC
The DNA here is from genome assembly GCF_922984935.1 of Meles meles. NCBI lineage: Eukaryota > Metazoa > Chordata > Mammalia > Carnivora > Mustelidae > Meles > Meles meles. The sequence continues at coordinate 116,801,291 of NC_060066.1, forward strand.
TGCAGTGAGAATGGGTTGTCCGACAGTCACAGATGGCTCTAAGCATTTACTGAGCACCTACTGTGTGCCAAGACCTGTGCCAGGACCTGGGGAGACTGTGATAAACACAGGTAGGGCCTAACAATCCAGCTCACACAAGAGCACAAGCTCTCTGATTAGGAACGGTGGCCATCTCACAGCGCCATGCACACAGCAGGTGCTCAATGAGTACTCTTTGGAGTGTTTGTTTATTTGTTTGTCATTTACGTGTTCTGATTTTCTTGAGATCCTTAAAGTTCAGGGACAGAAACTAAGCTAGTCAGGGATGGAAAGAGCTCTTATTCAACCAACATGTGCCATCAGAATATAATCAACAATTTGGGGGCTGGGGCGTCTAGGCTTATATTCTGCTTACATCATTTTAAATTTCCCCCTTACACACCACATGAAAGAGAACCACAAGTGCCCCAAATCCTTTTGTCCTTCTGGGTGATGCCACAAGTTGCGTACAAAAGCTCTACATTCAACAAGCAAATTCTCTGCTATTCTAAAATTTAGAACGTCATCCCTAAATTCTCAGGCATCTGTTAGGTAAGACTTAGGGCTGGTGCTTTCAGACAAGTTTCTGTATGGCACAATTGATGAATGAATTTGTCCTATTGTCTGGAAATCCCTTTGTTAACTTGACGGTGCTAAAGTTCCTCATGCATCACCCAGACTTCAATGCTACCTCCATAGAAAGGCCGTTCATGGTGTCCTCAGTTGTTAGCCCCCTCCCCGGAAGTGTGTTCAGCCCCCAGGGTGTATATGAACAACTCAGCAGTGAAAGAGGCTTTGCTGGGAAATAATGAGCTTATCCCAAAGCTAAGGCTGACTTTCAATTCTGGGGCTTTCTTCCTACCTCATCCTTCTCAGCATGCATCCATGGAGTGGACTTAGGTACCCAGCAAAGGTGCAAACAGAAAGAAGGGAAGAACTCAGGCTGTTATGTCTTAAGGGCATTGCCAGGGCCTAAGCAGAGCCTGACTTTGCTCAAGTGACCTGCACTGATCATAAAGGGCCACTCTTGGGCTTAGAACAGGAAGTCCCCCCCTGTGTCTCCCTAAATCCCAGTACCTGAAGGTGACCTTTGCCTGAAGAGTGCAGGCATGGTTTCATCAGAAACCTCTCTCTTTCTCCCCACATCTGTTCCTCCAGTGGCGTCAGAAACGGGGTCGGGGGTTCAGCATACAATTTATGCAAGGAAGGAGTGAAGACATGTGAAGTTCTCCCCCAACACCTGGAGGGAGTCGGGGTGTGAATTTCCAAAGACCTATGGATCCTCCAGAGCATGACACTCAATGACGTGCACTTGGTGAGAAATCTGCCTTGCTAGTTTGGGGCTGGGGTGGGAAAGGCCAGGCGGGGGATCCAGAGGAGCTCCCCTGTGAGACTTTGAATCCAGGAACCCAAGAAATCATGGAAAGACAGTCCAGAGATCCAACTTCACTTGAAGTCCACACTGGGAGGATAAAAAGGAATTTGTTTAGGGCCTAAGGTAGGGCACCAGGCTCTTTCTGCCTAGATCAGCTTAGAGTGACAGAACTCTTGCAAAACTGAAGAAAGCAGCAGACCCTCTAGCCAGAAAAAGGCACACACCCAACACAGACATACAAATTCGCCTACAATTTCAGAGGGGTCAGCAGCCCCAGCAAGGAAGCTTGTGGAACCCAGACCCTTAAGTTAAAGCCCTGAGTCTAGGTCCTGCCGCATACATAAATCCTCTAGCCCCTGTCCCCATGCCAACTCGCTCCTGCTGTGGGCGGGGGGGAGGGGCTTTTTTAAAAAGCTGATTCTGGTCCTCAGAGCCCCCGCCTTCCCCTGAATTGGAGGAACCCCAGCACCTGCATCTCGCCAAGCTCCCCTGGGTGCTCTTTTCTCCCAGGGCGATGGGTGGCGTCCCAGGCCGAAAGCTCTCCGAATTCCTCTCCCGCTGCTGTGAGCAGAGGCGGCCAAACCCTTGGGCACGGAGCATGACACCGGGCGGACCCCCTGAGCGCTGGCCTCAGGCGAGGCTAGAGGCAAGGGTGGGGAGGTGCGAGGAGGTCCGGACAACTCCGCCCACAACCGCCTGCTGGCCCAAGGGCGTTCGAAGCCCGGACCCCCGCCTGGTGCTCCAGAAAATCTCCGTCCAGGCTTTGCCCGCGAGGCCCCTCCGACCGTCGTGTGTTTCCCTTTGACCACTGGAGGTTTGAACCTTTCCCCGGCTGTGTCGAGCCAGCCCTCCTGGGAGCGATCAACCTCTAGCACCCAGGACCCCCTACAGCCCGGCACCTCCGCCCACCAGAGCAGGTGCGGGGCCCGGGCTGGGGAGGGTTGCAGTGGGAGAAGGATTTGGAGTGAGTGACTCAGGAGCCAGGGAGGAGGGGCTAAGAATTCAAGAAGCTTGTGTTTGAGCAGCTCGGCGCTCATGCACAGCAGAGAGCGCTAGGAGCCGGAGGGGAGCGCAGCGGTGAGTCAGGCTGCCCCTAGCCGAGCCTCGAGAGGGGCGCAGCGCGGGCAGGGGCGCGGGCTAGCGCGGCTGGGCTCCCTGGGAGAGAGTTCATGGATCCCGTTCTGGCGAGATCTCCGGGCACCCCCGAGGCTCCCGCGGGCTGAAGTGCAGCCGTGAGAGGAGTGTCCCGAATGGGTGCGGGAGCGCGGGAGCCTGGGCAGGCGGGCGAGTCGCGGTGGGGGTGGTGGTGGTGGTGGTGGGCAGCGCGCTCTCTCTTTCGTCCCGGAGTTTCCTGTCTCCCGGTGGCCCGCAGTCCGGGGAGGCAACCCCGGGGGCTGCAGTAGTCGCAAGGCGATGCCTGGGGCTGCTCGTTCGAGGGCTGGAAGGGGACAGCGCGCAAGTGAGGAAGCGCGAAAGAGCTTCGAGAGAGGGATGCGCGGGCTGCGGGCGCGCCGGGGCGAGAGGAATGGTGGTCTGCACCGCGGAAGGCCAGTGCGCCCCGCGCTTGGGCTGCTGTGTGCGCCGAGTCGGAAAAGTGCCACGCCGCCCCCAGGTATCGGGACGACCCCGGCAGGGCGCCCTAGAAGTGTTGCAGGGAACCGAGTAAGGGTCTTCGGGCTCCTCCCCGCGTTGCAGAAGGGCTGGGAGACCCGAGTGAGGGGCTTGGGACTCGACGCATCAGGGGACCTCCAAGGAGCCGCGCTGGGCCCAGGTCGCCAAAGCTCAGCCCTGCTACCTGGGTCACACGCCTCACCTCCAGCTGTCTGCTGCCAGGTGTAGGAGAAGCTGGTGTAGAGGGGTGGGGCAAGCAGCGCTTTGGGTCCAGGAGGCTGGAACCAAGGGGAGGCAGAGAGAGGACCCAGGGGTCAGGAAGCGGCATCTTTGAGGCAACATAAACAAGTGGCTTAGCTCTGTTTGATACAACTCTCCTTTTTTTTTTTTCTTCCAAAAAAAAAAAAAAAAAAAAAATCTCCGAGATTCTCGCGGAAGGTGTTTTCTGCTTGTTGAACTTTCTCTTCCCTTGTGACTTGAGAGATTAAAAAAGATCCTGCTTGCTAGGCTGGTTTTTCCAAGTCGTTCCAGGTTGGAAGTTGTAACAGTTTGAAGGATAATTTATGGGTGTTTCATGCATTAAAGTGTATTACAGCAAAGCCTTTTGGGTGCTGTGGATATTAAGGAAAACTTAGTGCACGTTCCCAGCTGGAAACCAAAATAGTGCTCTCCTGGGTGTCTCTGCCCCATCTGTCATCCGAGGCCAATGGAAATCCTGGAGAAAAGGCACTTGATTGATTGTCCTGGCTCCATCCTCTGGCCCCACCCACTGCCAGTACCAGCCCCCTCCTCCCCTACACGTGCGTGGCCAGCTGCATTCTGGCCAATTCAGGCATAGTGGTGGAAGGCGCACCAGTGACATCTTTGCAGGGTCTTCAGACTCTTGAAGCTGTCAATGCAGCCACTGGAGGGGAATACTTCTCCATCCCGGAGCAGAGCAGAATAGGCAGCGGCACTTGGGTCCTGCCCCTACTGGTTGAGCAGGGTTTACAGGTTTGTTGTTGTTGTTGTTTGTTGGTTGGTTGGTTGGTTTTTACTGAATGTCTGAAACTTTTTCCCTGTGCAGAGGAAAGGCTCCATTGGATCTGGATGGGTGCCTTCTGTGGGTCTTATTCTGGAATAAGTCATATGTCAGCCTGGGCAACCCAAATGTCAATCCACGATGGGCAGTGTTCCCAGAGGTTCAGAGGGGACTGCGGGACTGGGCAGCAATGGTGGGCAGGAGTGTTGTGGGGTCTGCCACCGGCGCTGCTGGCCTTGACTCACAGAAGACAGGCGTGTTCCTCTTACTTGGGTCATTGAAGGGGGCCGGGTTAAGGGGCTGTGCTGCCAAACTCCTCCTCTTTTCCCCAACATCTTTAAGCAGGGGATGAAAAGGGCAGGCTTGAAGGGGAAAGTGTTAGGAGGCACCACAAGTGGGAAACCAAGGTCTCTGGGGCATGGGGATACATGTCTTGATGGAACTGTAGGAGTACGGCGGAGGATTCATAACCCGCTGCTAGGGCCACACCTTGCCTGGGCGTCCATCTTACCCCTGAAGCAGCCCAGGCCTGCTAGCCTGTCGGGAAAACTGGGTCCCAATTGGGACAGTCATCCTATTCGTGGTGACTCTTTCTGTACTCTTAGTCTTTCTCCAAAGAGTGAGGTTCTTGCCTCCTCCTGTTGCCCACCCCACCCCTCCCCCAGCTGGGGGGCCAGAGGGAGGCTTGACGCTATTCTTCCGTGGAGAGATCTGTGCCGTGACCAGGAAGGGGGCCCCAGCTGCCGACATCAGCAGGGAGGGTAGGGCATGGCAGGGCAGGGCTGGAGCCTGAGGGAAGTTTCTCATCATTACTGAGATTAAATTGATGAGAAAATCTCACCTCTTCCCTTTGAAACAAGTGCTGAGCTCTACTGCAGCACATTCACTGCCCTATTGGGAGGGCAGCCACGTTGGGGCTGCCGAGAACTTACCAGGAGACGTGCTGCTGCTCTTCCCCACTGTGCCTGGAGCAGGTGTGAGGCCCAGGCCCCCAAGCAGCCATCAGTGCAAGACCCGGTCCGGAGCCCCAGCCATTTGTCTTCTCTTCTCCCAGTAAGAAACCTGGAGGGACTAAGGGGGTCCTGATCGTGCCATGGAGACCTTTGCCTGCAGCGAATATTCTGCTCTCCCGGCCCAGTGGAAGGTTTGCTGAGGATTCCCTTAAAATCTCTGGGTATCTCTGAGCAAACAACCTGGGTTCCCAGAAGGTTTCTCTTTCTTTGATTGGCCCCTCTGATCTTACAAACCATCAGCCAAACCGTCAGCTCTCAGGTTTAGCCAGTTTTGAGAAATCAGCTCTGCAATGGGCCAGTTTCACAGAACAGCATGTGGTGGCATCAGGCAAATAAATGTAGATGGAAGACCCTTTCCCCAACCCACTCCCAGGGACCTTTCTACCTGGCCGTAGGCAAACAGTTCGTGTCCTGGCTCCGAAAAATAGTAACATGGGGATGGCCCTGAGCCAGAAATGCAGCTGGAGAAGTCCAGGCACTGATCTTTCGGTTGGGTGTGCACAGGGATGGAGTTGTCCCATCCTTGGAGCCAAGGAAGCTAGACCTTCAGCCACGGCGATTGACCAAGACCAGAATAATGATAACATATAATAAAGAAGAGTCTCTTGTGCTTCCTGATGTTTCCATTATTCTTCAGTTGGCTGCTTCATGTGTTTTTGAGGAGCCTTTATAGACTGCTGGCTTTAGACCTTGACATAGTAGGAACTGGATTGAAACATTGAGATGATCTCTTGACATTTTTCTGCTGTACTTTGGGCCAATGTTCAGTGATAGTTTCCTGAGTTGGGAGACAGAAGAGAAAAAAATGTTTGTGACTTTGAGCAACTCAGTGAACTTGTCAGGCTTTACTTTTCCAATCTATAGGCTTATTGTATTGAATTAATAGTGTATTGAATTAATATTGTATTGAATTAATAGTGCTGGGGACCATTCTTGGTTAAATGTGACCTACTTAATGCAGGAAGTTTAACATCCTTAGCTTGCCTACTAAGTACCAGAGGTCATGGTGATGACCAAACAATGCACCCTCATGCACGGCTAAATTCCTATTAAAAGGATAATACTGTTCCCAGTCAAAACCTCCTTTGGAAATTACCAAAAAGGGCCTTTTTTCTAGGCCCCACTGTGAGGGCATCACTTATTTCATCATTGAAATGGGGCTTCAAAAGTCCAGCCCTGGGCTTCCTCTCCTAGAACCAGCGTGTCAGGCTCCAGGAGGCCATTGGCAGGAACCTCACTGCTGTGGTCCTGCCAGGCATCACTCTTTGCCTTTTGTCAGTGGAGCTTGACTCCAAATGACCCACATGAAAAGAAAACCAAAGAGAGTGGGGGGAAGGGACAGGTGGTGTTAGAGCATGGCTGCTTTTCTTCTCTGCCATATGCTCTTAAAAATACAGGCAGACTGCTTGCCCCGGGTGTCCACAGCTCTGGGAAGGAATCCTTCCCTCCTTTACTAAATAGATCACATTCTGGCACTGGGAGGTCCTTTCCCTGAACAAGAGAACGAGGAAGCAGAACTCTCTCCAGCATGGCCAGCACTTACATCAACATGGGAACATGTTGATATCAAATTAATACAACTGTGCCCAAGCTGTGAGAATAAATGGGAATCAAAAATGGGACATTTGATTGAAAAAAGTCAGTGAGCAGGACTATGCGGGAGAGGTGGTTCTTGTGACCCTGGATTTATTCTCAAGGAGAACAGCTCACGTTGTGCCTAACCCCGCCCCAAGCTCTCACCCAGGACAAAAGATGGAAGCAGTGGTTATTCCTAGTGCCAAGGGCCAAGATGAATGCTATCTTTGGAGGGGATTATGGAAACACCTGCTTGCTACTCATCCCCAAGTAGCAGGAGAGAGAAAACTACTGAAGCCATTGGGTGGGCAGAGTTCAGAGTTGATTCCTAATGGGTTGGGAGAGGAGACGTAAGAGACTTAAGGAGATTCTCTAATGAGGCTGAGAAGGGTCTGATGACGCCATCTGTCAGGTGGGACTAGCAACAGTGCTTTTTAAAGTGCCCCAAGAGTTGGACCAACTCTTCACCTGTGGAGAGCTTCTCATTAGTGGTAGTCTTAGAGGCAGACAGTCAGGGTTTCCTGGAGAATCGACCACGAAGCTGAGCAGAGGGAGCCGTGTCGACACTGCCCATGGTGGCTTCGGCAGGTGGAGAGCCCGCCAAGTATGAGGACCTGGCTCCCGAGTCAGTGGGACTGAACGGCCCCAGCTTCCCACAGAAGCCATTCCATGTCGAGGGCAGTTACCATCCACGACTCCCAGACTCATTTCCCGATAACCACAAAGTATTGCTCTTGGGGACCGATGGGCTGATTTCCCCATCCCATTTCCTTTGGCTGAGGCTTCAAGTAGCCAGGGTTGGTGACCTTATCATGCATCTGCCTACTGCATGCTATTCCTCAGTGAGCCTGAAGAGGACCAACCATCTGGTAGAAGCCATGAGAGCACAGCCCCGGCTGGGTCCCGAGGGAAGTCCTGTGTCGCCTCCTCATCACGGCGGATCTGAGGCACGGCTGGAGTGACTTGCATTTCAGTCTGGTGAATTACCATCCTGTGTTTGGCCACGCGCACATCGAACCTGGAGGCTGATGCACTGAGCTACCCCCTCATCCTTGTCAAGAACCAGAAGTGGATTCCCTGAGGTCTGTGGGAGTTGCCAGGAGAGACAGGATCCCTTTTGGATGGTGATTTTTTTTTTTTTTTTTTTGGATGGTGATTTTGAAGTTGGAGCCATGCTGGGCTCTCACTGCTTAATAGGTGCCGGCCCGAGGTGACTGAGGTGGGGGCGGGGTGATCACACAGCAGGAGGGCATCTCCCCTGGGGGTTCCTCTTCCATGATACAGGAGTAACAACCGTACCTGCCCCATCAGGCTGTCAGACATGTGGGTGGGTGGACGTGTCAGACACGGGACACATACCAGCACAGGCCTGGCACATAGGAAGCCCTCTGCGGGTGTGAGTTGCCCTTCCCCATGTTCTTGCTTAGTATGGGGCAGTCCTCCCTTCATGCTTTCCACTTCAGCTCACACGATCTCATCGTTGCACTTTTTATATTTCTGCATATATAAAACTTTGCCGCATTGGGAGAAGAAATCTCTTGGTAGCATTAAAGGCTTCTCTAGGAATTTACCCACCTATATTTGGACCTTCTGTAACTAACACTCTCATTTTGATAGAATTTTAGCCAAACGCTTCATTTCTCAATGATCTTTGCCTCATCGTACCCGGGTTAAAAAAAAAAAAGACGCACGGAGAGTCTCGTGTGATTTTCTTCCAGCGGCAAACTTCTCAGACTTTCAGCGTTGTTATGCAGTGCTCTCTAAATAAGGCATTTCTTGAGAATGGCCATTTGTACTGGCAGCTTGAAGAGTGTTTTGGTTTCTTACCCCACATACCAACGCCTCCTCCTCCAACCACTTGTGTCTTTAGGATTTTATGTATCTTATCAAGTTTACAAGAGAAGAAAGAAGGAGAAGGTGGGTTTCCTATGACAGCAGGGCAGCTGTGCTCCCCATACCCAGGGTCTGTGGCTGAGCAGCTAGGGCTGAACCTGCGGTTAAAGGGCGGACCGCTGAGGAGGTAGGTCCCCCAGTTATCAGGCCACCAGACTGATTTTCCTTCTCCCAGATTAGTGTCTTTACTACTGTGCTAGTCAGGGGACTGGGCACAGGGGTGGGAGGGGGTTGTCCGTGATAAATATGAGTCATGATCCCACCCAAGGTCTTGCTCAGGAGTCAGAAATAAAATGGCTTTACAGGCTCATCAGATAATGTAAGTGGGGTGAGTCCGGAGGCCAGTGGGGACCACAGTAAACTACAGAGATTGTGCCCCCATTGAAAGGGGACAGGCCTTCTGTTGCTCTGCAGGGTGATGGGTCCAGGGTGGCCAGATCTTTCAACTTTTCAAGAAAAGTGAAAACCTGGAGCCCAAATGTGTAATTTCTTCACTTTCAAAACATCCATGCAGACCAAACAGAATCTGTTCGCAGGCTTGTTTATCTTGTCATTTAGATTAACACGCTTGGGGCAGTGGAGAGCAGCATCAGAAGGGGGACAAGTGGAAGAAGTGCTGATGTGGCTGTTAAGAGCCACAGGAAGGAAGAGGTTTGAATGGTGTGGTGCACTCCGGGGAGGCTTCCTGGAGGCGGCATGTCCTGCAGGTGGGCAGGGTTGGTTGGAAGAAGCCCTGACATAAAATCAGACAGCACTTGCTTCAGATCCATGCTCCACCTCTTCTTGGTTCTCTGCCGCATTCCTTAAATGCCTGTATGCCTCAGTTTCCTCATCTGTAGAAAGGAATCCTAATGTTGATCTCGGAGGGCAGTCATGAGGTGAGAGAGGAGAATGCGGGAAAGCCCAAACTTAGCCCAGAACCTGCAATGCAGTGAACGTCCCAGAAGTCTAATGCTGGGGCTTGGGGATGGGGGCGGGGGTGGGTGGTAGGCCAGCCCAGAGGGCTTTCAGAATGCAGGGCCACAAGCATGAAGGAGAAGGGTCCCTTGCTGAGCTCTGTGGACGGTTGCTTTTCAAGGTCTTGGATCTCAGTCGCTTTTTCTGCCCCAGGAAAGGGACAGAAGGTGTAGTTATCTTTCTCCTCTCCTGCCTGCCTCCTCCTTCTCCCCAAGGCCTGTGGCCACGTGCCCACTTGTTCTCTGTCAGGATCCCACCCTTTTAAAAACTTGACCCGGGCCACAGCAGAAAAACGCTCCTCAGGAGGAAGGAAAAGTACTCTGGGAAGCTGTATAGACACGCACGGCAAATATTCAAGGAATTCTTAGGAATAAAAAAAAAAAATTCGCAAATCTGGATTTTTGCATGAGGCCATCACAGGAACATGTTTTCTCAATTAGTGTGCACATTGCTTGAAGTGAAGTCACCGAGTCCGCGGCTCGTTGGGGCTGACTCGCGCTGAGCCATCTGATCTAGACTTCTCTTTCCATGACCTAAATCTCATTCAACCAACCCTGTCACTGTCCCTAGCTGTCGAAACAAAATTGTCCCCGAAATCCTAAACCGGGGTGGAGACACGCACACTCCCCTACGAAGCAGTCTGATCGCAGATCCTAGGTGTACTCATGAAAAACTGAGAAAGGCAGCACCACTCTTGATGGTGGGTGGATGGATTGCCACAACCCCTTGCGTGTTGGCATTATGGCGAGATGGTGAGCATGCATTGCCCCATGAGAGCAGAGGAGTCCTTTAGGTTCTAAAAGCAGAGAAAAGAGTTTCTTTTGCAAGCATGCATCAGCTGCTTTTAAAATATTGTATTAGTTGGTGCCTGAGATGAGCAGTTATGTTTCTGGATGGTTTCCTAGACTGACTCTTTTCCAAGCAAAGGGCTTTGTCAGATATTTGTAATTTCTGAAATATTTGATTAATGATGACCCCTGCACCAGAGGGATGGTCCAGAGTACATAATTAGCAGCATGCCTCAGAAGCAAAGATACTGCCCAGCATCCAGCAAGATCAAGCAGGAAGTTGAAAAACATTTCAAGCCAACTGCCATAGAGTAGAGAAAACGAGAATGTTTTTCAAAGATGAAGACCGATTAGGGGGTTGTGAAACCAGTCTAGTGGTACAACTCTCTCTCTTTTAATGCAAGAGACTAGAATAAAATTTTTAAAAGCCAGAATGCATTGCATGTAGCAAAGGGAAAGTATTCATGAGACTTCTGTTTTAGTTGTACATATGCTTACATATACATGTGTGCAAACTGGATCGTGATGGAAAAGGAATTTTTTCACTGTGAGTCACTGAAAAAGGTTAAAAGCTACTGGTAGGGACGATAGCATGATTTAGGAAAGGGCGTAGCTCCAAAGCCACACAGACTTGGAGTTCAGTCTCAGCTCTGCGAGTCCCACTTGTTTTGCGGGTGACCTAAGTTCGCACGGCCTCCCTGTCCTTCTCCGTGAGGTCACAAGGATTCCATTCTCATAGGGCCATTGTGTAGATTAAATAATGAAAATGTGTGAGGGGCCTGCCACCAAAGGGGCCCTTTGGAAGTGAGAGCTGCTATCAGCATCTGTCTTCTCCTTCCTCCTCTAACTCCTCCTCCTCCTTCTTTATTACTCCTCAACCTCATCAGAGCTATGACTTCCCTAAATGTGATTATTCCCGAGTTTTGCTGTTTCTCTGGCAAACTGAGCAAAGAGACAGCAACAGTCGTCTCCTGTCTTCGTTCCTACCTCCTGTATCACCTTTCTCCATCTCCGGCTTGCAAAGCCATCTTCCTGTGATTCTGTTCCCCACTCGGGACCATGACATCGTTGTCCGAGGGGCACAAGGTGTCCTACTCTGTCACCAGGAACTGTCAGAGGGGTATCTCTGCCTTTCCTGGCCATGTGACCAGGATAAATGCTTTGGTCCTAGTGTGGGTGCAGTAATTCTGGAAGGAGCTTCTGTTCCCACAAATCACATCCTTCCCGTTTAGTATATTTTTATAAGGGCAGCAGAGCTAAGATGCCATTAAAATGTTGACATTGTCAAAATTCTAAAGACGTTCCTGCCCAGAGCAGAGAGCCTAACATTTTCTCATGAGCTAGGCTCCAGGCTGCCCCAGCGCCGTGGGGTTTAACTTTCTCTCCTGGGATAAATAACTTAAAGGCTCCTCCTGTGGATACCAGAGCAGCCACCTTCAGGCAAACCAAGCCCTAATCCTAACTCCAGCCCTCACCTCAGCCCACGATGTGTCACTGACCGTAGACCTTCCCTTCCCAGTGGAGGGGACATGAGTGACCCATGCCAAGATTCTACTTTGGGGCCACAAAGGTGACATGTCCCAATTTTCTTGAGAGCCTATAGCTCATGCAGCCCCTGAGCACAGGTCAGTGGTGGCAAACTGCCTGCCTCTTTGTTCCCCTGGAATTGTCGCCTTCCCCCCTCATCTGTGCTTCTTCACGCTCCCCTGGGGCTCATTCCAACTCTCTCCTCATAAAATGCCCTCCCACTGGGCCCCATTTTCACCACTAAGATTCAAAGAGGATTATTAGTGATTTCTCCTCAAATGCTGAGTTCCTGTCCAGACCAAAGATTTAATGCTCCTTTCTGGGGCACTTAAGACATCTCTATTTGAGGTTTCAGGGGAGTGGGGCAGAAGGGGAGAAAAAGGACCTGGTTCTCGGGGATAATTTTCATCTCTGTTAGAGTATTATTCCCTCCTCTCCACCACCCCTTCCGCTATTCCCTATAAAATTAATGTCACCAGGTCAGTTGCCCATTGTAACTAACGTTTTAACAGAGAAAGGTTCGTGCGTCAAACCCAGCTCCCTTCCCGCAGGCAGGTGGGTTGTACTGAGCCAAGCACGGGAGCTAAGGGGGGCTACAAGGAAAGCAGCCAAGAGGCTGTTTAAATAAATCACCATTGCACCTGGTTTTGTTGTTGTTTTTATTTTTAAGGAAAAAACACACACGCTGACTGACTTTTTCTGTACCCACAGCCGGGGGGAGAGAGGAAGAGCTTATTTCTACCCTTTCTGAAACTTGCAAAGACAGATGGACTCAATTGTCCCAGAACATGACACACCATCAAGAATGTTTCTTGGGCATGAACTGAATTACCTTTCTATTCATCCGGGTTCAAGAGTGTTGTGTCTGTCCTTTCCTGGGGAAAGTGTGAACACCCAGAAATGTTTTCATTTTCTTTTTTGAGGAGGTCAGACACCAAAGCCTGACTCCAGACTTCATGCCCACGTGTCAGCATCTCTGTATCTTGGAAATGAAAGAAAATATTTGGGGGGAGGGAAGGGCTTTTAAGTGTTGTTGTTTTGAATTTTTCTGAAACAGAGCAGGACATGTCAAAAAGTGGAGGGCTTAATAAAGCAAAATTACATTTCAAAGATTCTTTTAAAGGATCTTTATAGTTAAGCAAAATAAGAATTCAAATTGGCAGGGTACACAGAATGTCCATCTCCTAATCATTTCACCTTCTGAAATGATTATGGACCTATTACAGAATTCTGACTGGCAAACTCATGCTTGGGAAAATTCCACAAACCTGTCTGTAGTTTCTTTCTTTCAGGGGTTTGGAGAGTTGTTATATAAGGAAGAAGAAATGGTTAAGCCAGACAAGGAGTTCTTATTTCATCTCAGTAATACTTAGATTCGGGAGACCACGGTTTTACCCTTGGCTCGGGCTTCTCCTAAATTCTGTAATTTGGGTAAATCCCAGAGCTTCTCTGGGCCTCCGAGTCTTAATCTGATAAAATGAGAGTAATGATATTGCCCCTGTGAATGGGTAGGGCTGGCTGAATAAGGTTGCCAGCTGGGGGAAGCACCTCGGCCGTGGGTATAAACCTAAGATGTGAGACTTATAAAAGGAGCTCCAGACTCCTGGTACCAGCGCTGGCTCTGCCCTTCGTTGGCTGGGGGTGGGAGGTAGGGTAGACCCCTAACAGTCACTTGCCCTGCACGAGTGATCCTAGCTCCCTCCTGCCCATACCGAATGCAGCAGCAGATGGGAAAGCATTCCCTATAAGCCTGGGCAAAAATGAGCCGTTCCTGCCACAATGGGAACAGAGCTGGTGCCAGGCATGGAGCGGGCCCCTAATGTAAGAGGCCAAGGGCACTGTGGAAAAAGTGTGAAAGTGGAATCAGACTCTCCAGGGTTCCAGGTCCAGGATTGGGGCTAAAAACACATGTGATAGTGACTTACCGTACCTCTCCGATTTTCAGTTTTGTCCGCTGAAAATGGGACTAATAGCACTTCTTAGGAAGGATTAAACACGGTGACTTTTGCTGAGTTGTTTGCTTGGCCCCAGCCTGGTTTTGTAGGGTTGTTGGCGCTGAACACAAGTGGATATGCCTAAGGAGCGGCCTGACTGTTCGGTGACCCAGCCGTGGACAGGAGGAGGCGTTGGAGTTACCGGGTCAGATATAACTCATGTCCCTTCTCCCTTCTCTTTCGCCTTGGCTGGCTTTGCCTTCTCCTGATTCCAGATGTTGGAGTGCCCTGGAGCTCAGTCCAGGCTCCTTCCCTTTTCGTATCACTCTCTCCCTAGGTATCTTATCCTCCCTGGGTGTTAAATACCACTTCTGTGTGTCTGTTTCCAATGCGGACCTCTCCACTGGGCTCCTGGCTCTTGGGCGTTATTGTCATGTCCTCTTGGGTATTGTAAATTTAGGTCTGACTTTAGTCTTCTCCCTTTTAGATAATGACATCATTATCCCCATAGTTGTCCAAACCCCAAATCTAGAAATCGTCCTTGATTCTATCTTCCTTGTCGCCTTTCACTTCCCATCCACCAGCAAGTCTGGATTTAACATAAATTCTGGATCCAGTCACTGCTCACCATCTCACCACTGCCTGTCCAGACCATTATCCCATGTCCCCCATACTACTACAGGTCCCCCTCATGCAGCCCCCTACCTCCACTCTTCTCCCTCCCCAGCCTTTTTGCCCAGCTATGGTCAGAGCACCCTTTTAAAGATGCCAGTCGTGGGGTGCCTGGGTGGCTCAGTTTATTAAGCATCCCACTCTTGGTTTCAGCTCAGGTCATTGTCCTTGGGTCATAGGACGGAGCCCCACATTGGGCTCTGCACTCAGTGGGGAGTCTGCTCGAGATTCTCTCCCTCTGCCCCTCCCCTTGCTCATGATCACTCACTCTCTCTATAAAATGAATAAATAAAATATTTTAAAAATTAAGATGTCAATCTTTATTTTATTTATTTCCCAGGACTCAACCTTCCAGTGGGTTCCCATTACGGACTCAAATCTATAGTCTTGCCATGACCTTATTTCAGTGGTTGTTAACTGGGAGTGAATTCCCCTTAGGGGATATTTGGCAACATCTGGAGACAAATTTTAAGGTCACAAGTGAGGGTGGGTTTGGTGACATTAGCATCTAGTGGGTAGAGTCCTGGGATGCAGCTGACCAGCTCACCATGCACAGGATGGTCCCCCACAACAACTATCTGGCTCAAATGTCAGTAGGTTCGAAAACCTGCTAGGAGAATCCCTGCCTTCTTATGAACTGGATCCCTTCCTTCTCTCCAACATCCTGTCTTATTCCTTTCCTTGCCTGCTATGTGGCAGCCACACTGACTTTCTTGCCATATCTTCAGCATGCTAATGTGATTACTGCCTCAGGGCCTTTGCACTGACTATTTCCTCTATTTGGATAACTTCTGCCCACAGATCTTCTTTGCAGGGTTCGCGTTTCATCATTTGGTCTGCTCAGATGTCCCCTCTTGATTGCCCTAATTTATTATTTTTTAAAAGACTTTATTTATTTATTTATTTATTTATTTGACAAAGACAGAGAGTGCACAACCAGAAGGAACAGCAGGCAGAGAGAGAAGCAGACTCCCGGCTGAGCAGGGAGCCCGATGCAGGGCTCCATCCCAAGACCCTGGGATCATGACCTGAGCCGAAGGCAGATACTTAACAGACTGAGCCACCCAGGTGCCCCTTGCTTGCCCCAATTTAAGATATCTATTTTACCCTCCCACCAAACCCTGCCACCTATAGGCTATAGTTCTTTACCATGCTTTATTTATTTCATGGTACTTAATTCTAGTATTGGTTTGTTTCAGTATTAATCTGCTCCCTCCACAGGAAGTAAGAATGAGGGCAGGAACTTTGTTGTGTTCGTCAAGTGTGCATCATGTAATAGAAGCTCAGTAGGTGTTGGTTGAATGAATGAAGTTGATAAGTATGGCGCAGACAAACAGAAGGTTAGGAAAGGACATCAGTGGGATCCTGCATTTTAGGGAAGGCTTCCCGGAGGAGGCATAACATGGGCTGCACTGCAAGTCTGTGGAGTCCCTTTCAGCTAAGGGACCCCAGAGGGAGCAGGGTTCCGGAGGCTTGGCCTACTCTTGTAGGTGTACAGAGGAGCTGTTGTAGACCAGAGCTGGATGTGAACTTTAATATTCAACGGGACAGAGAGCAAGACTGGAGGGCTCTGAGATGTGTGACCGAAGAGAGGAGTCAGGGAAGGGAGGTGAGTGGGAGAAAAACAGGAGCAAGGGGGCAAAATCTAAGCTCAAGTTGGTTCTGGTTGGGAGTAGACCCCAGAAGAGAGGGAGGGAAGAGTAGCCAGCTCCAGGGGAAAATCTCTGGGTCAGCTCATCCTGAGGGGCCGCTGGTCATTCCTGGCGAAGGAGGATGGGGGGCCTTCTGCCATCATTTTCCAGGAGCCCGGTGAGGGGCTGAGTAGGACCTAGAGCACTGGGAAGGCCAGCGAGGGGCAAAGTCAGGCATCCCGCACAGCCTGGCAGAGACTGGGTCCTGAACCCACACGCTGACCTGTGTTAAGTTGGTACCACATGAAGTAATGATGCAAATTGTGGTTCAAAGATAGTCTTTGATGTCAGACATTGGTCCTGTTCTTCAGTTAAGTAATTCCTGTAATGTCATAAGTGCTGATGTTTAGCCCAGGGCAGGTGACAAGGAGATGCTCCCCACGTCCCCAGATCAGTGCCCTGTGCCACCTCACAAAGGATGTGGATGTCCAGTTCTTGAGGCAGGGGTGGGGAGTCGGTTCAGACCAGGGATCATTTTCTAAGGTCTCAGGATTCCAAGGGGTAGATAATGGAGTCTCCTGTGGGAGGGGAATGCCTGGTCCCAAATACACAGCTCTGGTCGTCCCACCATCTCCTCCAAGTGACACAGTATGGTCAGGGTCTGTGCCCTCACGGCCACCTCAGGACAACTTAATCATAACTCTGGTCCTTTTTACTGCGTGGCTACTTCTGAGGATATGACTACAGGGGATTAGCTGGCTAACACCTCATTTTATTAGTCTGTTAAATGTAGCTTAAAAGTAATACACCTCGGATGGAGACAGCTTATTCCAGCCTACCAAAAATACTGTTATGAACATTTACAAGGTCTAAAAGATGATGTCATGGTGATGAAATTCAGATGTGTCGCATTACCCTAATGTCTAATGTAGCCCTGACTCAGTCCATAGAAATATGTATTTCCCCACAGACGTGGTCTCATAGTTCCTTGGAGGGTGAAGGTGATGAGGTTTTCTGTCACATCACCTCGGAAGTCATGAAACAGCTGAGGGAGTGTCCCTTCCCTGTTCCCACAGAGAACCTGTCTGCCAACTTGTCACTGGGCACCCCACTTCGGTCATTAGGTCCCCTTCCTGGTGTACAGAGATTTGATGCTTTCAGACTTCTCCATCAAAAGTGACCTCTGACCCTTCATCATACTAAGAAATATGGGGCTGATAAGCGCTCAGACTGATGCTTATCCTAGGTGCAGATGTTTTTAGCAGCCATCATATTCTTTCCATCAGAAGGCAGCCAACCACTCACAGACAAAAGGGCAAGCAGAAAGTTGGCCTGGGTTCTTCCTTCCTACTGATTGTGTGACTTTATTTATTTTGCTTGTGTGGTTTTAAATACATGATACTAACTCCCTTTGATTCTCAGTTTCCTCAACTATAAAATTGGAATAATAATGATAATGATAATAATACGTCCATTATAAATTAGTGGTTAAATGAGAGAATGTGTGTAACCACACAGTATTTGGCACATAAAAGCTGTTCAGACCGAAGATTTTTTTTTTTTAAGATTTTGTTTATTTATTTGAGAGAGAGGGAGACAGCACAAGCAAGGGCAAGGGCGGGGGTAGGGGGAGGAGGGGCAGAGGGAGAGGGAGAAGCAGACTCCCCGCTGAGCAGGGAGCCAGAGGCAGGACTCAATCCCAGGACCCTGGGATTATGACCTGAGCCAAAGGCAGACCCTTAACCAACTGAGCCACCCAGGCGCCCCTCAAACAGTAGATATTCTCACTAAAGTATTAAAATTTTGGAAAGTTAAATTTCAGATATCAGTGACTCATGGAAATATTTTAGAGTTTAAGGTCTTTATACAGTGAGAGAGAAAGGGAATGGAGTTTAAATCCCTAGACAAGGAAGACAGAAGTTCAATGTCATGGTGTCACTGATTTACCACTCATTTGTAGCGTGAGCCTCAGTAAAGCCATCTGTAAGATGGCTGTAAGATGGGGCTAGGAATCCTTACAAAATGACTAACAGAGCACCTGGCACATAAGCCTCGAAGAGTTTAGCACTGTTGTTATTGTAATCACAACCCGTTTTCCCCATACTAGTTCTCCACCCACGCTTTTCTTTGGTCCAGCTTCTACATACACAGGACCAACCTAGGTTCCTAAGCCCTGTTCCAGAATTGAGGCCAGGACAGCTCTCCCCCACCTCTCTGCGTCTGTTCCTGCCATGCGGCATTTGCAGCCAGCTAAAAATCACTCCCACAGATTTCTGGGATCCACTACTCACTGCTTCCACGTGGCTTTGTCATGCTAGGCACAGCTGGGGAACGGCCCCTTTCCATTCCTACCAGGAACCTGGAGGTGGTCCTACCTGGCTCTCACCTCTCATTCCTAGGATGGCCACAAAAGCTATGGAACCTTGGCCCCTGAAATGAAATGGCCCCTGAAATGAATGTGTTCAGCAACCAGCAAAGGGAAAAGTGGCCTTGAACTTAGCTTTTGCCATTGGCTCTGCCAGAATGTGTTGGATGCAGACAGGAAAGAAATCCCAGAGACAAGCGTCTTCTATGTTTCTTAGAATCTGGGGAGAAGTAAATTGTAAGTTGTCTCATTTATGATCAAACTAGTAAAATGTTCTGAAGATGTTTCTATCCACATATCCCTAAGCAGATAGGTCAACATGGAGGGACGTTTTGTTCTCACCAAAAGTGGTAATGAAGACTAATTCTTACTACCAAGGGGAAGTCTGTCTCAAAGCTAAGTATTCAGCAGGCGTCCTTGAGCTCTCAGCTGCACTGTTCTGGGCTTTTGTGGGCAGCAGGGATGCTTGTGACTGCGTCCTGCCCACAGGCACTTCTTAGTTCCCTTTTAATTCCAAGGAAGCCTGTAGCCTTTTGGGAAAAGAATGACAGAGATGAATCTAATGCCACAGGGCTGGCTGTCAGATGGATTCTCCTGTGACCCAGTGGCCTTGGACAGGAAAAGGAAACAGAAACATTTCATTATAAGATTTTCTTCTTCCCTTCCTCTCTCTTTCTTTCTCTTTCTCACAGACACACACAGGCATGCACACACATGTGAACACATATAGACACATACACACATACATCATACACACAGACACACACACAAAGGTGGACCCGTTGTTGAGGTGGCTGCAAACATTTGAAAATTACACTATCCTTCTGAAGTCTTGCCATCTTTGTGTTATATATATATATGTATATATATATATAAAATATGTCATATCAATCAATATATCAATTATATAGATCAATATAAAATATCATACATGACCCATATCACATTTCATATATCATATATGGAATATAGGACATACGTGTTATTCATGCCATATACAGCATGTTTGTCATATGTGACATGTGGGTTCCATATAGCATGGGTGGTATATGTGACATATATGTTACAGGTCATGTGTGGCATGTGTGATATATGCCATATATGATATATATGTGAATGGGGAAAAAAGGAGGAAAGAAACCAAAAGGCGGGGCACCTGGGTGTCCCTCAACAACCTCAGTTGTTAAGCATCTGCTCAGGTCATGCTCCCAGGGTCCTGGGATTGAGCCCTGCATCAGGCTGCCTGCTCGGCGGGAAGCCTACTTCTCCCTCTCCCACTCCCCCTGCCTGTGATCTCTCTCTCGCTGTGTCTCTCTGTCAAATAAATAAATAAAATCTTTAAAAAAAGAAAACCAAAAGGCTGGAGGATCAGACCTCTAGAGGATGATGGCAGTGCCTGGAGCAAAGCCGAGGTCAGGCCTCAGCTCACTTCTTTCTTTCACTCGTGCCCAGCTGTTGCCTAAGCACTAACTTTGTGCCATGCACTGTGCTGGGCACCAGTGTTCCAAGAGGGCACAACAACTTCACGCAGTTCCCTCCCTCACGGGGCTCATAGACTAGCCAGGAAGACAACGGCCAACAGTCACCTGAGGGAGTGCAAGTTTCTACGGCGGTAAGAGACTGCCATTAGAGAGGGTGTCTTAGTAGGGCAGGGCAGATTCCTGCAGGAAGGCATTTGAGGTTTGTTTGAGATCTGTCAGGCAGGCAGGGGGAGAAGGGCAGATGCTCCCAAGGTAAAGGACAGCCCTGTTTCCCATTTGATCAGGGTGTGGCTGGGGCTGGCTCGGACAGCTCACACCTACTCCCCAGTAAGCTTCTCTTCTCACACGCAGTGAAGTGGCGCTGGCAGTTCCAGTGGGGGAGCATTCATCCGTAGAAAGCAGCAGGTGCTCCTCTCCCCTCAGACAGGACCAGGACTCCTCTCCCCTCAGACAGCTGGTTTCCCAACACACCCTGGGCTCCACGGATTCCACCTGCTTCCTACTGCGGGTAGCACAGACCCTGCCCTTTGAGCCAAATGCCTGATCCCCTTCCTGAGAAACTCCACGAAGGACCAATTCCCTGAAAGGCACTGTCAACAAGCTACTTGGGCCTTAGGGCTATTTACTTCAGCCCCTGGGCCATCTGGTTTCTCCTGGGATCCAGGATGTCCCAGCAAGTTAATAGCAAGCAAGCAGCAAGCAAGAAAGAGCCCATTCTTGTGGTCTTCGTCACCCCCCTGCCATCTAACGATATTTTATCAACCACCCACGCTGGCCCAGCACTGTATGAGACACTTGGCTGGGCAGACCTCAAGTCAGGCTTTGACCCCTCAGGAATTCGGAGCCTGGCTGAGGCTGCCGGGCTGACATTGTTCTTCCTTAACATAACTTGGGCTGCTCAGGGCACGAGAACCAGCGGCTGATGGGGATTAGGGGTTGGCACCGCCACTCCTTCCCCCAGTCTGTTTCTGGGCACAGGAAACGCCGAGGGAGTGGCGGTCAGAGTTCATCATATATATGACTTTGTCAGGTTTCTGAAACAACAGATGCTGCTTCCCTTGCAGCCCCACCGCCAGTTCTCTGAGGAGAAGTTGCCAGAAGAAAAAGTGAGTTCTGAGTCCTTGTGAAGACCAGCAGAAAGCAAGGCTGGATGGCACAGGATTTGCAGGGGAAGCACCTTTGTTTCCTGGGCACGTGTGTGCTCTTGTGTGCGTGTGTGCACGCGTGTGTGATGTCTGCTGTGCGTACAGAACATGGGGAACAAACGGTGGCTGTGGACAGCAGTGCAGGTGCACGTGAGGAAGGCAGGCAGGGCTCTGAGGTGGAGAATCCCGCAGGAAGAGACCAGCCATGGGTCTGGTTGGGAGGAGAAGCCAGGCACCAGAGATAGAGAGAATCCCATTCTGGCTGCTCCCTTCCGGTTCCGGAGCAGGAGCCAGTGGCTCCCACAGTTGGCTCCTGCTGGGAAAGCACCCCCTGTGCTATGAAGTTCGGCGTTTATTTACTACCTGGACCTCCAATCTGACTTCAAAGCTGGGTCACACCAGGAAGCCTCCCAGCCAGGATTTGCTGTGAAAGCCAGACGTGAACATGCATGATTCAGGGGGGTCCCATGAAGCCACCCCCTTTGTCTGCCCCTAGTCCCACTCCAGCACACCGCTTGGGTTGATAGTGAGTCTCCACGAGGCTTCCATTGACAGCAAAACCAAAAGTGATCAGAGCCACATTCCCAGCTACTAACACCTAGTGTCGGATTCACTTCTGGGTCCCCAGGCTGGGCGCCGAGGGTGACAGGGGACGCACCGAGGGAGAGAGGCATCCCAGAGCGGGTGTGGGTGGGAGGCCGGCAGGGGTTCTGCCGGGGTGTGGGGGAGGTGCTGCTGCCCAAGCCATTGCGTTGGTCAGTGCTGTGTGTACGGAGTAGGAAGGAGACCACGAAGGAGACGGTGGCCGGAGATCACAGAAGCAGTGGGGAAGGAGGCTGGTGCCAGGTGAGCCACCCTCGGGAATGCAGGAAAGGGGGGGTGGACCTGAAGCCCCTGCCTGTCTTGCGGAGAAACTACATCCCCTCCTTGTGCCTTTCCTGACACTGCCTTGGGTCCCCAGGGTGTCTCCCGGCAATGCGCAGTCAGTCCTCTGAGGGTCCCGGCCTGGGTGCTGGGAGTCAGTGAGAGAGTCCATAGCGGATCCCTGACGAGCCATCGGGGGAGGGGCAGTGGGTATCTCTGGTGTGGTTGTGCAGGTTGTGTCCTGGGAGGGTGTCTAGCCGCAGGGATGAGTGAGGCCTCTGCTTACGCTGCTGCCCCCTGGTATGAGGCTGCGTCTGCCAGAGCAAAGGGCATCCTCTGCTAATTCACACAGAGGCTCCCTACAGCCCAGTTGCACCATGATCCCGGCCTCCAGAGAGGATGGAAAGCCCAGAGAAGAGGGAAGGCAGCTGCTGTGGGTGACAGGGGAGAGGCCCCGTCAGTGGGAGGGAAGGGTGAGGACCAAGTGTTGCCCACTTCATGACTGCTGGGCGGGCACAGGTTTATCTGTTTACTCCACCGCAAGACACGCCGCCTGGAGATGAAGGGAGGCTCTCCTCATTAACATGGAAGTAATTAGCCTGTTGATGTTACTATGCTCAGTGTCTAAATATTGCTAAATAAAACATCTTATTGCTGATAATTATCCAGAGATCACAGAGAACACGGGGCTCCTGCCAGCAGCAGGGACGCACTTGCAGTCACACAGCGAGCTCCAAGTGTTGACTCTGCTGCCGCAGTCCCCTGTCTGGGGTCTCCTGCCGGCCTCTGCTGGGCGGCAGCTCCCCGACAGTCCCAGGTGAAGAGTGCCCAGATAAAGCACAAATTATTCTCCATGGTCAGACCCCAGAGCATGTGGGTGACAAACACAGTGACATTGTTTCCTTGAGTGAGTCTTGTTTTCCATACGTGGGCGGAATTCCAGACTTGAGAATTCTGCATCCAGACTTCATAGATTTTTTTTTTTTTTTTGGTCTGATTGAGACAACACAACTAATGATAAAGAACAATACTCTCCTGGCTTCTCAGCTCCAAAAGGCTCTGGGTCAAAACCTGACCTCT
The DNA here is from genome assembly GCF_922984935.1 of Meles meles. Lineage (NCBI taxonomy): Eukaryota > Metazoa > Chordata > Mammalia > Carnivora > Mustelidae > Meles > Meles meles. The sequence goes on from NC_060066.1 coordinate 116,824,241, forward strand.
AAGGGATTGGAGCAGATCCAACAGTAACTACCATCTTCTCTCGTCAAGCCGGACCACAGGCTCCACCAGACCAGCTTTCTTTTGGCTTCTGGAGTGTGGAAATAGAGCAGATGTGCCTGCCTACTAATGTGCTGTAGGATGGAACCACTCTCCAGGCTTATTGAAATCAGATGTCCAGCCCTCAGAGCTGCCCTGCAAACAGATGGTGCCTCCAGCAAGCACCATCACGTTGGAAAATTACAAGAGCCATGACTCCCTCTCCTTGGGGCCATGTGAAACTACGTTTTTACCAACTGGGCAAGAGAGAAAGGACTTCTCTGTCACATTCTGAGGGCACAAGCCTGGGTCGAAAGAAATTACCTCTAGATAGCTTAAGTAGGTATAAAAAAAATTTAGATACCACAGACAATTCTAGAAGGATGTGCTCTACATGTTGATATTAGTTATCTCTGAGAAGGTGGGATTAGAAAAAAAAACAGGATGGCAAACCTGTAATTGTGCATACTTGTTTGAGAAAATTCCACTCGATCCCCAAAGACTTTTCCAAGGTTTCCTGAGGTTATGAGGAAATTTTTTTCAATGCAATATCCTTCAAGATAAATTTATCTTAAAATTCTAGCTAGTTATTAAACCATTTCTGTTGCTCTGAAATTTAGAAGTTTAATCTAAGTGGCATTGACTTTCTTTGAGATTTTTGAGGTTAAAATTATGTGATCTGGGTGGAACATGAAGTTGGTGTGAGTTTGTTGGTTAGCTGGTTGATTTTTGAGGTTTGCTTTAGCAAATACACAGCACGTATGCAGCCTCAGTTTCCTCCTCTGTGCACAAAGCAGACCTGGAACTACTATGAGTATTAAGTGAGGTCATCTATTTCAAGTATTTACAATCCATAGTGTAGACCAGATATTTGATAAATTTTAGCTATTGTTAGCCATAGATATGAAAATGAACTATAATCGTTTGAATGAAATGAATACACATAAAGATGATACCAGGGGCACCTGGGTGGCTCAGTCATTAAGTGTCTGCCTTCAGCTCAGGTCATGATCCCAGGGTCTTGGGATGGAACCCCACCTCGGACTCCCTACTCAGCGGGAAGCCTGCTTCTCCTTCTCCCACCGTGGGCAAAAGAGCAGATATCGAGTGTCTTCTTTCTGAATTGGACTCACTTGGAAGAGATGTGAGTGTGAAACAAATATCCAGGGCCAGCTCAAGCCCTCCAGCCTCCGTGTAATGCTTAATTTGGTGAGGCTGGAATTTAGCCCCACAAGGAATCTTAGAGATAATTCAGACCAGATCATTTTACAGGTGAGGAAGCTGAGCCCAGAAGTGGGATGACTTGCCTGATGTCACTGAGTAGCAGAGACAAGACTGGACCCTGGGGCGCTGACTGTTATTGGTGCATCCTTCACACTGGCAGATGATTTCTCAGATTCTCTACTGTCTGATCCTAGATGACAATGACTCTCCGCACCAGTGGGCCTTATACCACTAGTAATAGCACACAGCAGGCGGCCCAGCCTGGGCGTATAGTAGGTGCTTGGTAAATGGTTTGCTAATCCAATTCAACAGTGGTTTTGACCTCTGATGTGTCGGGTACATGCTCCGCACTGGAAGGGACAGGAAGCTAAATAAGATAGTCTCTGCTGTCAGGAAGCTTCCAGAGACTTACCAGGGAAGGCACAGCAGGGAACGAGGGGGTAATCTCAGAGAGGGGAGATTTACTTAATTTCCTCTACAGAAGACTGAAGGTCAGAAGTCAAGTCACATAGTAAGCCTCCCTGCACTATTTCTCCAGGCTCCTTATCCCAGACAAGTTCCAAAGCTAGATATTTCCAAAATGTATACTTACTGCACTTGACCTCTTCCTTTAACTCCAGATTTCTATGTCAGCTGCCTGCTCAGACTTTCCACTTGTGTGTCCCATAGGGATCTCAAATTTAACATGTCCAAACCTAAACTTTTGATTCTGCCCCTGAAACCTGCCCCTGCCACAATGTTCTTCACCCAGCTGGAAGCCGAGTCATCCTTGATTCTCCTCTACCTCATAGTAGGGAATTTATTCGCCTCTCTCCTTCCATATATGTTGCTCACTGTGTCCTCTCATCTCCCCTACATTGCTGTCCTAGCCCTGACCACCACCATCTCTCACCCAGATTATGACAGCCTGCCATCTGGGAAGTCTTCTTGCTTCTGTTCTTGCTCTCCACGGTGCAGGCTCAGTCAGAGTGCTCCTTTAAAAATGTATCAGCTCATGTCACTTTCCTATTCAAACCCTTCTAATGGCTTCCTTTTCCTTTAGAATAAAATCCAAAGCCCTACCAGTGCCCGTAAAGTTCTAGGAAAGCTGGCCATGTTTGTGTCTCAGAGCTCATCCTCTGTACTCTCCTGGGCAAACACTCTGCCCCAGCACGTTCACTGTTTTCCTCCAAGCACACTCCTGCCTCAGGACCTTTACACTGGCCATCCTCTCTACCTCGAATGTTCTTCCCACATTTCTTCATAGCTCTCTCCCATACTTCATGCAGATCTCTTTGTAAGAGAGAGACCTCATCAGAAAGACCTTACCCTGACGGAACTAGCACTTCCCTGACTTAAAATTCCCAAACCTTGCCACGTCTTGTTTTTTCCCAGCACTTATCACTGACTGACATTTTCTTGGATATTTTTTTTCTTAGTTCTCTGTCTAACCTACTAGAATTTAAGCTCCATGAGAGCAGAGCACTTTTCCACTCTGTTCACTGCCCTATCGGCATATCCAGAGCAGGGTCTTGCCACATCGTAGGTGTTCGTTATATGTTTGCTGCGTAAGTGAACCAACAATATACCTCCATTCTGTGTCTCTGTGTAGTTGTTCATGTACTTCTCTTACTACCCCGACTACACCAGCCTCATTCCCCTCTGTGATTCCAGTAGTTCCAACCGCGGCGCACCTGCACGGAACAGGTGCTCGCTATACATTTGTTGATTTAAGTCGAACAATTGCCAACCACTAGCCACAAATTATGTGACTTCTCTCCAGTTCATGTCATGTACAAGAGGCATTTTGCCCAAAGGCTTTGTTCGTTTTCCTGAGAGATGGTCCCAGTGTTTCATTAGATCTTGGGCAGCAACTCTGGGGGGAAGGCACAGCACAAATGGGCTTTGTGTGATGGAGAAAACAGGGAGGTGCAGACACAGCACAGCTCTCTGCAGCGACCTTTGGCCAGGCCTGTGCATCGAGAGCCAAGTTGTGGGGAAAGCAGCTGAAGCAAATGGGACCAAAGGAGCTGATTAGACCTGAGCCACGAGGGTACAGTGTCGGTGTTGGAGGGGAAGGGTAAACCACACAGCCGCCGCGGCACTGCGCAGACAAACCTCAGTGAGTCAGACACACCAGGATCTGTGCTCCCGTCTTCTTCCACTACCCCTCCACAGAAACTGACAACTTGGTTCCTGGGCTTTGAAGTTGCATCTGTCCGTTCCTTTGGGGGTAAGGAACTGGGACTTTTGGCAATGCCACCCTCAGGCTCCCGTGTCGGTGAGGCTGGGCTGATGCCCCTTCCCAACGACCGGCGCCTTTGGAAGGCATCCAGAAACAAAATCCAGAATTATAAGTTGGGATAGAACATGACACAATGTACTAGGAATGATTTTACAAATTTATCTTAAAATCAAAGCTACTTGCGAAAATGGATTTAGCTCTGCCTCAACTGTATCCTCAGGCTCAAATGTTTAAATAGAAATAATTCACAAAATGTGTCACTGTCTGCTTGTGTTTTCTCCTGGTGGGAGCAGAATGTTACTCAGCCCTCCGGTTCACCGTCAATTATTTTTAAACTGCTTTGTCTTTTAATAAAAACCCTTTGGGATCTGAAGACTTGTTTCGAAAGTTGATGAGAAAAGGAAAAAACAACTATACATTTGAAAGGTATATGAAAGGGACAAAGGGGAAAGCTTTTAATAAGGTAAAGAAACTTAATATGCGACATACTTTTGCTTTTACCTTTTTAGTGGATTGGTGCCCGTAAGTGATCCTTATAATTGGAAGCTGTGCAAGGAAACCCACCGAAATCAAAGCAAGGGCAGATTTACAGAAAAACAAGCAGCAGCTGGTCCAGATCATCTAGGGCTCTGGGGCCAGCAATCTGCTGAGAATTTATCAAGCCCAATTGAGCAGTTCAGGGCAGAAGACATTTAAAAAATAAAAGTACAAGCCCACTGGGAATATTAAGAATAGATTCATCCAAATTTTTGAAAAATGTGCATCCAGGGCTCGAGCTGTTACAACAAGCCAAAGCAAGATTCGAGAAACCAGGACTGCAGAGGCCACTCAGAAAAGCCACTCAAGGGCGACGTAAAAAATATCCTGGTCTGCCCTTCATACAGACCTGGCTTGGAGGGACAGGACTTCCTTTCTCCTCTGCCTAGAAAATCTCCAAATGCTCATTTTTGAGGCTCCATCGTACAGGTTATCAAAGCATTGGTCAATTCGAGAAGCCATTCTCTTTAGATGGTGTAGCTTATTCTCAAAGTGAATTTTTTGGTATATGGATCCAAATTTATGTTACTGAATCTTCAGCAAAAAGAACGTTTCCATGATCAAGTAAGATGGACCTCGTGTAAGTGAATTGTTTCAGAGATTCTCAGTGCATATTAGCATGCAGAACGCTTTGATAAAGATAGCTGTTTCCAACCCAGCAATTCTGACATGCATTTGACCATGGAACCCTTGTTTGACCAAATCTCTTTGTACATTCTGGGGTGGGAAACACTGGTTTAGACATCCCGGTGACTTTAAGGCCGAGATCAAGGTCCACTTCTTATTCAGATCATTCATTTGCTTCTTAAGTGGATGTTAATTTAATGGATTCTACGGGTCAGGCTCTGTCTGGACACCAAGATAGATACAAAGAAGAAACTATCTAGGTTCCTGCGTTCTGTGAGCTATCCATGTAATGGGGAAGATAGATTTGAAACATCAACAATTTCTTGTGATACAGTCTTCTCTGAACCCCAGTGCTGCTGACAGTCTATACAGCACAATTTAGGAGCGAAGTTACTCCCTGAACATTTCCTGTGCACTGGTCTTATCTTCTCCCCTATGTTGTTTATATTTGAAGGCAAAGTTCATACTTCATACTTGTCTAGTATTTATGGTACCGAGCATGGAATTGGACACAGTAGACCTATGATTCAATGAATGCTAGTTGGTTGATTAAAGACTAAACCACATGAAAAAAAACAACAAAGTCTAACCCAGATGATTCCTCAGTGCTTTTAAGTTTTGCAGAGTACCTAAGCGTCTTTGTCAAATATTTGTACAACCCTATGTGTATAAAATTACGGGGAGTCATAAGAATATCGAAAAATTCATGCCTCTAATTTTCCAGAAGCTGTCTTAATGCCATAAAAGTAAGAAAATTAGTCTGTGCTATTCCTCCAAAGAGGCAAGCCACAGCAAACTAAAGCAATTTACTCCCTGCTTATAGACATATCTTAAGTGTTAAAATTTAGCGATTTGACCTTGTAATCGGAAAACAGCCAAGTTTCTGACTTTCCATATGGGAATCCCAAGACTCAAGTGAACATTTAGCTATTCATTGTAGAATTTAACACAGATTAGGGTTAGCCACAATTGGTAACACTTGGGGAGCTGTTAATTTCTTGTTGGCAATTTCACTGTAAACTCCCTTCATAAATTTTAGACTTAAACTTGGCATTGTCATCTAGATTTTATGCACATTTGTTTGATTTACATATGCTGAGTGGTTCCGAATTTTATGATCAGTCAACAGCACCTCTGATGCTTTATGTATTTCAGAATTGTTCAGAACCACAGAAAGTTAATTTCCTAAGTGAGCTGGGAAGTGAATTTAATGGGGAGAAGTTGCATTGACTTCTATTATGATATGGCACAGCTTCTCAACCCATTTTGGCCCAGATGAATGTTTGTTGTAGTAGGTGGTCTTGGGTGCTATAGGATGTGTAGCGTCACTCATGTCCTCTGCCGACAAATTCCAGTAGCAACTTCCCCCCACCCCGTTACGACACCAGAAATATCTCCATGTGTTGCCAAACGCCGCCTGGTGCGGGGTTGTGGGGTCAAAACCATCCCAGCTTGAGGACCACGGATGATAAAAGGATCCCTGGTGGTTAAAGTCAGTTCCAGATTTTTTTTTTTTAATTCTGTGGATTATCTGCTAGTATGTACCCAGAGAATGGAAGCTAACGCTCCCTGTGCTTTGGAATGAGATAATTCCTTTTTCTAGCCTGTGTGACTTAGGACAAGTTACCTTACCTCTCAGAGGCTCAGTTCCCTTGCCTGTCTGGTGAGTGTAAGTGAGCAGTCACCAAAAAGCCTCCAGTATAATACCTAGCAAGGGGTAGGCGTGTGTTCAATGTCAGTAGCTCCCTTCCTTTTCCGGCCATCCCCCCTGACTCCTCTTTCCCCAAAGCCAGGGGTGAACACAACCCAGTGATGTGCACAACAGATAGCTCGGTGGTTTGTTTCCAATTTTTTCCTTCCATAGAACAGATAATCAGGAGCTGACACTTTATCCAAACCTTATGTGAGCCTCAGAGGATGGAACCGCCTGAGTCAACAATAACTAAAGGAGAATCGGAGTCCTCAGCCCTTTGCGTTCATGCTCAGGAACTGCCAAATAGAGGGAGTGTGTCCCCACATATCGGAGCCATTCGTGTGCTTCCCATTCTCTGTTCAACGTGATAAAACTATAACTTGAGTAAAGAAAGAGGCTGCTCACGGATTGAGTGTGTCCCAGACGCCCACCTCCACAAAGGCATGGAATGAGCCTGGGGTGCTGACTGGGTTGCTGCGGAGTGGAGAAGCCCAGACCAGGCACCGTGGGGGTAACACTGACATGGGAGCGTGTCTGGTATCACCCAGCACCCGAGGGGTTTACAGAAAGAACAGATGGAAAGGTTTATGGACTTTATTTTCACTATAAAGGCATTATAACAACACTACAAACATTTGCAGTATCGGGGAGAAGAGAAGGAAATCACCCAAAGTTCTCACACTCAGTACAACTGTTTTCATTTTATGTATTTACTTCCAGGCCTGGTCTGTCCACACGTGATTTCCCTTGGCTGCCGTGATTTCACGTATCGTCTTCTCTAACCTGTCCCACCACCCGCCCCTGCCACCCAGTTCACACTAGGCACCCAAGCGTCCCTCCGCTCTGTTCTTATCGTCTTCACGGTTTTCCTGTTTAATGACTACAGAGAAATTCTTGAAAAAGGTTTTCCATGATGTCACTAATTATCCAGTCCATGATTGAAGAACACTTGGCTTCTGATTTTGCGGTTATAAATCACTGAGGGAAAAAAAAAGTCATGAATATAGCTTTTTCCCTTTTAGGATCACTTTCTTAGGATCAAGTCTCCAAAGTGGGGTTTCATAGGTAAAAATCCATGAATACTTCTTCAGTTTTAAATATAATACTGTCAAAGTTTTGTGATAACATCGTTCTGATTATAAAAGCGATCAGTGACTCACTGAATAATATTTAGAAAATATTGGAAAGTATCAAAAATAAAAATCGCGTGTAATCCCTTTAACCCAACCACTGCTCACATGTGTTGGAGTTCCTTCTAGTGGTTTTTCCTGTGTCTGTATTAATATGTGCATCTATTTAAAATTAGTTGTATTATGACAAGAAGAGTGGGCTTTCTAAAGGAGCAGTTACACATGTTACTAGTCTCAACTAAGACAGATAAGTAATTCAAGTATATATCAGAGGGGTCTTGTCTGTGAAGGAGGCTCTGGGGCTACCCTCATTGTTTCGATACACCTGAAGCCTCCTCCCCATCGCCCACCTTCTGTTAAAGGCCATCTCTGCCCTCCCTGCCAAAAGGACCCTTCTCTAGCATTCGGCATTCCTATCAGAGCCTGGCTGCACTCATGCCGGGGCATATTCTAAAATCAGCGTGCGAGAGGTCTGTGAAGTGTTGCCAGATAGACCTTCAAAAACCCCTAAGGAAGGGGCACCTGGGTGGCTCAGTGGGTTAAAGCCTCTGCCTTCGGCTCGGGTCGTGATCCCAGGGTCCTGGGATCGAGCCCCACATCAGGCTCTCTGCTCCGCAGGGAGCCTGCTTCCTCCTCTCTCTCTGCCTGCCTCTCTGCCTAGTTGTGATTTCTCTCTGTCAAATAAATAAAATATTTAAAAAAAAAAAAACCCCTAAGGAAGGTGCCTGAGTGGCTCAGTTGGTTGGGTGACTGCCTTTAGCTCGGGTCATGATCTCAGAGTCCTGGGATAGAGCCCCATGTTGGACTCCTGGCTCAGTGGGAAGTCTGCTCCTCCCTCTTCCCCCGTGCTCATGCTCTCGCTCTCTTTCTCTCTCCCTCTCTCTCAGATAAATAAATGAAGTCTTTTTTTAAAAAACCCTAAGGAAGACCCCACATTGGAGAATAACATAATGCCCCCAATAAGTCCAACCAGCTAGTTTTCCTCCAGTGTGAGAACAGATCTCTTTCTCTGGTTGGATCTCAAAGGGGCCATCCATTTGAACATGCAAATCCCTGACAGTAAATTCACACACGGGCTCCCAGAGTGAGAGGTAAGTGGGAGCTAATGCTGATGGAAGGATGGTCTCCATCACGTGTGCTCATCTGGTGGAGTGATGTAAAGAATCAGCCTCACTATTAAAGTGGTATCCATTCTCTCTCCTTCTTTCTTTCCTCCTCCTTGTTTTCATTCGCATTGTTTATAACTGAATCCACATAGGTTTGTTGTAAGGAGAGGCCATTACAGTTATTCAGCCTGACTTGAATATGGCTTGGGATGGGATTTAGCTCGGTGGGCCACGCATCTCTTTCTCTGGATGTCTGGAGTCACCTCGTGTGGAGGTGGGACCAGCTTCTCCTCCAGCTCTGCTCATTCATCCCAGCTGCATCTCTGGGAGCGACGGAGAGCAGCTCTTCTTCTCCCTCTCCCCTTGAAAGCCTTCCTGAGTCTGTAATATGGCGGAAGCCAGTCTCTCTGCAGCCTGAGCTCCCACAGCCTGCATTCCAGATTTATGCATGGCACCTGGGGAAGCAATGATGCAAGCCAATATGAAGTCCAAGTACATCATCATTTATCTGTGTTTGGATTTGGTTTGGGGTTTTATTAATGACAGAAGATTTGATTAAACAAAGTTTACACTATAACCAACTCCAGCTGGCTCCAAGCATCAATGGGAAGCCCCAATTCCCCTGATATTGTCCTTTTGTCCTTTTCCCTCACAGTTTCTCTTCCAAGTCATTTTCTCTGAATCTGATAATGCTGAGGTCATTTCATCTCATTTATTTTAAGGGCCAGTCTGGCACTCCCAGCACGGCAGCTCTGTGTTGAAGGATTTTGTGTTGAAGATGTTGTGTACCCTGGGATGTGGCCTTATCCTAACCTATGGAATGAAATCACTGTGTCATCCTGCCAAGGCAATGTTATCATTGGGTTTGGGCTCAAATTTGGCATCTTTCCAGCAAAACTCATATTCTAATGGACTGTTGATTGAAACATTGTCAGGATTATCTTGTAAGGTTACCAGAAGCCAGTTCAGTGAAGTCTGGGTTCTTTAGGGTGGGGGGTGGGGGGCTTGCTAATTATAAATGGCCCCGATTACCTGTTGCTTGGGCTTTTCCTCTAGGCTGAGGAGTGTGAGTCTGTGATTCGGGCGGGGATTCCTTCCACCTCCCTACAGCTGAGGCTGAGGCCATCTTCAGAGTGTTCCATCAATCTCTCTCTTTCTTCCATCCCCTGCTCTCTCTGGTTCCTCTCCAGGCTTCTCTCCCTCTCCTTGCTATTGCTCCTTTACCCCATGGGGCTCCTTCTTCATCCTCCTTCTGCTCTGCCCGCTCCCTTCCTCTCTCTATGATACCGTTGACTCTGGAACTGTCCACTTACAGGTGGACTTTTCTTGATGAACACAGTACAGCACTGTAAACGTATTTTCTCTTCCCTCTGATTTTCTTAAGTACCTTCTCTCTTCTCTAGCTCACTTTATGGTTAAGAACATAGTATGTGGGGGCGCCTGGGTGGATAACAAGCCTCTGCCTTTGGCTCAGGTCATGATCCCAGGGTCCTGGGATCGAGCCCCGAATCGGGCTCTCTGCTCAGCAGGGAATCTGCTTCCCCTCCTCTCTCTGCCTGCCTCTCTGCCTACTTGTGATCTCTGTCAAATAAATAAATAAAATCTTTAAAAAAAAACAGAACACGGTATGTGATACAGGTAACATACAGGATATATGTTAATCTACTGTTCATGCTCTTGGCAAGGGTTCTGATCAACAGGAGGCTATCAGTGGTAAAGTCCTGGGGGAGTCAAAATTTCGTGTGGATCTTCAACGGCATGAGGGGTCGGTGCCCTTAACCCCCACCTTGTTCAAAGGTGGGCTGGACTCTATCTTTGTCAGGCCACTTCTTCAGTTTCCCTCGATAAAGACATCAGGTTTCCTAAGGGTAGGGCGAATCCTAGCTCACTTCGTTTGTCCTGCAGGTGTTTGGCTGGTCCGATCCCATCTGTTCAGGACTCATCTATTCATGTCACAAACACCCCTCAGACTCCAGCTGATGGGAAATGAGAAAGGCGTTTTCTCCCTCTGCCCCTGACCAGGGCTCGGCCCCAGGCTGGCCTCTAATTGGAAACAGCAGGTCCAGCACCAGAGCCAGACCCGTCCTGGTGCCAGCATTATTCAGAGCTCCCATGGTGCCCCACGGGGATTGGGCCAAGCCACTTAATTCATGGCCAGTGTGTGCCATTCTGATGTGTCTGCCAAAATGTCGCTGTCGACCCGTAGGTGACAGCCGTTGCTAACTGGTAAAGAGCCTTCCTGTGCTTTGCACTTTCCTGCTCATGCTATTCTCGAGAAGTTAAAAGACGACAGATACCCTGTGTCCTTTAAAGAGGGCTTCTGGAGGCAGCAGGCCTGTGGGCTAAAGAGACTGTCCGATTTTCACCCCAGAGCATCAGATGGAAATCCCCGATCTGGTGTACACATAGCAGCAGCATGATTCCTCCTAGGTATTCTGTTTTTCATAGAGGGAGTTTCTCATTCGTCTCGGAAAAAAACATTTCACCTTTTAACAGTGAAAACAACCATGTCTGCCTAAAACAAACAAACAACAAACAAACCAAAAGAAACACCAAAAAAACAGAAAAAAAATCAAAAAACAAAAAACACTGTTGGTAACTCAACTCCTTTTTTTCTTTGCCTTTCGATTGACTTCTATTGTATAAATAGTCACTGCTGAGAGCTTGAAGCCTGGACAGTTGGACCCTGATTGAGTAATTCACACAGTTCTGGGAAATAAAGTCAACAATTCACAGGCTGAATCCACTTTGGAACACTCATGCACCAAGGACCCTTGATATTCGATCTCTCTGCGTTTCTGTTCAGTGTTTATTGCTTTCTACCCATCCCTCAAACCAAAGTCATAGCTTGGTAATTTCTTGTTTTAGAAAGTGACAAAGAGAGCAGGCAGAGAAAACACTGTATATTTTGGACTAAAAATGAAATCATTAGGGTAAGTTTCTATTCTTAGTGACTGGAATTTTACTCTGGTTTTGATTAAGCTCAACAATGATATTATATTCGATGTTTTCCTGTAAATGTATGAGATGGTTTTCTATTGCATGTCCATGAATGGAAATATTAACAGACTCTACTTGGCCCCATCAGCCTCTGGCTTGGTCTTCACACCCAAAAAGTCAACCAGCAGAGAATCCTATCGCAGCCCAGAGAGAGGAGTTCCTGTCTTGCCTGTGGCTATTGTTCATGGTCTCACAATTAAGAGTAAAATTATATCCAGAAAATGTATGAAAGTAAGTGGAATAGCTACATTCCAATGTCTATAAATTACTCAGGAAGAAACAACTGTACATTCTAAGCATCCATCTTCTGTGCCTCCATTTTTTAAAGATTTATCTTATTTTGGCAGGGGTGGGGTAGGGGTAGAGGGAGAGAGGGAGAGAGAATCTGGAGCAGACACCGCACTCAGCAAAGAGCCCAATGGGGGACGCAGTCTCACGACCCTGAGATCCTGACCTGAGCCCAACCAAGAGTTGGAGCCGCTGTGCCGACATTTCTGTCAGAAGAGTTGGTCTTTCCAGAGTCCATTTCTTGGTGGTTAGAGTATGTCAGCGAGGAGGGAAGAATGGTTTATGGGTTCCCTAGAAGTTGTGAACAATGAGAGTCTTCTAACAGACAAGTGGAGAAGTCTGGGTTTTTTATAAATAGAAAATTATAGATGTCAGCATTAGATTTTGAAAAGCAGGTAGGTAAATTCGGGACTAAAAAGTACGTGAGAAGTAATGGAATGGCTACCTCCCCCTATCCATCACCCATAGCACAGAAGCAGAAATCAACACTCAGTGCAACATCCAGAGGACGAAGCTCTCGCTCCTTTGAATGGTCAGGTTTGTTAGCAATCTAGAGCAGGTGTGGAGGAGGGTACCACAGAGCTAGAGGCCTGGATTTTTGGGCGTCACATCACCCACTAAGCCATGTCACTTGCACTTGTCCACCTCATGCTGAGCTAAAGTTACCTTATCTGTAAAATGGGGATAATACTGAGCTCAGAGATTTCTAACAAGCATTTTAAAAGGTAATATATGGAAAGCCCTCAGTAGCGTATCTGGTACATAAGACACCATAAATGTTCCATATTATTAGTGATGGTAGGTGTATTACTTCCAACCCATAGTTTATGTGAGGTACTTAACATATTTTTTTTCCCATTTTATTTATTTTTTCAGCGTAACAGTATTCATTCTTTTTGCACAACACCCAGTGCTCCATGCAAAACATGCCCTCCCCATTACCCACCACCTGTTCCCCTTCAAAACCCTCAGGTTGCCCCAACCTCCCACCCCTGACCCTTCAAAACCCTCAGGTTGTTTTTCAGAGTCCATAGTCTCTTATGGTTCGCCTCCCCTCCCCAATGTCCATAGCCCGCTCCCCCTCTTAATCTCACAAAACAAACTGGGGGTTGCTGGGGGGAGGTGGGATTGGGAGAGGGGGAGCGGGCTACTTAACATATTTTAATACATCATATCACATTACATTTAATTTTATACCTAGCATAGAGGTAATTCTGTCTTTATGAATGCCTCTCAGATAGCCTAAGGGAGAGGCCTAAGGGAATCTTGGGGTACTTCTATGCCACTCCTGCCTTTTTCCCTCCCCACCCCAAGCCCAGACTCAAATTTCCAGTGTTGGTATACTCACCCTTGGCTGAGGAAGAAGCATGCCAGGGAGTTGGCCAAGCCTCCTCCTAGGACAACTGGCAGGTCCCTTCTCCTGCTGGCACAGAAGGTGGGGAGAGAGCCATCCTTGGACTCTGAGGGAACTCCTCTCTTACCAGTGGGAGCCAAACACTACTATGGAATAGGACTAGTCAGAGGAGTACCTCTTTCTGGAGATTGACAGGAGGGGTCAGAGAGAGCTTTCTGTCCCTGCAGGGGCCTAAATACAAAGTCCATTTGTCTTCAGATGTGAGGAAAAAGAAACCCTCAAAGATGTTGGCAAAAACTGTACACTTATCCTTACTACAATGCATTAGGCAAATGGAAGAACCTGCCTCATTTTGGAGAACCAAGGTACCTAATTCCTCATTTACCTTTGTGAATTTGTGTGTGTGTGTCTAGAATGTCCTTGGGACCATCATGGATATTCCTCTTTTGAGGTGATTTTATCAAGGTCAAACTGAATAATGTTGTCATCTACATTATTAGCTGTACAAAGATAAAAACAACAACAACACAACAAAATCACAGGTGAAAGAAGGGGCGGGGGGAAGCAGCTTCCAAAATAGGTACTGGGAAACATATAATGGAACAGACATGAAAGCAGAAATACTAATTTCTAGACCCAGCTCTATTCACCACTCCATTGGAAGTTCTATGGACCTGAACAATTCATTTAACTACTCTGGAGAGCAGAGATAACCCCCAGGCATGTCTCTCTTCTGGCTCTGCTGATTCTATTGACAGCCTAAGAGGAGGTCTTGGGGAACATTGGCCAGACTTCCCTGACTCCAGAAAGTTCTTTAAGCCTTTCATGGTGGGTGGTGGTAGTCATGGTGATGGAGGAGCAGTAGTCATGGTGGTGGAGTGGGTTGGAGAGAAGGCTGCCGTGCTCCATGGATCTGAATGAGAGACATGACTGGGACAGATGCTGTGATGGGTTTTAAGAAGTGGGCAGAGTGGTGGGCAGTGAGGCACTAGGACTTAATGGGTCCAAGTGCACAGGTCCAAGCCTGTAACTCCCTGTGCCTTTCAAGATGATTCCTCTACCTGGGACGGTGGAAGCAAAACAGACATGCTGAGGCAGATAGATACACACTATTCTCCTGGTTGTGACTTTGTGGGGCGGGGGGGGGGGGGGATTGTTTGCTGAAATTTTTAAATTTGTTTTAGTTTTACATTTTTACTTATTTTCTTTTTTACGCTACAAAATAGTTCAATTCTGTATTTTGGGAATATGGAGATTCTGTGGAGAGAAGGAAAAGTTGAAGCAGTTAAATCGAGAGCCGGGACTGCACGTGGACAGAGTATAGGCACAGAGGAGAGCCCTTCTTGCACAGAGCAGACCACAGTCTGGCTCAGGCAGAGTTTAAAAACAGCCGAGGTTAATGCATGATTCCACAGGCTAGGGAGGCGCCCTGGGACAGAGGTGAGAGCGGGAGCCAGGCCTGGTGGCTGGGGCCCAGAAGGAGCTGAGACAGTCAAGTGTCCTCTTTCCTGAGGACAAAAGGCAACACACTCTAGACTAGACTAGACGTCCGCCATGATGGCGGTTGAGTCCCTGGAAGGCCTGAGAGGTGCAGCTCCCTGCACAGACAGAGGCCTGGCGTCAGGAACCCAGAGGATTCACAGAGAAAGGAGTGAAGTACTAACAAATGGTTTTCATTATCATCACACGGCCTCCACCCTCGTCTGTATGTGTGTGCTTTGGTTTTTTTCTCTTTTTTTCATCTTTTCCTGGGTTGTAACTAAACAATGAGGTGATTGCCATCCCACTGGATTGCACAATAGGACCAGTGGCTGGGTTGGAGCATAGCTTTCCCCCAAATAAATTCTGGACAAGAGACATGAGCAAGCTGGAAAGACGGAGTTGATTCAATACCTGTATATACTTTTTAGTGGTGGTGATGGAGGCGGGATGAGGGTCCTGGGAGAGCTAAGACTTAGTTCCTCAGCAGTGCACCTGTCAGCCCACCAATGGGACATTCTCCTTCTTCAATGAAGTGTCACCAAAATGAAAGGGGGGGCTGACCCAGTGATCCAGGAATATAAATTGGGACCACTTGCTCTTTCCCAATATAATAGGAAATAATGATTTACTTTGAATAAGCTGGTGCAGCGGTGGGAAGGGTTTTTAGTTCTGTTTAATAAACATTCCCTAAGTGCCTACTCTGGGACAGCTCATGGTTCGAAAAACACCGAAGACCTCAAGAAGTCAACACTCAAGCAGATGCCACCGTTTGTCCCCAGCCCCTTGGAAACCTGAGGATCAACTGAACCGCGAGGATACCTCCGTTTTGTAGTCTCCTTGTGATTCACCCTCCCAGTGAGGCAGCGATGACCCTAAGCAAAGATGCTATCAGGTCTATGGGGCCTGGCCCGTTTTCCTGATGGCCCAAGAGCACTGTGCTCCCCAAACTGTACTCAGGGCCAGAGCGGCTTCCTCCCTCTGACTGCCACGTGGCTGGAGAAAATGGATCATTCCAAAAACAAATGTTTCAGTTCGTTACTCAGCAGTTTTGTTGAGAAATGATTGTAGATAATCATCTTGTAGCTGCAGACCGAGCGTTTTACGCTTGCTCAGATGGGGCCACTGAGCATGCGCGTGGCCGGCCCTTCCAACCAAGACTGGGGCAAACAGCAGGATCCATCCTGCGGGAGGTGCCCCGACGGGGACGTGAGATGGGCGCAAGGCATTGCTTTCACTTCCGCGCCCAGCCTGCAGATAACTCATGCCTAGTTCTGGCTGGACGTCTTTAATGATAGTCATTAAAATGCCTGATCTTTATGTAGGACGAACTAGGTGCCGGGCTCTGGGCAAAATGCTCCTTCTGTTTAATCCTCTCAATAACCCCACATGGAAGATAGGATTATTATTTGGAGGGGCGACACCAAGTCACAAAGAGGTTAAAGCACTTGCTAAAGGTCACACAGCCGATGAGGGGTAGGACTGAAATGCACCCAACCCTGGGCCAAGGGAAGGATCTGGACTGTAGAGTCACTGGTGGCCCTTTCTTTACAGCTCTTGCAGTCTGTCATTATGTAAAATCACAACTGAGATTCTAAATTAGTTTATAGTTCTTTGGTTCTTAAACATCCAAATTTACTTTTAGAAATAGCAGGATGCGTGGCTGGTGTGTGTGTATGCACGCAGGCACATGCGTGTGTGTGCGTGTGTGGTAGTCGAGTGGGTCAAACTGTCTGCCCTCATCTGTGGAATTTCTAATTACCCACAGTGTTCTGGGTCCCCAGAGATGGATGCGTGCTGTGAGTCTCTTGTTAGCTCTGGACTAAATTGCAGCAGGGCAGACTTTTCCTTTTGTTCATGATGTCATGGGCAACTAACACCTAAAAGAAGAAACACTGGATTGGGAATGTTCTGAAATATAATTACATGAGAATCAAGGGGCTTTTGAAGGGACAGCAGGTTTTCATCTCTTCGGACCTTTTTCCTAAGGTAATGAAAGAGCTAGATGAAACTCCTTCAAATAAGCTGAAAAAATGCACGTCAAACAGCCTCATTATAGTTAACCACCCCAGTGACATTCCAACATCCCCCATCAAGGATATACGTTACCGTGCGATAGGAACCTGCTCAGGACTGCGATAGTTAAAGCCATACACAGGAAGTAGCTAGAACAGCATAAAGCCCCCTGACAAACACACACATGGAAGTAAATTCTTTGTTTCCAGCTCTTATCTTAGCCTCAGGTTCCCCAGGGTTTGCCTGTGCTGCATGCCTGGGCAAAACATGGCTGAGTTATCTCTTTCGTGCCTTGAGTCAGATTTTCTGGGTGTGAAGTCAGCAGACAAGCCAGGAAATGTCAGTGCGGAAGAGTGAGGGAGCTGGAGACACGGTGGCAGCTGTCACTCCAGACTGGTGTGGTATGGGAAAGTGTCTGACTCATCTTTGGGACTCAGTTTCCCCTTGTGATGTGTTTCGTGCTGGCTGGTGTGATCCAGGTGTTCATGGATGCAGGGTGGTCAAGGTGCGACTGTGTTTGCAGAGACGGGAGTCCAGCTGCTCAAACAGAAATGGCCCTGACTTGTGGACAAGTGTGGGTTTCCCAAGGACAAGGGAGTATGTCTCACAGACGAGTGAGTGTATCTCCTGGGCAAGCATGGGCATCTCACGGATGGGTGAGTGTATCTCACAGGCACACGTGTCTCATGGACGAGTGTGTCTTATGGACAAGCCTGCCTCACAAACAAGTATGGATGTCTCACGGACAGGTGTGGGTGTCTCATGGACCAGTGAGGGTGGCATTTTACTGGGATTATTACATTCAAGTCCTACAGCTCGTACCTTATCCCTCACCAATTGAACGATGGCCTGCCTGCCTTTAAAAGCCCTAGAACACTGTGTCTGCCAGGCCAGGACTTTTCTTGGTCTGTCTCAGAACTGTGGATCATTAGCTTGTCTTTATTTCTGAAGTTACATCTGAATTGCATTATAGACTTATGTGCTGTAACGTTGCTTGACCTAGTGCTTGGAAAACATACCACACACTGAGAGGAAAAGGCTAGCTCAAGAGGAGCTGAGGACATTTAATCCTATAAAGCAAGTAGAAGGAAGAACTTGGATCCGGGTTAGCATTCACCGGTGAGGTTTTGTTTGCATTCATGCGTTCCTTCCCAGGTGGTCACCCGAGGTCTGCTGTGGGTTAGAAACCTCGCTAGGTGCTGGTGTTATCAAAAACTACCTTTGACTCCAACCAACCCGAGAGCCCTTTCTCCCCAATACTTCTGTCTGCTCTTAGTCCCAAGTCTGGGAATGGCAGGCAGGCAAAGGCCAAAATGAAGGCTGAAAGAAATGGATCTGTTTCTTGTGGTTTAAGGATCAGCCAGTTGGAACCAAGGAGATGTTTTCTTAGGGTTGCAGAGAAGTTTGAAAAGCGATTGGATTGATTTTGGCACGGAAATGTAGATTATAGATATAGTGTTAGTATTACTAAGCCGACGGGCTATAGTACGAGGACTGTTATTTAGCTGTACGTTCTTGCAAAAGTACGCTGCCCTCAGCTCTGTAGTGGAAGGCTGCTGTGTGTTTGTATGTCGTATCTCCCACCACCACATCAATGTTCTAATTGCCCACACTTTGAAAACCTCCCTGCGGTGTTGGCCTTGCACAGCTCATGACTCCAGTCAGGTAAATACCATGCAGACTGTGGCCAGCCACACACACCAACAGGCCATGCACACCCGTAGCAACTTCTCCTTGATTCTGAAGCTCGAGGTCAGCCCGTCTCGGTGGTTTCCCCCCCTTAAGCTGCCCGACTCTCTGGAGAAATGCCAGGGTTTTGTAATTAACCTCAGAGTCTCCCAAAGAGCCAGAGGACCATTTATCTTTTAGAGAAACGTGGCAGGGCACTCTAGAATTGTTAGCACTGAACCTTTCAGTCAAAAAGAATAGCGGTTTTGCTGAACCTTAATGTCTTCCTAAGGCCTTGGTGCCAGATGTGCTATTTTCCTATTGGACTTGCCAAAACCACTAAATAGTTAAAACACATCAAATCATCTCTAAGTGGCCAAAATTGAGTGCCCTCCCCACCCCACCCCCTCAAAAAAGAGCTCCTAGTCAGCAAACCTCACGGTCATGTTCCATACTAGAAAATTTCTGATTAGGCTAAAAATTAGGAAAACAGACTTAACACGAAAGACTTCAAATTTCTTTTTTGCCTACAGGCTCAGAGTAAGAACTACCAGAGAAAGGAGAGAATCAAGAGGGGGAATGGCCACAGCAAGAGTACCAACTATGATTACTGTTATACCCTCAACTACATGCTTTTAATGCCCGACATCCCCAGTGAGTTTTCCCAGCACAGAGCTCTGGCAGGTGGAAGCGAGGAGAAAGGAGGCTGCAGTCGCGCCAGTTGTTTTGGCATCTTTGATGTGGCTTAAGCTGCTCTTGGAACTAAGCATCGCATCTGAGCACGTGCGAGGAATGGTCCAAGAGGTCTTTTTGGTCAAGCATCCCCAAATCTTTGCCAGCAAATAATCCTTGGGCTTAAACATAAGCTACCATAGCTCCAGCCACCAAACGACATTTTAAGTGGCATGCAAGGAGTAAAAAGAAAACCTTCCAATTCACGAACATCAATTATATCTAGATGGTTGGCCAGGCAGAGGGTGGAGAGTCTGGAAGTTGGATTCTTGTTGCCTAAATGTGACCACATCTGCACTTTACATTTTCTGAGATATATTAATTTCTTGATAATTTCTCTTAATTGCTAGCTCATCAAAGCCGATGTCAAGCTTCCTGTTCATCCTGTATAGCAGTGGTTCTCGGCTTTGGTTTTTTTCCTGGGAACTCCTCAGGAATCTTTACAAAATACTGATCCCCAGGCAGCGCTCTGGAACAGTTAAGCTGGAACCTCTGGAGATGGGAAGGGTGTCAGGGGGTTTGGAAAGCTCCTTGCGTAATTCCAGTGGTCAGCCAGGGTGGTGAGCCACTGGGGGAGGAGGGCAGTGGAAAAGGGAAGCGAAGAGGTTAGATGAGATCTTCCACAAAGTTCAAGCTTGGAGGACTTTGCAGGATGCTGACCGACAATCAGCAGGTTGTTAGCTGATGCCCGTTACTCCCTGATAACTCTCCAGAGACTTCCTCAAACTGTATATTAAGTTGAATTTTCAACTATTGGCCATTATCTAAGCTCCTTAGCTGAAATTGACCAAAAGGTCTCATTGAGACCTTAAGAAAGTGAAGGGGACACTGAGGCAGGAAACAACAGAGAGATATTGAAGTGGGCTTAATCTCAGGGGGCCCCAGAAGAACCTCTAATTCTAGCTGACTTGAGGCTGGTTGTTCTAGGGTTCTGGGGTCATGGTCTACACATAAGATGGACTATAATATGGGAAGTTCCAATCAAGCAAGCCATCCACGGTAGTAGGCTTACTCTGGGTTGACCCTCTCGCTTGGTCCCGGATCCCTCACCCCATGGGAAGGCTGCAGACAGAGGAGAGCCAGAGTAGACCCACAAAAGCAGTGATTCTCGAGCTTAGGTGTGCACAGAATCACCCTTGGGGCTGTTAAAACACACATGACAGGGTCTCACTCAGCATTGCTAGGTCTGTGGTGGAGCCTGAGCATTTGCATTTCTAGTAAGTCCTAAGATACTCCTGATATTACTACGGCCCACACTTTGATAATCACTGCCTTAAACATGAGACCCTGGACAGACTAGGGTTGTCCTGGTCTGCAAGAGGTACAAGAGTATTCCGTCATGCCCTGGAAGAAGGAATGGAATGTGGGTCTGCAATGAACTTGGCTTTATTTTCATGCACATGTGAAAGGGTGAGAACCATCTGATTAAGTGATTGCCTCATGAGAACAGAGTTTTAAAATAGATAAGCCTTAGGGTTGCTTGTCCCTCATATCTTTGCATTAGAAATTGGTAATATTTAAATCAGATTTAATTTTAGAGCTCTAACCTTCACTCGCATAAGACTAAACACAATAACAGCAGCATCTATGAAAATCATTTAGTGTTCAGTATTCTGGACAGGGTATTGTTCTCTCCAGCAGCAAACTGTACCTACACTGGACAGGAGAAGGCCAAAGGCATAGGGGATGCTAGACAGGGTCTCAAATATAGCACTCAGCCATCTAGCTTGGCAGGTGACCCTGGTGCACCAAGGTGGCTTGGCCTAGGTGGCATCAATAGGGCGAGGGATCTTTTTGTGATGGGTCTATAGCAAACCCCTGGGAAGACAGATCTGCCTGGATGTTGTGGGATTTTTTAATTGAGATCAACCTTCGCTCTCCTTCTTATCACCTAAACTGGAGGCCATCCTGGCTTGTAATGGAATATCCAGAATATTTCCAGAGAAAGTCACTCTTACTTGCCTGGCTATTCCGTAGAGGGAAAGTGGTCACCTTTTATGTCACACAGGAAGTAATAGTCTGTGGGCAGGCCACTGCAGTGAGCTCTCCAAGCTCATAAGCACCTGCTACTATAAGTAGGATGGGTATAAGACCCATCACTGTTCCTTTCCCCATGCCGTGTTGTACCTCTAGCCAGTTCTTGAACTCTGGCGGATCTATGATGCCTTTCCTTCCTTTCTTCCCTGATGAACTTCTATTCATCCTTAAGAACCCTGCTCAGATGTTACACCCGCCATGAACCTATGTCTCTGGTTCATCTGGCCAGATGAAACTAGTTCCTCCTTCGATTAGGTTTCCATATCATATCAGATATACATCATACTTATCACACTGTGCTTTGAAGGTGTGTTCATGTGTTTGCCTTTCCTCACCTCTAGGTTATTTGCTCTTTGAAGTTAAATATTATTTTATATTCTTCTTTGTGTCATTAGCACATAACATAGTGGCTGGCATAGGGCCTGCAAGTTTTACTGTTTAATTAATGAGAAAAAAAATAAGAGACTCTTAATCTCACAAAACAAACTGAGGGTTGCTGGGGGGAGTGGGGTAGGGAGAGGGTGGTTGGGTTATGGACATTGGGGAGGTAATGTGCTATGGTGAGTGCTGTGAAGTGTGTAAACCTGGCGATTCACAGACCTGTACCCCTGGGGCTAATAATATATTATATGTTTATAAAAAAAAACAAAATTAATGAAAAAAATAATTCGAGTGTTTGGGTGGGAGAAAGCATCACTTAAGAATCCAGTAGGTATAGAGGCCAGAAAAGATGAATTGACATCATAGAATCACAGATGATCAGGGCAGGAGAATTTAGCTATCATCATAGTAGTTCCTTGTCTTCTGGAAGAGGAAGCTCAGAGATGCTTAACTGTGAGTTCCAGTCAAATGGTCAGTCAGTCTTGGCCAAATACCCGGATGAAGAATTTGTGGACTGGATCCAGACTCTCTTTCCCAGGAGCCCACCTATTACCCCGGGGACAGGCCATCCTCCTCCAGTACTAAACCCAACCCCAAGAAAGCATGACAGTGTACTTTGCCACAGAGTCTAACATTTTTAAAAAGTGTTTAGGTAAATTTCCATATCTGGACTTGAATCCCAATTGATTGTGGGAAGGTTTTCCTGGTGCTTCTGAGGCAAACAGAGGCAAACTCTCTTGAAGAGAGTGGGTAAGGAAGAGGAATGGAAATATCCCAGTCCTTAATATCACGATTTCTAACAGCAGAAAAACCACTCCAGATGCTCTTTCTACCTCCCTGTCCTCTACCTCCTGTATGTGATTAGGAACTTGGTGGCTTCATTGACTTTTGCTTCTGTAGTACAATATGAGAGGGAGTTAAAGGGAGAAAAATGATGGAGGTCCATACTGGAAAAAAACGTGATGTGGAAAGGGGTTTTTGGAATTGGAGAGTTATTATAAACAGGAAGGATACAGATGTCATTCTAGAACTTTTTTGGGGGGTGGGGACTCAATCCTTCACAAGTGCTACAATAGACATAATAATTCATTCACTCATTCGCTAAAAATGTTGTCATTCTCCAGCTTAAAGCCCTCCACTCCCTACCCCTTCCCCTTAGGATAAAACCATCGTTCAAGCTATGTCTTTGCAGACCTAGTTCCTTTACCTCCCCATTCATTTCTCCACATGTTCAGCAATTTTGACTTGTTTCTACCTCAGGGCCTTTGCACTTGCTGTTCCTTCTGCCTGGAAAGCTCTCTCCCTCGTTCCTTTTCATTCTTCAGATCTCAACCTGAAGACCACTTCCTCCAAGAACTCTTCACTGAGCAAACTGTCTACAGGATCTCCTCGCTACACCCCGCAGTCTGTTCATCATACCTTGTGTATTTCCTTCATGACATGTAAAGAATCAGAAGATATGTTTTTTTATTTATGTAAGACTGTAAGCTCCATAAGAGATGAGACGCTGTCTGTCTTATTCACTGCTGGGTCCCCAGCACCCAGATCAGTGCTTAACAAATAGCAGGTGCTCAGGAAATATTGCTGAATGAATGAAGGAAATACATATATACAAGGTTTATAGAAGTGAGAAGGGAACAGAAAACTTCCATTGCTTCTAGGAACTACAACCTAAACGCGAGTAGTTTTTTTTTTTTTTCTCATTGTATCATCTATTTATCTTCCGAATGATAAAATTTGACTTTTGGCGGGGCGCCTGGGTGGCTCAGTGGTTTAAGCCTCTGCCTTCAGCTCAGGTCATGATCTCAGGGTCCTGGGATCGAGCCCCACATCGGGCTCTCTGCTCAGCAGGGAGCCTGCTTCCGTCTCTCTCTCTGCCTGCCTCTCTGCCTACTTGTGATCTCTCTCTCTGTCAAATAAATAAATAAATTCTTTTAAAAAAATTAAAAAAAATAAAAATTTGACTTTTGACATGATTCTCTGAGAGTCACAACCCAATTCCGTAAGAGTTTTCTGTTCTCTATCCCGTGGTCAGGTTATAATATTTGCCACCATTACTCATTTGGATCTTTATCAGAGTACCAACTTGGTCTCAATTGTCAGGACTTCTTCTTCCATATAATTTATCTTAAGTTGGGCCATCCCAAGTTGGGTCTACTACATTTGCATGTGTGTAAGGCACAGAATAATTTCTGGTTTGGTGCTGAGTCAGGGTCTGCTGGAGCAGGGCGCTGGGGCAGGACAGCAAGCTCCTCACTGAGACCCATGGGTTGCATCCAGGCAGAAACCAAGCACTTTGGCACAAGAATGGGAGGCAGGGGCCACTGTAGGTCTGTGCAAGGTCAGCCCTGGCAATTTCAGTAGCTAGACTCTAGGTCCTTCCTGGGTGCTGATGCCAATAAAGACCCAAAACTCAGGGAATAGGGTTTGTCCTATTGGCACAACCCTGTCTAGGACGTGTACCCTATTGTACCCTCCTGCCTAGGGTACAGCTATCCACCTGCTAGAGAATATGGTAAAGCGCCCATCTAATGCCAGCTCTCTCATCCCACAGAGTCCTGGCCCGTGGTCGTGCAGTCCAGGGGGCTGGATGGCATGCTGGACCCAAGCTCAGCTCAGCGTCTGGGCCCAATAACGGCTTTTCCAAGGGAGCAGCTTTCTGTCCTGGCCCCACCGAGGTAAGCACTTGAGGGGCTCCTGCCTCACCGAGGCTGCTGGCTCTGGAGCATCTGAGACAGCTGGACATGAACCCCAGGCTGAAGAAGGGGAGTCACATCTAACTGTTAATCAGCTGGGCTCTGGGATGGGCCTAGTGATCCAGCACATGTGGCCTTCATGCTCTCAGCTGGTCCTGTACCTCCAGGGACAGGTTAAGAGTCTGAGCTGTCCACCTCTGTAGTAACAGAACCCAGGACCTCCAACAGACAGAGAGCAGTGGTCAGACCCTCCACACAGCGCCTGGTCCGTCTGAGTAGGCAACCTTGTGAGATGAAGTATTCTTGATCACTTTCACGCCCTTGGCCATGGAGTAGAAGGTGGGGGAAGCTCCAGATCAGGGGACAGAGGCCAGCGCTGAGTTCCACTGTGGCTGGGTGTGTGCCCACTTCCGGGTACTTACTTTTACTACCTGTCTGTTTCCTCTCTGTACAACAGGAATCATAAGGCCTCCTCCCAGGTTTGTTGCAAAGGTTAATGAGGTACTTATGCCCAATAAAGGATAATAATGATAATTATGATCTCCCCTCATTCATTTTAAATGTGTGCCTAAGACTTCAGGCCAGTAGATCGTGTTCCCAGGAAAGCCGCAGGTGCCTGTACCCGCTAGTGCCTTCTGGCTGCATATTTCTATCATGGGCACTCTACGTGCTTTTGGACAAAATCTACCTGATGCCTAGAAACCTGATCAACCAAATAGGAAGATAATCGAATATCCAGGTGTTCCCCAGTGTCTGGATCTGTGGCACGAGGAAGGTAAAACTTACAGCCTGTTGAATGGAATTCTCATTCTGATGTTGGTGACCAACTCAGTGTAGCCATGGGTTCCAGTGCGTGTGCGGCCTCGGGGCTCTCTCCTCTGAAAGGTGCTGAGGCTGAGCGATGGGAAGCTCCCGTACGTGGAGCCCGCTACTCACTAGCTGCAGAACCCTTGGTCACTCAGACTCCCCAGCACCCATGTGTCCCCTCTGTCAAGTTCAAGGATTGGACTGGGTCGCTGGTTCTCAGAACACAGTCCTCGGCCCAGCGGCCCCAGTGTCACCTGGGGGCTTGTGAGGAGCGTCAAGTCTCGGGCCCCACCCTAGGCCTACTCGGTCAGAAGCTTGGGGAGTGGGGCCCAGCACTCTGCAGTTTGGCAGACAGTCCAGGTATTTCTGACGCCCTGAACCTCTGGACTTGATCATCTGCGATGTCCCTTCCGGTCCAAGCTTCCTCCCCGGGGAGAGGCCAGCAGAAGCGCTCACTGGGTTCTGTCCTGGCAATGCTGTTCTCTGCTGAGGCCTCAGGGGGACCTCCCTGGGGAGCTGAGGAGCGGCAGAAGGCCTCTCACATTCCACGCAGGTGCTGACAACTGGGGATGTCCCCATCTTTACACTGAAGACAGCAGCATGTTTACATAAGAGCAAGGCCAAGTGTACGTGGAAAAGGACCCTTGACCCACTCTCATAACATGGCGAGTGGGATGGAAGGGGAGGCTGGCTTTCCTCAGCCACAGGAACTTGGCCTCGCTAGCACTAATGATCTCGCTTCACTGACCCAGTCTCTGGCCCAGAATCACTACCAGCTCCAGGCACCACCCCTCTGAGGCAGGAATCCTCATACTCCCTTAACAGTGACCCACCACGGGTTCGGTCCCCAGGTGCTGTCAGCCCTCTGAGCTGCAAGGATGTGGGCCACCTGCTCAGCTGCGTCCAGCAGCTTCATCACCTCCCACGTGTAGCCTGAGTCTGTGTGAAGATCACTCACCAGGTGCAGGAAGTTTCTGTCATCACTGGAGCATAGGAACCATGGAAACCCACAGAATGTATCCCTCGTCCGAGAGGGCATGAAAGTTGGGGAGCCCTGAATAAAAGGCATCCCCCCAATACACATACACATGCATAGACATACACACTCTCTTAATCATATGTCCTCCATTCAGGCTAGGAGCAGTACAAATACAGAACATTCAGCCATGACACAAAACACATTCCCCCATGTGAGCCCTTAAGGCATCATCCCCAGCTGATCATTCAGCTGATAGGGCTCTGCTTCGTGAAGCCTCGATGAGGACCGCCTGTCGTGTCATCAGGAGAAAGGCTTCGAGGGTTGTTCTTAAAAAGAAAGAAAGAAAAGTCACTCCGTGGTTTTACGTCAACCAAGGAGAGAACGTTCTTTTGTAAACTGCGCTTTGTTCATCGTATCACTGGACTAGGAATCACACTCGTTTTTTTTCTTTTCTTTAGTTCTCCACTGATGATTTTTAAAAAGAAACACTTAATTTAAAAAGAAATAGCTGAAGGGGATTAAAGAGGACACTTACCATGATGAGCCCTGAGTAATGGTTAGAGTTGTTGAATCACCGTGTTATACACCTGAAACTCCTATAACACTGTTAACTTTACTGGAACTAAAATAAAAGGCTTAATGAAAATGAATAAATAAAAATATTTGATATTGTCCCTGACTAATGAGAAAATGTCAGACATGGCAATATTCTTACCTAAAAAAAAGAAACACGCCAAGAAGTATATTTTAAATATAAAAACTAAAGTTTTAAAAAAAGGTTATGGGGCATGTTATTAGGGGTGAGTCAATTAAAAACTTTAATGAGAGAACATTTCTAACATTTTCAAAAATCTTAACGAAGCAGTCTGTGCCTGATGCAACCCTCTCCCATGATGAAATGCCGTCCACTACCATGTGTTATCGTGACAGTGAACTGGAAGTCACCGTCGACGTTAAGAATTCAGTAGCACCTGCAGTGCTGGGCAGAGCAGTAAGCTGTATGGCTGCTGAAACTCAAAGCATGTCTGAGTTGAACGATTCCTCAAGAATCTGCGGTCGCGTGGAGAATTGAAGGAGTACAGAAGCAAGGGGCGCGTCCACACCCTCCCTGACTCTTAGAGCCGGAGTCACCTGTGAACACTAGGTCACCTGGACACAACGAAGAGTGGCAGGGTGCTTTTCTGCCTCCAGGGAGTTTGCCTGGGGGTGGGAGGAGATGAGAACACAAGGGCCCTAAGGCAGGACTAAGGAAATGCTTTACAGAAGTGGAGAAGGGAGAGAGGCTTGTCTCTGTGGAAACAGAAAAAGGCCCCCCCATGTGGAGGTGGTATTTGAGTTGGGTGCTAAAAGGTGATGCGAACAACTCCAACCAACAGAGGAGGGGAGCAGAAAAGGCACAGGGAGGGCGAGGGGGAGCATTCCTGGCCAAGAAGATGCTGAACTGAGAGGACAGCTGCTCCCCACTGGACCCTCTGGGCAGGGCCAGGTGATCAGAACGGGGCTTCAAGAGATTAAATGGGGTGGCTAGGGACAGTAGGCACTGAAAGAAGAGAGATGAGGGTCCAGGACATCAGTTGGGAGATGGCTCTGTGACCTGAACCAGGACCAGGAGGTGAGAATGGAAAGTACAATTTCAAGAGGTGCTCCCGGAATGGAACACGGAGGGCTGGGCGGAGGGCCAGGAGGAAGGAGTAGAGGCCAGCGTTGAGCTGAAGTTTGGAGCTGGTGCACAAAGGGATGGTGGTTCCAGGACCAGAATAAAGGAAAAGGTTGGAGAAACACATTTAGGAGGGGAGTATGGGGAGATGTTCACAAGAGACAGCCCCTGGGGAACTACACCGTAAACCATCAAGCGGTCCAAAACAGGGCTGCTGCTGTTGAGAGGGAAGTTGGGACTGATCATCCTGATGAGGAGTAGCAGTGTGAAGGTTTTTGCTTGGAATGCCTTGCTTTTAAAAAAATGTCAGTATCTGGGGACAGTCTCTGGAAGTTCAGAACTGGCTTTTGAAAGGGCAGTGGGGCTAGAGATCCCAGTCCCGGCATCAATCCCACAGAAGTCTCAGCCGCCTCCTTAGAAGAGGATGAGCTTACCAAGGGGGAGACTGGAGGAGAAGGTGGGAACCCCTGGTCATGGGAAATAGGGAGCAGTACGTCCCTTATTACCATCAAAACCCTAAAGTTTCGTGGTTTTCTTTTTCCATTTCCCCATCCAAATTCTAAGCGTTACTAATTCGGATATAAATGGATGAATTTTTGGTTTCATTTCTTCTCCCTTCTTCTATCTGATGAGAGATACCATGTATTGAGAAGAAAGAAAAGGAGCAAACCAAGGGGCTTAACTTAGCTGCCAGCCAACTGAATGCTCGGTTCTGTAGCAGTTGGCTGGACAGCTTATGCACCACACTATTAGCCAGCAGAACCAGCAGTGGGCTAAAGCCCAGATGTGCATAGCCGGCTGGAGGACTGGAGTAAACACCAGTGTTTTTTCAAAGTAACCCAAGAGAAAAGAATTTGGTGGTTTTATTCTTGGTATTTCACCAAAGAGCTGCCTATTTCCAGTGGGGATGGAAGGGGGAAGCACAGCATTGAAGAGGAGAATGCATCACTTTGAAACAGATTAGAAATGCACCCTGCAGCCAGAGCCACAAAATCCAAGAGAAGGCACCTACCACAGTGAAAAGAAGGCAGGCAGTGAGCTTCTCGGGCCGTCCCCTTCACTCCTTCATTCGTTCACCTTACACTTTTTGAGGAACTACTATGTGCCAGCACTTCACATGGCTCCAGGAATATTTAACTCTAAATGGCACAGCTTCTAAAGCACTCTCGGGAGACAGACACGTATGTGATTATCCATGGCACTAGGAAAGGTGATAGGGTTATGGGCAAGCCACCATAGAAGACAGGAGAGGGGCTCACCGAGGAAGGAGCAGCTAGGGCAGGTGGATGAGACCCGGCTCTGAGCTCCAGGACTTGTAGCCTGTGGGGAGACAGGCTGAAATCTCACAGGAGTAAGCTCAGAGAGCAAACAAGCAGCGGTGTGACTGAAGAAGATGAAGTCCTTGGCCACAGGACACTGGAATGACTCAGAAATAAGGAGATGTGTGCGCACCTTTCAATCCCGGCAGCATCCCTGTGAAATAGTTGTTATTGCCTGCTTTTTACCAATGAGGAAACGAAGGCTCAGAAAGATTAAGTGACTTCCCTCTGCTTGCAAGGAGCCAAGATGGGAATCTGAACAAGGTTTTCTAACTCCAGATCCAGTGCAGAATGGCCTGTGGGGGTGGGGATGGGAAAGGGGAAGGGATGGAATAGGAAGTTTGGGCCCCCTCTCTAGGAGACGTCACTAACCCTACCAAGATTTAGAGACGCTTCACAGAGGATGTGACATTTGATACCCATCACAGGTGTGACTGGGACCTCCACAGTTAGCTGCCCTGGGGGGTGGTCACAGGTGGGCAACTCTGGTACAGTGTGGAGCCCTGTCTGGGCTTGCTTGCGCTGCCTCTTGGGGACAGATGGATTTCTGCCATTTGCTGTATACTCACATAGGAGTAAATAATAAAAGGAAAAGGCATGTTTAAGAATGAAAGACAAGGGCACCTGGCTCAGTCAGTTGGGCATCTGCCCTCTGCTCAGGTCATGATCCTGAAGTCATGATATCGAGTCCCAAGTCAGGCTCTCTGTCTCTCCCCCTACTCGTGTGCTCACTCTCACTCTCTCTTTCTCCCTCAAGTGAATAAATAAAATATTTTTGAAAGAAAAAGGATGAAAGACAAAGTAGGGGGGAAGGAAGGGTAGACTGATTTCAGAAGGGGTCAGTTTTGGATTCTGTTCCTAGTTGTGCTGATGACTTTTAGGCCTGTTGGTTAATTTTCTGTGTATCACTTTCCTTTTATATGAAAGAAAGATGATAAATCCTAAGTCAAGACTAGTGAGAAATTAGAAATGAATGCACTTGAAAAGTTTTAAAATGTCACACGATAAAGAGCCGTATCAGCGTCGGTATTTCTACGTGCTGGCTGGTGGCCGACTAGGCGGGCAATGCTGGTCCCAGAGCTCTGTACTTTTTTGCCAGACATGATGTTTCATGGATTTGCAACAAGGGTTCCCTGTCACCAGATCTCAGAGCTGACCAGTGCTGCTGTCTGAAGAGGGTGGATTCAGGGCTGGGGCTTCAAGACAAGTCCTGGGAAACCCTTCCCACTGCCTTCCCAGGGGAGTCAAGTCGTTGGGCTCAACACAGTGCTAAGGACAGGTGTCAGACATACACGGACACCTCCAGCTGGCAGACACAGCACTCAGAGGACCCTGTACATGGTGCTGCCAAGTTCACACAGTGCCACAGGGTGGAATTAGGGGGCTCTGTCCCTTCCTGAAAAAGCCCAGCCCCTCGATGGCATGACCATATCTCCAGGTCACCTGAGGTAGCCCTGTTTACACCTGTCGTCCTCTGTCATTGTGGCCAGCAGCCCCTCTCACCCTCAAAAGTCTCTCGGTTTGAACAGTAAATTCCAGAGTCACCTTGCCCTTGGACTCCCAGGTGAGACAGCTCTTTGGGATCCTCTCGGGAGATCAAGACCCAGAAACTGCCTTTGTACAGAACTCCGTGCCCCGTGGACTAATCCTCATTTCTGTCTCCTTCCAGGTGCACAGCGTAATGTCCATGTTGTTCTACACTCTGATCACAGCTCTTTTGATCGGCACCCAGGCAGAAGCCCACCCCGAGAGCCATGTCCCAGCAGGACACGCCATCCCCCAAGCCCACTGGACTAAGCTTCAGCATTCCCTTGACACAGCCCTCCGCCGAGCTCGCAGCGCCCCGGTGGGGGCAATAGCTGCGAGGGTGGCCGGGCAGACCCGCAACATCACTGTGGACCCCAAACTCTTTAAAAAGCGGCGACTGCGCTCACCTCGCGTGCTGTTCAGCACGCACCCCCCACCTGTGGCCGCAGATACTCAGGATCTGGACTTGGAGGCCGGCGGAGCCGCCTTGGCCAACAGGACTCGCAGGAGCAAGCGGTCGTCGTCCCACCCTGTCTTCCACCGGGGCGAGTTCTCGGTGTGTGACAGCGTCAGCGTGTGGGTGGGGGACAAGACCACCGCCACGGACATCAAGGGCAAGGAGGTGATGGTCTTGGGGGAGGTGAACATTAACAACAGTGTGTTCAAACAGTACTTTTTTGAGACCAAGTGCCGGGACCCCACGCCCGTGGACAGCGGGTGCAGGGGCATCGACTCTAAGCACTGGAACTCGTATTGTACCACGACTCACACCTTCGTCAAGGCGCTGACCATGGACGGCAAGCAGGCTGCCTGGCGGTTTATCCGGATCGACACGGCCTGCGTGTGCGTGCTCAGCAGGAAGGCTGGGAGAAGAGCCTGACCTGCAGGAAGGCCCCCACCCTCCCCGAGCTCCCCCTCCACACCCTCCTGGGCCCCTCCCTACCTCAACCTGTAAATTATTTTAAATTATAAGGACTGCATGGTAATTTATAGTTTATACAGTTTTAAAAAATCATTATTTATTAAATTTTTGGAAGCATCCCATGTGCCAGCACTCCAGTCATTTCCCCAAGTGTGACCCTCTGCAAGTCTGGGGACGTCGTGGGGTGAATTACCCCTGGCACCCCCCGCTGTCATCCACCCCCCACCCCAGCCAGCTCTGCAGACTTCAGGAGAAAGCTGACTGGGTTCACAGATTGCCCTAAGCCGGACATAATTA
This sequence comes from Meles meles, assembly GCF_922984935.1. Classification (NCBI taxonomy): domain Eukaryota; kingdom Metazoa; phylum Chordata; class Mammalia; order Carnivora; family Mustelidae; genus Meles; species Meles meles. Next base: position 116,855,977 of record NC_060066.1, read on the forward strand.
GACAGGGACGTCTGCTAGATTGCAACTCTGCTCAGCATTCCAGAGCCAAAGCTACCTAATCCTTGGATTACCTGGCCCACTGCCCCCGTGCGTGAGCTGCAGGGAGGTTTGGGGAGCCTCGGCAGAAGCAGGTCCACCGCCTAAGAGTCCTAGAGGGACTCACCTTACAGTAGGAAGAATCTTGCACAAAAGACCTATGAGGCTGGCCTGTTTTGGGGGGGAGATCTGCTTTTGGCTGAAATGCTGTCTGGAAGAATGGTAATGAAATAATCTCATGAGAGCTGTCATGGTCGATCTGATTTCATGTTAAAATTGCCTTAGGACTAATGGCAGGCCCTCCACTTATCCTCCAGAGGCTTCCTGCAGAAACAGATCATTACCCGAGAACACATGAGGGCCTCCAGCACTCTTGCCACCCACCGACAGCCCCACAGCAGCTTCCAATGGCCCCAGTGTTGGCCCATGATCGCACTTCCCAGAAAGCACTAATTGGGTGACTTCTGTAAGTGACTGAAAGTGGGGAGGGTCAGGAAACTGGGAGAGTGGATGGTGGTAGAGGGGAAAAGAGGTAAACACAGTGAGAACCCACCCAAAACTCGGGGAGGTGCAGAGGAAAGGTGGGCCAAGCCAGAAGGGAACAAAGGAACAGTGAACAGGAAAGGGGAGAAGAGAGGCTGGTGAGGAGGGGGCCACGGGGCAGAAAGAGGAGAAAAGTGTGTCGTGTTGACCAGCATCAGTATCCTGGGCCTCCAAAAACTCCAACACCCTGAGCAATTGTGTTTTGGGGGTGGGTGGAGGGTTATGCTCATCAACACTGACTACTTCAAAAGGTCCTGGCCAGGGGTAGGGGTGACAGAGTGACTCCCAGGCGACAGCCTGGAGCAGGGCTCCACCCATCCTCCAGCTGCCACCTTCCGCTGTAACTTCCTTATTTTTTCCCTGAAGGCACATTTTTTCCTCCAGAGGAACACTTACACTGAAATGGAATTTCTGCTTTCCTAGCCATCCCTTCCTGACCAGGGTAAAAGGCGTACTCTAGTTTTTAGACCCAAATGGTCCCTCTGATTTAAAAAAAAAAAAAAAAAAAATGGTCATATCCATTCCTCTGTAACCCCGTCTGTCCCTCCCGCCCCCAACCCAATCCAAATAGGGCCGAATTAGAAATGTAGAGCACTCTAGCAAGAGAGGCATTTGATTAGGGTGAAAGCATGACGAAATGCACCCTATTTTTCCTGTCAAAGCTACTGCAATTGGAATAAAGATTTATGCTCAAGAAACACCAACCAGAACATTGCGTGCCGAGATACTTGGTGAGATAAAGGCTGGGGAGAGGGAGCCCTCCCACTGGCCTGTGTCTGTGGCTTTTTCCCTGGGCTCCAGGGCCTGAGGCTTCAGCCCTCCTGGCTCCGCCTGCAGACCGTTCCTGGGGGGCCTTCCTCCTCGGGATGGTAGGCCTGTGGGGTCCTGGCCATGGCGAGGGCAGGCAGTGAGGGAGGCATTTCGCCAGCTCCCAGCCCCAAAACTCCATTTATGAGCGGCTACACCAGCATGAAGAGTCTAGGGAGCTTGTCCCGGCGCTATAGGCCGCTGGGATGCTGACAATGTATATTCCAGACTCTCCTGGCCTGCCTGAGGGAAGGCAGCCTCCAAGCCTCTGAGGAAGGACGGAGGCCAAGGCTCAGGTTAGAGGAGGTCCCCTTCACCCCACCCATGCCAAGGCCTTCCCCAAAGGCATCAAAGCTCAAGGTCCAGCTCCCGAGTCACCGTGTGCAAGGAAGTGTTTTCACACCCCGCACCGGGATATCAGTTTGGCCCAGGAGAGTCCGAGCAGTTCAAAAACAACCCAAACCCGGTGGTTGTGCAGCTTGGACTCTGCGCCCATACCCAGGGGAGCCCTGGCTTCCAGATCCACCCCAGCTGCCTCTGAGAGGCGGGCCCAGGTCATCGGGGCGCCAGACACTTGAACCCGTTGAAACAATAGCTCACAACCACCCATTATGTCCCACAGAGGGGCAGCTGCTGAGGATCCCACTGGCCCTTCCTTTGCTCGCCACGCGAGATTTCCTGCCCAGTTCCCCCAAAGCCCGGAGAGTCTGAGCTGATACCCTCCCCTCTGCAGTTTCCTTGGCCGGAAGGCCTCCCTCTAGCATGCCAAAGAAAACTAAAGTGAGCCCCGGGCTCGTCCTCAGCCGGACACAGCTCAGCCCTCCTCGCAAAGCAAAACTCTTGGTTCTGGGAGATGAGAGCAGTACGGTGCCTGACTCTGGCTTATATTCCCAGTCTGTCCCTCTAACCTCCTGTCCCCCAGCCAGGGCACTAGGGGCCCCTGGATCTGCTTCCATCACTAGCAAAACACCTACCACAGAGAGACGGGTTTTCAGCAGCCAATGAAACAGCTAGCTTCATCCCCATGAGGTATGGGAATGTTGTTCTTCAAAGTCTCACCACTTTCTCTTCTGTCTAATCTGCATTCTGGGAGAAGAGTCCACCCCAGACCTGGAGGACAGAGGACACAGGCGTACCCCCTCATGGACCACGTGTTCTCTGCTCCTTAGACAAAAGGGGGCATTAGGAATGGAGGTGCAGAAATGAGTGCAAGTGTGGGCTATGAAGATCATAGGGGCCCAACTCGGCAGTGACCTCAGGCTTTCTTCCAAGGGCCTGAATTGAAGGGTGAGTGCCCCCAGGCCCCTGGTGATGAGGAAGAAGCTGGGTGTGATGCCACAGACAAGGGGCTTGGTGTCAGCAGAGCTACATTCTAGACCCTGCACCCCCATTCCTATCTGTGAGCCTTGGCAAGTCACAGCCCCTCTTTGGCCTCAGATCCTGCAGCTGTGAGATGAAAATAATCATTCCTATCTCCCAGAGTTGTGACCGTGAAGGCAAACCACATATCTGAAAGTAAACAGCCACATCCTATGCAAGTGTAAGGCAGAGTAACTTATCCTCAACGGAACAATTCCTGTGCTGATTGTAGGGCAGTAACCACTGTGCTGCTAATTGGGAACCAATGGTTTATGGGCTGAGGTATCAATCCGGTAAAGGAAACCTTCTGATCAGTGGGCGTCATGGAAATGAATGTGGGTATGGCATAGTCCGGCCCAGAAGGTCAAGAGCAAGGGTGTGGGCTCTGGGGTCAGACAAGCCAGGTACTTCTACTTAGGCTATGTGACCTCAGGCAAGTTGCTTCACTTCTCTGGGTTTCCATGTCTTCATCCGTGAAATGGAGAAAATAGCAGCAGTCTTCTCAGAGGGCCTAGAGATGATTCTAGGAGACAACGTATAAATATACATAAGCACCTGGCACTTCAGAAGCACGTAATAAATGTTAGTTTGGAAAAGCCGAGTTGGCCGCGAAACCCTAAAAGGATGTTAGGACCGGGTGGAACAGCTTTCAGCAAGGCAAGGAGGCTCGCGAACAGACAGCTTCATGGATGCCTCAGAGGTTCATTCCGTGACAGGCAGTAATGATAGTGACTGTTAGCAGCCACTAAGAGCTTGCCATGAGCAGGCTCGTGCATGTGGCTAAGCTCTGAGCAAGACCCCGGCTTCTAAAACCAAGGCCACCTTAAGGCGAGCGCCGGAAGTCCAGGCTCTCTGCTTGCAGGCATCACTGCCAGACGCCGCCGCCACGGACATGTTTACTCCTCCAGCCTTTGGCAAGTTTATAAACCATTGGCTCTGAGCATTTCCACGTGTCAAGCACGTGGGATCTGTTTCGTTCCAATTCACTTGGGTCTGCAACAACAACAACAAAAAGCCATGACCTTGCCAGCATTTACCTGGGTTTGTGGAGGTGGTTCGGGAGGGCCAGGGCCAAAATTCAATTCCTGCAGCGGAAGCCAGAAGAGAATCCCTCCAACCCAGGGCTGCTCCTTAAAATCCAGGATGCATTCCATCTGTGTTCTTGGCATCCGGCCCGATGTTGCGTGTGACAGGCGCTCAATCAGTGCCTTAGGGCAGGTAAGTCAGAATTCAACTCCCATCTTCTTCTCCACCCCCCAGTCACCCCCTGTCCTGTATGTGCCTACCCTTTGTCAGCAATAAACGGGTTAACGGGTTAAAGACAAAGTCCTTCCTGAGGCTACTGTAGGAGAGTCATCTGAGAAGCTTTCTGAGGATGGTGTCCTGGTGACAAGCGTATTCAGACTGCCACGGTCGAATCCTGGCCTCACTGCCAGCTTGGCTGAGTGGTATCAGACAAATTACCTTATTTCTCTGCACTTCAGTTTTCTTATATGGAAAATGTGGATGATAATAATAGAACCTATCTTGTTGAGTAGTAAGGCACTCGGTCCTGTGCTTGGCACATTGTAGATTATTGTATATAAAACATATGTAAATATGCACATGCCTATATATACATATACATATATATACACACACACACATATATATATTTGTATATGTATTATAAATCCACATAGAGACACAACACACAAATACACACACACACACGCACACACACAGAGCCCCTGCGAGCTAAGAAGCAGCCAGGAAATGTACCTCCTACACCCACATGCACCCACACACTGACTTAAAAACACAGTCGGTTGAGCGTCTGCCTCTGGTTCGGGTCATGAGCCCAGAATCCTGGGATTGGGTCCCACTTTGGGCTCCCTGCTAGGTGGGGAGTCTGCTTCACCCTTTACTCTTCCCCCCTGTTCTTGATCTTTCTTTCTCTCATAAATAAATAAAAACCTTTAAAAAAAGAACAGAGGGACATACAAATCAGGGCAGATAAAACATTCCAAACGACAGCTACATAAGAAGTAGTCAGTGCAAAGAGTAAATCAGGGAAGACATCCTGAAGGAGACAATTTCAAAACCTATATTTGGAAAAAGAAGTTGAATGAAATGCAAAAAGTCCCATTTGCACTGGGACTTCTCCCAGATTAACAAGCCATGTAAAGCCCACCTAAGAGGTTGCCCAGCCCTGGACAGGAGAGAGAGAAGAGCTTCCTCATTCCAAGCTACAGCCTGGCAAAGGAACTAGCTTCTTCTGCAAAGACTGACCCTGGGAAAACCCAAGGAAGAACAGTGTGAAATCCTGCGGACGAACACAAAGTGCCTGTATGTCAGCCATAAAATCTTCGTACTCAGCCCAAATGCTAACAAACTGGTCAAATAGCTTCTTGAAGATGCAACTTCCTCCATCCTTATCGGCCGGTGTTCCTTAACGCCCAAAATAAGTCAGAAAAAGATTGGCCCTCCGGGTGGGCACCACCAGTCCCTGGCTTCTGGGACGGAAGGCCCGCTAGCCGCCAGGGCTGACATTCACAGCCACAGTTCAGGGCCCGTCTCAGGCCCAGCGGCCGCTCCCCCCTTTATCTCGCCCTCGCTATTCCTTTCACTTTGACATAATGAAAGTGCAACTTGCACACTGTCTCAAGATTGCATATGATAATTGGAACCATGTGTCCGCGCTGGCATCCCTTCAAAGGACTTGGGAGCTCTGACTTGGGCTGTCTTCTGATTGCAATAGCAATCCCCTGAGCTGGCTCCCCGGCCCTCACATTCCTTCAGCTGCACCTTAGTGCTAACTCTTGCCAGGAGGAGGCTGTTGCAAGTGGAGCTCATTCCTGAGGTTCTGCAGAGGTTGGCACGAATGAGCCCCCCCGCCCCGACCCCCCGTCCCAGCCATGTGCAACAGGGCTCTGGATCTGGCAGCTTGGCACCAGCTTTCTCGGCAGTAAAAGCAAGAACCAGCAGGTCTGTTTTCTGTAGCACAGAGGTGGCACGTGGCTTGGTCGACACCCCGGGTGGGAGCCTGGGTCTTCTGGCCACCGCCTGGGCTTTCAAGGACTCTGATGCTGAATCCTCTCTGATCCAGCTGGGTGGTTCCTGCTAAAGAAGATCCCAAATGTCTCTATCTTACTAGGAGACCCCAGAGGGAAAGGCAAACTCGCCAGCCCCTCTCCACCCTGATTCCCTGCCAAGCTGCATGACTGACAGGAGAGGCTAAGGGGACCCATTTAGTTGGGCAGACAGCTCAGCTGCACTTCTCTGCTGTGTAAGTGCCATGGTAGGCCCCAAGGAGACAGAAGGTAAGCTAGGTCCCTATCCTCTAGATCCCTCCATCCAAGGAGGAAGCTGAATAGAGCTTTGAGTCTGGATATATCCCCATACCCCACACCACAGTTCCCAGAGGCAGACTCAAACCAGCACCCCCTTGATGTTGGCAGCAACCACCCTGCCCCTCACCTTGGCACCCCTGCCTGCTTGTCCTCACCTGCTCTTACTCCCACCTCGCCCCTACTGAGTTTCAAACTCCTGGCCCATGGCTCTGACCTTGACCCTGTCCTGGGAAATACTTCTCAAGCTTAATGTTGACCTGAATCACCTGGGGATCTGACTCAGCACAATTGCCCTCCCTAGATGGGGAGAAGTCAGTCAGCAAGGAGCAGACTTGGTTGATACATATACTCCTGAGAAGAAAACAACGGGGGCTCTAACCAAGGCTTGAAGAGGTAGGAACTCATCCCAAAGGGATGCCAGAGGCCAAAGCAGGGTCACATGGTCAGGCCTCAAAAGGGCATTAGTGGCGAGGCAGAAAAGGGGGCATCTGGCACACAACACCAGACTCAGTCCTACTTGCAGAAAAACAGTGACAATCAAAGGCCACAACAGAGTCTCTCCCTCCCAAGATAAATCTGAGCAAGCTCCTGTTCTTCCCTGACCCTCAGTCTCTTTATCTTGATAACAGAGGAATGAAAAGTCATCCTCAATAGTGTGAGACATTCTGGTCTGTCCTAAAATTTCCCTGAGAGGCTGTTTTCACTGTTTTACCCGGGACAGTTTACATAACACTCGATATAGCTATCGGCAATGGTTGTAAAAATGAAAAATGTCGCAGTTAAGTGTGTACAACAAGTAGCTCCCATCGGTCTCAGAATTTGTCTCCCTTCAGCTTTAAATAGATTAATTCCATAACCCAACCATGTCAAGAGGCACGTGAAGCATTTGAAAACCCCAAACCAGATCTCTTGATGGCCATATGTGGAGTTTCCCCCTCTGGCTTTCACCCTTAAAGGGCAATATACAGTTTATTTATGGTCTGTCCTAGTTGAAGACTATCATTTAAAAATGACAACCAGTTCTATTCTTCTCCCTTTGGGTGGCTCCTTTCTGGATCTATGACAGTTGCTGCTGTAATTACAAACTCTCTTTTACCTGTTAAGTGAAAGTATTACTATTCTGAGTAAAATGAAGCTTTCAATTGCCCTAAGAGAAGCTTTGCTAGAAAAAATTGCAAAGAATTCAAGCCACCTCAAGCTTATCAGACCAGATGGCCAGTTAGTTCTCTCTGAATTAATAGTTGCTGGAAGCAATAAAATCAAAGCAAATGTTGTATGTGTATACCAGAAGTCATCTTCCTATAATTCAGTGAACATCTTGGTATTGGTACTTACAGCCTCAGGTGGTAAATATAAATTTATCTCTGGAAAGAATTTTGTTTCAGACACTGTTTGAAGGGGTGTTTTTTCCCCCCACAACATGACTCTACATAGAACAAGAGCCAAAAGACAAAAATGTGGGCAAAACTCCCTCTAAATCAGTCTGGCTCACTTATTCCAGCAGCCCCTGGATTCAGCACAGGCAAGGATTCCAGCTGGGAAAGCTATCCATTTGCTGCTGATTTTCTTCTTCTAGTCTTACCTTTCATTTGGGTCACTTTCCTGGTTTTTCTCTACATGTTACAGGAAGCCTTCCCTCTGTACCTCCCATTAGACAAGACTTCTTCTCCACTGAGAAATTACACGAGCACAAGATTCATGGCTGGGGAAAGTGATGATAGGACAGAGGTCTATGAGGAAGAGGGTCCAACATACATCAAAGGGTTTGGATGACTTGTGGTAACAGCATGCAAAACTCTGCTCATTGAGAGATTTATTCAACATAGACTTTAATCATGGTTTTATTGAGTTGTGGTTTGAGTGTATTTGGTGAGTCACAGAGGTTTTTAAGAGGAAAGGGTTTTTCAATTGTCTTACTCATTATAAAAGACTTTGTCCCACGTAAAGCAATAAAGACACAATTAAAACAGAATGCCCAGATCCCTGTGGCACCAGGGGAGGGTGTCAGAGAAAGAAGGCAATATTTAAATCAGAATCCTGGCCATGCCCCTAAATAAAGCAGGCTCGGCCTGGTGACATGTGCAGGCCATCTGGAGTGGCCATCGGAGTGGATCTGAGCACTGTTTTCTTTTAACAAAGACACCATGCACTGTTCAGGCAGCAAGAAGTGACAAGCCCAGGAGAACACACCAAGCAACACTGCCCTCAACACATTCACACAAGTTACATATTTATTTCTGCCATGTATATCTGCCCCCTGTTCACTAGGAAAAAAACAAAAAACAAAAAACCATCCTAATCCATTAGTCCACTTAGGTCTTAACTCCATCTACCTGGTTTGGTTTTTGTTTTTTCATGAATTTCTATTTTTATAGCAGAAAGACAAGGATAGCAGGGTGGCTAGAATAGGCTATTAGAGTAGCATTTCTGGGTTCAAATCCTGACTCACCCATTTACTGACTGTATGAGTCAGCTTGGGCTGCCTTAAAAAAATACCATTGACTGGGTGGCTTAAACAACACAAATTAATTTTTCTCCATTTTGATGGCTGGGAAGTCCTAGATCAGTGTGCTGGCTGATTTGGGTTTTGGTACAGGCTTTCTTCCTCGCTTATAGATGTTGCCTTGTCACTGTGTCCTCCCATGGAGAGAAGAGGAAGAGAGAGAGAGGAGGGGTGTAATGGGGAGGAAAAGGAAGAGGTCTTATAAGGACACTAACACTACTGGATCAGAGCCCTAGCCTTAAGGCTTCATTTAATTTTAATTTTTTTCCCTGGAGGCCCCATTTCCAAATACAGTTACGTTGAGAGTTAGAGCTTCAACATGTGAATTTTAGGGACACGTTGTTCAGTCCACAGCATAGGTATGTGACTTTGAGCAAGTTAGTTAAGCTCTATTTCTTCCTCTATAAAATGGAATGATGACTATATTTGTTCCATACTTTGCTTTAAGCAATCAGTATCACCACTCTAAAGTGCTCAGCAGTGTCAGTGGTCGATGTTACCACTTCTCTCACACAGAAGTAAATTCTAAACCTTCATTCCATTGTAACCAGGAAGAACCAAGGATTCGAGATCATTAGGGAGGAAAAGAGAATCTGCAATCCAGTTTTTGGAAAGAGAGACAGAAGAGAAGACAAGAAGGGGAAGTGCTAAGAAAAGAGAACACCCAGTCCACCGTTGGATAGCCCAGATGCTGGAAAGTTTCTGCTTGTGTCAAACTAAAAATCTTTCCCCAACATCTCCACCAGTTTACCCAAGGGCTATCCCTGAGAAGTGTTCTCTGTAGCAACACATGGAGTTGGCCCATGCTCTTTCTGTATGACAAATCTTTGAAAATAGCTATTATGTCCCCCACCTAAGTCTTTTATTTCCTAGCCTAAACATTCCCAGGTCCTTCAATTATCTGTGTATGATAGGGTTTCCAGCCCCCTTACCATCCTGGGTAGCCCTCACTAGACACTTTCTAATTTGTCCGTGTTTCTCTTCAGATGTGGTGTCCAGAAGGAAACACAATACTGCAGATGTGGACTGGCCAGCACTAATTACAATGGAACTATTAACTCCTTTGATCCACATAGCATATTTCTATTAATGGAGCCTAAAATTACAAAAACCTTTTCAGCTGCCACATCACTCTAGATTTTCATTTTGAGTTTATGGTAAATTATAATTCATTGGGTTTTTTGTTTTGTTTTGTTTTCTTACTATTATTAAACCAGGACTCCATCATCTTGCATTTCTGCTAGTGATTATTTAGATTAAACATAAGAATGTGACTGACTAAACGGAGAGATTGAAAGCCTCTGTGGGCAGGAATTGTGTCTAACCAGTTATGACGTTGCAGAGCCTAGCACGGTGCCTGGCTCACTGACATGTTAGCTATGTCTTGTAACAGCTGCCTCCCATCATGATGACAGTTTAAGGCATAAAGACACCAAGACTGCACCAGGCAAAAGCTTGATCTTTATCCCTAATTACAGCATTGCCCTCAGCCCGTGCCCCCCCCATCCCTACAATGTCTCCTCCCCCCCCACACCCCAACCTGGACTGGACCACCTCTGACTGTTGTAGAACTTGTGTGAACTCATCCAAACAAGCCCATCTGATGACAAACACAACAGGGAAGAAAAAGAAAATAAACCAAGAACAAAAGAAAACCATGAAAGAGGGGAAGAATAAAAGAGCATTTGCTCAGTCCAGCTCCACTTATAATTGCATTATTCCTCCCACTAGGAGCCCCACCCCTGCTACTTTGGTCACCTGGTGAGAGGAGGAGAAGCCTAGAGCTCCCCCTAGAGGTAAGAGTGTAGGACTGATAAGAGAAATGCTCAATGATTTGAACCTTCATTGATCTTGTGTTCTTTCTGAATCCTGATCTGGTGATCCAACATACTGCTCGATCCTCTCAACCTCCAGAGAATTGTGACTTGAGGAAGAATCAGGCATACCTGGAGCTTTTGAAAGAAATACCAACATACGTGACCTTGGTCCAAGGAATTCACTGCAAACTCACTTTGTCTGAACATACTTGTTTGCTTGTTCCTGTCAGCTTTGGACCCCAGGAAACCTCTCACATACTTTCAGATCTTGAATTTGCTTAACTTGGACTGTAGCTTTTCTATTCATTCATTGTTCATCCAAGCCAAGAGCTGTACAGGAACTGAGAATGCACCAGTAAGAAAAATCAGACATGAGAAAAGAAACATCTTCTCAGGGTCTAGTGAAGAAGAAAGATAAGCCACAAATAAATAAAATTGCACCCATGAGGAGTGCTACAAATAGAAATATGAGTGGCCTCTGAGTATCACAATAAAGGGGTTTGGTCTAGTCGGGGAGGAGGAAGTCATGTGTGTGAGGGAAGCATGGGACCAACCAAGTGAGGATGAAAGTAAGGATGTTGCGAGGCAGAGGCAAAGGCCTGCAAAAGGTCTGGTGGTGAAGAGAGTCCAGAAAGTACTGGAAGCTGAAAAGAGGCCAGCATGGCTGGAATGGAATGCAGGACAGAGAGCCTAAAGGAAGATGAGGCCATGGGAGAGAACCACTTGGCTTGTCACCAAGACCTGCCTCCAGATTAGCTTCGATCTATAACCAGTGTTCCTTAAACTCGATTGCCATAAACCTTTAATCCGCTTTCCCCATCCTGTCTGCAAGGATTTCATGAACTACATTGCCAAATGCCTTAAGGAAGTCAAAAATACTATCTGTGTATCAAGACCCTGAGAATTTCCATCACAGAACTTAGGGGTAGAACTTCAGGCATAATTAGAGGTTACTCATTTGCTTCTCTTGTTTAGCATGGGGTGTACGAACCTACTTAAAAGCACAGGGAAGAAGTCAAAGAGGGAGAAGCTATGGATGCTAGAGAAGCTTTGATAATGATGAAAAACAAAGTCCTTCCTGAGGGAACACTAGGTACTTGCCTGAAGGGTTTCACTACTCCTTAAAGATCACATAATTCAGCAGTGCTTTCCATTTGCTCAATGTTTTTCCTTGTTGATAAGAAATCAGCTGGTGACCAAGCAATCTGAAGCTTATTTGTCTTCATTCCTGGACTATCGAACATCAGTTACAAATCTGTAACCAGGCAGCAACATCCTCTACTTTTATTGTTCTTTCATTTAATCTTCTAGTCTTTCAACAAGCACGTATTAAGTTTCTATTATGTGCTAGACACTGTGGGGAGGGGGTAGAATATGAATAAGACAGAGTATTTGCCCTCGGAGGGCTCATAGTCTAGTGGGAAAACCAGACACAATCCAAGTAGTAAGTAATGGAATAGATATGAATGTGATAAAATGTAACATGAGGTAAGAGAAGTCTTTTAACTCTGCTTAAGGAGGCCAGAAAGGAGTATGACAAGAGGGGGAATTTGAGCTGAGGCTCAGAGGATGAGTTGTTAGCACACTACAAGGGCAAAAGGAAGTCCCAGGAACAGCATTTACAAAGGTAGGGAGGCAAAGGGAAGCATGGGATTCCGGGTAACTGGAGGAAGGTAGCTTGGACAGAGTCCAACATGTCCTAAGGAGTCAAGAAAGAGATGATGCTGGGAAAGCAGTTAGGAGTCACTCGTGATGAGCCTTGAACACTGTACTCCAGAATCCAGATTTTATCCCATAGGCAATGGCTTAGCCTGTGAAGCCCCAGTTGGCACTTTAGAAGATCAACCTGGCAGCCATGTAGAGACCTAATTTGTAATCATGAAAAGTCACAGAGAATTTTAATTCTTCTCACACCAGTGACTGGTTGGGCCATACATATTTCGCAGTTCACATGTGGTAGTATCTTGATTTATTTGACAGGAAATCTTAACATTAATAGCAATCACAGAATCTCTGAAAAGACAGCCAGAGCTGGCTCCGTTCTTCCTAGAGTGTGTTCTGCAGATTACTAGCTCTATGTGGTGTTACTAGGTGTTAAATAGTGAGGACAGGGGGAATATTTGTCAGTTACATGCTAGGACATGATACTTTAGGTCACTACCCATAGGGAGTAGAGCGGCCTGATAAGTAACCCAAAGAAGGTAAAGCAAAGAAAGTGCTTCTGCGCTTCCTCAGGAAGCATCAAGAAGATGTATGGCAGGTAGCTGCAGACGCAGACCTAGCCACTTGCTTCTCCTTTGTGATTGCTTTCCTTGGACTGGTGCTAAAATGGGCTGATACAGGTACTTTCCCAAGCTCACAGCTGCTCCTGGTAGGAAAAGGCATTCTGGAGACATAGCAACTTGGAGAGACTTCCACATGCTCACTCCCAAGGTCCTTTCCTCAGAAGCTCTAATAGTTCCATGCCAGGGAGGCTGTCCAGGGAACCCTCTGCTCAGGGCCACTCCCTGTCCTGCTCAAAGAAAAGCAGTGATCGAAGTCAGAGCTACAGTATCTGAAGAAGAATCTACAAGAACAGACTTGCATATTTTCCAGCTTCAGGTGGTGGAGACGCTTACTGCCTAATGTCCTCAGTCCAACAGTAGCACTCAGGTCTGGCTGGGAAAAGAGCTTTCCAGGCTTTCTCTCTTCTATAAAGTCAGTCTCCCTTCCAACTCAATGAACATTAATCAGACGGTGACCCCATGCCACATGCAAGATCCCGGACCACATAGAGAAACCAGACACTGTGGTCTTGTTGTGGTCAAGGCACTGGCACCTCTCAGACCTCAGGTCTGCAGGTTTTGGCCTCTCCTCAGAGGATCTAGAGCCCAAGGGTTCTGGGTGGTGGTTTCAGATCAGTCCACGGATAAGTATTCATGGTGCTATGCTATTTATCCCCGGTTCTTCCTCTCAGCCCTTTGCATACTCAGAAATTTCATATCCCATTGTATTCTTTCCCTCTGGCCTTAGGTGAAGTCTGACATATCCCGAGGCGACCACTCGACCACCACCACCCTCTCCAGGGTTTTGAGAGGTATTGGGCTCCCCCTACTACCTCTACTTCCAAGGATACCGCTGCTTTGCCATGGTGCCTCACTCCCCAAGGACTGTTAAGGTAGTGAAGAGAATTTAAGCAACCTTAAGATGCGGCTCAGAATCAACAAGAATCCTGCCAGTTTTAGCTTCCAGTTTTTTCAAACCTGTTCCCTCTCTCCCAGCAATTACTGCCCTGTGGTAAGCCTCATTATCTCTTGCCTGGAATATTTCAATTGCTTCCTCCCTGATGTGTCTGCCTCCAGTCTCATTGCCTCATACCCGCCCCCTCCCAGGTCACACACTATTTAAGCCACAAATGTTACTGTCATACTTTGTAAGTGCCTGTGACCTCATAGATGTAGATAACATTTATTGAGGGCTTACACTGTGCCAGACCCTGAACCAAGGGCTTCACATGTTACTACTACTGTCACCATTTTACAGAACAGAAAACCCACAGTTGAGAGAGACTGAGTCAAGATCACATGGTGAGTATGTGTCTCAGATGGAATTCAAAGATGTAACTGTCCAAATCCAGACCTACTCACATAACCACTTGCCACTGAAAAAGGCACTGTTAGTGCTTACCGGAATTTCCAGTTCCCTGCTCCCTCCAGGTGCAAGGGAGGATTACACTACTCAGCCTCTATAAAGGTAGAAGTGACCCCTTGCTTTGGTCAGTGAGAAATGAGCAGAAGTGATGTGAGTCATACTCTGGCAGAAGAATCCAAACACCAGTGTGCAGCTTTCCACACTCTTCTTCCCTGCTGCAGCAAACTCCAGAGCTTTCTGTAGACATGGTGGGATCATAAGAGGGTAGGGCCCTTGTCAGCCTGGTTCTTGAGTGACCAAGCTGAGCTGAGTCTCCCATCAACTTACAGGATTGAAGCATGAGTAAGAAATAGACCTTTTAGGGGGGAGAGCACCTGGGTGGCTTAGTTGATTAAGCATCTGACTCTTGATTTTAGCTCAGGTCATGATCTTGGGGTCATGAGGTGGAGCCCTGCATTGGGCTCTGTGATGGGTGTGTAGCCTGCTTAAGATTCTCTCCCTCAGCACCTCACTGCCCCCCCTCCCCGCCCAACTCAATCTTGGGCTCAATCTCTGGCTCTGGAGAAAGAAAGAAAGAAGGAAAGACAGAAGGAAGAAAGGAAGGAAGGAAGGGAGGGAAGGAGGGAGGAAGGGAGGAAGGAGAAAAGAAAAAAAAAGAAGAGAAAAGAAAAGTAAGAAGGAAGGAGGGGACCTTTGGTTTATGGACTTTTCAACCACTGAGATTTGGAGATGCTATCGAAATGTGCAGAGCCTATCTTGATGAATACAGATACACCACCTCACCCTATTCTAATAACCTTCTTGTCTTCTTACAAAACCCTCTTACTCCCCAGCTTTAGTTCATTGCATGTACTAGCTATGTAAATTCACACATGTCACTTACCTCTCTGATTCTCAGTTTCTTCATTTATAAGGGAGTTATAGTACAAATGAAATTGTATTCAACAAACACCTACGGAGACTGTGGTAGGTGCCAGGCACCAGGCTGAGTGCTCACTGATTTGAAAAGCCACTTCTCTGATATTATTTCCTCTGCAGGGCTTTCCTAACCAGCTTCTTCGGACCATCCTCCAGAGCTTACTGCTGGACATAAACCAGGACCAAGCCCTGTCTCTGCCACTCACTACATGAAAGATGATGAGCAGACTCTTATTTAAGCTGTGCCTCCGTTTCCTCATTTAGTAAAACAATAATGTGATTTCCCACATCCTAGGTCTGTTTGGAGGGCTAAATAGACTGTGTGTACATAAATCCACAGTTAAATCCAGTGGTGCTAGAAACAGACAGATCTGGTACTAGTCACGGTGTCACTTCTTACCTGCTGTGTGATCTTGAGCATATTACTTAGATGTTTTATGCCTCAGTTTTTCCATCTATAAAGGGAGAACAGAAGTGGTATCTCTACCTTCGTTGGATTCTAAAAGATTTTATTTATTTATTTGAGACAGAGAGAGAGTAAGAGAGAGCATGAGAGGGGAGAAGGCCAGAGGGTGAAGCAGACTCCCCATGGAGCTGGGAGCCTGACACAGGACTCGATCCCAGCACCTCAGGATCAAGACCAGAGCCTAAGGCAGCTGCCCAACCAACTAAGCCACCCACTTGCCTCTTCATTGGATTTATTGAGGAATATTGAACTCTTGACACATAGTGGCACTCAACCAATGTGAATTATTCCTAAGAAAGCTGCTTTACAGCTATAAATCTAAAACAAATATATTTAATATTAAGTAACAAATACACAATATATTAATATGTAAAGAATAATATCTATGTATCAAAACATAATTATTTATTGAGTGGGTATTTCTCTCACCTTGAAGACAGGGACTGAGTCTTATTCCTCCTCACATCTCCAGTGCTTGGGAGGTAGGTTAGGTCATTGTTCCAGGGGAGGAACTGAATAAATTCCTCACATTTTCTATTCTCTTCTTGCTAGTGCCCTGAAGAAAACTCAATCTCTTGGCCTTAGAAAGTCACACACTTTTCTGGGGACTGTGCAACTGCCAAAGAAGTTACATGCCACCAGCTTTCAATGTCACCCCGCCCCATGCCTCCTGGACTGAACAAGTGGAGGGAGGGGCTGAGGGAAGGGCAGAAAGAAGGACCCAGGCTTTCCACGTTGCCTAAGTCTCTGGGTCATGTTTTTCCATAGTCTGAGAGGTTTTGTTTTTGATTTAAAGAAACAAAAGAGTTTCCAAGGAAAACTCATTTTGTTACGGTTCAAAACCATTTAATTTGTGATATTATTTCCTCTGCTGAGCTTTCAACTTTCTGAACTATTCCTCTGAGGCAGGAACAGCTCTGAGGCGGTGAGTGCTCTGAAGGGTGGATCTCAAGGCTCCTCTGCGGAGTCTGCCCCGGCCTGCAGAACCTGGAGACACAGCTCAGAGAAATAAATCACCATTCCCCGGGCTTCTATTCAGGTCCATGTCAGCAGCATCCTTGCAAGTGGACCTTCTCGAATCTTTTCAATCATGGAATGTTCCCTGGAGAAAGCACAGGGTCTGTGGCCAGATGCAGTGCAGCCAAGGCCAGGGCTGATGAAGTGAGCAGCTCTGCATGGTTCTGCGGCCATCAGCTGGGGGTGCTTATCCTATCTATGGGACAAATGAGTGGAGTTCCACATAGCAATTATGTGTCCTTGCCATTCATAATCACAGAGAGCTCCCACTTCGCCTCCAACCCCCACCAGTGTGTGGTGCAGTTTGGGAGTGGCCAAAGGAAAGACCTTCCTTCACCTGATGCCTGTACCTTTGAAAGCTATTCCACAAGTGACCTGAGGCCTTCTGAGTCTTTTCCTGAACAGGGAGGAATATTCAACCCAAGTCATGGAATTCACCGATAGGCATTCTATCAGGGAAAAGGGAGCCACACCTCCCCTCTGCACCAACAGAGTGAGCGGCTGACCTCAAGGGCCTATACTTTCCTCACAGCTTGAGAGGTAGTTCAGACCAAGAATGTGATACTGAAATCAGTTTTGGATCAATAGAAGACAGAACTTTCTAGCATTTTTTTAAATAAATGGAGTCTCCTGTCACCAGAATTATTTCAAGAAAATGAGCAGAAGGCAGAAGAATTATAGAAGAGATTCGAACAAGTAATTGTTGCTGTCAGATGACCTTAGTTATCCCTTCAAACGTAAGGTGAGATGACTGAATTAAAACATGTTCCTTTAACCAACACCAAGAGCGTGGTATGTGCACCATACCCCTGTGGTACCATGAGACACATGGAAACAAGTGAAGTCTCAATCCTGGTGCTTAGTCTTAGGAAATAAGATACTTTGTTAGGCTAATTTTTGAAACTTAAAATGACAATGCTTAAATGCTCATGTACACTACATGTCTTTCATAAGTCCCGGGGGGGGGGGGGGGGGCAGGTCTCTGCTTTTTGTCATCCTCAGGGATCTAGGTTAACAGAGGCTCAACAACTTTGCGGTTGGCGGGGGGCACTGTTCATGGCAATGGCAGGAGGAGAAGAGGGAGAATCCTGTACTGACTCTTCGTCTCCTGCCTGAATGTGATACTTGTCAATTTTGATTGGCCTGTTGGGCTAAAGCAGGTCACATGGCATGACTGCTTCAGGAGGCAGGAAGTGTGATCCTACTGTGCCCACAAGGAGAACCAGAAATACTGATGAGTAGGACTAATGTCTATCACAAATAGGAAGGTATCAGATATGAATACAAATGTATCATAGATACATGTGACAACTGGACAACAATCTAAGACAATATTAATCAAGGTCTAAATAAAGAAATTGCCAAGTGAATGTTCAACGAATTATTGAGTGAGTGAGAAAGCCATGTGATCTGAATAATAAGTGAAGATTTGGTGACAGAGTGGGGACATGAACACACCATTACAAGCGGGGAGGTGAGGAGGTATGGGGTGCAGAGAGGAAAATAACATCTCCACAAGGGTGGAGAGCAACAGAGAAAAATGGGAAGAGAACTAAAATTTATATATCACCTATTGTGTTACAAGTACTTTGTAGGAAGGTTTACATTTTATGCTCCCCATTTTGTAGATGAGACTGGGTCTTAGACTGACCATGAGGCTTGTTCTCCCAAAAACATATGTCTAATAATTGTAGAACTGACCTTCTGATGCGCCTTCTGACCTTGTGCTTGTTCCCGAAGCCTGTGAAATTTTCTACTCCACGCCATGAAAGCAATAAGCTCTATGTTTTCCCAGGATCACAAGGAAACAGGGTTGTCTAAAGCAGCCCTGGAAAATAGCAGAAGATAAAACTGATGGAGAACTTTGGCTGTGGGCTGAGTTTGGAACTAAGCTAAACAATTGGAACTCACTGGGGCACCTGGGTGGCTCAGTGGGTTAAAGCCTCTGCCTTCAGCTCAGGTCATGATCCCAGGGTCCTGGGATCAAGCCCCATATCTGGTTCTCTGCTCAGCAGGGAGCCTGCTTCCTCCTCTCTCTCTGTCTGCCTCTCTGCCTACTTGTGATCTCTGTCTGTCAAATAAATAAATAAAATCTTTTTTAAAAAAAACAACTGGAACTCACTGAAGTTCAGGCTAAGTATATACAATATACTTTTGAAGCACCTACTCCTTTAACATTATGGGAGGCATAAATATTAGTAAAAAATTCCCTGCCTTCCAGGAACTCACAAAACCTTAGGAAATAAAAGAGTTATTCTGTAGCACAGGCAGAATCTGCTATGTTTCATAGCAGAAACAGAACCACAGAGTGTAAAGATGGGAGACAGCCTGTAAATGTAGGTGTTCCTGATGTTCTCAGGCAGGTGATTAAGAGAATGGCCCCTCCCTTGTGTGTAACTGTGCCTCCCTGAGCCACACGAGCTGCAACAGGACCCAACATGAGAACAAACTGGTATTTCCCACCAAATTCTTCTCAAGTATTTTATGACAGCAACAAAGAGTAGCTCACTTGTTCCCTCAAACACAGTCCTCTTGTCTACCGCAGGTGGGGCCCACCAGGTCCTTCTTTCCTGCATTAGCTCTTTACAGTGAGTGAATTCCAGGAGTTGGATGACTTGATTCATTAATAATAACAACAACAACAACAACAACAACAAACAACCCAACATTTATGGAACACCAGAATTAGGGTCCATGATCAAAGGAACAAGACTGATGCAAAGTGAAAGTCAAGCAAAGCTTTACTTCGTGCCAAGCATCAAAAATCAAACCGACCAGTCGGGGTCCATCTCTTACGAAGAGGCGAAGATGACGAGGATGCTGCTCCCGACGAAGCTCCCGACGACGCCGTTTCCCCGATGAGGCCGCTCCCAATGACACAGACTCTGCTCCCCATGACGCTGCTCCCAACAAATACGACCCCTGATGCTGCTCCGGGTGGCGCCCCTCCCTGCGGCGCCCTCCCGACAACTATCGCTCCCGACTACCCCAACGCTATCACTACTACTCCCGTGCCTCACAGACCAACCTTTATAGAGGTGGTTGAGCCCAGCCCACACACAGTTGTCCAATGAGATTGCAACACAAGGGAAAACTGCACAGTCATGCTCGGTCAGCATTACGGGCAGCCAATTGAATTCCAATTCACCACACCAAACATATGTGTGCCCCACTGATTGGATGTCTCCATCCGGCCTGGCCCACCCCCATATCCTGGGCCTGCAAGCAAGTTCCTCTGGGAGGGGCAGAGTCGATCTAAGCCCACAAGGAAATGGCTCCCTCGGGCAACCAGGCCCCTACAACCAACAATGTGGGTCAATCAGGCACATTATCTCATTTATGATGAGAAACCTGAGGTTTAAAGATTATGCATCTCACACAGCTGGCAGATGTCAGAGCTAAGATCTGAATCCAGATCTTTCATACTCCACAGGATAACCTGGAGACCAAGGACTATGTCTTATAGTACTTCAACTTATCAGCACACAGTATATCATGCCTGGCATGGGAAAAAAAAAATTCACTTATTGAAATGGTTAAAAGAATTAAAAAATCAGTTGAAGTCACATTCCTATTGTGGCAAATCCATTTTCTTTTTAAGAGTGGGGATTGCGTGTTAATGAATCAGGAGAAATAAGGCAGTGAGAAGGGGGTCTAGGATGTGTTGGTGGTAGACGGAGCTGGAGGCCAAAAAGAAGAGGTGGGATGGCTGGCATCAGTAGTGAGCAGCACAGTAGTTCACTGAGCCGCAGAGAGGGGACTGTGGATGGAGATACAATGGTGAGATGACAGCCTGGGTGCCAATAATAGGAAGAAAATGCCAAGCCCTAAAGAGGTGAAATCAGGGGGATTTGCTAGAAAGTTAGATATAGGTATAAAAAAAGAAGAAGAGGCTGAAGATGACTCCAAGTTTTCCAGGTAATGGGAATTTGATAAGAAACTTCTTGCCATTGCAGTATTCTGGGAGCACACTTGACCACTAAGACTCCAGAGTCTCAGATAATGATCGTCTACCCCAAAGCTCTCTGTTCACTTTGATAATCAATTCTTGTGCAGACAGACAACTGGGAGCAAGGGCATTGAAGTAGCAGACATGGTTCTTTAACTTAAAGGAAAGAAGTTCTGAGAGAAGGAACCAGATAATTTGGGGTCCCAGTTGAAGACTCTGTGTGAGATGCTAAGGCATGCTAAACATTCAGGTGGACAGTCTCCTCTAGAATAAAGACAGACCGCCAGGCTTTAAGAGAAGATGTATGTCCAACCTAAAACCAGAGACTAAGTTCCCAATACTCTCTGAAGAAATGAAACTCATGAGGGAAGAATCCTGACAGAAAAGGGAGAATGGCTGCATTGTGTTGCAATCTTTAAAGAAATGCAATGAGTACATGTGTCTGGTTAACCACATCCAACTTCCCTTCAGTAACCCCTGTCCTTCAGGCAAGGGACACCGCAGGAAGCCTTCAGGGTTAAGAGGGTGAGTCTTACCTCCAATTTCCCTCCCTCTACATAATTTTCAGTACATGGAAAACATTGTCACTAATGAGGATCATGAGGATTGCATAAATAATAACATAATCGCCGCAGATGGGTAATCATTACAAGAAAAGAAGGGGCACCTGGCTGGCTTAGTTGGTTGAGTGACTGCCTTCGGCTCAGGTCATGATCCCAGCATCTTGGGATCCAGCCCCAGCATTGGTATCCCTGTTCAGTGGGCAGCCTGCTTCTCCCTCTCCCTCTGCCGCTCTCTGCCTCAAATAAATGAATAAAATCTTTTTTGAAAGAAAGAAACAGGGGCGCCTGGGTGGCTCAGTGGATTAAGCCGCTGCCTTCGACTCAGGTCATGATCTCAGGGTCCTGGGATCGAGCCCCGCATCGGGCTCTCTGCTCCGCAGGGAGCCTGCTTCCCCCTCTCTCTCTGCCTGCCTCTCTGCCTACTTGTGATCTCTCTCTCTGTCAAATAAATAAATAAAATCTTAAAAAAAATTAAAAAAAAAAGAAAGAAACAAACAAACAAACAAACAAAAAAAGATATGCATTCTTCCTTCTCCTGGCCCCAAATGAAATGCACTTTACCCCTTCCCATCAATGCTTTCTTTTTAATCACCACGTACTAGAAGTTAAGAAAATAAGACTCTTTCAAGGCTCCCTTTGGAAGCTTGACAAGCAAAGTAGTCCTTGCAGAATTCCTTTGGTTCTGTGACTGGAAAAAAGGGTACCCTGATTAATTCTTTATGTAGCATATAAGGATTTGTGTTCACAATCTGTCTCCCCACACAGGCATAAGCCCTCCCTTGCCATCAAGGACTGCACACGTAACCGACTTCAGCCCATAAAAAAAGACTCAAAGCATGAATGCTGAATGACAGTCTCTATCAACTCATCTGACCAGCATGAATTAACCAGTGTTACTCAATGAAGTTGTCTGAACTCTTACTAGTTTCCATTCTTGCTCAAAGCCAAGTGAAAGATTCACGTGTCCTCCTGCCAGCAAGTCTGTACCAAGCTCCTCCTTGATACTTTGTAATTTGCCTCCTGAGGAGCAGAGGCCAAGTAGAGCAGTTGTGTTAGCCATAGCGCTTTGAGATTTATGGAACAGACTCAGGAACTACCTCTCTCTGTAATTGTGTTTCCTGAGAAGCTGCCATCACATGAGTGGTTCTACAAAAGAAAAAAGAAAATTGCGTTGGCGTGTGAGGTGGTGAACATGGCTTGCCTCCACCTTGGCGTGGCCAGACCTCTTGATCTGTTAATTGCTTTACAATTAACCTCAAGTCACTTTGTGCAGGTAAAACTATTTTCTGATTTGGATGCTATGCTTCCTGAAGACCTGAGCCCTGTTTTTCTGTCTAACTGTATTATCACTCAGGCACAGAAGCCTTATTAAGTACATTTAAATCCACCCTGAAATGAGAGAAGTCAGGAGAAAGATCCTCTAGGGATGGAAACAAAAGAGTTGGAGGTGGGGGCAGGTTCTCCTTTGCTGTAGAATCTGTTCACTGTGGCCCCAGATTTCAAGAGCACAGAGGTTCTTCTGATCATTTTCTTGAAAAATTATGGTCAGGCCATGGAGTTAAAACTGGTCTTTATCCAAACACAGAATATTTTTTTAAATATTCAGTCCAAATGGACTGTCACATTACTTGAAAACAGTCCGTCATTTTAAAAAGCAGTTTCAGACAGCCTGTTTAGATTTCCAAAACATCTGTGCCTATAATGCTTGGAAACTCACTTTTGGGAGCATAAATGCCATTTCCAATAGGTCCTGCTGCCAAGCTGTTTAGAAAATAACCAAGGGAGGAGAATAAAACAAATTCTCCAAACAAGTGCCTGCCTTCTAGAGTGCTTACACTTGTTTCATTTCTCTTTTATTTTTTTCCAAAAATGGCTCTGTCTCAAGGCATTGTCCATGACATAAAAGAGGTTATAGGCCTGTAGCTAGCCAGTAGGCTGAGACCAGAAGATGGGCAATGGCCCCTTTCACTGCCATATTTCCAGAAATAATAGACCAACTCCCAAAGGCCCCCTTACATTTCCCTCCAGACAGACTCATGAATTTTTTTTCTTCAAAGGAATTTCTCCCAAATCTACCAGAGCCTGTTCACAGAATGGCAAATCTCAGAGTAGGCAGGAAACTCTGTGGTCATCCAGTGGGACACTGGTCCCCATGTGGGAGTTTTCCTGTGGCACGAGGGACTGGGGGGAGGGGTGTCATCTCCTCTCTGTAGGGGGTCTCCCAATGATAGGTGCTTGCCATCTCAAGGAGTGGTCCAGGCCTCTTTTTTTTTTTTTTAAGCTCATCTCCATATTTCACTCTCAATTGCTCCTTGTAACTCAGACCATCAGACCCGTTCTACTCTGTGAAGCCTCAAAGGATATATCAAATCCCTCTTTCCCGTGGCAGACAGTCAAATATGTTGAAATGGTTGTCAGGCCTCCTCAGAGTCTTCCCTTCTTTGGACTAAATAGTTTGGTTTTCCGAACCTGGCCCGCAAGCGATGGGGTTGTCAAATTCTTCCCCGTTTGGGCAACCCCTGGACATGCTGCTGCTTGAAGATGTCTTACAGACAGGCAGGTTGCTCCCAGATAGGAATAAAATCCTCTGGACATGGTCTGTATCCAGAGGAGACTGGAATCGCTATCTCCCTTGTCCTTTGTTCCTTAAAAAAAAAAACAACACCATCATAGCATTCTGTAGTTTATCTGTGTTTCTTCCTGCAGTCCCTCATCCTGGAATTTGTTGAGTATAGTGCTGACTTTGACCTTCACCTCTGAAAGTTTTATGTTCACAGTTTAAAGGCTACATTTAGTCTATTGAACTCATTTTAAATTGTGACTCTGTCATCTAACATTTCAACTACCCCTCCTCGTTTGGGGAGGAAAGTGACTTCTCTATCTTAATCTAAGCCCAAGATTAAAAATATATGTATGTGTGTGTACAGTAGGGCCCAGAACAGAATATAAAGCAGTTAACAACATTTACTGAGTGTTTACCATGTGCCACTCTCTGTTCTAAACACTTCTTGGGGCGCTTGGGTTGCTCAGTCTATTAAGTGTCTGCTTTTGGCTCAGGTCAGGATAGAGGTACCCATTGGGCTCCCTGTTCAGTGTGGAGTCTATTTTTCCCTCTGCCTGCTGCTCCCCCTGCTTGTGCTCTCTTTCCCTCTGTCAAATTAATAAATAAAACCTTTTTAAAAATGAATAAATAAATACATAAACACTTCTCATGAATTAGCGCATTGAATCCTCTTATCAGTCCTGATATATGGGTGTGATTAGTATCCCTACTTTCCTGATAAGGAGGCTGAGGCACATAGAGGTTAAGTAACTTGCCAAGGCGCCTCAGCTAGTAAAAAATGGCGGAGGCAGGAGTTGAAGCCAGGCAGTCTGGCTCCAGAGCCTGTGGTCTTACCCAGCACTCTGTATTGTCCCCGCTAGAGAACATCAAGAGGCTTCCCTTCACTTTGACATCATTAAACCAAAGACCAGTTCTCTTTAGGAACAACTGAGTCAGCCAGCTAGAAGTCAGACATGTGTACTATCATTTAACTTATTTCCTTCCATCCATCCTTTCCATAAAAATATTAGAAGGAACTCGGTCAAATGCTTTCCTCGAGTCAAAACAGACTTGTCTATAGTATTCCCTTGCTCTTCAAGGTCAATAAACCCATCAAAGAAAGTGATTTATTTTGGAATGACTGGGTCTTAGAGGATCTCTGCTGGCACCCGTGCTTGTCTGCCCTCCTTCTGGCCCTCGAAGTCAGCCTGGCTCCCCTACGCCACTTACCCAGCTGCTCACGGTCATCACACAGGGCTATTCTGGTTTATTCGAGTCCAGTCCAGCCCAGTCTTGTTTCCAAACCCTCCCTTGCTTAGTCGAATTCCTTGGCATTCTAGCCCCATCACTGATCCTTTCTTTTCACACAGTGTATCTATGAGTGTGTTTCATGGAACACGCCTTCTTCCAGTAATAGGTTGATGGGTTTTTTTGTTCGTTTTTAAGGAGTGGTTCTTGGGTTAAAAAACTAAATTAGTTCATTTACCGTGGAGCTCTTAATATGCTAATGTGCCTTGTGAAGCTTTAATTAGAGTGATATTCTATGTAGTATGTCACATTAGTTGACCAGGGAATCTGTGCTGGGAACTCACACGCACACACATATACACACACACTAGTGTAAGGATATAGAGGTATATTATAGAATAGGGTATATTGGGGCATCAATTAACTATTTCCTTGTCTAAATGTTCACAAACTGACTGGTTCAGTTGTGAGTTCAAGCCCCACACTGGGTGCAGAACTTACTTAAAATAATAAACGCTCACAAATCTTTCATTTGTTATGGATTCTAGAATTCTATCAAGGAGGTAGGGAAATCTAACCAGTTGGTCAGTGCCAGAATCCACCTTTTCTGATTATGCTGAGTGAAATAAGTCAAGCAGAGAAAGTCAATTATCATACGGTTTCACTTACTTGTGGAGCATAAGGAATAACACAGAGGATATTAGGAGAAGGAAAAGAGAAGTGAATTGGGGAAAATTGGAGGGGGACACGAGACTGTGGACTCTGAGAAACAAACTGAGGGTTTTGGGGGTTGGGGGTTAGGTGAGCCTGGTGGTAGGTATTGAGGAGGGCAGGTATTGCACGGATCACTGGGTGTGGTGCATAAACAATGAGTCTTGGAACACTGAAAAAATAAAATCTATAAATAAATAAGTAAAAAAAACCAGAATATTTATGTGTCTCCTTTTGAGTGAAGAGATTCTCTATATCTTTTCTTAAATCCCCTAGGATGAATGGTCTCTAGGGTTAGAAATTGTAACTGAGAGTAATTACTTCTTAGCTAAATTGGACCTCAATTTGCCCTTATCTATGCTTCCCTTCATGGATTGATCATTTTTTTCTTGCTTTTATACCACCTTCAAACCTTTTTCAAATTTTACATTCTCAAGGAAATACAGCTTTTTGACCACCTTATTTTATTTTATTTTTTTTAAAGATTTTATTTATTTATTTGACAGATAGAGATCACAAGTAGGGAGAGAGGCAGGCAGAAAGAGAGAGAGGAGGAAGCAGGCTCACTGCCAAGCAGAGAGCCCGATGCGGGGCTCGATCCCAGGACCCTGGGATCATGACCTGAGCGAAAGGCAGAGGCTTTAATCCACTGAGCCACCCAGGTGCCCCTTGCCTTAGTTTTTGAGAGATACATTTCCTGGACATAGAATTCTAGAGTGAGAGGTTTTATTTTCAGTATTTTAAAGATGTTACTTTCCTTTTTGTTTCTGCTATTTCTGATGAAAAATCTACTGTCTTCTTTTTCCCTCCAAATTTTTATTTAAATTCTAGTTAGTTAACATACAGTTTAATATTAGTTTCAGGTGTAGGATTTTGTGATTCATCTCTTAAATCCAATGCTCATTGTTCATCATAGGTGCTCTCCTTAATACACATTTAACCTATCCCCTATCTCCATCTCCCTATCCAGCAACCCTCAGTTTGTTCTCTATAGTTGAGTCTGTTTTATGGTTTGCCTCTTTTTTTCCTTTATGATTGTTTGTTTTGTTTCTTAAATTCCACATATGAGTGAAATCAAATGGTGTTTATATTTCTATGACTTACTTCTCTTAGCATAAGTCTCTAGCTCCATCCATGTTGTTGCAATGGCATGATTTCATTCTTTTTGATGGCTGAGTAATATTCCATTGTATATATCTTCTTTTTTTTTAATTAATTTATTTTTTCAGCGTAACAGTATTCATTGTTTTGTATATATCTTCTTTATCCATTCATCAGTCTGTGGACATTTGCACTGTCTCCATAACTTGGCTATTGTAGATAATGCTGCCATAAACACTGGGGTGCATGTGTCCATTCAAGTCAGTATTTTGGTATCCTTTGGGTAAATTCCTAGTATTGCAATTGCTGAATTGTAGGATATTTCTATTGTTCACCTTTTGAGAAACCTCCATATTATATTCCAGAGTGGCTGTACCAGTTTGCTTTCTCACCAACAATGTAAGATGGTTCCCCTTTCTTTGCATCCTCACCAAGTTGTGTTATTTCCTGTGTTGTTAATTTTAGCCATTCTGACAGGTGTGAGGTATTATTTCATTCTAGTTTTAATTTGTATTTCCCTGATGATGAGTGATACTGAGCAACTTTTCACGCATCTATTGGTCATTTGTATGTCTTCTTTGGAAAAATGTCTATTCACTTCTTCTGCTCACTTCTTAACTGGATTATTTGTGTTTTGAGTTTGATAAGTTCATTATAGATTTTGAATACTAACCCTTTATCAGATATGTCATTTACAAATATCTTTTCCTCCTCCAAAGGTTGCCTTTTAGGTTTGTTGAAGAAGTTTTGTTTTGTTTTGTTTTGTTTTTCTAATCTAGACAAAGTCCCAGCAGTTCATTTTTACTTGTGTCCCTTGCCTCTGGAGACCTAGCTAGTAAGAAGTTTCTATGGCAAATGTCAAAGAGGTTACTGCCTTTGTTCTCCTCCAGGATTTTGATGGATTTCTGTATCACATTTAGGTTTTTCATCCATTTTGAATTTGTTTTTGTGTATGATGTAAGAAAATGGTCCAGTTTCATTCTTCTGCATGTTGCTGTCCAGTTTTCCTAATACCTTTTGTTGAAGGATATTTGATATTCCACTGGATATTCTTTATTGCTTTATCAAAGATTAGTTGACCATATAGTTGTGGGTCAATTTCAGGGTTTTCTATTCTCTTCCATTGAACTCTGTGTCTGTTTTTGTGCCAGTACCATACTGTCTTGATCACTGCAGCTTTATAATATAACTTGAAGTCTGGAATTGTGATGTATCATGCTGTTCTTTTCTTTTATTTATTTATTTATTTATTTATTTTTATTTGTTTATTTACAGCATAACAGTGTTCATTGTTTTGGCATCCCACCCAGTGCTCCATGCAGTACGTGCCCTCCCTATTTTAAATGCCAGTACCCACCCAATACTCTCTGCCTTGCTTTCCTTCATTATGTTTCTCAGCAGACCTCAGTGCCTTCAAACACGACAGGCAATTTACTTGCTTTTTCATTGGCTGTGTTTCTATGGGGAGGTGCTGTTGTATCTCCAGCACCTATAATGATACCTATCATAGAGAAAGTTCCTAATACATACTGTTGAATGAATGGAGAAGGTAGAAGGATCAATCATTCAAAACCTATATACAGTGGGTGCCTTCCATTTGGCAGGCATTCCACTGAAATGGCTTAAATGCCACTTCCTCAGGGAAGGAATCCCATCACACTCTCTCACTTCTTTCTTTGCTTTGTTTTCATAGCACTTACCACATTTTATAATTACATGTATTTGTGTGATTATTTCATTTCCCCTCCCTTATTGATTCATAAGAACAAATATCCCGTCTATTTTGTCACCTTTCTCGCAGTGCCTAGCCAAGAGTAGGCACCCAATCATCCACACATTGAATTTCTAATTTCAATTTGAAGTTCCATTTGGTTCCTTTTTAGTTCTTTTCAGTCGTTTTTTATAGTCCTCCTCCCTTTGGTTTTTTTTTTTAAGATTTTTTTTTTCTTAGATTTTTTATATTTTTTGTCAGAGAGAGAGAGAGCACAAGCAGGCAGAGTGGCAGGCAGAGACAGAAGGAGAAGCAGGGTCCCTGCCAAGCAAGGAGCCTGATGCGGGACTTGATCCCAGGACGCTGGGATCATGACTTGAGCTGAAGGCAGTTGCTTAACCCACTGAGCCACCCAGGCATCCCCCTTTGTAACATTTTAAATGCCATCTTTTTTCTTTAAGTTTATTGAGCATAAATAATAAAAATGTAAAATCCTATTTTTGACAATTTCAGTATCTTCAGGCTTCGACTTTCTGTTTCTGTTCTGTAGTTTATTGTGTCTTCTGATTCTAGCACATCTGTGTGTGTGTGTGTGTGTGTGTGTGTGTGTGTGTGTGAACTCATAGTCCTTGGAAATTTATCTACAGGAATTTTGGGGTTCTGAAATTTAAAAAATATACCCACAGACAGGTTTTCATTTAATTCTTCCAGGGACCTGGTGGACAACAAATCCTGAGATCTCTTTAAAATGAGTATTCACCTTGGAGGTGGCTTTAAAATCTTAGTGGTTGTAAATTTTGGTCCTAGATACTCCAAGGTAAGCTTGGGGTTAGGAATTCTTGTAGAAGAATTTTGTCTTATTTTCCCCCACCCAAACTCAAAGCCAGGACAACTCAAAGTATTCCTACTATTTATCTCTATAGTGTGGGTCTTTTCACTAGTTTACCACTGAAGATGTAGTTTTTCGGGGATGCCAGCTTTAAACAGGAGTCTAAGATCTGACTAACCTTCCACCTAACATAGGCTCTGTCATCTGTCTAGTTAAATACTAAGCTCTAGGGATCTACATAAAACCTGGGGCAAGTGTTGGCCAGAAATTTCTTGTCATTTCCAGACTTTAAAGATTTCTCTTATCTTTCCATCAACTCAGCAAAGCACTTAAATAAATTATCCAACATCTTTAGGTGTTCTTCTCATGGAGAGTTTCTCCAGTTTCTTCATGTCATGAAAAACTGAAGCCCTCTTCCTCTGAGGAATTTAACTCTTGTTAAATTTTCTTTATCTTACTGTATTTTTCACTCGTCCTCATATAAGGCAGGATCTATATGTCTGAATGTCTGCAAACAACAGGGTGTATGTCCTTATAATAAAGAGCAGGTTGATATTCATAGCTCACGTGGCTATAATATCTAGTTCAGCTAGTTCAGCTTCAGTGGCATTTTCCCTTATACTTACTGTTCCAGGATCTAATACTTTGAGCAAATATGGCTAAAGAAAATCTCTAGTTTCAGGGCACGTGTGTGGCTCAGTGGGTTAAGCCTCTTTCGGCTCAGGTCATGATCTCAGGGTCCTGGGATCGAGCCCCGCATCGGGCTCTCTGCTCATCAGGGAGTCTGTTTCCCACTCTCTCTCTGCCTGCCTCTCTGCCTACTTGTGATCTCTCTGTCAAATAAATAAATAAAATCTTTTTAAAAGGCGGGGGGGGGGGGCGCCTGGGTGGCTCAGTTGGTTAAGCTACTGCCTTCAGCTCAGGTCATGATCCCAGAGTCCTAGGGTTGAGTCCCGCATCAGGCTCCCTGCTCCATGGGGAGTCTGTTCCCTCTGACCTTCTCGCCGCTCATGCTCTCTCCCAAATAAATAAATAAAATCTTTTTGAAAAAAAAAGAAAGAAAAGGAAGTCTCTAGTTTCTAGCATGTGTTATCAGCATTGTTTTTTCTCTGACATTGTTCTTTCACTGTTTTTCTCACCTACATTACTCAGGAGAATACCTATTTGAATGCAATTCTCCCCCCGGTTTCTCCAACTCTTCCCTAATTCCTCCCTGTCCATTTTTGCCATTGCAACTCTTTTCCAGATGTTCAGTAGCTTTTCCCAGTACACTCACTGATATTATTTTCATAATTGATGAAACTGTATCTATCTTTCTATGAAAGATGGCTAAGTGGCAGGAGAATATTTTTCAGGAAACCTCGAAGTGCTTTACCCTGGGCCCTAAAAGAACATTTCCCTATTTTCTGATTTGTGAAAACCCTCAGCGTCTAATCAATGAATCAGATGTCAAGAACTCTGAAGTAGTTTCCCCCACCCCAGGTGTTCTGCCTCATGAGGTTAAACAAAACTTGAATGGGCCATGAAGAGAAACCTACACAGGATTTATTACTGCAATTTAGCTCTTTCTCTCTTATACTTAAGAGATTCTTTAGGCATCAGGTTTTCCATAATTTTTAGTTTAATTTAGTTTCATTGGTTTTTGTCTTTTTTGCTGGTCCTGCAGGGGTGTTTATGTCATTGGAATAGTTTGAGAAGCTGTATTGGGAACCTCAAGCCATAAGCCATTTTCAACAAGTTCTCCCCGTTGGTCTTGACCAGTTACATAAAAACATGATACTCACCCCAAATTCCTGTCTTCCACCTCCCTGATAAATTGGTAAATATTTCCAGAGGAGGCTAGGACCCTGATAACTGACTTTCCCAGTATGCTGAGGGATTCTACATATTGGGGCCAGACTTGAGAGTGGTGATGGTTTCATGCTGGTCTCCTACGACAGTGCATACCAGTTGATGGGGGCGGGGGGGGATCAACTCAACTGTCCAAGCTAAGTCTATGGTCTCAGGAAAATAACTATATAGCACAATGTCCTCCTCCCACCTACTTCAGTCCCCAGCCCACTTCTCCCAACATGGGGCCCAGTGTTCTAAACTTCCTTTGTATAAGGCTTAGGTTTCCTCCTAATGACAGTCCTTCCTCTTTCCCCTATCGTCCAAGTCCTTGAATATCTTAGCAGTCTCTCACAACTGCAGAGGTCACTCATACAATTACCGGTTTATGGGGCAAGGTGAAAATTAAAAAAACACTTGAAGATTGGGCATTGTGGCCCCTGGGTGGATCAGAATTCCTTTTGCTGTCAGAATTAAATCCAGCCAGCTCTTCCTCGACCTTCTGAGACATCTAGGCAAATCTAGAATTTGTCATGTGCATTTCTCAATATTCCTCTTATTCAGTGAATGAGTATATCGCCCCTGGGACAGAGCCACTCCACCGTGTAGGTGGCATTGCAGGCATCCAGAAACCTCATACTGATTAATACTGTCTGCCAAGCATACGCATGTTAAGAACCCTACTCGGATTATTAACGAATGAACTTCCACTCATAACTATGGAAGCATCCGGACTTGGGAGTTCTCAAGATCATACTCAATGACAGCACTATTAAATAATTTTGCAGTTCAGCAACTGTATTCAGGGATGGTGGATATGTGCCAGTTTTAAGAAAGACTTCAGTGCTGGGCTGAAGAGCTCTGTCGTTGGACCTGCTTATTCAGACTTACAGATGATACGGAGGCAGGCGGAGACACTCATAGGTGGGGTAACAAATTAAGATTCAGTGCACAGACAAGAACAATGGCCTGAAACAAACAGAAGGGAGAGAGAGAGAAATTTTTACCTAATGATAGAGTTATCTGCTTTTAGGTTAAAATATTAATTGCTTAAAGTAGTAGTCTAATCCAGGTAAGAACTAACTTGATGGCAATTTCTATGGATATGTCTTGAGGTTTTAATTTATTAGACACTGAATATTAAATAATCATGCAATCTTATTTTAAAAACAAAAACTGTAATGCCATCAGCCCAAATTCAGACCAAGGGAAAATTTAACCTTCTCTCCTTCACAACGTTAGAACCCTCCTGGGGTTGCACTCAGGTGAGACATTTAGAGAACACTGGAAAATGTGGGCAACCTCAGAGAAGAGCAGCGTGGATTGTACAGGGTCAAGAAACTGTCACAGGAGAAATGATCAGATAAAACAAGTTACAGAGGCTGCAAAAGAGAAGTTGCTGTCTTCAAGTATTTAAAGTTCTGTCAATCTTAATCTCACAAAACAAACTGAGGGTTGCCAGGGGGGAGAGTAATAGGGGGAGGGTGGTTGGGTTATGGACATTGGGGAAGGTATGTGCTATGGTGAGTGCTGTGAAGTGTGTAAACCTGGCGATTCACAGACCTGTACCTCTGGGGTTAATAATACATTATATTTTAATAAAAAATTATAAAAACAAACAAACAACAACGAAAAAAAGTTCTGTCAAGTCAAAGAGGGAACTGACTGCTTGCTCTATTTCACAGAACTCAGGCCAATGAAACAAAGACCCAGGGAGCTCAACTTACTTCTACTTACGAAAGACTGTCTTGTCAACTTCAGCTCCACCACAGTGGAATGGGCTAGCTCATAATATACTGAGCACGTTGCCATTGGAATCGAAAAGAGTCTGGATGACCCTGTCAGGGAGTTATCAAAACAATTTTGGGGGGAGCGTGGAAATGGAAATTGGATCAAGTGACCTCCAACCCTGAGGGGCTATTCTTTTAAAATTATTTCCCACTAAGATTTTAATGACTAATACATATAGTATGGTATCATATGATAAAAACAATGATTAATGGACCTCACCAGGCATTACCACAATCATTAACACAGGATTTGGAAGACAACATCTTTGTCTAAGGTAGGACAAGGAGGGTCTTCTTAACACTATTTCACCTGGGCAACTTCAGTTTGTAAAAGACCTGCTTCAGTTTTCATGCCTGACTGTGTTCAACATCTTTGTAAGATCTTAGCGAGAAAAAGCAAAGAAAGGGAGGAGGGGAGGAAACTATATCCTATAAAGCTTAATCACACACTTGCACATACATTATTTCACTTAATCTTTGGGACAACCCAGGACAGTAGGAAGTTTTATGACCATTTTACAAGTGAGGAGACTGACACTTAGGGAAGGTAAGAGCCCAAGGTCACACATAGCGACAAAGATAGAAAAGAAGACAAATGGGCTTTCTCAAACTCTATCTAATGGTCTCCCAGATTCCTGAAATGGAAAGCGCTGTAGAGGTTCTCTGTTCCAAACACCCACCAGCTATACGGAGTCCTCCTTAGCCTTGAAGAATTAGTTATGTGCACTTGAACTGAAGGTCAACCTAGTAAGAGAACAAAGCTGACTTTTAAAACCTAACGGCTCTAACATCACTGTCCTCCCCAGTCCCCTCTACCTAGTTTAGGCCAGGCTCTTGCTGCAGACACCCAGTGCAGGCTAGTGGGTACACGGGGCTGGGGGCAGAGACCCCAGCCGGCCGCCCCACGGTATCCTGGTTCTCACCACTGACCCCTAGCCTGAAGGATCCCCGGGTCAAGTCTAATCCTTTCCAGTGTAGTCCCGGCACCCAGGGAGCTGTCTCTGTTCCAAACCACCCCACAGGCCTGCACACCAGGGAGCAAGGCTCAATGGGAAAGAATGTATTCCTAACATCCATATCCTTGATTCCATTTCTTTCTCTGAATTTCTTCATTGGGCTATGGATGCTTCCATGCTGCCTCAGAAGGGAGGCCCCACGATGCACGGTTTTCCTGTCCCATAGCTCCCTCTTACTCCCACAGGCAGGTCTGGGTGCAGTCCAGCCTCAGAACCAGTGCAAGCACCAGAAACTGGCGGCCTCTTGGTATGATTCATTGGTCTCTCATTTCCCAGCCAGTGATATATCTTGGCTGAAAAATGAATTTTAATCTTCATCAAATCTTTGAAGAGGAGCCCAGGAGAACTGAATGGCATGAGAAAGAAAAAAGAAAGGAAGAAGAAAGAGATATGTCTTGGTCTCAGGTACCCTTCAGAGCAGAGAGATCAAGAGCAGGTTGGGCTAGTGGTGCCTGGTGGCTCAGCTGGTTGCATGTCTGACTCTTGGTTTTGGCTCAGATCATGATCTTAGGGTCATGAGATCCAGCCCCACTAGGGCTCCACACTCAGCATGGAGTCTGCTTGAGATTCTCTCTCTCCTCTTTCTATGTCCCTCCTCCACTCCTCTCTCTCTCTCTAAAATAAATAAATAAATCTTAAAAAAAAAGGAGCAGATTGGCAGATTGGGCAATTTCTCTGAATTCTAAACCAAGAAGCACCGTAATGTCTTGGATGACAGTGGCAATGCAGCGTTCTTGGCTTCTACCACACTGTGAAATGCTCTGGAAAGAATACAGAATACTTATGTAAAGTATTGTCCCTGTCCACAGAAAGTCCATGCCTTCTGATAGAGGCTCCTTGGATCCTCCAGGCCACAGTGGCACCTTCCACCATGATCCCATGGCATTCTTGGGCCTGTTCCTCTGCCCATTGAGTCACACTGTGAACGGATCACTGCTCATGTCCCTCGCTACAGTAGAAGCTCAGCCAGAACCAGATTTTCATCATCTTTACATCCACAAAACAGCTAGCGTAATGGCTGCCATGCAACAAATGCACAATAAATGTGAACTGAATGCAGTCTTATTGGGTAGATAAAAGCTATACAGGTACCAATGAAAAGCGCACATGAGGGCATGCAACTGTGGCATATGGGGGGAGAACCCCAGGTGGTGACTCAGTCCATTTGGCTCTGATCCCAGCTCAGCCATTAACAGCTATGTAAACTTGGACAGGTTGCTTCCCCTCTCTGGACCTTGCCAATCCAGGCACCTAAACTTCCATGTCTGTCAAATTAAGGTTGATAAAGGATTTTTGGAGACTCTTCCAAAAAGAGGTTCAGAGATGTGAGGGAATCCTCAGGGTCACAAAGGTGAACACACTGTCTTCTGGTAGCTCCACTCTGAACTGTAACATTTGGAGATAAGTTGTCCTCTCCAGATTATGTCTTCTGGTTCCTTTGCCACCAGGAACTGAAGGGCCTCGGGTGGAAGAAATCTCTTGGCAGAGATCTCTTGGCAGAGATCTGTGTCTATGGGCATCTCTCCATAACACACCTCTTTCCTTTCCTAAGAAAGGAAAGGAAAGGAAAAGAAAGGAAAGGAAAGGGAAAGAAAGGGAATGGAAGGGAAAGCAAGGGAAG
Source organism: Meles meles (assembly GCF_922984935.1). Lineage (NCBI taxonomy): Eukaryota > Metazoa > Chordata > Mammalia > Carnivora > Mustelidae > Meles > Meles meles. The sequence continues at coordinate 116,891,316 of NC_060066.1, forward strand.
GGAAGGGGAGGGGAGTGGAGGGGAGGGGAAGGGAAGGGAAGTTACGTTTCCTGGCCTCTAAATCCCAAATAATTATTTTCCACCATTTTGAAAATTAAGACATCTGCCCATCCCGAGTTTGGAAGCACTTAAGATTCTATAATCACATTTGCAATTGTACTCATCCCCTAGTACATCACTCACCTGCCTCTGGGATGATGGCTCATTGGGCTATGCTGTGTATTCTCTTACCAGCAATTCACCTCTCTGAGACCTCAGGCTCTGCTGTAACTGATTATTCTACATCTTTCCTACATAGAAAAAGAGAGGAAATGAACAAATGAACAAAAATGGAAAATGAGTTGTTCTGGATTCTTTCAACCACCCATTAACATTTCACCAGCTGTCCCAAGAAGTGGGTCTGCAACCCCTTTGATCTCTCTTTTGTTCTGAGCAGGCTGTTAAAAGCAGTTTTTTTGTTCTTGTTCTCAACACTACTTGAGAGCTTCTTCTCCTTTGGCCATTTCAGAACTTTGACGCTCTTCTTACAGGTCCCTGCAGTCAACCTTAAAATAAAAGAGTCAGTTACTCTATCAGCAAATTGAGTCTCTTCAGGAAGAGAAGAGGATTTGCAATTTGGGACAAGCAAAGAATCTTAGCAAGTCTTAAGAGACAAAGGGAGAGTCACCTTCATTAGGCTTTAAGAGGAACTTAGGGAGGGTTGTTTTAAATAGAAGTTCACTGCCGAAGAACAAGAGTTCAAGGTTGAGGTGGTTTCTCATTAACCTCAAGCAGTGGTTAGAGCGTTGTTGCTGGGCAGGGAGGGATCTCTTAAAAGCAGGAGGTGAGATTCCTCCGGGAGAAGTGTCCTCGCTCATCAAAATAATCTCGCTAGTCAAGATAATCCTGGTCTTCCTTCTTGTAGTGGTTCCACAGGCTGCCATGAGTGGGACCTGCATGACATTCGACCCTGACTCCATTTGAAAGGAGGTTCCTCGGTGCTAACCTTGGATTCCTCACATCCTCTCATGTCTCCAGGATGTCCTCTTGGAAAGCTTAACTCAAGGAGAGTTCTGAAGGCAACTACATTATCTTCAAGGTAGTTTCCCTTTTTCTTCCTCGGCAGATTCCTTTACAGTTGAATAGTCCCAAATCTATTTCCGAGACTTTCTACGACTTTTAAACCTGCTTCTGCTTTTCAAAGACCAGAAATGACATCTGATTTCCTATGGCATTAGTTTCATGAAATCTAGGGAAGGTACCAGGGCTGCCATCCTTGGCTACTTCTATCTAGGACTATTTACCCCCAATGTTTCGGTCATTTCATTATCTTCAAATTCTGTTGTTTCTTATTGCTCACCTTTGAGTCCAGAGACCGAAAGGACTCTCCCAAATTCAAGAGTTGCAGTCTTCAGAGAGAGGTAGGGACACAGAACTGAAGTTGGGGGACAAAGGGATTCTCGCTCGATCCCAAAATGGTTTACTTCACCAACGAAAGTCCAGACCAGCTATCTCGATCTCAAAACTGTAATATTTATTAATTCCAGAGGTTAGTTAGTACATTCGTTTCCATTAGATTGTTTTGGGTACTTTTCCACACTTTTCTTCAAAATAAAATAATACATTTTAAAAGATGAAGTCCAGAATAACAGCTCCCCTCACTGCTGCTTCCATGTACAAAGAGAGCAATGTATGAAGTATTACCAGAATTTATCAGGTGTTCTGCTTCTTCTGTAGACATTTCAGCTTCACCTTTTAGGGCAGCCTCTCACCCCAGCTATCTATACATAGCTCCAAAGGCACTGCTTTTATCCTACCTCTATCTCCCCCAGCTGTGACCTTTCCCTCATTCACACTATAGCACTCATTTTCATCCCTGTTTTCCTTCTCAGAACACCTTCCCTTCTGACCTCTACCTTGCTTTATTTCTCCCACCTTGCTTAGGAGTCCAGAAGTCATTTATTCTTTCTTTAAAAAAAAAAAAAAAAAGATTATTTATTTATTTATTTATTTGACAGACAGAGATCACAAGTAGGCAGAGAAGCAGGCAGAGAGAGAGGGAAGCGGGCTCCCTGCTAAGCAGAGAGCCCGATGCGGGGCTCGATTCCAGGACCCTGGGATTACGACCTGAGCCGAAGGCAGAGGCTTTAACCCACGGAGTCACCCAGGCACCCCTTATCTATTCTTTCTAATATGTTGGGCTGTCATGATGAGTGACTCCAGTCCTTTGTCTTTTCCTCCTGAAAGACACATGATTTTATTTAAAGCCCACATCAGTGATGACCACCTTCTCTCTGTGAGGTGAGAACAGATCTATAAGAAAAGCTGTCCTAAGCCACAGGCTGTCGTCTGCAAGAGGTGACATGGGATCACGGGACCCTGGAGGTACCATCCCCCACCAACCCAGGGGAAAGACAAAGACCAACCCAACCACCCTTGGAGTTTTCCCAGTGTCCATGCTGCAGAGGACATGCAATAAAATAGAAGTCATTAAAAATCAAAATAAGAACCGCACTAACAAAATTTACAAAAGAAGTTTTTTTTTTTTTTTAAAGATTTTATTTATTTATTTGACAGAGAGACATCACAAGTAGGGAGAGAGGCAGGCAGAGAGAGAGAGGAGGAGGAAGCAGGCTCCCTGCCAAGCAGAGAGCCTGATGCGGGGCTCGATCCCAGGACCCTGGGATCATGACCTGAGCGAAAGGCAGAGGCTTTAACCCACTGAGCCACCCAGGCGCCCCTACAAAAGAAGTTTTAAGTGCAAGATGTACAGTAAACGTGGTGTTGGTAAACACAGCCTACCTCAGCAGGTCAGGAGGGAGGGGTTTGGCAGTGGGCAGAAAGGAACCGTGAGTGATGGGGGAAGAAAAAGGTGGCATCATTCAGCCCTGAGTTGCTCTGCCATAAGAGCCTTATAAATCCTCTGTAACTGCCACAGGCCATAGAGAGCTGGTGTTGTACGACTTGTCATCAAAGCAGGAAAAATTGCAGAAAAGACAGTGAAGCAAAGTCCTTTCTTTAGGTTCAGCATTACACAAGAACATACGATAAACAGCAGGGCTAGAGTGAAGATCACAGTAATAAAGGGGATGGCAATTTTGTATCTTAACCCAATCACAAGCAGAGAATCATAGGAGCACATTTTCCATACTTAGTGTAAGCCCCTTGGAGTAGTCAAAGGAAGGGATGTATGTGTACTGTCCGGAATCAATGTGATGCTCAGAAAAGAACAACAGAGGTAGAGACCCAAAACTAGAATCCAGGCTCCTTAATCATTCCTGGCTCGGTATTTCACTAGTGCCCTACAGAGCGAGGTTTTTTGGTAGTAAGCACCAGAACCAGAACTGTGGTATTCTTCCTTTTTTTTTTTTTTTTTTTTTTAGCATGTATGTATTCTGGGGTACATAGGCATACACTCACCATGCTCTTAAACTAACTGTTTAATAAATTCTACTTGGTTCATTCTATAGTAGAGGTTCATTTTCTATCAACCGTCTTCTTGTTGCTCTTATTGAAAGCCCACATAAAAGAATTTGGGGAGTTGTTAAGAACTATTTGAAATGGACCTTACTGACATTTTCAGTGAAAGTGATAGTGTCAGGAAAGGAAAACTGTCACTCTTAAAAGAATGCTCACCTAGTTGAGTCACATATGACCCTGGATAGGATACTAAAACTTCTAAGGTTTTTTTTTAAATGTTTCTAAGACTTACTTCCCCTGAGGATGGCATTTAAAATACAATTAGAAAACGTGGAATTAGTATTACATAAAATGCTAAATGATAATAAGAGCTTGAAATAGTTGGATTATTATGAAACAATCAATGATTTATTGCTAAATGAATATTACTGATTATGGTTGCTGCAAGATATCAGAAAAGGGACAAAGAAATCAAAGAAGAATTAAATAAATTGAGAGATATCCCATGTTTGTGGATAAAAGACAATATTGTCAAGGTGTATTTACTTCCCAACTTGATCTACAGATTCAATGAAATGCCAGTAAACATCCCAACAAGTTTTCTTAAGTATATCAACAAAATTATTCCTGAGTTTATACGAGAAGCAAAAGATCCAGACTGGCCAACACAATATTAAAAGAGAAGAACAACATTGAGGACTAATACTAACCAGCGTTATGCCCCATATTGGGATCCCTGTACAGGGGGGGGGTCTGCTTCTCCTTCTCCCTGCGCCTCCTCCCAGCTTGTGTTCTTTCAATCTCGCTCTCTCTCATAAGTAAATAAATATAAAATAAAATTCTACCCGACATCAAGACTTATGTTAAAGCTACAGTAGTCAAGATGGTATGGTATTAGCAAAAGAATTAACAGAATAACAATGGAACTGAATTCAATGGAACTGAATAAAGAGCCCAGAAATAGGCCCCCATAAATACAGTCAACAAATGTTTGACAAAGGAGCAAAGATGACAAAATGGAAAAAAGATAGTCTCTTCAAGAAATGGTGCTGGAACAAGTGGACATCAACATCTAAACACAGACTTTATGCCCTTCACAAAAACTGATTCAAAATGGAGAAGAGGCCTATGTGTACAAGGCAAAACTATAAAAGTTTTAGATGATAACATAGGAGAAAACCTAGATGACCTTGAGTGTGATGATGACTTTTTAGATATAATATCAAAGACATAATCCATGAGAGAAATAATCAATAAGCAAGACTTCCTAAAATTAAAATTAAAAACTTCTTGCCTCAAAAGACATTTATCACAAAAATGAGAAGACAAACTACTGACTAGGAGAACACACATATTTGCAAAACACACATCTGATAAAGAATTCTTATCCAAAATATACAAAGAACTCTTAAAATGCAACAATTAAAAAACTGAACAACTCAATTAGAAAATAGGCCGACTTTGACACCTGACCAAAAAAGATAAACGAGTGGCAGATAAGCATATGAAAAGATACTCCATATCATATGTCATCAGGAAAATGAAAATTAAAACAATAAACTGCCACTACATGCCCATTAGAAGGGCTAAAATCCAGAACACTGACAACACCAAATGCTGATGAGGGTGAGGAGCCACAGAAATTGCTGGAGAGAATGCAAATGGTACAGGCACTTTGGAAGATATTTTGGTGGTTTCCTACAAAACTAAACATACTCTTACCATGCAATTCAGCAGTTGTGCTCCTTGGTATTTACCCAAAGGAATTAAAAACTTATGTCCACACAAAAATGTGCACATGGATGTTTATAGCAGCTCTATTCATAATTGTCAAAACTTGGAGACAACCAGGATGTCCTTCAGTTGGTGAATGGATACACACTCTGGGGCACATCCAGGCAATGGAATGTTACTCAATGCTAAAAAAAAAAAAATGAGCTATCAAGCCATGGAAAAACATGGAGGAATCTTTTTTTTTTTTTAAGATTTTATTTATTTACTTGAGAGAGACAGTGAGAGAGAGCATGAGCGAGTAGAAGGTCAGAGGGAGAAGCAGACTCCCCATGGAGCCGGGAGCCCGATGCGGGACATGGTGGGGGCATGTCGGAAATCTCTGTATCTTCTTCTCAGTTTTGTTGTAAACATGAAATTGTTCTAAAAAATAAAGTTTTTTTAAAAGCTTATGCACTGAAAACTTAATAGAGTTAATAGATTGCAATTTTTTTAAAAAGTATAGATAAATTTCAGGGATGAACAATGAAATACTTGCAGGGCATGAATAAAAAGCTAAATGTATGCATTTATAATTAAATTATAATGCGTTGCAGGAGCAATAATACATTATCTCTAATTCACCTGGCTGTAGGATTTTAGAGCTCCTAACACCTATTTACCTGCATTTCACTAGATATTCACAATATCCATGTACAGCAGGCAAGGTCAGTGTTATCCTCTTTTTACACATGAGCAAACTAAGGTTCGCAATCTATTTCTTCTGACTCCTAAGGCAGTGCTCATTCAAGGTCAAAAGGACCAAAATAATTTGACAACTTTCTTGATTAACTCTCCAGCCATTGTTGAAACTTCAATACTTAAGGTCAGAAAGACTCACAAACTTTGGCTCAGGAAATTGGGAAAATAATCATGAGATACAGGTACAAAGTATAAAGCACAAATGCTCTCTAAATTATAAAACTCAAGAAAGTGTTAGTGGTGGTTGGTAATCTCTGTTAGGCACCACTTCCCAAGTTCCTGAACCCAGAGATGGAAATGCCTTTTCAGTCCCAACTATAGCACAGCCAATGAAACATCCCAGGCCCTGCTGAGCAAGGAGTGGAGACCCTGCTAGAGTGTCCCCTTCCTCCATCAATTCTGTATGCCGCCAGAACCAGTGCAGAAGGGAGGAAATTGCAGCCTCCCGTTTTATGACCTTCAGGCTGTGCTGAAGGATTTAAAACAGCCAGCCCCACCAGGCAGGCTGGGCGCTTTGGGAAGCCTTCTCTTCATATTTTATTTGCTTCTGTTGCAGTCTCTGTGCAAGTGATGAAGACAAGTCCCTCCTGCCAACCTGCTCCATATCTGAGGTTGGGGGGAAGGGTGTGGACCCAATCTAGGGGGATAGGCTCACAAAGTCAATTTTCTGCAGAGCCTTACATACTGAGTATGTCATACAAACCATGGTGGCTGAGAGAACTCCAGGGTCAGCCAAATCTAGATTCAAATCCGTGTTCTGCCACTGGCTAGCTATGCCACGGTGAGAAAATTATATGACTTTTCTAAGCCTCATTTCTTCTATAACCTGAGGATAATAAACTCCACATCATACAGGATTTAATGAGATAATGTGTGTGTTTGGCATAGAGCCTCCCACAAAACAGTAATAGCTAACTACTGCAATTATTGTTGTAATAACTACTACCAATTATCATTAAGGGCTTAATATGCCAACCAACTAGTCAGAGTTGAGAGTGAATGGAGTGGAAGTCTAAGAACATGTGGGTTTAGGATCTTTGGGTCAACATATCAGAGTGCTGGTTATCCTTTCTTCTTTGGAATGGTTGGGAAAGATGGGCTTTGGGGGACTGGGGGAGGTAAAGTGAGTTTATTTCTTGTATATGCAGTTTAAACAAAGAAAGAGAAAGGATACGGTCTCCTTCCTTCCAGCACCCAGTGTCCACTGGGCTTGGAGGGAGTCAAGCCAGGACTAGCCACCTTGGAAAAGGTGTCTCAGTAGAAGGCAATGGCAGAGACTTCGTAGTCCATGGGGAAGAGGTGTCCCATGTGCCTGGGCCCGAGGCTGACACCACCCAAGTGCCACAGTTTCATCAGGGTGAAGCTAGACGAAGGGTTCTGAGCAGGATCACTCGGCCCTGGGTCAGAGCCAAAGGAAACCAGGCTTTGGAAGCCAGCTCTCCACACTGAGCCCACACAGGACAGGGAGGCCAATCCGTGTGGGGAGGAAGACGGTTCCCTAAACACCTCCAGTAGGTAGATTTGTTTACCCTGTCGATGCAACCCTCACTGCCACTGTAGTACTGACACCTTCATTTCATAGATGATGAAAGTGGAGTTCAGACAAAGACCAAGGCCACAGTGCCAGGAAGTGACTGAGCAGTCCCTGGTGTGCATGCCTCTGAAAGCCAGCTCTGTCTAAGATTCCGTAGGGCCTCACCCAAGTCCAAGAAAGAGTTCACAAATCGGGAAGTCTGGAGAGTCAGATTCTAGCTGCTCCTCTGTCCCTAACTAGCTGGATGACCTTGGGCAAGACATCTTGCTTCTGGGGGCTGGGGATTCCTCGTGCATAAAAGGAGACAGTGGCCTCAATGACTCATAAGGACTTAACATGCCTGCCTGCATTGTAGGATGGTGAGGCAGGGTGGTCATCCCAAGCCTCGTACGCTGGGAGAGACGCCTGCTCGCCGATGGAGACAAGCTGGCAGAGGTGGACTCCACAAGGTGCTGCTGGCTCCAACCCATCCACACTTCCCAGCTCCATCTGCCACATCCTATTTCCCAGACCATACACTTCCTCTTCCCCTTCCTGTCCCATCCCTACACACAGAGTGCCCCAGGCTGGGACAAATGCCCACGGGTCTCTCTGCTCTAAGCCACACAAATGGACAATGAATTGAACAGTGTCCCCAGGTAACATTAAGTCAGGTTAATTCTTATCTATTTCCTTTGAGATTTAGTTATTAACAATTCATGCCCTGAAGTCATGGGGAAGCCCCAAATCCTTAAAAGTTCTGGGGCTAAGAAAGACCTAATCTGGTGTTTGGCTTAGAGCTGTGTCCCTTCCCCTTGCCCTCTCCCTATGCCCAACCCCATCTACTCAGCCACACAAGGAGCTAAGGGACTCCAGCCTACCCACTGGGGAGCGATTCCTTCAAAGCCACACTCATCCTAAGGACCTCACAGATGGACAACTACAGCCTCTCATTTTCCCTGTGTAGCTCTGAACTAATTTGAACCTGGGGGGTCCCAGCTTTACTAGGAGGAGCAACAGACCAGAAATCTGGGGAGACTCAAGATAGCGGTCAACAGTTTATCATCTGAGAACTTTCCACCATCATCCCAGACCTGGGCCTGGGAAATAGAGCTGGAGGTATTAGCTATTCCAATGATGAGACCTTATGGAAGAGGGGAGATAAAGGAGGGATTCACTCCAAGAACATATTCCTAGGAAGACAGATGTGAATATTTCCAGTGTACAGGGTGCTGTCCCATAGTGTGGAGGCTAAAGGCATAGTCCTGAAGGGGAATGGTTCTTATTTGCATCCTGGCACTTGTTAGCACTTTCCTTGTCAGGAAAGGGATTCAATCCTATCCTACCTCTTTGATCTTTTCTGATGTGTAAAATGGGGCTAATTACTGAGCACATGAGGCCTTTGGAAGAAATGAAACAGTGCAAAGATCTTTTAGTGAGTAGTATTAAATTATAACTATTATGGATTAGGGAACTCGTGGTGAGGCCTGCTGTAAAGTCTAATCTCTTTTGTTTGAAAAATTCATTTTATTTTATATAAGGTTTTCTTCAATAAATCTTGAGACCCCCAGTCTCCCACCAGAAGAAAATTTGCTTTCTTTTTTGTTTTAAAGATTTTATTCATTTATTTGACAGAGAGAGAGAGGCAGAGCCCAAGCAGGGGGAGCAGAAGGCAGAGGGAGAGGAAGAAGCAGGCTCCCTGCTGAGCAAGAAGCCCCATGTGGGACTTGATGCCAGGACCCCGAGATCATAACCTGGGCTGAAGGCAGAGGCTTAGCCGGCTAAGTCACCCAGGCACTACAGGAAACTTGCTTTCTCTAAAGGCGTATTAGAGAGGAATTATACTGCTATGCCAAAGAAATATAGACCAAAGAATATGGACAAAGCCAGCCAGTCGTTTGTCATGAGAGATGAGGAACAGAGGGATCTGCACAAGTTCTCATCATCCCTGAGCTACCCTCCCCTACCTCTGGTCCTCTAAGACCTTGAGGCATATTTAGCGGTGGAGAGGTACTGAGCACATGGCAGGGGGGAAAGACGGGTGACAACGGAGGGTCATCACTGTCCTATAGCTCACCATTCAGGTTTCTCTTAGACAGTCCCTACCTCATCCAGAAAATAAAAGCTGGTGGGAAAAACAGACCCAAAACTGTGGTGTGAGACTCTGGGGAAGATGGGAGCAAAGAATGATCAGGAGGAAGTAAAAGCTTACTCTTTCCCAAAAGGACCAAGAAGAAGGTAGCAGATAAAATATCATTGAAAGAAAGAGGTCAGTCAATGAATGGTTTGGGACTATTCTAGCTGGTAGAGACATCAATGGAGAATAGCAGAAGGGAGCCAGTTTGGAGGTTCTAGGGATCTATATGAATTTGTTTCAGACACACATCTGCCCCAGAATAGGAGCCATAGTGTTTGAACATTTGAAAAGTCCCAGAGTATAAAAGCCCCAAAGAGCCTGTGGAGCCATTTGGCTCCAGGACAACATACGCCAGAACGACTTCCTGCCCTGCCCTGTGTCCAACAAACACAGAAATGTGTTTGTTCTGTGAGACTGGGTCGTATAAATGACGTGAGCTAATCTCACCACATTCAGAAATGTTTGAAACAAAATAAAAACCATAATTGGCCCTAGCCCAACTCTGAATACTCAGAATGTTTAATCCCAGGGTTTTCACCCACTCGTGTAACAAGGGCCTTTACCAGCCAAAGCCCCCTCCCTGTGCTTGAATTCATCATCCTTTCTTATTTCCCTGACCCCCATGTTTCTTCCTCCAGCCTCACAGAGTGAAAGCTTCACAAGCATTCTTGACTCTTTCTTTTTGTTATTCCTGACTTCCAACACCATCGTATCCTGTTAATTCTTCGGAAAAAGCATTCACATTTGCTTTTGGTTTTCCACCTATGAGGCTAAACCGCAGCCCAGGGCGTCATCCCTTCACAGGGTTTTAGGACTCTCTTACCCTGTCTTCCCTCCAATACTGTCTGCAAAAGGGCTCTTTCTCCACGCCATGCTCCATGTCATGTCAGTGACCACCAACCCCATCAAGTTTTATCTCCCCTTAATCACACTCAACTAGGCAACACTGGGATCTCTTTGAATTCCAAAGCCCTCCCTCCCTCCATGGCAGAGCCTGCCCAGTCTTTATGCCTAGCTTGGGGGACATTTCTACTGTGAAGCCTTTCCTCACTCCCCAAGGGACAAAAGTTCTATGTTACTTTGCTCATCTCTTTTGTATAACATTGATCACATTTTATCCTTTAAGTGGTAATTATAAAACTAAATCATGAGCTACTTATTCATCTCATTCAAACTCCCTGCCAGCTCCCTGCATAGAGTATTACAACAGAAAACTCTAGATAAACGTGTGTTGAATTTATTCTCACTGTTGCAATCCTGTCTACACATACCTGTAGTCCATTACTCATACGTAGCCTAACACTCTCACCATCTCCTTTTTGATCCTCTTTGTTTATTTAAATCCTACCTACTGTTTAAGGCTCATCTGCTTCTAAACTTGTGCATGGAACCTCAAAGGACAAAGTCCTGCCACCTCAATTCTGTCTTCTTCTAGGACAGAATGATTCTAGACTGGATACCTAGAATATGGGTATATTAGGGTATCTGACTGGATAGGAAAGCATTTGACAAGCATTTCAAGATAGCCTCCAAGCATGGAAACACGGCTGGATACTAAGATATACTAGCTGGATAATATAATTGGGTTAACTAATAACTAATTGAATTACCATATCAGCCCTACGCTTAAATTATCCCACAAATATTTAAGTTCCATATTTTTATTAATGACTTAAATTAAGGCATGTAAGTTGTGCTTAATACCAATTGCTCAAATATAGGACAGAGGGTTGGGGGGAGTTGGTCATGATTTATCAGCAATGGATTTGAAAAATATCCAAGAGTTTTAACTGATATAAAACTCAGTAAATCAGAATGATAGAAGAAGGAAGGAAAGAAGAAGGAGAAAACGGAAGGAAAGAAGAGGGAAAGAGAGAGAAAAAAAATAAATTCAGGTGATACAGGTGGAAATCAAGCAGTGTTTTGCAAGGCTTTGGATCACTAGGGAGGTTAATGTGTGATAATTCAACAAATAGCTGTGTGGTCAAGTAAGTTTGGGAAACTCTAGGTTAGGGAAAGATCAACAGGACTACTCGGGTCCTTCAGTACGCTGAAGTACATTCTGGAATCTCCAAGAGGTTATGAGTCCACAGGATTTCCCAAACATATTTGACTGAAACTAACTGACCGCCCCCCCCCCCCCCAGCCCTGACCCCCAAATCATATCACAGGAACTAGCATGAGTGAAACTCACTTTGAGAAGCAAAGGACTTCAACTCCCTAGGCTGATCAGAGCCTATCTAAAGTGTAGCATACAGCTCTGGGGAACCTCAAAGGAAGAGAAATAGAGATCAGTTGGACAGGATTAGGAAGAGCATTTAGGTTGGCAAAAATATTCAAGACCATAATATCTGAGGAATGTTGGAAAAATTGACATGTTTTGCCTGGAGAAGAGCTGACTTGGCAGGGGGCTGAGATGATCACAGAAGGTTGAAGGCCTGATAATTGTAATTAAATATGTGAAGAGCTGGCATAGGAGGAAGGAATTAAACTTGTTCAAGTGTGACCTCAAAAGATAAAACTGGACCAATGGTTGGAATTGTAAATGAGTCATATTTTAGCTTACCTTGTCCAGTTTTCTTTATACATATTCCTTTTGGCTAAAATTTTGGTGAGGTGCTTACTGCCCATCTAGGACTTTTATATTCGGGAGGCTCCAATTTCCCTGCTTCTCCTTTTTTGCCTAGCAACAGGACTTGAGTCATGGGGGATCAAATGGGGCACTCAAACCCTATCTGAGGTAGTGAAAAGAGATGAGTCCATGCATGGGCCCCAGCCAAGACCTTCAGGGAAATAGAAGAGTCAAGCCAAGAAGAATAAAGAAGAACCCGAGTCCGAAGGGCAGAAGAGCTAGAGCCAAGAGTCAGGCCTAGGCAGAAAGAACATTAGGATGGGTGCAGGTCAAGAGCCTGGTCTGGGGTCATTGCTGTGAACAGCAGCTCACCTGTAGGAAATTAGCACATGAAATGTCAGGCTAGCATGCAGATACAAGATGGCAAGGAGTCCCAGACAGCCAAGTTGGGGAGCAGTTGAGGAGCCTTTCTTAGGCTATTGCAGGTAGATAATCAACCATAGATCACAAGCAGTTAAATGACATTCATACAAAACACCAAAATTTGCATAAATTCCCCTGGTCTCCTTCAATTATCCTCCAAGGACTAATACTTCAAGATAATATTTTCATTACTCTTAATTTCTCAGGACTTGTATGAATAGATCCAACTTCCTTGTTTTACAAATGAGGAAACAGAAGCCTAGAGAGGGGAAATAATTTGTAACAGTAACAGAACTTGATAGATTCTGGAAGGCCAGAGCTTGAACTATCATCCTCTGAATTGCCCAGCCCATTTCTGTCCCTTTATACTCACCATGACACCCAACACAAAGATCAAGTCCCAGCCTTTGCCCCATAAATTTTGGTTGAAGTAAATTAAGTAGGCAGCGGTTTGTCAAGAACTAGTGTTGACTCTTCTATTTAAATAGCAAAAATGGAAGACCAAGGACTAAATGCAGCTTCTGCTCTGGATGCAGGTTGATGTCCTTATTTGGCACCAGGGCGTGAAGGGCCCATAACTTGGCTATCTTCCCCCATAAAAGTGCTGACCTGAGCTCTAAGCGCTGACCCAAGGAAGGTCCTGTGAACCCAGATACACCACATGAGATTCTGAGATGAGGCTGAAGAAGGGCTCTGGGGAGCCTTTGGTCCCTGGCTGCCTATAAATAAAGTGCAATACTAAGTTGAAATATGGGCTATAGGTTTATCCTTGCCTGGCATTTGGGAACTCCCCCAGGCCTCCAGAGTCATGCCGCCAGAAGAAGCCATTAACTCCCACAGCTCAGGGGTAAGTCTGCTTCCCAGCCAAGGATCATAAAATTTCAAACAGAAACCCTCCAAACCCAGGAAGATCAGCCTCATTGACAAGAAACACATGGGCAGAGCCAACACATGGAATGCATTTTGGTCTGAACGGCTTCTTTTGATGATGTTTCCAAGGGCTGAGACCACGGCTCCCTGTACCTTCATGGCAAGTGCTCAAGTCTTATTTCTCTAGGCCTTGGCATCTTGTTAGAGCTCCCAGTCTCTGGGACTGTTGATTCTTAATGCCTTCATTGTGCCACGGGACTAGCCTCTGGCCCTTTGGGCATGGACAAATTGCCCATTGTCAGTATCTCAACAAGACCATTTCCTCTGCCACAGACTCAGAGCTATGAGCATGAGCTCTCAACTGTAGGCAGACGTCTGATGTGGAATTCTCACTCTTGGTTTTACTGAGGACCATTTCTTTTCTTGTCCCACCACCTTAAATGAGCCCCTAAGCCAACCACACATGACTTCTCCATTGGTTTCCCAACTGCACCCTGACAGTTACCACAATCCTTCTCTATTCTTCTAGCTGTCGTTACTTCCCTCATTACTGAGTGCCTGTTCCAAGCCCTGGGCTATGCCCACCCGCCCCTTCACACCACCCTCAAGCATTCTAGAGGTCTTTCTTCCAACCAGGCATACTTCACCTCCTCTGTGCCCCTTCTTCCCTACCCTGAGCACTCCTCAGGGAGTGTACCTCCCCTTTCATTTCCAGTCCTCTGGTCTTTTAGCCACATTATAGCAACTTATGTGCAGGTGGATGAAAGTTTGGGGGCATGTTACCATGCTTATCTTCTAAAATTGTCTCTGCAGTGAACATGTGTGGGTGGAAGGATGGCTGAATGAATGGGTGGATGGTTGCGTGGGTGGGTGGATGGAAAAATGGGTGGTTGGATGGATGGGTTACAGAAATAAATAGTGACTTCTGCCAGGCCCTGGACTTTGTCTAACCCTAAATGTCCTATATTTGGTACAAGGATCTTCAGCACAGTACTCAAAAAAACTCAACATGGGTACATTTTTCTGGTCATGGGGCCAGTTTTTCTGCCCCAGAAAATGTCCCAGTCTTAAGGTCCACATCATAAAGTCTTCTCTGTTCTGAGCAAAGTAATCAGAGGTCCTGGTCCTGGTGCGTGTTCAGGTCACCATTCTCAGTAAGGCCGAGGACTAATTAGCTCTTCTCCCTGGTGATCACCAGCTGTACCAAGCACCCGACAATAGCCACCCAAAGACTCCTGTCTTAGTTAGTTCAAGCTGCTATAACAAAACACCACAAACCAGGTGGTTTATAAACACCAGAAATTTATTTCTCACAGAGCTGGAGGCTGGAGGCCCAAGATCGAGGCCTCGGCAGATTCAGTGTCTGGTGACAGCCTCCTTCCTGATTCACAGATGGCTGCATTCTTGCTGTGTCCTCATCCAGTGGAAGGGGTGAAGGAGCCCTCTCGGCTGTCCTTCATAAGGACACAAATCTTACTCGTGAGGGTTCCACCCTAATGACCTAATAATCACCTCCTGAAGGAACCCCTCCTTGTACCATCACCTTGGGGATAGGATTTCCGCATATAAATTCCAGGGGGGATGTAGACATTCCATCCATAGCACCTCCCAGTTCCCATTTTGTCCTTTAAGAGTTTTTTGGGTTTTTTGAGGTTTGGGGGTTTTTTGGTTTGTTTTGGTATATCTAACTGCAATCAAATGTGTTAAAGGTTTTTCTGTTGGTTTGTTTTTTTTTTTTTAAGAAAAAAACAGAGCAGAGAATTAAAAAAAAAAAAAAGCCCCTGCCCAGAGGGCTTTCTGTGTAAATTAGACACACAGAGGGAGGGAGTGCAACAAGACAGGGCAGGCACCCATAGGGAGACAGGTGGCAGCCAAGGATAACTGTCTTTGTTTCTGGCCAGGCCAGCCTGTCATCTGCCACCTTCGAGGCAGCTCAGGAGAAGGCTCAAGAAAGAGACTAAGAGAGAGGAAAAAGTAGTAATAAATTACTTCCAGTCATGAGTGGAAATGAAGGCAGGGCGGAGCGGGGCCCAGACATGTGGCTCCCGGCTCCTGTCCTCCCTTATGTTCCTGTGTGTGAGAGAGGGAGAAAGAAAGGACAGTATTAATGAAACTGGCCCCCAACTCCCACAAGGCTAAGAGGGCCAAATGGACGGTGTTCAGGATTGGACACTGGCTTTGCTGTGTGTGTCTGTGTAGGAGTGTGTGCATGTGTGTGTTTACTCTTTCAGTGTTAGTTTATTCTTCCAGCATATGTGACTGTGCTGAACCTTGTGTGTGGGTGACACTTTCCATCCCACCCACACCATAACCCTGCAGCGTTCTCTCTTCATAAATTCCAGGGCTAGAGCCCAAAGGCATCTCAGTCCAACACATCTTGTCACGTTGAAATAAAAGCAAAATTAAAGCCTAGACTTTGTGAATGCCTCATAAAGTTCCCCCAACACACCATCCAGACTCAGAATTCCCAACAGCAAGCTGCCACTCCTGGGACAACCCTCTTAAGATACGTGTGGAATACACAGGGCAAGAAAGATGGATTTTAATCCTTTTATTAGAAGAAATTACATCAGTTCAAGGTGCATTATTGAAGGAGAGTGTCTTGAACAAAGCTGAGGAAAGCTGGCGAAGTCTGTTCTGTGTGGAACTCACCCTGGGTTCATGAAGATGCACTGGGACTTCGCTGTGGACTCACAACACCTGTCTCCATCCTGTGACAGTCACACATAAGCTATGTCCCTCTCGTTCTGGAACAACAAGCTCACAAAGTAGAGAAGAAAAGTGGGAGGCGGTGAGCACCCCAGTCCTGGTCCTCGAGTTCACCTGATTCCTTCATTCTCACGCAGTCACCCTCCATCTACAAAAATGGCCACTCCCAATTATCTAGCAGTAAATCACAGTGTTTGTTGGAATTAAGTTCTTCATTTCTTTTGCTGTCTTGGGTGACTCCAAAACGTGTTGAAGATGTGTGTCTAGGATGAGCCAGCCAGAGGAAGGGAGAAGAGATGCCTTAAGTTTGACAGTTCTGACGAATGAGTAATTAAAATATCAGAGACTGATTCTTCAGGAACCATGGAAATAGTGAGAAGCCAGAATGGAGAGGAAAGTCTCTCCCTGATTTGTAAGAGGGTGACAGATTTCAGCTCTTTTCAAGGTCCCCTACGGCATCGGGGATGGGAAGTGCTAAGACACAGGGAAAGAATATGGCCTCCCTAGAGGTCCCTGGGCCCTGAGAGCCCGCTTCCAGAGTTGAGGCAGGGCTGCATGGGGCACTCACATCCTCAATTCCTGAACCGTCTGGGGGAAAAGAGGATAGAGGGACCTTGAACCTGTGGTTCATTTCTCTGCTTCTCCCACTGTGAAGAGGGAAGTTGTGGGGCGAGCCCTGATGTGCGCAATGAAAGTTGTCTTTCTGGATTTGCAAGTAGATTAATGAGGCTGGAGTTTTACAGAAAACAGGTTTCCAAACACATTAGCCACAGGCCAAACAGCTCCTCAGAGGAATTTTATTTTTAGAAGGGCCCTAAAAGTATTTCCTTTACAGTACTGAGACTCAAATCAATCCCTATGACAACTTGACACTGCATTTACTGTAAGCCTCTGGAGAAGGGAGAGCCATGTGCCGCATCTCACCAGAGTAGGGCTGAGCGCTCACTGAGCACGAGCTTAAACCTCCCTCCGTGAAGGCTGGGAGCATGGGGGGCGGGGATCTTTCCTTCCATTATGCTCATGTCTCCCACTTTTCAAGTTTTCTGACAGAAACCGCCAGATCAGAGAACCAGGTTCCTCTTCGGCTTTGTCCCAATTTGGGGCATGTCACAACTTCTCCAAGTCTCAATTTTCCTATTTATGTGAGAAAGAATTGTAGATACCATTTCCTTCCTAAGCCAGGAATTGCTTCCAGAACAAAAAGACCCACCTGAGGTTCCTTCAGCTTTGCAAAAGGCACATATTTACCAGCACAAATTTGAGTTGAATCATTTCTAGAGGTTTTACATTTGATGTGAGAAACATTCTGGGGTGCCTGGGCTCAATCCGTTAGGTGGCCAGCTCCTGGTTTCAGCTCAGGTCATGATCTCAGGGTCCCGGGATTGAACCCCACGTCAGGCTCTGTGCTCAGTGTGGAGTCAGCTTGACAAGTCTCTCTCTCCCTCTCTCATGCATTCTCTCTCTCTCTCTCTAAAATAAATAAGTAAATCTTGAAAAAAATTTTTAAAAATAAAGTGGAAAACATTTTTATGATTGCTGTTTGAATTCTTCCAACAAACCTATGATGTCTTATAGACGAGGAGACTGGAACTTAGAGAGAGTATTTATTTTCTCAGTCCCAGAGCTATTAAGTGATAACATGTACAGTTCATTTGTTTCTACCAACGAAATTCCTCAGTATTTCCCAGTTGAATTCTATGAATGATCACAAAGTTATCTGTGTGAAGAGTTTAATACTGAACCATAATTAGAATAACTGCTACCAGTTGAGATTCTACTATGAGCCATGTGTTTGGGCAGTTAAGTGGGTTAATCCTCACAACAACCCTGCAAGTAGGTGATACTGTCCTCATTTTATAAAGGAAAAATAAAAATGTAAACTGAGTAAGGATTCAGATCTCTGCTGTGCGGCCTTTTACTCCCTAATTAGGAGAGAAAGAATTCCATAGGGGACACTTTGGAAGGTCTAACAACCTTCTCCATCACTAAGTTCTTAGGGACTTCAACTCAGGGTTGGTTTCATCAGGGACACATTTTTGAAACTCACCAGAATCTATTAGCTGTTGACTATGGAATACCTGGAAGGTAGGAAGGCTTCCTAAGTCTATGAAGGCTTCCTATCCAAGCAGGAGAAACTCACTCTTGTCATGGGGAAATCCTTCCTTGCTAACATTTCCCCTCCAATTACAACATATTACAGCATTTTTCCAAAAGCAATTATTTGTAGGCCTACTAAATACATCATCCTCTTCATGAGATTATAACCTTTGGGGAAACAGAGCCAATACGTTACACTTAGTGTCCTTGCCCCACAGAGAATGCAAAGCAGGTACTTCATAAATATATCCAGCTGAGTTGGTGAATGGGTGACTGGGCTGCAGGAAAATTTAGGGGAGACTCCAGCTCACCTCTCCAGAACTTTTCAAAAGGCCCTGGTGAAGTAGGGGGGTGGGGTGAGAAGCTGCATTTGAAAGGAGCCCAAGGAAGCAAGGTGCAGACCATCCTAATGGGCCAGGAAAGTCAATCTCATACTCACCCCAGAGTGGGTAAAGTCGACACTAGAAACAACGTAAAAACAAGAGGACTTTTTGCCTTCAGGTGCCTGGCAAAATTGCGACACTGCAAAACAGGGCTTGTTCCAGAAAAGGAGTAGCAAGCCTGTAGTCCCAAGGGGGTCAAAGCACTGTTCTCAAGTCGGGCTCATAAAATATATGCTCCTGGGGTGGGGCAGTGGTTGAGAGGGAGGACATCTGCCAAAGTTCTCAGAAGTCTTTCTGCGCCTTTGCTCCTGGAAGGTTCCCTTCCCAAGAATATGCCCATGAGTGAATCACTCTAATCACCAGCCACCTCTAGGACAAGGCTCATCCTCAGGGGCTCGAGAACTTACTTCGCACATAGAAGAAAGCCTGTTTCACTCATCGATCATGTGAAGAATTAAGAGAAAGAAAAGCTTAGCCAGGAGTTCACATCATGTGCAATTTAAAAAGAATGCCCATATGCGGTTAACACCTCATCACGTACAGGCAACTTTGTTATTTCATGAATTTTCCACCCCATCTGCCATTGCAGGGTCACAGCCTGCACTCCCCCCGCCCCATGCTCCCAAACGCTGCAGGGCATCCTAGCACCTGTCATTAGCAAAGGCTAGGGCATGCTTATGCATTTTACTATCAACTAAAGCAAGCATAATGCAGCTAAATCTCTCTTCTTGCCCCCCGCCCCAACACACACACATGCACTCTGGAGCTTATGATATGTGATTTGGGGATTTCTCCAGACCAGGGATTCTCCAGCTCACTGTCCCTCTACAGTCAACTGCACTGTGGCATATTCTATTTTCCTGCTTAAAGAAGCAAGTCTGCTATCTCAGCCTGGGCTGTTAGAAAAGGAGAAACAGCAGGAATTTCATACAACTGGACCTGACCCTCCGCAGCACAAATCTGGGATGTGTTAGGGATGTGAAAACAGCCCCACATCTGCATGGCGCCTTCCGTTCTCCAAGCTCAGGATGCCTCAGACGTCACTGGGGCCTCACTAGCAAAGCAGCGGTCTCCCCGCCCAGCAGCCCAGACCCAACCACAAAAGGCCTCCCCGGCCCTCCACAGGCAGGTTGGACCACAGCATTCCCTTGTTCCAGGCCAAATTCCGAGTTGACAATACAATCCCCACTGGTTTGCCTTCTCCACAAAATTTTAAACGGGAGACATGTTCCTCTTCATTTCCTATCTCACTCCCTCCACTGATTTTTAAACAGTTTGCTGCTTCCCACCCTATGGGCCTGGATGCCCTTCAGAGACCCGTGGCACCACCGTGTCCTGCTGCTGTGCAAACTCTGGCCCGTGTGTTGAGTGACCGCGCAGGTGGGGACCGCGGGTCTGTCTCCATTCAGAGTGAAGTCTAACCTATCGAGATGAAATCCACAGGATCCAGAGGCTGAATCATGCTGATCTCAGGCTGGGGGCTCCTCCTGCAACTGGCTCTGTTCCCCTTTCAACCCCGTACCTTCTCCCCTTTCCTTAAGACTCGCGTCTTGGAGTCTCTGATGGTCTGTGCTAAGGAAGGGACAGCCGTATTTTCCCTAATCACAAATCTGCTGATCACAAACAGCAGGGGAGGTGGAGATGTTGCCCTCCGCCTTTGTGGGAGATGAAGTGCACGCACATAACTCCGTTCCCGGTTCCTGGAAGGCAGGGTTCTTGTTTGGTTTGAATTCCCAAGGGAAGTGGCTATTTTGAAACCAGCCTGGGGGATATGAAGATAGCTGACCATTCTCATTGTCCAAAAAGAGAGTGAGAATATCCAGAAGGTGAGAGGCCCTCTGTGGCTAGTTTGAATACATTCTTTAAGTTTTACGTTGAAGTTGATTCTTTTCCCATACTATTTCCATAATGTTCCTTTTCTTTATTTTTCCATGAAAAGCTATCCTCCTATACTCTACTATTTGTGACTCTCAAGGCTTATTCAAAAATCTTCGGGATTAAAAAAACAGACAACTCCCTCCAAGCATGTTATTAGTGCCCAATAATCTGAAACTTGAAACAAAACTATAAAATAAATTCAGTTTTTCTCCAACACTCAATATCCCATCACACACACACGTGTGCACGCACACCCCCCCACACACACTCTGCTTGCCTCTCCCAGCCACGTTGGTACATTTCCTGGCAGCCTGGGGTGTGCCACAGCGACAGAGTCTGCCCACCCACTTCCTGAGCAGCGACCCTCCCCTCGCCCTGGTGCCCCAAGTTCACCTCCTGCCCCATCACTTCATTTTTTGAAGTAATTCAAATGGAAGTATTAATGGGCAATAATGGGAAATAACCATAACAACCTTCCACATATGTGTGCAATAATATACTTTTCAAAGCAATGGACAGTTTTTCAGAGATTTTACAATAATTATTTCACCTGATAATGTTTTTTATACTGGCCCATCAGCTATAGAAGGCTGAAATTTTCTTCTCCATTTCATGGATGAGGATATTGAGGGTCTTTGAGTTTAACTGTTTGACCCAGCTACAGAGCTAGAAAGATGTGGAGCTGGGACTCAATCAGAGCATTCTGGAACCTGGTTCCCACACTGGCTGGACAGTTGCTTGTTCAGCCTGTGTGTCTCCTCTATGAAGAGAACAGCTGGAATAGGCAATGCCTTAATTATTTCTCAAGGCAAAGACATGCTGGAACCATCGCTGTCCTTCATAGTTAGTGCAGACTCTCGAGATGTACCACCCCAGACTTACTAAATCTGAATATCTGAGCCTGGGCCAGAAACCTGTAATCTAATGTCTCAATTCCTAGGACAACTCATAGGCACACTAGTATTTCCTTGAGTCAAGGAATTGGATTTCGAACAGGGAATTTCAGACTTTGGAGAAAGAAAGGTCAAAGAACAATTTGAGAAATAGAAACTCTTCTGTTGAATGTCATTAATATTCTCTGAGCACACGCTCATTGTGTGGTGGTCTGCACACCCCAGAATGACCAGGCTGTGCCTCAGTATTGTTCCAAACGCTTACCCCCACCCCAAGGCTGCTCTACTCCAGCAAGAAGCACCCAGGATAGTTTGAAGAGAGGCATCTGTCTTTGGCTTTCTTCTTTCATCTGCCCTCAGTCTCCATGTTCTGCTTGATGTTGTTAAACGCAAAAAAGGAAAAGGAAAACGTAAAAGAGTATTAGGCAACCCCAAGTCAGGCTCTCTGCTCCACAGGGAGCCTGCTTCCTCTTCTTTCTGCCTGCCTCTCTGCCTACTTGTGATCTCTGTCTGTCAAATAAATAAAATCTTTAAAAAAAAAAAAAGAAGAGTATTAGGCAAACACCCTCTTCCTTCCTCTCAAGAACATTCTTCTCCAGTGTTTTGCAAGAATAATACATTATTATCAGGGACCAAATCCCCACTGTGGCTACATTCATGTAAAATTCAAAAACATCTGGATAATTGATGGACTTTTTCTCTTTTTATTTGAATGTGCAGCATTGTGTAAAACTAGCCTGTGTGTTCTCCCATGGGAACTACTGAGGATGTAAATCCATCCCTCAGCTCTTTAATTAAAGCTACGACAACATCAAGAGGGTCTCACCCTTGTAAACACAAGGAGCCTTTCCAGGAAATAGCTCTGCCTCTTGTGTTAACAGATGTCATGGGGCAGTTGGGTGGGAGAGTGTTGTTTTAAAATTCTCAATCTGCCTCACAAGAGTTTTTTCCTTAGATGGTTCCTGGATAGTATCACATGCTTTTCTCCTTTCAACTCTCACATCACTTCATGTAGTTTTCCTGCTCTGTCTCGCTGCTGTGGTCTGAGTGTTTGTGTCCCCCCAAAATTCCTGTGTTGAAACCCCCAAGGCAATGGTGTTAGGAGCTATGACTTTGAGGCATAACCAGGTCATGAGAGCTTTGAGGATTACGAACGGGATTCACACCCTTGTAAAAGAGACCTCAGAGACAGCCCTTGTACCTTCCACCATGTGAGGACACAGCAAGAAGTTGGCCAATTGCAGTCCAGAAGAGGGCATTCGCCAGAACCTGCCCATGCTGACACTTTGATCTTGGACTTGCATCCCACAGAACCGTGAGCAATAAATTTCTGTTGTTTGAATTTCCCAGTCTGTGATGTTTTTTTTTTCTTATAGAAGCCAGAATGGACTGAGACACCCACCTTGAGCACTTGTCAGGTGGACCAGAAGTAATACAAAGGCCAACTCCTTAGACACGTAACAGTCATCATCTGCCATCTGATTTCCCTGGGTTGGGACACATTCTCATTATTTGCTGCCTCATACTGAGACAGTGAACAGCTTTGTAGTTATATAATATTAGATGTATCTTCCTGACTTTAAATAACTGGATGAAAAGTAGAAAATATTTTCAGAAAACCAGGATGCTTAGCGTCATGGTGACAAGTTTCCAGATATTTAACAGATTTATTCCTTTATCCAGATCTTTTCTGGGTTGTTGGTTTCAATATCTCCTTGCATGCTGCTTTGTCAACAGTAAGCAGCCTTCCGGGTGAGCATTCTTCTGTTCCAAGGAAGGGGAGCAAGCTCCTGAAAGGAAGTGCTGAGCACCTTCACCTTCAGGGAAAATCGAGTCAGTACAGAGGAGACCTAAGAGAACACTTCCCAGAAGCAGACGGGTGAGAAGACTGAATGTACAGGAGGTTAGGGTCAAAGATTTTGGACTCTTGAAGATAAGCAATTCTGAGTCCACCCATGGTGGAGCAATCAGTCCTAATACGTGGCCGATGAGCAACTCAAGAGAATAGAGATAAAGGTCATTGGAACTGATTCACTTAAGGAACTGAAGGCAGAGATACCTCCATATGGATGCCAAAGTCCCAGGGATGATCCCAGCATAACAACCTGTGCTCAAGTCATCAAGAACAGCCATAGATCATCCGCAAAATATCAGATGATAAAAGTGAAAGGCAGTAAATAGAGCAGTATGACAAGATTGGCCTTCCAAAGAGGTGCCATGCCCAGACATCCAGAAATTGGATCCTAGGCCTGACCACCACTAATTTGCTATTGACCCTAGGCAAGTCATTTAACATCTTTGAGACTTGGTTTCACTCTATGTAAGAGAAGAGGGCTAGATTGGATGATCTCTATGGCTTCCTCTATCTCCGATGTTCAGTCCCATCTAGTCCAGGAAGGAGGGAGTTGAGGGAAGCACAGAGGCCCTAGATGATGGGTTATTGCTGCCAAAATCACCCTTTCCCCTCCCTCCTCCTGTTCTCTCATTGACATGCCCTTTATTATCTTGTTGTTGTTGATGTAGTGTTTTTTTCCCACAGAGCTCTGTGGGATAGGACAGCAGAGCACACAGAGCAGATAGGAAAGGGGAGCGGGAGTGGGAAAGGGGAAGAAGGGCTTCTCCAGGATTCCCCAAGCCCCTGCTCCCAGGAGCCACAGGCCGAGGAGGCGTGTCTTCCAGGCTGGAAATCTGAGAAGGTGAAAGATGTCTCAACATCCTCCAGCCCCTCCAAACTCGGCAGCCCTTTCCTGGGTGCTCCTGGTTCCAGCATCAGATCACTAGTCATTGTTCTCCACCATGTCCTGCTTTCTTTCCAAACTTCTCTGGGGGTCTGCCTCATTTCTGTAAAGGCCAAGGAGCTAAATTTGGTAGGATCTATAAAGCTCAGTGTACTTCTGGTAACAGATAGTTTTGCTAAATTACAAAACATGCTAAAATTTAGTGATTTAAAGCAACAACCATTTTAGTTGCTCCAATTCTGTTGGTCAATGGGATGGTTTGTCTGTGGCTAAACAGTCTAGAATAGAGCTGTCCAATAGAAATATAATACAAACCATGTCTGCAATTTGAAATTTTCTAGCACCACATTTTAAAAACCTAAAAGAAACAAGTGAAGTTAATTTTAATAATATATTTTAAGTTAACCCAATGTCCAAAGTATTATTATTTTAGTGTGAATTAACATAAAAATTATTAGGAAATATTTCACATTCTTTTCATCATACAAGTCTTGAAAATCTCTATTTTACATTTAAAATAATTTCAATTCATACTAGGCACATTTCAAGTGCTTACCAGCCACCACATAAGAAACTGAAGGTCAGGAATGACCTCTCGCTCACATGCCTGAGGTGTTAGGTGTGATGGCTGGAATGGCTAGAATGTCTGCTTTGCATAGTATCTCATCCTCCAGGAGAGCAGCCCAGATTTGTCTGCATGATAGAGGAAGAGTTCCTATCGGCACAAGAACCTCAGTGCACAAGTGATTTTCAAATCTCCATCTGTTCCATGTTTGCTGAAGTTCCATGGCCAGAGCAAGACACATGACCTAATCAGGCATCAGCATGGGAGGAGTCTGTCTGAGGATATGGTTACCGGGAGGCAACTAAAGAGGAAGCCATTTCTCCCAGACCCTCAGGTTGGAGGGAAAGTTCCCACCATTGCCACCAGCCTCTTCCTTCCTCCTTCTTAGAAATTTTCAACACAGAGAAAAGCACAAAAAAAGAAAATTAAAATAATCTGTAACTGTACCTCCCACAAATAACACAGATAATCCTATTTCCCACAATTAACATAGATAATCCTATCTCCCACGGATACTGTTACCTTTCCATTATTTTTTCAATGCATTTATATACAGTCATTTTATAAATTGGCAAGCAAATCAAAAAATACTAACCGTATCATTCAACAAAACACTTAACATTTTCTCACAGTGTTAGATATTCTTCTAGGATGTGAATTTTAATGGTTTCATAACATTCTATTGTATGGATATACCACAGCTTATATAAACAATCCCTTATTGCTAAAGGATTATATTCTTTCCTATTTTTCATACTCATAAATAATAAGGAACTTAATCATCTTAGTCCACACATTTTCCATTCATTCAAACCCATTTGTGAGGAATGGATTCTTAGAAATAGAATTCTAAGTAAAAAATATTGCACATTTCAAAGTAACGGATTCACTGATTGATTCAACAAATAATTACTAAGCATGTATAATTCCAGACACTCTTAAGGGTGCTGGGGACATGGCAGTATGAAAAACAGACAGAGACCCCTACTGTCATGAAGAAGGTTACATTACACTGGAGTGAGCCTTCAATAAGGAAAGAAGTGTATTACCTAGTATTTAGAAAGTACTAAATACTATGGAGAAAAGTAGATTGGAGATAGAGGATAGGGAATGCCAGGATGAGGACAGGGCAACTAATGTAAGTAAGGTAGTCACTCATGCAGCCTTTGCTCAAAATATATTCTTCAGTTTCTTTCTTTAGGGTATATAAGATGGGGGGAGGACAGGACACTGGGAAAAATTACTCACCAGGTGATCCCAAAGGTCAGAATATCTTCCTCATAGGACTGGTTCAGGCTATTCTTCACCTGTAAGCAACTGTAGGATTACAACTAGACCCCAGGTTGTCAAGGTAGGGTTCCATGGGGGAGGAGTCCCTTCCCGCTGGCCCTGTGGAGATACAGACTCAGTGGTACCCACATAACCCTTGGCAACAAATAGTGAAGGAGATACTATGGGGCAGTGGGATCTTTGAGTCCCTGCCTTACCTCTTTGGTCAAATGTTTCTTGTGATTGGCCAGAAACCTCCCAGAGGCTACAATCAGTGCCCTTTTTTCTCAGAAAGCTCAAACCACAAATACAAACCTCTTCCACCATTATAAAAAGGCTTGCAAATATTGAACCGTGAGGATATATGTTTGATGAATGCATGGCAAATTAAATAGTTGAGTGAATTTTTTGAATTAAGAAAAAGAAACAGCTTTATCTGAAGAGGGTGAAGAGAACTTCACTAGTTACACAGTACACCTGTGGTATTAGGGAGGCTGAGTGAGATCAGAAAGGCGATAGTAGTCTCATGAAAAGAGAATATTAGCCTGGTTGTTATTCTGCCACTGCTGACTACACTCAAGACCTCAGATGCAGTATTGATCTCGAGAATTGCCATATTTTTATCTGGACATGGATAACACAAAGTAGTATACATCTGTACCATTGAGGCCTGAGTCCCAGAGGCATCTAGAAAGATCTCCCATAAACTATCCTTTGTCACTACTCACAAAAGCGTTCATTTGTTCAACCAGCAAACGTTTATGATGTGCATGTTATATGCCAGGTATTTGTTCTAGGTGTGGAGAACAACTGTTCTGGGTGTCAGAGATATGCCAGAAAGTCTAGATCAACATTCTATGGGGGGAGGTAAATATGCAAGCATCTGAATGCAACCAGATAGCAATAAGTACTGTAGAAATGAAGAAAGGGTGATGCAACAGAAAATGACTCAGGGGTTTCTTCAGGTTGGGTGTTCAGGAAAGTCCTCTTTGAAGAAGCGACAGTGAAGTGGAGATCTGAATGACAAGCAGACACCAGACGTGTGAAAATTAAAGGCCACAGGGAGGCCCAAATGCCCTGAGGCATGTTTATGAAACAGAGGATATGCCAGAGTAGCTGGAGCATGGTAGGTGACAGGAAAATGGTGTGAGATAAGGGCAGGTAAGGAAGCCTTGTAGGAGTTTGGGTTTTAATTAAAAAGCCATTGAAGAGCTTTGAGTAAGACACTGCACACCATGGAGTGCCTGGGTGGCTCAGTCGGTTGAGCATCCGACTCTTGATTTTGACTCAGGTCCTGCTCTCAGGGTGGGATCGAGCTCCATGTCAGGCTCCATGCTCTGGAGACTGCTTAAGATTTTCCTTCTCTCTCTCTTCTCTCTCTACCCTTCCCTTTCCCATGAGCTCCCCCACCACTGGCACTGGATTGCACTCTTTGTCTCTTAAAAAAAGACACTGTGCATCTTATTTGTGTATGAAAAATGGGGAAAGAGGTTGAAAGCAAGAGTGAAAACAGAAAGACCAGTAACACAAAAAAACTACTGCTATAACTTTGGTGAAAGACAGAAGGATTACGGCAGTAGCAGTAGAGAAGAAAGGAGCAAACTGATTTTGTTACACTTTTCAGTAGGTTTCTGATGGAAAAGATGTTGGCCTTAGCTAGTGGGTGAACACTGAGACAATTTACAGAAATGAGAAGACTATGGGAACAGCAGATTTTGAGGTAAAACTCAAAACATCTGTTTTGTTCCGGTCAGGTTAGAGAGGCCTACTACACGTCCAATGGAAATGTTGTGTAGACTGTTGGAAATGGGCCCAGAATTTCAGGTAGAAATCAGGTTTGCAAGTCACAAATATAAATTGGCAGGACATGGATGTGTCTCAGTGTAATCTTTCATTAAACTCCTCTCACTGAGGTGTCCAATGATAAAATGAATTCTTGGTCAGACAGAGAGTGAGGAACACTAACTCAGCCTTATCAAACCAGAATCATCTGTCACTCAGCAAGTTATTTCTTTGTCTGTGAAACGGAGTTACCAGGAAAGGTTGTTCTAAGACCAAAGAAGCCAACATTTGTAAAAGCACGTAGTAGGGTCTCCAGCACAACATCGGCCTCTTTGACCAAGTGGCTGTCTGCTCTATTCAGTCTGAAATGCCTGCTGGAAAAATCCGAGAAAAAATATAGGGACCACCCTCAGAAGGCGTCTGCCCCGTGCCTCACAGGCCCTTTTGTTGACAGCTTTGGTGAAGGCAGAATTGACACTATGCAGAGCCCTCGCTTGAATCCTAAATCAGCTGCTTCTGGGGAAAAAAAAAAAAAGCAGTGATGAATTTCTTGACAGCCATGCTATCTGCCAGCTGATAACGTATTTTTCACAGATTATTAGACTTGAGCCAAAGAAGCAACAGTAAAAACACATTCTACAAATATTATTATTGTTTCTGAGTGGAGATTTGTTTAGTTTTCACTCTCTCTCTCTCTCTTACTCTTTTTTTCTTTGAGAGAGTGCCTGCATGGATCCTATTTTGGGGGCTGACTTGAGTTGTTTTCCTGGCTGCGCTCCAGGGAGCTTCATAGCAAGGGTTGCTCAAGCTGCAGATAGTGGTTTTGTGGGCTATTTGTTGCTGCTTTTAAGTGCCCCAAAGACTTCTCATTCCCACGTCTTCCTACTTCAAAAAGGAGGTGCAGGACTCCTGACCACTAACGACGAGTGTAGATCCTCTGAAATCAAGGGGTTGGGAGGCAAGGGGGATGGGCTACTCTTAAGTCCATGGTCATCTGCTCCCTTCTCATGACAGTGGCAATTCTGCACTGGACCTGCTCCAGGATCCTGGTGGGAAAATCTGTAGACGAACTACCACAGCAAACAGCACCCTTGGGGAATGTTCTTGTGGTGTTTCTGTCATAAAGGGGCCATTTGCACTCTAGAGGTTTCCACAGAGGACACCAGCCCAGCATAGTGTGTCACGAAGAGGACACAGGGCACGGGCCTGCTGTGAACCCCTCAGACCCTCCATGCAGGAGGTGGGGGCAGGTCTGCCTCCAGAAGGCCAGGGCCATGGTGGGTCTGGACGGCCTGCAGAGATGGGCTTTGACCAGCTCAAGTGAGTACTTAATTCTGGGTGAATAAATTAAGCCTTTACCTGGAGGCTTCTCCTGGAAGCACTGGTACCAGCCCCCACTCTGAATTTGCTGGGACTTGCTGGAAATGTTATAACCTCCCCAGAGCTTCTGCCTGAATAAAGAACTCTTTCTCTTGAACTCTTTAGAAATGGGTCAGGGTAGGCCAGAAGGTGAGTGTCTCCTGCTGGCAGCAAGTGGGGTAATGAGGAATAGGCAGGAATTCAGGAGCATAACCAAAGCCAAGAGTTCTGTGAGCTTCACCCTGGTAAAGCATGCTGGTCTCATGTTCCCCTGCTTTCACCAGCGTTTTCGTCAAGAACACAGATTTACTGCTCCGGTAATCCCATGAATGACAGAGGTCTTGACCCATTCACACACAGGAAGGGAAGAAATTCCTCGCCTTACATTTCTACACTATGTGTTCCCTGGGTGAGTTTCCCTGACATTCCACAGGGAATGTCTGTCAGGCACCAGGGTAAAATGGAAAGGGGGAGATCTCCAGGTGGAGGCTGGATCTGACTCTGGGTTTCTCCAAGCAAACTTCAGTTATTCAACAGATAGAGATTGAGCTTCTTGCAAGTGCCAGAGATTTCCTCGAGGCAGCAGTCCAGAGGCAATCTGCCCTCTGGGTTCATGAGTTAATGGAGCACACGGGTAAGGACACCTCTCCGAGCCTCAGTTTTCCTGTTGATGAGGTGTGGGTAACAGAAGCAACGTGGAAATGTGTAAATGCCCAGCAGCGAATGTGCATCACGAGCTTGGGGTGTAAGCTTGAGAAGTCTACATAGCAGAGCAAACAGAGGAACTGGAACCATAATTTGTCAATATGGATGAATAAGTGAAAAAAACCACACTGGAGAAGGATACATTACTATGATTATTCATATAAAGTTTTTTTTTTAAGATTTTATTTATTTATTTGACAGAGAGAGAGAGAGAGAGATCACAAGTAGGCAGAGAGGCAGGCAGAAAGAGAGGGGGAAGCAGGATCCCTGCTGAGCAGAGAGCCCGATGTGAGGCTCGATCCCAGGACCCTGAGATCATCACCTGAGCTAAAGGCAGAGGCTTAACCCACTGAGCCACCCAGGCGCCCCAATTATTCATATAAAGTTTTAAAGTGTGGAAAACGTTAACAGATTGTGGACACATATTTTCATAATTAAGGCAAGAATTTATGCATGGGCATGATATGTCAAATTTGGAAGAGGGTCTCAGGACCTCTGTGTTCATGGGACATAAATGAACTCTTGAAAGTATAGAACATAATAGCAGAAGTTAAAAATTCAGTGGAAATCTCAGAACAAAGTTGAAGAAAACTTTCAGAAAATATAGCAAAAATCTAGAAATAAAGACTAGAAGTGGGGATACACAAACTTGGAGGATTCATTAGGAGGTCCAGTAACTGAGTAATAGAAGTTAAAGAAAAAAATCCAGAGAAAACCAAGGAAAGGAAATTATTAATAAAATAAAAATTTCTAAAATTTTAATTTATAAGGCTGTGGGTCGTTAGGAGCCATTATCTAACCCAATGATTAAAAATAGACCCACATCATTGCATATTCCTGGGAAATGTCAAAATATTGGTATATTTGTCACGGTAAAAAGTGCTGGCTTCTGCAACAGGCAATGAAAAATCTTAGCCATTTAACAAAACCAAAGTTTGTCACTATGCAAAGCTGATATAGTTTAGGTGGTCCAGCTCTACCTTGTAAATGTGTCACCTGGGTCATGAGTTCCCTGAGATAAGTAGTTGTGGGAGGAGGAAATAAGGTTGGGGAAGGCACACTGGCTTGGACCTTCTTAGACTGGAAGTGACATGTGTCACTTCTTCTCTCACACCACTGGCCAGAACTAGTCACATGGCCCTAATCCAACTGTAGGGCAGTCTGGGAAGCTAGGGAAGCACAGGTAATAATTAATATTCTGCATGCCAATAATTGGAAACAAAAGGGAAATCTTTACAATTGGTTAATGACACAAGACCAAGAAGCAAAATGGCTTTACATCTCTCAGTAAAAAGACTGGAAATCAGAAGACAGTGGAGTAACACTTTCAGACATTTCAAAGTGATTTATAACTTAGAATTCAATACCTAGCCAAACTAGGCTAACCAGGCTTCTTCAAGACAATGTAATTGACAGACTATCTGAAGTATCTGAGAGAAAAACTGAAAAGTTGGCAATGAATTTGTTGCATTAGTCATAGGTACTTAGGAAATTAAGAAAATGGGAAAAAAGATAATTATTAAATCCAGAGAAAGCAAAAAGTTGTGCGGGGAAGGAATTTAATTATAGCTTACTACACAACTCAGCTGTGAATCGTGGGATAGTTATCATGCATCCTGAATATTGATCTAGTCAAAATTGTGCTCTCAATATACTAGGAGAATGAAAGGGCTGGAAGAATGCATGTGGGAGGGTGGAGTGGGATGGAAGAAAGAGAGTCAAACTTCATCTTTTATTGTGGAAGTTAACTGATAATTCCTAAAACTGAAAAAAGGTAGTGAGCATGTTATTAAGAGGTAGGAAGTCAATACCAAGAAAACCAGACAGAGGAACCAACAAGTGGCTGAATATTTGTATTTATCAATACAAATCAGTAAGTCCAGCCTTTTATCTGCCTTTCCTCAGAAATCAAATGGCATGTTCCATACCCGTACAGATATGCCTACGGTTATCTACTGTTTGGGTTCTCCATCCTACTGTAAAATCTACTGATTATAGGGCTTTAAAATTAATTATTTTCATAAGTCCAATGTAGCAGTAAATTCTTTTTAATTCTTAAATTCTTTTACTTCTATATATTTCTGGCAGACCAAAAGTATAAATAATATAACAAATACCCATGAACCTATTAGCTCATTAGAAAAATAAAACATTTCAGGCTCAACGAAAACTCCTGAGTGTACCTTCTGGCAAACTTCAGAGTGTGCCTTTTCCTTTCCAGAGATAATTTTTCTAAATTTGACATATCATTCCCATGCGTAAATCCTTGCCTTTATTACAAAAAGATATATCCACAATCTATTATATTTTTCACACTTTAAAACTTTATATGAATAATCATAGTAATGTATCCTTCTCCAGTGTGGTTTTTTTCACTTATTCATCCATATTGACAAATTATGGTTCCAGTTCCTCTGTTTGCTCTGCTATGTAGACTTCTCAAGCTTACACCCCAAGCTCGTGATGCACATATGCTGCTGGGCATTTACACATTTTCACGTTGCTTCTGTTACCCACACCTCATCAACAGGAAAACTGAGGCTCGGAGAGGTGTCCTTACCCGTGTGCTCCATTAACTCATGAACCCAGAGGGCAGATTGCCTCTGGACTGCTGCCTCGAGGAAATCTCTGGCACTTGCAAGAAGCTCAATCTCTATCTGTTGAATAACTGAAGTTTGCTCGGAGAAACCCAGAGTCAGATCCAGCCTCCACCTGGAGATCTCCCCCTTTCCATTTTACCCTGGTGCCTGACAGACATTCCCTGTGGAATGTCAAGGAAGCTCACCCAGGGAACACACACTGTGGAAATTGAAAGTGGGGAGTTCTGAACGAGGACTTTTAAAAAACTCGATCTGTGATCTTATATTTGGCTCTTCCTTTAGTTCTGTCAGTTCTGCTTCATAAACATAAAAGCCTTGGTCTTAAGTGAATACTTTTTTATGATTACATTTTCCGGATGAAATCATTATGAAATGCTTTGTATTTATCAGTTAGCCATTGTGAAGTGGCTCTTTCTTCTATTCATATGACTTGCCTCAAAGTATTTTGTGTATCTTCCTCTGTGAAGTGTCTATTGAAATCTTTATTATGTTTTATTTTTATTATAGAAGTATAAGAATTCTTTATATATTCCAAAGAGAAGTCCTTTGTAGATACATGTAAGACAGGCATTTTCTCCCAGTCTGCAGCCTTCCTTTTTCATTTTCTTAATGATGACAAAGAGCAAAACTTTCTATTGTTTACAAAAATTAAACAATTTTTTTCTCTTCTTTTTTATTTTTTATTTTTTATTAACATATAGTGTATTATTAGCCCCAGGGGAACAGGTCTGTGAATCACCAGGAAAAATTAAACAATTTTTAACAATTTTTATAGCTCAGGGTTTTCCCTTTTTTCTTATTTCCTTTCCACAAAATTTTTGCTTGTTTCAAATTTGCAAAGATTTTCTGTTTTGCTCTCTTCTAGAAGCTCTTCCATTTTTGCTTTTACTTTTAGATCTAGGATTCATTTCAAGATCATACTTATATAAAGGATAAGTTAAGTGCTGAAGTTCATTTTTTCCAAATGGACAGCCAGCTTTACTGAAAAAAATTGTACAATTCCCATTAAATTACCTTGTAGTTTTGGTGAAAATCAACTGTCCATATATGTGTATGTCTTTCCTGAACTCTCTATTTTGTTCCATTGATCAACATGTCTATCCTCACATAAGAATTACACTCTCTTATTTATAGTAGATTCATAGTTAAGTCTTAAAGTCAAATAGTTTAATCCTCTCAATTTCTTTCTCTTTTAAAAAGTATCTTGATCTAAGTCCTTTACAATCACATAAATATTAGAATTAGCGTATGTAATTCTTAGTGAAAAAACATACTGGAATTACTGTTAGCGTTCTATTGTATCTATGGTTCATTTTAGGGAGAATATTAACAATATTGAGTCTTCTGATCTAAGAACATGATTTATCTTTCAATTTATTTAGGTCTTCTTTAATTTCACTCCATTATGTTTTGTAGTTTTCTTTGTACAAGTCTGCCATATAATTGTTAAGTTTATCCCTAAGTATTTCAAGGTTTTTTTAATATTATTGTAAATTATATTTATTTTTTACTTCATTTTCCAACTTTTATTACTAATAGATAGAATGGAAATTAATTTTTATGTATTGACTATATCTTGCGATCTGGCTAGACACATTTATTACCATTAGCATTTTTTGTAAATTCATTAGGATTTTTCACGTGCAAGATTATCATTTGTGTCCTCCAGTAAAATGTTGAAATGGAGTATTAAGTTCTGGTTCAAGATGGCAACATAGGAGGCCCCCAAATTCACCTCTTCCCACAGACACACTCTATCTCATCTAAATGTGGAACAATTTGCTCTGAAAGAAATCCAGAAACTAACTGAGTGAATCCTATACATTGGGCAGATGAGGGGGGGAGGAAGAGCAGGAGAAGCTGAGACAGAATTTCTCCATAAACCCTACCCCTGGCATGGCAACACACACTCAGGATGGAACTTACAACTTCCAGCTTCTCAAGGAGTGACGGTTTGGACCCAACATCTAGCACCCCAACTTTTTTCCAATCAGCTTGCATCTAGGTGCTGACTAAGATCCTCTCCTTTGAGAAACTGATAGGTCTTGACACATCCTCAACCACTGGGAGCCACTAAGAATGAAGACAGAAACTTGGACAATCACAAACATCTGAGAATCAACTAGGATCTCTGGATGAGCTTATTGACAAATTTCATCTCCTACATGAGACCAGTCTGTCAAGACTAGAAGAGGTAGCTATATTATGTAATGCACAGAAACCAACAAAAGGTGAAGAACTAGGGGACTATATTACAGACAAAAGAAAAAGGTAGGGGTGCCTTGGTGGCTCACTCATTAAGCATCTGCTTTCAGCTCAGGTCATGATCTCAGGGTCCTGGGATAGAGCCCTATATTGGGCTCCCTGCTCAGCAGGAAGCCTGTTTCTCCCTCTCCCACTCCCCCTGCTTGTGTTCCCTCTCTCCCTGTTTCTCTTTCTATCAAATAAATAAATAAAAGCTTTAAAAAAAAAAAAAGCAAGAAAGAAAAAGATAAATCTCCAGAAACCAATCTTAATGAAATGGAACTAAGTGATTTATACAATAGAGTTCAAAATAACATATATAAAGATGCTCACCAAAGTCAAGAGAGCAATGCATGAAAAAAGTAAGAATTTCAAGAAAAAGAGAAAATATTGAAAAGTATCAAACAGAAATCATAGAGCTAAAGAATACAATAACTGAAATGAAAATTCAGTAGAAGAGTTTAACAAGAGATGAGATCAAGCAGAAGAAAGAATCAGCAAACTCAAACAGGGTGTGGAAATCATCCAATTAAAGAAACAAAAGAAAAAAAGAATGACAAGGAGTAAAGATAGTTTAAAAGACTTCTGGGACACCATCAAGAGAACCAATATATGATATGCATTGTAGAGGTCTCAAAAGGAGAAGAAATGAGCAGAAGCTTATTCAAAAAAAATGGTTGAAAACTTTTCTAATCTGGGGAAGGAAACAGATACCAGATCTAGAAAGCCAAAGAGTACAAAATAAGGAGAACTAAAGAACTCATAACAAGACACATTATAATTAATGTGTCAAGTTAAAGACAAAGAGAGAATCTTAAAAGCAGCAAGAGAATGGTAACTTGTTACATACAAGGAAACACCCATATGACTAAGCATATTTTTCAGCAGAAACCTTGCAGAATAGAGGGAGTGGATGGTATATTTAAAGTTCTGGAAGAAAAAAGCTGCCAACCAAGAACTCGACTTAGCAAAGTAGTACTTCAGAATTAAAGGAGGCATAAAGAGTTCCATACAATGAAAACCTGGAGGAATTCATCACCACTAGACTGGCCTAGACTGGCCTTACAAAAAATGTTAAAAGGAATTCTTCAAGATGAAATGACAGGATGCTAGTTAGTAACGTGAAAACATGTGAAAGTATAAAACTCACCGATAAAGTTAAATTCGGAATACTCTAATATTGTGATGGCTGAAGGCAAATCATTTATAAATCTCGTACAAAGATTAAAACATGAAAGTGTTAAAATAACTAAACTACAATAATTTTTAATGTATATATGATATAAATAGATGTAAATTGAAACACGAAAAGCAAAAAGTGTGTGGGGGGAGTAAAAATGTAGAGACTTTATATGCATTTGTAGTTCTTATCAGCTTAAAATAAATAGTTATAAGTATAGGATATTTTAAATACACTTCATGGTCACGACAAAGCAAAAACGTACAGTAGATACACAAAAGAGAAAAAAAGAAATCCAAGTATCCCAGAAAAAAAAAAAAAAAAAACAGAAAGAAAGATAACAACAGAGGAAGAAGGGAACAAAAGAACTACCAAACAGCCAGAAAACAATTAACAAAATGGCAATAGAAAGTCCATACCTATCAATAATTACTTTAAATGCAAAGGGACTTAATTCTCAAATCAAAAGACATAGGTGAATAGATATTAAAAAAAAAAAAAAAAGCAGACCCAACTCGATGCTGCCTACAAGAGACTTCAGCTTTAAAGACACACATAGACTGAAAGGGAAAAAACCTGGAGGAATTCATCACCATCTTTTTTTTTTAAAGAATTTATTTATTTATTTGAGAGAGAGACAGTGAGAGAGAGCATGAGAGGAGAGAAGGTCAGAGGGAGAAGCCGAATCCCTGTGGAGCTGGGAGCCGCATGTGGGACTCGATCCCGGGATTCCGGGATCATGACCTGAGCCAAAGGCAGTTGCCCAACCAATTGAGTCACCCAGGTGCCCGGGAAAAAACATCTTCTATGAAATGGTGATCAAAAGAAAGCAGGTCTCTGCCCTACTGCCTGATGTTTTGTAATGTCATTGTCCTTATACTTGAAGAAGAATGGCAAACTGCCCCCACGCTCTTGGTCTATTTCTTTAAGGATAAAACCAACCTATCCTAGCAGCTTCTATCCCCGCGCAAAGGATTTCACTAACTAGAATGAGTTCTCACAAACTACTATGTGTTTTAGACCTGAGCATTTAACATTCCTCCTCTTTCATTTTAATACCAGAGCGCACTTTAAGAGCATGGCTGAGCAGGGTGCTGTACCCAGCAAGTTAAGCACATGCAGCCTCTGTTGTCAAAGTAGAAAACATCATGAAGAAGGAGTACAGACAATTTGACATAAACACTGAGTAATAATTCCTTTAAGCCTGTGGTCTACTGTGCCTACAGGATGCCAAACATCTGGATGGAAGATGCAACATTCAGTCAGGAATATCACTATTCTTCCAGATAATTGAATAGACTTTTATTGTGAATTGTATAAACCTGGCAATTATAATAGTTATGCCAACTTATATTTCCATGCTTTACAACTGCAGGATACATATATGTGTAAGTATGTGTGTGTGTTTACATGACTTCACTTAATTACCATATCCTTATGGAATAGACTTAATTACCCAATTTTACAGAAAAGGAAGTTGAGAAACTTTGTCAAGCATGTACCGATCTCATACTCTGCGCCAGACACAAGCCCTACAAACGAGAAATAAAACAGTCCCTGCCCTAAAGGTGCCCACAGACCAAAGGAGGAGGTCGGAATTTGAATGAACCTGACTTGCCCAAGGTCACAGCTATTTACTGTAAGATATGTGACTTCATCTAACTTTTCTGGCACCAAGTTCAGCACTCTTTTCACAGCTGCCACCAAGAAAGTCCAGATGCACTTACAGAGCAGAGAACAAAAAGGGGAAGGGATAAAGGTGTGCTAAAGTTGGAAGAGTCTTGTTATTAACACCAAACTCAGAAATGAAGCACAACCCATTAAAGTTACAATTTTGAAGATTATGACCAAACATTAGAAAATGCTTTTGATGTAATGGTTAAAGAAACAAACACGAATGGCATGGCTACCCATGTTTACTTGGTACACATATGGGCAGACAAAAGACAAGAGCATGGACAAATTTCAACAGCTGGATTTTCTTCATTAGCAGGGTAGTTAGTGGCTGAAATTTCCTTCCTTCCTTCGTTCCTTCCTTCCTTCTTTTCTTCCTCTCTTTCTTTCTCTTTCCTATTACTTTCTAGTTTTGTTGATGTTGCTAAAATATAAACTATAGGTAGGAAAAAAAGAGATAACATGGAAAGATTAAAGGTTTCGCAGCTGGGCAGACCCGGATTCAAATCAGCAGCAAAAACATGTGTTGAGTCAGGAGCTTAGGATATAGACTATAAAACACCACCTGTTCTAAAGGGATTTACCATCTATCTTTTTTTACCTATTCTTTAAGCATTTATTATGAACCTCTTTTTTTTAGGATTTTATTTATTTATTTGACAGAGATCACAAGTAGACAGAGGCAGGCAGAGAAAAAGAGAGAGAAGGAAGCAGGCTCCCTGCTGAGCAAAGAGCCCAATGCGGGGCTCAATCCCAGGTCCTGGGATCTTGACCCGAGCCGAAGGCAGAGGCTTTACCCACTGAGCCACCCAGGTGCCCCTATTATGAACCTCTTATTTATAAGTCAGAGACCAAAAGAAAAACTAGTGATATAAAGATAAATAGGACTTAGTCCTTACCATAGTTTACAGGAGAGAAACAATCATGGAAACAAGTAAATGCAATATAATGTAGAGAATAGAATCACAAAGTTAGGCATTTGGGAGCATAGATAAACACTTAATTCAACCTGGGAAGTCTAGGAAGGGATGGCCCTGGAAATGAGCTCTTAAGTATAAGCAAGACTTGGTTAGAAAAAAGGGGACTGGGTGGGGTGGCGGAAAGACATCCCTGGCAGAGAGGAAGATGTGAGGAATGGTGTATTTACATAATAATCAGTTGTGTTTTGCCAGAGCATAGAATTTGAAGCAAGGAATGAGATTGGATAAGGAGGTGGGAACCAGCTCAAATGAGGCTTCGTACACCTCCAGGGGGCAGTGTGGATCTGAAGCCAGGAAGGCAGGTAGCAAGGTGGTCAGCTTTGTAGCTAAGACAAACACACTCTAGAGCCCTGTAGAGGGAGAATGTGAGTGGGACAGCTGGGTTGCTGTTAAAGTTCTCCTGTAGGGGTTCAGAAGAAAGTCTGCACTAGGACAGAGTTCGTCAGCAGGGAGATGATGGTAATGGGAACCAGATGGCAAGACAGTCCCTAACAATTCCAAGAGCTTAGTGAAAAGTAGAAAGGAAGTATTTTCTTAAGCTTGGAGAAAAATTTTGTAAAAGACAGTCTGGGAAAGCTTAGTAGATAGAGGGTAGAGGAGATGAGCAGCCCTTTAAAGAAGGAGAAGACACAAGTGGAGAAATGGGACAGATCCCAGGGTGAGGAACAGAATTAACAAAGGCAAAGCCGGAATATGTAGGTTGAGTTCACAGAAGACGGTCAGTCAACAGTAAGAACATGTAACCTTTGACAGGCCTTCCACATTGTAAATTTTCCTCCCCATACAGAGAAGGATTTGAGCCAGATAGATTACAGTTTTTCTCCTCAAAACCCCTGCTTTCCTGAGGCATAAAGAGAGGCTACCATGAGCTCAAAGTCAAGAAAGATTCAGAAGTTCTAGACTATAATCCAGAAAAGAAAACACAGTCTCTCCTGATGGCATGAAAGCTCTAGTGGTCTTGTGACTCCAGGCTGTGGCCAGACAAGGGCAGGGCCTCCTTCCCCTGCTCTGGCTTTCTCATTCCCCACCTCCAGCCCCACTCCTGTCATCCAGTGGCAGACTGAAGTGACTGGCCGACCAGCTGTGCCAAGGAAAACAGAAGAGTGAGATGGGAAGAAGTGGGGGAAGAAAGTGCTAACGTGACCGAGGGGTCAAAGGTGAAGGGGAGAAAGACAGTGTCCAAGGTGAGAGGTTCCCTCGCCAACCTGAATGTCACAGGAGTGCACAGCGTCGGACAGGAAACTTGAGACTTTGTGGGACATTTGCTCCCTGTCTCAACTACTTGTCTCTGTCACTTAGCACTTACCATCTTGTGTCACTTAGCACAGTCGGTAAATAAAGAAGCGTAGCAATGTTTCAGTAAAACTTTGTTTGTGGATCCTGAAATTTGGATTTCACAAAATGTTCACACCTCACAAAATATTCATCTTTGATATTTTTTCAATCAGTTAAAAATGTAAAAACCATTCTTAGCTCACATGCCAAGTACGGCCAGTGGTCTGGATTTGGTGTATGTACTGTGGTTTGCCATCCCTGGTTTAGAGGAAGGGTCTCATATAGATGAAGAGCTGGGATTGGTCAAGTAGCATAGAGAAGTCATTCCCAAACCCACAGTCCTGTGGGTTCTGGATGGGATGGATATAGGGCAGAAAGTGAAGAACAGAACTGTTTCTCCACTTTCACGGGTGCTTCTCTGAATAATGATAAGTTGTTTAGTAATGTAGTATGCCACTCCTTTACCCATAATCAAGGACGTAGTGATTGGGCTTAATATTGCTTTTATATTAATTAAATTTTGCAATACTTCTTCCTGTATTTCTATAAACCATATCATGGTATTCAAAAAACTCATAATAAAGCAACAGCCATGCATATTTTGGCCATGATATGCTCCTCTGGCTACTAAGGAAGCCAGGTAACATTAAGGGATATGCCTCGCAGTGGCCTCAGCTGCCCATCTAGGATATGGCAGAACCTCTTATGCAGCTGTGAGACCCGTTCTTGCCCAACTGGCTGCTCCCACTTGTAAGGTTCTTTTTTTTTTTTTAAGATTTTATTTATTTATTTGACAGACAGAGATCACAGGTAGGCAGAGAGGCAGCCAGAGAGAGAGGAAGGGAAGCAGGCTCCCCGCTGAGCAGAGAGCCAGATGCAGATGCGGGGCTTGATCCCAGGACCCTGGGACCATGACCTGAGCCAAAAGCAGAGGCTTTAACCCACTGAGCCACCCAGGTGCCCCCCACTTGTAAGGTTCTTATATGTTCTGCAGACACACGGTCTCTTCCTCTGCTAGACACTAAATGATCTTTCCTAGTTTGCAAAGATTTATGTGGTCTTGCTTGGAAAATACTTAAGAATCCTTGGGCTTTGCCTTTCTCCCAGCAGCATAGCTGAGGGGTAGCTGTGCATCAAAATAAGGTGATTAGGAAGATTGACGTACAAGATTCTTGACAAAGAGCCCAACCACTTTTCTTGGCCTGGACACAAGTCTCCAAATTTCTAAATCATCAATATCATATCAAATTCTGACGCTAAAACCACTCAACCTCCCCTCCTCCTGGCCCACTGTGCCCAGAATAAAAGGATTCATGTTGTTACACTTCCCTTCTTTTCTGCTTTCTGGAAGCACTTACTCCTTATTAGAGAGGATGTTGGAGAGACTGCTGCTGACCTATTGCTTTATCTATGTTCCAAGACTTCTAATTCCCCAGCCACATCCTTAAGAGGTGAAGACAAAAGGAAGGAGTCAAGAGGAAGAAGAGAAGCCCTAGAGAAAATGAGGACGCATAGTGAGGGTTCTTTCTCCCGACACTGCTGCCCTCAGCTAGCCATGATGGGCAGGAAAGGAGCCAGCCACCCACACTGGTGTGTGATCCACACAACTCAAACCTGAAAGGACCCTGCCAAAGGGATTTTGCAGAACCAACGATGGAATCCTTTGTTGCGTACATTTCCAACAAGCCAAAGCTCACTTGCTTGGAGGACTTGCTTGGCTGGTAGTGGAGAGTCCTCCCCTCATTGCTAGGATGTTGGGAAGATGGAGGCACTTCTCCCAACTCCCCAGGTACAGTCAAAAACCCACTTTTTGCCACAAGGCACGAGGTTGGTTCGGCTGGCTTCCCACAAATCGGGTTCTGAAGGAAGCGCACAGCTCCTCTGAAAACACATTCATTCTCCTCTCCCATTTGATCTCTCTTCCCCCATGCTTTTTGGATTAACGCTGCATTTTGTTTCCATCTGTTTTCAACTCTTGGTTAGAAACATCCAGGGCAGGCTCTAGCCTTCTACATGGCTGGGGGGTCCTCTGCAGGGCACTGTTCCCCAGCAGGGCTCTTGGAAGA
The DNA here is from genome assembly GCF_922984935.1 of Meles meles. Classification (NCBI taxonomy): domain Eukaryota; kingdom Metazoa; phylum Chordata; class Mammalia; order Carnivora; family Mustelidae; genus Meles; species Meles meles. The sequence goes on from NC_060066.1 coordinate 116,933,099, forward strand.
TGACCTGCATGTCTTCTTCCCAGTCCCCAAACACTGAGTGAATACCTCCTACGTGCCAAGTGTTATGCCGTCCATCAGGCACTTGGAGGTGCCCTGTCACGCTGCTGCGCAAAATTAACATAGGCTCCCTGTCACTTGATAAAAGCTCAAGCCATTACAGTGATTGGCAAGACAAAAGATGACCAGGCTCCCCACCCCCATCTCTCTGACCTCATCTCCTGCAACTTCTCCTCTGATGCTCCAAAGCCACTCTGGTCTTGCTGCTGGGCCGTTACCACGCCTGCCACCTTCTGCCTCTGTGCCTTGGCACTGGCCATTCCCTGCATACCCCGCCCCCCCCCGCCCCCCGCCCACTGCCCCAGAATGTGCCTTCCTCAGGTCGCTAACTTCCTCAACTTCGATTCTTTGCTCAAATATCACCTTTCAACAAGGCCGATACTGACAATGTTGCCGACAACTGCAAGCCTTCACAGGCACACCTGACCCCCCCTTTTACCCACTCTACGCGTTCCTTATCTGCATCACTTAACACCTACTGCCTTGGTCCCGTTCCCTAGAAAAGTATCTTAAAGGAATGCAATCCCAGGGAAGCAGACATGAAGGAAAAGGGGATAAGGCATAGAAGCAGGGTGAGCAGACCTCAGGGAATATGTTTTCCAAATGGCCATATGTTGTAAAGAGTGATGGCTGGGTCCCACGGGACATCTGCAGAGAGGCTGAATGAAGCAATTCCTCTCCAAACAGTCTGCCCAGGGGAGGAAAGAAGAGCGTAGCCTTTGGTCTCTATCTCTCATTGGTCGAAGTCAGACCTCTCGGTGTTAACTCCCTTGTATTTCCAAGTGATGTGAAAGCAGATGAGCCCAGAGAAGGTTCCTCACCTTCATGGGAATGGGAAGCCCGTTCAGTGGAGAAGATGGGAGGTGAAAGACAGGTGCCAGGCGGAGGCCTCTGGGGCATGTCTGGGAGCAACCTGAGGGACAGCCCTTATAGCTGGCCCCTTAGCTGTAGGAGTGGCAGTGGTGGGTGGCTCCAGAACTGCACCGAAGTGAAGGCGTCACAGGCTCCGGACTGTCAGGCACAGACTGAGCCATTGCCAGGCCTGCTCCCTGCCAGGCCAGGTCCGTGGATCTGGACTGGGCAAAAACGGAGTCCTGTATCACTTCCCAACATGGGACCCATCTCCCCCCGCTAGAAATCAAGCTCCACAAAGCAAGATCTTTGTGTGTGTTCCCTGATGTGCCCCAGGAGTCTAGGAAAAGCCCTGGTTCAGGATAGGTCCTCAACACACTACGGAAAGAATAAAAGGGCAGCAGCACTAATGAATGAGATGCAGTCCCTGCCCTTAATGAACTTACAGGTCCCGGGGACACAGACAAGCAAACAGCTCCGCGGGGTCCAGAAGGGGAGTCCTGTGCAGGCGGCCAGCCAGGTGGTTGCAGGGGCTCTTAGCAAAGCTGCTTAGCATAACCGTGTGATCTCTGAGTCCAGGTGACTCAACTTTAGATGTGACAGGTTGTGCCCAGCCTGGCATATCCCATAAAACAAGGACACTGAAGTAGAAGTCAAGATCTGGGCTCTAAACCCAATGTGAGCTGCAAATTGGCTGTAGGATCTTATGAGAGTAATCACTATCAAGTACTCACTTTCTGCCAGATCACAATGAGAGTAATTTATTGTCTCTGTTCATTTGAGCTGCTATAACAGAGTACTGTAGAAGGGCTGGCTTACAAACGACAGAAATTGATTTCTCGCTGTCCTGGAGGCTGGGAAGCCCAAGATCAAGGCGCCAGCAGATTCGGTGTCCACTGACTTCGTACTGTGTCAGCCCTCACAAGACCAACGGGGTGAGGGAGCTTCCTGGGTTCTCTTTCATAAGAGCATTAATCTGGTACAGAGGCGAAGCCCTAATGACTCCCCAAAGGCGCCACCTCCTAACATCAACACCTTGGGGGTAGAATTTAATATATGAATGGGGGGGCGGGGCACAAATATTTAGTCCATAGCATTTGCATACATTTCTTATTTCATTTCTACAATAACTCCTTGAGGGAGATATGATGATCCTCATTTAATAGAAATCGAAACTGAATCCAGAAAGGTTCAGTGACCCTACCCAAGTTCTCCTGACTCAGAAGTGGCAGAGCTGGGATTTGAACTTGGAACCTCCTCTGCCAAAGTGTAAGCTCATAATCACCGCCCTCTTAGCACCACACGGCTGGGTCTTTCCCTCTTTTGTAAAATGAAAAGATTAGACTGACTACCTAATCTTTTTTTTTTAAGATTTATTTATTTATTTCGTGGGGGAGGGGCACAAGGAGAGAATCTTTAAGCATCCCCCCAGCAGAGCACGGAGTCCGACAGGGGGACTTGATCCCTACAACCCATGAGATGATGACCTGAGTTGAAGCCAAGAGCCTGATGCTGAGCCAGCTGTGAGCCACCCAGGCACCCCCAGATGACCCAATCTTTAAAGTCTTTCCTGGGGCACCTGGGTGGCTCAGTGGGTTAAAGCCTCTGCCTTTGGCTCAGGTCATGATTGGTCCTGGGATCGAGCCCCGCATCAGGCTTCCTGCTCAGCAGGGAGCCTGCTTCCTCCTCTCTCTCTGCCTGCCTCTGCCTACTTGTGATCTCTGTCTGTCAAATAAATAAATAAAACCTTAAAAATAAAATAAAGTCCTTTCCCATTAAACAGCATCCTAAACATGTCAAGGTCAAAGAGGAGTGATCCAACCCAGGCTCAGTGGCAAGTGATTAGACACTGTCCAAATACACTTGTGGTGTACTGGGGGCTACCAGCCAGGTCTGATTCACCAGCAGCCTCCTTCCAGTCCCAGACCAGTGAGCACAAGTCTCTCTAGGCTACACATGAAGACATTCACAAGATGTCAGCCTATCCAGGATAGAGGTGCCACCTGAACAAACTTGGGAGGGGATCCCGAAGGTACCTATGAACACAGTGTTCTTACAGCTGTATGTTCCAGAATGTGATTGATGAAATCCCACCTATACACTCACTGCCTAGCCTGAAGTTTGCAGGGCACCAGGGCAAGTGCTGTCAAAGCCTGTGACTCAGCCAGGGTGTCACAGAGTCTCTATCATGGGTCCAGATCACCACTGTCCCACAGAAATGTAATAGGGGCCGCATATGTAATTTTACATTTTCTAGTCGCCGCAGTTTAAAAAATAAAAAGAGAAAAAATTAATCTTGATAACATATTTCATTTAACACAAACTATCCAAAATATTACCAATGCAACATACTATCTATATACAAATTATGGAGATATCTTACATTTTCATTTTCATACTAAATCTGGGACACCGAGCGTGTCTCCTACTGAGAGCACATCTCAATTCAGAAGGCACATTTCAAGCACTCAGTGTGCATCAACACGAACCACGTGAATTGTGGCCGCTGGGTTGGACAGTGCTGGCCCCAGGGTCTGCTGGTGCTGATGGAGAACACGCACATGCGTACACACACTCCTACCTAAGCAGCACGGATAACAAGGCCCTTTGTCCAATCCCTGCACCCTCGGGCCCGGCAAGTAACCCAAGTTACAGCCTCGCACCCTGCCGCACTGGGAGCAGGCAGAGGCCCTGGGGGAAATGGATGCCAACCTGAATTCATGCACACAGAATGCAGAAAAATGAGAGGCAACTAGTTTGTTGGGGAGAGGGGAGACATCTGGCCCACTGCCTTTGATGTTCAATTCACCTTCTAATATCAAGAGTAGCAGGCCAAGGAAAAAAAATATTAGAAGTCTTGGGCGCCTGGGTGGCTCAGTGAGTTAAGCCGCTGCCTTTGGCTCAAGTCATGATATCAGAGTCCTGGGATAGAGTCCCTCATTGGGCTCTCTGCTCAGTAGGGAGCCTGCTTCCCTCTCTCTCTCTCTGCCTGCCTCTCTGCCTACTTGTGATCTCTGTCTGTCAAATAAATAAATAAAATCTTTAAAAAAAAAATACTAGAAGTCTTTAAGCAATTGAGGCAAGAGGTCAGAGTTCCTGGTCAGTTCCTTGAAAAATGAGATTCATATGCGATCTGGGAGAGCGGGGAAAATTGTCGAAAAATCATAAAGTTAACAATTTGTATATTTAGGTGGTGTCAAACCACAGGGGCCTGGCATCCCCGCCCATTAATGAAAGTCTCAGCCCCATACTCCTTTCCACTGAAAGTAATTGCTGCTTGAAACAGAGCCACAGAAGAAAGGGGTAGCAGAGTAGAATGTGTGTTTTCCAAAACTGAAGGACTTGGAGACTGCTGGGGGGATTGTGGTTTTCCAGGAATGGGCTGGATTGAAAGGGATTTTTTTAAAAAGAAAGGAAGAAGGGAAAACATTTCCAATCCTCCTTTGTAGCTTCCCCCACGCTCCCCAACATGCAAAGCACGAAGGGAAGAGTGACTTCTCTGCCACTAGGAGAAGGGAGAAGGCTGGTACCTCCCAGGGCAGACATCCCTGGGGCCCATCCTCCCGACTCTCCCCCTTCCAGAGCGAACCACATGGGCGAGGCCTCAGAACTGAGTGTTTACTCGCTGCGTTTGTGAGGCTGACACGAGAACCACATGGAAGGCACATGCAGGAAGCGTGCTGTAATCATCTTGTGTTTATAATTCTGAGAGAGAAGGATGGCAGGGTCGAGGATGGGACTGATCCGGTTCCAAATCTATTTCCTGGAGTCAGATTTAAAAGAGAGATGTTAAGGGCAAAGTCTCTAACGATGTGGGTATGTCTCAACAACTTACAAGTTTATTTCTATTGGTGTTTGTACAGATTTTTAAAATCTGTTGCTTTCTTCTCACACACGCTAAGCCAGCCCTGCCGGAGCTCACAGAACTCTGAAAACTGCCTCCTCTAATATATTCTTATCAAATTCAGAAAATCTGATTTTCAAAGAGTTCATTTACAGGACAACAATCCCCTTTCGCTGTAATGCCTTTATCATTTTTTTTATTGTTATTGTTCAGATTTTAAGTGTTACCATCTGACAATCTTGTCCATTCTCGGTGATGTTAAACATCCATCCAATCGTAGTCTGGTTTCCAAATTTCTTCCCGAACAACCAAAGCGTACAGTGGGTCTGCTCACATTCCGCGGCACACCCATGCAAGACGTCTTGGGGCCGGAGGAGCCTCTGCAAAGCCTCTTGTCTGAGCTGGCCGCTGCCCCCGGGCTGCCTCTGAGTCATTGTTCCCCTTTGTCTCTCTCAGTTAGGATGGGATGTTATACAGCTCTTGCTGGGAAGTAGAGTTTCTGGGCTCCCGAGCATTTCAATCCTAGCCACATGCCCCAGGTACGAAAGCTGCCAGGCAATGAAGAAAACAGGTGAGCTGGAAAACCAGCTCTAGGATGACTACGAGTAATGACTACCAACAGCATGGCAGTCCACAGTTTACAAAGTGATTCTGCACCCGGCATCTCACTGAACCTCACAGTCATCCAATGATATAGGCTCTTAACCGTCTTTTTACAGTGAGGAAACAGAGGCTGGGTTCCCTAAGGTCAAGCACGGAGCTCAGGAGGGAGCTGGGAATGCGAGCCCCTCTTCAGACAAGAAACCCAGCCCAGCTCTGGCCTTGGGTCTTCTTCCCCTGGAGACATCGGCAAATAATCACATCGGCAAATAATCCAGGCAGCAGAGCCGCTTTCATCGCTGGGTCAAACCTGGAGCACGTAAGACATGTTTCATCACAATGAATACGCCTCTTTTACTTCATGTTACTGTGTCTTTCCCTCATTGCGTTTTGAAGGTGCTCAGATAAAACCGTTCCAGGGCTTATCCAATGTGGATACAATGAGAGGAAAAAGTAAACCTTCCCCCAACTATGTATGGAGGGTTCACAGTATGAGAGGATACTTGATTCCTCTGGTCCAGAAATTTCTATTGCTTGAGCAGAAAAGCTTTAGTTTGCTGAGGCTCAGACACCAGCACAGGGTCCCCAAACAAGAGCCATCACCTGGTCATGGCATGAGACGCAGCCTGGGCTGGGGGACAACCATGGAGATTTTGTGGAGGAGGAACACGAGGAAGCCCTGGGCGGGATCCCCCAGTCCCCTAAACACAGGTCACTAGAAGCACTTAAGACAGATATGGATTCTTGGATGTTGTAATCCCATCCCTCTCTTACAGGATTCATAGCCCTTTTTCCAGCGTATTTGAATTATGTATATTTTCTCATTCCTCATATGAGACACGGAGTTTTAAAATTGAAAGCTCTAATCTTAAAAAAAAAGGAAAAAAAAGATAGAGATTCCTGGACTTCCATCCAGAAGGCAGGAGAAAGGCTGGTAAACCTGTGCCCCAGATGGTCCCTAACTTAGGGAAGGCTGCAGCCCTGGGAAGCACAAGTCAGCTCCAGAAGACCCGCCTTGGGGGAGGGGGTGGTGAGGGCAGAAAATGTGGGGAAAGAGATGGAGAGAGGTGAAACTTTCAAATTAAGATGAATACAGAAAGAAGACTTATTCCCAAAATGAAAGCAGGCAGCAAGAAGTCGGCAGGCAGCAAAACAGCTGGAGGGAGGGAGGGCTGGGGGAAAGAAGGATTCCTCCCATTTGCCCCCTGAGAGCAGCTGGGAGTGGTCCTCAATTTATGGGCATGGCTTGGTGGACCAATCTCCACTCCTGCCTGTGAGCCCATCCTGGGGACCATGGCCAGCCCCTGTCCCCTCATTTCCAACCAAGAATCCAACAGGGAGGAGAGAGGTGTAAGTTGCTGAATGGACATAGGACTTTGCTCAATATCTGATTTTTCTTTTTTTTTTTTTTTCCACTGGGATGTATCCATGCCCGAGCCCTTGGAGACCCCAGGGAGCTTGTCCCACAGGGAGTCTCTAACAGCCATGGTGAGGGCAGAAAGGTTCTTGGCCTAAGGAAAATCGGGGTTCACATCCAACTCCAGAAGACCCTCACAGAGCAAAATGTTTTGGTCCTTGGTTTCTTCCTCAATTAAATAATAATCACACCTAACATTCTTATAGTACTTACTACATGCCCAGCTTTGTTCTGTATATTTTTAACAAGTTTTAGGACTTTCAACTCTCACAACGACCACGTAAGGAAGATTCTGCCATTGTCCCTGCTTTACAGATGGGAAAACTGAGGTAGAGAGAATTTGTCAGTTGCCCAACAAGTAACTGACAGAGACAAGATTCAAACCCAGCCGGTCTGGCTCCAGAGTCCACACTTAACCCCTGTCTCTACGTCCTCTCTCAGAAGAACAATATCTGGCCAACACAGACAGAAAATGTGTGTGTATATGTGAGTGTGTTGGCGTGTGTGTAGGGGAGGACGTTTGAGAGAGATCTGATGGAGAATGGTACCACAGTAGATTCTAAGACAGAAGATGATTCTGGACTGCGGGTGGGGAATGGGGTGGGAAGTCTTCGTGAAGCAAGTCTCCCCACCTGATGGAGAAAGCCCAGAGGAGGGAAGAGGAGGCGTCTGGATGGAGACTGGCAGAAAGGGGGTTTGGGGTGAAAACACTCAGCAGCCAGTGGTCTCATTCATTCCATTTGGCCACAGTTTAGTGAGGGCCTGAGATATACCAGGCCCCAGTGCAGACACAGGAGGCACAGACACCCTTGCTGCCTCTGTGGGGCTTACAGTCAGCAGAGGAGATGGACAAGAAAGAAGACCAACACATGAATAAAACCACGGGAAAAGTGATGAGCAGGATGGAGATTAAGAATTGGGGAGCTATTTGAGCTAGGGTGCGCGGGAGAGGGCTGGGCAGGTGTAGGAAGTGGAAGAAGAGTGGGATTAGGGAGAGGTGACAGAAGAGAGGGCGGGAGACAGGCAGTGCCCCTGGAAGGCCACCAGGAGGAGGCTGGAGTGCAGGGCGGCAAGGGGGGGTGGGGCGTGGAAGGACTTGAAGAAGGAAAGGGACACTGTCCCATTTATGTCTTAAGAAAAGCACCTCTGGCTGACTGGGAGGAGAGTAGGGGACCCAGTTAGGAGGGGCCACTGTTGTCCAGGCAGGGAGCTTGTACCTGTGGGAAGCACAGACAAATACAAAGGACGCCCCATCTTGGGGGAAGTGGTCCTGTGCCGCTCTCCAGGTTCACACCACAGCTCTGAAATGAGGATGCAAGAACCAGATACTCTCCAGCACTTTCAAATGAATCGATTTGAGGCCAGTGATTCAGGCAGGAACAATGGGTGTTGTGTGCAGGGCTGAGCACAGTCTCCACGCTTGGCACTCAGACAGACCAATGGTGTCCCGGGGCACAGCGCCAAGCCAGGAGACCCTGAGTAGCAAGCAGACTCACAGAGCCTGGGGCAGGAGGTGGCCACCAGGGACAACACAGCCTCCCAAGAGCACAAGTGCTCTGAGGGGAAAGGGAAGCCATGGGCAGCTCAGTGTCTGTGGCTGTGGACTAACCCCCAGGGACAGGGTCTTCTGGAAGTGGACAGAAGCTGCCATTAGACTTAGAATTCTTAGTATTAGTTTTCATTTTTAATAGAGTTTTCCTTTTAAATAAAACCAGTAGTGTCCTTGCAAGTTATTTTGCTAGCCTCCTGGTCTTATTCCTTCATTTATTTATTTAGCATGCAATGTATTGGCACAATATTCTGAACTAAGAGCTTCTCACACTTTTACATGTACGTGTATCAACTGGACAGACTCTGGCTCAGTGGGTCTGGGGTGTGGCCTGAGATTCTACATGTTTATTAGCTCTCTGGGGACACTGCCCTTATACTATACTTTGAGGAGGGAGGCTCTGGCCCAGTCAGATGTCCCTTTCATCTTCCTTGAGTCCATTTCTCACTCCGCTTTGCTTTAATATAAAATCAGTTCATTTCACTGTTTATCCGAGTGCCACTCTCTACAAGGCAACAGGTTTGAGTGCTGAGAGAGATATAGAAACAGACATGATACAATGTCACATTGAAGGAAATTGCAAACTGGCTGGGTGGAGAGATGAGTGCTGAAACAGAGTCCAAGGCCTGCCCTGGCCCCACACCTCCTACTGTGTCAGAATTATAAGGCATTGTCCCATGTGAGCCTCACTGCACCCCAAAGTGGGAATTGTCTCTATCTCACAGAGAAGGAAAACCAGGCTAGGAAAAGTTAAGTCGGTTTATCAAGCTCACACAAAGTTGGATTTTGATTTAAATTTGGATCTGCTTGGCCCCAAAGTTCAAATTCTTTCCATTAAGCTATACCGAGGACATAGATCTAAGCAAAAATACCCAAAACACTGGGCATTACATGATGCCTGCAAAACAAGAAGTCGACGCAACTTGCTGAAGGGAATTTAGCAAGTTGGGTGGTAGGTGACAGAAATTTGGAACTATAGTAAATTTACCAATTTTGACCTTAATACCAGAAAAAAAGCAGCAATGAAGACTTCATGTTGAAAACATTTTTTAATGTTGCAGAAGAGAGATCAGTTTCCTTGTTTGTTCACAAATTCTCCTTTTATGGACTGCAGTTCCAAAGTTCAGGAAGCCACTTGCCTAGCCAAGAGAAGCTGGCATCTCCGGCTCAGGGCTCCAGATGATACCAGACATTTCATCTGCAAGCATCCAGAACGATGGCTGCCCATCCCAGGAGCAATCATTTCTCACACATCTTCGTCCATCAGAATAGAGAGCAGAGCTCAGCCTGGAAACCCAGGACAAGAACCTGCTTCTTACCCACATTATTTGGCTAAATCTGTACCCCTGTCCCAGTGAGATTTTCTTCCACTGTCACCATCCCTTCCCAGGGCCCCTGGCTCCAAGTCTGGCAGTCCTCTGTCCACACAGATGGCTCCCTCTCAGCTCCCGCCAGCCACGGCTGGACTGACCACTAACGAGGAGCCCCCGGGGCAGCATGTCTGGGATTCAGAAATGACTCCACTTTCTCTGCCGCTTAGTCATTGTTATTGGGGCCAGGACAGGAAGACCAAAACCCGTGAGAGCGTGAGTCTCAGTCGTGATCTCCCCCCTTTTTACAGCCACCCTCGGGCCTCCACCTGAGCCCAGGGTTCCTGGATGGTGGCAGAATGTTCCATGTCATATTTGGAACAGGAAAGACAGAGAGAAACAAGATGGTCTGTCATTAAACACTGAAATACCTGGAAGTCAGCGCCCAAGTTATGAGAAGGCTGTAGTCACATTTTCTATTTCCTGGACACTAATGCAGGCTTTCTATTTCTTGCAGAGGACACAGTGAACTGAGCCACGTTAATTAAGGAAAGCATCTCTGTAAACACTCCCGGACAGGCGTCGCTTCCCAAAGTACAGAGCTTCCGCTCTGGACCTGTCGCTGTCCCCAATCCCCATTCCGGAGACTGAAGGTGCAACAGGTCACCGAGGCAGAGAGCAGCTTGTGTGGGGTGTCCCGTGTACCAGAGCCCTCTCAGCTCCAAGGACGGGGCCTCCCCAGGCTATTTCTGTACGGTCACACTCCACCCCCAGGTGCCAACAGTACATTTTATCATGAAGTAAATGTAAATGGGACCTGAAACACCAGCATTTCTTTTGCCAAACATTGTGGAGACACTTTCTGGAAGAATCACTGATATCCCATTTCCTTCCACCAGCTGCTGACTACAGGGGCCAAGGATGACACTTTAATACAAATTGAGCCCCTTCCATAATGAAACGAGCTGGGCTTTAGGAGTGATTTGTTTAAAAGCCACATCGTAAATCAGCTGTCGGTTCTTCTTTATTCCAGGCCTGGCACGCTCACCTTTACACTGAATTAATCGCATCTGAAACTTGACCTCCCAGCCCCAGAGCCTGTTGGAAACAACATGTGCTCAACGACTTCCAGTCAGAGCGGCAAGAACTTAAATTGTTCCACATTTTTTAATAAATGGGCCGGGAACCCATGGGGCGATTCTCATTGGCCTGGGTGCTCAGCATGTTGATCTGATGAAGAGGATGGAGACAGGTCTACAACAGCCGGATTTGGGAGGACATTTACTAACATTGGACAATGCCAATTCATGTTCTTAAGTACAACCAGAATGAGCCTAAGCTTGAAGAAAGGCCCAGAAACATGACGTGAATTGCCAATAACAGCTCGCCTTGTGGGGGGGTGGGGAGGGAGCAAGAGGGAGGGAAGGCACCACAGGACCACTTGCCAGGGAGGGGGGAGGGAGCTGGAGCTTTCTGTGAGGAGCGGGGCCTTGGGGACTCCTTCCAGCTTCTTGGTTCTCTGATGCTAGAAGAGAAATTTGATTATGCAGGAAGAAGGAGCTTTGGAGCTCCCTGGGATAGGGCCTCGGAGTTGATGGTGTAAGTTGGCCGAAATGAGGAGCGCTTGTGAGCGGGCCTGTGCTAACCGCTGCAGATGTGACATCATGAGATACTAAGTTCCCTCCTCAAACATGCAAATAGATGTTCCATACGATGAACAGCTCCTACAGGCCTGTGCTAGCTCAGGGACACAGTAAGGAACAGATAGGTAGCCCCTTCCCCCGGGAGGCACACAGTCCAGCAGGGACAAAGAGATGAAAGCAGAAAGCGACTGCTCAGTGCATGTGCTGGGTACTATGAGAAGGTGTCCCGGGGACCACAGGAGGGCCACCCAGATATGGGCGTTCAGGGACATCTTTTCAGAGCCAGGGATGTTCAACAGAGGCCCAAGGATGAGCAGGGTCTCACCACGCGGGGTGGAGGCACAGAGGAGGGGTGGGAAATGCTGTCGCAGGGCTGAGAGGAGGCACAGCGCCTTTTTAAACTACAGGGGACACAGTGAGATGGGAGGACAAAATGCAGAGACAGGTGAGAGACAGGGAGAGGGACAAATGCAGGCAGGGCCTCTGTGCACAGTGCTCACAGGCATTTCAGAGCAGCATGGGAGGAGCGCTTTGGGGGCACAGAGAAGGGAGCCATGGAATTCGCTGAGGATGGCCTGGAGAAGCTTGCAAACAAGCAAACAATGATGCCTCCAAAATGACAACAAGGCATTACCAGAAGAAATGAGAAGACAAAATTCATTCTGGGCAGAGGAGACATAGTGTGCAAGGGCATGGGGCACCTTGAAAATGAACTCTATTCTCTCCCCCCAATCCCTGGTGGAGTCCAGAACGAACAACATACCATATACCCAATTCTGTTCTGCAGGGTCATGTCAAGGTCAAGATTATGAAGCCTCAAGCTCCAGACAAAGTACAGGGGACTGATAACAAGGAATACTTGCTTATGTAAGCCTGGTCCTGAAGCCCAGGGATCCTCCTTGCTGGGGAGAGCCTACATTTCTGAAACCAGAAACATGGCCTGAGCAACTGGAAAAATTTCAGGGGGAACTTCAGGGAATACCTGGAGAGTGGATCACCTCTTGGGGGAGGTCCCTATGAAAAGATGTTGCCTCCTTAACAACAGAAAAACACCCTCAAAACAAGGACCCTCTGAAATTATGTCAGTTGACATAGCAGCACTTGAGTGTTAAATGCTCCAAAGGCTGTCTCATTTAATTTCTCAGCAGCCCAATGGAGGGTTAAGTCTTCCTATCACTTCACAGGTGAGAAAACTGAAGTCTCAGGACGGTTGGTAATGGCATCTAGGGAAGGGCAAGGACCCTCAGCCACTTTTCCCCCCACTCTAGCCTACTATCTCCCATAGACCGGAAACGGCACCCCTAAACCCTCTCCCTGCCATGCTGCGGGAGAAAAAACACATGGAGACCAGCAAGAGAAAAATTATCTCATAAATGTGTGTACCGAAGAGATTACTGTGGGGTTTACCTGAAGTTGAAGCCTTGTTACCTGCCCAACCGTCCTCAAGTTACTGAAGATAAAGATGTCTCTTCCATTAGGCATCTGGACCATCTTGCCTACGAGACCCCTTCATTCTCCTTTCCTTGTGTGTTCCTCAATATGCCCATTTTACCAGTGGGGAAATCAAGATTCAAAGCTGTTAAGCATCTTTTCCAAAGTCTCAGTGCTCAAGGCAGGACTCAAACCAGGTGCTGTCTGACCTCAGGAACTAAGCTTTCCTACAGCAGCTGCCCCCTCGAGGCAGAATGGAAGGCAACCAACCTTCCTAGGAGGAGAATCCTCGTAGCCAGTGAAAGAAAACTAAAGACCCACTATGCGAGGCCTTTCACGAAGAGAAATTATAATTTACAAGGATGCTGACATGTCTGCTCTGCCAAATACAGGTTCTTCCGCAAAAGAAAAAAAAAAAAAAAGACAAAAACAAAGGCAGTTATCAGTGCCAAAAGAGAAAGAAAGGGAACATCTGCAGATGAATAGAATGCCTGCTCTCCCAGCCAAACTTAGGGTGAAACTTTCCACTCAAATGCCATTGTTGGAAAGTAACTCTTACACTGGGGATCTTTATAATATAAGGCAACATAAATAAAGGATGGGGAAGGAAAGGCCCCCGGGGACCTGGGGTGAAATAGCAAGATAGGTCACTTGGGAAGGGAAGGTCTGCGGAAGGAGGGGTCCGTCTGTGTAGACTCACGTAGATGAAAGCTTCATTGTAGTTCATGCCCAACTGCATCGACTCTTGGGCTTTCTATAATTTTGGTCAGAGTGCTGAAAGGTGATGTCAGAGAAAGGAGACCTGGGTTCAAGTCCCAGGCTCACCACTATTCTAGGAACTGGGGAATCCCCTCAGTCTCTCATATTCTTTGTCTGAAATGTGAGAAAATCAGACTTGGTGATCTCTGGGACCTCTTCCATATGATCACGACCCTAGCACCTCTCTCTTCACATTCTTGTTGGGGTCACAGAGATGGGGCCTACCTGAGCGAGTAGCCCACATAACCAGCACCATGAGAAGGATTACCAAAGATGTTGGAGGGTTTTTTGTTGTTGTTGTCATTGTTTTTTAAGATTTTATTTATTTATTTATTTATTTATTTATTTATTTAGCAGACAGAGATCACAAGTAGGCAAAGAGGCAGAGAGAGAAAGGGAGGAGGAAGCAGGCTCCCTGCTGAGCAGAGAGCCAGATGCGGGGCTCTATCCCAGGACCCCGGGATCATGACCTGAGCTGAAGGCAGAGGCTTTAACCCACTGAGCTACCCAGGCACCCCAAGAGGTTGGAGTTTAAGAGTAAGTTCTATCCATACCCAAGCCCTATCCCGCTGTCCTGCTCTAAGCCCTGGTCACCAGACATACCCAGCACTGAAATCTCCTCTCTCACATCTGCACCCATTTTCTCTGACGCCCTGTCCCTTCCTGTGCCTGCTGGATCCATGGGGGCCAGGGAATTGGAGAAGCCAGAAGAGGAATGGCCCCCCCAGGGTCAAGGTGAAGATGGTCCCAAGAAGGCAGAGGATTTGCCCCTGGGATTGAGACAATAGTTGTGGCCATTGAGAGCAGTGGGTTCCAGGTGGATCGGGACAATCTCTTACAGGCTTGTGATCTGTGGGGTTTCACCTCTGTGAGCCTCGGTTTCCTGGGACTTTGGAGAGAGGGGAGTTTGAAGAGGTGTCGCTTTTCTGCCCAAACCAGCTTTCACAGAAAGTATGCCAGGACAGTTCCACAAAGGAGGTCGTAGCTCTCTGAGGCAGGAGTCATTACCTGTGCAATGCTGGATCCCCAGCACCCAGCATGGAGCTGGTACATCGTGGACACTGATTACATATTTGTTGGTTGAGTGAATAAGAAGTGGAAAGGTTGATGGAACAGAAATCCCAGTGAGCAAATGAAATAGGGGGCTGAGGACCAAAAGTGGCAGGATGGGCCTCCACACCAGGGATGTCCCAGAGGTGGGGGTGACCTGGAGAACTAAGGGTAGCACTTGGAGAAACCAGACTAGAGAGAGGGTCAGTCTGTGAGTCACCTGTCCTTCAAACCCAGGCCCTGTCTGAGCAGGGAGCCAAGAAATGCACAACCGTGAGTCAGCAGGTTATCCATGTCACTACCTTCTGAGTCACTGCCTGACCCCCTGTGGCCCTGCCCTCGTGCTTGAGAGGGTGTGGGAGAACGTGTGTGGCCGTGTGTTTATATCTATACCCACATACTCAGCAGACATCACCAGCCAGGATGAGTCAAGAGTTTCTCTCACATTTTATTTAAGCTATGTCACTGGGCTGTCCTGTCAGTGAGTCACTACTTATCTGCCCTCCCCCAGGAGAAATGCCTTCCAACAGAGGTGAAGCTTGGCAATGCCTCATGGTGTGTCAGGGGCCATGATATCTGCTTACTACCCAGGTTCTGTCTGTCTTCAGGATCCACGTGTTTCCATGTGTTTTCAGAAATGAGGCCAGGGCAAGGCTGAGCATGGTGCCTACCCTAAGCCCTACCAGGAACTCTCTCAAAAATCCCTCCTCAAAAAGCCCTCCCTAGACTGCCCTTCTCTTCCCCTTACCAATACCTGCTTCTATATTGTCTCCTAGCGGATGATTGTAGAAAAAGCAGCTCTTCCGTGCCTCTTGCAATCTATTACTAGAAAAGTCTTAAAGGCCCCAGTGTCTTCCAATTCCCTCGCCCCATCTTGCTAAAGAACTTCTAGTAGGGGTGCCTGTGGTTCAGTCTGTTGGGCCACTGACTCCTGGTTTGGGCTCAGATTGTGATCTCGTGGGTCCTGAGATCAAGCCCCGAATCAGGCTCCGGGCTCAGTGGGGAGCCAGCCTGAGATTCTCTCCCTCTGCCCCTCCCCCAACTCACACACGACGCACGCGTGCTCTCTCTCTCAAGGAAATAAATAAATCTTTGAAAGAAAAAAATAAAAGAATCTCTAGTAAATCATTCCTCCTCTCACCACTGAAATCATTCCTGACATTACTACGAGATTAACCTTCCTCAGATGTAGCTCATTGCTTAAAAACTCTCATCTCATACCAAACTCAGTAAAAATGTCTCTTCCTAACACTGTGAAGTTGGTTGCCAGCCACATGTAGGGTGAGAAGAAGAAGCTGTGGCAGCTACGGCTGTACTGTGTGGCTCTGACCACAGCCAAGCGTTCAGGGTGAGCCCCTGGCCTAACCTCGGCCAGTCTGAATCTTTTGCTGTGAAAATCTGAATAGAGGTTCAGAAATTCCAATCCCAGCCTGGACTAAAGGCTTCAACAGGGAAAATGTAAGGACTCAGGAGTTGGGGGGAGGGGGGCAAATTTCCCATGACATGGCCAGGAAAACTTAGAAAGTGGGTCCACGGTGAGAGCAGGATAAAGCTGACATGCACAGAGAAGCCAAGATGAGAGGAAAACATATTGATTGCCCTGTCCCCTCCAGTCCCCAGTTCCCTGACCCAGTTTTACTATATAAATGTGGGGGGCCATAAATGAAATAGTTAAATGCCCACATACAGTAGAGAATTTAATTAGAAAAATATTTTATCCCCTTGTAACAACTGTCAATAATTAATTATATGTGCTTATCACCTTTTCAAAAAAAAGAAAAATATTTTAAATTACATGGAATATAAAATAATATTTTAGATTTTTTTTCCACAGAAGGAAGGAAGAAGGGAAGGAAGGAGGAGGAAGAGTGGGTAGAGGGAGGGAGAAGGTGGGGAAAGAAGGAAGGAAGGAAGAAAGAAACTCATTCAACATAATTTTACTGAGCACCTACTATATACAGGCCCAGCATCCTCTTCATTTTGTCATTAGAATTCCCAAAATCAAGTGGGTGTGAGCTGCAAGCTGAAGAACAAGCTTGAAAGAAAAAAAAAAAAAAAGGAAGGAAGGGAGGGAGGGAGGGAAGGGTGGAAGGGAAAAGAAAATTTTAAAAGGAAAAAAGGAAAAAGAAAAGAAAATTATAGTGTCCAAAATGTCATTTTCCATTCTTATAGGTGACTATTCATGATCTAAAAGTGATCTTCCAAAGCCTTGTTTACAATTAAATATGTATCTTGTAGCTTCCCGCCCTGACCTCTTGCAGGAAAGGCAGAATGTCTCAGGCATATTAACCTATTAACTGAATTTAACTCTTCCTGGGAAACTTATTAGTGGCTCATAATTTTTGCTTTAATTGAAATTTACATATTTCTTCAGTTACTAATTGCCCCAGAGCTAGCAAAACTGGTTTACTATGGACAAATAAGCTCCCAGCCAAGACGAGAGGATCTCTGTAAGCATCCATCGTCTGTCTGTCCGTCTGTCTGTCTCTCATGTTTTTGGTCCCCAGATGTGGAATCCTAGAGGGAAAGGGAAGTGGGGGGTGGGGTGGAGGAGAGATCAGGGAAGGGAAAGGAGAAAATATATGTTCTCTGAGAAGTGCTTTTATAACAGCAGTAAAAATAGCTAGCATTTATTGAGCATTTGCTAGAGGTCACTCACCATGCTAGCGCTTTCTGTGTTTGTCTCATGCAGTCCTCACAAACAGCCCAAAAGGGGGACATTATCCTCCCACTCCCACAGAGGAAGAAGCTGAGGTCCGAGTCTGCTCAGCTAGTAAGTGGCAGGCTGACTAAATCCCGAGCCTGGGCCCTGAATCCCCAAGGACATGGACTCCCACGGCCCCTCTCGATAGGGGCCCTCAGCTGAGCTCTGACCCAATCACACGGCCCGCATGCGTTAGCCAATCTACAATCCAGGCCCGGCTAGGCGAAGTAACAGGAGTGTCACTGTGGTTTGAGATGAAAAGAAAGCACATCACCAGCCCAGACCAAAGGCCTAGGAGCTCAGACCCGAGCAACTTCCCTGCCATTGTCTTGCCGGGCACGCTCTGGTCAGGCATGGAGCTGAGCAGCTTCCTCTCACCAGGATCCTGGAGTCTCGAGCTCTCAGGAAGGGCCCAGAGGGAAAAGGAGCCGGCAACCAGGTGACTGTTCCAGAAGCCTTGACCGAAATGTGAATGGGTTAGGTTGCTCTTGAAAAGCCAGAAACCCAAGTGACGGGGTCCCCTCACTCTCCTATTCCCAGAGGCTCCTAAATGTCCTCAGGAAAGCAAAAAAGGAGCCACAGCCCCAAAGCTTCTTGTTCTGATGGCGCTGAAAATATCCCTGTCAGAGCCCAGACCCTGCGAAGACAACGGGAGTGTTCTCGGCTCCACACGCAGAACACACAGGGCCGTGCCCAGAGCCTGCTCACTGCACTCCAGGGTATGACAGTCAAGAATGCTTTCATAGTTGTGCTTTGCTGCCTCATGCCTTCTGGAATGCACGGAGTGTGTCCCTTTGATCTTTAATATGGCTGCTTGGAGGGGCCAGGATGTGGGCATTTGCAGCCACTTCGTCTTTACTCTCGGATGGTGCCTCCATCCCCAATTTCTAGACGCAGTTCTACAGCTCTGCTTTCAAAGTCAGACCCTCCTCCTTCCCTCTCATCTCCCCCACACCATCAACTCCAGACCCCCCCACTGGGCGTCCTGCCTCCCTGCCAGCAGGCTCCCTGTGACCCTCCCCCTCTTCTGGAGACTGCCTCCACCGTGCTGCCTGCACCCCCAAATACAAGGACCCAACCTCTAGATGCTCAGAAACAAGCAACTGGTTCATTAGCTCAGGGTTTTCTCATTTGTTTTTGCTTTTCATCCAGACGTTGGTGTCATGTAGAACCAGCCTGAAAGTCCTGTGTTTCTTTTATATTACAATTCGGAGTAAGTTATAGTAACTAGAAGAAACAAGATGCCATTCGTCCCTTCCAGAACCATACCCAAGAAAAAGACCTGGGGCTTAATCTGACCAAAGAAATTCTGTTGTGGACCTATCAGTCTTTTTTTTTTTTAAAAGATTTTATTTATTTATTTATTTGAGAGAGAGAGAGAGAGAGAGAGCAGGGGGCGCTCCAGAGGGAGAAGCAGGCTTCCTGCTGAGCAGGGAGCTGGACTCGGGGATCCATCTCAGGATCCCGGGATCATGACCTGAGCCAAAAGCAGCCGCTTAATGACTGCGCCACCCAGGCTCCCCTATCAGTCCCTTTTTCAAAGGAGAAAGGAGAGGGGAACAAAGATAAAAGCAGGATTCTGGAGCCTGCTTAGAGTGGGATGAATGGTGGCCCCAGAGATAGCAGATCCTCATCTCTGGAACCTACAGTGTTACCTCATTTGGGAAAAACGTCTCTGCAGATGTGCCTAAGTTAAGGACCTTGAGATGGCGATGTCACCGTGGATTATCTGGATGGGCCCCAAATGCCACCACATGTATCCTTGTGAGAGGGAGTCAGAGGCAGCCCTGACACACACAAGAGGCAGGCGCCGTGTAAAGACAGAGGCAGACGCCATGTGAAGACAGAGGCAGAGGCTGGAGCCCGGCAGGCGTGAGCCTCCAACGCTGCAGCCACCGGAATCTGGCGCAGACAAGGAGGGAGCCTCGGGATGGAGGCTGCCCTACTGGCTTGGTTTTCAAGGTTTGGCTTCCAGAACTGTGAGAGAAGACAATTCTGCTGTTTTAATCCACTGGCCTAGTGGCAAGTTGTTACAGCAATCACAGGAAACTCATGCGACACTTATTTCCAAGAGCTACCACAGATAAGCCTGGAGACGGAGGTAAAACAAGGGACAAGTAGAAGAGACAGTAAAATCTACAGGTGGATCTGGGGGAGTAGGAGCTCTTCTTTAAGTCCTGCTAACAGGTCCAGCAGCTGGCTCAGCCAGCCCTCATCCCTGTGGGTTCCTAAGAGAAACAGGAGCCTCGGGGAAACTAGCAAATATAAGATCAACATATCACTATCTAAACATCTGACTACGTTTGGGCCTGAAAGTCCACTGCACAGCTCCTGGTGAACGGGGCTGACACATTGTCCCAGTTTAGTGGCGGAAAGGTCTTACCACCTTCTGGTCTGCTTTAGAAGACCAACAAGATGAGCTCCCACAAACCTGTGTGGGTGGGTAAGCACACAAGCCCGTTGTCCTTAAAGTCTTACCCACTAGTAAATATGGCTCGATGTCCTGAAGGGTGACTAACCTAATCAGCAACTCATCCTCTCTGTCAGACAAGCAGGGAATGGGAATAGAGCTAAGCTCATCCCTCGCTTACAAATAGGAACAATTTGGGAACCACAACCTCTCCAAGACTGTTGATTGAAATCTCTATTTTGGGGTACAGATGATGGGAGTGAATCACCCTTCTGCCCATTTCAGCTTTCTTCTCTTTTCTCTCCCAAGGGAACGAGATGTTGAGCCAACTTTCCCTGGGTGCCCATCTTATGCCATGTACTATTCTAGGCATAGGGCATAGAGCATTAAGGGGACAAGTCCCTGCCTCCACACGGGGCCATAAATTCCCTCCTGGGCTTACTAAGCCTTCACCACTCTGAAGCACAGTCCAGGGGAATTCACCTCAAGCTTAGTCCCTTCCACATCCACATCCCCTCCAGACACACCTCCCCTCACCCAGTACCAGGCTGGTCTGAAAACCTGAGAACTAGGGCTCTTGAAAGAACCACATCTTAAGAGTATGAGAACAGATAAAATAAATTTCTGTGAAGAGCATGAAACACTGTAAAATTACAAGGCATTTTTAATTGTAATCTATAACCAGTCGGGTCAGAGGATCAGAAAATTGTGCTGCTGAGGCCAAAAGTTTGTGGTCTCATTAACTGCATTTATTCTCATGTCACATCCAGGGCTTAAACCTGGAACAGCTGATTAAAACCAATAGAAATCAGCTGACTCCCATCTATCCTTTTTGAGGACCAGCCAATAGCACTGGCTTCCTTCACAGAGGATGGCCTGTTATTTTTGAAGCACGAAGAAAGAACAGAAAGAGGACACTTTGCAAGACCCCGGGAAATCCGAGTCTGGGAATAAGCCAGCCATATATCTAGAGGTGAAGGAGGAGGAGGAGGAAGAGGAGGACGAGGCAAATATTTTTAAGTATGCAAATGTTTGTTACGACGTAGAGCTGAGAGCTCTGTGAGGGACCGTTAAAGGAGACTTTGCTCTGTATTTGGTCACTCTATCCAAGAGCAAACACTAAAACTGAAGGTAATGGAAACCAAAACAGTTGTCCCCAAATGACGAAATTTGAAAATTAAGCCTAAGTGTTTAATGCTAGTCAAAACAAGTCAGTTTTGATGAATGCCATGGGAAGTGGCACCGAGCTTTCCCGTCCAGGATCTGTGGTTACCTGGGCGGCACCCAGCCAGGACCGAACGGCTTTGTTCTCCCAGTCCCTCAGGCCCAGCTCATCACTGACACTCAGGACACTTCCCGCTAGACCACAACACAGTAGGAAGAACAACCATTGCTTGGGTCAGCGTGAGTGGAAAGGGCACCGCGGCAGAAGAACCGGCAATAGAGAAAAAGAGAAGAAAGAGGAGGAAGTGACAGAGATAAAAACAGAGCCGGAACATGTAATTTGAAGAAGAAAGTAGGGACACGCCACTTCAGAGGTTTGGTTGAACTAAGTGAACTGAAGACAAAGGCCAGTGAAACATTCCCGTTCCCGGGGCTCCAACTGGGCTAATTAAGTCCTCCCAGAACAGCCTGTCCAAGAGTTCACTGAGGTCTTTCACAATCCCTCACTCTCACTCATTCAGTCAACAATGACACAGGGCCCTGGGCTTAGTTCTAAAGAGGTAGAAAAGGTGAGCACAATCCTGAGGATAGAATCTTATAGAGGCATAAGACATGAATGGAAATGGACATACTAGTGTGACCTTTCACTGGGAAGAGTAGAGTTTGTTGGGGTGCGTTTTAAAAAATCAACATTTGGGGCGCCTGGGCAGCTCAGTTGGATGAATGGCTGGCTCATGATTTCAGCTTGGGTCTTGATCTCGGGGTCCTGGGATGGAGCCCCATGTGGAATCCCCACTCAGCGGGGAGTCTGTTCCTCCCTCTGACCCTTCCCCCTGCTCACGAGCTCACTCTCTCAAATAAATAAAATCTTTTTTAAAAATTAAAAAAATAAACACTTTATAATATTTTTAGATTTATGGAAAAATTGTGAAGAGAGCACAGACTTTGCATCTATCCCACATCCAATTCCCTCATTTTAGCATCTTACATTAGTGTGGTACCTTTGTCACTAGTAATGAAGCAATATCAAGTGTTGTTAACAAAAGTCCCTACTTTATTCAGATTTGCTTAGTTTTTCCTGAAGGTCTTTTTTCCATTCCAGGATCCCAGCTAGGATACCACAGTGCGTTTAGTCACTGTCTCCTTAGGGTCCTTACAACTGTGACAGGTGAAAGCATGATTTTTTTTTGTTTGTTTGTTTTTATTTATTTATTTTATTTTAGAGCGAGAGAGAGAGTTGGGAGGAGGAGCAATGGAGAGGGAGAATCTCAAGCAGATTCTGCACTGAGTGCAGAGCAGACGTGGGGCTCGATCTCACGGCCCTGAGATCATGACCTGAGCTGAAACCAAAGTCAGCTGTTGAGCCGACTGAGCCACCCAAAACTAAAGCAACTTTCATTTTTCTTGTGCTGTCTCTCCAGACAGGCTTGGTGAACTGGTCATTTCTCTGTCCCCAAATGAATCTTCAGCTGGCTCCAAAACTTTTTCAGTCTCTCTCAAATAATATGTGCTATCAAGTACAAAATATTGTGTCCAGGACATTGTAATAAATCGATCAGACTTGGGGACAGGGGGACAGTAGAGAAATACACAGAGAAGAAGCATGCAAAGAAGCTTGAGGACCCGGGAAAGTAGAACATCCTGGAAGTTAGGAAAGAGCATCTTAAGAAAGAAGGGGCAATCGATGCTAGAGAGAGGCTCTGACAGAAGAGGAGGAGAAAAGGGCTTGGCTATCAGGAGTTCACTTACAACCTTTGGCAAAACCAGATGGTGGAGTGGCAAGAATGGAAACCACCGTGGAATCGGTTAAAGAGTGAATATGGGGCCGGAAAATGGGGCCACCAATTTGGATCCCTCTCTTGAGAAGCAGAATGGGCAATAAAAGGTGAAAAATAGATTGACATTCTAAATGGGTAGCCACAGGTTTGAGGGAAGGATTTAGGGGTTGGGCTGTATGCCATGCAGCTTTTAAAAGGTTCCTCAAGGGGAGGCTGGATGGCTCAGTTGGTTAAGCAACTGCCTTAGGCTCAGGTCATGATCCCAGGGTCCTGGGATCTGGCTCCCTGCTCAGTAGGGAACCTGCTTCTCCCTCTTCCACTCTCCCTGCTTTATGCTCCTCTCTCTCTCTCTCTCTCTCTGTCAAATAAATAAAAATAAAAATCTTTAAAAAAATTAAAATAAAGTGTTCCCCCAAATCCCTCCTCCTGATACTCACACCCCTGTTCAATTCTATCCCTGTGTATACAGGCTGGACTGGTGATTTGCTTCTAGCAATCAGAATGCAGAAAAAGTGTTGGGAGGTTATGTCTGAGATAAGGCTATGAAAAGCAGTGATTTTTGTCTTGCTTCCACTCTGTCTACCCTGGCTTTTCTCAGTTTTCTCACTCTGATAAAGCAAGCTGCCATGTTATGAACCACCTACAGAAAGGCTTACAGCCAACAGCCCATGAGGAACTAAGTGCTGCTAACAATACACGTATGCACTTGGAAGCAGAGCTTTCCCTGATTGACCCTTGATGTGGACAGCAGCCCAGCCAATGCTCTGCAGCCTATGAGAGACTCTGAAGCAGAGGGTTTGGCTAAGACACAGCTCAAGTCCTGACCTACAGAAAACTATGAGATAAGAAACGTTGGGTTAAACCACTAAATTTAGGATAATTTGCTACACAGTGATAGGGACCTAACACAGGATAGGTATCTTTGATAAGGGATGCCTGCACATGATTCTGGTTTCAAAATTTCTTGTCCTTAAGCATGACCTTGGAGTCTGTCAAAATACAGATTCTGGGCACCAGACCCAAAGATTTTTATTTTGGCACTGGGGATGCAGCACTAACTGGACAGCCCCCATTGGAAAAGGACCCAAGAAATCGTATTTGTGAAATACCCGAGATGATGGTCATGCAGGTGGGGAGGAAGGGCTGTGTCCAGTGAAGCAAACACCATGCAATTCAGAGTCTTGATGTCCTAGAACAGGCAGTGCAAGAATCTGGGAACCCTGGGGAAGCTGGCCTTCAAGTCTTGACTTCTTGCTCTGAAATAGCAAGAAAGAACAACACTATAGGAAAAGACACATAGACATTTTGAGAGACGAAGGAGGAAAAGCTTTAGTCAACTCCAAAGGGAAGACATGGAGCCATGTACAAAGCCTGAGGAAGTGGAACAATCACTCAGGGTTTAAAGGGAGAAGAAAAATTTGGAAGAAATAGACTCCATAAGGAAGCTTTGGTAAGTCAGTAAGAATGTTTTCAACACTAGCAAAAGGATGGTGAGGGCCAGAGGATGACTAAGGAGCATAATTTGGAGGAAAAGGAGGGAGCACACTCTCCTCACTCTGTGAACCACTGCAAGTGGGAGGAGGAAGGTCTATGTTGGAGAAAGTTGCCAGAATAGTATCTGGGGGAAAAGCCAGCTTCTGCTCTTATAAGCAGAAAGAAGGCTTTAAGGAAAGGTGAGGGAGGAGTTGTCTTCAATAGGACAAGGGTTCTCCTGAGCTCAGTGGAAGAGTCCCAGAGCAGGGAAGCAAAGGTGTCCAGGGTGGGAGTGAGGCTAAACTGGATAGAAAGAGAGGAGGGCAGGAGACATGGCCTGAAGAGGTAAAGGCTGACAGTGGGCTAGAGATTCCCAGTCATAACAGAAAGAGCAGATACCAGGTAAGTTTATTGAATTAACTTGTCCGCCGAATCTAAGTTAAGTATTATTCCATCATCAACATGTATGGCTCCAGAATGTCCATCCAGCAGGTCCAGGATGAGGGCTGACAGGGCCAGGTTCTTGCAAGGAGGCCTGCCTCTGAGATCTGGCCTAGAGCGAGGTTCAGGTCTCAGGAGATCAATGTGATATGTCCATACTCAAAATGTTTAAAGTCCTACATCTATTCTTTACAACTTCCCCATGCATCTCACAGAGGAACTTGCCTGTAGTTAAGTTGGTATGGAGGAAGGATCCCTAGGCTAAGGGCTTAGAGACTTGGTCCTTGTCCCAGCTCCACCCCAACAAGCTATGTGACCTTAAAAAGCCATTCACCTCCCTAATGCCATTTGTACAGTGAGGGGGCCGAACCAGATGTTCCCTCAAAGTCCCTTCCAGCTCCAACATTCTGAGAGCCTGAAAACATGCAAACCTAAACCAGGTCTAGGAATCATGTGGTTTCATTTTTGGAAATTTAGCTTCAAAAAAAGAAGGAAAGAATTTCTGCCCTTATCTGTCACCTTCTGGAGACTTTCTATCCATTGGTAGGATTCCCTATGGGAAATGTTTTGAAATATTGGGCATTCACAAAATGAAATTCTGGGGATTAGTCTGCAATAAGGGCTGAAAATTTTCTGAGTGACTTTTCCCAAATGTATGAGAAATCTTTATCCAATTGGATGTGGGGCAGATTCTCTTCTGAAGCATCCTGTTTGCATTCTCAATGCAGGGTTTGGTAGGAAAAAAGCACTTGGGCCCAGATGTCTTGCCACTTACTCATAAAGCTGTTGGGGAAGATGCACTGACAATGACTGGTGAATCACGTCTGGGTCATTTCACGTCCAAGGTTTTAAACTATCTCCAAGTGTTGCCACACACACATCTAGATACACCTCACCACCAGAACCAAGAGGCAGATTGTGAAAGAACTTCCGTCACATGGATGAAGTGAAAGTGAGACTTTCTCCTGACCTCCAACATCCCTGAGGAATGCTCTCTCTAACCACCACTCACTTCTCTGATGGAAACCCTGAGGTCATTTAATCCCATCTTACATCTTGGAAACTCAGGATAACCCAATAGATGTCCCAACTCACATCCCCAAACTTTACATGAAAGAGAGAAGATGAAAAACAGACATGGAAACTTCTTTTGATTTCCAAATGCAGGAATTTTGTTTACCCTGGCCAGGCACTTGGGGACTTTGCTTACTTTTTCACAATATATTACCAGTAAAAAAAAAAATCAAAACACCCTTTACAATGGTACACTGTATATTTTAAATATTTTATCCTTTTTTTCAATCATTCAACAGATACATATTTAGCACTGTGCTAGGTGCTGGGAGGGAACGCCGTATCTAAGCTATGAATTAATTACAATGCAATGAAATAAATTCTATAATAGTGGCATGTGAAAAGGTGTTCCTAATTAATTCTGCCTCAGGGTAGGGAAGTTGAGGAAGGTGAGTCTTAAACAGTGAGTAAGAATTTGAAGATGAGTCAGAGCTAGGCAGGTGATGAATGGGATTTGAAGGGCGTTCAAGGCAAGAGAAGTGGGGAGAAGGGGAGGACACAAAAATGTGAGACTACCTGAGCAGTATTTGGAGAAGCACTAGTAGTCTAATATGGCTACAGCATGGGGTTCAAAGCTAGAAAACAGAGGGATAGAGAGGAAGATAAGCAGGTTTAGGTCAGCTTGTGAAGAAACAATAGACTAAGGACTATGGGTCTTCATTTTTTAGACAACAAAGAGACAAAGATAATAATGATCATGATCAAATTGTTACATTACAAAGGTCATTCTGATAGCAATGAAGATAATGAACAGAAAGGGTCAGGAGGGGAAGAAGAAAGATAGAGAAAGGTCAAGACCTATTGTGAGACCTAGGATATATGTAGAAAAGATATATGTAGAATATATCACATTTTACTGTCACTCTTTCTTTTTGTCTCCTCCAGTTCCCACATACAGATAAACGCCAGTTCCCCCATTGAATCCCAGCTGAGAACACAATGCCTGGCATAGGGTAGGCATGCAATAAATGCCATCCACAGGTGAGTGAATGAATGGGGACTTAAAGTAGGCAGTAACAGTGGCGATGTAAATAAAAGGGCATATTTAAGAAATATTTTCTGTTTTCCATGGTAGCTGCACCACCTTGCATTCCCACCAACAGTATAAGAGGTTTCCCCTTTCTCCGCACCCTCACCAACATTTGTTGGTTTCCTGTCTTGTTAATTTTTGCCATTCTAACTGGTGTATTGGGGTATCTCACTGTGGTTTTGATTTGTATTTCCCCCATGGCTAGTGATGTTGAACAACACTGAATATTATGCTGCTGTTCAAGAACCTGAAGAGCTCTATTATTTGTTTTTTTAAGTGTCCATGAGACGGTTAAGGGAAAAAACACTTGCAGAAATATATGGTATTATATGATACCACTTTTTGGAAGTAAAATACACACACAATTAAAAAAAAATATCTTCTGGGGAAGATTCTAAAGAATTTGGTCAAAGAAAATGGAAAAATCCAAAGTTTCCATGTTGTGTGACTAGTAAGTTTCTTAAGGTTTTTTTAAATATTGGAGGCTAAGCAAGTTGAGAGAAAAAGGCAATGACTTGAGTTAAGAACACATTGGAATGGAGGCATCTGTGAATCAGGATCCTGAACTCCAGTAGGCAGTTGGAAATATGCATCAGGACCTCAGAAGAGTTCATTGGCTGACTTTTACTTATGACTATTCATAGAAGCAGGTGTACTAAATTATTAAAAATCTAGGTTTTTTTTACATGTGCTGAAGACTTTGTTTCCAAAGAAAAAAGTAACTAAGAAAATGAAAACTGTATTCAAAGATCCCCACTTCATTACTCATGAAATAAAGGCAAAGATGAGAGGAGGAGCAAGAGATAATCTTCCACTCCGTGATCTTTGAATCTGTCACAATGAAGTCCTCATATCTTCAGAATCCCAAGGGAAAGGTAGCAGTAGTTCTCCAACTACTAGTGAGTTAACTGGACTACTGCAGAGCATAAAAAACAATGAATTTTCCAGCAGAAAATCCTAAGATTCTTTCCTTTGTTTCCTTCTCACACACTGCTTCTAAGAATTCTCAGGTAGGAGATGCTGTCTTGTAGCCATGGAACATAATGGAAACCTAAGGCCATCTGGTACCTGGAATGTACACTGCAGAAAGAGTTAGAAGAACTGGATTTAGTTTCTTCTCCACCAGTAATTGTCCATGTGACTTTAGGCAATTCTCTTTACCCTTCTTAATCATGGCTTTCTCACCTGTAAAATGAGGCCAGTCTTGATTTTTTTCATGTGTGTGTTTATTTTCTTAAACGTTTACCACTGATCTAGATCCTTCCATATGTGTTCATTGTTAACTCATCCTTAGGTCCCTAGAGTTTTGCAGGCCCAACTCCAGCTAATCAGGGACTCAGGATGAAGCCAGATAACCATTCCACTGAAACAATCAGTACATGCCAAGGCACTTCTTTATTACCATCCTTTGGTGTATTAGACTGTCCCCGAGACCTAAAAATATACACCTTCTAGTGTTTGAACTGGTGCAAATTTTGGTACCTGGAAATGAAGAGCTACCATAATAAAAACATAAAGGGTAAGGGTTGTGTGGGAACCAGTCAATGGATAGAGCTTGAATGGTTGTAAGAACTTTAAGAAGAGCACTAATGAAAGCCTTAATTATCTTGAATAAACTGTCAAAATAGACTTTAAGGAGGTAGTTGGTGGGGTCTTAAAGGAAAATCTTGTTGGAAACCTGAAAAAGGGGGATCCTTGTTATACCTGGCAGAAAGTTCAGCAGCACTCTCTCCTGCAATAATGTGAAAGGTAAAAAAAAAAAAAATGTACCTCATATACTAGTTTATTTAGCTAAGAAGTTTTCCAGCCCTAGTGCTGAAGGTGCCACCAGCTTCTTGTGACTGCTTATATTTAAATGTGAGAGGAGACAGATAAGCTAAAAGAAGGACTGTTAAACTGAAAGAATATGGGATTTGCTGATTCTGAAGATTCTGAGGCTGCCCAAAAGGCAAACAATACTAAACTTAAGAAACTGCTCCCACGCAAAGATCAAATCCAAGACATTCTCAGGAAACAATGTTCTAGAGGTAAAGCCAAGAGTATATCTGTAAAATCCTTTGTTAAGACCTCTGTTAAAAGATGGGTCTTCAGGGTACTTTCAGGAGACAAAAGGCCCTCTAAAGAGTTTAAACATTTGCCTCACGGCACCTATAAATCAAATAATATGGATCCTAAGAAGCTTAAGGGCTTTGTCCTTCATCCATCTTAGCAGAAGCCCAAAGTAGAGAAGATTTACCTCAAAGAGATTTGTAGGTATGAGTTTGTCAAGGAGCAAACCTCAGTGAGATTCACAGGAGGACTACAAAGTTTGAGAGAATTTTATGGCCAGAAATACTGCCAGCTTGAACTGAAAGTGACAGAAACAGTATAAAATAAAGAGGCTTCTGAACCCCCAAACTCCTACAAACAAGAAATCAGGCTGAGAAATCCACTCAGCTGAAAATGCATGATAAATTTCATGAAAAGAGAAGGATGATTCCAAAGGAGGACTAAGAGCCCAGAGAATCGAATCAAGAACTATGGAAATTCATTTCCAAGCAGGAGTAGTGCCGAGTCCTAGTCAGGAACTTACAACATTTGTCTGGCTGGATTTCAGAATCGCTATGAACCAGTGTGTTCTTTCTGCCTTGGTTTCCCCCTTTCAAAGAGGAGTGTCTATATTGACTGTCCTCTGCTGTGCCAACATTGTATGTTGTATGTGTAGGGGACAGATTATTTATTTCCTTCATTCATCAGTCTACAAATTGAGAGGAAGTATAGCCATGAAGCTGTACTTAAGGGAACAACCCCTGAGAACCTGGATTTGCTTTAGAAGATGAGGTCCTGAACTTGGGGCTGATGTTATAATGGGATGAAACTTCGGTGGGCCTTGGGAGGGGGTGAGTATATTCTGAATGTGTAGGGCAGATGAATTATCAGGACCAAAGGACAGGCTCTAGTGGCCAGATCCCAAGATGGCCATGTATGATTTTGCAGTTCCTGGTACTCTCATCCGATGTAGTCCCCTTGCACATTGCGCAAAGGTTTGTCTGTGTGACCAATAGCATATGGCAGAAGTGATAGGATATCACTTCTGAGATGAGGTTATACAGCAACTTCTGTCCTGGGTGCTCTCTCTTACTCTTTCAGATTATTCAGGGGAAATCCTGCTGCCATGTCATACACAATTTTAGAGAGGCCTATGTGGTAAGAAACTGAAGCTTCCAGCCAACGGCCACATGAGTGACCTTGGGAAATCATCTAGCCCCAGTAGAACCTTTGGATGACTGTAGCCTTGGCCAAGAGCTGACTACAACTCATGATGGACCCTGAGCCATAATTACTCAACTAAGTTATTCCTGGATTTCTGACCCTCAGGAAAAGTGCTTGTTTTTTTGTTTTTTTTTTTAATATGCTAAGTTTGGGGACAGTTGTTATGGACAATTGATAATTAAGAAGGTCAAGACAGATTTTTTTTTTCTTCTCTTATTTTTGAATTCTCAGGCAGGAGATGCTTTCTTGAAGCCATGGAACATAATGGAAACCTGGGCAGCTGTCCTAATTTGGACTTGAATAAAACTCTTTTCCTTTTTTTTTTTTTTAAGAAATTCTAAAAGTTTTGTTTTCAATTTAAAGGCTTTTTTTTTTTTTTTAATTTTTGGGTGGAATTTAATGAGCTAATTCTAAAGTATGTATGGTAACTCAAAGGCCAAGGAGAGTCAAGACACTCTTGACAAAGAAGGAGGAAACTTATTCTAAACTTTTCACACTTATTCTAAAACCACAAAAATCAAGAGAGTGCAGATCTTAGTACAGGAACAA
Organism: Meles meles; assembly: GCF_922984935.1. Classification (NCBI taxonomy): domain Eukaryota; kingdom Metazoa; phylum Chordata; class Mammalia; order Carnivora; family Mustelidae; genus Meles; species Meles meles. The sequence continues at coordinate 116,963,486 of NC_060066.1, forward strand.
ACAAACAGACCTATGGAATAAAATAGTTACTTCAGAAATTTGCACATATAAAAACACTTGATTTGTGACAAAGGTGCTACTGCAGATAATTGGGAAAAGTATGATATTTTCATAAATGGCACTGAACTGATTGGATATCCATGTGGAAAAAAATAAACTGAACTCACCTTGCATCCTACATAAAAATCAATTCTAAGAAGAATATAGCTTTAAATGTGAAAGACAAAGATTCTAGACATTAATATGCAGAATATTTTAATGACTGTGAGGAAAGATAGATTTCTTAAGCAGGAGTTTAAAAATGCATCAGTCATAAAGAAAATGATTGATAAAATAGGAGCTAAAATTAAGAACACTAAAATTAAGAACATCTGCTCACCAAAAGACACAGTTAAGAGACTACAAAGGCGAGTCACAAAATAAAACAAGGTATCAGCAATTTATGTAACTGACAAAGGGTTTGCATTCAGAAAAAATATATGTATAAAGAATTCCTATGTGTTAATAAAAAACGGTATACAGCCTAGTAGAAAAATGGGGAAGAGATCTAAACAGGCACTCTACAAAGGATAATACCCAAATGGCCAGTAAATAGGAAAAGTTATTCAACTTTATCAGTCATCCAGAAAACACAAAATAAAACCACAATGAGATTGCTAGCTTTGTATTTCCACAAGCATGGATAATATTTGAGTATGTAAAAATAATTAGTGTTGTTAAGAATTTGGAGCAACATAATTTCTCACTGCTGGTGGTTGCATAAATTGGTATAACCACTCCGGAAAATCGTTTGACATTAAGTAGTAAGATAAAGACACTAATAACCCTATAACCTAGACATATACTCAAGAGTCACAATCAAAAATGTCCATAGTAACTTTCATTATAATAGCCCAAACTAAAAGCAACACAAATGTCCATCAACAATAAATATGTATAAGTAAATTACAGTATATGTGTACAATGTAACATTATACAGCAATGAAACTTACTAACCCAAAGTACATTTAACAACATGAATGAGAACAGAAACTAGGCACAAAAGAAAAATTAGGACACAGTTCTAGCTAGATAACCTTCAAAACAGGCAAAACTAAACTTACAGCATTAGAAGTCAATTGTTAACTTTGAGGAAGTTTCTAGTGTGCAAACAGATGAGTGGGCACAAAAGACGTGCTAACAGTGTTCTTTTTCTTACCTGGTGGGAGTTACACAGGTATTTGTTTTCTTATAATTTCCAGAGTACATTTGTTTTTTATTAAAACGTATATATAGTATATATATATTGTGTATTTGTACATATATTTCTGTATGTGTTACAGCTCTTAATAAAAAAGTTAAAATCAATTAAGTGCCTATCATGTAGCAAGGACTCAGAAAATAATTTCTGCTATTCTCGCAGCACTCCCCACCCGAGCATATACATAGACTTTCTTCTCCCAAAGAACCCCGCAAAGAAAATTACAAGCTGTCACAGGCAAATATTGACCTTCCTCTCCCTCCCTGTTTGGGACCAGGTTCCAGATGATGGGAGGGACCCAGAAGCAGATTCCTTCATCCTTTCACCAGGCTCAGACTAAGTGAGGACCCACAGGCATCCGCATACACCACTGCTGTCTGTCCCACAACTTTGTAAACGGACGCCACCAGTCTGGAGGGTAACTTAGCACTGCTAGTGAAGTCGAAGATGCACATTTCCAGTGACCCACCAATTCTACTTCTAAATACACATCTCAGAGGTGTTTTTGCACAGTACACAGGTACAAAGGTATTTAGCATAGCATATGTGTAGCAGCAAAAGAAGAGAAGAAAAAAACCTGGAAGAACCTCAAAATCCATCAATGTAGGCCCAGGTAAATAAATAACAGAGTAGTTATGCAATGAGCAGTTGCTACAATGAATGAACTAGATCTAACTTATTAACATATTTATTAACATTTTTGAGATAAATCTCAAAAATAGACAGTGGAGTAAAAAGACAAGTTGTAGTAGGATGCCCTTTGTATACATTGAAGCATTCAAGACAATGCATGTGGCTTATGAGGGTGTAACAAAATTACAGAGAGAGGACAAGAAAGTGGTTATTCGTGAGATGGGAAGTTACTGGGATTTGGGGAAGGAGGCTATAGCTGAATTTCTAATATTTTGTTTCTGTAACTAAGTATCTGAAACAAATATGGGAAAATATTAATAATCGCTTAAATCTGGTGGTGGATATATTGGGTATCTATTGCATTATTGTGTGGTTTTATGTTTGAAATATTGTCTAACTTTGAAAAAAATAACGGATATAAATCACCACTCTGAAAACATTCTTCAGGCTCCTTCCTCTTTCACAAAGGATCAGTTGTCTGATTCTGCCAGACTTTCCTTCTTCTTCAAGAAGCAAATGGAAATTTGATGATGAACAAAAGTTGGCAGTAGGGTCATCAACTTTCCTCCAGGCTGTTCCTGACACAGAAGCATCTCTGACCTTGGCAGACCCCCCTTCACCCTGGAAAGCTGATCTGTAAAGACAACAGGCTCCTTGCCTTCTGGCTTCAGATGATGTTTGGTAAATGGGAGGCAGAAGCAGAGATGGCTACAAGGAAAGAATAAAAAAGACCAGGTATTTATTCTCTGGCTTCCTCCTGTAGCCCTACATGTTGGAAGTGGCTGTCTGGCTCTACTGAAGGCCATATCTCCCAAAAATGGGCCTCTCCTGAGCTCTGCTGTGGCTCTCACTAGGTTAGAGCCATCCCCCGGCTTCCTCTTTCTTCTTCAGGCCTGGGAGGGCACAAGGGCTCCTCGTTGTCACTAGCCCCCATGGCTTCACCATCACTCCTGGTTTCCCTTCATTCTGACCACATCTTAAGAATAGTCCACTCCTTAAGCTCTCTTTAGTTTCCCCACTTGAATGTGCCTTCTCTTTCCTACTTGGCACCCTGACCTCATGGAGCAGAGGGACCTTCACTACACACATGGAGGACTGGGAGAATCCAAGACCTCAGGCTAAGTGCACAGATTAGGCTCAAACCTGAGCAAAGGCTTGAATGAGGAGCAGAAATTTGTCAGTTGGTCAGAGAATTATGATGGGGGTGGGGGAGGATGACAAGAGTGGTAACACTGAGGGAACAGCTTCTGGAAAGTCTTTTGTGTGAGGGTGACCACACAAAATTGCCAATATTAGACTCTTTTTTTGACATATTAAAAAAAGTCAACTTCATATGATTCCGTCTAATAATGGGATTCAAGTTATGATGATGTTAATGATGGTCAGACTATGATGACTATGATGACCCCTTGGGAGGGAGCCAATAGGATCAAGAAGAATCAAAAATGACCTTGTCCCCAGAATAGTAAATGGCAAGAAAGGATGGGAATAACATTAATCTGAAGAGGATGAAAATCACCTTTGCAAAGAGGGATAAAATGTTCTATGTTTTATTTCTATTCAAACAGAAATTCGTGTCTCCTTCTGTTCTTCTTATATCTGCATTTGCAGTCAAGTTCTTACAAAAAAAGTTAAATGTATACAGGTTTCCATATCTTGAGCCATGGCCTTGAGGGTAGACATGTCCTTAATATTCTACCCTCTCCTTTCAAAGATTAAAAAAATAATGAGGCATAGGAGTTAAGAGTCTTGCTCACGATTACACAACCGTGTGATCCTCCAATTGGATGTCTCGATAATGGAAAACTTCTAGAAGGAATGAGTTTGGGATGATTCCAATGACACAGTTCTATGGAGAGAGGGTGAAGGTCATTACAGAGTGAGTCAAGCCCTGATAGAGATGAAGGAATACAAAGTTGCCTGGGGAGAGAAGCTGCTGAGAGCCAATTAGCTTGGCTGGAAGAGCAAAGAATGAATATGGCGGACTATTTCCTTTTATTAATCTTATCCTTGGACCCAAATTAATTTTTTCTTAGACTTGGCAGGCTGACCAAATTTATTGTAAGCCTTCCCAGCTTTGGGAAGAATTAAAAGATGGATGATGTATTTTTCCTGAGCTCATTTCCAGGCCCATAGTGATGCTTTTCAGAACTAATATTTTGACATTTAGTAAGCCAGGGAAATTAGGCCATAAGCCCTGTAGTTGACATTAGGCAATTAAAAAAAATAATAAATGCTGGTAATATTCAAAGTTGGAGCTGTCTTCATCTCTTAAGTTCTCCCCTGACATTTGAGTTAATATATATTCTGGAGCCAGATTTTCAGAAGCCTGTGTCGAGGGTGAGAATAGCTTCTTTGGATTGTGCACAGGTTGGAGAACTTAACTATCCAAAAAGCCCCAGGCTTTATGTGAGGGTCCGGCTTGGTGTAGTGTCTGGGCCTTTCGAAGCACTACTCAGACCATTATAAGCAAGGACTGCAGTGGAACTTTGTGCTTTGAGAATAAAGAGTAAAGTGAACTCTTACAGTAGTGGGGAGTGGGGGGAGAGGGCTCGGTGGCTAAGCCCTACACCAGGTTGGGGAACTTCCAGACACACCTGTCTTGGTAGACAGCTACGAACAACAGGAGTATTCCCAGCCAGGAAGAATGGTAATATAGATTAAAGTCCTCCAGGAGGATGTCACTCATGAGACTGTCTGTTGGCTCAACATAAACTGGCAGACCTGTTGTGGTCTCTAGGAGACCACAAATACAGTACTGAATTACTTGCTTCAGAACTAAATCACCAATCGTGACCCCATTCCTAAGCCTTTGGGCAGAACTGGAAAATGACCACAAGTCAACAAAATAATCGAGGAATTGTCCCCTGGAGGGGACCTTGGGTGATGATCTGGTTTTTAATTATCACCCCGAAAATGAGAAAGCATGAGCCCAGAGATAGCTAATGACTTATTCAAGGTCCTAAAACTAGTTGGTGTGGTTTTGCACTCAACTGCAAGTCTCTCAACGACTAGAAGCAACTCCTGGGTCTTCCTCCAGTATATAGTCTACCAACTCACAGTGCCCAGACACTTCTTCATCCTCTTTTCTTATAAAATATATGCCTCTTCTTTGTTCAATTATTTCTGTCCTATGACTTTGTCCTTGTGTTCTTGAAAGAGATTATATGCATCTTAAAATTAGTACTGGTGTGATTCCGGTCACATTTATTCAGGGTCTCTAAGTGCCAGGCCTTGTGCACATATTAAGCTCTCAGTCAATATTTATTAAACCACATTGTATATGGGAAGCCATTCTAGCATCAGCACATGGAAGAAGGGAAAATGTGGGGGACAGGGATGGGACATATAACCATGCTAGTGCACCAGTCATGACATAATTCGGTCCTAAAAGATGTGGTGGTCATTATAGGAATAAAAATCAAAGGAAAAAATGTGACATTTATTTCAGAGTAAAATTGGATTCAGGAGAAAAGAAAAAGAGAGGAATAGTAAATCATATTTTACACATTTCAAATGTAAGGTACCAACAGAGCGTGCATTTGCAGAAGTCCCACAAACAGGGTGAAAGGCACAAGTGGGACTCGGGCAGGAGTCAAGGCCAGAGTCTAGAGAGAAGATGGTTTAAACAGTGTACGCAGAGCTTGCCTTTCTAGAAGTTAGCCCAACTCTCTGCTAACATTCTCCAACTGCTTTGAAATATTTGAACTAGATCAAGGACTGACAAAGATAGCAAAAATAGACAAAGTGAATAGGACAAGACCAGTAACCCATGCAGTCTACCCAAGAAGCAAGGCCAACCCTTGCCCGTTGGCCCAGCCAGTGTTCTTTCTACCCAGCATTCCAAATGACCTGTCTCCTTCAGGAAGGCCTCCTGGTTTTGATGAGATCCACTAGCTTACCTGTCTCTTTTCCTAGATTTAGGCATGTCAGTCATCCCAATGGTCCTATCAGTAGTCTACATGGGCACTTCATGGTAAGTGTTTTCTGATGATGCTGACGGTTGCCACACCACCCAAGTACCCATCTCCCCTCCTTTGGTTGCCCATCCTTCCACTGTTGTGCCCCTTCTCAGCCCCTGCTCCCAACATCCTTCCCCTCTAGGCTCCTTGAAGCTCTCATATCTACCGTATCCCTGATAAGTTCCAGAAAAGAATGAGTTTTATAAAACAAAATTTTAAAAATGGATTTATGTCACAAAGGAGAAACCTGCTTAAAATAGATTTTGGCTTTGTAAATACTCTGCATATGTTAAAGCTACTCCCTAAATGTGGCAAAGATCTCTGTTTGATAAACCTCTAACTCAATCTCATTTTAAATATTTGTAAAATTTCCGCTAGAACATGCAACCATGGCTAGTGGCACTGATGATCAAAATAGAAGCAAGGAAATTGGATGAAAACAGCAGACCACTAAGGCCACCCAAGTGGGGAAGCCAAACCACAGAGGAGCAGGAAGCTTCAGGGACATAGCCCTCTGGGAAAACCTTCAGTTTCCTCTTTTCCAGAACACAAATGTAGACATAGCATGGTTTATCTTATGATGGAAGGGGTGCCTGGCTCAAATACTGGAAGGTCAGGGGCTTTGTACACTGAACCCCAACAGCACCACAGTTTACTACCAACAACCATCAGTATGTTGGAACTCAATGTCTCCTCGATTACCCAAACCTGCAAAATCTTCCCCAAAACATCACATTACTGGGTCTTATGAGGAAGTACTTGAAATCTGAAACTCTCAAAGAATACGACTTCAAGAGTTGTTCTTCTGTGTGCTTAGCATTTTCCCGTCGATCCATCACACCTGAGTACCAGAGTGAAATTAGCAATTGAAGCCATCTCAACCATTCCTTGGCTTGGCGCTTATGTGAAGATAAGGAGGTTTCCCCACAGAACATTTCCCACCACCACAGCTAACAATAGCGTCTTGTCTCCTAAAGCAGCCCCTCCAGTAAGAGCCCAGGCCAGACCCCAACACACCCAGTACTGAGAACTCTGCTGACAAATGCTTCTCATCTGAACCCAATCAGTTTATAAGGCATTATACAGAGCTACGAATGCATTCCATATGGGCTCCATCTTTGAAATTCTGAAGCCTCAGCCCCAAACCAAAATCATATTACTACCTTTGTTGTTGTTGTTCAACATTTGTTCTTTTTACAAGTGCAAAGTACAGCCCAATCATTTCATTAGGGTCTTATCATCTGGAGCCCAGTCTCTTGCAGAGACTGACAACAGAGGTGAGCTGGAGAAGTGCATTGGCCTTGGTGTAGCCCTGGTATTCTTTCCTCACCAACCACTCACGCCCCCACCCCTTACCTTCAAAAGGAAGGGCTTGGCCTGAGGTCCATGTGAAGTTTGGTTCACAGAGCTGCCCTCGTGCATAAATAATAGTGCATGCAGCAAAAGCAGAGAGAGCTCTGATCCCTCTGAATGCTGTGGGGACTGGTGGTACTCACAACCTTCAGGTCACAGCAAGGAATGAGGACAGAAAGATGAACTGGAGTGATCTCCTTCCCCCTTGGGGAGGATGTCTGCCAGCTGGGGAAGATGAAGGTCTGTGCATCTGTGCCTGTTGGAGAACCTTCCAGGAAGAGGATAATCAGCTAGGTGATTTCTGGAGGGCAGTGGCCCAATTCCAGCATTATCCCCAACTGTTTTTAAAATTCCAGGCAAATAGTACCTTACCCATCTCTATGCCTACTCTAGCGCACTCAGGCCAATTTCACGGGCCCATCAGTGCACTTGAGCATTTCGAATCATTTTGATAGTAACCTAAACAAAAGTGACCTGGAAAGTGAATTGTCTGCCAGTAAAACCTTTCAGAGTCCGAAAGAACAGATCCATCCTGTGGGAGGAGCTCTCCCCCCACCCACCTGTGCCCACCATCCATGCTCAGCGTGGCTCAGAATCCATGCTTCCAGAAGCATGTCTGCACTGTTCATATCAAACATTTGCAGCTTTCCCAGTGCACTAAAAACATGTGAGCACAGGGAGACTTTTCTCAGTTGCATGCATTTCTCCCATAAACCTTTGTTCCACCCTTGGTGCCTGTTACCACTTGCCTATTAGCTGCAGCTAGTATAGGACAAAATAAATGAATGAATAGACATTATTAATGAGAAGCTCAGAAACAAACACTCGCATCCTTCAGCAGTTTGCTCTCTTGTGACCTGGGCCGCTAGTGTTTGTGGTTTCATATGATCATGTTTCCTGGGGGAAATCATTCCTTGATCATTTGAAGGAACTCAAGCAATCATATTTTATGGCATTTGGGGAAAAAAAAAAACAGATAGACTCCATGACAAGACCTGTGGAGGGGATTTTGAGCCTGGTCTGGTTCCGACCCTGGGCAAGTTCTTCCACTGACCTGATCGCTCCAGCCTCAGTTTCCATAGCAGCACAATGGAAATAAAGAGTAAGCAATTGATGGGGGAACATTCTGAGGACTAAATGTGACCATGTGTTAGTGTGCCCGGTGCAAGGAAGGCACTCAGTAAATGTCAGTGACTGTTACTACCTGGATGAATGAATGTGCATTTTAAATATCTCTAGCCCAGTTCCTCACACTTGCGAGGTGATCCGCAATTGCCACTCCTTTCCCTTCCCTGCAGCCAGAGGGCTGTTATGCCACAGTTGCTCTGCCATCAGACCTCACTGAGCTCTGGAAAGTGCTTCACACCACTTGACTTCAAGGCAGGTTTGTGAGCTCCTGCCCAGAGCCACAAGCTCCTGACAGCCACGGACAGCCCACAGATAGCCCCCAGAGAGCCCCAGGGAGATGAAGCTCAAGTACTAAGAGAAGCCCCAGCAAGAGAAAGTATCTGCACACCTACAACCAAACGCGTCCTATCCGGGCCAAACCCTGCTGTTTCCTCAAAAGATGGCCCAGAGCTCTCTTACACGGGGTCCACCCAGGCCCCAGGGTAACCCTCTCACAGCTTTGTCTGGACCAGACCCAGGAGTCTGGCACTCCTGGACCTTTAATCACATGCAAAAAAATGTAAGTGGCACAGCCTGGCACTCATCACAAGGGGTTAATCAGTTGGCAGGAGAGCACAGATGGGAAAGGCTCTTCCTGAAGAGAGAAAAGCTGGCTGGGCCGGAGTGCTGGCCCCAGCCCCCTCCCCAAAGTGGTTCCATTTTTGGCTTCCTTAAGATGAATCTGTTTAAACAAGATTAAACAGGCATGGAATTTGGGAGGGAAAAGGATGAAATTTAATAATAATTTTTAAAAAGGCAAGAGAATTTCTCTTATCTAAAGACCCAACACAAATCTAAACTGTAAAAACCAGCGTCAGCTCTTAGCAGCTGAAAACAAAAAACCAACTTCCAGGCTGAAAGTGTCAGTGTCCAAGGGAAATTAATTTCCTGGGGTTAACATATGACAGAAGAATTACAAAGGAAAAATGAACCCAGAGTCACCACCTTACTTTGCTATAGAGAAGAAGAAGACGGAGAAGGAGGAGGAGGAGGAGGAGGAGGAGGAGAGGGAGAGGGAGGGGGAGGGGGAGAAGAAAGAAAGAAGAAGGAGAGGAAGAAAGCATTCAGGGTCAGACTCCTGATTCATACCTTCATCAATTTAGTCATTCAACAGATATTTTCCAGACATCTACTCCATGCCAGGCACCATGCTAGGCACTGGGACTACAACCGGGAACCTGATGGAAATGATGCCTTCCTTCAAGAAACTTCACGACTCATAGGGCAAGAGGCTTATAAACCCTTATAAACCCATCACACTGGGCGCTGTGCAAACAGAGGTAACATGGTTGGCCCAGCTCAGAGGGGTTATTGAGGCAACATACTGCTTTAGATGAGAGGTGACATTTACCCCAGAGCTTGAAGAAGGAGTAGGGGTTTTTTTAGGAAGAAGAGAATCAGGAGCTTTTTAAATGGTGCCCAGAGGTGCCCCTGGGCACACCTCATGCTGGGTCCTCCCTGGGGAGAAAAGAAAGCTGTGTTTATACTGCCAAAGCTTATCCTCCCATTTTCCAGAGCTCCAACTTTAGCCTGTGCGTACTGGAGCTTCTCAGAAGGCAGAATGACATCATGAAGAGAGCACTGGACTGAGAACAAAGAAATCAAAGGATCTGCCATTTCCTAGTTGTGTGACCTTGGATAAGGGAATGTCCCACTCTGATCCTCAGTTTCCTTCTCTGTCAGATGAGAACATTGAGCAGAATAAATTTTTTTTTTTTTCTGAGAGGTAAAATAAGCTGAGGCTGGAAGCATGGTGTAGAAGCAGGTTGCAAAGCCTTCTGACTGATGTCATCTAGACCCTGTACATCCGTACACGTGCAATCACACCCTTCCAACCCGTCCTCCATTTGCCCACCAAACAGTGATGGGATTAAAGTGCTTCTGGAATCCAAAGCCCCTGTAGGATAAAGCTAAAACTCCTCAGCATGGAAGAGAAAGACGCTTCTATCTCCATAGTCTCACAACACAAACATTATAACTAGATGTTCCGGCTCTGATAGCCCCAGTGCTCCTAATACGTGATCCGGCCTCACACATCTGCTCCTTGCCCACAAGGCTTCAGCCATCTGAAATTCCCTTTCCCCACCCTTGCTCATTTGGTAAATCCCTGTTCACTCTTTAAAACTTGCTCAAGAATGGTCACAGCAGGGGTGCCGGGTGGCTCAGTCAGTTAAGCGGCCAACTCTTGCTTTCAGCTCAGGTCATGGTCTTAGGGTTGTGGGATCAAACCCCAGGTCAGGCTCTATCCAGCCAGGAGTCTGCTTGAGAATTCTCTTTCCCTCTCCCTCTGTCCCTCTTCCCGCCATGCACGCTCTCTCTGCCAAAAATAAATGTATAAGTTTAAAAAGAAAAAAAAAAAAGGAATGATCTCCTCAGGAAAGCTCCTTCCCAACCCCGCTCATCCCCCCACCTTGGACTACTTCTACCCATACCTGGAACACTGGATATAACCACTGGCTTACATGACTCTCCCCACAGAAGAGGAACTTCTCAAGAACAAGGACTCTGAGAAAATGCAAATCAAAACCACTGTGAGGGGCACCTGGGTGACTCAGTGGGTTAAAGCCTCTGCCTTCGGCTCAGGTCGTGATCCCAGCATCCTGGGATCGAGCCCCGCATCGGGCTCTCTGGTCAGTGGAGAGCGCTTCCCTTCCTCTATCTCTCTGCCTGCCTCTCTGCCTACTTGTGATCTCTGTCTGTCAAATAAATAAATAAAATCTAAAAAACAAACAAACAAAACCACTGTGAGATGCTGCGCCATGCCAGCAAGAATGGCTGGTATCAAAAAGGTAAGAAATAACTTGCATTGGTGAGGATATGGAGAGAAACTTTGTGCCGTTGGTGAGAATATGAATGGGTGCAGCCACTGTGGAAGACAGTATGGATTTTCCTCAAAAATTTAAATCTAGAATTACCATATGATCCAGAAATTCTACTACGAATGTTAACCTAAAGAAAGCAAAAACATTAATTTGAAAAAATATATACACCCTTATGTTCATATAGCATTATTTACAATAGACAAGATACAGAGGCAACCAAGTGTCCATTGATAGAGGTAAAATTTTTTTAGATGATTTTAGATAGATGAGTGGATAACGAAGATATGATATATCTGTACATCAACACACAATGGAATACTACACACCCATAAAAAAGAGCAAGCTCTCGCCATGTACAACCACATGGATGGACCTGATATATTCTACTAAGTGAAGTAAGTCTGAAGAAGACAAATACCATATGATTTTACTTATGGGGAAATACAAAACAAACAAAAAACAGAAATGGACTTATAAATACAGAGAACAAACTAAGTGGCCAGAGGGGAGGCGGAGTGGATGAAACAGGTGAAGGGGATTAAGAAGTTTAAACTCCCAATTGCAAAAGAAAGACATCATAGAGATGAAAAGTGCAGCATAGGGAATATAGTCAATAAGACTGTAATAACTGTGTATGGTGACAGATGGTGACTACACTTACCATGGTGAGCATTACATAATGTACAGAATTGTCAAATCACTATTTTGTGCACCTGAAACTAATGTTCCATTGCATATGAACTATACGTTGATACTAAAACATTTTTAAAGAAACTGAAAGATTTTAAACAGAGAGAACAAGGACTGTGTCTCAGTGACACTCATTCCCTAGTTCCTAGGACTGTCCCCAGACATAGAAAGTCTGCAGCAGACATCGGTAGAGCTGATCGCCTGCAATTTTAACTCTTCTAATCGTATGCACAATAATGTGGGATGATCCTTTGATAGTCTTTTGGAACTGGTGTCCCTCAGAGTCAAGTTAGATGCCAGGAGAGAACTGCCCAGCATAGTTTGGAGGCCTGTCACCTTGTGCATTCCCAACTTCTCGTAACTGAACATCAGACCATGGGAGGACAGGGGAGAGGGTGGGCCCCTGACACTTGCCCAGCAATCTGTCACTTTCATATTATTTCATTTCCTAGAAGCTATTCCTAGAAGCTTCCAGAATGTAACGTCTCCCCAGCACCCTGGAGTGCTGCTTACCCAGATTCAGGGGCCGCACCACATCCTGCGGGAGCCTAGCCTGTTCTGGACTGATTATCAGAAACTGCTTCCTCACATCTTCCATATGATCCTGGAATTTCCTTTGCTCCTGTTGCAGTAACATCTCATTCCAGAGAAACAATCTCATGACCAAGAAGAGGTAAAGATGCGATTCAAAAAGAGGCTGGAATTTCTCAGAGATCATCAAAAAGCCATCGAATCATCAACTACAAACAAGGTCTCACAATCCACTTTCTACATAACTCTGTTTTGATCTACTCTGTGCAGAAACCCTTAAAACTCTCCATTTTAACCATTCCCAACAAGCCTGCCAGTGGACTCCAGCCTCTTGCTCAACCCCTCCTCCCACCCGCCACCTGCCCTCTGACTGCACAACTCTCAGGAATACTCTTAGCCTCTTTAGCTCTTTTACCTTCTGCTATTTTCTCCTTTAACCCCACTCCCCAGATTCTGTACTTCAAAAGAAGGCCAAGAAGCCTCCTTGATTTTGAAAGCACTGATATCTTCTATTCCTCTATCACAGAGTGGTGGAAATAGAAGCAGGCACAGGACAGGAAGCTTTCACATGTTCCCTTTGTCTTTTCTTCTGCTGTCCCTGCAGCCCCCTGTGCTTCATTGGACCCCAAATGCCACAACCATTCTGATTACCTCCTTTCGATACTGGATACTGTCCTTGGACAATTCCCATTGTCTTTAAAAGGACGTGCCCTTGACTGAACACAGTAATTCAAATTGTGATTTCACAACATAGAGTGCTGCGGAACTTCTGTGCAGAAGAAACTCTACGAGCGAAGCTAAAGAATGCATTGCTTTTTCAACATTCTCTACAATTGCAAGTATTGTCCAGTTCAAAGCTGGACACCAGCGTTCAGAGGTGGGTGCTGCTCTCCTCAGGGAGGTGAGCTGGGGGTGGTAAATTGATGGGTGTGCGCCTGAGCAGGTCAGAAGGGACTGAGCACTCATAGACTCACTACCCTGTGTGTGACGGGGGTTGGGGGGTGTTCTGCGGACGTCCCCACCCCTCCCACCAAACCATGCCCACGCCAGGGCACATTCCACGTGACTCAAAGGCACTGAAAACAATTGTTATGATGCCACCATGTCAGTAGGAGGCCGACACCCTCAAACTTGCTACAATTAGGGTTTTAGCCTGAGTGAGTCCAGATGTTATCAGCTACCACTAAAGGAGGGAAGGAGAGGTGTGAGTCTGCGACAGTTGAGGGTTGTGGTATCCATCCAAAGGGGCATGGGGTAAGGGAAGGGTGGTGAGAAATACAAAGAATGCATCTACCAGGAGTGACCGGAGGCTGGTAAGGGTGACGGAGTCCTCATGGCTGCTAGCCAGCCTCTGCCGGGCTCCCAGCGAAGCACACGGCGACAGTGCCCTCTAGCGGGAGCAACAAGCACTCATCCCACTCAGTGCTGCACAGAGCGGCTGGCAGCTAGGGATCTGTCACCTTCTCTGGGCACGCAGGCCACAGATACTGCTGGAGTCCCCACCATGTGCTAAGCACCACCACAGACGAGCGAGTGAGACATCATCACTCCATCAAAGAGGGTTTCAGTCTGGCTGGGGAGGCCAGACAAGTCATGGTGGCTGTTCGTGTGTGTGTGTGTGTGTATGTGTGTGTGTGTCAAGGCCTGCCCTCAGAGAGGCAGAATTAGTGGCACAGGAAGGTCTTTCCCGAGACAGGTGACCCTCAGGCTGAGATGTGTGCCGGACAGGTAAGTGGGAAACAGGCCTTCCAGACACACTAGCACAGACTCAAGGTGTTCTAGTCCCCCTGGGAGAAAGAGAACGTGGGGGCCACAGCCAGAGAAGAAGCTGGAGAGGGGGAAATTGGGTCAGATAAAGGAGGTTTTTGACCTTCATCCCAAAGGTGATAGAAGCCAGAGAAACATAAATCAATTTTACAGATTTAAAAGGATTTCTCTGGGGGCACTTGGGTGGCTCAGTCGTTAGGCATCTGCCTTCGACTTGGGCCGTGATCCTAGTGTCCTGGGATCGAGCACCGCATCAGGCTCCCTGCTCTGTGGGAAGCCTGCTTCTCCCACTCCCACTCCTCCTGCTTGTGTTCCCTCTCTCACTGTCTCTCTTTGTCAAACAAATAAAAAAAATTTTTTTAAAAATCAATAAATAAAAATAAAAGGATTTCTCAGGTAAAGGGGGCGGAAGTCGAAGCGCAAGGAAAAACCAAGGGCCTAAACCAAAGATGTCGAAGGCATGGAGGAGGAGGTGTGAAGGACAGAGGATCTACAGGCCTGGGTTGTGGATGGGGTGTGAGGATAAAGGACAAAGGTTAGCATGACCATGATGTCACCTGTCAAACCAGAAACAGAGAAAGAGCCGATCAGGATGCAAGAAGGTGAGCTCAGTTCTGAACAGGTAGAATTGGATGTGCCTGAGGGACAGTCCCAAGGAAAGTTCTGGAAGGCAGCTATTCATTGACTATTCAGTCTGGAGCTCTGGGGACTGATTTGGGGGTTGGGAATAATCTGTGGCCCTGGAAGGGAAACTGTCTCAAGATGCACAGTCTATGTGAAGAGAGGAGAGAGCCGAGTACAGACCCTCAGGGAAAGCTCATTTATAAGAAGCTGCCAGAAGAAATTGCCCCCAGGGAGGCTAAGAGGAATGATTGACATGAAAGGAGAACCAGAAAGGACTGAAGCCATGGGAGAGAGCTTCAGGAAGCCTGTGATCCATCTTGTCCAGTGACCACCAGGACTACAATGGGTCTTGCAATGGGTTGTAGAGTTCCTGTGGTCTAACACACTCTTTTAAACTTGGATTCTGAAAATATCAGTACTTTTCCTTCTACCACTCAGCATCCAGGGCTACAATATCTTCCAGAGGATACAAACCCTTGGTGTGATAACACTCCTCACAGGACAATAGGAATTCAATAAAACCATTTATGGAGAGCACCTAGAAAATTGCCCTGCACATAGTACACAATGCTAGCTCTCTCCCCCACTTTGATGAAACAATAAGGAAAATAAATCTAACAGAATACAAACCCACATTGGATTAGCTGATGTGGGCTAACCAGGTCATAGCTCACACCCCTGAACAGGGTAATAGAGAGTGGGCTCAGCTCCCGTGGGCAAATCTCCACCAAGCGGACGTTGTGACTGGGTGCTCATGCATTCAGCGAGGGGTCAGAAATTGGGTCCTGAGATTTAGACCCATTAGTGACCTCAGTGGTCCATCACAGCAGTGGTAGGAGGTAAGTATTACCATTATTCCCTATTTACAGATGAGGACATTGAATTTCTAAAGATTACGTAATTCTCCAAATGCCACACATTCTTTCTCAGGAACCAGGGTCTGTTTTTAAACTATGTCATCCCCAGTGTCCTTGAAGATTTAGGAGGACTAGAGAGGAACACGCACACACGCACACACACTGACTCTACTGGATGGCCACCACTCTGAGCAGCCCAGTCTTTTCTTAGGTCCGCAGTGAGTTCATAGCCTTGTCCTTATTCAGCTGCGCTCTTTCCTCAGTTTCTCAATCTAGAAATGGGAGAAAACAACCTATGCCTCCTGCTTCCCTCCAGGGAGTGGTCCTGATGAGACTATTCTGGATTGTTGGCTTGGAGAGAGGGAAGGCCAGTCCCACTCCTGACTTCCAGAGGATATGCATATCCAGAAGCACAAGCCAATGTCACGATGGCTGCCTGATCACAGTGCTCACATCTGAGGCCTAGAGCGAAGCAGAAGGGGAGAGGGTACGGGTTGATGACGGTTCTCCGCAAGGAGCAGCACGGAAATAAAAGCTCAGTTTCAGTGGTAAACTCTCAAAAGGAAAGGTGGTAGCCCAACAGGCCAGTCACAGCCAAATTCTAGTAAGATCTGTAAATCATCCTATGGCTCTTGGAACCCAGGTCCTTTACTCTACCCTCACCCCCAACCTTATCCCTACTTCTGGTTTTAATCTCACCCCAAGTCCAAGTTCTGAATTTAAACACAAAAGCTGGGACATCTTTATTGAACTTAGTGTTCCTGACGGGGTTCCTCAGAAATATCTCATGCCTCGAGTTTATTAATCTCACGTTTTCTTCATCAATTATCATATGTCCTTCTCCTACCTCACTGTCTCACTGCCCTCCTCTTTCTCTACCATCTACACACACACACACACACACACACACGCACGCACATGCACACGCATACACACACACCCCTCTAGCCACTTCAAGCAGTCCAAAGAAGTGAGCCACCCGAAGGGCCCCTCAGCACTTTAGCCCGCAGAAACAACACTCATGTGCCTGGAATGTTCCCCGGCCACCTCTTTGCCAAGCTTATCTCTTTCTCTAATCTATCTGCTCCTGAAAGCCCACTTCCTCTGCAAGGTCTTCTGAGATTAATCACATAAGCAGTTGCCCCTGCCCCATCCTGCCTCAATCTGTACCTTAAAGCTGTTCCCACAAGTTACTTTCTTACCTCAATTATTCATTCATCCCTTTTTTTAACCTCCAGAACGCACTTAACCTTTATGTGTAAATCATGTTTATTCTCCACTGACACGTTATGAAACTTTCTGATGCCTTCCCATGAGCATGTGTGTGTCCATACTCATCCGGAAGTGTGGCAGGGAGGGGGAGCTCTCCCTGCAGCACCAGACAGGCATTCATAAGGAATTTGTGAAGATGGCAACAACACTGATCACATTCAACAATTATTTACTGGGCTGCCCCTATCTGCCCATCGGTGCTAATTTGGTTGGGGTTGGGGTTGTGATAGAGGCAGTAAAAACTATAAAGCAAAATCCTTACAAGAAGAACATAATATCAATCCTTGGGTGTCATTGTTCCCATTTTACAGATGGGAAAATAGAGGTTTGGAGGTGCTCACGGCTTGCCAAAGGTCCCACAGCACAGAGTACCCAAGCAGGAGCTCCTAAATCCAGCCCCAGGGTTCAGGGAAACAAAGAAAGCAATACACTGCCAACGCAAACACAAACCCCCGAGGGCAGTGAACAAAAGGGTAGGTGGTGGGGGTTTAAAGGGCATGTAGAGATGACATGTGTGAAACGTGTCTGAAGTGAAGAGGAATCCACCTCGGTGTAGGGTCTCAGGGCAGCCGAGGGAAACACGGCTCACTGAGTTGCTGCCTCCCAGCCTCGTGTCCCCTGCTCCGGGACAGCATCACGCTGCCCACGTCGGACACAAGGAACAGCACTAGCACTGCTCAATAAATCACTTTCTGGGCACAAGTATTTGGAAACAGTTTGACTTTAAATGACATCTACATCATGAAGGAAACTAAAATTAGCAGCCTCTGCTGCCATGACCCATTTGTTCTTCCAAGTGGAGTATCTGGGAGGGGAGCTTGGCTTGCCGTGCCCATCCCACACACCCCATCACGGCCCTGTTGCTCCATGCTTGGAGAACATCTGTATAGCAACCAGGTCTGTAAGTGCACTTAAATGAAGATCCACGTGTGTGCATGCATGTGTATGTGTGTTTGTGTGTGCACATGTGGACGTCCCCTGACCTTCACGCCCTAGGATCCTAGGAAGTTACTTAAGCTACTGTATCTGTTGCTTGCCTGAGACAGAAAGTGACCAATGCTTCCTGTCTTCGTGGGGGTTTCTTGACCAGCACATGGATGCAGGAAGCAGGAAAGCCAAGCAGCGGGGCCTTGGGGAGGGGCAGCCCTGGGGGTTGGTCCTGATCTGCAGTCGTCCGCAACAGCCAGGGTCATACATCTTCCAGCCGATGGGCCACCGCAAACGTGACTTGGCTTCCTTCTGAGCTTTCCTCTCATTTCTCACCTCTGAGCAGCTCTCTGGCTGCCTCTGGGCAGCTTTTCCCCACTGCACTGCTTCTGCTTCTTGGAGCGTCTTGGCCACGTCCATCCCAGCCACCTGCCCATCCCACATTGTGATCTCGCACCGTCGGCTTCCAAAGGCAAGCTCACTCTCCAGCTTTGTCTGTCTGGTTCAGAGCAGTTCGAGGGGTCTCTCCCAGGGCCTGGCTCATCTTTTCAGACAAACCAAATCTTGGGTCGGCCAAGGGGAGAGTGGTGCCTGGGGCAGATGCTCCAACCAACATGGGCCAGCCTTGTGCAAAATGAAAGCCGTGGGCTATTTCCCAGAGTGAGGGGCTACGAGCGGGAGGCTGGCAGGACAACGCAGTGACAGCCACACCCGGCACACTCACTCACAGGTGACCCACAGTCAGACCCTGGGTCCTTCTCAGGTGTCCTGGGACACCACAGCAGTGCCTCAGCCCAGTCCCCTCTCCTACACTGGGCGAGGACTGAAGCCTTGGCTTTGCCATGCATATCTCTCTCTCTCTCTCTCTCCCCCTCAGCCTTGAGGTTATTCCCTGGTGCTCTCATTGCCCATCTTCATTATCTAGGTGACTCATCAACCAGACTGCAAAATCCTCAAGGCCAGGGAGGATCTCACCTTTCCTGCTATGACAAAGCCCTGAGTATAATATGATATGCAGGCCAGAGGCATGAATGAATGAACATACTAATTTAGGAAGGAAAAGAAGACTGACCAGATGAATTTCTGAAGCCAGATAGCCCACAGATCCCTGGGCAAATGGGGTGTTCCTCTGCTCTGCTCTGGCCTCAGGCTTCAGGCAACTGAGCCCTCGGCAACCCCAGACACCCAAGCCTACGGAGTCCAAAGAAAAGTCTTCCTTGTCTCAGCTCATGCTCAGAGCCCACATGGAAAATTAACCATCTCGTTTGGTTACCGGGAATCAAGCCAAGCCCAGAAAGAAAGGGACCAAGACATTAAGAAAAGAACATCTGGACAAGCAGAGGCGGGGTAAGGGGATCTGGGGGGAGGCAGAGAGAGGGCCATCCTGGAGAGTCTGCAGCACAGCCCAGAAGCTGGGCCTGGGCCTATGGCTACCCCAGGTCTGTGCTCCTGTCCAGTCTCTCATCGGTGCTACCATTCACCTCTGTCATCCTTCCTGCCTCCGAGGGGTACTGAGAAAGTCAGATGCAATCACCAACGTAAGATGGGTGTCTTTAGCGTCGTCATCGTACCCACAAACCAGAACTCATGCCCGTGTGGCCCCGAGTCCGTCCGGCTCTGCTCTCTAGGACAGACATGCTCACCCAGACATATGTGTTGGAAACACAGACAGTGGGGAGAAATCAAAACAAGACCAAACATTCATGTGTGTGGATAGATGATGTATCAAATGAAGCTAAGTGGTTGTTTATCTAGAACACAGGGCTGTTTTCACGGTGAAGCCCATGTTCTGAGCACACAATTGCCTTGAAAGGAAGAGTGGGGGAGTCATAGCAAGCCACCATCCCGGGTTCAGGTGACCCTGTGCTCCATGCCCCACGGATTCGCAAAGCAGCCTTGATATTTTTATCTTCTCTTCTGCAGAGAAGGGAACTGAACATGTGAGAGAACAGAGGCTTGAACCCAGGTCTGTCGGAGTGCAAAGGTAGGACCTGTTCACTCCAGGAATCCTAGAGATTTTCCAGGCCAGCCACCCTTCAGAGTGGTCTGGGAAAACCACGGTGGGCTCCTCTGGTGACAGACAGCTGGCCACGCCCTGGAGCAGCACAGACCATGCTCGTGGATGGCTGGGACCCAAAGAAACACGGCCGTCCCCCAGCACTACCGAGGGGTCACATTCACCCCTGGGGAAGTGACACCACTGTAGTGTCCCTCCACACTCTGTACCAAGGCACCTGCCTCAGTCCCCAGAGTAGCCCAAACAACCCAGTTCTCATGACTGCCATTCAGATCCCAAGCAGCGCGTTCTGTTTTATGAATGGCCCTTGTTTTCAAGACCAAGAACACCCAGGATCTAAACACTTAAACCAAAATGAACAAACAAACAACAAAACCACCCAGGAAAGGACTAGCGATCCAGCACTGCAGGATCTAATCGTCTCCCCAGCAGCCAAAGACAGGTTGGTGACTTGTGAATCTGTCTTCTCTTTGGGGCCTTGGCAAGACACCCACACTCATAAACTGGGCTTCTGAGTCTTTTCAAAAGAGCCTAAGGCTGAAGTCTCGCTCTTCTTCCCATGAAATCAGGCATCTTGGGGTGGGCAGGTGAGCCCAATGGTGAGGAGAGCACAAAGCTGGAAAAGCCAGACAAAGGAGCTTCCAAGGGTAGCAGGACGCACTTCATGCTGGTGCCCACAGACTCTCCAGCCAGCCATGGCCCTGTGTGTTGTGTGTGCCTGGAGTTTATCATTAGCAAATCCATTTGCATGGAGCTGGCTTGTTTTTGCTCAGTCAACCAGCACCTCCTACTTTTCAAATATGTGGAAAATCATGAAAATGGCTTGAATAACTGGGATGACTCCCCCCCCAACAGCTTCCCCTGAAAAGATGTCTGGAACCCACAAAGAATGGTCAGACAAGAAATAAGTGGGGACCCATTCAACACCAAACTGCAGAGCTGCTGGTCCCCTCCCAGAATCTGGCAGGTCCCCTCAGGTCCCCAGCCTGCTCCCCTCGAGTGACCCAGGCAGAGGAACTTTCCATCAGGGCGGGACCTGACTCAACCTCTCCCAAACAAACCAGACACCAGCCACCAAACTGTCAGCACAAGAGTTTCCATAATGAGAAGCTTCCAGGAAAGCCCCATAAAACCTTTACTGTAAATTCAATAAACTGGATTTCCATTTCCAACATGGTGGCTGGGCTGGAGAAGCCTGGGGCCACAGGCCACCCTCCACCCCCCTCCACCATCTCTGCACACACAGAAGTAGGCCGTTCCAGCTCTGACAGAGATGCAGCCCTGCCCTTCTCCATGTTGCCGTCCCCATGCTCTCCCCATGCGGGCCACACTGCCAGAGCAGCACAGGCCAGGTGTATGGAGGAGCCCCAGGGAGAGACTCTCCACACAGTGCTCAGCCACTCACGGGGTGTGGAAATCCAGCCCTTGGATCCCCTCGAGCACACCCAGGTGCTTCAAGGACTTAGCTCCCTGGAGCTTGTCAGAGTCCCTCACCTGCCTTTTCTTTGTCCCATACTATTAGCCCATCAAGAAACTAGCTAGCCATCTAAGACCGTACAAAGGAAACATATGCCCTGAGTCACTGAATCCAGATCCAGACGACACTTCGCCCAGGGGAACAGAGTCACAGCATTTCTCCCCGTCGCAGTCGAAAACCTCACCCTGCACCACGGTTCTCAGCTGGATGCCTCACACCACCCCCACACGGAGACCCCAATGTTCCTGTCCACACAGCTTTTTCCCAAACACAGTCTCATTCTGCCCTCCCATGGCTGGGTCATGCAGGGGGATCCAACACTTGCAGAGGGGTGTGGGTGACCCAGCCTGGGCTCTGTGTGGAGATGCAGAGACACAAATCTGGGGCCTCTAGCTCTGTGCTCAGCCCACCACACCAGGGCAGGGAGGGACCAGGAAGGGTCACGGCAGAGTGTGAGTGGACCACAGAGGTGATGGCTATCTTGGCAGGAGCCAGGAAATCTGGGTTTAATCAGAAAGTCTCGCCCCTCAAAGCTTGAGCAGGGCTCAGACTTCAGGGATTCTCCAACTCCACACTTGCACTGTACAGATGAAGAAACTGAGGCACAGAGAGATAAAGCAACTTGCCCAATGTCCTGCATTCATTCCTTCACACAATCAAGAAGCCACCTAGGGCCAAGCACAGTGCCATGAGACCTCACTCCCCAGCACCTCCCACCCCTGGAATAATGCAGCAGGGCCCCATGTGGTGTGTGAGGCACGAGACTACGGGGCAACACACAGTCTAGCAGAAGTCTCCCAGACTCCTGGGAGACTGAGGTCTATGTAGGCCTAAGCAGACACCTCCCCTCCTGACCCTGAGCCTCTGCTTTGCACAACAGACACAGTACTACCTACCTTCTGCATCCCACCTCCCTGTTGACGGCAAGTGTCAAATGAGATCACATGTAAACCTGTGAATCACTACCTAAGGTAGGAAGGGAGGAAGAGGTCATGGAGAGTAGGTTAGCTCTGGAAGGCCAAAACAGCTCCAGCATCCCCTTAGGAACAGAGATGCATGGGTCAGTTTCCCACAGAGCACATGGGGATCAGATCAGGTATCCTGACTCACTGGACCCTGCCATCTGAAGCAGCCTCTCCGGAGGCTGAGACTTCCCAGCCCTAGCCGAGTCCCCGATGCCTCCAAGAGTGGGCAGAAAGTGAAAGGCACAGTGTGCCTGTCTCCTCCCTCCAGGCCACAGGGTTTCATATTCCTTCCCTGCCTCAAGAGGACCGCAGGAATCTCCTCTCCCTCCTGCCCCCACTCTGCAGACACTTAGGGTGTGGATTTTTTTCCACATCTTTTCAAGCTGCTTTTTTGGGAAACTATTTTCCTCTAGTCCTGGACCAAGGACAAACGAGTCAGCACTTGCCGTTGTGAGAGCGGAGGGCAGCCAGGCCTTTGCCTGGAGGCCTGCGGGGCACCGCACAGTCTGTACTTTTCCATGAATGGAGGGAAGGGGGCAGCAGCAGGGCCGGCCTCCCTGGGAATGATGCCTGAGAGACCTAGAAACCCTGGGGAATTCCCAGGTGGCTTCGGGGAACTTACTCCAACCTGATTCAGTTGTGGCTGAGGCCCTGATGAGGGTGGGGATTCAGACTTTCAACCCTGCTTTGAAAGCGGGAGGTATTTCTGCCTCCCCCACCCCAGGCTTCTCTCCCTGCTGGACCTGCGTGGCAGTCCGGCAGCCTGGGTTTCTGGCCTCGGCGTAGCTGCCTTCCAAGCACCTACCCATTGTTCGCATGACTTCAGTACCCCCAGCTTTAGGGCTGGTTCGGCCTCCCCGGTAACCTGGGAGTGAACCTCAGCCATCCCAATCCCAGAGTCAGATGGAGAACGTGAACTCCTGCAGCAGCCAACAGACCAGGATGACGGCAGAGTGTCTCAGGGGACACAGGCCACGTGCAGAAGAGGTTAAACACATGGAGGTTGGGGTCTGACATACTTGAGCTCCATCGGCCCTGTCACTCCCGGCTGCTGTTACTTCTCTGAGCCTCAGCCTCCTCAGCCGTGAGAGGACTGATGGGTCTTACCTCAGAGAAGTGTAGGTCACATTAATTAAGGTGACGCATATGAAAAGTACTTGTGCCGGATACAAAATCGGAGAGGTAATGTAATTATGAACAGGTTGGGTAGGCCGGGATATACAAGCTGCCCATCCTCTTGGGCCAGAATTACGCCCTAGGGAGGATGGAGGAGAGGCGCACGGAGCAGCATGGGACACTCCCCCCATGACAAGCCTCATGGACAGCTGGGTTTTTGTGGTGAAGGCCTGCAGCAGAGGAAAAGGGGTTGCTTCTAATCTGTTCTCTGGAGAACTCAGGGAAACTGGAATCTGCAGGGAGCACACATGTGGCCCACAAGCATCCTTCTGAAGTGGCACCCCACACCCAAGGCCCAGACATGCCCGTCTTCCTGCTGGGCTCGCTCCCGGGGACATAACGGGCTTCTCTCTGTCCCCCAGCCAGGCCCTTCAGGTTCCTGTCCCCTCACCTATGTTCAAGTCTTCCTGCCCAGTCTGGAAGAAAATCACCGTGTGACACTCTGTGCTTCCTGAGTGCTGATTGTATGGGGTGAGCATTCCAATTACGCTACAATTATCATACAAGTATTTCCCAGCGGTTGGAAAACTATATGCCAAGCTCGCTATATTCAAGGTTAAGAGCGATTACCTACTGTTTTCAGGCAGTGGAATTCAAGGAGGTTTTTGTTTTCCACTTTGTGTTTTTCTGTGTGTTGCAAATGAACACTATATGGGTTTTATTTTCACAGAATATCATTAATTTGTTTTCTTAAAATAATAAAATTCATCACTGGGTTTTCTTTAAGTTTTTATTCAAATTCCAGTTTAGTTAACATACAGTGTAATATCAGTTTTAGGTGTACGCTTAGTGATTCAAGACTGTTTTACATCACCCAGTGCCATCATGACAAGGGCCCTCCTTAATCCCCTTCACCTGTTTTGCCCATCCCCCACCACCCTCCCCTCTGGAACCATCAGTGTGTTCTCTAGAGTTAAGAATCTGTTTCTTGGTTTGTCTCTTTCTTCTTTCCCTATGATCATTTTGCTTCTTAAATTCCACATATGAATGAAATAATATGGTACTTGTCTTTCTCTAACTGACTTATTGTGCTTAGCAGAATACTAACTCCATCCGCACCATTGCAAATGACAAGGTTTTGTTCTTTTTATGGATGATGATATTACATTCCATATATATGCCACGTCTTCTCTATCCATTCATCTATCAGCAGATACTTGGGCCATTTTCCATCATTTGGCTATCATAAATAATGCTGCTATAAAGATCGGGCTGCATGTATTCCTTTGAATTAGAATTTTGTATTCTTTGGGTAAATACTGAGTAGTGCAATTGCTGGGTTATTGGCTCGTTCTATTTTGAACATATTGAGGAACCTCCATACTGTTTTCCAGAGTGGCTGCACCAGTTTGCATTCCTTCCAACAGTGTAAGAGGGCTCCCCTTTCTCTGCATCCTCGCCAATACCTGTTGTTTCTTGTATTGTTGATTCTAGCCGTTCTGACAGGTGTGAGGTGATACCTCATTGTGTTTTTGATTTGCATTTACCTGATGATGAGTGATGTTGAGCATCTTTTCATGTGTCTGTTGCCCATCTGGATGTCTTCTTTAGAGAAATGTCTATTCATGTCTTCTATCCATTTTTTAATTGGGTTATTCATTTTGGGGGTGTTGAGTCTTACAAGTTCTTTATATATTTTAGATACTAACCCTTTATCGAGTATGTCATTTGCAAATATCTTCTCCCATTCTATAGATTACTTCTTAGTTTTATTGCTTGTTTCCTTCACTGGGCAAAAGCTTTTTAATTTTGATAAAGTCCCAATAGTTTATTTTTGCTTTTGTTTCCCTTGCCTCAGGAGACTTATCTAGTAAGAAGTTGCTATGGCCGATGTCAAAGAGGTCACTGTCTGCATTCTCCTCCAGGATTTTAATGGTTTTCTATCTCACATTCCTGTCTTTCCATTTTTAATTGGCCCTTTGTTTGGTCTAAGAAAGCTTTCCAGTCTCATTCTTTCGCATGTGGCTGTCCAGTTTTCCCAACACCATTTGTTGAAGAAACTATTTTGCCCATTGGATATTCTTTCCTGCCTTTTTGAAGATTAATTGATCATATCGCTGTGGGTCCATTTCTGAGTTTCCCATTATGTTCCATCGATTTATGTGTCTATTTTTTGTGCCAGTGCCATACACTTTTGTAACTCTGTAATATAGCTTGAAGTCTTGAATTGTGATGCTTCTAGCTTTGCTTTGCTTTTTCAAGGTTGCTTTGGCCATTTGGGGTTTTGTGGTTCCATGCAAGTTTTAGGATTGTTTATTCTAGCTCTGTGACAAATGCTGGAGGTATTTTGATAGGGATTGCATCGAATGTGTCGATTGCTCTGGGCAGCGTAGACATTTTAACAGTATCTGCTCTTCCAGTCCATGAGGATGGAATGTTTTCCCCTTGTGTCATCTTCAATTTCTTTCATTAGTGTTCTACAGTTTCCAGCATACAGATCGTTCACCTCTTTGATTACGTTTATTCCTAGATATCTTGTGGTTTTGGGTATAATTGCAAATGGGATCAATTCCTTGACTTCTCTTTCTGCAGCTTCATTATTGATGTGGAGACATGCAACAGATTTCTGTATGTTGGCTTTATATCCTGAGACTTGACTGAATTCCCATCACTGGCTTTTCTTTTCTTTTCTTTCTTTTTTTTTTAAATTCTATTCCCTAATCATTTTTTTTAAAGATTTTACTTATTTATTTGCCAGAGAGAGAGAGAGAGAGAGCACAAGCAAAGGGAACAGCAGGCAGAGAGAGAAGCAGGCTCCCTGCTAAGCAAGGAGCCCGATGCAGGACTTATCCCACGACGCTGCACTAACATAACCTACTTGTGTGATATACCTGAATATGTGTTGGCTGTGGCAGATTGTATTTTGCCAAGATGACCTCAACAATATTTCCCACTCACAAGCCCTTCTTCCAAGATGACGTTGATAATTCTCCCATCAAAGCCTATGTTCTTTTCTTGAACCTGGACAGATCTTTGGGACGCCCTCAATCAGCAGAGTATGATGAGAGTTATGTTGTGTGACTTCCAAGGGTAGGTCAAAAACTGCTGTGGGCTTCATCTCGCTCTGCCGCAGTGCTTGCTCTAGGGAAGGTTGGTGCCAGAGAAGCAGTTCCACTGCCCTGAGGCCACCATGCTGTGAGGAAGCCCAAACGGGCCCAGGCTGAATGACACACGGAGAGTTCTTAAAACCATCCAAAGAAGAGAAGGCTCTCAGCTGCTTCACACCCCCACCATCCCAGCACCAGTCATGCTGACTGCAACTTCCCCAGAGACCCTGAGCTAGAGAGGCCAAGCCCAACCCTTCCGGAATCCATAAGAGACAGAAACTGATTGTCCTTTCAAGTTTGAGGGCAATGTGTTATGCAGCAACAGCTAAACCAGAACAGAGTTTGGTACCTGGAAGTGGTATGCTGCCTTCACAAGGCTGAAAGCACTTGGCAGTGTCTTTGTAACTGGCAGGTAGTTGGGAGTTGGAAGGACCTGAGATTCTGTCCACAGCGAAGCCTGATTGCCTCTAGGACTCTGTCAGTGTGGGCTTAAAGGAAAACATGATGGGAAGCTGGAGGACAGGGCACTCTTTCTCTGCTGTGGCACAAATTCTGGTAACATGTTCGCCTGCAGTAAGGTGGAAACTAGGACCCGTAACAAACCAACTTGATGATCTGTGATTTGCAGGCAGAATATTGGCAGGGCCACTTGGCCGCACTTCAGTCCCTGTGACTCAGTGTGAATGGAGAGAGAGGAAAGAAAGGATGAACTGATATACATAATGGAGTGTCTGAAAATGGAACTTGCTCGTGTCCAACCTGTCCACCATCAACGATCCTCATATTAAGAAATGCACCAAACCTAAGGAGAGACTATGAAGTCCTTTGTCCAAACTTCAGGAAGGTTCAAGATTGTGCCACTAGGCCAATGGCTCTACATCAGTGGCTTTTTTGTCCCCTCCCCCACCCCAGGCACACGTGGCACTGTTTAGAGACACTTCTGGTCATCACAACTGGGGGAGGTCACTGGCATCAAGTGGGTGAGCTACCACTCCACCTCCTCCAGGGCACAGGGACGGCCACAAGAACAAAAGATCATTTGGCCCAAAACATCAAGAGTGTTGAGTTTGAGAAACTCACCTCAAACAGACGAAAGACCTTCTGGGGATATTTTTTGAGAAGTATAGTTGACACACAGTGTTGCCTTGGTTTTGGGGGCCCTGTGCGGCGACAGGACAACATATGTATGCTGTACGTCCCACAGGTGCAGTGATAAGGGTACATCATTTCATCCCACAAAACTCTCAGCCCGCATACTGGACACCATACTCAGCACTAGAGATACAACAGTGAGTATAAGCAGTTCCTGCTCCTGCCCTCCGGAGACTATCACTCAAGTTGGGTAAACAGAGGCTATATAATAAGAGAAGAAAAGTAATACTGAATATTGTTGATAGAATGGTCATAGGCTCAGCCTCACCTCTCTTGGAAAGTTTGAGATTGCTTTTCTTTTTCTAGTGTCTTTAGATGGAAGGTAATTTTTGACCTGAGAAATGTATATTTGTTTCATGTGTTTACAGCCTCTCAGCACTGTCTTCACTCTAAGTCATGAGTTTGGGTAGGTTGTGTTTTCACAACCTTCACATTTTCATTCATTTCCAAGCAGTTTTGTGATTTCTTTTGTGATTTCTTCTTTGACCCACCAATTATTTGATAGCATGTTGCATAATTTTCGTGTATTTGCACATTTCCCAACTTGGTTTCTGTTACTGGCTTCTGATTTCATTCCATTATGGCCAGACAACAGATTTTATGTTATTTCAATTGTATTAAATTTGTTGAATTTTCATTATTTACAATAGCCAAATTATGGAAACACCCCAAGTGTCCATCAACTGAGGAATGGATAAAGGAGATGTGGTGTATATATAGTGGACTAGTACTCAACTGTGAAAAAAGAAATCTTGCCATTTCCAACAAGGATAGAGCTAGAGAGTATTATGCTAAGTGAAACAAGTCAGTCAAAGACAAATATCTTATGATTTTACTTGTATGTGGAAATACATACATACAAGTGGAAATAAATACATGGAATTTATTCCAAGTGGAATACATACATGTGGAAATAAAATAAATGAGCAAAGGGGAAAAAAAAGAGATTGAGAGAGACAAACCAAGACACAGACTCTTAACTCTAGAGAACACACTGATGGTCACCAGAGGGGAGATGGGGGGAGGGGAAATGGGTGAAACAGGTGTTGGGAATTAAGGAGAGCACTTGCTGTGATGAGCACCAGGTGTCCTATAGAAGTGTTACATCCCTACATTGTACACGTGAAACTAATACAATACTGTGTTAGCTATACTGGAATTAAAATAAAATAAAATAATAAAATAAAAA
This sequence comes from Meles meles, assembly GCF_922984935.1. Taxonomy (NCBI): domain Eukaryota; kingdom Metazoa; phylum Chordata; class Mammalia; order Carnivora; family Mustelidae; genus Meles; species Meles meles. The sequence continues at coordinate 116,992,354 of NC_060066.1, forward strand.
CTTACTGAATTTTGTCTTGTGCTCTATCCTGGAGAATGTACTCTGTGTACCTGAGAAGAACTTGTATTCTGCTCTTGTTAGGTGCAGTGTCCTATAGATGCTTGTTAGATCATGTCGCTCTATCATCTCGTTCAAGTCTTGTTCGAATCTTTCTCAAATTCACTTTCTTAATGAGATGTACCCTGATCTACTCCATTTAAGCTGAAAATTACCCCCCCCAGTCCCACCATCATGCCCAGTTGTCCTTACCTTCCTCTCTCTCTTACTATCATACTAGATAATTAGTATTATTACATTTATCTCTTACTGTCCATCTTCTCCCAGAAGAATGTAAGCCACAAAAAGAACTGGGATTTTAAATAATACATTTTTTTTTTTTTTACTGCTATAGCCGGAACACTTAAAGAGGACAGAGTGCCAAATAGGGTTGAATGAATTTTTATTGAATAAATGAACAAATGGCTACAACTTCTCCAATCCCTGTATTAAAAGACTTTGTAATTTTTACCAATTAGATAGATAATAGTCAACTTACTGTTGTCTTATTTTTCCTTGATAACTAGAGAAATTGAATATCTCTTCATGTGTATATTTGTCATATATATTTCCCATTCGTGTACCTTATCTATTTTCTCTTGAGTTGTTTTCTTGTTACTGAATGGTAGAAATTATACATATATAATCTTGAAACGAATCTCTTGTAAATGACACGCACACTGAGTATCTGCTCCCAGTATGCAACTTATCTTTAAGATGTCTTTTAAACAGAAATTCTTTATTTTAATCTAATCAATGTTGTGGTAAATTCTTTTTGTCTTGTTTAAGAATAAACTATTCTTCTCACACCACAGCATCAGTGCTAGGGGCCGGTCCTTTCAAAATCTTTCCTTTTAATGAAAATCTTACTTTACTGTCCACAGAGGAGTCCATGCATGAAATTCAAGGTATTACAAAGACCTCAGGCCCCTCCAAAGAGTCAAGCCCACCCACTCCCAAACCCAGAGCCCCCCTCTCTCCTTCAGCATCATCACCTTCTCCCCTCTAGCAATGTAAGGAGAGACAACACCATTAATCACTCGCTGAGAGCTGCCAGGTGGGCAAGAGGTGGGGGAAATGGGAAAGAGCCCAAGGGAAGGGCTGCAGTTCAGAAATACCAACCAGTCGGAGGAGCCCTCCCCCTGCCAGAGGAAAGAAGCAAGTCCCAACACAGGATTCTAAGGGGCATTTAGGGATTCGAAATGTAGCCAAAAAGTTGATAATAAAGGAGGGTGGGAGTGTTGCACTAAGGAGAGCTCAGGCTAAAGCTGGTGAGGCTGTGCTTTTAAAGAAAGAGATACCCTTTCAGATGGGCCCCGTTAAGGCAGGGGACAGTTGGGGTTACCTTCACATCCCTAAGAGCACCAGCATTGGGCTGATCGGCACATGGGCACAGGTTCCTGGAAATGAGTAGACATCCAAGGCAGGGGAGGGAGAAGGGAGGAGGTTGTTTGAGTCCAAAGGCTGGCAGTACTGTTTGGACCCTGACGTAGTCACTCACAGATCACAGGCTTCCAGAGGCCTCCTCGACGTCACACCTGAGGATATAAGTCCTTTCTCCTGTATGGAGGAGGAAAGGAGACGTTTCAAAACACCCGAAAATGTCCCTGTCCATCTTCCTAAGGTTAGCGGGGCTCTCCGTGTGTAAGCTGCAGGGACTCCTGAGCTGCCCACAACTGAGGAGTCGCTAATCTAACTGGAAGCGTTGGGACTTTGCCTCCTGTGAACTTGTCTTTAAACTTTCTGTCATCTCTGCCAAGAAGGGAAGCAACACCCAGTCACTGCTGCCCGAGCTTGGGCCGTGGGTAAACCTCCTGCCTCAGCTCATCCTTCTCTACCCCGCTGGCCCTAGCACCCCAGAGAGACACCCCAGAGAGACAGTTGAGCACCAGACTGGGAGCCACCAGAGCCCTACCTTGCTCAGGCTAGTTCTTCTCATCTGCACAAAGAAGTTTTGAAATGAAACACAAGACCAAAAATTGAAAGGCCCTCAGGCAGAGAATGAAGTTCAGGCCTAATATTTACCCTCTCCCATCTGCCACAGAAAAGTATACGGGTGGACCTCTGTGCCCTGCGAATTTGCCATGAGTCACCCAGAGGGAGCCTCCTCAGCTCAGAGCCAATCTCCTGGTCCGCAGACATCACTAGACCTGTGAGGGGGAATTTCCCCTGCAGGTTTCCCCGCTGCTCACCAGCCCATGGCCATTTCAGAAATTGGGGTCCCTCAAGCAGGCAGGACCCATACAGGTTTAGCGCTGCCAGGTAATTTGGCAAGAAAGGGAACCCCACACTCAAACCTTTCACAATGAGCCGAGCCCTGGAGCCCTGGCTCGAGACCCTGCACACAGAGGGGGGCTTACTGGGAGCATCTGAAGGGTGGGAGTGGGAGACAGGAGCACATGTCTGGTCTTCAAGGATCTCCCAGTCCAAGGAAGTCTTCATGGGTAACAAATATCCTAATCTAAAATGTAGAGGCAAAGTCCCTGCTGTCAGGAAAGGAGCCTCCTCCAGAAAGTTCCCAAGCCCCTAGAGGCCCCTGATGGGGCAGATGAGCACACAGTTGCCAGATTTAGCAAACACAAGGCATCCAGTTTAACTTCAATTTCAGATAAATAAGGAATCTTTCTTTTTTGGTATACTTAAACTAAGAAAAAAGATGATTCCTTGCCTATTCAAAATGTAAATTTACCCAGATGTCTCGTATTTTATCTGGCAACCCTAGAACAGAACAAAATCACAAGCCCCAGAACTTGGTCTATGTATGTGGCAACATGAGAGTAAATGAAAAGTCCAAAGTCACAGGGTCACAATGCTGTAGGTCTGTGGGCGGCAGGGGGACACCTCAGACTCTGCCCCAGCACCGCAGGTCACTTCGGGCTGCTTCCCTGTGTGGTAGGACCCAGAGAGAGACATGCAGGGGCTTGGCAGCCAGCTGTGTCCTCTCAAGCCAGAGCTGAGGCCAAGCACGCTGGGAGAGAAGAACATGGGCAGGCCCTCGGGGTCGTCGAGCCAAGATCTGGGGGGACCCAGATGGGTGCCCAAGGGACAGTGTGTGCTTTCAAAATGAAGAATGATGGGACGTCTTCTTGGTTGCCAGGCAAGAAACCTCCATGAGAACACTGCTGTTAGTGGTGCTGGTAGCATGGGAATCTGAGAGGAGGGGGACTGAAAATAGGAAACGGGAATGATCCAGAGCTGAAATCACAGACTTGGAAGGTTTGAGCTCCCTGTGACTCTGGGAGACCCAGGCTCTAGGAGCCTGACACCAGGAAGCCTGCCTCCCCCGGGACAGGTTTCTGTCCCCACATCCACAGCTCCCCAGCACCTGCCATGTGAGCCAGAAAAGCAATTCACCAAGTCCAGAACTATTAGGAAATATGTAACCACTCTTCCCCATCAGATCAGTGAACTCAGGGGGCCTCCATCTGAGGCAGTCAAGGGTCTCGTCTTGTAAATACCAGGATATAACCTCCCAAGAGGCAGAAGAAGTTGCAGTAACCTCAGCTTCAAGGGGCCCAAGGCCTAACAATCATCAACACTAACAAGTTAACAGACCAAATGCTGATGTCCAGGGAGCTCCCCGGCATTCACCTTGCCCCAGCCCACCTCTCCTCTTCCTCTCCTCTTCCTTGGTCTTGGGCACCAGGCTCCTGGCTCCTGGTGCACTCCTATGAGGAGGGTGAAGAGGGCTGAGAACATCTCAACACCCCAGAACATCCTGGAGTCAAGGCAGCTCTCGTCACTGCTGAGAGTCCCACCCAGCACTGCCTCCTTTGAGGAGCTTTGAAAAGGGTCATAATGATCACTACTGTTATTGCTCTTTACCAATCACTAACCATATGCCAGGCAATGCTAAGAATTTTATACCCTGCCTCACAGAATGTACAACCTGTGAAATGGGCACCACCACTATTTTACAGACAGGGATATGACAGCCACAGGCGTCTACCCATCTAGACAGTTAACACCCTAAAGTAGAGGAGACCAGTGAGACAAAATCTCAGACATTGGAATTGATCAACAGGGTGAAACCCCTAGTTCTTAGGAAAACACTATCAGGACAGATGTTAAGAGCAGGCTCCAAGTCCTTACAACACCGCTCTCTGCCAGCAGGGGGCACCAATGTCTGCAAAAAGCTACATGCCACAGCCAATGTAGACACCATTGGTGCGGAGGAATACAGACACCAAAGGGAAGAAGGGGAGATGAGCCCTTGATCTCTATGGGCCCCAGGAAGGAAAATTGAAACAAAGCCGGCGTGTGCAGCAATTGAGCTTCCTTATCAGCTCCCTGACAGCTCAGCAAATGCTCTGTGGAGAAGACCAGCCTTGCCTTCGGGGCCCCTCTGGTTTCTCTGTCCTGCCAACTCCTCAAGATGGCCACATCCTCTGTGGTTTCTCTTTCCCTCAGTGGAGTCCCTGTTCACTCAGATCAAGGGCACACCTGCGCTCAGACCAGGCAAATGCCTCCAGGGAAGAAAATGGAGGATCAGCTGACCTAGGAAAGTCTCTTCCTTCCCCGGGTTATTTGCTTCTGATTCATTGCCTCCAAGGCTCTCCATTGTCTTTCCACATATTCTTTGTACAGTGTATCCAGTTTTCCTCTCTTTACTGCCTTAGTGTAGCGGTTGTGGTGGCCTGTTGCAACGCTGTATCTTACCAGAAGCAGATGGCCAAGTTCCCTCTCTCAGCTTCGGCTTCCTCATTGTGAAATGATGATGATGGTGTGAACTTTAAATGAACAGAGGTATGGAAGTCAGCCAACACAGTGCCCAGAGCACAGTGGGCACTCAGCAGAGTCTGACCTGTGGTCAGCCACCTAAGAGATTTGCGGGGGGAGGGCCTCTGAGTCCTGCTGAAGAGCACTGGACTTGGAGTCCACAGGTCCCTTGAATCCCAGCTCCCCCATGCGCAAGTTGCATGACCTTGAATAAGCTGCCTAACTTCTCCTAGCTTCAGTTTTCTCCTCAAAGAGGAAAACTCATGTCCATCTCATAGTCTTGGGCACATTAAATGAGATGTCATCTGTGAAGCCCACAGCAACATGCATGCCTGGCTTTCAGTGGGTATGCGGTGGTAACTAGTAGTGTATCTTCTTTCACTAGATGAAGTAAGGGCAGGTGGATTAAGGCACTATAGCGTTTGGAGAGTGCCCAGAAAAGACCAAATGTCATAATGGGTATCAGAAAGATAAAAGGCGATGATAAATATTTCTCACATTTTCTATCCACTTAGCAATTTTCTCGAGTGCTTTGACATTATCTCTTCATGTTCTCATCATCATGAGGTAGTAGACAGTAGAACAAATATTACCTCCATTTTAAAGATGAGGAAACTAAGCTTTAGTGAGATTAACTGAATTAGCTACTCAGGCACAGAACCAGAATAAGAATTAGTCTTTACATCCCTAGTTGCTGTATTCAAGGACCTAATAATCCTACCATGAAATGGGCCAGAGAGGGGAGCCTAGGCAGTCCAGTGGGTTAAGCCTCTGCCTTCAACTCAGGTCATGATCTCAGGGTCCTGGGATCGAACCCCACATCGGGCTCTCTGCTCAGCAGAGCCTGCCCTCCCTGCATGCCTCCCTCTCTGCCTACTTGTGATCTCTGTCAAATAAATGAACTCTTTAAAAAAAAAAAAGAAAGAAAGAAAGAAATGGGCCAGAGAATATAATCAGATGGTATAAGGTAATCAGCAGGGGTATGGTAGAAGGTCGAAGAGAGGAGAGCTGTGGGAAAGCTTGCTAGCCATGACTGTGTTTATGGGTTGATTGGAACTCCAGCCATCATTGCCTAGTGCAGACCAGAGGCCTAAAGAGAACCGATGAAGCCCAGAAATCCTGATAAGATGGAGACTGGGAGTGAGTTCATATTTCAGGTGGTCTGGCAAGGTCCGACTGCACATTTTTTCTGTGTTCATTCAGCAAAAATGTTTTCAGCTCTTACTTCCTAGCAGGTGCTGTATTAGACACTAGAACCCAGTCAGGAACAAAAATATAGTTCCTATTGTCACGGAGTTTATGGTCTAGTGAAGGAGACAAACAATGATGAAATAAAGCCACACAGAGATATATGATTACAAAATACATGTTATGATAAGAAAGTACCAGGTGTGTTAAGAGAGCCCCTAACCGACAAACTTGGGCAAGGGCTGGGAGGAGCACAAGAAGGCCAACTCCAAGAGCCCCACAGGCAGAGGACTGTGAATCCCCTTCAGGAGAATCCCCACACAGAGTGGATGGAACAGACAATGAGGGAGAGAAGGCCAGGGAGGTCAAAGAGAGACTGATCGCCCAGGATGTGGGGCACGGAGGCCCCCTGGGCCCATATGGCCTGGACCCTCAGGCTGCTCTGGGAGCTGGGTCTTGCTCTAAAAGAAATGTGAAGCCACCGAAGCCATAAGCAATGGGGGAGAAAAAGGAGCAGAGGGTGGCCTTTTTGGGGTTCTTTGATCATAAACAACAACAAGAGAGTCTGGCTTACTTTAGAAAAAGCTAATTTATTGGAAGCAGATGTTGTGGCATCAAAGGAAAGGCTAAACAACAGGGTCTTAAAAAGGACAGGAACAAAGGAAATGCCACAGATCCCAGAAATGGGGATTATAGAGTCACCATCATCCCCAAGAAGCTGCCTGACCACTTTCTAGTCCTTGTGCTGCATCTCTCAGACTCTGATTCCCCAGAGAGAGACTCGGACAGCTCGGTTTGGGTCACATGCTTACTTTTGGCCACAAGACAACACACCTACACTGACAAACTCTCATTAAGACAACTTCCAAGGGGAGGAACGTTCTCCCAAAGGAAAATCGCAGAGAAACTGGAGATATGTTCCCAAAGAAGTGGGAAGGGATTCTGCCTCCCCACCCCCAAAAAAGAAATTAGGCATTTACTACAGACTCTGAAAAAAAGGTAAGAGGATCATTAATGACAAAGTGAATCTACCTGTGGTTTTGCCTAAGAAACAAAGTCAGGCAGCATCATGTCAGGGGGTGGGCCATAGGGGAGGTTTGGGAGATGAGAAATAGAGGAGGTACCACATGGCGCCTCATATCAGGTCACATGCCGCATAACCCTCCCCAGGCCTCATTCTCTGACTCATCTATAACATTCAGAGAGATAAAGTAACTAACCACTAAATAAATAAGCCACTAAGCTATGGAGAGGTGGCAGAGGAAACTGAAAAGGAATTTATTTATTCCACCAATAATTATGTATAAACATGTCCATCTAAGGAAGAAAGCTAACTCTGAAGTGTCCCCCTGCTTTGGAAGGATGAAGGAAGGGATAAGTATTACCCATCCATGAGATTCTGGATGTCAGAACAAAAGCCAGGAGCATGAGCTGACAGACTATAGGCAGGAAGCACCCAGAGACAGGCCAAAGCCCCTTCTCCTCCTCCTGAAGATCTATCCCATTAGAATAGCACTGTAGTTTCCTTCCTGGACAGGCAACTTCCCCCACCATATGCTAATTCAATGCTTCATTTCTCACAGGAAGAACATTTCATTGTGGGTTGCAGTATCTTAAGAAATCCACAGTGCTTCAAAGAAAGTAGACATTGCAAAAGAACTAAAGATAAAAAGGGCACAGGCTTGGAAATTAGGGTGGGATAGAAAGCTTTGCTTGTCTTGGTGCTATTTTCACTGGAATAGAGCTCAAGGTTCTTTGTGCAATTTCAAGGCATCAGCCTGACAGTTTCAGAAGATCTTATTGCTCCCCCCACCCACCTTCCCACCCCCAAACACACACTTCTTTCATTGCGATGAGATGAAAACTTTTTGGTGCAAAAAGAATGGCATTGATTCTAAGGGAAAAGCTCAAGATGAAACTGACGTGTAATGTGTCAAGTCTTCAAAACTCCACTGCCAAAACCAAGAGATGTCTATTTGCAGAAAGGCAGTGGGGAAAATTGTGGCCACTTCCAGCAGCACATGTTGCTTCCACGTGAAGCAAGCTGATGAATTTACAATAAGACCTTGAGCAAATAAAGGAACGTGTGAAGGAAAACTAGCACATGTTCCTTAAAGAGGAAACTCTTACTACTAATGTATTATAATAGTTTCCTTGCTGGTCTCTCCAGCCTAGATCACTTTTTCCACTTCATTCCATTTTACACCAGCTCCCAGATTGGTCTTTCTACCCAAGCACCACCCTAAACACTAATGTGCCTACCCTCCTAAATCTTTCTAAACTTAGCCCACTTTCCCTGAATTTTTCTTTGATGGTTTTCATCATATCTGTGCACCATTCAAATTATTACTTCATGAATTTGATTAAACTGCCTCATTTTCTTTGCTTTCCTTCATTGTAGGCAACATTATCATTAATGTTTAAATATTTCCAAAGTACATTACTATAAATGCCTCACTGATAAACTCTAAAGGGTCCGTCATAGGCCACCAAAAATCATTTCATGCATCCCCTGTCCCATGAGCGCCCCTCATTCATCCGCCCAGCACTCTGGCCAAAGCAGACAATTCGCCATCCCCCCGCCCCACCCCCCACACACACCGCTCACTGCAGGGTTTGTCCCACCGCCCAACGCTGTCTCTCAAATCACACTAATCATTCAAGACCCTCCACTGCCACCCCTTCCCGAGGTTTTCCCAGATGCAGATGCACTCAGCCTGAAGGAGTTTTGTCTCCCTGAGTTCTCACAGCACTTAGAGCCCCAGGACTTCTTACTTAGAACTCTCTGTTGGCCTCTTCGAAGTACGAGGTTTAGTAGACACCTTTCCTTTCAGAATATCTGCAGGCTTGCTGAGACCAGAGATCGAAGCTGGTTATTTTACATAGGTTCTTGCTCAGTTAACGCTTGCTGGATGAATGCATTCTCCTGGCTGACCAGTGCTCTTTTTGGCAAAACACAAATCTGCTCATATCATTCTCCTGCTCCCCACAAAATAAAATTTCAATAGCTTAGCAGACATAAAGAAACAGGGTCCTTCGTGATTTGGCTTGAGTTGTGGGGGAAAAGCAGTCTCTTCCCTCTCCCTTCGCACTGATGGAGTGAGACTTGCCCTCTCCCTCCAGTTTGTCAGTGTATTTTTAGCCTTCTTTTATAAAGCCAAGGTGATAGGGGATTCCCTTGGCTAGTAAACTAGGTTCCATTCCATCCCTTTGCAAGTCCTGCACAGACAGAATGGTGGTTATTTTTATGTGTCAACCAGACCTGGGACAGGGTGTCTAGACATTTGGCCAAACATCATTCTGCATTTGCCTGTGAGGGTGCTTCTGGACACAGTTGAGTCGGTAGATAGAGTAAAGCAGATACCCCCTCCCCCACTCCACCGTGTGAGTCTGCCCCATCCAAACAGGTGAAGGATCTGAATAGAACAAAAGGTTGAGTAAGAGAGACCTCCTCCCACATGATGCTGTAAGCTGAGACATTGGTCTTCTTCTGCCTCCAGATTTCAACTGAAAAATCAGTCCAGCTTTTGGACTGGAAGTGCACCTTTGGCTCTGCATCTGCAGACGACAGACCTTGGGACTTTTCAACCTCCCCAATCATGTGAGTCCATCCCTTATAATATGTATTCACATACATCGTTTTGGTTCTGTCTCTCTAGAGAATACTACTAATACAGATGATCATACACCTTGCTTTAGAATGTAAAACTCCTTAGCGTTTTGTTCTTGGTCTTTGGGGCCTTTGTCAAAATTTAGAAACAACGGGAAAAGTCACACAAAATTATGTCAGCTTATTATTCTGTAAGTGTGTAAAGTTTTTCCTAATCCAGGTGATGAAAATGGGGATCATCTATGAGATACAATAAATATTCACACTTGGACTTGAATGAGTTATGTTCTCTCCCTTCCCACCCCCCCCCATAAAAATGAAAACAAAAGTAAATAGGTTATTCCCATAGGGCCCTATGCAAATAATCAATTTTCCTTTGCATTTTTTCCCTCTCCTGTTTCCTGGTCCCTTCTCTGGCTTCATGTTTGTCTATACAAGTATACGTGTGCGCCTTCCTCTCACCAGCAAACACAGAAGCGAAACAAGGATGAGAGGGAGCTACTGCTGCCTGAATGCTACAGAGAAAACATTGAAAGAGGAGAGCTCAGCCGCCTGTGACCGAGGGATGGGTTGTAATCTGGAAACCAAGGCCCTTGCCTCCCCCCTCTCTCTGCGTATCCAAGAAATGGCTGGTTTACAAACCTGGAGCCCACAGACTATTTTCCAGCAACAATTGCATAGCAACAAGATTCATACACTGCAAACCCAGGAGTCAAAAACTGTTCACATCCTGCTTATCAAAACCAAAGTTACAGGTGCCCGCGTGGTTTACTTACGTAGGCGTCTGCCTTCAGCTCAGGTCATGATCCCAGAGTCCTGGGATTGAGTCCTGCATTAGTCTCATTTTTGTCTCTCCTTACTCTCATGCTTTCTCTCTCAAATAAAAAAATAAAATCTTAAAAAAAAAAAGAAAGTTATGATAGAGGCACACCAGTCTTCTTTTTCCAGCAGTAGGGCAGACTCGATATACCAAACTGTTTTCTCTATTGAAACTGAAACACTGGATTAAATACATTAGCATCTTTTTAAAACACAATGCTTAGCTAGCACAAAGGCCAAAGTGAACCAAAAGCAAGAATCCTGGGAAGGAAAGGTGCCGAGGCCACCTCCAGACCTAAGTTTCTGTTTCAACAGCTGCAGAGTCTTGCAGTTCATCGAGTAAAGTGTGAAATTCTACTAAGGTCAGGAGCCTTTTAGGAAGCCCTTGCCAAACCTGGTATCCCCTCCCAAGGGCTATACTCTCAAGGTAGGAATAGAGAGGAAATAAACCCGTCATAAGAAAGGGGGCAACAAGGAAATGGACATGTTATGATCTTGAAGTTGACGGGGGCAGGGGGTGGTGGTGGCATGAGCTTCATGAGGCTTCATGTGAAATCTCCCCTGAGAACTTGTAAAGCCAGCCTTGAAATAATACTCTGTGGTATTACCTTCAGATGACTGATCTGCAAAAGTCCAGATAAATCCTCTCCGGAGAAACAAAACCTCAACTCAGGATACAAAGCATTTCCAAATTTTCCAAGGAAAAAGAGCAGCTTACAGGAAGAAAAGAGAAAGAAATCACACAATTCACAAGGAAACAAGATGTTAAGATCAACAAGGCAGAAAGTTCCACAGGCAGCAAAATCAGATTGCAGAGAGCTCAAGGGTTGAGATTAGGCAATCTAGAAAGTCAGCTTTTCCTACACCATCCTTGCCTGTTTTCTCCCATCTCCAAATGTAGACCTCTGTCAGCTTCCGTCTCTCCACACCTCTCCACACCTGTCTATTTCTTCCCGAGACTCTGCTTTTGCTGTTTCTTCAACCTGTGTTTCTCCATAGACACCTTCCCAAAGCACTAAGAACATGTCAAAAACTTTCCATTCAGGAAAGAAGGAAAGAAAAGGAAACTTGCTCCCCCACCCCCCATCTTGCTCTACTACTCTTACAGCTGGGCTTCCCAAAGAGTGGTGACAGTGACTCCCCCACTGTCCATTCACCACTAAACTGCAGTCCAGCTTCCCCCCCACCCCCACTCTTCTGAATTAACCCTTACCCCAGATTCCTGAGTGACCAGAGCACCGAATCCAGTCAAATCTTATCTCACCTGATTCTGCTAAGGTTCCTGGGCTCTGACGATTCCTCCCATTCCAAAACTTCTCCCCCACCTTCTCCCCCACCACCTCTATGACATCACTTTCTTCTGATTTTGCTCTTACATCTCTGGTCACTTCCAGCCAGTCTCCTTTAAGTATTATGTCTCCTCTGCCCATTTCTTAAAATGTAGTTGTTTTAAAGTTTCCATTCTCAACCCTTTTCACATCCTCCCTGGCCATGTCATCCACTCTCGTGGCTTAAAGCAGCCGTCCCATCTCTGGGGCATGCATAACCTGGCAACGTAAGAAACCTTTCCAGAGGGCACTCCAACATGAATACTTTCAAGAGAATCTGTTTCCAGATCCTCTGTTGCTATGTGTACTCCTTCCTAGAGTCAATCTGCCTGAGAATATGCCTGAGATCAAGCTGTCTTCCTTCACAAGCTCTTTCTCACTCATCCTAAATCTGAGAAGGTACATCTCTTCAGAGTTTACAGAAAAATCTCTGTATTTTTACAGAAAAATCCCAGCGACTTGAAAAACTACTGCCGGAGAAAACAGTCTGATGGTTGCCAGAGGGGAAGGCGAGGGGGACTGGCAAAATGGGTGAAGGGGAGTGTAGCGTGAGGGGCGAAAGGAGATACAGGCCTCCAGTTATGGAATGAATAAGTCACAGGCATGAAAGGCACAGCATAAGGAATATAACCAATGGTACTGTGATAGCCTTGTATGGGGACAGATGGCAGCTACACCTGTGGAGAGCATAGCGAACGGGTATAGACTAGTCAAATCACTCTGCTGTACACCTGAAAGCAATGTGATATTGTGTGTCAACTATATTTCAATAAAAAAAAATTGCCATAGACATTGCAACTACCTACAATGACTATAATACAGGCAATGACTATAATATGGGTAATAAATGCTCTTGCAAGTTAGAAGAGTTCCAACTCTGCTTTCAGTAAAATTGAAGAAAGACCAAATGGAGGTGTCAGCTTATTGATCATTTGATGATAGTTTTCGATGAGATATCCATATGTGAATTGGGTTCATACTTCAGAAGGGGTTTAAAGAACTGATTGGCATTGCTCTAACAACTTCTTCCACCCTCATCCACTTACTTATCGCAACAACGTTTCTCAGCATTAATATCAAAGCAATGAAAAATATTAAGGGAATTTATGCTGAGCCCTGTATTGTCCTAGCAATAAGGAATATTCATCCATGAATACATGAAGTAGTAGAAAAAAGTCTCAGGCCCACCAAACTCATTAAGAGATGCAACTCCGGTAATATTTTACTTTTATGTTTAATAACTGTGTATTTAAGCTATATTGTTATTTTAACCAATAATCAATTTTGTACCAAGAATAATTTTAATGATAGTTCAAGCAAGAATAAATTAATTAGCACTTAGAGCATTAGAGTCTTCTTTTAATAAACATTTTTAAATAAAATAAATGTATAATAAGGGGAGAACAAGAGGGTGGGGGAGTAGGAGACCCAAATTTTGTCTGGTCCTGGGAGTTCAGCTAGATAGTTATCAAACCATTCTGAACACCTGCAAACTCAACAGGAGATGGAAGAGAAGGGCAGCAATTCAAGGAACAGAAAATCAACCACTTTTTGGAAGGTAGGACATGCGGAGAAGTGAATGTGAGGTACAGGGAAAGAGACTGGGGGGAGGGGTCAGGTCCCAGCAGGTGGTAGAGCAGCAGATCACAAAATTGGAACTTTTAGAAGTGGCTCCACTGAGGGATGTTGCTCCCAGGTATCAGAGCAGGGAAGCCGGCTGCAGAGACAGAGCCAAGGAAGGGGCTCTCCACTCAGGATTACCTTAAACCATGATCCGAGGCACGGTCAGGCCACTGCTCTTCGGGCACGGACCCCATAAGCAGCAGAGTCAGGGAGACACCTTCCTTCCTGGGGAGGAGTAGCATCGTAGCACACTGCAGGAGTCAGGGGGCATTGGAGACTCCAAACAGGCCATGTGCCAGAGACAGAAATGCTCAGTCACAGACCAGGTGAGCTCAGACCATGGCCAGAGACCAGGGAGACAGGAGGGATTGACTGCTTTTCTCTGAGGGTGCACTGAGGAACAGGGCCCGATCTCTCCGCTCCTCCAGGCTGAAGATTGGGAGGCCGCCATTTTCATTCCCCTCCTCAAAAGCTCCTGAGAGCAAACCTGAGCAGACTATTTAACCCTGCCCCTGGCAAGGGTGGTGCAATTCCGCCTCCGGCAAAGACACTTGAGAATCACTGCAACAGGCCCCTCCTGCAGAAGATCAGCAAGAACATCCAGTAAAGACCAAGTTCACCAATCAATGAGAACTGCAAAACTTCAGAGCTTAGGGAAAGCAACACGTAGAATTCATGGCTTTTTCCTCATGATTCTTTAGTTCCTCAAAGTTAGATTTTTTAACTTTTATTTTTTTCTTATTCTATTTTTTAAAAATCCCCCTTTCCCATTTTACTCTATTTTAACTATTTTATCTTATCAATACCTTTTTAAAAATCTATTCAAATTTTCATTGTTATAGTCATATCCGATCTCTCCATTGTATTTAACTGTATTTTTTTGTATACATAGAAGTTTTCCTTTCTTTAAAATTTTGGGATACAGTTTCTCCTAACAGATGAAAATACACCCTAAATCTAGCATATAGCTTTGTTCTAGTCTCTAGCCTGATCACATTATCTCCCTTTTTTTTCTACCACCTTCTTATCTTATCAATTCCTTTTTAAAAATCTTTTTAAAATTTCCCTTTACAGTCGTATTCCATCCCATACAAACTTTCGTGTATATATATATATGTTTTTCTTTCTTTAAAAAATTGGGAGGCAGTTTTTTTTAACAGACCAAAATGAACTCAAAATCAAGTGTGTGGCTCTGTTGTATTCACCAGCCTAATCATCTCTATTAAAAGAAAGCTGGGGTGGCAATCCTTATATCAGATAAATTAGATTTTTAAGCCAAAGACTATAATGAGAGATGAGGAAAGACATGATATCATACTTAAATGGGCTGTCCAACAAGAAGATCTAACAATTTTAAATATTTATTCCCCTAATGTGGGAGCAGCCAATTATATAAACCAATTAATAACAAAGTCAAAGAAACACATCGACAATAATACAATAATAGTATGGGACTTTAACACCCTCCTCACTGAAATGGACAGATCATCTAAGCAAAAGATCGACAAGGAAATAAAGGCTTTAAATGAAACACTAGACTAAAAGGATGTCACAGATATATTCAGAACATTCTATCCCAAGGCAACAGAAGACACATTCTTCTCTAGTGCACATGGAACATTCTCCAGAATAGATCTCATCATGGGTCACAAATCAGGTCTCAACCGGTACCAAAAGATTGGGATCATTCCCTACATATTTTCAGACCAAAGTGCTTTGAACCTAGAACTCAACCACAAGAGGAAATTTGGAAACAACCCAAATACATGGAGACTAAAGAGCATCCTACTAAAGAATGAATAGGCCAATCAGGAAATTAAAGAAGAATTTTTAAAATTCATGGAAACAAATAAAAGTGAAAACACAACTGCTCAAAATCTTTGGGGCACAGCAAAGGTGGTCCTGAGAGGAAAGTAAATAGCAATACAAGTCTTTCTCAAGAAACAAGAAAGGTCTCAAATACACAACCTAAGCCTACACCTACAGGAGCTGGAGAAAGAACAACAAAGAAAGCCTAAACCCAGCAGGAGAAGAGAAATAATAAAGGTCAGAGCAGAATCCAATGAAATAGAAACCAAAAGAACAGTAGAATAAATCAATGAAATCAGGAGCTGATTCTTTGAAACAATTAATAGGAATGATAAACGCCTGACCAGACTTATCAAAAAGAATCCAAATTAATAAAATCATGAGTAAAAGAGGAGAGATCACAACCAACACCAAAGAAATACAAACAATTATAAAAGCATATTATAAGAAACCAAACCCCAGCAAATTTGACAATCTGGAAGAAATGGATGCATTCCTAGAGACATATAAACTACCAAAACTGAACCAGGAAAATAGAAAACCTGAACAGACCCATAACCAGTAAGGAGATTGAAGAAGTCATTAAAAGTCTCCCAACAAACAAGAGCCCAGGGCCAGATGGCTTCCCAGGGGAATTCTACCAAATGTTTAAAGAAGAATGAATGCCTATTCTCCTGAAACTGTTCCAAAAAATGGAAATGGAAGGAAAACTTCCAAACTCATTTGATGAGGCCAGCATCACCTTGATCCCAAAACCAAAGACCCCATCAAAAAGGAGAATTACAGACCAATATCCCTGATGAACACGGATGCAAAACTTCTCACCAAAATACTAGCCAATAGGATCCAACAGTACATTAAGAGGATTATTCACCACAACCAAGTTGTATTTATTCCTGGGCTGCAAGGTTGGTTCAACATCTGCAAATCAATCAATGTGATACAATACATTAGTAAAAGAGAGAACAAGAACCATATGATACTCTCAATACATGCTGAAAAAGCATTTGACAAAGGACAGCATCCTTTCTTGATCAAAATTCTTCACAGTTTAGGGACAGAGGATACATACCTTAATATCATCAAAGCCATCTATGAAAAACCCACAGCAAATATCATCCTCAATGGGGAAAAACTGAGAGCTTTCCCCTTAAGGTCAGGAACATAGAAGGGATGTCCACTATCACCACAGTTACTCAACAGAGTCCTAGAACTCCTGGCCTCAGCAATCAAACAACAAAAAGAAACAAAAGGCATCCGAATTGGCAAAGAAGAAGTCAAACTTTCATTCTTTGCAGATATGATACTTTATGTAGAAAACCCAAAAGACTCCATTCCAAAAAAGCTAGACCTCATACAGGAATTCAGTAAAGTGTCAGGACATAAAATCAATGCACAGAAACCAGTTGCATTTCTATACACCAACACAAGACAGAGGAAAGAGAAATTAAGGAGTCAATCCCATTTACAGTTGCACCCAAAACCATAATATAGGCAGGAATAAATCTAACCAAAGAGACAAATAATCTGTACTCAGAAAACTGTAAAGTAGTCATGAAAGAAATTGAGGAAGACATGGAAAAACGTTCCATGCTCATGGATTGGGAGAACAAATACTGTGAAAATGTCTGTGCTACCTAAAGTAATCTACACATTTAATGCAATCCCTATCAAAATACCATCAATTTTTTCAAAGAAATGAAAGAAACAATCCTAAAGTTTATATGGCTCCAGAAAAGACCCCGAATAGCCAGAAGAATGTTGAAAAAGAAAGCCAAAGTTGGCAGCATTTCAATTCCAGACTTCAAGCTCTATTACAAAGCTGTCTTCATCAAGACAGTATGGTACTGGCACAAAAACAGACACCTAGATCCCTGGAACAGAATAGAGAGTCCAGAAATAGACCCTCAACTCTATGGTCAACTAATTTTTGACAAAGCAGGAAAGACTGTCCAGTGGAAAAAAGACAGTCTCTTCAACAAATGGTGTTGGGAAAATTGGACAGCCACATGCAGAAGAATGAGCCTGGACCATTTCTTTACACCACACTCAAAAATAGACTCAAAATGGACGAAATACCTCAGTGTGAGACAGGAATCAATCAGAATCCTTGAGGAGAACACAGGCAGCAACCTCTTCAACCTCAGGCACAGCAACTTCTTCCTAGAAACATGGCCAAAGGCAGGGGAAGCAAGGGCAAAAGGGAACTATTGGGACTTCATCAAGATCAAAAGCTTTTGCACAGCAAAGGAAACAGTCCACAAAACCAAAAGACAACTGACAGAATGGGAGAAGGTATTTGCAAATGACATATCAGATAAAGGGCTAGTATCCAAAATCTATAAAGAACTTATCAAACTCAACACCCAGAGAACAAATAATCTAATCAAGGAATGGGCAGAAGATACGAACAGACATTTCTGCAAAGAAGACATCCAGATGGCCAACAGAGACATGAAACTGTGCTCAATATCAGGGAGATACAAATCAAAACCACAGTGAGGTACCACCTCACACCAGTCAGAATGGCTAAAGTTAACCAGTGAAGAAATGACAGATGTTGGCGAGGATGCAGAGGAGAACCCTACCACATTGTTGGTGGGAATGCAAGCTGGTCCAGCCACTCTGGAAAACAGTATGGGGGTTGCTCAAAAAGTTGGAAATAGAGCTACCCTATGCCCCAGCAATGACACTACTGGGTATTTACCCTATAGATACAAATGTAGTGATCCAAAGGGACATGTGTACCTGAATGTTTATAGCAGCAATGTCCACAATAGCCAAACTCTGGAAAGAACCTGGATGTCCATCAACAGATGATATGGATAAAGAATATGTGGCATAACAATGGAATACTATGCAGCCATCAAAAGAAATGAAATCTTGCCATTTGCGATGACGTGGATGGAACTAGAGGGTATTACACTTAGCGAAATAAGTCAATTGGAGAAAGACAACTATCATATGATCTCCCTGATATTAGGAAGTGGAGATGCAACGTGGGGGGAGTTGGGCAGTAGGAAAAGAATAAATGAAACAAGATGGGATTGGGAGGGAAACAAACCATAAGTGACTCTTAATCTCACAAAACAAACTGAGGGTTGCTGGGGTGAGGGGGTCCAGGAGAGGGGGGTGGGATTATGGTCATTGGGGAGGGTATGTGCTATGGTGAAGTGTGTAAACCTGGCGATTCACAGACCTGTACCCCGGGGATAAAAATACATTATATGTTTATAAAAAAATTTAAAAATTTAATTAAAAAAAGGAATATGTGGTATATATGTACAATGGAATGCTATGCAGTCAAAAAAAAACCCCAAATCTTGCCATTTGCAAAGATGTGGATGGAACTAGGGGATATTATGCTAAGTGAAATAAGTCAATCAGAGAAAGACAGTTATTATATGATCTCCCTGATATGAGGAATTTAAGAGGCAGGGCAGGGGGCTGTGGGGTTAATGGAGGGAAAAATGAAACAAGATGGGACCAGAGAGGGAGATAAACCATGAGAGACTCAGTCTCGGAAAACAAACTAAGGGTTGCTGGAGGGGCAGTGGGTGTGAGGTTTGGGGTGGCTGGGTGATGGACATTGGGGAGGATATGTGCTATGGTGAGCGCTGTGAATTGTGAAAGAATGATGATTCACAGACCTGTACCACTGAAACAAGTAATACATTACATGTTAATAAAAAAATAAAAAATAAAAACAAACATATAATAATATTTGTTCAGGCAAGTATAAAAGGAGATTCAAGAGAAATGTTTCAAGCATAAAAATTACTTTAGGATTATATTTCATGGAAAAGATGGAATGGAAATACAAGTTCAGGAGAAAAAAAAAGATGTCGAACTTTCGCTCAGGTAAAGAGGCATTTATTCAGACTTTTTCAAGTGGCTAATGAATATGTACAAATAATAAATTATGTTACACTTGAAACTCATATAATGTTGTGCATCCATTGCACCTCAATAAAAAATTATTTGAGTTAAGTTTCTCATCAACAAGAAATATTTAAAAATTGAGAGCTCGCCATCTACAAGCGCTGATCAAAAATTTCTTGTTGTCATTTCAAGCACTAAACCTGATACATAAAAACAAATGGATGATGGTAGGGAGCAGATCACACTGACACTAAATTTCTCCTGGGTGCATTAAAATGAGGAACATGACCATCTTTTTAATGTCAATATTTAAAATACATTAGAAACAACATCTTTTGCAAACTTAAAGAATTTTGTATGTCAGTTGAAAAATACATGAGGGTAAATATTGTACAATTTCACTTTTATGATGTTACAGAACAGGGAAAATTAATCATGAAAAAAATCAGAACAGTGTTTGGTGCTATAGATGGTGGTATAGACTGACTGTAAAAGGGTTCAAGAGAACTTTCTAGGGTGATAGCAATGTTCTATACCTTAACAGAGTTTGAGGTTAGAAAGGCAAAAGTGTTTGTCAAAAATCATCAAATGGTGTACTTAAGATGTCTAAATTTCATTACGGTAAATTTTATCTCAAGAGAAAAAGAAAAACTATAAACAAATATATGAACTCTAGTTCATGTTACGCATGCTGAAGAATTTAGGGGTGAAATGTATTAGTGTCAAGAATTTATTTGGAAATGTATAAAAAATAAGATTCACAAATGGACAGATAGAACTAAAACAAAATGTTTATAGTGGAATCTAGGTGGTGTGTATATGTTCTTCACTGCTCAATTTCAACTTTTCTGTTTGTTTGAAGATATTCACAACAGGGGCACCTGGGTGGCTCAGTGGGTTAAAGCCTCTGCCTTTGGCTCAGGTCATGATCTCAGGGTCCTGGGATCTAGCCCCGCATCAGGCTCTCTGCTCAGCAGGGAGCCTGTTTCCTCCTCTCTCTCTGCCTGCCTCTCTGCCTACTTGTGATCTCTGTCTGTCAAATAAATAAATAGAATCTTTAAAAAAAAAAAAAAGAAAGAAAATATTCACACAAACTATTGGGGAAAGTACACAAATAAAATTTTTTTTCATAATTCTTTAAGGCATATATGGGTAAAAATTTGAAGACCATTGGTTTCTGTCATCACCATTTGTTAATGAATCTTTAACCTAAACTTACAGCCCAAACCTCTCTGCAGAATCTCAGTCATCTTTCCATCTGTCTCCTGGAATGCTCCATCTGGATTTCCCATCAGTTCTAAAACTCAACAAATCCAAACATGAATTTATTGTCTTCCTGTGTCAGTTAGAAATACCATCAGCTACAAGTAACAGAATAGAACAAACAAAACAAGGGTGATTTCTCTTACATAACAAGAGATCTGGAGGTAGGTGGCTGCTGGTGTTGGTTCATCTCCTGGCTAACAGGTCTACTATTCCCTTGGCCTTCCCTCATAGTCACAAAG
Organism: Meles meles; assembly: GCF_922984935.1. Classification (NCBI taxonomy): domain Eukaryota; kingdom Metazoa; phylum Chordata; class Mammalia; order Carnivora; family Mustelidae; genus Meles; species Meles meles. Next base: position 117,012,873 of record NC_060066.1, read on the forward strand.
TGTTCTGTGTCTCCAGGCATCATGTCTGAGTTCAAGATAGGAACAGGGGGAAGGAAGCAATGCCAGTGACAACTGAACTTTTATCCACACAGCTTCAGATTTTCCAGAAGCCTCCCAGCAGACTTCCCCATAAATCTCATTAATCAGACTGTTGCCCTAGCTGCAAAGGAAACCAGGAGGCAAGTACTTAACTTCCTTATCCTCTAAATTCGATATAGGATTGGGTGTTGGGTGAACCTGCCTGCAGTATCTGTAACATTCTTCCCAGCCCACTCCACCTCCTATACTCCTCATCTGTGTTCACAGTCCCAGGACCTGACTAGTCACCCAAGTAAGGAGCCCCAGGAATTATCCTTAGCTCTCTTTCCCCTCTACTCCTCATATCCACTGTTCGGATCTTTTCCCAGTCTTTGAATCTCTCTTACATCTGAGCCTCCTTCCCATACCCGCTGCCACTGTCTTGGTTCATGTTCTCATTTCCTCCCTGAATTGCTCTAACAGTCTCTTAGTCTCAAGCCTTAACTTCAAACCATGCGGCCCCAGCTTGACCATTCTAAAAACAGACATCTAACCATCTTATCCCCTGCCTAGATCTTGTCTGTGGCTTTGCCTAACACCTAGTTTAAAGGCTAACTTCCTTAGTATGTTATGTAACGTGTCCTGCAGTTTCCTTAATAACATACTCCTGAAACTGCCTCGTCAGAGTGCCCCAGTCCTGTCAAGGATCAGCTCCCTTAAGACACAACTTCCTAGAGGGAGGAGCTGGGGAAGTCGACACTCAAAATCCAAACCTGTTGTGCTAGGCAGACAGCCATCTGTCTTTAATACATTTGTGCTAAAACTGTAGTATGAAAGAACAATAGATTTACATCTTATAATAAGGGATCTGTTCCCAGAGACTAGAGAACTAGAGAATATATCATCTCTAAATGTTATTTTGTCTTGGAGACATAAATTTAACAATATATTTAAAGGTTAATATCATTGTTGGTCATTCAGTTCAGAGACTTACTGAATGCCCACTATGTATTAGACACTATACTTTAGTTCTTTTCCTTTATAATAGAAGAGAGATGACAGATCTAGAACAGTGTTCGATGAAGCTATCTGCCACTTTCTGCATACCTAATGACTTCCATCTTATTCTCTATCGCACTATTTAAGACTTATTCTTATCACCAGCATCAGCACTTTCATGTTTCTGTCTTGTACTCATTTTCATAAATAAAATTCATTAGATATTCAAACAAATGTCTAAAAGCACAGATGGAGGCAAAGATGGCAACATGGTAAAAACTGGTTGATTTTTTTTTAAGATTTTATTTATTTATTTGGCAGAGAGAGAGAACACAAGCAGAGGGAGCGGCAGGCAGAGGGAGAAGCAGGCTCCCCACTAAGCAGGGAGCCCAATGTGGGGCCTGATCCCCCGAGTGGAAGACACACACTTAACCAATTGAGCCATCCCATCCAGGCACCCCAAAACTCACTGATTAATAGAATGCCATGTGATAATAGTTAAGCTTTCTAGAGCACTTATTCTGTGCCAGGCACCCTTCAAGGCACTCTACAAATAGGAACTCCTTGATCTTCACAACTCTATGAAGTAGGTACCATGATCTCCACGTGGCAGATGAGGAAACTGTGGCCCAAGGGTAGTTTGCACCTTTGTGGGATGAAAGCTATGCTCAACACCTCCCAGACTCACCTCCTGTCTGCTTCACATGAGTTAGCTACATTTCTCCTAGTTCTAGGTGGCGGTCTGTGGTCTCTCCAGTGCTATGCTTCTGCACATGCTGTCCCTTCTGTCCCGACTGCTTATCCTCTGTGCTCATTCTTGGAGACCAAGTGAGGCCCACGCTTCTCAGTGACGTCTCCTCTGTCTGGTGAGGTGCGGTCAGGCTGTGGTGGCCAGCACCTTGCCCGGCGTCCTCATCCTGCTCTATATACGTGCTTACAGCTCTCTCTCTCTCCCACCAGAGATGATGCTGCCAGGCCTGGCTGTCTCCTCATGCTGGAGTCCCTGGGGTTTGCTACTATGCCCGGCCTGGAATCAGCACTTAAAGGCTTGCTGAAGTGATGCATAGCATCCCTGGATTCTACACTCTGTTGTCGCCCCCACGCCGTCTGGCACCACATATTGCAGACACTTAGTCAATGGGGAGCGGGAGCCTGGTTTCCCAGCCAGCAGCCTAACTTAATGAAACAGAGCAAAACAAAACCCGCCCCCTTTTCTCCCATCTCCACATCACAACAATCCCCGAGGATCTGAACTCCTTTCCAAGCCCTCGCATCTGTCGAATGCAGAGGGACCCGCGGGAGTCCGGGGCTAGGCGGAGCAGGGTGGGGAGCAGCCGTCAGGGCGCAGAGCAGCCTCATCCCACGCCTTCTGCCAGTTCTTGCCTATTAAGGTAAGATTTCTCGGAGGAGACCCCAGAAGGGACCCCGCGGCCTGTGAGCTCGCCCGGAGCCAGGGGAGCACAGACCCCGGCCGGGCGCCCCGCGACGGGTACTGCCAGCTTCAGGGAAGCACCGGATCCTACTTTGCTCTTCTACCCGAGGCCACCTTCCTAGGTTTCCATAGCCACTGGGGCCATGTCCTCATTCTCCACCGCCACCGCAGGCCTCAAATGAGTCTCTGCACAGGGCGCCGATTAAATGGGTCTCGGGTCCCCAGCGGACGCTCCTTCCCGGCAGATGCCCGCAGAAGCACCGAGGGCGCTGCGCCCGGGGGGCCGGGCATCGGCAGAACGCACCCGGCGTTACCGGGGTAGAGCCGGGGACGCGTCCTTCCGGCAGCCAGATCTCCGCCCTCTCTGCGCCCCCACCCCACGCCAGACTCTCGGGGTCCTCCCAGGCCGGCTCCCGCCCAGCGCCCGGCTCGGGCCCCGCCCCTCCGCCCCGCCCCCCGAAGGCCCCGCCCAGGCCCCTCGCGCTCCGCCCCCTCCCCGCCGGCTCCCGCCGCTCCCGGCGCTCCGAGCGCGGGCCTGGGGACATAGGATCCCGCCGCCGGGGCCGCAGCATGGGGCGCTTCCGCGGGGGTCTGCGGTGCATCAAGTACCTGCTGCTGGGCTTCAACCTGCTCTTCTGGGTGAGACCCGGAGCTGGGCAGGCCCGGCAGGGGAGGGGCCGGGCGGGGGCGCGGGACCGGGGTCCCCGGGGAGCTGGCCGCTGCGGCGTCCGAGCCGGGCTCCAGAAGGCTGGGTGTTCAGAAGGGCTGAGGTGAGGAAGAGGCAGACAAAGAGGGAGGGGAGGAATAGCGGGAGGGATGGAGGGAGAGAGAGCAGAGGGAGGGAGAGATTGAGCAACAAGAAACGGTGAGAAGCGGGTTGGGGGGGGTGGGGGACACCTTGTGGCTCTTCCCTTTGAGGAAGCTCTGCCTCAGCTGGTGACTCCAGGTGCGGGGACACCAGCCCCTCCTCACCTCACCTCCTGAGGAGTCGGCTCCCCACCTGGCCTCCGGGGCACTCACCCCTTGTCTCTCTGCCCCTCCGCTGCAACCAGGGCCTGGCCAGGGCGCTGGGAGAGAAACCCCTGTGCCGGTGCGGGGGCTGCCAGGGGTGGTGCCCCAAAGCGCGTGTGTGGAGACACCACCTGGCGGTGATGGTTTTGTTTAAGGAAATTGGGGGTAGGAGTGGAAATGGTGGGAGGGGGGCAGCTGTCGTGCTTATTCTGGGTGTTAGAGGAGGGTACCTGGCTGCGAGGAGGTGGTGATACTCTTCCCTGAAGCGAACGGACAGAAGAGAGGGGCTTCCAAAGGGCAACAGCATCTCCCAACAGCCCCTAGCCCACAGCCTCTGCTAAATACCACAGATGATCTCATTCAATTTAGCACTGAACCAACATTCCCCGGATTAGTGGTTCACAGAGAGATAGGGGCCATGCCCCTTGTCTCCCATATTATTGGGACAAGGTTAGGGCCAGACCATCCCTAGATTCCCTGGTTACCCTGTCTCAGGCTCTGGAGGACTGCAAAAATTATCTTGTCTGCACATTCCTCTTGGGCTTTCTGAAGAAACTGTCAGTCAGTTAGACCCTGAGGGAAAATATAAATATTGTTTTGGGTTCTTAACGCTGGTGGGGAACAGCATCGGCCTGGGTGCTCAGTAGCAACTAGGAGAGGGGAGGGTGGTGATTGTCCTATCTGCTCCAGGGAGTTTGTCTTCCCACGACTGCAACTAATTAATTATTGAACGATGGGCTCTGCTTGTGTCTGCCAACCCATTAGCCCAGATGCCTGGGTGACTCCAGCAACTCTAACCTCTCATAAGATACCTTGCCATGTTCTGCATCCTTCAGCAGGGGAAGGTATGAAGGAGGCACCCCAAAGACGGCCCCTGAATTTTAAAAACACACATGGTTTTAGTACACCGGGCATTTACACTCAGCATACTACAGGGAGGGACATTTCTAAAGGTCCTTTCTGTTGGCTTAATTTAAAAAGCTGTTAATTATAGATGTCATGCTTCGGTGACACCCTTCGCTCTCACTGCTTACAAATTCAAAACAAGTTTTCTCTCAGCCTCAGAAGGACTTCTCAGGCTGGGCTCAGTGCTTATTTAGTGCCTGGTGCTGTGCCAGCCTTTCCAGGGATCGTAGGAAGCATTTATTGAACGTTTTCAGTGTGTCAGGGACAGTGCTAACTAAGCACACTGCATTCATTATTATACTCAATCCTGACGGCGATGCTCATGTATATAATATTGTTATCACCATTTTTACACATGAGGAAACAGAGGCGCACACGTAGATTGACTTGCCCAAGGTCACATAGCTAGTGTGAGGCAGAAGTGGGACTCGGACTCAGCCTCTGTGGTCCTAAGCACTGTGGCACATTACACTCCTAAGCGGTGGTTCTCAGAGGGTGGTTCCTGGGCTAGCAGCATCAGCATCTCCTGGGAACTTGTCGGAAATGTACATTCACTGCTCCATCTAGGCCAGCAGAAGCAGGAACTCTGGGGGAGGGACCCAGTAGTCTATGTTTGCAAGCCTTCTAGATAATCCTGGTGCTTTCTTAAGCTTGAGAACCAATGTTAAACAATTATTAAATAAATATTATAAAGATAATTTATAATATATAAATATAAATCAGTATATATAATTTTTAAATATAAAATGCTGTTCCCTAAGCTGCCAATGTTGCTAAGGAAACAAGTCCAATGTGTATAGAACAAAAAGTTAAGAAGTATATAATCAAGTGACAAATGTCACAGTTCTGGCCATACATAGTAAAGAAGGTAAGCAGGAACAAAGCAATGTTTGAACATTTGCCATGTGTTAGCCACTGGGGTTAGACATGACCTTTTATATATAGGATCTAATTAAGGAGTTCAGAGAAAGGTGGGTGCCTGGGTATCTCGTCAGGTGTCTGACTCTTGATTTTTGGACTCAGGTCATGATCTCAGAGTGGTGAGATTGAGCCCCACATTGGGCTCAGCGCTCAGGGAGGCATCTGCCTGAGATTCTCTCTCCCTCTCTCTCTGGCCCTCCCCCTTGCTCTCTCTCTCTCTCTTTCTCTCGCTGAAATAAATCTTAAAAAAAAAAAAAAAAACAAAAAACAGAGAAAGGATTGCAGCAACAGTGAGGAGTCAGGACAGTTGTCCTGAAAAATAAGGTGTTTAAGCTGGACCTCAGAGGACTGGTAGAATGAAGGTGGGCAAGGCAAGGGGGGTGACATGCCACCTACCAGCAGAGGAACAGCACAAGGCTGAGTGTGACTACCATCTGACAAAGGGGTCAGGCTCGAGGGCAGAGATCCCAAGCAGGGTGTGTTTGAGTAAGTTATTCTTCTAGGTGTGTGTTTGCTCATCTATACAATTAGGGTAATAGGGTTTCAGGACGATCAAAACAAAATGGTGTGAAGTGCCCGACCTCATTTTCTTATGAACCTAGTACATAGTAAGTGCTCAAAAAACATTATTTATTTGTGCCTGTTATTATGTTATTAGTGCCTGCACATAGCATCCAGTAAAAGTTAACTCTCTTTCCTGAGTCTCTTAATTTGGGGTAATAGCATCTATGTTCGCCAAATGACTTGGAGCTTGTCTTTGTTGTAGGGTGACTACACATGATCCTCTCAATTTGTACTTGTGAATTTTTTCCATTCGAACTAGGAATGCTTTGAGAGCAGGCTTTTTTTTTTTTTTCCTTTTTTCTTTTTTTCCTCTTATGTTCACAATTATATCTCCAGGGCCTAGAACAGAGCCCGGCACACAGAAAGCATTCAGTAAATATCTGTAGAATGAATGAATGAATCTGCAGCTTAGAGCACTTGGTACCAACAGCCTTCCCAACTTGCACTGATAATCAATAATCTGAAAGACTGATCTACCTCTTCCTGCACATTACCTGTTGATCTGTCCTTCGTTTGCACAGACTGAACCCAGGAGGGGGGTATGGGGCCTCCCTCTCTCCCAACTCCATGGGAGGGTGGGGCCGAGGGTGTCTGAACAGTGCAGTTATGGAGGCTTTCCCGAGTCTTAGAGACATGCACCACCATAGGGAAAGGGCCAACTGAAACCGGTACATCATCATTTAGGGGAAAGTGATTATTGGGGATAAATTATCTAGATATCTGCCTTCACTGAAACTGAGGGAACCTGATTCCAGGAAAAGCCCCACCCTAGTTTCTGAAGTTGTTTTTCCTGGTTGGAGGGGTTTGTGGCAAGTTTGTGGAAGGGCAGAGGGTGGGGGCTGGTTTTCCTCGAAGACTCAGCTTTAGCTGTGACTTCACGTGTCTTATTCATGCACCCCTTGGCATGCTTGGGTGCCTGCCCTTCTGAGCTATAAGGTCCCCCTCTTTGATCGCACTCTTTTCCTATCAGGAATTCACCAGAAGGCAGGCAAGGAGGTGGGGGGGGGGGTGTTCTGTGATCTGCAGTTTGTCCCCTTGGGTGACCACACTCTTTCCTATCAGGAATTCACCAGAAGGCAGGCAAGGTGGTGGGGGGGGGGGGGGTGTGTTCTGTGATCTGCAATATGACAAATCGATTTGCAGGCTCCTCTGGCAGCTTGGTTTAAGTAAGTTTCCCTAGGCTGTGCTCCTGATTTTATAAACATTCAGCTAGATCCTGCCAGAGCCGGCACAGCTCTGCCGGCCCAGGGCCTCCAACTGTATTCACCACTACATTTTTAAAAACAAAAGTAGAGCCTGGTCATGAACCCCACTAAATTCATTTCTGTTATCATGGTTGATGTCTAACATGGAACCCCTCCCACCATCTGTCATGTCTAAATTCGGACACTATAATCAGATAGCACGGCATAGGCCCGTGCCTCTCACTGTAATCACCTTTATTTTTTTTTTCCTCTGTTGCATAGCAATATAAATAAAACACTACAGTCCACCAAGCCACATATGTTGGTTTCAAGAAAAACTTGGGCGCTGTTTATTCCTTGCTTTATTGTTGTACGCTCAGCGTTTTCCTATCATTGTGATGTACTGAGCAGCTTGGTGTTAGCGACCGACAGGAAGCAGGACTGTTCACATGCCATATATGGCTTGTCTGAACTTGCTTTCCTTTCCTTCTCACCAGCATTCATGCAGCTCTGGGGGTTTGGTCAATGACGCCTAACGGGTGCTGTTAGGAATGATCGTGTCCCGCCAGCTGGGGAGTGAAAGATGTTTGATGCTACTGGGTCCCAGGTTGCCTCCTCCTCTTCCTCAAACTTGTTTCAAACAGTAATTTCAGAGCTAACACCCCTGTCAGGAATACTGGTTTAAACAAAAAAGTTCCTGAAGAAAGTATTCTTTGGGGTCCACCCACAAGCTAGACTACCCCAGAAGGCAGATAGGAATTTCCTTTGTCTTCTTGTAGGATAGTCTTCGTTTCTGATTTCTGTAAAGGTGGGAAGACAGCAGGAGAGGCCATCCTCCTCTGACGTGGACAAGAAAGGCCTGGTGTGGCTGGAAGGGACAAAGTGTCTATGATAGGGGCCAGTGTGCAAAGGCTAGAGGGAGAGTGCCAGCAGTCCGCAGACCTCGGACAGGTCCAGGCAGGATGGCCATTCAAAGCCAGGGACTCAAAGCCAGGAAGGTGAATGCTGGCATCACACTGCCTGGGTTGACTCTTGCCTGTATTATTTACTAACTAGGGGACCTTGGGCACACTGTTTAGCCTACTCGAGCCTCAGTTTCTCATCTGGAAAATGGACATAATTAAGTACCAATATCAACCTGTGATTTTTTTAGTGCAGATAAAATGGGTTAATACCTGTCAAGTAGTAAGTAATATGGTCCGCGTGCATAGTTAATACTCAGTAATGTAAGATATTAGTAGTAGTTATATTTAAGCACTGGAAACACAAATAGAAACCAGAATCCAAGAGGTTCATAAAAGTAAAAAGAAATAGCAAATAAGCGTCCTAGGTCCAACCAACCAAGAAAAAGAGCAAGAGTTCCATAGATTCTTAAGAACATGGAATGTAAAGGAGAGATTTCCTTCTCTGCAGGCACTTGGGAAACATATACTGATGACCTAGTGTGTGCCCAGCACCCTGCCAAGTGTCTGGGCATTCAAAAATGATGAAGATGCAGTCCTTGACTTTGAGACACTCAGGCGTCTATTTACTCCTCCATTTTGCCTTTGACTGTAGTTTATTTCCTCTCTAGTGTCTTTGTTTCCTGAAGCAGTGGCTGTCTCTTGCTGGGATCCTCCTCCTTTCAGCCCTCAGCACCTAGCAGAGGTCAGCAGTCACTGGCAAAGCTCCAGCTCACAGGATTGCGGGCATCGATGCCCACACAGGCACTGCTCTTTGTTCCCTACCCTGACCCTCTGCTACCAAAGGGAAGCCTTGGAAGGCACAGGAAAACCTTGGGGATTGGTACCGTCTAATTTCAGTATGTACGCAAATCATCTGAGGATCTTGTCCAAATATATATTCTGTCCTACTGGTCTTTTTATTTTTTTAAGACTTATATATTTATTTATTTATTTCAGAGAAAGAGAGAGAGAGTGAGAAAGACATGCACATATGTGCATGAACATGCAAGTGGGGGAGAAGCAGAGGGAAAGGCAGATAGAGAATCCAAGCAGACTCTCTGCTAAGTGCAGGCACTGAGCTCAGTCCGAGAACCCTGACATCATGACCTGAGCTGAAATTAAGACCCTAAGGTCATGACCTGAGCTGAAATCAAGAGCCCGACACTTAACTGACTGAGCCACCCAGACATCCCAGTAGGTCGGGATCTCTAACAAGCCTCCAGGTGATGCTAATGCTGCTGGTCTAAGGAATACACTCTGAAAACCAGTGGTAAAGACCTACTGGTGGCTCACATTTCTGAATGGGGCAGAGAGGACCCTTCATCTTGGCTTCCTTATGGCACTTCTCTCTCTCTCTCTCTCTCTCTCTTTTGAATTAACACATAATGTATTATTTGCTTCAGGGATACAAGTCTGTGAAATATCAGTCCTACACAATTCACAGCACTCACCATAGCACATACCCTCCCCAATGTCCATCACCCAGCCACCCTATCCCTCCCCCACGGCCCAGCAGCCCTCAGTTTTTCCCTGAGATTAAGAGTCTCTTATGGTTTGTCTCCCTCCCTGGTCCCATCTTGCTTCATCTTTTCCCTCCATTCCCCCCACGATCCTCCACCCTGCCTCTTAAATTCCTCATATCAGAGAGATCATATGCTAATTGTCTTTCTCTGATTGATATATTTCGCTTAACATAATACCCTCTAGTTCCATCCACGTCATTGCAAACGGCAAGATTTGGGGGGGGGGGGTTGATGGCTGCATATTATTCATATATATACACACCACCTTTTCTTTATCCATATCATCTGTTGATGGACATCTAGGTTCTTTCCATAGTTTGGCTATTGTGGACATTGTTGTTATAAACATTCGGGTGCGGGTATCCCTTTGGATCACAGCTTGAAGTCTGGAATTGAAATGCTGCTAACTTTGGTTTTCTTTTTCAGCATTCCTCTGGCTATTTGGGGTCTTTTCTGGAGCCATATAAACTTTAGGATTGTATCTTCCATTTCTTTGAAAAAATTAATGGTATTTTGATAGCGAGTGCATTAAGTGTGTAGATTGCTTTAGGTAGCACATTTTCACAGTATTTGTTCTTCCAATCCATGAGCATGGAATGTTTTTCCATTTCTTTGTGTCTTCCTCAATTTCTTTCATGACTACTTTGCAGTTTTCTGAGTACAGATTCTTTACCTCTTTGGTTAGATTTATTCCTGCCTATCTTATGGTTTGGGGTGCAATTGTAAATGGGATCAACTCCTTAATTTCCCTTTCCTCTGTCTTCTTGTTGTTGTATAGAAATGCAACAGGTTTCTGTGCATTGATTTATATCCTGACACTTTACTGAATTCCTGTATGAGTTCTAGCTTTCTTGGAGTGGAGTCTTTTGGGTTTTCTACATAAAGTATCATATCATCTGCAAAGAATGAGAGTTTGACTTCTTCTTTGCCAATTCGGATGCCTTTTATTTCTTTTTGTTGTTTGATTGCTGAGGCCAGGAGTTCTAGGACTTATGTTGAGTAGCAGTGGTGATAGTGGACAGTCCTGCTATGTTCCTGACCTTAGGGAAAAGCTCTCAGTTTTTCCCCATTGAGAATGATATTCAGTGTGGGTTTTTCATAGATGGCTTCTATGACATCCAGGTATGTACCCTCTATCCCTACTCTGTAAAGAGTTTTGATCAAAAAAGGATGCTGTAGAGGTGCCCGGGTGGTTCAGTGGGTTAAAGCCTTTGCCTTCGGCTCAGGTCATGATCCTATGGTCCTGGGATTGAGCCCCACATTGGGCTCTCTGCTCAGCAGGGAGCCTGCTTCCTCCTCTCTCTCTGCCTGCCTCTCTGCCTACTTGTGATCTCTGTCTGTCAAATAAATAAATAAAATCCTTTAAAAATAAAAAAATTTTAAAAAGAAAGGATGCTATACTTTGTCAAATGCTTTTTTAGCATCTATTGAGAGTATCATATGGTTCTTGTTCTCTCTTTTACTAATGTATTGTATCACATTGATTGATTTGCAGATGTAGACCAACCTTGCAGCCCAGGAATAAATACAACTTGATTGCGGTGAATAATCCTCTTAATGTACTGTTGGATCCTATTAGCTAGTATTTTGGTGAGAAGTTTTGCATTCGTGTTCATCAGGGATATTGGTCTGTAATTCTCCTTTTTGATGGGGTCTTTGGTTTTGGGATCAAGGTGATGCTGGCCTCATCAAATGAGTTTGGAAGTTTTCCTTCCATTTCCATTTTTTGGAACAGTTTCGGGAGAATAGGTACTAATTCTTCTTTAAACATTTGGTAGAATTCCCCTGGGAAGCCATCTGGCCCTGGGCTCTTGTTTGTTGGGAGACTTTTGATGACTTCTTCAATCTCCTTACTGGTTATGGGTCTGTTCAGGTTTTCTATTTTCCTGGTTCAGTTTTGGTAGTTTATATGTCTCTAGGAATGCATCCATTTCTTCCAGATTGTCAAATTTGCTGGGGTTTGGTTTCTTATAATATGCTCTTATAATTGTTTGTATTTCTTTGTTGTTGGTTGTGATCTCTCCTCTTTCATTCATGATTTTTTAAAAAGATTTTATTTATTTATTTGATAGAGGTCACAAGTAGGCAGAGAGGGAGGCAGAGAGAGGGGGAAAGCAGGCTCCCACTGAGCAGAGAGCCTGATGCAGGGCTCAATCCCAGGACCCTGGGATTACAACTTGAGCCGAAGGCAGAGGCTTTAACCCACTGAGCCACCCAGGCACCCCTCATCATGATGGACTGATGGACATCATGAAAGGACTAATTTGGGTCCTTTATCTTTTCTTTTTGATAAGTCTGGTCAGGGGTTTATCATTCCTATTAATTGTTTCAAAGAACTAGTTCCTAGTTTCGTTGATCTGTTCTGTTCTCTGGTTTCTATTTCATTGATTTCTGCTCTGATCTTTATTATTTCTCTTCTGCTGGATTTAGGCTTTCTTTGCTGTTCTTTCTCCAACTCCTTTAGGTGTAGGATTATGTTGTATATTTGAGACCTTTCTTGTTTCCTTTTTTTTTTTTTTAAAGATTTTATTTATTTATTTGACAGAGAGAGATCACAAGTAGACAGAGAGGCAGGCAGAGAGAGAGAGAGGGAAGCAGGCTCCCTGCTGAGCAGAGAGCCCGATGCGGGACTCGATCCCAGGACCCTGATATCATGACCTGAGCCGAAAGCAGTGGCTTAACCCACTGAGCCACCCAGGTGCCCCTCTTGTTTCTTGAGAAAGGCTTGTATCGCTATTTACTTTCCTCTCAGGACCACCTTTGCTGTGTCCCAAAGATTTTGAGCAGTTGTGTTTTCATTATCATTTGTTTCCATGAATTTTTTCAATTCTTTAATTTCCTGATCGACCCATTCATTCTTTAGTAGGATGCTCTTTAGTCTCCATGTATTTAGGTTCTTTCCAACTTTCCTGTAGTTTCAAAGCACTTTGGTCTGAAAATATGCAGGGAATGATCCCAATCTTTTGATACTGGTTGAGACCTGATTTGTGACCCATGATGTGATCTATTCTGGAGAATGTTCCATGTGCACTAGAGAAGAATGTGATTCTGTTGCTTTGGGATGGAATGTTCTGAATATATCTGTGATGTCCATCTGGTCCAGTGTTTCAGTTAAAGACTTTATTTCCTTATTGATCTTTTGCTTTGATGATCTGTCCACTTCAGTGAGGAGGGTGTTAAAGTCCCGTACTATTATTGTATTATTGTCGATGTGTTTCTTTGATTTTGTTATTAATTGGTTTATATTATTGACTGCTCCCATGTTATGGGCATAGATACTTAAAATTGTTAGATCTTCTTGTTGGACAGACCCTTAAAGTATGATATAGTGTCCTTCCTCATCTCTTATTATAGTCTTTGGCTTAAAATCTAATTTATCTTATATAAGGATTGCCACCCCGGCTTACTTTTAATGTCCATTAGCATGGTAAATTGTTTTCCACCCCCTCACTTTAAATGTGGAGGTGTCTTTGGATCTAAAATGAGTCTTTTGCAGACAGTAGATCAATGGGTTTTGTTTTTTTATCCATTCTGATACCTTGTGTCTTTTGGTTGGGGCATTTTTCCCATTTACATTCAGGGTAACTATTAAAAGATAAGACTTTAGTGCTATTGTATTGCCTGTGACTGTTACTGTATATTGTCCCTGTTCCTTTCTGGTCTGTTACTTTTAGGCTCTCTCTTTGCTTAGAGGACCACTTTCAGTATTTCTTATAGGGCTGGTTTGGTGTTTGCAAATTCTTTTAGTTTTTGTTTGTCCTGGAAGCTTTTTATCTCACCTTCTATTTTCAATGATAGCCTAGCTGGATATAGTATTCTTGGCTGCATATTTTTCTCATTTAGTGCTCTGAATATATCATGCCAGTCCTTTCTGGCCTGTCAGGTCTCTGTGGATAGGTCTGCTGTCTTATGGCACTTCTCTTAATTCCAGTTACAATTTAGCCATTATTGTTTCAAGACTTTTTTTTTTTTTTTCATATAAAGACTTGATGGTTTCTAGAATTACCAGGTAGTCATGTTTTCATTGTCCATTGTATTTTACTGTGTAATTTTAGAACATCCATGCAGTGTGTTTGGACCTCCAACTGTGTGGCAAAAGAGAACATAACCTCTGTCTCCTACCTTAGTATTGACAATTAATATCACAACAGGGATGTTCTCCTGAAGTAAATGTTACTGCACTGACTACTGAGACATGTCATGGTTGCTAAGGAATCAGGAGGAGGAATGGAGGAAGAAGCAAGTAAAATGAGAATATCTGGCCACCTGGGTGGCTCAGTTGGTTAAGCAACTGTCTTCGACTCAGGTCATGATCCTGGAGTCCCAGGATCAAGTCCCGCATTGGGTTCCCAGCTCTTCGGGGAGTCTGCTTCTCCCTCTGACCTTCTCTGGTCTCATGTTCTCTCTCTCTCTCTCTTAAATAAGTAAATGAAAAAAAAAAATTTTTAATGAGACTATCAGATTGGCTGGGATCACACCTTACAGTTGAGTAAGGGTTACCCCGGCCCACCTTTTAATCTTTTTTGGGTTTAATTGGGAACAAAAATAATAATGCTAATTAACATTTGTGTGATGTTTTAGTTTACAAAATGCTTCCACATGCATATCCCATTTGATCATGGATTACAGCAATCTCATGAACTAATGTAATTATCCCCATTTTAGAGGCATTGATGCTGAAAGTCAGGCCCTCCTGGTATATGAGAGAAACAGGAGAGTTAGGTTTAAACCACTACTGATCAGTTTAAGGCAGAGGAAAAGCAAGATGGGAATTGAGAAAGGGTATGTATCAAGAGATTTTTTTAACTCAATTTCAGTAGCAAAATCTTGAGGAAGAGCAGTGTGATGTAAATGCAAGCTCTGTGCTGCTGCTTTCCTGATCACATTTTGTACCCTGGCTCCTTTAATCCTCACATTGACCCCCTGAAATAGCAGCTCTTGTCATCCCCCAGTTTACACAGGAGGAAGCTGAGGTACAGAGAATTTCAGAGATTTCCCAGGCACTCAGAGACAGCAGCAGGGCTGGGGTTCTGTGTGTGGCCCCAGAGTCTATGCTGTCCACTCCTCCAATCTGCAGAGGAACGGGAGACAAGGTTGAAGCTATGACGAGCACGTGAATTCCAATATGGCAGCTAGGCTACTAACCACATGTGGCTATTCGAATTTAAATTCATTAATACTAAAAGAGATTTCATATTTGGCTCCTAAGTCACAGTAGTCACATGTCACATGCTTGGGAACCATAAGTGGCAAGTGGCTATAACATTGGACAGCACAGATGGTGGACGTTACATGTACATCGCTGAAGAAAGTTCTGTTGGATAGCTCTAGCCTAGATATAGTTATTCTTTCTCTCTAAATCATTTTTCCATTTCTCTCTTATTGGGTCTTATAAAACTAAAACTAAAGAGAGAGAGGGAGCATAGCTTCTAGAATGGGGCATTGACATACTGAGTATGGATCATTTAGAAAACTCAGGGGATTCTAACTGTCCTGGAAAGAGCATAGAGCTAACATAAAAATGAGTAGAGAAAGGCAGCCAAGGGCTTTGTTATTGGTACTATGGGAGTAGTGTTTCCTACCTTGGGTCAGATTCAGTTTTCGGTCTGACTGTAACGTTAGCAAGTCTACCACTAGAGTAAAATTAAGTGCTGGGCACTCCCCATTCTCAATGTGAAACTCGAACTCGTTTAACCTCTTAGGAAGGCACTATTATTACCTTCACTTTGCAAAGGAAGAAGCTGAGGGTTTGGGCAATCAAGTGTCTTGCCCAAGATCACAGACAGAACCCGATTCAAATCTAGGACGCCTAGAAAAAACCACCCCCCCCCCCCCCCATCTGCTGCAGCCTCTTGACGTCACGACACCACAGTGTTATTATCCTGCCTCAAGGCACTGCTACACAGTCTGGATACTCAGAAGAACTAAAAGCTTCTAGAAGAGCAGTCAGCAGTATCCCAAAGTGCATGCTTTGCTGTCCTCCCCATCATAATGGTGATTGGGAAAGAGTCAGCTTATAAACCGGGGCAAGGGAATAGGGCAGGGCCTGGTGCCTTGCAAGTTGCTGGCACTTGGCCAGGAAGCCCACTTGCTCGCCGTGCACATGCTCAAGTAGGCCCGGTCCCCTGCAAATGACCCAGTGCTGCTGGCCTCCAGGACACAAATGGCTTCTGGCAAGACTGCTGTGAAGTGAAAGCTCTCTGGAACATGAAGCTGGACTTCCGTGATTTCTCCGGGATTACATCCAAGCTAACTTTTTAATAAACCAAAGCTCTTAGGCTTGTTCCAGGCTAACCTGAGTTCTACCTGAAATGTTTTTTCCTGCCGTTGTCTCCCGGTAACGGCTCAAACCGGGTGTGGATCATTTCCATCAATTGACATGTAAGAATCCTATTTATCTCAAGAGTGGTTCTCAGACTACTTTGAACAATATTAGGCAGTAAAACAAATGTTGTTAAACACCCAGTCCTTGCTCATAGGAAGCTCAATACAGATGAGACCTCACAGTAGGCATTGTAGACCTTGGAGCTGAGTGTTTACTCAGAGGGCAACCCTGAGATAAGCGCCAGCCGGTGTTGCCAGGAGGAAGTCGGGGGATATCATCAAGGCCATTGCCGTCCTGGAAATCATCCGCTAGGTGAAGCAAGTCAGACCTTGGATTTTACTCACTTCGGTGACTGAGTGGATTGGATCTTAGTTCTGTATGTATTTGATCTTCACTTCACCAGGGCATCTGCTCACTGCAGTAATGAGCCAGCAGTCTGATACTTGTGTGGGTGTCCAAGACTATCCCACCATCCTCTTTCTCCTAGTTCTTGCTGATATTTCCTTTCTCCTCCTTTGCCCCGTATTTCTTTAGAGAAAAAGCCTTGTGTAGAACCACTGAATAAACTCAACACATTTCCCACCAGCTGTCTTGGATCTGCTTTGTCACGACAGCAAACTTTCCCCCAGCCCAGGTTAGTTTCCTTCCCCTGATCCCGGAATGCCACCAACCCTTCCACACTGCCTCGGAGCTGTCTCCCAGTTGATCCACACAAGTCAACTCCCGAATGATCTAAACAAACAGAAGAAGGTATGTTCGGCCCAAATACATAGCCCCGCATTCCCTCCAGAGATGAATAGCTCACTCCTGATCCGGTCACGGCTGTGACTGTGGATCAGAGTGACTGTGGGGCAGAGAATTCAACACTGATAGGTTTTAAAATATATCCTTACCTGGAAGAAGTCTTTCGGGAATTTCTTAGCATGAGCTGGTTCTCATGGATTCATTATTAAGAAAAACAACAGGGAAAATCAGAAACCCTGCTCTCTAACCGGCACATTTCCAAGCTAACTGCTACCTCAACACATGCTGTCACACTGCTCTCCCGTCCCACCTCACCTGCTCCTGAGGTCAAGGTGAAGGCAGCAGGCTTCCTCGGAGGTAGTTGTGCATGGATGTCCCAGGACATTAGGGTCTTGTGTTTCTTCTGACTGAATCCTTGATTTTGAGAAAGGGCCCTCTCACTCCTTGGCTTGCTCTCACTGAATAAGAGGATGAAAATCTTGGGAGCTGGCTTTCCTCTGGAGAAAATTAGTGTCATCTTCCAGAGCAATGTGCTTCTGACATTTGCTGCTAAAAGGATGGAACTCCATTACCCTTATGGTATCGTGATGCGGTTTGCAATCAGATCAAGATCACAAATGCTCATTACCTGATTGCGTCTGGGATGGGAATTGCCACCAAGAGCAAGTATTAGCTTAAAAGCTTTTAATGAAAACTCTAGGGTTACAGTGTCATTTCCAGCTCTGTGGGACTCCATTGCAAAGAAGAAAATTGCAGATGAGGTGGGTTGTGTCCACACCTGGTGTTCCCCCTGGGGAAGCAAGAATACAAAATTGACCTTGTTCATTCTTGCATTTAAGGGCATTGTGCACGTGCTGCTCTAATTGCTTTAGGCATTCATAAGCCCCTGCCTCTAAAGGGCACGTGCGGCTATACTCTTGGCATCCGTGCATGAGGCACAGCGCACATCCCCACAGGCTTAAGAAGACAGAGCTGATACTACACGGGCTAGTTTTGTTCTGTTTTTCTGTGGGAAAGTATTTTGCTGAGTCAATTCAACAGCGTATTCACACCGCGCCTTCCGAGGTGTCTGTTCCGTGTTTCCCAGGTGCAGATGTTTTTTGAAAATAGTACTTGGCAAAGGATTCCCTTGGCGGCAGGGCAGGGAGGGGGGCAGTCACTCCTGTCAGCCTGTCTTAGTCAAGTCAGGTTGCCATTAAAAAGCAAAACAAAACAAAAAAAAGTGCCTTACACAACAGGATTGGATTTCTCACAATCCTGGAGGCTGGAAAGTCAAGATCAAGGTATTGGCCCATCAGGGTATTGGTAAAAGCTTTCTTCCTGGCGTTCAGATGTCTGCCTTCTCACTGTGTCCTCACATGGCAGACAGAGAGAGAGAGGGAGGGTTCTGGGATCTCTTACAAGAGAATCCCATCATGCGGGCTATACCCTCATGACCTTGTCTAAACCTAATCACCTCTCTCTAAAGGCCCCACCTCCAAATACCATCACACTGCGGGCAGAGTTTCAGGAGATGAATCGGGGTGGGGGGTGGGTGGACAACACACATTTTGTCCATAGCACAGCTTAAACGGTACCTGGGTGAAGGCCTTCCACTCTTTCCTTGAACAGATGTCCGTTGGGAGCCTGCTCTGCACACAGGGGGCTAAGAGCAGTATACACCCTGTCCCTGTCCCCATGCAGCTCAGGCCTTCATTTTTTTTAATTCCAGAAATACTTAAATAGAGTTGGTTATATGAAACATGAAGGCAGGTACATACCCAGGCCAGAGTAGGCTTCCCAGAGGAAGTGACTTTGGGCTGGTTGAGTTAGAGGGACAGGTAGGGGGAAAGAGCTTTCCCAGCCAAAGAAATAGGAGCAGAAACCCCCAAGTGGGAGAAGGAACTGAAACACACAGGCTAGAGGATCTGAAGACAACAGCCTTCCATCTAGGTGAAAAAACATGCATCATGTGAGAACTTCCCCAAGTGAAGCTTTTTACGCAGAAAGAGAGCTTTCTGGTAGGCTTAGTCATCAGATAAGAGAGCGGCATGACTAGGGGTTGTGATCAGGGGTGGCTGGCCTTCTCTGGGTGGGGGTGGGAGCTGGGGGGAGTTAGGCAGCCTGGGGGACCCAGGACTGGCAAGTGATCCTGGCATCCTTGCATCTCAGCCCTGACCGATTTCCAGCTTAGTGCCTTCCAAAGAACCATGTTCATGATTCATGAAATCTTTTTTTTTTAAGTGAAAAAAAGAAATGTGTCCTCAAGATAGAACATTTCAGCAACAATCCTAGGAAAGTAGAAGTAAATACAGTAAAATGAAACTGAAATCCTTTAACCAGTTCTGCTTCGTGCTAAATGACCTATTTCTGACAGATAGCCATTACCTAAAGGAAACTTCTGGCCCATCCACTTTGCTTTAGATGCTTTCTGAGCAGGTCCGTAGTCCTCTCTTCTGTCACTTCAGTTTTAGAACACTAAACTGTCTTCTCTAAAAACATGCGCTTACAATTTGCAACCTTGTGTCCTGCAGACTCTCTGGAATATGGTTAGAAACCGAAATCGCTTGCCCCTGAAGATGTGTAATATAATTGTATCTGGTGACCCCCCCCGCCATTTAATGACATGGATTGATATATCACTGTTCCTTTCACTGCTGCCTTTTTCTTTTTTCTATTTTATTTCTTCTTAAATAATGGACACACTTTTGCCCTCATCACATTCTCTGAGTTCCTAACACACAGTTGAGACTCAGAAAAGAAATGACGCTATCCATCATCTTCTCATGCGCTGGTTCTGTGATTGAATTCTCACCTGCAAGGTTAGTGTCCCTCCTGGACCATCCAGTGGGAATCAGCTTCTCCATGAGCCCCTGAGAGCTTCCTGAGAAGGAGGTGAATCTTCCTTTCCTATGAATCCTTGACTCCCCGCTCACAATAGATGCTCGGTAAATGTTTACTAAGTGACAGGCATCAAAGTCCCACTCATGGTGTTGTGCGAAAAAGTCCATTCCTGGAAAAACAACATTTCTAGTGATGATTATTCCAAAGGCATGGGGATCGGTGCTAGTCCTGGAAGCAGGGCAGCCCTCAGCAGATTTCTTCTGTCAGTACAGTGGATCCTTCTGGTCCTCAGTGCCCTCCGCATCCACTCCCCGTTGTCCCCGCTTTGTCCCCACTCTTGCCTTCCGCCATCAGGCCTTTATCTCTGGCTCCTCGCTGTCTGGCATCCGAGAGCACCTATGCTCCTGATTGTTCCCGTCAGGATGAATAACTCCCTTCTCCCCTCCCTCAAGGCCCTGCCATGGGCTTTCCAAGACGGTAGCAGGCTAAGAAGAAGCTGTGGGTCATGCATGGTCTGCCCCAACTTGCCTCTTCCAACTGCAGATTCCCCTCTCTGTCCCACACAGGCTGCAGGTAAGGAATCGAGCCTTACCCATGCTGTTCCCTCTGCCTGGTGTTTGCTCCTCCCTCCAGCCCTCTCCTGCTCGACGACTTCAAATTCATGCTTGAAGGTGTAAGTCAAAGCAGAATGTCTTCTGCTGAACACCACTTGTCGCGCTTTGCTCTGCTTCCTGGGCAGTGTGATGTTCTTCCCCTGAGCACTGAGCTGCCTGCATTCTATGGCGCGTACCCATTTGCAGGATCAGCTCCTGTGTGACACTGTGAGTCCTGTCTTTCATCATTGATTCCATGAAGCCTTAGCACACCCCCAACCCGGACGGCAGTTGATTCCTTGAAAGACAGGGAGGAAAGGGAAGGAGATGAGAGCAGGTGGCAAGAGAAGGAAAGGGCAGCCTCTCATTCCTTACTTGTTCTAGTGTTGCCTGAGGGGCCGTGTTGTGGCTGAGACTAAGAAGAAAGAACAGGAACAGAGGGGGTTGGGTCTAGAAGGGGTTAACATTTTTCGTGGGCCTGAAGGCTTCCCGTGCATCATTCCATGAAAGGTCTCTTCCTGGG
Organism: Meles meles; assembly: GCF_922984935.1. Classification (NCBI taxonomy): domain Eukaryota; kingdom Metazoa; phylum Chordata; class Mammalia; order Carnivora; family Mustelidae; genus Meles; species Meles meles. Next base: position 117,033,383 of record NC_060066.1, read on the forward strand.
CTTGGGACCCACAGAGCAATGGGACTTCATAATTCTAGCCTTGCTCACTTTGCTCCTGACTGGTCTGGAACCAGGGTGAATTTTTCCAATTCAATTCCATTGCTAGGGTGAGGCAGACCAACCAAAGTCCGGTGACCAGAGTATTATAGGAGTCTTACAGGAATGGGGAGTTTGGAAGGACCAAAGGGTTACGTGGTCTCTGTTGATGTCACTTTCCAAAGCAGTGATCGTTGTTGTCACGAGCAACCTCAGGCCTGACGGGTCCTCCCCCACGTATTCCTGACAGCCCATGGCTGTGTGCTGGGAGGATTCCCTCCACACAGTGATGACATTCAGTTAAGCCACAGTTTCCTTGACCCGGGAGGAAACCCGTGTGGTTTGGGGTTGGGGGTGTGGACGAGCAAGCGCAGATTTTTTTCCTTCGTTGCCCCGTGGTTTGAAATTGCAACCTCTGTTTTAATTTTCCATTATGCATCAAATACATCTGTGCCAGAAGTGGACAAATGTATTCCGTCTGGGAGGATGATCCCAGACAGCAATAAATTAGAGTCTGTGTACAGACATGCCAAAAATGTGGCCGCGTGGTAGGGTGTCCCTGGGACCAGTCACCTCCTCCACAGTCTGCTTGGTGGCTGCAGGCCTTGGCCTGATGCCTCTGTCAATAGGTTCTGCTTTGTATTTGGAAACTGTCTTTCCATCAAGTCACCACGGAGGCAAGGTGGGGAGGGTTGCCTGTGCGGCTTTGCTGGGCACATGTCTCCCAGGCAGCCTCAAGGAGCGTCTAGGACAGTGCCCTCCTAAGGCATTGCTCTCTTCCCTGCACCAGAACAGCAATGACCTCAAAGCTGGTTTTCTCCCAAAACTAGAGCACGGCCCAAGAAAATCCTCCCCACTTTTTCTGGATTGAGCAGATAAACTACCATATAATGCATGGAGAAAACAACATTTTTAATGTACGAGAGTAATTCCGTGCTTCGTGTGGACAATTTAAAAGAGTGAAAAGAAAAAAGCCACCTATAATCCTCCCTTCAAAGAGAAATACTGTGAATGGTTTAGCATGACTTCTGTCAATATTTTTCCATGCCTTGCTACCCTTTTAAAAATGCAAAAGTCTTTGAAAGCTGGTTGAGTCCAGTTCCTTTAGCTGTCCCTCACATTATCCAATTAGTGCTTTCCTCTGAGTACTGGAAAGTTTTACTTATTTTGCATGAGAGAGTTCAGCTGGTAGAGCTCTAGCCCCTCAGACTTGTCAGTGAAGTCACGCTGCTTTTCTGAAGAAGCTGGCCTGGAGGGGAGAGAAGGGAACGGCTAAGGTCTCCTCTAAGTCCAGCCAGAGAGCCCCGAAGGGCAGCACTAGCCTGGCTTGCAGCCCTGCCAATAGAGGACCCCTGTGTACCGAGGGCTCTGGTCTGCCCCTGACTTCGATATCATTTTTCCTTATTAAACTCTACTCGTCTGACTGCATCCTGTCTTGTTGCCAGCATCTGTGTCCACTCTTCCTTGCTGGGACAGGGACAGGGACAGAGACAGCAACAGCCTCTAATCTGTTCATCTGGTGACAGGCCAGGGGCCCCCACACGAACTAGATGGGTTGGCAGAACGAGGAGGCCGTCTTTACATCTGCATCTTCTTCCTTCCCCGTGTGACTTGAATCCAGAAGGTGCCCAGTGAATGTCTTTGATGGATTGGTCTGATGCAGCCCGGGATCGGTGCTTGTGGTGGGAGCCTGCAGGCCGGCAGTCGTCCCAGTCCTACCACAGTAGAAAAGACCCAGCGTTGACGTAGAGCCTCACAGAAGCCCTCAAAGAAGCAGGCAATGACTCCACAGGCCACCAGCCTGCCCAGCCGGGCCTGCGCCAGCCACACGGCCTCACCGTGAGCCGCACGGCACACAGACCACACTTTTTCAGAAAATTATTTTTCCTTTCTCACTTTCCATGGAAACTCAAAATAGCAACCAAAAGAAAAAAAAACAAAACCCAAAACAAAACAAAACAAAAACCGGCTGAGCTTCCTCACTGCCAGCAAAACCATCCCCAGGCAGCGCAGTGACCGTGGAGGCCCCGGGAGCAAGGGTTCTAGATGTCTCTGGAACAGCTTTCTAACTGGCACTGCACACTCATGAGGTGTGGGTGGGTTCTGAAGGCTATGTTTCCCCCCGGTTTAAAAGAATGGGTTTCCCCAGGTCTGAGAGTTCATCTTGCTGTTGGCGACCCAGAGGCTGAAACACAGTCCCCTTTCTCCGTGATATTGCTGAGGAGGTCCGGGGTGCCCAGTAAAAGGACAACATGTCAGGGGCAGATGCCTTCCGAGGACTATTATTGGAATATTCTTCCCGAGATGCCTCCCCAGGCTGTGCCCTCTCCATGCCCAGCAACCACAGGACAGCCCAGAAGAATGGGAACAACTCAGCTTGGAATCAGGAAACCCCAGTTCTGATATCCCATCGGGGACCTGGGGGGCTCTGAGCACATCGTTTCTCCTCCCCCAGGAAATGTGAAGGGTGGACACGCTGATCTCTTAAAGGACAGCCTCTTCAGCCTCAACGCTCTGTGCCCCCAGCCCAATGGGCTGTGCGCCCCCGTCCCTTTCCCTTTGCTGAAAACCAGTATTGTTTCCCTTTCAGCTGGCAGGGTCGGCTGTCATTGGTTTTGGACTATGGTTTCGGTTCGGAGGTACCATGAAGGACTTTTCATCGGAGGACAAATCCCCGGAGTATTTCTACATGGGTGAGTGACTTCAGCCTCCCTGAGTGTTAGCCAGAGCTGCCCCAGGGGCTTAGAGCAGAACCCACCCCCGGACTTCTGGGGGAGGGGAAGTGAAGAGGCCTAACTGAGCCCTGTAGCCTCTACCTGGCTGGGGGCTGGAGGGAATGTGTGGTCGTGGTGGGCGAGGGCACTGCGTGCCTAGCCTGCCGCTCCCCACATGATTCATCGAAATCAAGAAAGTCCAGTGTCAGGGCACAGACCCGCCGTGCTCTTTTAGCCGCCACCCATTTCCAAAGAATTAGAAGACTCCCTTTTGCCCACTGAGCGAAATCAGTTATGCGTCAATCCATCTGGGCTGATGGGGTCCCTGCCAAGTGAGGGATTTATTTGTGATCTTATATTTTAAGTTGTCGATGAGGGAGACATAATTCCAAGTACAGAGACATCTCGAGGTTCGGAGGTACTCAGTCCCTCCCTAACTAGGCACTGCAGAGGGCAGGGCTCCCCTGGGAACGAGCCGCCTGCAGCACCAGCTGTGAGGAAGGGATGAGTGGTGAGGGGGTGTGGCCTGCAATTCTGAGACAACGTGGTAAGTAGGAGCTGAGCGTTCTCCTGGGTTAAGTCCCTCTGATCTACTTCTCGTCCTCTTCTGTGTGTTGTCCTCACTCTCCAGCCGGGTACACCCAGACTCTAGATTTCAACAAGTCCGAGACTGTTGTCTCTACAGGTCATAGTCCTATGTCTGGCCATTCACGGTCTGCGCCAGCCACAGGGTACATAGAGTACGGAGAGAAGCAGGATCCTGGGCAGGTCATCTGCTCCCGGTGCCTAGAAGAGCAGTGTCTGCTTCCCAGGAGGGACTCAGACTCACTCCAGGCCTCCTGGCTGTGCTGTCTCCCCTTCCCAGCACCCTCCCACAGCTGAGCCTCCTAAGGAGGGCAGCCATAGTGGCAAAGACACTTCTAGAAGGAACTAACCACAAACCTACTCTAAGATGGGTGGCAGTAAGGACAGTCCACAGTTCACCAAAGCGTAGAGGTAGTCTTTTGTAAAACACATAGTTAGTTCATATAAGTTCCCCTAAGAAAAGAAGAAATGCTGCCAATTCAACCATGACATACCATAAAATATGCATCCCAATTTTAGGGACTGTAAAATGTGAATATGTCAAATGTATACTGAAATCAGTGAAACACAGCGGAAGAAATGCGGTGATGGAGACTCTCCAGAGTTCAGAGTTCCACAAAGTTATCGAGGACCCAGGTTTTTTTCCCATCTTTCCACTGGCCATCCTCGAGATGACCTCAATTGCATCCCATCAGGTTTAAAAGATAGCTGTGGTGGCTCCAAGTGTCATATCCTCATGCTGCAAAGTCCAAAAGAGAGAGGAAAAAAAGCCCATTTCACCTCACATGGCCCTCTTCAGGAATGAATACAACCTTTGTCGGAAGACCCCCCGGGAACCCTCTTCTTGCAGCCTGCTGGCCAGAGCCGCCTGTGTGCTCATGCCTGACCTAGTCACGGCCACAGGAGAGCTGCTGTGACTGGCTCCTGTGACTAAAGGAGAGTCGCCCTGGGCTTGGGGAGGGGCCCAGGTGCCCCAGAGGGCCCCTGACACTTGGACCAAGTCAGAGTTCTGTCCCAAGGAAGCAGCAGAGGAGTCTGTCATTATACTTAACACTGAAATGCTCTTTTCCACCCATGTGTTTTCCAGGTAGCACACACCCCTCCATCCAAAACTAACACAAACATTTAACACATTTCTCCTTGAGGACTCTGGGCCCTGCAAAGTTCCTCAGAAGTGGTCTCCATCCCAGAGTGAGCCCCAGTGACCTAGGACAGAGCTCAGCCTGTCCTTGTTCCCCGCCACCTTGACGGGGACATGCAGGGACAGTTGGGGAAGGGTAACAGAAGGAACACCTCTCCCCTCGCGTTGATCGTGGTCCCGGGGTGGCTTTTTTTATAGCTGTTCCCTGTGATTTCTAACTCTGTTCAGCATTGTCACACCTCAGTGCCCACAGGATTACCCACAGCAAAGGTCTGATCCCACCGTAATGGGATTCTTGCCTCTCCAGGCATATGCAATGATAAATAGCAGACAATAATCACAACCATATGTTAAGTGCTCATGAGTGGTACAAACAGAATCACTGAATTAAGAAGTGAGAAGGGACGCCTGGCTGGCTCCGTCGGTAGAGCGTGCAACTCTTGATCTCAGGGTGGTAAGCTTAAGCCCACATTGGGTGCAGAGCCCTCTTAAAAAAAAAAAAAAAGATCCTGTGGGAACAGTGGTGATATGCACCCGTGAATTTAGCAGTCATATTTTTTTTAAAGATTTTATATATTTATTTATTTGACAGAGAGATCACAAGCTGGCAGAGAGGCAGGCAGAGAGAGAGGAGGAGGCAGGCTCCCTGCTGAACAGAGAGCCCGATGCGGAGCTCTATCCCAGGACCCTGGGATCATGACCAGAGCCAAAGGCAGAGGCTTTAACCCACTGAGCCACCCAGGCGCCCCAGCAGTCATATTTTTTAAAAGCATCAAAGATTTAGGAAGAAGCTTCTAGCAACCACCTGGCTGGCTCAGTCAGTACAACATACTACTCTTGATCTCGGGTCATGAGTTTGAGCTCTACATTGGGTTTAGAGCTTACATTTAAAAAAAAAAAAAAAGTGAGAGAGAACAGTGGGAGTCGGTAAGACAACCGTCAGGGTGGATGGGTGCTTGAATGGGGCCTCAGAAGACAGTGGGGTTTCAGATGGACTGAGCTAGGGAGAGCCTTGTTCATGACTCTGAGTTAGCGCCGGCCAGTAGGAGGCAGGCAGCAGCCCGTCATTTCTTTAGCCTGAGGAAGAGAGAGCTTATCGTTCAGGATACTCTTTTAGGGGCTTCCTCCTAACCTAGCTCCTCCGACCACTTACAGCTGATCCTCAGGGTGAACATTATTTTCTCTCCCTACTCTGAATTCACCAGTTATTTATGTCCCAACGCGATGTCAGTCTCCATAAAACGGTGGGAATCTTTTGCTCCTGCAGTTCAGGCATGGAGGGGTTCAGGGTATCAGCCTTCAGTTTGTCTTCTCCTCATGTGCTGCGGGCTCTGCACTGGAACCAAATTTATCTCCAGTTCCCCAGGTAGGACTCTCAAGACTTGCCCTCAGAAGCGGCAGTTGTGCCCTCAGGTGGTTGGGGAGGGAAGGGTCTTCCTTCATTAGAACCAAAACGAGAGACAGCATCCCCGCCCCCCACTCCCTTAGAGGCAGACATTCTCCTTCAAGTGGTTTGTCAAAAACTAACCACCTAAAACCAAGCCACTTATCCCCTCACGACCCCCAAGAGTGAGGTTGAAAGATGTAAATCCCTATCATGTAATTCCTAAGCCTGAACTGGGAATTTGGGGCAGCAGTAAAGAAACATCATTTCTAAAAACCTGTGAAGAGCTGGGTTCCCTGAAAAACAGGTAAGAAAGGCTGTCTTCCTTTCCATGAGGGTAAACACCTGACTATCTAAAAATCTTTTCATGGTGTTTTTAATCTGGGGATTTCATCAAGTATTTGGGTTTATGCAAACATCGTTATGCATTGAAGCAGGGGCCCTTCTAGTCTTTCCCTCTTTTTTCATAGGCTCCTTCATTTAGGAAAACGTATAATCTATTCATGGCTACGTCAGCCAGCATCTATAGTCCTGGGCTCCCGAATCACACAAAAGAGGATAAGAACACTGTACTGGCTCCCATGTATCTTTGCGATCTATTTGAAAAAACTCACAGAGTTAACAATTTAAATTCTAATGGAAACGAGCGTGTAACTAAATGCCAGCTAAGTGGTATTTGCTGTGGGTGCATCAAGGGTCATTCTAAACCAGTAAGGCAAGAATCTGATTTCGGTTTTAAAGACCAGCTGTCATCAATGAGTGGAAGACAAACAAGGACAGTGGAAATTGTGGGGCAAAGACCACACCAGGCACATCCACGGGACCGTGATCAGCAAGCCCAGGCTGGGCAGAGGACTCTGGGTGGAGTGGAACAGATTGGGGCAAGGTGGGAGGTAGGATTAGAAGAGCAAGGGAGAGAGAGGACAAACACACAGGGCCCTGAATGTCAATGCTTTTTCATTTGGTAAAGCAACAGAGGGATAATTCAGGGTTTGGGGGGAGGGATGATTGGGGCTGCATTTTTAAATGTCTTTTTTTTTTTTTTAAAGATTTTATTTATTTATTTGACAGAGAGAGAGAGAGAGAGAGAGATCACAAGTAGGCAGAGAGGCAGGCAGAGAGAGAGAGAGGGAAGCAGGCTCCCTGCCGAGCAGAGAGCCCGATGCGGGACTCGATCCCAGGACCCTGAGATCATGACCTGAGCCGAAGGCAGCGGCTTAACCCACTGAGCCACCCAGGCGCCCGGGGCTGCATTTTTAAAGAGATTATTCTGGCAGCAGTGGAATGAGAGGGGAGACAGGAAAGAACATGCTAGGTGACTCAGACAGAATGGCTTCACCGTGGTGCTTGTCAACAGTAGGAACTGTGAAGAAAGAATTAGAAAGACAAGAAACGTTATTAAACATTATTATTAAACCATATTAAAGTCAGGGACAGAAGGAATCAAAATGATCAAAGATATCAGCGAGAGAAGAGTCAAGCCTAACAGGAATCATTCCTGAGCCTCAGTGGGAACCTGAGTTGTGGAAGGAAGGGCTCCCGCTCAGAGGGGGTACAGTGTGTGGACCTGAGGTGCAGCATGGGGAGCAGCCTCTGTCCGCCTGGTCCCACAGGGGGCTGACCAGCAGTTTCACACGTGTCGATTTGGGTCCAAGGTAAGAAAACCTTTTTCATGATTTTATAAGCCCAAGAAGCTAAGCAGACTCCCACAGGTAAGAGTGAACTTTCCCCTATGTTGGTATTTAACCACTAACATGGCAAAAATCAGAATGGAGTGTTTGTCAATTCAGGAGATTCCTGGGTTCGTAGGAGGGGGACCTGTTCCGTGCGGACATTCCTATTCACTAATCTAAACCGAAGCAATATAAGCGGCCCATGATGCAAGAAATGTCATATCTTTATTGACATATCTGTCAGAACTTTTTTAGTTGCAAGTCACAGAAAGTTGATGCAGGCTGTCTTGAGCACAACAGAAATTTCTTGACTCGCCAAACCGAAAAGTCCAAGATTCGTGCAAGTGATGGGGTCGGAGTCCCGCCTATACCCATGTCTTCCCTCTGCTTCCCTTTGGCTCCGTTCTCAGGCAGTTTTCCTCAAGACGTGACAACATGGCCGCTCCCAGCCCCAGGTGCCAGCTCCCTAGTAACCCTAGCAACGGAGGGACCTCCTGCTTTCATTCCAGCTGCTCTGACTAAAATCCCGAGCGTCAGTCTTGCTAGCGGTCTCGGGTCCAGGGCCTGTTCCCACACCGGTCATTGGGATGGGCTTGCTGGCCAAAGTCTGGGCTTCACGTTTGCCTTCACGGTCAAAGTCCACAGCGACTGAGCAGAGAAGGTTGGTTTCTCTCACAGAGATGACGAGGAAGTGAATGCTGGCTGGGGAAAACAACAGTCCATACGGCAGGACCTGAGTCCTTCTATCGTGTTCTTGGTGGCCTGGGGCGTGGATGTGAGTTCACCCACCCTTAGCTCTTCTTGCTCAGCCACACCTCCCCTCCCTGGGTCTGCCCTTGAGTGGCTGGTGGTGAAGATGCTCATGGTCAGTGCTCAGAGTTCAGGGAAATGTGTTCTCAGGAATCTTAGCACCAGGTAGAATAAGGAAACAGAACGGGGGAGAAGAAACGGGAGGCTGGCAGTCAGCGGTGGTTTTCCAGCTCTTCCTGGCGGGGCTCAGCCCACTACCCAGGTCTGCTGATGGCTCGGCCTGTGCTTGTTCTGTTTACCTACATGGTGACAACAATAAACAGTCCTGGGAAGTCAGAGACCTCCTCTCTACTTCAGGTATTTCTTAGACTATAATTGGAGCCATATACATGTTTGCAGAAATCGATACTTCTTTCCTCAATAAATAATTACCCAAATAGGAAAGATACCTGCTCTCTGGCAATAAAACGAGAAGAAAAATACACCAGGACACCATTTATGGACTTACAGAGCAAACGGTGTGAGGTAATAGGACTTTAAAAAAGAAGCAGGCACAGGTTTTGGAAAATCTCACTTCATGCCACAGAGTGGCGGTCACTAAGCTGGGTGTTTTCTTTTCAGAATTAGTGCCAGAGCAATCAGCCCACAAAACCCTTATCACCCCTTTGTTAAAGAGTGTTGGTGACCAGGCGGGGCACGTTCAAGTGGCTTTTAAAGAAAGAGCCTCACAGCCTAGAGGCCCCTCTCTGAGAGAGACCTCCGGAACGCACGGGGCCTAGCTCCCTGTTTCTGGGCAGATGATTGCCAGGCCTTGTAGGAGAACTTTCTCTCCGTCCTTGTGGGGGGGAGGATGCTTTCCTGTCTGGGATCCTTGCTTCTTCCTTGTGATGGAGAGAGGTTCCCTTCCTGTGATGAAGATCTACCTTGACGTCACAGCTGGGGACAGGATGGAGAGATCCAGACTGGAGCCCTGAGCCCTGAGGGCTGCCCCCTGCCCCCCCTTCTCAAGGTTCTCTGAGTTCTGGCCAAAGTGTGGAGGTTGGGGCAGGATATCGGTGTCCCTGGAGTGCCAACGTGGAGAACAGAAAGCCTGAAAGAGAGGAACTGCTGGGATAACTTGGGGTTTCCTGCACTCTTTCCACTGTGGTCTCTCTCCACAAACTCCAGGGGGAGGCTCCCCTGCCCCCTGGCATGCAAACTCCACTAACCTGCCCCTCGGACCTCCTGTTACAGTCCCTCTCCACGGCGGCCTCCTAGAGGGGCAGACAGCACAGGGGGCCTTTTCCAGGAGTGCTGAGTAGGGCACTGGCCTCCCGGGCCTCAGAAGCCTGGATGGGGGGTGCACCTGGGTGGCTCAGTGGTTTAAAGCCTCTGCCTTCAGCTTAGGTCATGATCTTAGGGTCCTGGTGGGCTCGAGCCCCGCATCAGGCTCTCTGCTCAGTGGCGAGCCTGCTTCCTCCTCTCTCCCTCTCTGCCTGCCTCTCTGCCTACTTGTAATCTCTGTCTGTCAAATAAATAAATAAATCTTTTTAAAAAAGAAGAAGAAGAAGCCTGGATGGGGCACTCATGCTAGGGCACATGAAGTCGTGTTTGTGAGCCAAGGACATTGGCAAGTTTTTCCACAGAGGGGCTGCCCACACAGACAGCAGCCCTTTGGCTCTCCAGGGTCCCAGGCTGACCCGTAGCTGTCTCTCCCTGTTGAATTCAGAGTCAGGGAGCCTGGTTTCGATTGTGTGTAACATTATGTGTAAGGAAAAGTGTTCCAGGGCTGAACGCTGAGGAGCTGACTTGCTTTATTCAAAACTCCAAATCACTCCAATCATATTTTGTTACTTCTTGGTTTTCAGCTGTTCCCGAGAGTCATGGTGGCTTCAGAAGAGAGGTGCTGTAGCTTACCTGGTTGAGACAGTTTCTCCAAAGCGTTTTTTTGTTTTTTTTTAAAGATTTATTTATTTGACAGATAGAGATTACAAGTAGGCAGAGAGGCAGGCAGAGAGAGAGGAGGAAGCAGGCTCCCAGCTAAGCAGAGAGCCCGATGCGGGGCTCGATCCCAGCACCCCGGGATCATGACCTGAGCCGAAGGCAGAGGCTTTAACCCGCTGAGCCACCCAGGCGCCCCTCTCCAAAGCGTTTTTACAAGTGAGATTATTATTTCCATATCGCAGATAACCATACCTGAAGGTCAGCTGACAGGCCTGGATTTCTAGCTCCCAGCCCTGTATTTTCAGAGGAAGACCCAGACATCATGCCTTAGAGACTCTACAGGCCCCCACCCTCTTGACATTTATAAATTGCAAAGTGAACAGCTTTTAGCTGAGAGTCCCCTTTGTCCTGCGTTCCTGCTGGAATTGTACCAGGGGGGTCAGACCGTGCACTTTGCCGCAGACTCCCTAGCTCGGTTCCAGGCTTGCCCCTCATGAGCTGGGCAGTCCCTCTGGCAAATGCCTTCAATTCTCCGTGTCTCAGATTCCCCAGCTGTGAGATGTGACTACTAATAAGCCACAGACCCCATCGCGCCAGGTGAGGCGGGAGAAGAGCACACTTACAAGCAGGACCTTTAAATTAAATAAAATAAATAAATAAAGCAGGGCTTTAGTATTTTTATGTAGGGAGGTTACCGTGTTCCTCGATAGAGGGAGGACGCATGACTCCACGCGAGGATACAGGGAGGAAAGACCAAGGAGTGAGTGGTTTAGAGGCCGTGCAGTCAGAAGGAGAGAAGGGTTGATGGCGTGGGGGCCGGTTCCCGGGCCAGTGCCCATTGGGTGCATAGTGCGGCTACTGCACAGAGCAGACTGAGGTGCCAGGAAATGGCAGTTGTCACCCCAGGGCTGAATGACTCCATGACTTGTCCGTGTTCAGCTCCACACAACAGTACTCCATAACCGAAGCTGTTGTTCACGTAGAGCTCAAGTCTCTACCTTCCCCATCAGCTAAGTCCCATCCCGCACTCCACTAACAGATGTAACTCTGTGCAGCCAGGGCCAGCTGGGAGGGAGGGGGTGTGGCACCAAGGCAGAGAAAATGTATTCTTGGATGAAAATGGTCATTAGCCGGGTCTGTAAAACCATCTGCCTCCAGAAAGTCACGGAAATGGATGACCGCGCCACTACCCAGTCCTGGAAACGGGGGGGGGGGGGGGCATTTAAAAATGAGTTATTGCAGACAAGGCTTTTTGGTTGCTGGGGAGAGCCTCAGGACTGGAGCTGCTGGGTCAGTCCCACGGTGTTTTTGCTCTGAGCTCTAGGATTCCGAGAGCCTAAGAATGGCCTATTATACAAATAAGCAGATTTTCTTGGTGCGGGGGGGGGGGGGGTGTCATTATTTTAGAAGGACAAGGATTGTTGCCGGAGGGGCTGAGTGCGCTTGTCTACAGTGGGGTACAATGGTGTCCTCAGCCCCCGTGCCTGTGTCCACCGCACCCCAGCCTACCCAGGAGCAGCCCTGTTTCCTGCATTCGGAACTCCCTGGAGCCCCTTCTCAGGAGTGCGGCCACGCACTCATCTGCCCAACCCTGAGAGAGCCCAGATCTGTGGCAGCTTCGTGAAGGTCTGTTGAGATGTATTCCTAGTATGTATTTCCCGGCAAAGATGGGCAGTGGCAGACAGCCAGGCTGATCAAGAATTCTGTCTTGTGCTGGGCATATTCTAGATCGGGTCAATAAGGTTTGTTGGTGGACTTCAGATACAGAGAAATTCAAATACAAGAACCTGCAAAAGCACCAAATGGAAAAGAGCAGGCCGGGTCAGGTCCCGGTGAATTCCCCTGTGGCCGGAGCCCAGGCTACAAAAGGCTCCAGGGGGGCCCGGGCCCTCGACTGTCACTTGGAGCAGAATCTGTAGAGGGAAATCAATATACTACGGCAGCCCATGCTTGTGACCCTTTGTGAGGGGACGAAATAAGGTGGTGCCCCTGCTTCCTGGTCGAACAGGACAGGAGTCAGGTCTCTGGGCCTGACCCCACTAACAAACCCGAAATAGAACCCTTGCCTCATCTAATGGGCTTGTTCGTGAAGCCAGTGAGATGATGGAAATGAGAGAGCTTAGAAAAAGAAAATGTTTGAAGCAATAAGGTGTTGAGGCAGCAGAGCCAACATTAGCCTGTTTTTAATATGGTGTCATTTCTCTCATGACCGCATCCATTCCACACGAAATCCCTTTTCTAGTGAAAGGGAAAGGGGAGGAAGGGGCAAAGCCAGCAGAGGAGAGAGACAGAGGAACACTTGCCCCACGCAGGCAGACACCTCAGGGCTTCCCCAGCCCGGAGGCCCTGACAACAGCCTGGGGAAGACAGGAAGCACAGCAGCCTGGCCTGCCACCCTGTCTGTGTCAGGGACCTAAGAGATCTGCCCACAAACCACCGGCAGTACCCAGAGGGGCCCCCGGAGACACCCAGCGGGCGCGCTCAGGCCTCCTCCACAGAAGCAGAAGGCTGGCTCCCCACCCTTTCAGAGAATGGGAGGGGTTTCCAGGTGACTCATAGGACTAAAATGCAAAAAATAAAACAGAGACAATTAGCATTATTCTAAGCAAGTCCAGCACCAGGCCTCCATTGTGTGCTAACTTATCTCTGGATCAGAAAAGGAAATACGAAAGGGCTTGGCCTTATTTCTCTCAGAACAAGAACATTTCTGTCCTTTTCTTTCTCTGTGAGCAATGGTTCCTTTGGCTTGCCTTCAGTAGTAAGGGAAATTAGCATCCAAATGAAGGCTGCGGTTGGTGCTGGACAGGTGGGGCAGGTTAGGTAGTGGTGATGGCTTTAGAAGCAGATGGGTATTTTTATCGCAGCTCTATGAACTTGGGCAAATCCCTTAAATTTGGGGGGCCTAGTTTCTCTAGAAAATGGATATAATAATGGTACTTTGCCTCACAAAGATTAAATTAATAAATCTGTGCCAGTTGCCGTGCCCAGAAAAAGTAAGCCCTTCATAAATGGAGCTAATATTGTATTAGTAACAGTATTTGGTGTGTGTTACCTTGTTGCCTCCTCTCTTGGCTGTTTTCTTAGAACATTGCAACTACCCATGTGCTCAGCGTACATGGTGATGCCCTCTAAATAAAGTGTGTGATTCTCACAAAATTTATGGCCTTATTGCTGTGTCCTCCGGCCCCTCTCCATAACCAAACCCTCCCTCTTCTGCCCCGCTGTGTCCATGTTCTCCCATCTGGACAGTCCATCAGCCCTCCCAGACACTTTGTCCTCCTGGCCATCACAGATGGTGACAGCCATGAATTCTTGAGTGCCATGAGAGCCCAAGGGGCTCCTAGGGAGGTGTGGGTTTGTGCCCTGCCTCTGGCACTGGTCCTGACCACCCCTGGGCCCAACTGCCTCAATTTCATGCAAATGATAGTAATGACCACTTGACAGGGGTGGTAGAGACCTGAAAGGTAAAGTGCCTGGCATGGTTGGGGGGCTGCAGGGAGAGGACGTGTGAAGGTGGTTAAGAGCATATGTGCTGTGGGAATCAGACAGAAGAGCTTTCCCATCCTTGCTGTTCAAGCGAGGGTGAGGAAGTCCCTTCACCTGGATAAGTACCAGCTTTCTCTGTCCCCTGGGGGTAACCGAGCCCCTGCCTCTCAGGATCCCTGCGCAGGTTCTGGCAGGTGCTTTCAACAGGTGTCTCCCAGCACATTAGCAGCAGCAGCAGAAGACACGCCGCAGAGCCCGACCGGGAGCTGACCCCTGGAGCTGCTGAGCAGCCAGTAGGCTGAGGGTCAGCCACTCCTTTGACTCTTCCCTGCAGGGCTGTACGTGCTGGTTGGAGCAGGGGCCCTGATGATGGCCGTGGGCTTCTTCGGGTGCTGCGGAGCCATGCGGGAGTCGCAGTGTGTGCTTGGATCTGTAAGTAGGGCGTTGGGGGGAGGGAACTGGTCTGAAGGGGGCCCCCAGATCTGGCCTCCAGCATCAGCTCCTGGACTTACTGAGACCTTGGCACTCACTCCCTCTTCCCTGAGTCTCCGTTTCTCCATTTCTTCCTTAAGAATAATATTATCTTTGTCCCCGCCTCATATGGAAAGTATGAAAAAAAAAATGATGTCACTGGCATAAAGACGTTTGGGGAGGAAAAGTGCCTAATATTTGTAAGGGGTAATTATGATTGCTCTTTCAAAATTATTTCACAGTGAGGGAGGCAGCCAAGGTTCCTGTAGGTAGGGAAGTGTTGTGAACTATAAGAAAAGAATTGCTGTTTGAGATCAGTAACATCGAACATCCCTCTTGTGGTTTATTTTAATAAGCAGGCTCTGTCTTTAAAAAAAAAAAGAGAGAGAGAGAGCGAGAAAGAAAAAAGAAAGAAAAGAAAAGAATGAATTTCAGTTACTGCTCTACATCCAATGCCAGAGTGACCCTAGGGAAACAAGGAGAAGGAAGAGGGGCCGGAAGAGAGAAAGATTTTGTCTTTCTCCATGAGGAATCAGAAACAGCAATTATAGGGGCAGTCTCTCCTTCTTGTTGCAATCTTTGATTTTTAACTGTGGCTTCGGCTTCTGATCTCTTGCAGGGTAAAATCTCTAACTCATCTCCTCCATCCTCCATTCTTCCTGTCTTTCCCGTGTTGCTGAGCTCCCTGTCATTTATCACTGAACACAGAGCAGACCCAAGAGAGCAGAACAGAAATCTGTCCAGGAGGCTGCCCCTCACCAACACTCCCACTCCCCAGAGAAGCCTTACGGTCCGCAGAGTCTGGACCACACCTTCCCCAAGCCTAGACCCCACCAGTCACTTCCTATGTCCTGGCTTTGTTTTATATCTTTATGGAATCTCTTTCATTCATCAAGATTTCATTGACTGCCTAGGTGCCAGGCACTGTTCTAAGTAACAGGAATTCTTTTTCCTTCTTTTTTTAAAAATTTATTTTTTATTAACATATATTGTATTATTTGCCTCAGGGGTACAGGTCTGTGAATCATCAGTCCTACACAATTCACAGCACTCATCATTAGCACACACCTTCCCCAATGTCCATCACTCAGCCACCCTATCCCTCCCCACACCCCCAACAACCCTCAGTTTGTTTCCTGAGATTAAGAGTCTCTTATGGTCTGTCTCCCTTCCTGGTCCCATTTTGTTTCATTTTTCCCTCCCTTCCCCTCACGAACCCCAGCCCTGCCTCTCAAATTCCTCATATCAGAGAGATCATATGATAATTGTCTTTCTCTGACTATTTATTTCTCTTATCATAATACCTTCTAGTTCAATCCGCATTGTTGCAAATGGCAGGATTTGGGGGGTTTTTTTGGTGGCTGCATAGTATCCCATTGTATATATATATATATACCACCTCTTCTTTATCCATTCATCTGTCAAAGGACATCTGGGCTTTTTCCATAATTTGACTATTGTGGACATTGCTGGTACAAACATTCAGGTGCATATGCCCCTTGAGATCACTACATTTTTATCTTTAGGGTAAATACACAGTAGTGCGATTGCTGAGTCATAGAGTAGCTCTATTTTCAACTTTTTGAGGAACTTCCATGCCGTTTTCCAGAGTGGCTGCACCAGCTTGCATTCCCACCAGCAGTGTAGGAGGGTTCCCCTTCCTCCACATCCTCACCAACATCTGTCGTTTCCTGACTTGTTAATTTTAGCCATTCTGACTGGCATGAGATGGCATCTCACTGTGATTTTGATTTGTATTTCCCTGATGTAAGTGGTGGGATTTCTTTATCACTACCTGAAATTATCTAACTCACTTTTTTATTGCCTTACTCATTTATCATACTTCACATTTTCTTTTTTATCATCATGTTTAGTTAGCCACCATATAATACATCATTAGTTTTTGATGTAGTGGTCCATGATTCATTAGTTGCACGTAACACCCTGTTCTCATCACCACACATGCCCTCCTTAATACCCATCACTGTTACCCCATCCCCCCATCCCCTCACTTTGGTTCCCAGAGTCCAGAGTCTCTCATGGTGTGTCTCCCTCTCTGATTTCTTCCCCGTTTGCCCTCCCTTCCCCTGTGGTCCTCTGCTCTATTGCTTATGTTCCACATATAAGTGAAACCATATGATAATTGACTCTCTCTGCTTGACTTATTTCACTCAGCATAATCTCCTCCAGTCCCGTCCATGTTGATGCAAATGGCGAGTATTCATCCCTTTTTTCTTTTTTTTTTTTTTTTAAAGATTTTATTTATTTATTTGACAGAGAGATCACAAGAAGGCAGAGAGGCAGGCAGAGAGAGAGGAGAAAGCAGACTCCCTGCTGAGCAGAGAGCCTGATGTGGGGCTCGATCCCAGGACCCTGAGATCATGACCTGAGCCGAAGGCAGAGGCTTAATCCACTGAGCCACCCAGGCGCCCCTCATCCCTTTTTTCTAATAGAAGGTCCACGATAGCAGAGACGTAGGGATCATGTCTTATCACCACTGTATACCCAGTGCCAAGGACAGTGCCTGGTGCAGAGTAGCTATTTAATGAACAATTGCTGAATGAATTAATGAGTAAATGAATGAATGAAAAAACTGAACAGGGGAATGACAGTAGATGCTTCCTACCAGATCAATTCAAACTAATAATCTCGCCTAATGTTTTTTTTTTTTTTCAAGTGGAACTAGCATTAAAGAGGCCAAATAAATTGAAAAGGTATTGAGTTAATGAAGTGAGTATTTTCTCTCCTCTACAGTTCTTCACCTGCCTCCTGGTGATATTTGCTGCTGAAGTAACCACTGGAGTATTTGCTTTTATAGGCAAGGGTGTAGTAAGTAGAAATTTCAATTTCTTTTTATGATGGTTAAAGTGTTTCTGTTTGACAAAAACTATGAGAATATTTCACCCACAATGATACTGAAAAACTAAATAATCCCCACAGATATCCTTTACACAGAACTTTTTAACCTACATGTATTGTGCAGACCTGTGCATATTGTATGTATAAGTATGCATACATTTATTTGCACACATTTTTCTGAGAAGATGATAGTTCATTAGATCTGTAAAAGAGTCTATGATTTCTTTTAAAGGATCTCTAGTTTAAGATGATCTCATTTGTAATAGGGAAGCAGGTAGATTGCACACATGAGAAAAAGGGATGGAGAGAGACATGTATTTTTACCCCTTGTTAGATTATCATTTGTCCATCGGGTTTGGCCTGAAAAGAGGGCACATCATCCTCAAAGTCTAAAGTCTGACTTGCTGTGTGCTAGGAAAGCCAGTTTATTTAAATTGGTGCTCAAACTATAGGTATCCAAAATACGTTATCAAGAGAACCCACAGAGGCCATAGAGGAAGTAGCCTTTTTAGAAGGGACACTCTGTGGGAAAGAAGAGCATGAAAAGGAGGAAGAATGGAATCTTAAGTTTACTGCATTTCACATAAATTCATGTGCTATCAGTATTGTGTGTACAAACTTTGGATTTTTCTTAAAAAATGGTAAACATGTAGAATAAGTAAATATTACCTCCTTTAGAATATTTCTAAAGTAACCAGTTCTATCTATAGGTTGGAGGAATTGGATCTTAGGACTTTTTGAGATCACTAGGGACACCAGATCAAATGCTGTTATAACCAGAAAAAAACATTCTCTGAGTTTCATATGATATTTGTATGCTGAACCAGTTTTCCTTGGTCATGAACATTTTTCAAACCATGTCATGGATAGACTTGAGTACTTCTAACAAATAGGGTACCAAGAACACGTAAGTCCCCACTCTGGTTGTATGTCAGAATGCCCTGGGGTCCCAGGAGCCTGGGAGCTGATGGATGCCAATGTCCATTTAGGTTTGAAAACCTCCACTCTAAGAAATATGCTAGTCTATGAAAGCTGTTCTTGGTTAGTCTATCGTTCCATCTCCAAAAGTGTCTGAGAAACTCCAGAGTCTGTAATTTATCCCATATATGTAGCATTGTCTTTAAATACAGATAAACATAGGGAAAGGCTATATTTTCCAAGGGTATGGAATGGGGGGTTTTCCTTGATGAAAGGAGAATGTTTGAAACTTCTTCCACTCGCTGTCCCCTTGGTTTTTTAGGCTATACGACATGTTCAAACCATGTATGAAGAGGCTTATAATGATTACCTGAAAGACAGGGAAAGGGGAAATGGGACTCTCATTACTTTCCACTCAACAGTAAGTAACTTTACTTCTCATCTCTTCTAAAGATCATTCATTAGCCAGATGCTCTCTCTTCACCTGGATCAGAATAAATTTGGTGAAATGAAGCTGGAGCACTGTATTTCAGTCCTCTCGGGAGACACAGTTGGCATTCTGTGTAGAACCTAGAAGAGGAAGAGGCCTAGCACAGAGGGTTCACAAGAGGAAGTCAGGAAATGTGCCCCAGAGAGACAAAAGAGCACAAATAAGAACACCCAGAAAGCTGCCCAATTAAATACCAAGGTCTCTCAAAAGGCAGCATAGTGGTATAACAGAAACAGCCATGACCTTCAAGTCAGAGAAGCTCATTTCTAGCTGCAGGTCTGCCACTTAAGCACGTTCCTTGTCTCCCTAATAATCGCTCAGCTCCCCATTTGTAAAATGAAAGGGCACAGAGACAGCCATGCTCCCTTTATCCTGGAACGTTCCATGGGACTGTGCTGTCAGTGCAGTGCTGAGGGCTGACACAGGCAACCAAGGAGGAGGTACAGGGGAGAAGGGCCAGGCCCTAGTCTTAACCTTTCCCTGCAATATGCAGAAGTAGCTATGAACTCCTGGGCCAGGTGCTTTCACGTAGCCCCATTCTTGTTCGTCACTGGAAGTACCAACCATTTCTCCTGCTCAGCCTCAGCTGCCCCGGAGACATCAAGCTGCACACACTCTCCTTTGTCCTTGAAGGGCCAGCTGTAAGACAGGACACCTGTTTGCTGACCAGACTTCAGGTCCTGCCTTTCAGTCTCCAGGGTTTATTTGCTGTGGTCACTTTTCCTCTCTGTCCCAGACTGTCCCCAGCTAATGAGCCCTTCCTGAAGCTCATAAAACTTCAGCCACTCAGTAGATTAAATTACTCCCAGGCTGAAAAAAAAGAATCTAAAAACCCAATACCTGTCTAAAAAACAGCAGTTTACACAGATATCATCCATTGGCTTCTTGCTTTGCTTGGGTTGCCTTGAGTGACTTCCCAATGTAAAATTCAGAAAACTTGACGGAATTCCTTTCCCTGTTTTGCTAGCATGATTATGTGATTCTTCACCATCTTTCTAGAAATGGCAGCTTGGGTTGCTCTGACTGGGCCCCATAGCTGCTTTGCTGCCTCAGTCCCCTGGTCCTCAGCAGTGATGCCCAGACTTGTAGCTCCCACTTCTCCCTCCTCTGCCCTAAAAACTCTTTTCTGACTCTCCAGTTTCAGTGCTGTGGAAAGGAAAGCTCTGAACAGGTCCAACCCACATGCCCAAAGGAGCTTCTAGGGCCCAAGGTAAGCTTCTCTGCCAGGGTCCCTGTCCTACTCTCCTGTAAGATGGTTCTAGCCGGAGGCGGCGGTGGTGGTGGGGTTGATGGGTGTGATCTAGGAGGCCCTCTCCCAGTGACTTCTGTGCCTCAGCTCTGTTCTGCATAGAGTAGGAAGCAATGCTGAATCCCAGTCTCCTGGTCCCTGGGAAATGGTGGTATGCTGCCTTGTCCATAATGGTGCAAATGCTATGGCGTTACTTAAACTTGCCAGGTCCAAGGGTATGTACCCTGAGAATGTCGCGCAAGACCTCCCTGTGGCATTACTGATAAATGCTTCATTTGTTAAGTGCTATGTGTCAGGCACTCTGCCTGTTTCTGAGAACTCCAAGATGAAGAACATGGCTCTTGCGTCCTCAAAAGGCCTCAAAGTCTAGTCAAGGGAGAAATTTCTGTGCCTGGTCTGTACAGAGTACAGTGCAGACAGGAGCATTAGGAAAGCTTCACAGAGATTGGAATCCTCGAGCTGCATTTTGACAAGGGATGGTCATCCCAGACCAAAAGCAGCAGGAACAGAGGTGCAGCCAAGTGGAACTCCAGGAAAATAGGGACTCTGGAGGGCATGGTAAGGGACATGCTTGGGGAGGTAGACAGAGGCCTAATTGTACACCTGGAAGTTTGGGAAAGGTGTTGCTTTTAGCAGAGGATTAACATGGTCAGTTTTGAGTTGTAGAAACAGTACTCAGGCTGCCAAGTGTGACAGATAGAAGGTTGGAGAGTGATGCAGGGAGGCCACTTCAGTGGCACTTGTGCACACCCTGGAAGGAGAGGATGAGGAGCTGATGCAAGTGACAGGCAGTGGGAAGGGAGAGGAAGCAGATTCAGAGATGTTCAGGGGTGGAATCCACAGGCCTCTTGCATGTGAGGGGGAGTCAAGGGGAGGAAATTAAGACTTCAGACTTCTGTTTGGGCAGAATGGGTGGGTGGAGGCTCTGCTTTCCACAAGAGGTGAATATAGGGAGAGGAGCAGATCCTGGGGCAGTTTGGGTCAAGTTTGCTCTTTAGGTGACTGTGGGAATTACACATAATCTGAGCTCAAGATGGGTGTAGGGATCCCAGCATGGCGGTGGTAGCCGAAGCCATAGCAGTGGAAAGGAACACCCAGGGGGGCTGTGTGGAATAATATAGAGGTGGGCTGACAACCCTGCCATTTAAGGGGTAAGCAGAGGACTAGAAGTCAGAAGACTGTGAGTCCAAAGACAGTGGGGCCGGGGCAGTGAAGGCGGAGATGGTTTGTCCATAGAGTCCAATGCTGGGAAGAAGACAAAGAAATGAAGGCCGGAAATAACCTGTTGGATTTGGTCTTAGGAGATCGTTAATGGTGTTTGCTCTGCAGTTTCAGGGAAGAGGTCTGGGAAAGAACAGACATAACGTGGGAGGTAATGGGGGGTGGTATGAGAATATGGGGACAATGACATGGATGCTCTGGGCATGCAGCTATGAAGGCACTGAGGAGACAGGAGCTCCAGCTTGTGTCGTGAGTCAGGCATTGGACACTTACTGACTCCCTGTGAGTAGGATAGTGTGAATAAGGCAGAGCCACTGCCCTCACAGTTCTCCCCATCTGCTGGACAGGCCCACAATGGAGCCAGCTCCACCACCCAGCAGTGCATGAGTAAGGCTACATGAGAGGAGCACCACAGACTCAACAGGGGGCACGTGATCTGAAGGGTTGCGGGAGGCCCTCCCGATGTGATTCATTTTTTTTGTTGTTCAAATGTCATTGACATACAGTGTTAAATTTGTTTCAGGTGTATAACGATTCAATACTTTTTTTATTTTTTAATATATTACTTTTTTTTTACATGTGGTAAAATACATTTAATAAAGTTTACCATTTTTTTATTGTGCTATGTTAGTGACCATAAAATATATGATAAGTTTTTGATGCAGTGTTCCAAGATTCATTGTTTGTGAACCACACCCAGTGATCCGTGCAAGACGTGCCCTCCTCAGTACCCACCACCAGCTTCATTATCCCCCCACCTCTCTCCCCTCTAAAATCCTCAGTTTGTTTCTCAGAGTCCACAGTCTTTCATGGTTCATCTTCCCCTCTAATTTCCCCCAACTCACTTCTCTCCTTCTCTGAATATCCTCCGTATTATTCCTTATGCTCCACAAGTAAGTGTAACGATATGATAATTGACTCTCTCTGCTTGACTCATTTCACTCAGCATAATCTCCTCCAGTCCTGTCCATGTTGATACAAAAGTTGGGTATTTATCCTTTCTGATGGCTGAGTAGTATTCCATTATATACACATGGACCACATCATCTTTATCCATTCGTCTAAAGGGCATCGCTGCTTTTTCCACAGGTTGCCTATTGTGGACATTGCTGCTATGAACATTGGTGGGAATGCAAATTGGTGCAGCCACTTGGAAAAAAGTGTGGGATTCCTCAAAAAATTAAAAATAGAGGGGCGCCTGGGTGGCTCAGCGGGTTAAAGCCTCTGCCTTCAGCTCAGGTCATGATCCCAGGGTCCTGGGATCGAGCCGCGCATCAGGCTCTCTGCTTGGCTGGGAGCCTGCTTCCTCCTCTCTCTCTCTCTGCCTGCCTCTCTGCCTACTTGTGGTCTCTATCTGTCAAATAAATAAACCTTAAAAAAAAAAAAATAGAGCTACCCTATGACCCTGTAATTGCACTACTGGGTATTTACACCAAAGATACAGATGTACTGAAAAGAAGGGCCATCTGTACCTCAATGTTCAATACTTCTGTACATTACTCAGTGCCCATCACAAGCAACTCCTTAATACTCTTCATCTATTTCACCCAATCCCCCACCCACCTCCCCACTGGCAACCATCAGTTTGTTCTCTGTATCTAAGAGTCTGTTTTTTGTCTTTTTTCCCCTTTGTTTGCTCATCTGTTTTATTTCTTAATTTGCACATATGAGTGAAAATATATGGCATTAGTCTTTCTGTGTTTCTCTGCTTCACTCAACATTACACCGTAGGCCCATCCATGTTGTTGCAAACGGCAAGATTGCTTTCTTTTTTATGGCTGAGTAATATTCCATTGTGTATATATACTACTTGTTTATCCATTTGTCTATTGATAAACATTTGGTTTGCTTCCATATCTTCACTTTTATAAATAATGCTGCAATGAACATAGGGGTGCCATATATCTTTTCAAATTAAAGTGTTTTTCATTGGGTAAATACCCAATAGTGGAGTTGTTGGGTCATATGGTATTTCGATTTTGAGTATTTTGAAGAACCTCCATTCTGTTCTCCATAGTGGCTTCACCAGCTTGCATTTCCACCAGCAGTGCACAAGGGTTCTTTTTCTCCACATCATCATCACTTGTTTCTTGTGTTTTTTATTTTAACCATTCTCACAGATGTGAGGTAGTATTTCATTGTGGTTTTCAATTGCATTTCCCTGATGCTGAGCAATGCTGAGCATCTTTCTGTGTGTCTGTTGGTCATTCCAATGCCTTCTTTGGAGAAATGTCTATTCAAGGCCTCTGCCCATTCTTTAAATGGATTATTTGGATTTTTGGTGTGGAGTTCTACCAGTTCTTTAGATATTTTTGGATATTAACTCCTCATCAGATACACCATTTGTAATTGTGTTCTCCCATTCATAGGTTGTCTTTTCATTTTGTTGATTGTTTCCTTTGCTGTGCAGAAGCTTTTTATTTTGATATAGTCCCAATAGTTTATTTCTGCTTGTTTCCCGTGCCTCAAGAGACCTATCTAGAAAAACGTTTCTCTAGCCAGTGTCAAAGGGATTACTGCTCATGTTTTCTTCTAGGAATTTATTTTTACAGGTCTCACATTTAGGTCTTTAAACAATTTTGAGGGGTTTTTTTTGTGTATAAAGTAAAAAAGTGGTCCAGTTTTCTCAGCACTGTTTATTAAAGAGACCATCTTTTCCCCATTGCATATTCTCTTGCCTCCTTTGGCATAGATGAGTTGATCATAAAAGCATGGGTTTGGGGTGCCTGGGTGGCTCAGTGGGTTAGGCCTCTGCCTTTGGCTCAGGTCAAGATCTCAGGGTCCTGAGATCGAGCCCCGCATCGGGCTCTCTGCTCAGCGGAAAGCCTGCTTTCCCCTCTCTCTCTCTCTCTCTCTCTCTCTGCCCCTCTGCCTACTGGTGATCCCTCTCTCTCTGTCAAATAAAAAAAAAATTTTTTTTTAAAGCATGGGTTTATTTTTGGACTCTATTCTGTCTCATTGATCTCTGTGTCTTTTTTTGTGTCAGTACCATACTGTTTTGATTATTGCATCTTTGTAGTATACCTTGAAATCTGGTACTGGTTTTTCTCTGGCTTTGTTCCTATTACTCAAGATATCTTTGACTATTTGGGGTTTTGTGTGGTTCCATAGAAATTTTAGGATTATTTGTTCTCATTCTGTGAAAAATATTGTGTATTTTGATAGGGATTGCATTAAATATGTAGATTGCTTTGGGTAATATGGACATTTTAACAATATTTGTTCTTCCAGTCTGTGAGCAGTGAATGTCTTTGTATCATCTTCAATTTCTTTCATCAGTGCTTTATAGCTTTCAGAGTACAGATCTTTTACCTCCTTGGCTAAGTTTATTCTTAAGTATTTTATTATTCTCAGTGCAAAGGTAAATAGGATTGTTTTCTTAATTTCTCATTCTGCTACTTCACTATTAGTGTATAGAAATGCAACAGATTTCTATATACAGATTTTTGTATGCTGTGACCTTACTGAACTTATTTATCTATCTAGTACTTTTCTGATGGAGTTTTTAGGGTGTTGTATGTATAGTATCGTGTCATCTGCAAAGAGTGAAAGTTTTATTTCTCCCCTACCTGTTTAGATGCCTTTTATTTCTTTTTGTTGCCTGATTGCTGTGGCTAGACTTCCAATGCTATGTTGAATAAAAGTGGTAAGAGTAAGAAAAAAGAAAAAAGAAAAAAAATTGTAAGAGTGGATATCCTTATCTTGTTCCTGATCTTAGAGGAAAAGCTCTCAGTTTTTCACCCTTAAGTATAATTTCAGCTGTGGACATGTCATATGTGGCCTTTATAAGGTTGATGTATGTTCCCTCTACACCTACTTTGCTGAGGGTTTTTATCATGAATGGATGTTGTACCTTGTTAAAATGCTTTTTCTACATCTATTGAGGTGACCATATGGTAAAACCTTTCTTTTGTTGATGTGATATATTGATTGAGTTGTGAATATTGAACCAGCCTTGCATACCAAAAATAAATCCCACTTGATCATGGTCAATGAATTTTTTAATGTATTGTTGGATTTGGTTTGCCAGTATTTTGAGGATTTTTGCATCTTTGTTCAACAGAGACATTGGCCTGTAGTTCTCTTATTTTGTAATGTCTCTGTCTGGTTTTTTGTATCAGGGTAATGCTGACCTCATAGAATGAATTTGGAAGCTTTCTTTCCTCTTCTACTTTTTTGGAATAATTTGAGAATAGGTGTTAACTCAGGGAACCTGGTAGCTCAGTCAATTAAGCATCCAACTCTTAATTTTGGCTCAGATCATGATCTCAGGGTCCTGTGATCAAGCCCTGCATCAGGCTCTGTGCTGAGCATGGAGTCTACTTAAGATTCTCTCTTTCTTCCTCTGCCTGTCCCCCAACTCACACAGGCTCTCTTTCTCTCTAAAAAAAGGGGGGGGGGGGCGGGGAGATACTAAAAAAATAAAATAAGAATAGGTATTAACTCTTCTTTAAATAAGAGGTAGAATTCACTTGAGAAGCCATCTGGTCCTGTACTTTTATTCATTGGGATTTTTAAATTACTGATTTAATTTCATTGCTAGTATTCAATCCATTCAAATTTTTCATTTCTTCCTGATTCAGTTGTGGTAGGTTATATGTTTCTAGGAATTTGTCCATTTCTTCTAGGTTGTCCAATTTGTTTGTATAAAATTTTTCTTATTCTTTTATAATCTTTCATATTTCTGTGATATTGTTTTTTCTTCCCTTTGTTACTGATTTTATTTATTTGAGTTCTTGCTCTGCCTTTTTTGATGAGTCTAGCTAAAAATTTATCAATTTTATTGATCTTTATCAAGAACTATCTCCTGTTTTCATGATCTGTTCTACTGCCTTTTTAGTCTCTATTTCATTTATTTCTGTTCTAATGTTCATTATTTCCTTCTTTCCACTGGCTTTGGGCTTTGTTTGTTTTCTTTTTTCTAGCTCCTTTTGTGCAAGTTTAGGTTGTCTGAGACTTTTTTTGCTTCTTGAGGTAGGCATGTATTGTTATATTCTTTGCCTTTAGAAAAGCTTTTGCTGCATCCCAAAGATTTTTAGAATGTTGTGTAATCATTTTCATTTGTCTCCATGTATTTCATTTTCTCTTTGATTTCTTGGTTGACTCATTCCTTGTTTACTAGCATGTTATTTGGCCTCCATGTATTTGTGTTCTTCCCAGATTTTTCCTTGTGATTTTTTTCTGGTTTCATACCATTGTACTCAGAAAATATGTACGATTTCAGTCTTTTTGAATTTATTGAGATGTGTCTTGTGGCCTAACATATGACCTGTTATGGAGAATGTTCCATGTGCACTTGAAAAGAATGCATATTCCATTCTTATTGGATGGAATGTTCTGAATATCTCCGTTAGGTCCATGTGGTCCAATGTATCATTCAAAGCCACCGTTTCCTTGTTGATTTTCAGCCTGGATGATCTATCCATTGATGTAAGTATGGTGTTAAAGTCCCTTACTCTTACTGTAGATCAATTTCTTCCTTTATGTGTGTGAATGGTTGCTTTATGTATTTGGGTGTTCCCTTGTTGAATGCATAAATGTTTATAATTGTTGTATCCTCTTGTTGGATTGTTCCCTTTATCATTATGTAGTGACTTTCTTTTGTCTCTTATTATAGTCTTTGTTTTAAAGTCTATTTTGTCTAAGTATCGTTATCCCAGCTTTTTTTGCTTCCATTTGCATGGTAAAGTTTTTTCTACCCCTTTATGTTCAATCTGCATGTGTTTTTAAGCCTGAAATGGGTCTATTTTAGACAAAATGTAGATCGGTCTTGTTTTTATATCCATTTGGTCACCCAGTGTCTTTTGATTCAAGCATTTAGTTCCTTTACATTCAAAGTCATTATTGATAGGCATGTACTTATTGCAATTTTGTTACTTGTTTTGTGGTTATTCTGTAGCTCATCTCTGTTCTCTTTTCCTTTTTGTTCTCTTCCTTTGTGATTTGATGATTTTCTTTCATAATTTAATTCCTTTCTCTTTATTTTCTGCATATTATTACAGGTTTTTGATTTGTGGTTACCATTAAGTTCATATAACATCTTGTGCATATAGCAGTCTATATTAAGCTGGTGGTCACTTAAGTTTGAACCCATTCTAAAAGCACTAAATTTTCACTTTCCCTTCTCCACATTTATATGATGTCACATTTTACATTCTTTTATTTTGTGAATTCTTTGATTTTTATAGATAAAATTGATTTTTCTGCTTTTGTGCTTTATTCTTTGTACTACTTTTATAAGTGATTAATCTACTGCTTTTTAAAAAATATTTATTTATTTGACAGACAGAGATAACAAGTAGGCAGAGAGGCAGACAGAGAAAGAGGGGGAAGCAGGCTCCTCACCAAGCAAAGAGGCCAAAGCAGGACTCGATTCCAGGACCCTGGGATCATGACCTGAGCCGAAGGCAGAGGCTTAACCCACTGAGCCACCCAGGCGCCCCTAATCTACAACTTTTATTATGTTTGTATTTACATGTTAAATTTTTTGCCTTTCATAATTTTCTTACTCCTATTTATGGCCTTTCATTCCACTTACAAAACTCCTTTTAATGTTCCTTGTAAGTCTAGTTTAGTGGTGATGAACTCCTTTAACTTTTGTTTATCTGGGAAACTCTTTTTCTCTCCTTCTGAATGGTAGCCTTGGTTGATGGCTGACAGCCTTGGTTGCAGGTTTTTTTCCTTTCATCGCTTTGAAATGTTCATGCCTCTCCCTTCTGGCCTGCAGTGTCTCTGCTGAAAAATCAGCTCGTAATCTTATGGGGTTTCCTTTCTATGTAACTTTACTTTTCTCATGCTGTTTTTAAAATTCTTTTTTTTTATTATTAACATATACTGTATTGGGGTGCCTGGGTGGCCCAGTGGATTAAAACCTCAGTCTCATAACATATAATGTATTATTTGCCCCAGGGGTACAGATCTGTGAATCATCAGTCTTACACTTTTCATAGCACTCACCATAGCACATACTCTCCCCAGTGTCCATCACCCAGCCACCCTATCCCTCCCACCCCACCCCCCAGGAAACCTCAGTTTGTTTCCTGAGATTAAGAGTCTCTTATGGTTTGTCTCCCTCCCTGGTCCCATCTTGTTTGATTTTTTTTCCCTCCTTACCCCCAATGATCCCCCGCCCTGCCTCTCAAATTCCTCATGTCAGAGAGATCATATGATAATTGTCTTATTTCACTTAGCATAATACCCTCTACTTCCATCCTCTCCACATCATTGCAAATGGCAAGATTTGGGGGTTTTGATGGCTGCATTTTATTCCATTGTGTATATATACCACATCTTCTTTATCCATTCATCTGTTGATGGACATCCAGGCTCTTTCCATCATTTGGTTATTGTGGACATTGCTGCTATAAACATTTGGGTGCACATGCCCCTTCAGATCACTACATTTGTATCTTTAGGGTGAATACCCAGTAGTGCAATTAAAATTCTCTATCACTATTTTTGCCATTTTAATTATTATGTGTTTTGGTGTGTATCTCCATGGGTTCACCTTGTCAGATGCTCTCAGTGCTGCCTGGACCTGTTTGTTTCCCCAGATTAGGGAAGTTTTCAGCTATTATTTCTTCAAATAAATGTTCTTCACCCTTTTCTCTCTTCTTCTCTGGTATTCTTATAATGTGAATTTTATTATGCTTGATGATGTCATTGAATTCCCTTAACCTATTCTCATTTTTTATTGTTCTTTTTTTCTTTTTGCTATTCAGCATGATTGCATTCCATTACCCTGTTTTCCAGCTCCCTGATCCATTTTTCTGTTTCTTCTATCTACTATTGATTCCCTCTAGTGTATTTTTAATTTTGGTTATTGAGTTCTTCATCTTTGATTAGTCCTTTTTTTATTTTTCTCTTTGTTGAAGATTTCAGTGAGATCCTCCACTCTTTTCTCCAGTCCAGTGAATATAGCCATTGCTTTGAATTCTTTATCAGGAATATTGCTTATCTACATTTCAGTTCATTCTTTTGCTGTGTTTTTGTCCTCTTCTTTTATTTAGGACATCTTCTCCGAATGGTGTCTAAATATTTGTGTTTGTATCTATGTACCAGAAAAGTCAATTACATCTCCTGACTTTTAAAGTAGTGACCTATAAGGACTGTGGTGCCCCCACAGTGCAATGTACCCTGTTCACCAGGACCAGGAGCTTCAGAAATGTCTTCCATGTGGGGTACATAGGTCCTACTATTCTGGCTGAGCCTTCTTTATCTTCAGTCCAGATGACTGCAGTGGCCCACTTTGCCTATGGTAGGCAGGATTTGCTCCCTGTGTTGTTACAGGACCAGTCTGGGACCACAGTGGGCTTATTGTTGGGCAGTGTCAGCAGTCAAACCAGATGTCTTCCCTCATCTCATCTACTGCAGCTGTGATCATACCAAACTGCAGAGCACTATGTCTGCCTTATCCCCTAAAAGACTTTCATTTGTGGGTGAGGCCTGTAGTTAGACCAGATGTCTGTTCCCAATCCATCTGCTGATGCTTCAGTGACCATGAACTATAGGGCTCTCTTCCTGTGAGGTCCTCAGGAGGTTTTTGTTGGTGGACAGGGCCAGTAATGAGATCAGATGTCTGCCCCCAGTCTGTCTAGTGGAGCTACATATGCACTGGTTGGCAGAGCTCTTTCTCTCTCTCAACAGCCAGTTATAAAGATTTGGCTACTGGGACTATAGTAGAAATGGTGTGTATGGTTATCTTCCCCCCTTCTCATGGCAGGAGTTACTTTGGAGTGTCGGCATCCCTGCCTGGGCTGATTGCAGCTTGAGATATGGCAGGAGCCACTCTGGAGGGACTCCTGCCAAGTGGAGCTAATTGGATGGGGTGGACCCAGATCCCGAGAACACGGAGGCAGGCAATGTGCTGTTAGCAAACTGGATGGCAAGTGTTCTCACTGGATCTTGCAGGTACATAGGTATCTAAGTATTTAGGCTAGGGAGCAGAGGGGAGAGAAATGGTGCCCACCAGGAATCTGTTCTTGGAAAAGTCTCCTAAAGATCTCTGCCCCTCCAGCTCATGTTCTGAGATGTAAATAAATCTCCTTCCCATATATCCCAGGTACTTTTCAAACTGCTGCTTCTGTGCTGTATCTCAGTAGGCCTGTTTGCTATGCGGGCTCTTTAAGAATAGTGACTCACTTTCCTAGCACCCTCTGGCTCTCCTAGAGCAGAGCATGCTGCTTTTTTTTTTTTTTTTAAGAGTTTATTTATTTATTTGACAGAGAGAGATCACAAGTAGATAGAGAGGCAGGCAGAGAGAGAGAGAGGGAAGCAGGCTCCCTGCTGAGCAGAGAGCCCAATGCGGGACTCGATCCCAGGACCCCGAGATCATGACCTGAGCCAAAGGCAGCGGCCCAACCCACTGACCCACCCAGGCACCCCAGAGCATGCTGCTTTTTAAAGTTCCTGGTCTTAAACCCCACTGATTGTTTAAAAAAAAAAAAAAACTCTCAAAGTTAAACCCTTCTGGTTTTCAAAGCCAAATGTTATTGGGACTTATCTTCCCAGTGCCAGTCCCCTGTGTCTGGAATGTATGTTATGGGGTCTGTCTCTCTCCATTCTCTGTGCTTGCGTTACCCCTCCTGCTTGTAGTTAAGACTAACCATCCCAAATGCATCTCTGCCCTCCCTACTCTTTTCAAGGTAAACTTCTCTCTATGATTAACTGTGGAAAGTCTGTTGTGCTAGTCTTCAGGTTTTCTGAGTTGGTTGCCCTGATGTAGCTGTTATCTAGGTGTGTCCGTGGGAGGAAGTGAGCTTAGGAACATCGTACTCTGCCATCTTTCCAGAAATCCTTTCCCCTGATGTTATTTTTAGGATGAGTTTTAAAGGATGAATTGGAGTTTAGCAAACAAAAGAGAAGGGTATTCCAGGTAGAATGAGTGGGGTAAAGCAAGACATATGCTGTTGGGTGACTTTGAAAATAAAGGAGCTGGCAGGTGCCATTTTCCTCTCTCACCCTCCAGCATAAAACCAGAGTACCCTGCATAAAGCAGGACTGCACAGATACTTGCTACCTAACCTTCTAGCAGTGCACCATGAGCACAAGATCTCTTGAGGACTCACCCATTCCAAGCCTGCTAACCTTGGCTCTGGGCAAATTTTGTTATAGCTGCCCACACTACTACCCAGCCTCTAAGTGCTCAACTGCTGCACCATATCGAGCTGAGTGTCCCTAGCCGCTGTCATGTGCTAAGTCACAACTGCATACTAAGCCCAGCCTCATACTCCTGGCTGCCCTGGCACATAGCCCCCAACTCCCACAATGCTTCAGAGGTCTAACATAGGACTCGTGGCCTGATGCAAATTTTGCTAACACTGTTAACCCTGCTCTGAATTTCCGTGGCATGCATGCATACTCAGAGCTGGCTTCCCTGGGTCCCAAACACCACAGAGAGCAAGCACAACACACAACAGGCAGAAAGTCAGTGCCGATGATTGCATGGAAAGGAAAAGTGACTCAAACACAATAACAGCATAAGCAACATACATGGCATACTCTTCTGAAGTGCCTGCTCTTTTTAATAAAAGAGCAGTTTCAAGAACAGAAGACACAGCTGACTTTCTTAACACACAGAAACAGACAGAGAGAGGCAGACAAAATGGGGAGACAGAAATTTATCTCAAATGAAATAACAGGACAAGGCCACATCTGGAGATCTAAGCAAAACAGTTATAAGTAACATGCCTAGTGGCATGTTTAAAGCAATAATCATAAGGATACTCACTGGACTTGAGAAAAGAGTGGAAGACCTGAGTGAGACCCTTAGCACAGAGATAAGGAAAAATAGAGCAGAGATAAAGGACTCCATAAACAAAATGAGAAACATGCTTGAGGGAATGAACAGCAGGATGAAAGAAGCAGAGGAATGAATTAGTGACCTAGAAAACAGAGTAATGGACAGTAATGGAAAGCTGAATAAAAGAGAAAAGAATTATGCAAAATGAGAATAGACTCAGGGAATTGAATGACCCCCTCAAATATCATGCCATTCCTATAATAGAGTCCCAGAAGAAGAAGAGAGAAAAGGGCAGAAAATTCATTTGAAGAAATAATAGCAGAAAACTTCCCCAATCTGGGAAGGGACACAGATATCCAGATCTAAGAGACACAGACAACTCCCATCAAAATCAACAAAAACAGATCCACACCAAGACATATTGTAACTAAATTGGCAAAATATAGTGATAAAAAAATTTTAAAGCAAGGCAATAGAAGTCAGTACAAGAGAAAACACATAAGGCTAGCAGGAGATTTTCCAGCAGAAACCTTCCAAGACAGAAGAGAATGGCATGAAATAATCCAAGTGCTGAATGGGGAAAAATCTTCAGCCAAGAACACTCTATCCAGGAAAAAATACTGTATCATTTAGAATAAGAGAGATAAGGAGTTTCCTGGGGTGGGGGGGCACCTCACAAAAACAGGAGTTCATGACCTCCGAACCAGCTCTTCCAAAAATATTAACAGGCACTCTTTGAGTGATATAGAGAGACCAATATTGATACCATAGAGGTAGGATATACAAAAGGAATAAAAATGAATATTTCTGTAAAAAAAATCAGTCCAGCAACTCACAGAAAAAAAGGATATAAAATATAATAAAATAATAACATATAAAAACATGGAAGGAGAAGAAAAAACAATCAGTTCAAACTTAAACAACCACCAATTTAGTATAGACTGCTATATGCTGAAGAGGTTCTGTACAAACCTAATGGTAACCATCTATCAAAAACCACTAATAAATATGCAAAGAATAAAGAGAAAGCTAAATATATCACTAAAGAAAAACAGCATACCATAAGACAAGGTTTCAGAGAAAATCTTCACAAAGAACCACAAAACAAATAATAAAATGACAGTAAATACACATCTATCAATAATTATCTTGAATGTAAATAGACTAAATGCTCCAATCAAAAAGCAGAGTGACAGATGGATTAAAAAAACAAGACCCAACTATATGCTGCCTGCAAGAGGCTCATTTTAGACCTAAAGACACCTGCATATTGAAAGTGAGGGGACAGGGAAATATTCAGCATACAAATGGATGTCAAAAGAGAGCTGGGGTAGAAATACTTAAATTGGACAAGCTAGATTTTAAACCAAAGACTATAACAAGAGATGAAGGACATTATAGTATAATAAAGAGGACAATCCAACAAGAAGATGTAACAATTGTAAACAATTATTTTTATAACAAGGGAACACTTAAATACATAAAACAGCTTAAAAAAAACAAAGGAACTAATCAATAAGAATACAATAGGAGGGGACTTTAACATCCCACTTACAACAATGAACAACTCATCTAAGAAGAAAATGAACAAGAAACAATGGCTTTGAATGATACACTGGACTAGATGGACTTAACAGATATATTCAGATCATTCCACCCTAAATTTGTTAAAATACAACAGGAACATTCTCCAGAATAGATCACATATTAGCCCACAATAAAAAGCCTCAACAAACGGAAGATCAAAATCATACCATGCATATTTCTGACCATAATCCTATGAAACTAGAAATCAGTCATAAGAAAAAAATCTGGAAAGACCATAAATACATGGAGGTTAAATAAATGCTACTAAACAATGAATCAGTCAACTGGGAAATAAAAGAAGAAATAAAAAAGTGCATGAAACAAATGAAAATGAAAACACAATCATCCAAAACCTCTGGGATGCAACAAAAGCAGTTCTTAGAGGAAAGTTTATAGCAATACACACCTACTTCAAGAAGCAAGAAGAATCTCAAATAAACACCTAACCAGACACCAAACAGAACTAGAAGAAAACAAAGCCTAAAACCAGCAGAAAGTAAAAAAATAAAGATTAGAGCAGAAATAAATTATATAGAAACTAAAAACAACAACAACAACAACAAAACAATGGAACAGACCACTGACACCAGAGCTGCTGCTCTGAAAAATCAATAAAATTGAGAAACTTCTAGCCAGACTTATCTAGAAAAAAAGAGAATGAACTCAAATAAATCACAAAAGAGGGAGGAAAAATAACAACAAACACCATAGAAAAACAAACAATCTTAAGAGAATATTATGGAAAACTATATGCCAGCAAATTGGACCATCTAGAAGAAATGGATAAATTCTTAGAAACATATAACCTCTCACAACTGAATCAGAAAGAAATTATTTTAAAAATGTTAAAAGACTGAATACTAACAGTGAAATTGAATCAGTACTTTAAAAACTCCAAAAAACTCCCACAAAAATGTAGTACCAGATGGCTTCATAAGCAAATTCTACCAAACATTTAAAAAGTCAATACCTGGGGTGCCTGGGTGGCTCAGTGGGTTAAAGCCTCTGCCTTCGGCTCAGGTCATGATCCCAGAGTCCTGGGATCGAGCCCTGCATTGGGCTTTCTGCTCCGCAGGGAGCCTGCTTCCTCCTCTCTCTCTGCCTGCCTCTCTGCCTACTTGTGATTTCTCCCTGTCAACTAAATAAAATATTTTTTTTAAAAAGGGCAATACCTATTCTTCTGGAATTATTCCAAAAAAATATAAAAGGAAAGAAAACTTCCAGATTCATTCTATGAA
Source organism: Meles meles (assembly GCF_922984935.1). Taxonomy (NCBI): domain Eukaryota; kingdom Metazoa; phylum Chordata; class Mammalia; order Carnivora; family Mustelidae; genus Meles; species Meles meles. The sequence continues at coordinate 117,067,849 of NC_060066.1, forward strand.
GTCAACATTACCCTGATACCAAAACCAGATGAAACACCATCAACGAAGAGAACTTCAGGACAATATGCCTGATGAACATGGATGTAAATATTCTTGACAAAAATACTGGTAAACCAAATCCAACAGTACATTTTAAAAAATCACTCACCATGATTAGCTGGAATTTATTCCCAGGGTGCCAGGGTAGTTCAGTATTCACAAATCTGCATCATATCAATAAGAGAGAGGATAAGAATCATATAATCAGAAAAAACATTTGATAAAGTATAAAATCTATTCATGAAAGAAACCCTCAACAAAGTAGGTTTAGAGGCCATGTATGAAAAACCCACAGTTAACACACTCAATGGGGAAATACAGACCTTTTCCTTAAGGTCAGGAACAAGACAAGGATGTCCACTCACCACTTTTATTCAAAATAGTACTGGAAGTCCTAGCCACAGCAATCAGACAGCAAGAAATAAAAGGCATCCAAATCAGAAGTAAAACACTTGCAGATGACATGATATTATATGTAGAAAAACTTTTAATTCTCCAACAAAAAACTGCTAGAACTGATAAACAAATTCAATAAAGTATCAGGATACAAAATCAGCACACAGAAGTCTGTTGCATTTCTACACACCAATAATGAAGCAGTAGAAAGAGAAATTAAGAAAACAATCCCATTTGTAATTGCACCCAAAATAAGAAAACACGTAGGAATAAACCTAACCAAAGAGGTGAAAGACCTGTACTCTGAGAACTATAAAACACTGATGCAAGAAATTAAAGACAATACAAAGAAATGGAAAGATATTCCATGATTATGGATTAGAAGAACAAATAGTATTAAAACATCTATACTATGCAATGCAATCTACAAATTTAATGAAATTCTTTCAAAATACCAAAAAAGTTTTTCACAGAACTAGAAAAATAATCTGAAAATTTGCATGGAACCACAAAAGACCCTGAATAACTAAAGCAATCTTGAAAAAGAAAAGCAAAGCTGGAGGTATCATAATTCTGGACTTAAGCTATAGGGCAAAGCTGTAGTGATCAAGACAGTATGGTACTGGTACAAAAACAGACACATAGATCAATGGAACAGAATAGAAAATCCAGAAATAAACCAACAACCCTAAGGCCCATTTATCTTCAACAAAACAGGAAAGAATATCCAATGGGAAAAAGTCTCTTCAAGAAATGGTGCTGGGAAACTGGACCACTTTCTTACATCATACACAAAAATAAACTCAAAATGGATTAAAGACCTAAATGTCAGACATGAAACCATAAGAAATCCTAGAAGACAACACAGGCAGTAACTTCTTTGACAGTGGCCATAGCAACACTTTTCTAGATATGCCTCCTTTGGCAAGGGAAACAAAAGCAAAAATAAAACTATTGGGATTCATCAAAATAAAAATCAGCTGCATTGCAAAGGAAACAATCAACAACACTAAAATACAACCTAAAGAATGGGAGAAGAATGTCACTTAGACCTCAATAAAGCTCTTAAGACAAGTAGTTTATTCTCAAAAAAAAAAAAAAAAAAAAGAATGGGAGAAGATATTTGCAAATGACATATCTGATAAAGGCTTAGTATCCAAAATATATAAAGAACTCACAAAACTCAACACCCAAAAAAACCAAATAATCTAATTAAAAAATAGATAAAAGACATGAATAGACATTTATCCAAAGAAGACATACAGATGGTCAACAGCCACATGAAAAAATGCTCAACATCACTTATCATGAGGGGAATGCAAATCAAAACTACAATGAGATATCACCTCACACCTTTCAGTATGGCTAAAATAACACAAGAAAGAACAGGTGTTGGTGAGGATGCAAAGAAAAAGGAACCCTCATGCACTGTCAGTGGGAATGCAAACTGCCGCAGTTACTGTGGAAAATATTATGGAGGCTCCTCAAAGCTTTAGAAATAGAACTACCTTGGGGCACCTGGGTGGCTCAGCAGGTTAAACCTCTGCCTTCAGCTCAGGTCATGATCTCAGGGTCCTGGGATCAAGCCCCGCATCGGGCTCTTTGCTCAGCAGGGAGCCTGCTTCCCCCACCCCCTTCTCTCTCTGCCTGCCTCTCTGCCTACTTGTGATCTATCAAATAAATAAATAAAATCTTTAAAAAAAAAAGAAAGAAATAGAACTACCTTAAGATCTAGCAATCGCATTACTGGGTATTAACCTGAAGAAAACAAGAACACTAATTCAAAGTGATTCATGCACCCTGATGTTTATCATACCATTATCAACAATAGCCAAAATATGAAAGTAGCTCAAGTGTCCCTTGACTGAGGAATGAATAAAGAAGATATGGTGTATACACACAGACACGCACACAATGGAATATTATTATGCCACTAAAAAGAATGAAATTTCTCCATTTGCAATGACCTGGATGGAGCTGGCGAGTATAATGCTAAGTGAAATAAGTCAGAGAAACACAAATACCATATGATTTCACTCATATGTGGAGTTTAAGAAACAAGCAAAGGGAAAAAAATACGAGAGGGAGAGAGACAAACCAAGAAACAGACTCTTAACTAGAGAGAACAAACTGATGATTACCACAGAGAGGTGAAGGACTGGGTTCAACAGGTGATGGGCATTTCAGAGGGCACTTGCGACGAGCATGGGGTGATGTATGGAAGTGTTAATTGTACACCTGAAACTGATATAACACTGTATGCTAAATAATTGGAGTTAAAATTTTAAAAGAAATTTAAAGACAAATGAGTTAAGTAAGTTCATGCCCTCTGATTCAGAAATTCCACACCTCAATTTATTTATTTTTTTTTTTAATATTTTATTTATTTGACAGAGAGAAATCACAACTAGGCAGAGAGGCAGGCAGAGAGAGAGGAGGAAGCAGGCTCCCTGCGGAGCAGAGAGCCCGATGTGGGGCTCGATCCCAGGACCCTGGGATCATGACCCGAGCCGAAGGCAGAGGCTTTAACCCACTGAGCCACCCAGGTGCCCCACACCTCAATTTATTTTAAGGAAAAGAAATCAGAGATGTGGTATCATTGCAGTGTTATTCATAAGAATAGAATACTGAATTGGCCACTAATATGAAACAATAAGGAATTGTCTAAATTATGTACTATCTTGTGATGAGTTATTTTCAATCATCAAAAGCCAGTAATTTCAAAGAATTTTTAAAGAAAGTAATTTTGAAGTCATAATTTTAAGTCTAAAAAGCACATAGTTGGATATAAAGAATGAACTAAGTGTGTGTTTGTGTTTAAGAATATACCAGAGGCGGGATGCCTGGGTGGCTCAGTCGGTTGAGCCACTGCCTTTGGCTCAGGTCATGATTCCAGAATCCTGGGATCGAGTCCCGCATCGGGCTCCTTGTCCAGCAGGGAGCCTGCTTCTCTCTCTGCCACTCTGCCTGCTTGTGCTCTCTCTCTGACAAATAAATAAATAAAATTTAAAAAAAAAAAAAAAAGAATATACCAGGGGCGCCTGGGTGACTCAGTCAGTAGAGCGTCTGACTTCAGCTCAGGTCATGGTCTCAAGGTCCTGGATGAGCCCTGCATTGGGCTCCATGCTCAGTGGGGAGTCTGCTTGCCCCTCTCCCTCTCCACCTGCACCTTCCTCCCTGCTTATGCTCTCTCTCACTCTCTCTCAAATAAATAAAATCTTAAGAAAAAAAAAAAAAAAGGAAAGAGAGAGAAAAGAATACACCAATAAGGGTGGCTGGCTGGCACAGTTGGTAGAGCCCTGGGGTGTGAGTTCTGGATTGTGACCTCTGGGTTGTAAGTTCAAGCCCCACATTTAGAAAAATAAAATCTTATTTTTCACATTTAGAGGAATAAAATCTTAAAAAAATACACACCAGCAGTGTTAGTGATTACCTTTAGTGTAAGAATACAAATATGTCTTATTTTCTTTTCTTTAATAATCTGTAGTAGTTCCCCCTTATCGGCAGGGGATATGTTGCAAGACCCCAGTGGATGGCTGAAACATGAATAGTACCAAACCCTATGTATACTGTCTTTTCTCCTATACTTAATATCTAAAGTTTAACTTATAAATTAGGCACAGTAAGACATGAACAATAACTAATAATAAAATAAGCAATCCTAATATATTGTAATAATAGTTATATGAATGTGGTCTCTTTCTCACTTAAAATACCTTGCCATACCGTACTCGCCCTTGTTCTTGTGATGATGTGAGATGATAAAATGATGAGATAACTACAATATGTTAGGAGGATCATCTGCTTCCAGACCCATGGTTCACCAGGGGTAGCAAACTGCAAAAGCAAAACCACAGATAAGGGGGAACTACTGAATTTCCCAAATTTCAACAGTAAGCAAAAATAAACCATATTTCTCTTACAAAAAGAAGCTGGTGTGAAAGCAAGGGGGGGATATGGGCAGAGCGAAAGGAGGACAACACTAGAGGGGATTGTTTTGTTTTAGACTGAAGTACACAGGCATGGCATTATACGATGAGTGGAAATGTCAGTGGAAAAGTAGAGGCTGAATGTATGGAAGACAAGAAGATAACTGACAGCACAGGCTTCCTGAGGCAATAAGAAGGAATAAGGTCTGGCTCTAGTAAAAGGGTTAACTTTCAACAGAGAAGGGTACTTCTCTGACTTTATGAGAGAGAAGGAATTAAGGAGCAGTGCTCCCTTGTTGACTTTGCATGCTCACTGCCTTCAACACTGCCTGGCCCTGAATGGAGCATGTAGGTTTATAGGTGAAGGAGAAGAAGGTTGGAGGAATTACTATAGGTTGACTTCCATTTTCTCCAGTGAGAGAGCAAATATCTTATATCGTGGTTCTCACACTTTCATTAGAATGTATTATAATGTATTATTTTTTGTGGTCTGTATCCTTTTCTAAACTGTGAGCTCCCTAAGGGCAGAAGAAATCTTATCTCCATATCTACTATATCATTCCAGTGACTGACTGATGCAAGGTAGATGCTCAAGAACAGTTTGTTGAATGAATGAATGAATGAATGTAGTATGATAGGAGACATAAGAATAGTGGTAAGGGTTTCATATAGCTTATGACCTGGGTAGCCTAAAGACAAAATTGCAAAACTCTGTACTTAAGACGATTCCAAATAGAAACTGCAGAAACTAATTATAATTGCAAATGATCTGTTCTGTTCTCTGTCCAATAACCCCTTTTCTTTGAACCTGTTCTGCACAAGTCTCTATGGGGCAAATGAAAGGATAGAGATCCATGCAGCCCAGCCATCATAGAAAAGAGTGGTCCTCTAACTGCTAACATTCAGTTTTCCTTTGTTTAATTTGAACCTGTACAGACTTTTAAGCCTCTTAATAGGTAATACTTACCTTGCATAGTAAATCGGACCAAGTTTGTAGAAAGTCTTTTAAGTTATTAATGACAACACAAAAGCAAGGGACTACCATTTGGGGGATATTTTACTTACTTTTATACGCTGAAAGCAAGAAGATGTCCCAAATTTTTAAATGCTTCAGGTCCTAGAATAGCTTCCTCCAGCCAGGTTTTAGGTTCTGAAGCAGTCGTTGGCCTAAATAGGAACATTCCACCAAAAGGAGAGGATTATATTTTTTTCCCCAATACACACTTTCGCTTTAAGGTTATCAGAATGGTGCTATCTAAGAGAAGTGGTTTAAATGTGAGCAGAAGCTGACACGGATTAACTTTAACAGAATGCTATAGAGAAGGAGAGGGTTGGATCAGAGTGATAATTCACAGATACCATCATTTGTTATTCCTGACTTTTTTTTTTCCAAAACAGAATTGCATTGATGAAATTGAGGCCATAATCAGTGTTAAGCTCCAGCTCATCGGAATTGTTGGTATTGGGATTGCAGGTCTCACGGTGAGAAAGTTCGAGAACTTAACTTTTTTGCTTTCTAAGAAGCCTTTGCATCTTATTTGTCTTCAGGTGTGGTACGGCAGTATCTTAAGAGAGATTTCTCATAAAAGACAGATGGTTGTTGACAGGACATCTTCTAAGAACAAAGCACTTGATTATCAATACTCAGTTCTCTCAAATATACCAATTTTAACTTGAACCTAATTATGACCTTGAGTTTATCATTGCAATAACTTTCCACATTAAGACCAGCAAGCTTAAACTAGACAAGTGATTTCCAATTCTGGGTCTCTTCTTGCTGTTAGAAATTTAAAATAGCCCACCAGGTAAATCTCTCTCACCTATGATTTGCAGAAGTAGTGAGTGTAGTGAATAATAGTGTAAGCTCTGGCACCCCGGTCTGGGTTCACCTCCTGGCTCCACTGCTTACGAGCCCTGGGATCATGGGAAAGTTTTTTACTTTCTCTATTCCTCAATTACCTCATCTGTAGAATGAGGATTCTAATGCACCAAACTCCTAAGATTGTTGTGAAGATGAAATGGGATAATATATATAAGGTATATGTAACCATCAACTCATATTAAGTGTCTGGAAGATAGCACTCAACAAATGCTAGCTCTGTACATAATCTGAGCCCTCCCAAACCCAGAATCCAGACTAAAGGAATAACATGCAGAAGTGGGAAGCATAGTGCATCCGGGCACCTGCAGATGGCTCTGGGCCTCCAAAGTACACGAGCGTGCAAGAACTGATAGGGGCCCACGGGACATGATAGAAGCAGCAAGAGAGGACAGTGAAAAGGGTGTGAAAGTCCGCAGAACTGTGGTCTTTGTGTGCCTTTTTGAGGGATTGGGCTCTATCCTTAAGGTAGATGAAGCCACCAAGGGATAGAAGGACCTGTGTTGCCATGTGGAGGTAAGTTGGAGGGATGCAGGATTTGAGTCAGGCTAGTAAAGTGGTGATTTCCACCATCCAGGGTTGAGTAATAATAGCTGATGCTAAGGTAGTACTTACCCTCTAGTCTGTATGTAGATGAATTCATGGCATCAGTGGGGGCAAAGGGAATTGCAAGGAAAATCAAGGAATTGGCAGTTTTCCAGGACACACAAGCACTTTCCCTCTCTTCTGTATTTAGAGTGCAGCGGGATGGGGCAGCAGGTGAAATACTATATTGAGGGCCTCCCAGCCCAGGGATATCTCTCAGGCCCTCCTCACCTGCTCTGGGGCTAGTCTGCTTGCTATTCTGTGGCTTCCTGAGAACAATTTTGAAGCAGAAGATTTGAAAATGGGCTGCATAATAGAAGTACCAAAGAGACACCCCTAAAAATTCCATCATCTCAAAGAGTGAGCATCGTAGAGGCAGTCACCCATACTCATGACAGTGGCAGGACAGTGCTAAGAAAGTTCCTTTCTGAGGGGATCCCTTTAGAGTACAACCAGGACGAAGCAAGTATTGTATCCAACCTGACAACCACACTAGCGGGAAAGGCCCTCTATTGGTCATCTTGAATCCGCACCCCCAGATCTGATCCTTTTGTAACTCCTTCTTAAGGTAAGAGTTGCAATCAGTGAGCCAGATGTCCTGAGGTGTCTCCTCTGCCACACACTGGTACTGAGTTCTGGCAGCCAGGAGCTTAGAGCCCTGCTCCAGGTTGCTTTTACTTAAGCCTACTTTCTCCCTTCCATAAAGCAGACAGTACATGGCTTTTTAAATTGAACATTTATAGATTCTAATCTGATGAAGGATGGATTAAAGAGAGAATCATAGGGTTATGGTACAGATTTCTTTAAACAAACATTGACAGTTGTTCATAAACATTGCACCTGCTGATAACATTCTATAGGGTCTGGGAAATTGTTGGGGAAATGATTGAGAACAAGAAAGATCTTTGACATCCTTCTATTCAAACTATACCAATGACTATTGGATTTGCCAAGTATTTGGCTTTTCAAAGAATTATCCAAGAGGCAGAAGACATCACTAATATCATAGTTCTAACACCTTGGTTTATGCTTTGGGCAAGCTACTGAGTTAAATAGTGAAGCATAATTTGTACCTTAAAATGGAGCAGGAAAAATGAAAAGATGCTCTACTTTGTAATATGTGGTCACTGTTGCAAAAGTTCAGAGCTTTTCCAACAACAGGAAACTCTTTAGACCTAAGTGTAAACAACTAATAGTTAACATGTTAATATGGAAGTCTTTAGCCAGCAACAATAATTAAGTAGTATATATAAAAATGTCACGGTCAGTAATTTTTAACTCTAATTATTAGTTAGACACCCATGCAGTTTGCTTTTTTTTTTTTTTAATCAGTTTCTATTGTTTGCAAGTCATTAACAAGTGGTTCCTTCTGTTTCAGATCTTTGGCATGATATTCAGTATGGTGCTTTGCTGTGCAATACGAACCTCAAGAGATGTGATATGAAGTTACTTCTACATGAAAATTGCAATCTAGAGCTTCCATACAGCTGTCACCGGAAGTGTCTCCTGACTCATTTTTAATATTCAAAGGACATTAGGATCTAAAATAATATGCTGTTAATTGTACATTTGCACATGTATGTATGTTTGGCTCATTACTCATTTACCCCTTGAGTGAATGCTGTGTGTGTTGACTGAGATTCATGTGTGATCTGTGTGCATCTGGTGTATGCATTGTACATAACGAAATCTGTTTTGCTGGAAATTCCTGGTTCTTACTATATCAGAGGAATGACCTATTTGACTCTCAGAAAAAGATCATCAAATTTTGATAAATTTTAAAAACTTGGCTATTTAGAAGAAATGATAATGGGTCATTTTCCCAGATTCTAGCCATGGAAAGTTAGATACAGAGAATTCAGGATTTCTGGTTAACAGAAGCAATAAGCAACAGGACTTGAGAGATCATGGTGTAGGACGCACTAACGGCATCTGAGTTAGGTGTAAGGGTTTCATGGGATTTTTTTATATACATACTCCCCAGAACACAGTAAACCACAGTTTTAGAACTAAACATATCTGTGAGACTAAATACAGCATGGAAAATCTAATTTGAATAAGTCATACTTTCCTAGTATTTAAAAACAAAAAACTCCCTCTGGAAAGAGTGGTCACACAGACAATCATATGCCCTATAAAAGTGAGTGTTTTTAGGACTTAAAAAAAAAAAACCTTTTAGTAATGTTTTAAGGATTTTTTTGTTCTTATATAAATACATTTAAATATGACTTTATAACATTCTTTTTCTGACTGCTCTGAACTACAGCAGTCCTCACATGAGCAAAAGGGCTTTTATCTCAAACTTTTCCACGTTTCTTCAAATGTGCAGATAGAAAGACTAAAGCAAGAGCTCTGGCAGTTGCAAATAGTGGGAAAGAAAATTTTTACTGGCATTGTATCTCTGAAATACCTCATAACTTGAGTTTACATATTTTCCTAATTTTTTTGTATTTTCCTTATTCACCTAGAGAACTCTTCGTGGATTTTGACCTATAGTTTTTACCACTTAAGCTAAAACAAAATCCTTCCTAATTCAGATATTATATCAGAAGCATCCCTGGCCAAAGAAAGAAAGAAAGGCATCTACTAGTTGTGTGCACACAACAGAAACAAGCTAAGAAAATAAAACCCACAGAACAGAAGTATGTTTTTGTCTGTGTAAATCTCCTTATAAAAATAAAATTTTCATATTCTTTATGGTCTTGATGCTTCAACTGAGGTAGGTAAACCCAAATTTAGAATCTAAACTGGTAACTTTGTCAATTTTTAACAACTTAGTACATTTATTAGATCATAGAGAGTTTTTTAAATTACATTTTAAAAGGTCACTCAAAAGTGAAAGTACCGGGGATTTTGGAAACCCACGTAAGCTCATCCACCTGTGAGAACACAGTCTTTGGGTATGCACTAAAGGAAAGTGTGCACCCCAAGAAACTTCTACAAAATGTTTTGCTGAAAAGACCTAACCACTACAAATAGTCTCATTTGCATAGAGAACCACACTTCTTCTGCCATACTTGCTACTGCTACTAACGTCGGAGGAAGCTTTTCTGGGAAAAAAGTCAGATTGGAAGCAAGCTAAAAATTTAATTGTACATGGCTACTTTACTGTGTCTATAGCTGAAGAAAAGATTATTTTAAGAAAATCACTTCATGACATAGGTGTTTATACTCCAGTAGGTGAGAAATATAAACTTTCAAGCGAAGAACAAACAGTCCATCTCTCTTCATAGCTTTAGTTCATCCTCTACCTGAAGACAGGCTCAAGTGCATAGGTTTCTTCCACCTCAGAATTGTCTCTAATTAAAAAAAAAAAAAAAAACCACCAGTTTCATTCTATACCTGATTTAACAACCTTAAGAAGAGTACAATACTTAAAAGTGGGGGAGTAGAGATCTGTTCCATCTGTGGTTAATGTGTTCCTTGTAGGAGTAATTTTTCTAAAATCTGTGCCATGAGTAAAGTTAATTCCACCTCTGAGTGAGGGCAGATTTTTATACATCGTAAATCTATATATATATTGAATTCCTATATATCTTGAATCTATATGTGTCTTGAATTTATAACTCTTGAATATATACATAAATAATATATGTATGCATGAATGTGTATACAGACATACATACATGTATACATATATGGGTACGTATATATACATATTCATATATATAAATTTTTGGTTATAGCTGTTTATCTGAACTGATTTGAGATCAGACCCAAACTTATCCTTAAGCATCTGGTACCAAGGCACTGAATTAAAATTTCTTGATGAACTATTTTAAGTTATTTTAAATTAAATTTTCTATGCACTGGAATTCTTGTTTGATTTCTCTTAAAATTCTATTGTATCTTTATACACATCTTTACACAACTTATCTAAATGTCCAACTACCAAACAATATGGCTAAAAAAAAGGAAAGAGTAGTAACCGTTCTGTAGTGTGACTATGAGGAGCTAGGATGTAAAAGTAACATCCTAAGGACTTTTGTGCAAGTAGTTAGATTTCGATTAACATTGTCTCATCCAGATTATACATGTTTTCCCCGGAATATCTCCTTTGTTGTCCAGGGTTCAATCGGTAAAGCCATACACTGATACAGGCACCAGTGTAATCCTACACACAGTCATCCAGGAGAGTTACTCTCCTTTCCCTATGTGCCCCCTTAATAGGTTTACTTGAAGAGAAGAGGGTTGTGGGAAGAGGACAGTGAAGAAGATAACATATCTTCCCTTCTGAAATAACTATCAAAGATTAAAAGGAAGAGGCACCCTTGGGAGTTCAAGAACTTGCCTGGTTCACTACTGTGTTGACATCCCTTTTGACCACCAGCCCCCTGATTTTAGCAACCGTATCTTACACATCCCTATGAGAGAGCATTCGTGGGCCCTGAAGCCATCAATTAACTACATCATCTTATTTGAACTCCTCAAAATCAAACTTCTATTAAGGTGTATTTTGAGGGGCACAAAAATTTCTGCTTTCAGTATGATTATTTTTTCCTATAAAATGTACCTCTAAATTATTATACGTACGTGTTCATTGAAAGGTAAAAAGACTATACTAATGCAAAATGTTATTAATCATTTTGTTGGTGTCCTCACTGTCAACAAAAGTTAAATACATCCCAGGAAACCACTATTCCAATGGCTGTCTCCTGAGGATATGGAAAACATAAAGTATAGAAGTAATATGTCTTGAATGTTGCAAAGCAAAATTTATGCTGATTTCATAAAATTCTTAGTTAATGTGCCGGAAGCCCATCTGAAGCTTTGGGATTTGTTTTGCTTTGTTTTGCTTTCTTGTATAATTTACTGATGGTTTTACTTATATTAAATAGAAGAAATTTAAATTAAAATAACCAACTTTGAGGTTAGCAAACCTGGCAACCAATGAATATTATCTAAATTGTTATAATTATTACACTGATGAAAATTTCTGTTAATTATAAATCAAATATGCATCATCTTGCACAACTGAAGATACTTCTGCATGATGCCAAATACCTATTTGAAAATATTAATTTGTAGAATTAATGAATAGCTTTTGATATATTTCCCAATTCTATTTTAATTCAAAGACTTGATATCAATAGCCATAGCCAGAGTCCCTATATTTTCCTCTGGACCAGCTCTGCCTTGTAAGATGCAACCCACTCGAATATTAGAATTTGTTTTACTTTGTTTGAGGACTACTATTTTATACATTTGACAAAACTCTTTAGAAGATAGTGATACGCTAAGATGAACAAGAGAAGTCTGCCTTCAAGGAGTTTAGAGTAAGGGGGAAAAACAGGCAAATATAATTCCCATGAGGTAAGTGCTATGATATTCATTAACCAAACATAGACCCTCTCAACCTTGGAGAGGATGATCAGGGGAGAAAGATTTTGTGAATTTTGAGGTCTCTAAACTGAGTCCTGAAGAACTCATACAAATTATCCAAATAAAAAGTAACAGCAGTAGAGAAGAAAAGCGGATCACTTGGGGAACAACATCAAGAAGACCCTGAGGGGCGCATGGGTGGCTCAGTGTGTTAAAGCCTCTGCTTTCAGCTCAGGTCATGATCCCAGGGTCTTGAGATGGAGCCCCGCATTGGGCTCTCTGCTCAGCAGGGAGCCTGTTTCCTCCTCTCTCTCTGCCTGCCTCTCTGCCTACTTGTGATCTCTGTCAAATAAATAAAATCTTTAAAAAAAGAAGAAGAAGAAGAAGTAGACCCTGAAAGAGACAGCATGGAAGAATTCCAAGAGAGCATTTCAAGAACTGGGAAGATGAAGGGTCCCATTAAACTGATCCAGGGAGTCTTATCTTTGTACAACTATCACGGCAAAAATTTTAAACGAGTTACAAAATCAAATTTGCACCTTTCAAAAATCACTTAGTATGAACAATGATTGGAGGGCAAAGACCGGAGGATTTCATGAGGATTTCTAACTTACATACTGGGATTCCTACCAAGAAGTAGATAGATACAGGGGCAATGTAGAGAAAGAGGAACCTGGAATCATTCCCAGGTTTCCTGACAGCTAAGGGGTAGTGGTCCCCAGGAGAAAAAGCAGACTGCAGTTGGAAGGAAGTTGAAGTCAGTTGGAGAGGACTATAGGACATCCAAGAGGATATATAATCAGGCACTAGATACACACACTGAAGCTCAGGAAAGAAGTCTGAGCTAGAATTCTAGTCTAGGAATCTGTAACATAAAAGTAGTAGTGCCCATATTTTAACAACATGGTAGCCTTTCACATTGAAGACCTCAGTGAGAAAGTTTCAAAAACTAGAATCCTCTACTCCAGTAAAGTTTAAATCCCAAAAAAAGTTCTTGACTCCTCATCCATTCCTCCACCTCAGGCTGGAGGGTCTCCATCAGCTACCTGCATTCTTTCAATAGGTGCCATCTAAACCATCTTTTATTGAAATGGGTAGTTTCTCATATGTTCTACATTTAACGGTGTCCAAAGGGTCAATAGGATGACCCTGTAAGAGTCTGTAAGAGTTGTAAGAGTGAAGTTTGCACATTTTGCGAAAGAAGGGCTAGGGCTGTGATAACCTTACCTTATGGTTATCTTAACCATAAGGTATACCTTACCTTATGGTAAGGTTATCACAGCCCTAGCCCTTCTTTCGCAAAATGTGCAAACTTCACTCTTACAACACAAAGCAAATTTACATTTCCAGAAGAAGTACATTTCAGAACTACATTACAGTTGAGGGCTAGACCATAGCATGGATTTCTACTCATCACAGAGAAGGGTAGCAAGAAAAGGCTTAAAAAGAGAAAATGTTGACATTGGCCTCATTAGGACTGATTACAAATGCCGTAGATGTATTCTGTTTTGAATCCAGATATATGACCTCCACTGGGCCCTCTAGGGTAGCACAGAGGTCAGAGAAGATCAAAACCCATATATTGGACTATTAGTAAGTCATTGTTAACCTTACTAGAAACAGTTTCAAAGGAAGATAGGAGTGGAAGTCAAATCATAGTGGGTTGAGAAGAGAATGAGAAGTGAGGAAATAAAATGGTCAGTATAGGAGGCTTGCTGTAGTCTGAAGTTTTTTCTCTCTAAATTTCATGTGTTGAAATCCAAATGCCCAATATAATGGTATTAGGAGGTGAGATCTTTTGGAGGTTCCTAGGTCATGAGAGTGGGGGCTCCACTCTCATGGGATTAATGTTCTTATAAGAGACCCCACAGAGATCTTTTGGCCCTTCCACCAAGTGAAGACACAGCTGAGAAGGACCAGTTATGAACTAGAAAAAAATCTCTCACTAGAACAAGACTATGCTGAGCACCATAACCTTAAACTTCCCAGCCTCCAAAATAGGTTTCTGTTGTTTATAAGCTACCCAGTCTGTTGTGTTTTGTTATAACAGCCCAAACAGATTAAGATGGAATTTTTACACACACACACACACACACACACACACACACACACACACACACATACACAGGAATAAGAATTCAAAGAGAGAAGAGCAAATAAACAGAAGTTTGTGCAGACTCACAAGAGGATCCTAGGTCTTCTAAGATCCTAAGATGATTTGGTTGTTTTTGCTTTTTCTTTTTTATTCAGGAAGAGATTGAAGAATGATTCTTGCTGAGGAGATCTTGCTGAGGAGAAAAAGTCAATAAATAGGACGCAAGAGAAGAGAAAAGAGAAAACAGCAAAATCCTTGAGGAAATGCGGGATGGGATCTTTTGAAACTAATGGGAAATATGCCAAATCAGTCAGTACTTTTCAGTTGCTAGTGTCAGAAACCCAACTCCCACTAGCTTAAGCAGTTCTGATTAAAAGTTACAATTTCATTTAGAATTGAAGCCAGGTTCTGATTAGACTCAAATGATATCATTAGGTCTCTCTCCTTCACTCTGTCCTCTGTGTTGGCTTTATTCCCAGGCTGGCTGTTTCCAGGAGATGCCAAAGATGGCCAGCGGTGGCTCTAGGCACACAACTTACAAATCCCAACAGGGTTTGTTTTTTTTTTTTGGTTTGGTTTTGTTTTTTTGTTTTTTGTTTTTTCAATTTTTGTCCCAACAGGGTTTTGTCCTCTTTGCCCAACGGTTACAATAAAAGTCCTGAGACTGACTCCGACTAGAAGAGATTAGTTCACATGCTCATCCCTCAATCAGTCAGGGTCGGTTGAGCCTAAATATCATGTCTACCTCCATCATCTGAATTGAAAATGTTGGTTGGGGTGGTACAGAGTGAGGGGCACTTAGAGAAAGGACAGGCAGGAATCCTGGCTAGGAGGTAAAAATTGAGGTGGGAACGGACATGGGCACCCCAGTGGAATACACTATACTTGTGGTCCCAATGAGAGTCAACCCCTACTTAATCATCAACATCACATCTTTCCAGGAGGAGCAGCCCCCACCCCAAGACCCAGATTCTGAAGAAGCAAACATGAATCTGCCCACGCCCAGCAGGTACTCCATGCCCTGTGGCTACCCTACAACCTGCCACTCCACCTGCTGGCCTACTCCACCCCGGATGTCATCTCTGGGTCCCTGAATGAGGAAGTGCACTCCCAGGAGACAATGGCCTTAAGCATCATACCTTGCACCCTGGGGATCTCGTCTATCAGGAAAGATACCTCCAGAAAGACTTTTGACCTTGCAGGACAGGCCCATAATTATCAGGAATTGCTAACCACCTTTGTGTTGCCAAACTCCAGGTAACAGACTCTTGGATTCACATGATGCATCTGAAGAAAGTACCACAGCCTGACTGCACACCATCTGGTGACCTGAAAGTAAATATTTCCTGGAACTGAAGTAGACACATCTGATGAGACAGCTTTTTCAAGATGTCTGGACAGGCCTATATACCTTTTTCTTCCACTGTTTCTTTTCTCTGCTTCTTCCATGGAAAGACTCCTTTTCTGCATTTCCCACGCCCTTGCAAAAGAGAAGAACCCGGTCTTTTGATTATGGCCTTTCAGAAACCACTTCATTATTCACTTCAAATTCACACTAATTCTCACTTGCTTTTTCTGAAGGGTTAGAATTTTCAGAATTCATAAAAATTTTCTTTTATCTAAACTATTTACTGACTTTGGATTTTTATGCAGACTTATGGTTTCTGAATTTGCAACCTTACAGGTTGTGTTACAAGTAACACATTTGGCTTCAAACAGTTCTTTTGAGATAGTGTTTTAAAACATCTTTGAAGTTCTGCTATTTTTCAAAAAGTTCATCAGCTACTACTTCATGCTTATATCTGCACTCTGTCTTCCCAAATGCACTCAGTTAATTCTTCCAGGGCGCTCCTGCAGTACTCACTAGTCTGCTTTCATGGTCACTTTAAGCAGAGACTTCTAGGAGGCGTGCATGACTTCAGGTTTGCCTTCACAGGGTGAACAGTTCTCCCCATAACTGGAATAAATGCCAATAAATATTTCAGTTGGCTATTTTCAGATCTAGAGTCCTGGTTTAAAACCATCATATAATTTGGAATCGTTATTTCTTTTGCATATAATTATGTTAAGCTTTGTATTTTCTTTACCATCAAACTTATTTTAAAAACCACTTATCCAATAAAGTGATGTTACCTTCAAGGTTACTTCCAACACTTAAAACCTTGAAAAAAAAAATAGGCTTTTTTTTTTTTTTTAAAGATTTGGTTACTTTAGAGAAAGAAGAAAGAGAGCATGGGGTGGAGGAGAGAATCTCAAGCGGACTGCCCACTGAGCACAGAGCCTGGCACAGGGCTCAATCTCACAACCCTGAGATCATGAGCTGACCCAAAATCAAGAGTCAAGATACCTAACCGACTGAGCCATGAAGGTGCCCTGAAAAGAGAGACTTTAGATGAAAAGTACCTGAGAGTTTCTCCCTGCTAACCTTCCTTGCTGCTCAGATGTGTTTTCTAACTAAACATAACTAACTAAACTAAACATAAACATAACTAACTAACTAAAACACCAGAAGTGTTTTCTAACTGCTATGCACATTCCCTCCAACATAGGACATGACAACCAGGAAAAGTCTTTCCTGGTACCAAGAGACAAAACCATAAAATAGAAAGAACTTGACTTTTGATCAGTGATGTTTTCAAAGAAAGATCTTGATCAAAATGTGAAAATTAATAAAAGGAAATCTTGTTCAGAGGGGGAGCTCTCATGCCCCAACATGGTTTGTCAATTTCAGGTTCCATGAAAGTCATATGTGATTAGTGCCAGTTAGGTTTGAACATCAGACATTTTACTCATTAGTCAAAGATCTATGTTTGATACACAGTTTTTAGAGGGAATGTTATAATCCTGCAGCTTTAAGTGTTCATGTTATCAAGTGATACGAGAACCCAAACTTCCAAATTAATATTTGAAGACTATGCAGATGTCAACCTCAAATATTAAGGTAAGCATAATGTGGACCCCTGACTTGGTATATAAATGTATAACTACTCCCTCCTCATTGGCAGAACATGAGCTTGGCACTAATCCATTGACACTACCATCTGTACACACACACACACACACACACACACACACACACACACACACAGAGAGAGAGAGAGAAAGCTACACACACCATCTACTGAATGCATGTAGGCATTTACAAGATGCCCCTCTGAATGCAGCCAGTGACAGTGGGATACAGCAAAGCCAACCATCCCAGCTGATAATTGATTTTTACCTAATGGTAGCAGTTTAGACAGAGAGAAATGAGCAAGTATAGGATAAATCATCTTTTTGAGGTCAAGTCTGCAGGGCACTAGGTCTGTCTCACTTCACGCATCTGTTGAAACTATGAAAGAGTACCTAAGGAAGGAAGAAAAAAAATAAACAGCCACTTACCAAGTGCATTTGCTGGAAAATAGTGTTTCAATATTGACGAAGGTTTAAATTAGAATTTAGGATGATTCTATACTATTTAATCCCTTAGCACTCTCTCCCATCCCTAAAATCTTTCATAATCATACTAATTTTTCAGGACATCAAAAGCCAAAGCAGCACAAGTTGCTTTTGGTATAAATACTAAGAAGTGTCTCCTATTACTTGAAAGAATACAAAGGATTTAGACTTCCACATGTAAAATGATCATGGCCTCTTTTCTAGGCTTTTGGGGTATAACTTTCATAAGTCAGTTGGCCCATCAGAGTAATTAAATTAAAGAGAACGGTTTTTAGAATAGAATATACTGTCTGCTGAGTTTTGGTTACGATCTATCCTGTGCATGTGAATAACTAGAATAAAGTGCTATGTTGCAGATTTCACATATTTTTTACCCTCCATGTCCTCTCCAGTCCTGCTTCTAGCTTGTGGAAGCAAATGTCTCCAGTACACTGATGCTCTGTGTTGCTTCAGTTTCTGATCACATTACACTTATAACTCTGCAGCCTCCCTACATCCATTTTCTATGTCAAGACAAACCTCATGTCATGGCCTTCTGTTAAAGAAAGCCAGTTCAAGGCTGCTTTTCATTAGTATTTCATATCCCTCTTTGCCATTTTACCTGCACTGTGCCCTTTCATGTGGAAACTATCCCTCAATGAGTTCATAAGGCTCTTTCACTCACCTTTTCTTCTAAAGCCCATAGGCTCTCTGATGCATGTGTGGGTATGGGTTTGGGTGAAATCGCACTCAAAATGTACACAATGTGTTGTGAAATATATTGACATTTTATTAATTTTATTCCAGGTGAACACACTTAACCTAATTGCAAGTTACATCACTATAGAAGTTAGACAGAAAATCCCACCACATAGGACTTCTGAGGTTTGGTACAATAGTTTGTCTTGATGGCCTCATGTATACAGTCACTGTAGTCAGTATTACACTTGCCACACTTACAGCTTACAGCTACAGGGTAGGAGAAATAGGGAGTGACATGGTGTGGGCATCCTGGTATTTCTACAGTCTTGTACATGAAGTCTCTATATGTACAAACATCCTGGGACAGAGCATATTTGGGAAGAAAGAGTTTGCCATTGATATCCTGAGGAAAGAACAGAACAGAAAAGGGAGTATAATGTTAATACACTTATATTCCTTTCACACAAATAAGATTGGGGGAGGATTCCTTAGTCCCATTCCCCAGTACCAATTCAACATATTCACACTGAATCCTTTATCACAAACACACACACACACACACACACACACCTTCCTTTTATCCTTGATCATGAGATCAATATAAGGTTTAAATAAATTCTGGGAGTAAAATCCATACCAATTGTGTTAAGTAGATCCATATAATATTATAACCTGGGGGCTCTACCTCTAAGGAGCCAATACCCATTATATTTAGGAAATAAGGTTGTTATTTATCTCATTTCCTTTCTGGATAGAAATGGACTGAGTCTAGGTTTATCTAATTTACAGCCAAAAGAAGTGAGATGAACTACATACCCGTGTCATACAATATCCAGCACAGATGGTAGTGTTGATGGTTAGGCAATAAGCACACTCTTTCCTTTCAACATGCATCGTATACTCAGTTGGAAAACAAAAAGACATTACTTGCCCACATGCAAGGCCAAAAAGCATGGACATCAGGTAGATAGCAGTCATGCTAAATCAAAGAAAAAAAATTAAAGAATCTATTACATATATCCTTTAGGACATTCAAAAGGGACTTTTTTTTTTCATTTCATTTTATTTTTTTCAGTGTTCCAGCATTCATTGTTTATGCAGCACACCCAGTGCTCCATGCAATATGTCCCCTCCTTAATACCCACCACTGAGCGAAAATGTGTGTGTGTGTGTGTGTGTGTGTGTGTGTGTGTATAAATATTTGTAGCTATTGAATGCCTACTTCGTTCTATGCCCTATGTTGGGTGCTTTTGCATAGTTAATACTCTTAGTAACCTTTCTTTATGCATTTAGATGTGACTATGAGCCACATACCTCATAACATAGGAACTTGCATAGTGAAGGTCCTACTTGCAAGTGCCACTTAGCAACACTGGGCAGTGAAAAGGAAAGCCTGAAACATCTCAACAGAACAGTGACAGAGACACAGAATGTCAACTAAGTGTAAAACAATTCACTCAGTGGAAAAATTCCAAATACCTGCCTCTAACTATAAGAAGTCAGCTAAAAGTGAGACTTCAGTAGGGTCTTTCTCAGAACTGTAGTTTTCTAAAAACTTTAGTTCCTTAACTTAAAAGGCCAACAAGCTAGTTATAATCAGAAAGCCTAAAGAAACCAAGAAAAAGTATAATCCAACTTCATTACCATCTCAGCACAAATCATCTTGCATTTAATTCTATCCAATGTCTATAAAGGAAGACAAGACAAAGCTGGAGAACATTCAGAATAGGTCAACTAAAATCACCACTGGTGATTTAGATAAAGGGCTAACCCAGAAATCTAGAAACTCCCCTTTTTACAACGCTGAAGATATTCTTTGATGGTTGAAAGAAGTGGAGTTGGACAAATAAAAATTATTTTACTAAGAAAATGTATGGAATGGAATGTATTATCTTAAAAAGAACTATAAAAGCAAAAAATATAGGTTGACACAGAGAAATACTATCAAGGACATACCCACTGTGGGTTAGCCAGGAAAAGTAGAGTAAGTTTTGGCTGCATGGATGACAACAGAGGGTCCATTGTGCGTCAGACAGATGAGAATATGTATCTCAATAGAGAACCTGTGTAATGAATAGTTTGTTCAATATCAATTGATTATTATAATGAGCTGGGTAATATTATAACTAATGGTAGATAAATTAAATAAATATATACTGAGCATTTGAACCAGGCAAAAAGAAATATAAAATGGATAAGCTATGGTCCTTCACATCAAGGGCTGACAATCTAAGCAGAGGAGGTAAGTATGAGCACTAATAAGAAAAATATTGTTCTAAGTGCTCTGAAAGAATAAAATTATGACTCTGAGACACAAAATTATCAAAAATTTCATCTGTATAAACAAGGAAGTGAAGTAATACTTTAAAAAGTTTTCCTGGTTAGATAAAATGTTGCATATTGAAGTACTCTTCAGAATTTTTTGTATTTCAATTAAAGAGAAAAATAGAAGAATCCCTTTGCTCATGGAGTCTGGCTTTCTCAAGTGCTTCACAAATGTGAAGTCCCTCTATGGTACAGAATTGATTTCATTATTTTAGAGCCATAGACCTAGAGAATCCTCTAACAATGACAGAAAATACTCAGCCATCATGATCATATGGTTCTTGCCTCTCTAGCCAGCCAACTACTGGGTTTTTGCATAAAAATAATTAACTCACATATTTTAGCTCTGTAGTTCTACATAAAATAGATGTGTGGTGATCTAGTGTAGAGTCCTCGAGTTAAGGAATAGAATTCTATTTCAAGATCTCTCATGAAGCTATTAGAAATTGACCAAAAAAATTTTAATTTGTCTGGGCCTTATTTTCTCATCTGGAAAACACAGAGAGACAAGTAGACCCAACCCTATTTTTCTTACTGTGTTATGTTAGTCACCATACAGTAAGTAGTACATAATTAGTTTTGATGCAGTGTTCAATCATTCATTATTTGCGTATAACACCCAGTGCTCATTACACGTGCCCTCCTTAATATCCATCACTTGGCTTGCCCCATCCCCCTGACACCCCTTCTTTCTGAAACCCTCAAATTGTTTCCTGGAGTCCATAGTCTCTCGTGGTTCATCTCCCCCTCTGATTCCCCTCCCTTCAGGTTTCTCCTCCTATTTTTAGTTACAGGATAAAACACTGTTTTAGAACTTTTACCCATTGTTGTCATATTCATTATGGATACTACATTTTTTCAAAGTTCCTCTTTGTAAATTTACGAAAGGAAAAACTAGAAGTGCTGAATTACTAGCAATGTTGATATATAATTTTGTGAATATAAAAAAAGTAAGAGTGATTCTTTCCCCTTTATTGCAAATAATAAAACTTTACCTACAGAATCCTTCTGAGCCTTAATTTCCTCATCTATAAAGGAAGGCTTGGGCGCCTGGGTGGCTCAGTTGGTTATAAAAGGAAGGCTTAGAACCAGAAGATGGTTGAGAGGGTTTTTTCAGACAAACAGATTGTGATTCTATGTGATAAATTAATGTTAGGTCCCTATTCTATAAGAGTCAGAGGTCAGGCTTACTTGTGGAGCATAAGGAATAACATGGAGGGCATTAGGAGAACGAAAGGAAAAGTCAATCAGGGGAAATCAGAGGGGGAGACAAAGCACGACAGTCTGTGGACTCTGAGAAACAAATTGAGGGTTTTGGAAGGAAGGGGGAGAGAGGAGGGTGAGGCTGGTGGTGGGTGTTAAGGAGGGCACGTATTGCATGGAGCACTGGGTGTGCTCCATGCAATACGAATCTTGGAACACTGAAAAAATAAAATAAAATAAAATAAAAAAGACTCAGTGATCTAGAATTCTGCTTCTAGATTTCATTATAATTATGTGTAACTGAGCAACTTAATATCTTTTGCCTTCATTTTTGCATATGCTCCTTCCTAAACTCATAAAAAGAATAAAGCGATATATGTGAAGCTCTTGGAATGGTATGGAAGAAAGCCTAGTAATGATATAACACTATATAAATCAGTATTAGTTAATACTTCCCTATATTATCAGCCATAATTTCTCCTTTATTGTCACCTGGACTCCAATCTCTGCAACTTAATTGCCTCTTTTAAAATCATGATAAATGATTTCTTTAGAACCTAAATACAGAGGCCCTAATATGATATGATTTCAGGCCCTGAATAATGAGAGATTCCTTTTTTAGTGGCATGACCATTTGTCTACACTTTCAACATTTTTCTTTATTATATCTTCTTTCCTTTGCCACTTACCCCATCTTACCCTCCTTTCCTCCCTTTTTTTGCTCTTACTACCTTCATTCTTAATAAACACATTGCTCTTTATTCTTCTAATTTTCTTTGCCAATCTTTCTCACCAAATTCCTTACTATGCTATGAAAAGAATCAATTGTCCACCCTATGAGCAATCTAGGAGCTTCTAAACTAAAACAATATATTTTTCTGGAAACCAAAATGTACTATAAGGCAGGGAACATACATTAGACACTATCCAAAGTGAATTTACTATGTTTTCACAGAAGTATATAATCATCAAAGATTATAGAATTATATAGATTATAGAACTAGTAATTGACAGGTTTTAATATACAGATAATTTAATTGATAAAAATGTTGAAATCAAAATATAGAGAAAGCCAGGTACATCAATTAGCCTTCGTTAGGGAACTGACCAGTTGCTCCTCTTATTTTGAGTCAATGAAATTTCTCTTATCCTTATATAGTTCACCTACCTTTACTCACCACTGAACAATTTTGGAGAAATAATTGGAGTTCTTAGATTCTATAGAAGCAAATTACCACTTATCATTTGCCATTTTTGAATATCAACTAAAATGGTGAAAATGAAAAAAATAATAAGAACGTTTCATTTCACAAAGCCTTTTCAGTGTAGACACCTACCTTACTTTGCATTGGGGAGCTGATCGTATAATGACCCATACTAAAAGCTCTTGGTTCATTTTATACCCTTCAGGATAAATCCTCTCTGATCTCCTTGTTTATATAATTGAGTTTGAATTACTGCTTTCTTATCTGAAAAAACATCTATTGAAAATTCATACTGAACCCCAAATAAAATGTGTTTAAACAAACAATTTCACAACATACTCCTGTGGAAACTCTGACATTATTGCAGCATGAATTTTCCTCTCTCCTATTTCAAAATAAAATTACCCTTTTAAATACATCCTTAATAAATATTAACAAAGGATATACACAGAAGGAGAAAAAAAAAACTCAACATCATCTAGTAAGTCTTGGGAATAAAGAACTTATTTCAGGCTTGAATGTCCCAAATTTTGCCTAAATGCTCATTTACAGATATATAAAATTATTGCTTATCTATAAAACAAAGGCAATTTTCAATGGAAACCCGGGAAAATAACATATGTGTTGCTAATTAAAACAAAAAAGAAATCATTAATATTTTATTATTTTCAAAACAATATTTTATTGTTTTATCTTTGGATTTGAAAAAAATAATAAATACAATTTACATGTGTGAAAGAACAGTCATTTAAGTAAATGACCAAATCTGACAAGATGTCAAACAGATCTGAAATCAAATCCTGGCTCTGCCATCTACTCTGACATTAGCATATTTGAACTTTATTTCAGTTTTGTCACCTATTAAAGGTAGTATCAGTGTTTATGTAAAACACTTAACATGGCATCTGCATATAATAAGTGTTTAATAAGTGATAGCTAATTTAATAATTCAACACTTATTTGTTTAGTAACTATTTAGTCAGAAAGCCTAGTATGTAACAATCATTATATATGTTTAATACATAAATGGCTGAAAGAGTACATGAATAATTACTGAATTTTTGAAAACAACATAACACTTTTCTCCATCTCCACAGCTATAACTCAATTTTACTTCTTTTAATCCATTTTCCTCTCTGTCTAATGTAATATGACAAAAGTTCAATGAGAATTTTCCACTGCCCTCAGAAAAAAGTACAAACTCCTTAGTATCATTTACAAATCCCTTGGAATCTATCTTACCTCTCTGATTTTATCTGTTACCTTTCCCCCTATCTTCGCCACCGTCCTCCACTTTTTAAGTTCTCTAGCCAAATGAGGTGGAATTCCTCAAATTCGTCACTTTCTTTCTTGCCTCCAAGTCCTTTCGTATGCCATTCTCTCTGTCTAGAACATCTGCCTGATGCCCCACTCCATGCCTCATATCACCTAATTCCTACTCATCCTTCATTAGTTAACTGAGAAAGCAGACCTTCTGGAAAGCCCTCTCTTGATTCCCCAAGGCCTTCCTCATGGTTAGTGGTTTTAAAAGAATTAGAGAAAATAATAGAACCTCTGCCACATGGAAGATACTCAATAAATCAAAAGTACTATTCTTGATTATTGACAACCCAATTGATTTTCATTTATCCTAGTCTTTATCAAAAGTTAATGAAAAAAAATGAACCATGGTATAGATGAGTCTCCCTGGAGGTGACATGGAGAGATCAAGGCAGAATCTGGTATATGTAACCAGGAATACTCATTCCAGAGGTCTCCAAATCTCAGAAATGTAAGTTACCTTGTAGTAAGAGAAAAACTCTGAAAATAGGAAAAGTGGATATAAAGATACCAAACTTAACCTGCTTCATGTGATTCCAAGCATGTTAAGACAGGAGTATACAGGAAACAAAATGAGGGTTGCTGGAGGGGAGGGAGGTGGAAGGGATGGGGTGATGGACACTGGGGAGAGTATGTGCTATGGTGAGTGCTGTAAATTGTGTAAGACTGATGAATCACAGACCTGTACCCCCGAAACAAATAATACATTATATGTTAATTTAAAAAAAGGAGTACAATAACTGGGAACATTAGATGTTTGTTTCTAGTAGAAGTAGTACCTCTGTTGTTATTATTATTATTGATTCAGGAACTCAGTTACTAGCACGTTTACATACACACCCCTCAGAAATATATATACATATAACAGAACTGATAAAAACTTGGCTTTTTACTTTAAAAACTATTAAAATATATCATATATTTAGGTAATTATTTTCTTTTCAAAGGGAATATCATGTATTACTCTCATACTCTTAAAACAATCCAGGCAGACTGAACTTTTGCTTCTGGCCCAGATTTATTCTCTCACCTAAGATAACTGTAAATAGGACAAAATATATGAAACAATGCTTTACCTACAGTGGACATTAGGCAACAACAACAACAAAAGTGATTCCAGAGAGACAGGAAACAAACAAAAGAACTACACCTTACTGTCTGAAGAAAGTTTCTGGCAGGTGGTACAGGGAGATGTACTATGCATGGCTGAGGATAGAACTATCCCCAAAATGAGGAGATGGACTTGGGAGTCCATGGAATCCAAGGTCTTAAGAGTTCACAAAGAGGAATTTTGGAGAGGAGAGAACTACACACAGAATTCTGGAGATCTGCAGAGGATCTCTTCAGTATTCAGTTGAAAATGAAAAACTCATGCATGTGAGAAAATCAGATGAGGCTAGGAAAAGAAATATCTAAAAGGATTAAAGAGAACAGTCCTGGGATTCACACAGGGATAGGCACAGTGCTTATACCTACCAGCAACAGTGAAAAATCTCCTAATTCATGGGAAATCAGGTAGTATCCTCAGAAGGGTTTTGCATCAATTAGGTGAAAATTAGCCCTAAACTAAATGCTTCCCCAAAAAGCTTAAAAACAAGAACTAAAAGGATCAACTGTTTGCAAGTAATATAACCGTCAGTGAACAAAGCTGAAGAATATTTATAGGAATGCAACAATATTTGGAACCAAAGAAGGTATAACCTCCAATATGTGGCATTTATTTAAAAGTTAGTAGTCAGGCAAAGTAGCAAGAAAACACAATTCATAATGAAAAGGAAATTAATTAATTGAAATTGACCCAGAAATGGTATAGATAACAGAATTAGTAGACCAAAAAAAAAAAAAAAAAAAATCAAAACATGACCCTACTAAAGGAATACAAAATTTTCCAGTAACTAATCCCAAAGAAATAGAAATTTGGGAGTTACCTGAAAAACAATCCAAAATAATTATTTTAAGGAGACTCAGTAAGATTCAAGGGAATGTAGGCAATTCAATGAACTCATGAAAAAACAAGAAGGTTAACAAAGACACAGAAATAATAAAAAATAACCGAATAAGAGTTCTGGAATTGAAGAATCTGTAAATCATATTGAACTCTAGTAGGTAAGTTAGAAGAGAACTGCTGAAAAAAATTTTGTTAATGGATACACAATATATAAATTGGGGCACCAAAACATAAAATGAGGGAGGCAAGTAAATATGCAGAACTTTTTATGCAAATGAATTAAAGTTGTCAGCTCAAAAAGACAATTACAAACATTGGATGTTTTATATAAGTGTCATGGTAATCACAAAAACCAGTAATAGATATACAAATAATAAAAAGAAAAGAACCAAAGCATACCACTATAAAAAATCACCAATTCACAAACAAAGATGACAAGAGAAAAAAGGGGGGACAGAAAAAGACCTAATGAGAAAACAATTAACATAGTGGAGATAGTAAGTGCTTATCTATCAATAATCACTGTAAATCTAAATGGTTTACATTCTCCAATTAAAAGACATAGAGTAGCTGAATGGAAAAAAAAAAAAGAAGAAGAAGAAAAAGACCAATGATATGCTGCCCATAAGAGACTCACTTAAGCTTTAAGGACATTCATAGGCTAAAAATGAAGGGATGGAAAAAGACAGTCCATGCAAATGAAAACCAAAAGAGAGCAGGAGTAGCTATACTTGTGTCAGAAAAAGTAAACTTTAAGTCAAAATTATAATAAGAAACACAAAGAAGGTCATTATGTGATGATAAGGGGGTCAATCAAAAGGATATAACAATGAATACCATTATACTGAAAAAATAAATAAATTAAAAAATTTAAAAAAAAACTCTTAAGAAATAAAAAAAGGATATAACAATTGTAAATATATATGCATCCAGCATCAGAGTACCTAAATACATTAAACAATAAAGAACAGATCTGAAGACAAAAACAAACAGTAATACTTGAAGGCATCAAAATCCTTGAGGAGAACACAGGCAGCAACCTCTTTAGCCTTAGCCACAGCAACTTCTTCCTAGAAACATCGCCATAGGCAAGGGAAGCAAGGGCAAAAATGAAATATTTTATATGTATATACATATACATATATATACACATATATACATACATATATATACACACATATATACACACACATATAAACATACCATGGAATATTATGCAGCCATCCAAAAATGAAATCTTGCCATTTGCAACAACATGGATGGAACCAGAGGGTATTATGCTAAGCAAAATAAGCCAGTCAAAGAAAGATTATCATATGATCTCATTGATATGAGGAATTTGAGAAACAAGACAGAGGATCACAGGAAAAGGGAGGGGAAAAATGAAACAAAGCAAAACCATAAGAGATTCTTAATCTCAGGAAAAAAACTGAGTGTTGCTGGAGTAAAGGTGGGGTGGGAGGGTGATAGACATAGGGAAGGGTATGTGCTATGGTGAGTGCTGTGAATTGTGTATGACTGAGGAATCACAGACCTGTATCCCTGAAAAAAATAATATATGTTAATAAATAAAACAAAATGAAACAAATAGCAATACAGTGATAATAGGAAACTTAAATACCCCACATTCAAAAATGGATAGATCATCCAGACAGAAAATCAATACAGAAATAATGGACTTGAACTATAAGCTGGACAAAACAGACCTAACAGACATATATATATACACAACATTCCATTCAACAGCAGGAGAATACACATTCTTCTCAACCACGTGCAGAACATTCTCCAGGATAGAACATATGTTATGTCACAAAACAAGTGTTAACTAATTTAAGAAGACTGAGATCATAACAAACATCTTTTCTGCCCACTAGAAATCAATAATGGGAGAAAAACTGGAAAATTCACAAACAAGTGGAAATGAAACCATATACTCCTGAACTGCCAATTGGTCAAATAAGTGAAAAAAAATCTTGAAACAAATGAAAATGAAAACACAACATATCAAAATTTACTGGGTACAGAACACAATCCAGAATGGTCAACATGGTGGCCACTGTAAGATGCCTCAGTAGAGTCCTGATATATCATCAAAAGCATAGTATTTCCAAGATGGCTTATCAGACACCTCTTTATCCTTGTTCTGTATATGTTCAGGGGCCCAGCAGACATTTTGCTGCTGCTACAAAGCCTGCAAAGAAAACAAAAAAAGGTGTGAAAGACAAAGTATCAGAAGAGAAAAAAATGAGATTGAAAAAATAAAGTCATACTCCTTTATGGAAGGTGAACCTAAAAATGATGTCTACTTAAAGCGCTTATATCCAAGGCAGATATATGAGGTGGAGAAAGCTATTCAGTTACTTTAGAAATTTCAAATTCCAGACTTTACTAATCCAAAGCAAGGGGGTTTATCTTGATTTGACACTGGATATGGCACTGGAGAAGAAGAAAAAAGTGGAGCCATTTGCCAGTGTTCTTTGTTTTCCATACCCATTCGTTTCAGAAATCAATAAAGTTGCTATATTTATAGGGAATGCATCAGAGATTAAAATAGCAGAAGAACATGGAGCTGCATTTATAGGAGGAATTAATCTGATTCAGAAGATTTTGGATGATGAAATTCAATCAGACTTTTATGTAGCTGTTCCAGAAATAATGCCCAAGCTTAATCCATTAAGGGAAAAGCTGAAAAAAAGATTTCCAAAACTAACTCAAAATTCCATTGGCTGTGACATCCCCAAAATGCTTGAATTATTTAAAATAGACATGAAATTAAGGTAGATGAAGAAAGGGAGAACTTTCTCGAGACCAAAATAGCAACACTGGATATGCCAAGTGACTAGATAGCTGCAAATCTGCAAGCAGTTATCAGTGAAGTTTGTAAGCACAGACCAATTTGGGACCTTTCACGTACAAGCTTTCCTTTGTAGTTCAACAAGGGAAGGTTTGTTACTAAAAATCAAGCCATTGTTGCCTAAAGAAGTAGAAACCAAAGAAAGTAACAGAGAAGATGCCTAAAAATCTTATATTATGAAATTATTTTCAGTGGATTAAGAAGCAACAGGGAAAATTATAAAACTATATAATCTCTACAAAAAAAAAAAAACTCTGGATACAGCAAAAGTAGTTCTAAGAGGAAAGTTACAGTGATAAATGCCTAAATTAATGAAAAGATATTAAATACACAACTTACAACTATACCTCAAGGAACTAAAAAAAGAAGAGCAAAGACCAAAGCTAGAAGGAAGAAAATACTAAATTTTAGAGCAGAAATAAATGAAATAGAGACTAGAAAAAAAAAAAGAAAAAGAAAAACAATAGAAATCAATGAAACTGGTGCACCTGGTGGCTCAGTAGTTAAGAGGGTGCCTTTAGCTCAGGTCATGATCTCAGGGTCCTAGGATTCACCCTGGAGTCAGGTTCCCTGCTCAACTGGAACCTGCTTCTCCCTCTCCCAATCCCCCTGCTTGTGTTCCCTCTCTGGCTGTGTCTCTGTCAAATAAATAAATTATATCTTAAAAAAAAAAAAGAAATCAATGAAATTTGAGAGTTGAGTTTTTGAAAACATAAATAAAATTGACAAAGCCTTAACTAGGCTCACCAAGAAAAAAAGAGAGATGACACAAACAGTAATTACAAAAACAAATAAACAAAACAGTAATTACAAATGAAAGAGGAGACATTATAACTGACAATGGAAATGCAAAAGACCACATGAGACAGGATGAACAATTACAAACCAACAAATCAGATAACCTGGAAGAAATGGATAAGTTACTGGAAACATACAAGTTACCAAGACTGAATCATACAGTAATAGAAAATCTGAACAGACCAATAACAAGTAAGGAAACGGAATCAGTAATTGAAAATCTCCCAATGATAAAAGCCCAGATGGCTTCACTGGTGAATTCTACCAAATATGTAAAGAAGAATTAATATCAATCCTTCTCAAATTCTCCTCATAACCAGCACTACCCTAATACCAATCTAGACAAGGACACCATAAGACAAGAAAATGATAAGTCAACAACCCTGATTAACAAAGGTGCAAAAATCCTCAAAGAAATGTTAGTAAACCAAATTAAAGAGCACATTGAAAGGATCAGACACCATGATCAAGTGCGATTTATCCCTGGGATGTAAGGATGGTTTAACATATACAAATCAATCAGTGTTAATCTATTAACAAGATGAAGGCTAAAAATCACATAATTATCTCAATAGAAGCAGAAAAAGCAATTTGACAAAATTCAACATTTTTTCGTGATACAAACTCTCAACAAATTAGGTATAGAAGGAATGCATTTCAACATAATAAAGGTCATTTATCACAAACCCACAGCTAACATCATGCTCAATGGTAAAAAGTTAAAAATCTTTCCTCTAAGATCAGAGATAAAACATCGAAAACATTATTGTCAAGTCAATAAAGTACTGAGTCTTAGCCACAGCAATTAGTCAAGAGAAAAAAATAAAGACATCCAAATCAGAAAAGAAGAAATAAAATTACATGTTTGCAGATGAAATAATCTAATATATAGAAAATCCCAAAGTCTCTACCAAAAATACATTAGAATAATGAATTCAGTAAATTTGTCAGATATAAAATCAACACACACAAGTCACTTGCATTTCTATACACTAATAATAAACTCTCTGAAAGAAAAATTAAGAAAGCAATTCCATTTAAAATAGCATCAAAAAATAACAAAATACTTAGGAAAAGAGTCAAACAAGGATGTGAAAGACCTATACGCTAGAAACTACAGGACACTGATGAAAGCAAATGAAGAAGTCACAAATTAATGGAACAATCCTGTGTTCATGGATTAGAAGAAATAATGGTGTTAAAATGTCCATTTACCCAAATTATTCTACAAAATCAATGCAATCTGTATCAAAATTCCAATGCCATTTTTCACAGAAATAGAAATGAGCCTAAAATTTGTATAAAACCACAAAAAACTGAAAAGCTAAAGCAAATTTGAGAAAGAGAAACAAAGCCATAGGCATCACACATACTGATTTCCAACTGGATTACAAAGATACATTAATCAAAACAATATGATACAGATATTTTTTAAAAAGCACATATAACCATGGAACAGAACAGGGGGCCCAGAAATAAACCCACATGTATATGGTCAACTAATCCTTGACAAGGAGGCAAGAACACACAATAGGAAAAGGATAGTCTCTTGAATAAATGATACTGAAAAAAATAGGATAGCCACATACAAAGAAATGAAGCTCGATCCTATCTTATACTATTCAAAAGAATTAACTCAGAATGGATTAAAATTTAAACGTAAGACCTGAAACTAGAATTGTAGAAGAAAACATAGGAAAAAGCTCTTTGATACATGTCTTAGCTATGATCTTTTGGATCTGACTCCAAAAGCATAGGTAACAAAGGCTGAACTAAATAAGTAGGACTCTATCAAATTTTTAAAACTTCTGCAAAGTAAATGAAACAGTAAATAAATTGAAAACGGAACCTACAGAATGGGAGAAAATATTTGCAACCCAGGTATCTGTTAAGGAGGTAATATCCAATGTATATATAAACTCATACAACTAAATAGCAAAAAGCAAATAATACAATTTTAAAATAGGCAAATAACCTTAATAGGCATTTTTCCAAAGAGGGCATACAGATGGCCAATAGGTACATGAAAATGTACTCAATATCACTAATCATTAGGAAATGCAAATCAAAACTGAGATATCACTCCATACCTGTAAAAAGAGCTATCACATCCAAAAGACAAGAGATATAAAATGTTAGCAAGGATGAAGAAGAGAAAATCCTTAAATATTGTTAGAATGTAAATGGGTGTAGCCACTATGGAAAACAGAATGGTGGTTTATTAGGAAGTTAAAAGTAGAACTAGCATATGATACACTAATCCTAGTTCTGGATATATATCCAAAGGAAATGAAACCAGTATCTCAAAGAAATATCTATACTTTCATGTTCAGGGAAGTATTATTCACAATAGCCAAGATATGAAAACAACCTAGGTGTTTGTCGAACATATAACTGATAAAGGAGATGTGGTGTATATGTATGCAGTAGAATATTACTCAGCCATAAAATAGAGGAAAATTCTGTCTTTTTAACAATATGGATGAACCTGGAAGATCTTATGCTAAGTGAAATAAGCCAGACAAAGACAAACCCTGTATGGTATCACTTATATGTGGAATCTAAAGAGAAAAAAGAAGTCATTTTCATAGAAATAGAATAAAATGGTGGTTTCCAGGAGCTGAGGATAGAGAGAAATGGGGATATGTAGGTCAAAGTGTATGAAGTTTCAATTATAGGAAGAATAATTTCTGAGGGTCTCCATTACAGCATAATGGGTATAGCTAATAATACAGTATTGTATATACTTGAAAGTTGTTGATAGTGGGTGTTAAGCATTCTCAATACATAATTAAAAATGACTTAACTATGTTAGATGATGGTTGTATTAATTATCTGGATCTTGGTAATTATTCCACAATGTGTGTGTGTGTGTGTGTGTGTGTGTGTGTGTGTGTGTGTGTGCGCGTGCATGTAAAATCATCATGTTGTATAATTTTAACATATACAATTATTTTGTCAATTATTCTTCAATATATAAAGTTAGGGAAAAGATATTATAACTAATTTCCATATATTCAAATAGTTAGAGGAAAGATTAAGTATATAGAAACATGGAGATATAAAAGACCCAAACTGAACTTTTAAAAATGAAAACAATGATTGTGATGGAAAATACATTTAAATGAGTTGACAGTAGAGGAGACATTGCTAAGAAAAAAATTAGTAAAGCTAAAGACATAGCAATTCAAACTCTTCTAAATAAAATACACAGAGAAAAAAAAATGAACAGTAAAGATTCAGTTGTGGAACAACTTCAAGGTTGGACTCCTGAAGGTAAGGGATACCAAAAAAAAAAAAACTTGGGAGAGGGAGAGCGGGCTATGGACATTGGGGAGGGGAGGCGAACCATAAGAGACTATGGACTCTGAAAAACAACCTGAGGGTTTTGAAGGGTCAGGGGTGGGAGGTTGGGGCAACCTGAGGGTTTTGAAGGGTCAGGGGCTGGAGGTTGGGGGAACAGGTGGTGGGTAATGGGGAGGGCATGTTTTGCATGGAGCACTGGGTGTTGTGCAAAAAGAATGAATAATGTTACACTGAAAAAATAAATAAAATGAAAAGAATGTCTAAAAAAAAAAAAATAAATAAATAAATAAATTACTGAAAGAAAAAAAAAAAAACAAACAACCCACAAAATTTGAAGATATAATGGCCAAAAAAGTTTACAAACATGATCAAAACTATAAATCTACAGATTCAAAAAGACCAGTGAGCCCTAAACATTAAAAATGTGAAGAAAATCAAACCAAGACACATTATAATTAAATTGCTTAAAGCCAGTAAAAAAGAGAAAAATCTTAAAAGCATCCAGAGAAAAAGACACATAATGCAGAGTAGAACAAAGATAGTGACAGGAGATTTCTCACTGGATAATCAAGTCAAACTAAAAGACAGTGGACCATAATCTTTTAAGTACTGAAAGAAAAAGAAAAAAAAAACTATCAACACAGAATTCTTAATCAGCAAAAATATCTTTCAAAAATGAATGGAAAATAGACACTTTCCCAGACATACACAATCACAATCTGAAAAAGTTTATCACCAATAGATCTGCAACATAAGCAGAAGGAAATGATACCAGATGGAAACCTAGACAAAAGAATGAAGAGCACTGGAAATGGTAATTACATGGGTAAAAGATTTTTGTATCATTATTTACATATCTTTAAAAGATAATTGAACGCTTATGGAAAAAAATAACAATAATATAGGGGTCATAATATATGAAAAAGTAAATTACATAACAGTAATAACACAATGGCCAAGAGGCAAAATGTTATAGTGTTCTAATACCCCATGTAAAATGATATAATGTCACCTGAAGGTAGGCTAAGATTAAGTTAAAGATCAATGAAGACATAATACTTAAACTATTAAAATAACAAAGAATTATAAGTATTAAGCCAACAAAGTAAATAAAATTGAATTATAAAACATGCTCAATCCAAAAGAAGTCATAAAAGGAAGGAAAAGGTAACAACAACAAAACAGATGGGTCAAATAGAAAACAAGATGATAAATTTAAATCCAACCATATCAATAACTGCATTAATTTAAATAGTCTGTGGTAGGCAGAATTTCAGAAAGCCCCTAAGATTCATGACTCCTATTATGTATACTTTGTATAATTTCCTCCCCTTGAATATGGGTAGGCTCTTTTAAAAGATGAGAAACTGAAAAAGAAAGACTCAAAGAGATAGCAGATGTTCTCCTCTTACTCTTGAAGAATCAAACTGCCATGTTGAGGAGAGGGCCAAATGACAAGGACCTCAGAGTGGCCTCAAGGAGCTGGGAGTGACCCCTGATCATAAGCCAGAAAAAGAGAACTTAACTCATACATTTGCTAGGAACTGAATTATACCTACAACTTGAGGGAGCTTGGAAGCAGATCATAATCAATATGATTATGATCAAGCCTCCAGGCGATCGATGCAGCCTACTGGCAACTTGATGTCAGCTTTGTGAAGCCCTGAGCAGAGAGCCCAGGTAGGATGCACCAGACGAGTGATCCATGTAAACTATGAAATTATAAATTTATGCTTTAAATCGCTGTTTGTGGTAATTTCTCACTCTTATAAACACACTAATTAAAAGGCATAGACTGTCAGAGCGGAGGGGGAAAAAAACCTACTCAATTACATGCCACCTATAACAAACTTACTTTAAACAGAAAATAAACAAGGTTTCAAGTTAAAAGAATATAAAATGATATACTATACTAGCATCAATAAAAAAAGCTGGAGTAACTATATTAATATAAAACAAATAATATTTCAAAGACTATTACCATGGTTAAAAGGGTCATTTGAAAATGATAAAGAAGCCAATCTATCTAGAGGGCATGTAGTAACAAACCTTCAAATTACATGAAACACTGATAGCACTTCTAAGAGAAATTTGCAAATCCATAATTGTAAATGGAAATTTCAACACCTCTCTCTCAACAGTTGAGAGATAAGAACAGAAATTTACTAAAGATAGAGAAGATTTAGGGGTGCCTGGGCGGTTCAGTCCTTACGCATCTGCATTCAGCTCAGGTTATGGTCAGCCCAGAGTCCTGGGATTGAGCCCTGCATAAGGCTCCCTGCTCTGCGAGGAGCCTGATTCTCCCTCTCCCTCTCCATCCACATTCTTATAAAGATTCAAGATATACAAAGTATAATCTCTGACAAAAATGGAATTAAATTACATATCAATAATAAAAAGTTATCAAAAATAACCTCAAATATTTAGAAACTAAATAGCACACTCTATATAACCCCTGAGTTGAAAAAACATTTAAAGGGAAAATTAGAAAGTATTCTGAATAGAAGGAAAATTAAACACAACACATAAAAATTTGGGATATGCAAGTAAAGCACTTAGAGAGAAATTTATACCACTGCATGCCTGGGAAGATAATGCCTTAGAAAAGATAGTGTTCTCAAATCAATGACTTTAGCTTCTATCTTAAGAACAAAATAAGCCCAAAATAAGCAAAGGAAAGGAAATAAAGGTCAAAAAGA
This sequence comes from Meles meles, assembly GCF_922984935.1. Classification (NCBI taxonomy): domain Eukaryota; kingdom Metazoa; phylum Chordata; class Mammalia; order Carnivora; family Mustelidae; genus Meles; species Meles meles. The sequence goes on from NC_060066.1 coordinate 117,103,874, forward strand.
AAATCCATTAAATAAAAAACAAGAGTAGAATAACATCAGTGAAACCAGAAGTTAATCACTTGAGAAGATCAATAAGATCAATAATTCTCTAGCCATACTGATAAGGAAAAAGATAAACACCTATTACTAGGATTAGAAATGAGAGAGGTGACATCACTAGACTCTACAGGTATTAAAACAGTAAGTGGCAGGGAGCTGGCTGGCTCAGTCATAAGAACATGCAATTCTTGATCTCAGGGTCATGAGTTTGAGCCCCATGTTGGATGTAGAGATTAGGTAAATAAAACTTAAGAAAATAAAAATAAAAAATAAAATAATAAGGGAGTATTACGAAGAAAAAAATCAATAATTCAGATAAAATTGACAGATTCTATGAAAGACACAAACTACCAAAGCTAATGCTAAAAAATAAATAAAATAAATAAAAATAACTTGAATAGCCCTTTATCTATTAAAGAAATAGAATTTGTAGTTAAAAACATTCCCACAAATACTATGCCAGGCTCAAACGACTTCACTAGGGAAACTCCACAAAACTTTTAAAAAAGAAATACAACATAATTTACAGAAATACAGAAGGTAAAAGACAATGGAACATTTCTCAACTCATGTGATGAGAACTACATTACCGATTGTATACAAACTCGTATTCTTCAAAAACGTGAAGAGAAGGAAGTACATCACAATATATTATATGAAGCCGACATTATCCTGATACCAAAGCTAGACAAAGACATTACAAGAAAAAAAAGAAAAACATAGACAGTAACCTTGAAATTCTTCGTAAAATTTTAACAAATCAAATCAAATAATATGTAAAAGGATAAAGCATGACCAAATAGAGTTTATTCCAGGAATTCAAGTTTAATTTGTATTCAATCAATGTAATTTACTATACTAACAGACTAAACAATAAAAACTATGCACTGTGAAAAACAATAAGGAAGTTCCTCAAAAAATTAAAAAAATTGATATACCACATGATTCAGTAATTCCATTACTATTTACCCAAAAGAAAAGAAAAAAACACTAATTTGAAAAGATATATGCACCCCTATCTTATTGCAACATTATTTATAATAGCCAAGATATGGAAACAACCCAAGTGTCCACTGATAGATAAATGGGTAAAGAAGATATGGTATATATGTATAATGGAATACTCAGCCATTAAAAAGAAAGAGATCTTGCCATTTGCAACATTGATAGACTTTGAGGTTATTATGCTAAGTGACCTAAGTCAGACAGAAAAAGACAAATACCATATAACTTCACTTATATGTGGATTATAAAAAATAAAACAAATTGGAAGGGGAGGTGAACCATGAGAGACTATGGACTCTGAAAACAACCTGAGGGTTTTGAAGGGGCGGGGGTGGGAGGTTGGGGAACCAGGTGCTGGGTAATAGGGAGGGCACATATTGCATGGAGCACTAGGTGTGGTGCAAAAACAATGAATACTGTTACGCTGAAAAGAAATAAAAAAAATAAAATAAAACAAATGAATAGACAAACAAACAAACAAAAAACAGAAAAAGACCCATAAATGCAGAGAACAAACTTATCGTTGCCAGGGAGTAGGGGGTGTGACGCAGAATGAGTGAAGGGGAGTGGAAGATACAGGCTTCCAGTTATAGAATAAGTCACAGGAATACAATGTACAACAAAAGGATAATAATCAATGGTATCATAATAGCATTGCATGGTGACAAATAATAGCTATACTTGTGGTGAGGATAGCATACCTATAAATCACTTTGTATACCTGAAACTAATGTTGCATTTTATGTCAATAAATAACAAAAAAAGGTTCATCAGGAGTCTTAGGAATATACAAATTAAAACTTAAGTGATGTGCTACCACACACTTCTTGGGATGTCTAAAATTCTTAAAATGACATATCAAGTGTTAGCAAGGATGTGGAACAACTGAAATTCTCATACACTGCTGGTGGAAATATGAAATGGTATCATTTGTCAAATAGGCAATTTTTTAAAAAGTTAAACATTCACCCATATTATGACCCAGCCATTACACACTTAGCTACTTACCCAAGAGAAATGAAAGGACATACTCCTACAAAGATTTGTACACATTCATAACATCTTTATTTGTAAAAGCCAAAAACTAGAAACAACCCTAATATCCATCCAAAGGGGATAAAAAATAATGACATATACATATATACATACAATGGAATATTTTTTCAATAAATATGAATAAACTATTGATATAGTAATAACATGAATGAATCTCAAAAAATAATTATGTGAAAAAACCAGACCCAAAAGAAAAAAAAGTATGTCTCCATATGATTCTGTTTAGAGGAAATTCTAGAAAATACAAATTAATCATAAAAGAAAAAGCAAATTAGTGAGTGCCTAATATGCCTAATAAGAGAGGTTACAAAGGAGCAAAGGAAACTTTGAGGGGGGATGAATATATTTATTATATTGTGATGTTATCTTGATTGTGATAGCATATACATATGTCAAAACCCATCAAATTGTGTCCTTTAAATATATGCAGTGTTACGGTTTGAATTGTATACCCCAAATTTTACATGCTAAAGTCCTAACCCCTAATATCTCTGAATGTGACCATATTTGGGAAACAGGGGCATTACAGATGTAATTAGATGTCATTCTGGAGTAGGGTAGTCCCCTAATCCAATATGATTGGTACCCTTATAAAAAGGGGAAGTCTGGACACAGACACATGGACAGGGAGAATGCCATGAGATGATTGGAATTATGCTGCCACAAGGCAAAGAACTATCAGAAACTAGGACACAGACCTCGAACAGATCCCTTCCCAGCACCTTCAGAGGGAGCCTGGCCCTACCAATATCTTCTCTCAGACTTCTAGCCTCTATGACTGTGAGACAATAAAGTTCTGTTGTGTAAGCCACTCAGTTTGTGTACTTTACTATGGCAGCCCAAGGGAACAAAGACATGCAGTTTATTGTACATCAGCTATTCCTCAACAAAGCCATTTTTAAAACTCCAGTCTGTAGAAATGATCTGTGGCCACTCTCTAGCTTCATGTCATACAAATCTCACTCTACCCATTACTTACGATGTTCCTTTGAACATTCTAAACTTGTTCTTGCAACAGGACTTTTTCATTTGCTATTGTTCCTTATGAAGAGCTTTTCCACATTCTCCAAATGGCTTCCTCATCAGGTCAGTTTAAAATCTACTTCCGGGGCGCCTGGGTGGCTCAGTGGGTTAAAGCCTCTGCCTTCGGCTCAGGTCATGATCTCAGGGTCCTGGGATCGAGCCCCGCATCGGGCTCTCTGCTCCGCAGGGAGCCTGCTTCCTCCTCTCTCTCTGCCTGCCTCTCTGCCTAGTTGTGATTTCCCTCTGTCAAATAAATAAAAAAATATATTAAAAAAAAATAAAAAAAATAAAATCTACTTCCTCAGGGCACATACTGCATGGAGCACTGGGTGTGGTGCATGAACAATGAATCTTGGAACACTGAAAAAATAAAATTAAATAAAAAAAAAAACCTACTTCCTCAGAAAAGCCTTCCTTCACCAACTCTACTATAGTACCTTGGACCTGTCATTTATGTTTTTAAAGATTTTATTTATTTGAAAAAAAGAAGAGGGCATGAGCAGGGGGAGGTGGAGGAGCAGAGGGAGCAGGACAAAGAGATTCCCTGCTGAGCAGGGAGCCTGACACCAGGCTCAATCCCAGGACCCTGAGATCATGACCTGAGCTGAATTCAGATGCTCAACCAACTGAGCCACCCCAGGGTGCCAACCCTTCCATTTTTTAATTCATTATCTCACATTTTCTTTATAGAACTTAAAACTTTGATGTTTTGTCATTTGTTTATAGGTTTATTTTCTATTTCTCCCCTTGCAAGTAGGATGTTAGCACCCTACATGGAGAGGATTATCTGTCCTGGTCATCACTGTATCCTTAGAATTCAAACTAGCCTATTATATATATACTAGATGTTCAATTAATATTTATTGAATGCATAAATAAATGGAAATAGATAGCTTTCCCCAGAGTTTATAATTAGAAACATAGAGATGTTATTAATTACTCGAATGTTCTGGATTTTTTTTTTTTGCATTTTTTTTTTCTTTTTAAGTAGTCTCTCTCCCCAACATGGGGCTTTAACTCACCACCCTGAGATCAAGAGTCACATGCTTTACCAAATGAGTCAGCCAGGCACCCCAACTGCTCTGGTGTTCTATAGATAGTTACAGGCAAAGGCAAGCTAAAAAGTTTCCTGATGTCCTTATATTGCATTCAAATTTTAACTCATTTTCAAAGGGAAAAAAAAAAAAAGCCACCCACAATTTTCAATTAGCTAAAGAGAGGAGCGACATTGGAATATGAATCAGACTTAGTGATTTTCTAGTTTGCTCTACTTCCATAAAGTTCTAAAAATCCTGTGCAACTGTTTTTAAAAAATCAGTTTATCTATCTGAATTCTGAGTTATCAGTAAGGGTCATGTTAGAATAGTCTGCCATTTGAAGCAAAACCTGTTTATTAAACTCTTTCTAATGCTTTTCTTTTAAAACAATACAGATAAATGATAGCAAGTAGAGTTGGACCTAATGTGCATGTTGATCATTTCATTATCCTGAAACTCCCAAGTAGAGGGACAAAATTGATTTAATATGTATAAAAATTATGTCAATTTGCTTCTCTTTTCTGGGAACATATTAATGCCCCTAAAATGCCAGATTTATATGAATTTACATAAGCTTTTCCATCCATTTGAAAACATTTTTGAAATTAAGGTTATATATAAATGTTAATAGGAATTGCTAGCATCTTCAGTAATAAAATTCATAGTGTTATAAAGTCAGATCAGTATCAAGTTTTCTTTCCTGTAAATAAAAACTTATCTGTTGATCCCTTAGTGTAATATCATTCACTCTATTTTTGTTACTTTATATAAACTCTTGGTAATTAGATATTATTTCTCTGGCTGAATAATATGAGCAGTATTAACTGTACTCATAATAACATGTGCAGCCATTTCCTAGCAGCTAATCAACAATATTAATCAACAATGTTAACACTAATTTTGAGTTATTAACATCACCAAAAATTATTTCAACTTTCCTCATCTTTGTTTAGTACACCTTTTATTTTAAAAGAAGTTCATGCTATTTTATATGCAAAAATCAATAAGACTCTATTAGCACATTAATCTGCAGTAGCCAAGAAATAATAAATAGTGCAGTTAACTTCCTTCACTACATGTGTGTATAAAACAACTGAAGTGAGAGAAGCTGGACACAAAAGATCACATATGGTGCAACTCCATTTATCTGAAGTATACAAAATAGGTAAATCCATAAAAACAGGGCACATTGGCAGTTACCAAGAGCTTCAGGGAGTGGGAATGGGGAATAACAGCAAGTGGGTACAGCAAACGGATATTCTTTGGGGGTTATAAAAACGATTTGGAACTAGATAAAGGTACTGATTACACAACATTGTGAATGTACATTTTTTACAGAACAAAAACAAACAATCCTAAAATTTGTATGGAACCACAAAAGACCCTGAATAACTAGAGCATTCTTGAAAAAGAAAAGCAGACCTGGAGGCATCACAATTCTGGACTTCAAGTTATATTAAAAAAGCTACAGTGACTGGAAGACAGTATGGAGGTTCCTCAAAAAGTTGAAAATGGAGCTACCCTATGACCCAGCAACTGCACACTGGGTATTTACCCTAAAGATACAAATGTAGTGATCTGAAGGGGCATGTGTACCCAAACGTTTATAGCAGCAATGTCCACAATACTCAAACTATGGAAAGAACCTAGATGTCTATCAACAAATGAATGGATAAAGAAGATGTGGTATGTATATATGTGTGTATATATGTATATACATATATACACAATGGAATACTAGGCAGCCATCAAAAAAACCCAAAATCTTGCCATTTGGAATGATGTGGATGGAACTAGAGGGTATTATGTTAAGTGAAATAAGTCAATCAGAGAGAATTATCATATGATCTCTCTGATATGAGGAATTTGAGAGGCAGGGTGGGGGGTCATAGGGAGTAGGGAGGGAAAAAAATGAAACAAGATAGGATGGGGAGGGAGACAAACCATAAGAGACTCTTAATCTCGCAAAACAAACTGAGGGTTGCTGGGGGATGGGGGTAGGGATGGGGTGGCTGGGTTATGGACATTGGGGAGGGTATGTGCTATGGAGTGCTGTGAAATATGTAAGCCTGATAATCGAAGACCTGTACCCCTGGGACAAATAATACATTGTATGTTAATTTTTAAAAAAGCTATAGTGATCAAAATAATATGGTATTAGCCAAAAAAATAGACACACAGATCATGAAACAGAATAGAAAACCCAAAATAAATCCAAAACTATATGGTCAATTAAACCTCAACACAGCAGGAAATATCCAGTGGGGAAAAGACAGTCTCTTCAACATGTGGTACTGAGAAAACTGGACAGAAACATGCAAAAGAATGAAACTGGACCATTTTCTTACACCATACACAAAAATAAATTCAAAATGGACTAAAAGCCTAAATATGAGACCTATAATCCTAGAAGAGAGCACCAGGCAACTTTGACATTCGCCCTTGCAACTTTTTTTTGAATAGTTCTCCTGAGGCAAGGGAAACAAAAGCAAAAATAAACTATTGGGATTTAATCAAAATAAAAAGCTTTTGCACAGTGAAGGAAACAGTCAATAAAACTAAAAGGTAACCTACAGAATGGGTAGAAGATATTTGCAAATGACATATTTGATAAAGGGTTAATATTCAAAATATACGAAGAACTTGTAAGACTCAACACCCAAAAAATAAATAACTCAGTGAAAAAATGGGCAGAAGACATGAACAGACATTTCTTCAAAGAACATACAGGTGGGCAACAGACAAATGAAAAGACATTCAACATCACTCATCATCAGGGAAATGAAAATCAAAACTACAATGAGGTACTACCTCACTCCTCACATCTTGTCAGAGTGGCTAAAATCAACAACACAAGAAACAAGAAGTATTGGCAAAAACGTGGAAATTTTTTGTCATCTCATGGTGACAGATGGTTACTAGGTTTATCACGATGATCATTTTGTAATGCATATAAATATTGAATCTCTATTTTGTACACCTCAAACTAAGATTATATGTCAACAACACTTTGATTTAAAAATACTATCAGTGGTTATCACGGATTGAGGGAAGGGAGGAATGAATGGGCAGAGCACAGAGAATTTTTAGGACAGTGAAAAAATTTTGTACAAAATGGTGGGTATCTGTCATTACACACTTGTGAAAACCCATAAAATATACATCAAGAGTTAATCTTAATGTAAACTATGGACTTCAGGTAATAATATTGTATTGAAAAAGGTTGATCAGTTGTAACAAATGTACTACTTTGAATAGGATATTGATAGAAAGACTATGCTTGTATGGGGGAATATGTATATGGGAAAATTCTGTACTTTGCACCAATTTTGCTGTGCACTTAAAATTACTTTAAAATATAAAACCTATTAGTTTAGGCAGAGGGTTGGAAATTCCAAGAAGGAACTGAAAAGAAATGCAAGAGATCAAAAATACCATAACAAAAATAAAGAATGCCTTTGATGGGTTCATTAAAAAAATTTTTTTGAATAAGCTAATTTGTAAATTCAATTATTTTTTCTAGCTTTGAAACTTGAATTTTATAGAAGCTTTTATAGAAATAAAAGCTTTCCTCAAAGCCCTCATTGAGTATCTGGCTGCCCTCCTCTCTGAAGCAAGCCCTCAAAGCCCTCAGTCTCATAATGCTTTGCTAATTTTAAATGTTTAGAAGTGACTTCAGCACTGTGGGCTTCAATTCAACTGAAGTGCTTAGATGTTTTTCTTCATGAAGTGACTGTAACAGAAGAAAGGATGAAAAATTGCAGTTCACCTGGCTTCAATTTTTTACCCTTTTCCTTTCATTTGACAGGCATTCTTTTCCTATAATCTCTGTGAAAATTAGGAATGATCAGATTCAGAATGATTTAGAGGTTCCAAAAATAGTACTGTATCTCTTGGTTAATATGAAGTTAACTTTTAATGAGAGACTACCTACAGGTTTTTATGTAAACAGTATTTCCTGAGTTATTGAAAATAAAGGACCAAAAATATTTTTCTTCAAAAAAAAAAAGTCAATGATGAAGATAAAATGAAATCATGACAATACTGGGGCGCCTGGGTGGCTCAGTCAGTGAAGCATCTGCCATCAGCTCAGGTCATGATCCTGGGGTCCTTGGGATCAAGCCCCACATCAGATTCCCTGCTCAGTGGAGAGTCTGCTTCTCCCTCTCCCTCTGCCTGCTGCTCCCGCTGCTTGTGTTCTCTCTGTTAAATAATTAAATAAAATCTTAAAAAAATGACAATACTAATATAAACCAATTGAAAATTGAAACAAGGGAAAAAGTAACAAATAAAACAAATAGAAAACAAATGGCAGTATGATAAACTTAAACCCAACCTCAGTAATTACATTAAATGTAAATGTAATTTTAACATTCAAAATTTTTAAAAATTCAAAATTACAAAGCAAAGATGCTCAGAGATGGAAAAAAATCAAGACTGACCCTATTCCATCTACAACACAGTTTACCTATAGAGATACACATAGGTTGAAAACAGAAACCAGAGAAGGAGACAAACCATAATAGGCTCTTAATCATAGGAAACAAACTGTGGGCTGCTGGAGGGGAAGGGGTTAGGGAGATGGGTAACTGGGTGATGGGCACTGGGGAGGATAATGTGTTGTAATGAGCATTGGGTATTAAATAAGACTGATGAATCACAGACCTGTATGCCTGAAACAAATAAAACAATATATGTTAATTGAATTTAAATTTAAAAAAAAGAAAAGGATAGAAAAAAGAAACACTGTGCAGACATTATTAAAAGTTAAATGCTATATGAATCTCTAAGTAAACTGCAGAACAAAGAATATGCCATATAACCAATATAATAATGGGCCAAATTCATCAAGAACAGAAAAGCAATCCTAAATGTGTATGTAACTAAAAAAAAAACTTCAAAATATATGAAATAAAAACAGACAGAATTGAAAAGGACAAATAATCTACAATTATAGTTGAAAATTTCAACAGTTTACTCTCAGGAATTGAAATAAGTACACAAAATATCAGAAAGGATATAGAAAATTTGAACAATCCTGTAAACCAACTTGTCTTAATTGATATATATAAAACATTCCATTCACCAAGAGCAGTACATTCTTTATGCACCTGAGTGCATATGGGACATTCACTAAGAGAGACTATATTCTGGGCCATAGAACAAGTGTCAAAAAATGTTTAAGAATTAAAATGATATGAGTATATGTTCTGACCAAAGTGAAATTAAACTAAATATCAACAAAATATATCTGGAAAATTCCCACATATTTGGAAATTAAACAACATTCTTCCAATATTCAATGGTTCAAAGCAAAAAAATCACAAAGTAAATTAGAAAATATTTAAAACTGAATTGAAATAAAAACACAACATATCAAAATCTGTAGGATGGGGGCACCTGGGTGGCTCAGTGGGTTAAAGCCTTTGCCTTCGGCTCAGGTCATGATCCCAGGGTCCTGGATCAAGCCCCGCATCGGGCTTCATGCTCGGCGGGGAGCCTGCTTCCTCCTCTCTCTCTCTGCCTGCCTCTCTGCCTACTTGTGATCTCTCTCTCTCAAATAAATAAATAAAATCTTAAAAAAAATGGTTAAAATGGTACATTTAAAAAAAAATCTGTAGGATGCAGCTAATATAGTGCTTAGAGAAAAACTTATAATGTACATATTAAAAGAAGACTGGTCAAAAATCAAGTATTTAAGCTTCCATCATGGAATTAAAGCAAAGCAAGCCCAAAGTAAGCAAAATAAAGGAAAAAAATAAAGATGATAAAAAAAATAAAAGAAATAGAAACAGATAAAAATCAATAGGAAAACCAATAAAACCAAATTTTTTTCTGAAAAGATCAATAAAATCCATAAACATCTAAGTAGACAGGTCAAGAGAAAAAAAAAAAAGACACAAGTCCCAAAATCAGATAAAAAAGATTTAAAAAGAGCCTTCACTACAAATCTTACAGACATAAGATGATAATGGGAGAATATTATGAACAACTCTATTGCCAATACATTCAACCACTTAGAAAAAAAAAGATGCATTTCATGAAAGATAGAAATTACCAAAATTGCCTCAGGAAGAAATAGTAACACTAAAAAGATACATACTTATCAAATAAAATTTCAAATTAAATATATTACTTCAAAGAAATTTCCATTTCCAGATTTTTTCACTGGTGAATTCTATCAAACATTTAAAAATAAATAATACTGATTTGATATAGACTCTTTCCAAAATTTAGAATGAGGGAATGCCTCTCAACTCATGTTATAAGACCAACATTACCTTGATAGCAAACCGGACAAAAATGTTACAAAAATGAACACTAGAGACCATTCTTCAGAAAAATTTTAGCAAACTGAATTCAAGAATACATAAAAAGAGTAATAAGTCATGACCAAGGGAGGTTTATTTCAGAAATTCAGAGTTGGTTTAACATTCAGAAATCAGTGTTAATTCAACATATTAACAAACTAATATACCATATGATCATGTCAAAATGTACAGAAAAAGTGGTGCTTGGGTGGCTCAGTTTCTTAAGCATCTGCCTTTAGCTCAGGTCATGATCTCGAGGTCCTGAGATCAAGCTCCACATTGGGCTCCCTGCTCAGTGCAGAGTCTGCTTCTCCCTCTCCCTCTGCTCCTCCTCCCTGCTCATGCTTGCACTTGTTCTCGCTCAAATAAATAATATTTTTTAAAATATACAGAAAAAGCCCAAGAAAATCCAACATTCATTTATGATACAATTTTCGACAGATTAGCAGTAGAATGAATTTCTTCAATCTGATAAAATATATCTAACATCATACTTAATATTCAATAATTATGGAAAAGTCAGGGATGTCCACTCTCATCATATCTGTACAACATTGTACTGGAGGTACTAGCTGGTGCAGTAAGGCAATAAAAAGAAAAATAATATAGATAGGAAGAAGTAAAAATGTCTTTAGCTACAGATTCACACAGAAAATCCTAGGGAATCTATAAAAATGCTAATGGAACAAATAAGTGAGTCTATCAAGGTTTGGGATACAAGTTCATTAGACAAAAATCTCCATCATCATCTTCCCCCTGCCACACCATATATGGAGGGGCTGACCATACCACACTCACTTCTCCTTTTTGGATCCTAGGCACTATAGATGGGTACTGCTAGGGGGCCATCCTTAGGCCCATCTACCTGCTGTCCTGCTAGGTAACCTGCCTTAGCACCAAACACCATCTCCTGAGTCCTCTAAAGCAAATGCAGACCTCAGCAAAGCAGCTTCCTCAGTCAGTAAAGCTAACAGCAGCAGACCAGTGCTCCATGCCAATCTGGCCTTTCATAGACCGTAGCCACTATTACTGGACAAAGCTGACTGGGGTTAGCCTCTCATGTGTCCATTTTGTGGGAACTGTAGCTGCCGAGTTAACTGTAAGTTTTCAAAGAATCTGGGAGAAGCAGGTGTGTGGTAATAAGGGCTACTACAGGCACCAGTCTAGCAATATGAGTTTTACTGATATTTCAGGTACTCCCAAAACAGGAAAGAGCCTCCAGTTTGGAGCTAGGGAACTTCTAGAGTACAGGTCCTCCTTTCCCAGTGTCCATCTTGAATTTTCACCTTCATATGGTGAGTCAAATCCTTTAAAACCCACTGAAAGTTCTCCTGTCTTGGGCATACATAAGACTTGTCTGATTACTGAAAATGAGAGCTAACCATGATTAACACTTGCTTTATGCTAGATACTTTTCAAAATGTCTATTAACTCATTTTCTCTAGTTTTAAGTATCATCATTTTATAGACCTAAAAAAGTTCAGCCACACAGAGGTTATTATTCAGACCATGAACTGAGCAGCAATACTGAGATTCCAAATTCAGTCGGACCAAAAAACAAAAATAAAAACACATACTTTTAAACTGACACATAGAACATTGCAGTCTGGCCTGAAGAATTAGTTTTGATTTCAGTAAACATGATAATCTAAGAAACTGTATTTGTAATTTAGCTGATAAACAGAATATGCAAAAGTCTCAGATATTATAAGGACTAGAAATCTTTTAATGTAATATTTAATTTAGTATAAGTGGAGAGAGGACTGAGCACTGTGAACAAAATGTTGGTGAAAAGAGAGATTCTCTACTTACTGAGACTAGGTCATTTAATGACTATAAATTTACTAGGGAAGTCATTGGGAAAAACATACATTTGATGAATCATAAATCAGGGAGAGGCTTCTTTTAATAGCCACATCAAGGGACACCTGGGTGGCTCAGTTGGTTAAGCAGTGGCCTCAGCTTGGGTCATGGTCCTGGCATCCTGGGATTGAGTTCCACATCAGGCTCCTTGCTCGGCAGGGAGCCTGCTTCTCCCTCTGCCTCTGCCTGCCTGTGCTCTCTCTTTCTCTGACAAATAAATAAAATCTTAAAAAAAAAAAAGCCACATCAAACAACACAGCAATACTTTTTAAAAATTAAAAAATAAAGGCACCTGGGTGGTTCAGTCAGTTAAGTGTCTGCCTTCAGCTCAGATCATGATCCCAGTGTCGTGGGATCAAGCCCCATATCAGGCTCCCTGCTCAGCAAAGAGCCTTCTTCTCCCTCTTCCTCTGCTGCTCCCCTGCTTGTGCTGTCTCTTTGTCAAATAAATAAATTTAAAATTAATTAATTAAAATTAAAAATAATTTGGAAACTATTAGAATTAAACAATTTGTATTACAGTTTATATCTCTTGGTTAGCACTTTAATAAAAGAATAATGTTTACTTTGTAGAATACATTTTTGTCACAGACTGTATTTTCAACTTTTAATTATATGATTTATACATTTAATATATATTTCCACACGAGTGACTACATAACTTTACTATAATTCCTAGACAACATCAATTAAAATTTTTAATATACATAGCTATAGGCCCATCACATTCCAAAATTAATAATTAACAGAAATAGAATCAGTAACATTAGCATTGTTCATAGTGCAGAAAACTGGAAACAAGGAGAATTCACATATCATTTAAGATAGAGTAGGTTAGGGGTGCCTGGGTGGCTCAGTGGGTTAAAGCCTCTGCCTTTGGCTCAGGTCATGATCCCAGGGTCCCTGGATCAAGCCCCACATCAGGCTCTCTGCTCAGCAGGGAGCCTGCTTCCCCCTCTCTCTGCCTGCCTCTCTGCCTGCCTCTCTGCCTACTTGTGAGCTCTGTCAAATAAATAAATAAAATACTCTGAAAAGTATATATATCATCCCACTTTCACAAATTATGACCAAAGAATCCTGTGTGCATATATGCATATGAAAAAATACTTAATTAAATACATTATTATCTACATCTGTCATTAAGAGTAAAATTTTTTTCCACCCCAGGAGAAGGAGATTTGGCAGAAGGGTCCCTAATGTGTGAAAAGGAGAAGAAAGAGGGTGAGGATAAACAAAAGGGGGGGAAAAAGAGGGCATTAAGATTTTATATGATTATATTTATATACTGATGTAAATTATGTACATGCATTAGAAATCAAGTCATTTTTCAAAACTATCTTTTCCTTTTAATTTTGATTACTTTCATAGGCCTCAAATTACTGATCTGTTGAAATTAAATCTTTTCCTTTCCCTCCAGCTCTAAATTCTACAATTTCATAACTTAAATAATGTTAAGTCTTATCTGTCTCCTGTTTGTTATTTCCTATTTCTAACTCAGAGCTGCCCTTCCACTGATTAAAGTTCTGGATGTACTACTATAGCCTGCAGACTATTAATTATATTGAATTCAGGTTGTCTGAGTTATAAATAATTTATTTCTAACCTTTATATCAACCAAAGCAAGTTGCTCTTTGACATCACAAATTTACATTCACATGAGTGGGAGATATTTAATTACTGTTAAAGTGACAAAATCATAGATATTTTTCTTAGGCTAGGTATAAAACATAATCTAAAAGTCTGGAACTTAAATTTTTAGTCTAAGAAATCTTCCCATCTCCCACCTGGACTATTTCAATAGGTATAATATCTTCACCTTGTTCCAATTTACCTTTATTGAGCTTTCTAAAGATTGCTATTTATTCTGGGTTAATTTTCTCTTGTCCTTCTAATACACCTATAACATCTTTAAGATGGTGAGTGTGTGAGTGGGGTGGGGAAGGGTAGAAGGAGAGAGAAAATCTTAAGCAGGCTCCACTCAGGACAGAGCCTGAGGCAGGGCTCACTCTCACAACCCTGAGATCATGACCTGAGCAGAAATCAAGAGTCAGTTGCCCAACTGACTGAACCCACCCAGGCACCTCTATAGTATTCTTGTTTATGTCCAAAACTCACCTCTTCTAGGAGACCTTCTCAGAAGCCAAGACATGAAATTTCTTTCATGTCTCTGTATCTTACATTTACATACTGTTAAATTAATTATATTATAAGTGATTCATTTGTTTACACACTTATATTTCTTTTATCATGTTCAGTTAGCCACCATATAAACATCATTAGTTTTTGATGTAGTGTTCAACGATTCATTAGTTGCATAGAACACTTAGTGCTCATCACAACACCTGCCCTCCTTAATACCCCTCACTCAGCTATCCCATCCCCCCACACTTCTCCCCTCTGAAACCCTCAGTTTGTTTCCCAGAATCCATAGTCTCTCATGATTTATCTTGGTCAGTGATTCCCCCCTTCAGTTTTCCCTCCCTTCCCCTATCATCTTCTGTGCTATTCCTTATGTTCCACATATGAATGAAATCATATAATTGTCTTTCTCTGCTTGACTTATTTCACTTAGCATAACCCCTTCCGGTTTCATCCATGTCAATGCAAATGGTGGATATTCATCCTTTCTGATCGCTGAGTAATATTCCCTTGTATATATGTACCACATCTTCTTTATCCATTCATCTGTTGAAGGGCATCTCATCTCCTTCCACAGTTTGGCTATGGTGGACATTGCTGCAAGGGGATCTCTTTTAAAAATGGTGTTGGAAAATTGGACAGCTACATACAAAAGAATGAAACTAGACCATTCTCTTATACCATACACAAAGATAAACTCAAAATGGATGAAAGACCTCAATGTGAGAAGGAATCCATCAAAAACCTAGAGGAAAACATAGGCAATAACCTCTTCAACACTGGCCACAGCAACTTCTCTAAAGACACATCTCCAAAGGCAAAGGAAACAAAAGCAAAATGAACTTTTGGGACTTCATCAAGATAAAAAGCTTCTGCACAGCTAAGGAAACAGTCAACACAACTAAGAGGCAACTCACAGAATGAGAAAAGATATTTGCAAGTGACAGTACAGATAAAGGGCAGGTATCCAAGATCTATAAAGAACTTCTCAAACCCAACCCCCCAAAAACAAGTAATCCAGTCAAAAAATGGGCAGAAGACATGAACAGACACTTCTCCAAAGAAGACATACAAATGGCTAACAGGAACATGAAAAGATGTTCAACATCAATAGCCATCAGGGAAATTCAAATTAAAACCACAATGAGATACCACTTTACACAGTTAGAATGGCAAAAATTAAGAAGGCAGAACACAATAATGTTGGCAAGATGTGGAGAGAAGGAAACCTCTTACACTGTTGGTGGGAATGCAAGCTGGTAGAGCCACTTTGGAAAATAGTTTAAAAGATTCCTCAAAAAGTTAAAAATAAAACTACACTATGATTCAGCAATCGCACTACTAGGTATTTACACAAAAGATACAGATGTAGTGAAAAGAAGGGGCACATACACATTTATATTTGCTACTGGACATCAAGTCATTGAAAGCAGAGATTGTATATCATACAGATAATCCCAAATCCAATGATTTATGCTTTCAGGTATTGACACCCAGAAGGATTTGACACAGGGGAATACTCCCTTCTTGAATCCTTAATTGCACCTCACTTGCCTCTCCTTAATCTTTGCAGCAACTTCTCTATTGCTTGACTTTTAAATGCTCCAGTATCCCAAGGCTCAATTATTTTTTCTATTAACTATACATTCACTGTCATAAAGAGAGTGCATTCAGTCCCATGCTTTAAATGACATGTATATGTCAATGACTAGTAAATAAGGACCCTTCTGGAGAACTCCAGATTCATTTGTTCAATGACCTACCAACTGTTCCACTTAGATATCTAAGATATCTCAGCTATTACACAGCACCTCCCCCACAAAAAAATATTACATAGCTCAGAACAGAATTTCAAGACCCAACTTTGCTCCTTCTCTTTCCTTCACCTCATCCTTATTTCAGGCACTATGTCAGCAAATCTTTTTGGTGTTTCCCCTTTTGCAGCAACCTTGGAAGCCAGTTGTTGAGCGAGGCAGAACTAAAAGCTGGAAGGAGCCAGGTTTCCTAAATCACTGCCTGGAGGAATGCTGCTTACTAAATAGGAACATTTATATTGGACTTCAGAGAATTAAGAAGTTGATGAATGATTAGCCAGAGAAGTTTTCATTACCTCAACTAATACACTAGTCTTGTTTTATTTTAAAATGTTTGAAAACATATAGCTTTAAATATGAAATATCACATTATCAAGACTAATAATACTCTAAAAATACTTGCTCAGGAGACTCATCATAAATTTTCAATTAAGATATCAAAAGCTGGAAGTCCCAAAACCATGTCCAGGTTCATTTATTTATTGTCTATTTCCCTCACTAAAATGTAAGCTCTAGAAGAACAGAGGGTTTATTTTTCTGTTCTGTTCACTGTCATATCTCCAGTATCTAGAACTGTATTTGACTCTTAGAAGGCACTCAATAAACACTTGCTTAAATTAATGAGTGTTGAATAAATAATGTTAGGAAGCCATACTGGTATAGCCTTTTTGTCCTACAACTGAAGGGCACTTGTCAATTTTATAAACAGATAAAACTGCTTCGGAACTGTGAAACTTCACCATAATGACCTTAAGATTTTAAAAATATCAACATTATGATCAGCTCATAGAATCAATGAAAAGCATTTATTTGCATCCAAAATATTTTAATAATAAAGAATAAAGAGTACATCTTAATGTGTTCCTAGCATTCAATGGATAACTTCACAAATTTGAAAAATTAAAACAATTTTTATGAATACAAGAAAGACAAAAACAAAATATAATCATCTTATTATCTGAATAGAATTACAAGGTTTCAGGTAATGTGGTAATTTAGGCCAAAACATAAAAATCATAAAAAACAAATTATGTAAATACAAAAAAGTCTCAACGTCAGAAAATGTTTGGCTCTTCAGAAAATAAAACATCTTTAACTATAAATCTGATGTTATTAGGCTCCTTAATCACACTGATTTCCTGAGATTAAACAAATAACTTCTCTGCATCCTGTAGTTTTTTTTTCCTATCCATTTTAGCAATTACAGCCCAACGATCTTCTCGCATTTTTCTTGTAGCTCCAAACTTCAGCGTAGATCCAGGGGTTGTTAGAGATGAAGGGGTCTGAATATAAAATCAAATTAAATCAAATCAAATCAAAATATGTTTAATTTAAAAAGATAAAGTCCAGCTTTTGCAATTTGATTTCTGAAGTAAAAATTAAAAACTACCTTAAAAAAAACATACTACCTTTTTTGGTGTTCTGACACAAAGATGAGAAGTTGTTGGATTATTATTCTTGTATAATTTTTTCAATGTCTCTTCCTCTGAAACCATGCTCTTAAAGAAAAATACAAAAAATTTAATCTGGGGTCTGTCATCACTAATATTAAAATTTTGTCCATATATCACAGAGAGGAGGAGAAAGACAAGGAAGGGAAGGGAGGGGAAAGGCAGAAAGAACGGAGGTGAAAGAAGGGAGAGAAGAGAAAGAGGAGAGAAAAAAAGAAGAACTGAAGGCAATGACAAAATAAATACTCAATCTTCCAAACAAGGATAGAAATTTAGATTCTATTAACAATACTGTATTATATGAAATACAACATGTATGTAAATAGTACTTTTCTACTGATTTCTACTTCAGTTTCAGAGTCTTTATACTACCACTTTTCTTTCCACTTCCCCCCAGCGTACTTATACTTTGGCCTTATAATAAGCAAACTCACACTGTGGCCTTATAATAAGCACGTATAATCCTTTAAAAATTATAATGTTATCAACTATCAACTTATGAGTATTGTAATTCCCCAATAACAGCTAACACTAATTTAGTAATTTATGTTAGTAGCTGTTTTAAGTACTTTGCCTATTTTAATTAATTTTAATCCTCACAATAATTTTATAAAGTAGGTATACTATTATTATCCCCATTTAAAAGGTGAAGAATTAAGACACAGAAATGTTAAGTACTTTGCCTAAGATTACACAACTAGTTAAGAGGTGGAGCTGGGATTCAAATCCAGATAGGTTGGCTCTAGAAATCCACTCTCTTAATGAATATACTACACAGATTTATTAGTCTGGGGAGCAATCAGTTCACAGTATCTTGTCCTGTTCACTAAAGTCATATTTACAGAGGCTTCATGAATAAAAATATTCAAACAGATTTACACAGAGTTATATCTACAACATTCATCTTTTCGTGTGCTTGTTGGCCATTTGTATATCCTCTTTGGAGAAATGTGTATTCAAGTCCTTTGTCCATTTTTTATCAGGTTATATGGTTTTTATTGTTGAGTTATGGGAGTTCTTTATGTATTCCATTTATCCCTTTTCAGATATATGATTGGAAATATTTTCTGCCATTCTTGAGCTTGTCTTTTCACTTTCTTCATAGTGTCCTTTAAAGCACAAAAATTCTTAATTTTGAAGTCAAATTTATCAGCTTTCTCTTTTCTTGCCTGTACTTCTGGTGTCTTACTCATGAGGCCCTTGCTAAATTCAAAGTCATGAAAATTTCCCCAATATTTTCTTCTGTTTCATAGCTCTAGCCTTTAAGTTTTGGTTTTTGATCCATTTTGATTAATTTTTATATGTGGTATAAAAAGTCTAACTTCATTCTTTTGCATGTGGATTTCCAATATCCAGTTCTAACACCATTAGCTGGGAAAAAAAAAAAAAAAAGTCCTTTCCCCCACTGAGTGGTCTTGGCATTCTTGCCAAAAACTAATTGGATATATTTGTGAGAATTTATATCTGGGCTCCTTTATTCCATTGATCTATAGATCTGCCCTTATCCTACTACTAATCTGTTTAAATTACTAGCTTTGTAGAAACTTTCAAGGCTGAGAACTGTGAGTCCTCCAGCATTACCCTTCTTTTTTAAAATTATTTTAGCTATTTGGGGGACCCTTGCAATTGTATATGAATTTGAGTATCAGATTTTCCATTTCTGCCAAAAAGCTGTTGGAATTTTAAGGTTGCACTAATTTGTGGACTGCTTTCGGTAGTACTGACATCTTTTTATTATGTTCAAATAGCCAGCGTATAGGACATCTTCACAGGTTTAAGGCTTCACACCCATAAACACAATTTTTTTTTCTAATTCTTTGGGTCTTCTTTAATTTCCTTCAGCAATGTTTTGTAGTTTTCATTGTATTTCAGTATTTCACTTTATTCGTTATGTTTGTTCCTATTCAATTTGTTTAGATGATAATGGATATGGATAATTTTCTTAATTTTCTTTAATTATCTTTTGGATTAATCATTGTTGGTATATAAAAACATAACTGATGTCATGTGTTTCTATACCCTTCCACATTGCTGAATTCATTTCTTAGCTCTAGTAGCCTGCTTGCGGAGTCTTTGTGATTTTCAATGGATAGGATTATGGCATAAGCAAAGAGTTTTACCTCATTCTCATTTGTATGCCTGCTTTTTCTCTCCCTCCATATCCCTTTGTTTTTGTCTAATAGCCTAATAGTTCTGGCTAGAACTTCCAGTACAACGTTGACCAGCAGTGGTGAAAGTGGACATCCTTGTCTCGTATTTGCTTTTTTTTTTTTTAAGGTTTTATTTATTTCTCAGAGACACAGCAAGACCTGAGCTGAAGGCAGACGCTTAATGACTGAGCCACCCAGGTGCCCACCCCCATCACATTCTTAATTTAAGGGATAAGTTTTCAATTGAGTAGGATGTTAGCTCCAAGTTTTCATAAGTATTTTTTATCATGCTGAGGAATTGTTCTAGCATGAAAAAAATGTTGGATTTTGTCAAATGCCTTTTCTGTACTAATTGAGATGATCAGATGGGATTTTTCCCCCTTCATTCTATTAATGATGATATACTACACTGATTTTCTTATATTGAACCACTCTGGCATTTCTTGGATAAATCCCACTTGGTCATGGTGAATACAACTTTTTTTTTAAAGATTTTATTTATTTATTT
Source organism: Meles meles (assembly GCF_922984935.1). Classification (NCBI taxonomy): domain Eukaryota; kingdom Metazoa; phylum Chordata; class Mammalia; order Carnivora; family Mustelidae; genus Meles; species Meles meles. The sequence goes on from NC_060066.1 coordinate 117,124,270, forward strand.
GACAGAGGTCATGAGTAGGCAGAGAGGCAGGCAAAGACAGAGAGAGGGGGAAGCAAGCTCCTTGCTGAGCAGAGAGCCCCATATGATGCGGGGCTTGATCCCAGGACCCTGGGATCATGACCTGAGCCGAAGGCAGAGGCTTTAACCCACTGAGCCACCCAGGCACTCGGTGAATGCAATTTTTAATATGATATGAAATTTGACTTGCTAATATTTTGAGGATTTTTACACAGACATTCATAAAGGATAATAGCCTTTAACTTTCTTTTCTAGTAATGTCTTTATCTTACTTTGATATCAAGGTAGTGCTGGCCTCATATAATGAGTTATCAAGAGTGCCTCCATCAGAAAGGTTAAATACCCAACTTTCTATCAACATGAATGGGACTGGAGGAGATTATGCTGAGTGAAATAAGCATAGAGTCAATTATCATATGGTTTCACTTACTTGTGGAGCATAAGGAATAACATGGAGGACATTAGGAGAAGAAAAGGAAAAGTGAATTGGGGGAAATCTGAGGGAGAGACAAACCATGAGATACTGTGGACTCAGAGAGGGTTTTGAAGGGGAGGGGGAAGGGGGGATGGGTGAGACTGGTGGTGGAGATTGAGGAGGGCACATATTGCATGGAGCACTGGGTGTGGCATAAACAATGAATCTTGGAACACTGAAAAATAAAATTTAAAAAAAGAGTTCTCAAAAAAAAAGTTCTTTCCAACTTTTCTGAAGTCTGAAAAGGTTATATCCTCAAATGTTTGATACAATCTATCAAGGAAATCATCTGGTCCAGGACTTTTCTTTGTTGAGAGGTTTTTGATTACTAAGTCAAATTCTTTATTGATAGGCCTATAGATAGGCCTGTTGAGGTTTTCTATTTCTTCTTGAATCAGTTTAATTTGTGCATTTCAGGGGTTTTACCCATTTGTTCATTTCTTCTAAGGTATATAATTTATTAGCATATATTCACAGTATTTTTTTATCTCTAATTAGTAATAATGAACCCACTTTCCATTTCTGATTCTATTTATATCTTGTTAGTCTAGCTAAAGATTTGTCAATTTTTTTAATCTGAAAAGATTTGTATTTGAAAAAACATTTGAAAAAATACATAAATTTTGGTTTTGTTGATTTTATCTATTGTTTTCTATTTTCTAATTTGTTTATCTCCCCTTGAATCTTCATTATTTCCTTCTTCCTGCTAGTTTTGGGTTTGGTTTGCTCTTCTTTTTCTAGTTCCATAAAGTGTAAAGTTATTGATTTGAGATCTTTCTTTTTTAATATAGGAATTTGGAGCTATACATTTCCCTCTGAATTTTTGCTGTAACACATAAGTTTTGGTATACTGTGTTTTCATTTTTATTCATATCTGAGTCTTAACTTCCCTTGTGATTTCTTCTTTGATCCACTGGCTGATTAAAAAGTGTGTTAATTTCAGGGCATCTAGGTGGTTCAGTCAGTTAGGCATCTGACTCTTGATTTTGATTCAGGTCATGATATCAGAGCCCTGGGATGGAGCCCCACATATGTGCTCAGCGGGGAGTCTCTTTCTCCCTCTTCCTCTGCCTCCTCCCCAACCCCATCCCCCCACCGCCCATTCTCTCCTCCCTCTCTCTAATGAATAAATAAAATTTTTAAAAAAGAAACTTAAACATGTGAGTCTTATAACTGAGTATGTCTGCAAATCAGATTCTTCCCTTTCCCCAGGATTTGCTATATAGTGAGGTAGTTTTGTCCTGCTTTATGCTGTACAAGTTTCTGTACCAGGGATTAGCCTGGGTTAAAAATTTGGGACCTTCTCACATTTTTTTTTTTTTTGAGCCCGTCTTTCCATGGGCATGTGCAGCAGTTTTAAATACCCCAGAAATGTGACTGCTCTTGATGTCCTAATTTTTTTAAATGTCTGATCCTCCAAAGAATAAAAGTGAAAAAAATAAGAAAAAGAAAACGAGTTACAGTTCATTTAAATCCTCTGTAAGACACCTCCAGCCAGTGAGAATTGAATGGCAGCCAGTTTCTGTGCCTGTGATAAGAAGTGATGAGAAGCAGCAATGATAATACAGAACACTGAATCTTGATATTCAGAGAAAAAGTCCTTATTGCTCACCTTGGCTACAGCAAGACATGAGCATTGTTGTCTGCCACAGGACAATGGATTGGATGATAGGTAGCCACTACCATTCTTAAGGATGAAATTGACCAAAATTAACTATAATTTACCAAGTTTCAACCCTGGAAGTTGCAAGCATTCAAACAGTCTATAGAGTTCCAAAATAGTTACTTCAGACAGTTTCTGCAAGTACAATTGCTGTCTAGGCAGAGAAATTTGTGGTATTTCCTACTCTATCACCTTCTGTAAGGTCACTCCAGACAATCCATTTTTAAATCTAACTTTTTATAATTATTTGAATGTTCACCAAAATTTAAACGCAACAATAAGAAAATTGCAAAACAGTAACTTCGAGTGATAATTATAATCAAATAAACTGGGCTATGAAATGTATTTTTAGGCAAGTATAAATAACTGTGCATACTTCTAGAATACTATAGTATGCCTACTGTGTTACAAAGCTGTGATGCTCCTTTTAAAAATGAAATCATGAATCATTCTGAATCTCAGTTAAGAAACTAGCTTAAATTCACACAGCTAGAAAAACAATATGGATTCCAACCCTGATTGTCTAATTCCAGATCTCACAGTCTTTCTACTAATTCTCCTTACATTTTTATGTATCTGGACTTCAGTTTGAGCTGGCAGTTATTATGTATAACAACTTACATAGGCTATGGAGCTAAACTGTTCAAATTTTGGCTACATGCCTTACTAGCTACATAATCTTGGGCAAGGTACCATATGACTCAGTTTTCTCATCTATAAAATGAAAATAACAGCACTGTATATACTTCTAATATGGGATTACTCTAAGAAATACCTATATAATGTTTGCAATGGTGTTGGTTCACAGTTTTAATCATTAAAATGTTAATCATCATCTATAAAACAAAGAGGCACTTAAGGATTCTATAAATTAACTTCAATAATTAGCATTTTAAGACTTCAACTACTCATTATTCCAGAACAAATGAAAATAGAGGGTTCCAAAGCAGCTTCGAAAGCTTGAAGGATCTCAAAAGTTAAAAGTGGCAAAAACGAAACAAACTAGCACCTTTAACTGGAATTTTGTAATTAAGAATCTTTGGTATATTGCTTCATTTTGTGTGATGAGGTTTCTTTTTAAATTAAGTGATCTAAATTTATTCTCAATAAATATTATGACAAGAAAATACTGGTAGGTGTGGATACACTCATGGGAGGGAATAACTAGTAATACAAACTGGTAGGGGTAATATCTTCTTTAAACAACTCATCTTTAATACATTAACTCTTTAAGAATGATAAAAATGCTATACTTGTCAACTAATACCTTGATACAGGTTTTAACCAGTAAGTGGTATAAAATTAGGAACAGGTATAATATGCAAAATCAAGAGGGGCCCTAAAATTTGGCCATAGCAAGCTTCACCTAACCTCTCTTAAAAAAAAAATAAAAGAAAGAAAGAAGGAAAGAAAAAGAAAAAGAAAGAAAAGTATGTGGTAAAAAACTTCTTTATAACAATCCACTGGAAAACAAGATGGTTTAATCATCTCATGTGCCAATTATGTTACATCAAGTATTTGAAAATGCCATGTTTTCTGAAGTTAGATTATTTAAACCCTATTTCTCCAAAATGCTGCAAAAGCATAGGGTTCTGTGTTACAGAGTTCTATATTTTAGTATTGCAATAGTAGATACTATGTGTATATATTATACATATTCATCAAAAATGTGTAAAAATTATAATGTAAAAAATACTGATTTGTAGTATTTTTACCAAGAGATCAGTCGTTTCTGAGCTATCCGAATTAATATCAAACTCAAAGACCATTTTTCTCTTTTTATTACTTTCTTCCGTGGGTATATTCTTGCTTTCTCTTTGCTGAATTTTTAATTTCGTTGGTGTCTTCACAGTATATGCCTATCCAAAAAGGAAAACAACATATTATCTTATCAAAAAACCCTATACTGTTGGTAACTCAAGTTGAATCTTTAGTAATTAATAACTCTCCATTATCAGTGGGATGTATATAGAGATTTTTTATAAGAATTTCATTCAGACATTTTTGATACTAAAACTTCTAACTTTCTTCAAACAACTTATAGCAGTAGACTTTTTTCCCCCCCTTCCCTTCAACTTACTGAAGAAAATAATGACAGGAGAGAGTGGGGAGAGAGATACTCTCTAGCATCAGCAGTCAACAATCTTAAGGAAAGAGGGACTTTAATTTTTCTACCAATAATTAAGACCAAAGAACTGAATGAGCTTTGCTCTTTCTATAGAAATCCTTACTGATTTATGAGAAAATAGGTATACTTATATTTTGTTCATAAAGTAATTCACATTAGTCAATGTTTATATTCCATATTACCCTGTAAGTTTTATAATTTTTTAAAGTATCTTTAAAAAGTTAAGTCAGTGACATCAGCAAAAGTGGCAAAGCAAAGTATTCCAAAAATATGCTCTTCCATAAAGCAATAAAAATACTAGTAAAATGGTCAAAGTCAGCTTTTTGAGAACTCCGGAAATTAACCAAAAGCTTGCCACAAACTGTAGTGCTTATCTTTTTTTAATGGCCGAACATCTGTAACAAGAGCAAGCTTTGTGGTTTTTTAACTTTTCTTCATCCCAGTCCCTGTCCTCTATGTTACCCTTAAAAAAATAATATCCCACACTCTTGATCCAGTCTGAGAGCCATTAGATAGCACAGAACAGAACTGAGAGCTCCTCCAAAGCTTTATTCCCCAAAAGTTGTCATTTTAACTTGTCTAGTGGTTCTCTGAAAGACCTCACTTACAAGGCTGATTGTATTTAACCTGACTTAGAGCTCATTATTACAAAAACTTTCTCCTTCTTGTGAACTACAGCATAGTATCTGTCAAAACAATTATAAGCAAGCATTTAACTTTGCAGCTCCATGAGGCAATGGAGCTGGACAAATGACAGGGCAAATGTCAGACTAATGAAACAAGATGAGATCGGGAGGAAGAAAAACTGTAAGACACTCTTAATCTCACAAAACAAACTGAGGGTTGCTGGGGGGAGGGGTGTGTGTGGAGAGGGTGGTTGGGTTATGGACATTGGGGAGGGTATGTGGTATGGTGAGTGCTGTGAAGTGTGTAAGCCTGACAATTCACAAACCTGTATCCCTGAGGCAAATAATACATTATATGTTAATAAAAATAATTTTAAAAAAGAACTTCAAACAAACAGGTAGGAAATGAGATATCCATAGGGGCTTTGAAAAGCTGACATTAATGGCAAAATAAAATAAAATCTAAAGTTAACAGTAATGTACCAACGTATGTTTCCTAGTTTTGACAAATGTACATGGTAATGTTAAGATGTTAACAATGTAGAAACGGGTGATAGACATAAAGGAATTCTATGTACTAACTTTGCAATTTTCTATAAATCTAAAATTATGGTAAAAAGATGTTCTTTCTAAAAAAGTAAGGTCACCACACCTATGAGAATGGCTAAAATCATAAAGATATAAAATATCATGTAGTGGCAAGGATGTGGAGCAACTAGACTTCTCATTCACTGCCAGCTAGGATATAAATTTATGTAATGATTTTTTTGTAAAACATGATTGGCAGTGTGATACTATAGAAAATATATATTTAGTCTTTGTCCCCAGTTCCTGACATAGAACTTTTAAAAACCCATGTAATTTCCTGAGTGATAGGGGTGATCAGAGCATCTTTTGTACAATATTCAATCTTTGTCCCCCAGTAATGGATAGGAGTCTTTCGTTTTTCAAAATAAGCTCCTTTCAACTGGACCAAAGTTAACACTAATGAAATAACTGACAGTAAGGGGCTCCTAGATAATTTGAGGATGGTGGCTAGTAACCAGAAAAACCAAGGCTTGATTAGAAGTTTGTAAATCAGCTACACCCCTTAACCAGGATCCTAGGAGAGGAGAGGGGATGGAGATTGAGTTAAACATCAATGACCAATGATTTAATCAGTCATGCTAGGTAATGAAACCTCCATAAAAACCCCTAACTGATGGGGTTCTGAGAGTTTCCATGTTGGCAAACACATAGAGGTACTGGAAGTGTGGCACTCTTGAAGAAAGCATGGAAGTTCTGTACCCCTTCCCTCACACTTTGTCCTATTCATCTTTTCCATCTGGCTGTTCTTGAGTTGTACCCTTTATAATAAAATGGTAATGGTAAGCAAAGGAATCTCCTAAGTTCTGAGAATCATTCTAGCAAATTAGCAAACCTGAGGAGGGAGGTTATAAGAATCCCCAATTTAGAGACAGTTGTTCAGTAGTATAAGGGGCAAACCAGGATTGTAACTAGTGTCTGAAGTGAAAGCAGTCTTGTGGGAGCGAGCCCTTAACCTGTGGGGTCTACATTAACTCCAGGTAGTGTCAGAATTTAATCAAGTTGTAGGACAACTAATTGGCGTCTAAAGAATCAGAGAACTGGTATGGGGTGGGGGACCCCACATGTTTTGTATCACAGTAAATAACAAACAAACAAACAAAAAAACCTCAGTCAATATCTATTAAGATGGAACATCGTATACATAACCCTATAACCCAGCAATTTCATTCCCAAAGACATACCCAACCAAAATGCATACAGATCAAATACCAGAATTTTTATAGCAAGACTATGCATGAAAGCACACTCTGGAAACCACCCAAAAGTCAACTAATAATACAACAGATAAATAAACTGTGGTATATCACGCAATGGAATATCATATAGAAATATAAACAGAAAACTAAAACTTCAAGCAACAATATGGATGAGTCCCACAAACATAATATTAAGTGGAAAAAGTCAAAACAAAAAATGATTCTATTTATAAAAAATGCAAAAATGGAAAAGAGAAAATACAAAAACAGATACAGCTAATATTAGAGTTGGGACAATATATGGCCTTGGAGGAGAAGCCGGTGACTAAAAGGGGGGCAGGAAAATCTTCAGAGGTGATAGTAAGATTCTGTGCTTTAATCTGAGTGCTGGTTATAAAGTCATGTTTAGTGTGTAAAGAATCATCAAGTTGCATAATTAATATCTGTGCATTTTTCTTGCATATATTTCAATATAAAGTTTTTTTTTAAGTAAGTTCATTCTATATGAAGATCACTTCATACTCTGAATAATATAAATACAACAAGATAATTTTATGTAAAAACCTCTCTAAGCTATGTAGTTTACTAATTTTCATAACTTCCATGGTATGGATAATATTGTATATGTAGCAGGAAGTGAGAGAGACTCTTCCTTTTACTCAGGAACTGTCAACTGGGGCACAAAGCTGCGGAAAAAAATGCTAGTAACCCATATTCTAAAGAAAGCAACCTATGATTAAAGTCAGATCCTTCTCTAGGGCTTATTAAAAAGTGGTTAAACTGGCCCTACAATCACCAAACACCTCCCTTCTTCCCAGTTATTTTAAGGAAACTGGAAGGGGAAGGCATAAAATTTCAGCATAGAGAGAGGTCGAAATATTTTTTCTTTCAATTTCTAAGGCAGGTGAGGAGACAACTCTTAACAGTAGTCTAAGAAAAAACAGAGGTGCCTTCAAGAAGGATTGGCATCCACTCTCTTGCTAGATATAAACTTAGGAAGAGATTTTATGTCTTTGTGTCTGGCTGTATAGTTTAGAGTAAAAAGAAATTAGAGAGAGATGAATGGTAGGAGGAAGGGTCAGAAATGTAGCATTCTGCACTGCTATTTAGCATGGAAAGGTTGAATGAATTCCCCATGGATTAAGGGAACATGTGAAAGATAGTAACTGAGCCATCTTGTTGTTGGCACCTGACACACTGAGGGCTGACTGCTAAATAAAAGACTGGCAACAAGATGATACAAAAGTATACAGCAAAGCGAAGTAACTGGGGTGATACTGAAAAATATTATATCAGAATCACATTACCCACATCAGGGAATGCCATCTGGTGAATGACAGAAAATTATGGAATCTGCCCAAAATATCATTAAGTTGTAGATAATGATATTTAAAAAAAAAAACAACAGTTTCATGCCGGTATCACAAAAATTGAATTTGTTTTTTATTTCAATGTGTGATACCAGATATATATGATACCAGAACCTTCTTTTTTAACTAAAAAAATTATGAGCTTCTGAGAAATTTTAGCAACCAACCTTTGGTAATGGTGTAGATAAAGTACTTTTGGCAGATGTCCACAAATAGTCTCTTTTATCTTTGGATTTGCCATGGTCAGCTGATGTGAAGTTTCGAGATATACTTTGTGAAGGAGCAGCTTTAGAATCAAATTTCCAATAATGAGTTTCAGGTGCTTCCAGTAAAGGTGTCTGTATTTTCTATATTGAACAACAAAAGGGAATAAAATCATCACTACGTGTCATTTTAAAGTGCAGCAATTAGTAGAAATAACACTGGAATAAACTAGAATTTATCCTCAAATTTACTATTAATTGGATAACTTTGAATAAATTATCCTTATTTTGTCACTTTATTTTCCCATTGAAGATGAAAATGCTATCTGCCTGTCTTCACAGAGCTGCTATGAAAAGAAATAAAATGTCTCAACTCTTTAAATGGCCAAAAGTTGAGGATTTGCTGAAGAAAAAAATCTCTATTCCTGGTGGCAAAGAGCCTTTCTTTGTGGTTCATTACAATAGCCTTAAAGCCAAAGGGCAGTTTATTCTCAATTCTATCCATTCTCTTTTATGCTTTCATATTTCATCTCTCTCATCTATAAAAATATCAGCCTTTCCTATCCACCAGCCTCATTCTCCACAAAAAAAAAAAAGAAAGAAAAGAAAGAAAGGAAAATAGTGAAGAAAAATTACAAAAGTAGAGAACCAGAAAAATTTCCAGGAGGAAAACAATGACTATTTTCTTCAATTCTGAAGATAAATTACAGATTTACTCTAAATACTTAGACTTTATTTCAACTTAATTTCTTCCATTTTCTTTCTACCTTATATGTATCTTCCCTTTAGCACCTGACTTATCTTTCTAGTGAAAGTTCATAATAACTGCTTTAGTGGAATTGTGTTAGGTGCTTTCTAATTTTAACACTTTCTTTCATCACCACCATCTTCGTGAATACAATCACAGCCATTACAAGAAAAAAATGGAGTGTGTGCATGCACATACACACACACACACACACACATACACACACACCAGATCTATTCTCAAAGGTTCAGTGGTTAAATATGCAGTAGATTTAAGTTAGGAGCATATAGGATGTGGTATAAAGAGGTGACCACATGCAGTATAAAAACACTGGACTGATGGGTGAAGAGATAAAGGTAGATGTGGTATACACACACACAGAAGAATATTACACAACTATAAAAAAGGCTGAAATTGTGCCATAACCATGGATGGACCTAGAAGGTATTATACTAAGTGAAATAAATTAGACTGAGAAAGACAAATACCCTATGATTTCACTCACATGGAATAAAAAAAAATGATAAGTGAATAAACAAAAAAGCAGAATCAGACCTATATATGCACAGAACTGATAGTTGTCAGATATGCGGAGGATGGGCAAAACAGATAAAGGAAAGTGGGAGATACAGTCAGGGAATGAATAAATCATGGGAATAAAAGGCACAGCATAAGGAAAACAGTCAATGATATTGTAATAGCAGTGTAATAGGACAGATGGTAGCTATACTTGTGACGAACACAGCATAATGTACAAAATTGGTGAATCACTATGTTGCACACATGAACTTATGTAACATTGTGTGTTAAATACATATATATGTGTGCTAAATATATATGTGTTTATATATGTTTTTATATATATGTGAGATACACACACACACACACACACACACACACACACACACACACATCCATTGGACCAGGAGTCAGGTAATATGCTCTTCTCTCCTAAATCTTAAACTATCTTGGCTGGGAGATATTTAGTAATCTCCAAGTACCTCTAGGCTTAAATTTATCCATCTATATAATCAAGGGACTAAATGAGATGATTTGTAGGTTTCTGCCCAGTTCTAGTGATCTCACTTCATAATCCTCTTTCCAGCAGATAGAAATTTTGGTAGCATTTTTTCCACACAGTGGTATTTCCGTATCCTCATTCCTATATATTTCTGTCATAGGTGATAACACAGTTTTGATGAAAACAATTTTTTTTTCTCTCTCTGAATTCATCAGTCATTCTCAGGATCTCCAAAATGTTTAACTCTTTTCATGGGAAAATTTTTCCCTCCTGGAAGAACTCAGAATGACAACTACACCACCTAGCGGCCAAATCTGGGAATTCAACACTTCCCTGATAGAACAGCAGCTTGAAAGAAAATGCACCCCCATTCTAGAATGCTGAAATAAACCTCTTCATGATAAGTCATAGAAATGTATGTACTTTCCTACCAGTCACATTCTTTCTGAATGTTGCATTTCCAGTGATGCATATACAAGCAGATCTCATTCCATTGCACTTCACTTTGTTGCACTTCAGAGATGCTGTATTTTTTGGTGTTTTGGGGTTTTTTTTGCAAAATGGAAGGTCTGTGGCAACCCTGACCCAGGCAAGTCTATCAGCACCATTTTTCCAACAGCATTTGCTCACTTAGTGTCATTTGTATCACTTTGTATCACATCTTGGTAATTCTTAAATATTTCAAATTTCTGCATTATTATTATTATTTGTTACAGTAATCTGGGATTTGGTGCTCTTCGATGTTACTATTATAATTGTTTGGGAACACCATGAACCACATCCATATAAGACGGAAAACTTAACTTAAAAGCTGTGTGTTCTGACTGCTCCACTGGCCTACTATTCCCCATCTCTCTCCCTGTCCTTGAGCCTCCCTACTCCCTGAAACAAAACAAAACTGAAATTAGGCTAGTCAAAAGCTACAAAGGCTTCTATGTGTCCAAGTGAATAAGAGAGTCACCCATCTCTCACTTTAAATCAAAAGCTAGAAATGACTGAGCTTAGGGAGAGGAAGGCATGTTGAAAGCTGAGATAGACCGAAAGTTAAGCCTCTTGCACCAACCACTTAGCCAAGTTCTGAATGCAAAGGAAAAGTTCTTGAAGGATACTAAAAGTCTACTTCCAGGGCACCTGGGTGGCTCAATGGGTTAAGCCGCTGCCTTCGGCTCAGGTCATGATCTCGGGGTCCTGGGATTGAGTCCCATGTCGGGCTCTCTGCTCAGCAGGGAGCCTGCTTCCCTCTCTCTCTCTCTCTCTCTCTCTGCCTGCCTCTCTATCTACTTGTGATCTCTTTCTGTCAAATAAATAAATAAAATCTTAAAAAAAAAAAATCTACTTCCAGTGAGCACACAAATGATAAGAAAGTGAAACAGTCTTTACGTATACGGAGAAAGTTTTAGTGGTCTGGATAAAAGCTCAAACCAGTCAAAATACTACCTTAAGTCAAAACCTACTCCAGAGCAAGGCCCTAACGCATCAATTCTGTGAAGGTGGAGAGAGGTGAGGAAGCTACAGAAGAAAAGTCTGAAACTAGCAGAGGTTCATTCATGAAATTTAAGGAAAGAAGCCATCTCCGTAACAAAAAAGTGCAAGATAAAGTGTACCTGGGTGTTAGTCATTATCCCAGGATCCTGGGATCCAGCCCCTAGTTAGGCACCCTGCTCAGAAGGGAGTCTTGCTTCTCCCTCTCCCTTTGCCTCTGTGCCCCACCCCCATGACTCATGCTCTCTCACTCATTCACTCTCTCTCTCAAATATATAAAGTCTTCAAAAAAAACCCAAAAAACAGAAAACAAAAAACAAAGCATGTTTGCCTAGGTGGCTCAGTGGGTTAAGCCTCTGCTTTCAGCTCAGGTCATGATCTCAGGGTCCTGGGATTGAGCCCCACATCAGGCTCTTTGCTCAGCAGGGAGCCTGCTTCCCCATCTCTCTCTGCCTGCCTCTCTGCCTACTTGTGATCTCTCTGTCAAATAAATAAATAAAAATCTTAAAAAAAAAAAAAGAAGTACAAGGTAAAAGCAGCAAGTGTTAATGTAGAAGATACTGAAGTTATCCAGAAGATTTAGCTAATTAAGTACCGAAGGCGTCTACACTAAACAAGAGAGTTTCAAGCTAGGGAAAATAGCCATATATTGGAAGACGATGCCATCTAAGACCTTCATATGTAGAGAGAAGTCAATGCCTGCCTAAAATGTTTCTAAGGACAGGCTGACTCCCTTATTAGGGACTAATGCAGTTGGTGACTTAAGTTGAAGCCAGTGCTCATTAATGATTGTGAAATTCCTAGGGTCCTTTAAGAATTATGCTAAATCTACTTGCCTGTGCTCTACAAACAGAAAAACAAAGCCTGGATTATAGTATATTTGATTACAATATGGTTTAACTAAATATTTTAAGCCTACCATTAAGACCTACTGCTCAGACAAGATTCCTTTCAAGATATTGCTCATGGACAATGTATCTGGTTACCCAATAGTTCTGATGGAGACATACAAAATTAACGTTGTGATACCTGCTAACACAACATCATTCTGCACCCCATGGATCAAGGAATCATTCTCACTTTCAAGTCTTATTATTTAAGAAATATATTTTATAAGACTATAGCTGCCATAGATAGTGATTCTACTGATGGATATGGGAAAAGTAAATGGAAAACCTTCTGGAAAAGAGTCACCAATCTAGATGCCATTAAGAATATTTGTGATTCAGGCACCTGGGTGGCTCAGTTGTTAAGCGTCTGCCTTTGGCTCAGGTCATGATCCCAGGGTCCTGGGATCGAGCCCCAAATCGGACTCCCTGCTCGGCAGGAAGCCTGCTTCTCCCTCTCCCACTCTCCCCGCTTGTGTTCCCTCTCTCACTATGTCTCTCTCTCAAAAAATAAATAAAATCTTAAAAAAAAAAAAAGAATATTTGTGATTCATAGGAAGAGGTCAAATATCAATATTAATAGGAATTTGGCAGAAGCTGATTTCAGCCCTCATGGATGACTATGTATAAGGGGTTCAAGACTTCCTGACAGAAATAACTGCAGATGTGGTGGAAACAGCAAGAAAACTGGAATTAGAAGTGGACCCTGGGGGCACCTGGGTGGCTCAGTGGGTTAAAGCCTCTGCCTTCCGCTCAGGTCATGATCTCAGGGTCCTGGAATCGAGCCCCACATCGGGCTCTCTGCTCAGCAGGGAGCCTGCTTCTCTTCCTCTCTCTCTCTGCCTCTCTGCCTGCTTGTGATCTCTGTCAAATAAATAAAATCTTTAAAAAAAAAAAAAAAGTGGACCCTGAAGATGTGACTTAATGGCTGCAATCTCATGATAAAATAAGTGAGGAGTTGCTTCCTAGGGATCAGCAAAAAGAAGTGGTTTCTTGAAATGAAACCTACTCCTGGTGAAGACTGCTGAAAATGGCAACAGACGATTTAGAATATTACGTAAATTTAATTGATAAGTCAACAGCAGCACTTGAGAGGATTTACTCTGATTTTGAAAGAAGTTCTACTGTAGGTAAAATGCTATCAAACAACAACCCCTGCTACAGAGGAATCTTTCTTGAAAGGAAGAGTCAATGAAGAAAACTGCATTGTTGTCTTATTTTACAAAATTGTCAAGGTCATCCCAACTTTCAGTAACCATCACCCTTGATCAGTCAATAGCCATTAATATGAAGGCAAGATGCTCCACCAACAAAAAGATTTCAACTAATAGAAAGCTCACATGACGGTCAGCATTTTTAAGTAACACAGTATCTTTAAGATTTTTTTTCTTTTTCCATTTTTTTACTATGTTCAGTTTAGCCAACATGATACTTTATATGGAAAACCCCAAAGACTCCACCCCTAAACTACTAGAACTCACACAGAAATTTAGTACTGTGGCAGGATACAAAAATCAGTATACAGATATCAGTTGCTTTCTTATACGCTAACAATAAAAATACAGAAAGGGAAATTAGAGAATCGATTCCATTTACTAGAGCACCAAGAACCATAAGATACCTGGGAATAAACTTTACAAAAGAGGTAAAGGATCTATACTTGAGGAACTATGGAAAACTCATGAAAAAAACTGAAGAAGACACAAAAAGAAGGAAAAGCATTCCATGCTCATGGATAGGAAGAATAAAGATTGTTAAAATGTTTATACTGCCTAGAGCAATCTATACTTTCAATGTCATCCCGATCAAAATTCTACCAGCATTTTTCAAAGTGCTGGAACAAACAATCCTAAAGTTTGTATGGAACCAGAAGAGACCCCGAATTACTAAGGAAATGCTGAAAAAGAAAAACAAAACTGGGGGCATAATGTTGCCTGATTTTAAGCTTTACTACAAAGCTGTGATCACCAAGACAGCATGATACTGGCACAAAAACAGACACATAAACCAGTGGAACAGAGTAGAGAGCCCAGATGTGGACCCACAACTCTATGGTCAACTAATCTTTGACAAAGCAGGAAAAAATATACAGTGGAAAAAAGACAGTCTCTTTTATAAATGGTGCTGGGAAAATTGGACAGCTGTGTATAGAAGAATAAAACTCGACCATTCTCTTATACCATACACAAAGATAAACTCGAAATGAATAAAAGACCTCACTGTGAGGCAGGAATCTATCAAAAGCCTAGAGGAGAACATAGGCAATAACCTCTTTGACATCGGCCACAGCAACTTCTTTCAAGACATGTCTCCAAAGGCAAAGGAAACAAAAGCGAAAATGAAGTTTTGGGACTTCATTAAGATCAAAAGCTTCTGCACAGCAAAGGAAACAGTCAACAAAACAAAGAGGCAACCCACGGAATGGGAGAAGATATCTGCAAATGACACTACAGACAAATGGATAGCAGACACATGAGAACATGTTCATCATCATGAGCCATCAGAGAGATTCAAATTAAAACCACATTGAGATACCACCTTACACCAGTCAGAATGGCAAAAATTGACAAGACAGCAAACAACAATTATTGGTGAGGATGTGGAGAAAGGGGAATCATCTTACACTGTTGGTGGGAATGCAAGTTGATGCAGCCACTTTGGAGAACAGTGTGGAGATTCCTCAAAAAATTAAAAATAGAGCTACCCTATGACCCTGCGATTGCACTACTGGGTATTTACACCAAAGATACGGCATAGTGAAAAGAAGGGCCATCTGTACCCCAATGTTCACAGCAGCAATGGCCACAGTCGCCAAACTGTGGGAAGAACCAAGATGCCCTTTCAACAGACGGATGGTAAAGAAGATATGGTCTATACTATGGAGTATTATGCCCCCATCAGAAAGGATGAATACCCAACTTTTGCATCAACATGAACAGACTGGAAGAAATTATGCTGAGTGAAATAAATCAAGCAGAGAGAGTCAATTATCATATGGTTTCACTTACTTGTGGAGCATAAGGAATAACACAGAGGACATTAGGTGAAGGAGAGGAGAAATAAGTTGGGGGAAATTGGAGGAGGAGACGAACCATGAGAGACTGTGGACTCTGAGAAATAAACTGAAGGTTTTGGAGGGGAATGGGATGGGTGGGTTGGGAAAGCCTGGTGGTGGGTATTAAGGAGGGCATGGAGCACTGGGTGTGGTGCATAAAAAATGAATCTTGGAACACTGAAAAAATAAAATTTTTTAAAAAATATATAGTATTTTTAAATTAAGGTATGAACATTATTTTTTAGATGTAATGCTATTGCACACTCAACAGACTACAATACAGTGTACATATAACTTTTATATGCACTGGGAAACCAAAAATTAATTTGACTTGCTTTATTGTGATATTCACTTTGCTGCATTGGTCTGAAACTGAACCCACAAGATGAAGGTAAGCCTGTATACATAATACTCATGATTTTCTGTTGTACTTTTATTTTTTTTAATTGACGTAAAATTGACATATAGTATCATATTTGTTTCAGGTGTACAATATAATGATTCAACAACTCAATACATTATTCAGTGCTCATCACTGTATTTTTTTAAAACAGTTATATGGCATTTCCTATGTGTCAAGCACGATTTATATATAAATCCCTTACAAATATTAGTTCATTTAATCCTTTTAACAACTTTAATAAACAGATACTATTCATTACCCCTTTACAGATGAGCAAGCTGAGGCATAAAGAAGTAACTTGCCCGGGCGCCTGGGTGGCTCAGTGGGTTAAGCCTCTGCCTTCAGCTCAGGTCATGATCCCAGGGTCCTGGGATGGAGTCCCACATCAAACTCTGCTCAGCAGGGAGCCTGCTCCCCCCCTCCCCCACCCTGCCCTCTGTCTGTCTCTCTGCCTACTTGTGATCTCTCTGTCAAATAAATAAACTGTGGGAGGCCGTGATAAGGCTTGAGACAAGGACCACACCAGGCCCTGACTTGTGTCTCCTTTAAAGTCTGAATAGCCTAACAAAAGGTTTAGGACGGTAAAGTTGAGTAGCACTGAGAAAGGGTCTGTGCTATGGGTTGTGCGCTCGCCAACATGACTTCCCACATGTTTA